>NC_141694.1:1503702092-1504902092 GCF_964263255.1 Lissotriton vulgaris | reverse complement strand
CTGAAACCAAAGACCAAAGAACCGCCTCGTATGACTTCCTCTTACCTCGAGTCTTTTTAAATAGGAAACCGCCGCGTTTCCGTATCACTTCAAAAATGCCACCTACAACAAAAGGGTAACAATCCTTAGCTCCGTGCTCCTATTATCAAATGTAGCCTTCGCTATCCCCCACAGACACCCGTTCTTACCTAAACGCTCAGCACCAACTCCTAACTCCACTGCCTGCCGGTTTCAAGCCCTACACCGGGCTCGCCAGGTTTAAAAACACATTGGTATCTCGGGAAACAAAAAACGGACTACTTCCGAACTCTCGGGCGCGCCATTTTGGCGCAGTCTAACTAAACGAAGCCATGGACACTCGGGAAAGTAAACTCATCGGCCAAAAACCGAACGAAATTAGTGAATACCGCCCTGATTAACCATGAAGTTCCTCTAACTACCAATGGTACTCAACAACAAATAATTAATAAATAATTAATAAATAATGAAAAACATTATTTGAAATAATAAGGTGCTCAAAAAATAAAATGCATGGAAAACGGTTCAGAGTAGATGTAGTACATTAAATGCATTACAACCATTTCAATTATACATGTATGGAAAATGAATGCTCAAACCAACGAAATATCATTCACATTTCATGTACAAAAAATATTGGCTGCATCATGCACTTTTGAACCTTTTAAATATAGAAACCACCACCATTTCACCTCAAAAGTGAATGTATTCAAATGTATTAAAAAATGTATGTACTCACAACCAAACCACGAGGTCGTAATCCCTGTAAGCAAAAAGGTTCTAACTGTAAATGCACGCTAAAATCATCTACCAGTGTCCTGAAACCAAAGACCAAAGAACCGCCTCGTATGACTTCCTCTTACCTCGAGTCTTTTTAAATAGGAAACCGCCGCGTTTCCGTATCACTTCAAAAATGCCACCTACAACAAAAGGGTAACAATCCTTAGCTCCGTGCTCCTATTATCAAATGTAGCCTCCGCTATCCCCCACAGACACCCGTTCTTACCTAAACGCATGCTTTCTGTAAGAAAGACACTGTAATGCTAGGCAAGATACATGTAGAGGTTTTGGCCAAGCCTCTCTTTAGCATGTGAATATGTGATCATTTTCCATACATGTATAATTGAAATGGTTGTAATGCATTTAATGTACTACATCTACTCTGAACCGTTTTCCATGCATTTTATTTTTTGAGCACCTTATTATTTCAAATAATGTTTTTCATTATTTATTAATTATTTATTAATTATTTGTTGTTGAGTACCATTGGTAGTTAGAGGAACTTCATTGGTTAATCAGGGCGGTATTCACTAATTTTGTTCGGTTTTTGGCCGATGAGTTTACTTTCCCGAGTGTCCATGGCTTCGTTTAGTTAGACTGCGCCAAAATGGCGCGCCCGAGAGTTCGGAAGTAGTCCGTTTTTTGTTTCCCGAGATACCAATGTGTTTTTAAACCTGGCGAGCCCGGTGTAGGGCTTGAAACCGGCAGGCAGTGGAGTTAGGAGTTGGTGCTGAGCGTTTAGGTAAGAACGGGTGTCTGTGGGGGATAGCGGAGGCTACATTTGATAATAGGAGCACGGAGCTAAGGATTGTTACCCTTTTGTTGTAGGTGGCATTTTTGAAGTGATACGGAAACGCGGCGGTTTCCTATTTAAAAAGACTCGAGGTAAGAGGAAGTCATACGAGGCGGTTCTTTGGTCTTTGGTTTCAGGACACTGGTAGATGATTTTAGCGTGCATTTACAGTTAGAACCTTTTTGCTTACAGGGATTACGACCTCGTGGTTTGGTTGTGAGTACATACATTTTTTAATACATTTGAATACATTCACTTTTGAGGTGAAATGGTGGTGGTTTCTATATTTAAAAGGTTCAAAAGTGCATGATGCAGCCAATATTTTTTGTACATGAAATGTGAATGATATTTCGTTGGTTTGAGCATTCGGAGGTTTTTATTAACTTGAATCTGATGAGAATTAATAGAATATTATAATGTAATTGCTGATATGAGACATTCATATTTTCAGGCCCCTGAGGAAGAGTCCAACAAGGACTCGAAATGCATCGGGCTACACCGACTACACGTTGTCAAGAAAGATTATGTTGATATATTGAAATTATGAAATGTTTTGTTTTTTTAACATATGTTTGAATTTATTGAAAATGAACTGATGATTAAACATCATACTTTCAAAGAAGAATGGTGAATTTGGTTATAAGAGTAATTCATATTTGAAAGAAGTGAAATAAAAATTAAAATGATGATATTTCTAGTGTGAAGCACTAGTAGCAACAGTGCGCAGAGGTTGAGAGGTTTATCCACTCAAGTTAGGTTGTTAGTTTAGCAGGCACGGAAGCAGGACAAACGTGCCACCACTGCAGCACGCATGTGAAAAAACAAGAGGATTAAAACTATATTTTCGTTAAAAGAAGGAGTGCCTTCCTTTTCATTATCTCGTATCCTCAGGATGGACAACATATCGGCAGTGAGGTATATCAACAAGTTGGGAGGAACGAGGTCGTCTCTACTAGTGGAGATTGCAAAAAACTTTTGGCATTATTGCCTGAGTCGACAGATCACGGTAATAGCGGAATACATACCGGGCAAATCCAACTTTGTAGTGGACTAGAATTACAGACAGCTCGAAGATTACAGCGATTGGCAGCTTCAACCGATCCTTTTCCAATGGTTACAGGAGATTTGGGGTCCTTGTCGAATAGACCTGTTTGCGTCCAGACTGAATCGTCAGATTCTGACCTTTTTCAGCTGGAGACCAGACCCGATGGCGAGGGCAGCGGATGCCTTCCTTCAGGATTGGTCAGGGTGCTGAACTACGTGTTTCCCCCCTTTCTTTTAATACCCAGGGTGACCTCACCTATTGTCAAGCAGCAAGTGGAAGTGATTCTCGTGACTCCTCTTTGGAGATCACAGCCCTGGTTCCCAGTATTATTGGAAATGAATTGCGACCTTCCCAGGATGCTTCCTTGGTCACAAACACTTCTCCTGGGCCCTCTCAAGGAGAAACACCCGATGGTAATATCAAAGCGACTGTCTCTGATGGCATGGAGGCTTTCCAGCAACAGTGAGAACTGACGGGAATTTCGGGACAAGGTTTCATCTTTCATCAAGCAAACCTTGGCTCCGTCCACAAGAAAGCAATATTCCTTAGCCTGGAAGGGCTGGATGGGATGGTGCTTGGAACGACACGTGGGTCCCGTGGAGGCAGGACTATCCCATGTCGTGAATTTTCTCTCGGACAAGCTTAAAGTTCTGTGAATAACTATAGATCCGCCATTTCTGCAGGGCATTCTCAAATTGATGGTAGGCCTATTGGTATGCATACGTCTTAAGGGCTTATGGGACGTTTATTTGGTCATATCTCTTTTTAATAGATGGCCAGCGAATAATCTTTTATCCAGAAAACAATTATCTGCCAAATTGGCTATGCTTTTATGTCTATCTGCTTGTAGGCGCTCATCGGATGTACGGGCCTTGGATATTTCAGGTAGAGTATTCACTCCAGAGGAAGTTTCCTTTATATTATAGGGCGTACAAAGACTTTGTCAAGATATATTGAATACAATGCCTTTCCAGAAAATGACAAACTATGTGTTGTACAGTGTTTAAAAGTTTGAGGAATGCACACGTTCACTGAGACCTGATGATTGTACACAATTGTTAATTGCTTTGCAAAAACTTTTTAAGCCACTGTCAGTTGCCAATATAGCCAGATGGTTATGTTCTGTTACAAGGAAGCTGGTATTGATATTCAAATGTTTGGAGCACATTCTGTACGTGGTGCCAAGGCATCAAAGTCTTATATGTTGGGTTCTAGTATCCAAGACATTATGCGATGTGCCGACTGAATCAACTTTTAAACAATTTTATTATAAACGAGTGGGTGATATAGCCTCAATGGTGTTTGGCAAGCGTTAAACTAGCATAATACAAATCCTCCGGTCCTGTAATAGAATAAAAAATTTGCTAGCATTCGTGCCAAGAATTTTCAATTCTATTAAGGACACGGAGGCGAGGATTATCCCACCCGGTTATATTGCAATGTTATTGTAATAATTACCCATGTGATGTGCTCTTTCTGTTATACAGAGGTTACAGGTTGTTCTTTTCTTTCAGGGTCGGATAAGAAATCCGAGTAGGAGTTTCTTCGAGTTGAAGACTTTAGAGGAAGTCATGGTTTCCTGTTAATCTTTCACGATTGGAGAACATTGTTTGACATTGAAGTTTTGGTTCACACTTGTATTGCCAGTTCAAGCAAAGAAAGAGGATTATGGGACTGTGTTGATGGCTCTTATGGGGGCTGATGGGAAGTGATAGGTGCAAGAGCTCCATGGGAAATGTAGTTTTTGTTACTGAATGAACGTTTTTCATTGGCTGCTGTGTTGTCAGTAAATGAAACAGAAAGCATAATCCTCGCCTCCGAGTCCTTAATAGAATTGAAAATTCTTGGCGCGAATGCTAGCAAATTTTTTATTGTCTTGGCTTTGAAAGGTTTGCCTTTCCCTAAATGCCTCCTTCATAATCTTACATAAACATAGAAGTCAATTCCCTACGTTGAAGTGAATGATAACCCCTGTGCTGATACCTGGACAAATAAAAGATGCATTAAATTTGCAATATGCATCAATGCTTGGTTCACGTACAGTGATTTGTATGCATGGTAGAGTTGGCTATAAAAAAGTCAAATGATATATGTGAAATGGATGCAGGACTAATGATCTGCAATGCTACATTAACGAGAATGTAATTGCTTTGTTGTGTATAGTATGAAGGTTTTCTCAAGTTAGACTAAGGCACACAAAAGTTCAAGTTCAAGTTTAACATTTGTATAGCGCACTACTCACCCAAAGGGTCTCAAGGCACTTGAGGGAGGGGGGTACTTATTTATCGAATATCCAAGTTTTTAGTTGCTTTCTGAAGGAGATGTGGTTCTGTGTGAGGCGGAGGTGGGTGGGGAGAGAATTCCAGGTTTTGGCCGCTAAGTAGGAGAAGGATCTTCCCCCCATGGTGGATCTATGGATGCGTGGAATTGCGGCGAGGGCTTGATTGGACGATCGTAGTTGGCGGGTGGGGGGTGTAAAAGGATAGGCGCGAGTTGAGGCATTCGGGTCCTAGGTCGTAGAGGGCTTTGTGTGCGTGGGTGAGGAGACGGGACGTTATTCTCTTGTTGATGGGGAGCCAGTGGAGGTCTTTCAGATGACCGGAAATATGAGCTTGGCAGGGGATGTCTAGTATGAGTCTGGCTGAGGCGTTTTGGATGCGTTGGAGTTTTTTCTGTAGTTTGGCTGTGGTTCCGGCGTAGAGGAACAACATATTTTCAAAACATATTTTCAAGCTTCACTTACAAACACTTACAAACACGCCAGGCACAAAACAAGCAGTAGGGTGTAAACTCCCCTAAAACATAAACAAGCATAGGCAGTAGCAGGGCAAGCTTCTCTTATACACTGGAGAGGCACAGCAGCAGATATTCATACCTTTACTGACAGAAGGACTGGTCCAGCGTGGGCAGCTGTTATACAAGGCACTCACACATAAGGAGCGGTCCAGGCAACGCCAGAAGAAGCTTCCTGCTATTAAAAACGGGGATTACATTGATTCCTTCAGTCTGCATTTAATTTTAATAACAGGCAATTCCTCTACAAGAAGGCCTCGCGTTGAACTTATAACACACATAGAGAACTGAAGTGCTGCCCGCATGAAAGATACATGAGCACAGTGCTTCTAAAATATGTCCCATGACATTCATGCATTTTTCAGTTTCATTTAGTGTCGAGGATTGTTATTTGTGACGTGCAGCATTTGAGCAATATCCTCTCTGCAGTCGTTATCGAGCTTTGCATTAATCGACAGAGCTGAGCATCTCCTTATTTGAACCACTGCGATGTGTAAAAAATTCAAATACATATGGATCGTTAAAAATGAGCTGCACGGCTTTGCTCATATTTCTAAAACAATGAATTATGCATGTACAATTACTTATCTTCACTTCAGCTTGATGAAACGAAAAGTGTTCTATGATCCCTGTTGCTCACAAGGCAGTCTCCAGGTTGTTCCACTCTGGTCTGCCAGGGAAGATTTTACCTTCTTGTCCCGAGTGAACTGAATCTCCATAAACTAAATTCATCTTCGTTTGAAGGTAACTGGAGGCTTTAAAACACCCATATATATTAGAAATTCAAGGTCCGCTGTCCTGCTTCCATGTCCATTATTTGAACAGCTTTTATTTTCTTGCTGGTGGGGGCGGAGATTTGTAGCTGTGACAATTTCCTTAGTTAACCGTGCTTGTTTCCTGTCAAAGACCCCTTTGTTGAGCAAGAAAGTCTATTTTTGAGTTTAGGGATTAGAATTTGTTTAGAATCGGACTTGACTTTGCAGTTCACATTTTATCTATATGGGAGTCGCTGCTATCAGAATAATGCTGCTTTTTACGGACAGGCAGAACTACACATAGAATATTAAATCCAATGTTCTGAGCTTTAAGTTGTTTAGTTCACTAGTAGTTCAGGGATTTTCTAAGAAACCATGTGTTCCTGCACTACAATTGCCTTCCTATGCAGTGGCGGCTCCTCCGCTAAGGTGGAGGAGCGTCGCCTCACTACTCTGCAGCAGTAAAAGAAAGGAAAAAAATTAAATGATAATAACTTAATGTTATTATCATTGTATTTTGTCCTCTTGTTGAGGCAGTTTTACGTGAGGGGATGGGGCTGCAGAAAGGGTAGGAGAGGTGGAACCCTCCTAAGAGCGCAGCAACTGTTTGGCTGGCACTCTTGGGTCGCCCAAAACAGTCATGCGCACTGTCCCTGTTCACCATGCAGGCTGCATTACAGCCTGCAAGGAGAACAGCCCTTCCACCACTGGGAGAGCACCGTGTCACGGTGCTCAGACCAATCACATTGGTCAGGGGAGCCTGGCTGTTCTTCCTCTTCCTGAAGTCAGACGCAGGAGAACATGAGCAGAGAAGCAGGACCCAGTGGCAAGGTAAGGGCTATTTTTTTTTTCATTTAACCCGTGCACCGCTCCCCCACTGTCTCACCACCCAAGAGCTGTGCCGGCCGCCACTGATCCTATGGCAAGGGAGTTTATAGGAATCTCAAAATGTTCCATGTCAGGTGTGAGTAGTTCATTTAGTCCTTATTTTTTAGTTCTTGCTTAGGCAGTGCTTACGCTTTCTCTTCTACACCATGCTGTATTCAGGATATGACCATTCAACAAGCCCAGTACTTCTGGTTGGTTAGTTGGCCCGCCTTTCTAAATTCCATTACTCTGGTTGGTCAATATTGACCATCTGTCCTGCCTTTGTGTGCTTGGTTTACTCCCAACGGACATTAACATTAGGTTTTTTCAGCATGACTCCTCAGCCACGTTATGCAAATATGATCACTCCATGCCATAGAAACACACCTAAAAAAAGTGTTATTTGCAGCTGTGATAGCTCTAACTTTCACAATTACTAGACTGATTGCACTGTAAATGCTGCAAGTGACACTTTTTAGGTCGAGCAGACCTACCCTCAATGCGTGAGCATTGAAGGTGTCTGCTTCAGACCTATTGTGGCCTGTATTTAGGAATGTGGACAGCTACCAGACGCGCGCTTTGACGAGGTCAGATTCCACCTCGGGAGCGAGCGTCTGGTAGCTGCGCATGCGCGGTGCAAAGCCCTTGCTCACACACAGACACAGGCAGCCCCCACCCCTCTGCATGCACGCACGCACGCACACACACACACACACACAGGCGCGCGCATGCACACGCAGGCATACGGCACCCATACAGGCACACATACAGGCACACTATCCCCTATCTCGCATTCTCTCTCAATCACACACAGTCACGCATGCGCACACACGTTCCCTCGCGCACACACGCACACACGCGCGCACACACTACCCCCCCCCCCCCCCCCAGGCATACACACAGGCACGCACGCACTTCACATCAGCCCTGGGCCCCACTCACCAACTGCGCTCTTCCGGCGGGGCTCCTCACGGCGCGTCTCCTCATCTAAATCGGGGCTCCCTCAGGTCAGAGGAGCCCCGCAACAGGCGCCACACTCCTCCTTCTCCCCGGCCCCCTCCTGGGGACCCGGGCTACACCAGACGGCAGGGCGCTCCATGCGCCGGCAGCTCGCGGACCTCGGGAGGCGGGACTTCCGGTCGGCCGCGAGCGGATTGGCCGGCCGGCCAAGAGCTACCGGGTCGCCACGGGCAGTGCGGCGGCACTCTCGTTCCTAGTAGTATTGGTAGTTGCCACTGTTGTTTCTGTATGTAATTGGGTGGATGTCAGACCTCTATCTGCTGACGGAAATGCCCCCCCAATATAATCAACCCAATAAATAATAAATAAATGCACATGGGTAGATTTTCGCACGCCGCAGAAGGTGTTTTGTATCTTTTTATACCCATAACTCGGCTTTCGCTGGTTGGACTTCTTTCTAGATAGTATAGTGCGTAAGAAGTTTTTTTTACGTCTAATTCCTTGACATTTTCTGTCCCACTAAATAGTCTATTTTTAAATGTAATTATTTCAATATGTTCACGTGCTTTTGATCGCAAAAGGGTAGTGTGCCTCGCTTTCGGAATTCGAGTAGAGAAGATTAATGCGTACTTGATCTCGTAACAGCAAAGGAAAATACTGATATCTTGCCTGGGTATGACATGGCCGCCACACTGCGCAAGCTCGTTAGCGGGAGTTTACGGACCATGAATCGTGAGAGTGGCACGTGCGTCAAGACACGACGAGCAGTGCGCGAGCGTTTTAGATTAAGGGCCGGAAATTCTGTGAGTGCGGCTTTTCCTCAGGCGATGCTTTTCTTCTTAAAAAATAGATTTATTCGAGCTTATGCCTATTATCTCTGTTGTTCCTTCGTTCCTCACTTGTGTTACTGTTTGTTGCCGCAAAATATCTGCCTTTTTAGCACTTTAAATGATGTTATATGAAATTGTAGTTCCTGGTACCCCCGTCCATACAAGCGACGCAATGTAGTTCAATAGTCTATTGAGCTTTTTTCTTTCATGTTATTGTTGTTAACTATAACATGTTTAAACGAGGGACTTTTTTAATATTAATCGTGTGAGGTATTTAAAGGAGGGGGTGTTTACAGGTTTTGGTACGGAGACTTAGCTTTGAGCGGTGCTGAGGATGAATACTGTCGTTCGAGCGTTGTACACTTTGGGTTTGAAATTATATGGAATATCTGGAACATTTTTGGGTTTAAATAAAGACATTTTGAAAAAAAAATAGCAGACATTTGGGGTGAGAATGAGGGACGTTTTGGTGTTGAATGAGCGACACTGCATTATTAAAGTAGATGATGGGGTTTAAATGAAGGGCTTAAAGTTTGTAAATATAATTTATCTTTCAATGCTAGTACTTAAGCTACAGAAAATGTGTCATTAAAATTAATTTGCATTATGTTATGCTAGGTTCCGCTACTCTACTGTATGTAAACAATGTGTGTTTGTTCTAAACACACATTGAGAGCAAGCACACATTAGACTGCTTCCGAAGCTCAGAAATAGTGGAAAGTTCTAGATCTTCAATCAACCAATCAATAAATCAATCAACCAGGGGTTTTAAGCGTGCTACTCGCCCGTGAGAGTCTCAAGGCTCTAGGGGTGGGGGTTCTGCAGCTCTGTTTAGTTGAAAAGCCAGGTCTTGAGGGCCTTCCTGAAGGTGTTCAGGGAGCGGGGCGAGTCTGATGCCTGCCGCCTCCCGCCTGCCGCCTGCCGCCTGCCGGGAGCTCTTTCCAGGTTATGGCCGCAATGTGAGAAGGATCTTTCACCTGCTCTGGCTCTGCGGATGCGAGGGGTTTTGGCAGTTCGAGGTTAGAAGATCGGAGGTTCCTTTTGGGTATTTATTTATTTTTATTTTACAGGTTTTATATAGCATTGGCTAGTCCCGGAGGTATCCAAGCACTTCACAGGTACCTAAACAAGATTCCAAGAGTTGATCAAAAACACAGAATATGCAATACAATAAAAACAGACGTTCCTTTGTTGTCTGATAAACATGGTCACTACAAAAGCATATAAATTTGCATATAAAGTGGCTGGTGAGGGGAACATGCTTCAGGGCTGAGCTGTAGGTGAGGTAGAAATTTGTCAAAGGATAGGCGAGGTTAACAATAGATTGGGGGGATTGTTAAAAAAAACATAGCTTAAACGATAGGATAACAACAAACGTTTCATTGAGGTCTAGTAGACATATACATAACAAAAGCAGGTACGTATACGCAGGGCCGGCGCTAGGCATGGGGAGCGTGGGCAGCTGCCCAGGGCCTCGCACTCAGCCCACCAGCATGGGGCCCGAACCAATCGTGTACCCTCCCCCTCACACCCTTGCACCCCTCACCCACACTCTCACACTCACACCCCCCTCACCCGCACACCCCCTCACCCTCACCCCCACACACCCTCACCCTCACACATCCTCACCCTCACACACCCTCACCCTCACACACCCTCACTCACCCTCACCCCCCCTCACCCACCCTCACCCCCTCTCCCTCACACACCCTCACCCCCACTCACCCTCACACCACCCTCACCCTCACACCCCCTCACCCTCACACAACCTCACCCTCACACACCCTCACCCCCCCACCCTCACACACCCTCACCCTCACACCCCCTCACTCACCCTCACACTCACACCCCCTCACCCTCACACACCCTCACACACCCTCACCCCCTCTCACCCTCACACCCCCTCACTCAACCTCACACCCCCTCACCCTCTCACCCTCTCACCCCCTCACCCTCACACCCCCTCACCCTCACACACACCCTCACCCCCTCTCACCTTCACACCCCCTCACTCCCCCTCACTCCCCCTCACCCTCACTCCCCCTCACCCTCACACCCCCTCATCCTCACACTCCCATCACTAGCATCACTGAACGCCACAGCATCACTCGTTTGCCATCACAACATCACTCAGCGCCACCACATCATCAATCTCTGCGACCATTCAACAACACCTGGTTCAAATATGCTCTCTCAATGTTTGAAGCTTTATTACAAATGTAACAAAAACATGTTAATATTTCACTTCTGTTCTTGGAATTTCGTCACAATAAAATACACTGAGCATAATCTTCACAAAAGTTATTTACAAAACTTTAAGCTATTGCCATTATAAATTACAATAACTTTTATTTAATTATTAACTATTAAAAAAAAATTAAAAGCCATTGTTATTTGTAATATCAATACATGTAAGTCACGTAAATACAACAAATATTGCATTACAAATGCTATAGGTGTCACATTTGCGAAAGTTACAACTATTGGCATTGTAAATGACAAAGCTATTAATTTAGTTATTTTCAAAAACAAAATATAAATAAAAAAATTGTCATTTACAATGCCAATAGCTCAAACTTTACTAATGCGAGATCTATTGCATTGCAAATGCTTGTTTTTTTTCATAATTTATATAGCGCGAACTCGACCCGAAGGTATTGGAGTGCTTTACATGAGCACCATATTTACATTACACATTCATGCACGGGGAGATTAAGTGATTTGCCCAGAATCACAGAATGTGGATGTGACTTTGAGGCTCGAACGCTGATTTCCAGCACCAGCGTTGGGCGTTTATGCTGACGGACCACATGTCCCTGGAAATCTACTCATGCATGTTTAACCTCCACTTCCCCCCTCCCCCACGTCACTTCTGGTGGTTTAGCCAAAAACACTTTGCATGCTGGAAGATTCATGCCAATTCTTAGGGTCAGCCAGAATTTCTTTAAGGTGTCTTACATGATATCATAGTGGCCTATAGGGAGGAATTCACTAATTTGTGTCACTATGAACATGTACAGGCAATCAATTGTCTGTGCAAATGAGACTGTATTGTATGTTCTACTTTTTAGCCGTAACATAAGTGACTTAGGGCCATATGTATAATTCCAAATTGCGATCGCAAAAACTGAAATTCGCGTTTGCGATCGCAATTGAGCTTTGTGGTATGTATCAATGAAAAACTGCCTATCAAAATAAGGAATCTCAAGATTTGCGATTCCCTATTTTGCCATTGCATTTAAGGAATTGCGATTCCTTAAATGCAATGTAAGAAGCACAGAAAAAGTGCAATTTACCCTCAAAGAATCGCAAATTCTCACCAACTTCAAGTTGGTGGTAATTTGTGATTTCTTTGAAAAATGCATTTTTTTGCATTTTTCAAAGTGCAGTGTGATGCAGATACATGCACTTAGGGCAAGTATTTGCGCCACATGTGCACCCATGCTTATTTCAAGGGTACAACAGGGTAATTCTCAATTTGCGATTATTGCTAATCGCAAATTGAGAATGTCTTCCCATTCATTCCGAAGGGCCTCTATGCCACTAGGAATGAATGGGGAGGGTGAGAGATGTTGGCCTTGCATATGCTGTCCACTATGCTAGTGGGCACCTTGCACCAGTCCAAACGACCCTTATTGATGGTAGGGGTGCAACAGGTTGTCCTTTTGACACCCTTGCAACCTTGAAATTGCATTCTCAATTTGCGCTTCTCTAATTGCTAATCGCAAATTGAGAATGTCTTCCCATTCATTCCTATGGGCCTCTAGGCCGCTAGGAATGAATGGGGAAGGGGTGAGAAGTTGTCCTGGCATATGCTGTTCACTATTCTAGTGGGCACCTTGTACCAATCCAAATGAACCCTTATTGATGGTAGGTTTAAGACCACCTTTATAGAAAGCAATACTAGTGGTAGCTGGGGAGAGCAGGATTCAGGCTAAGTCTTGAAGGAATGTAAAGCAGCTTGTTTTACCAGTCTATAATCTCGTGAATAACCAAATAAAAGGAGAACCACACCAGGTATATATAAAATATATATGTATTTATTCTAAAAACATCCCTCTAGTCTCTTTATGAGGCTAGAGGCAAAAGTACAAACAGTAAACTTAATTAGCAAACAGTAAATTAGCACAGTATACGTTTTGCCCTAGGGGCCTCACAAACCATATACTACGAAAATGGTATAAGAACCACGAGGGACATAGAGACACGGCCTAGGGCCTGTAGAAACGCTGCCTGGGACAACCAGGAACTACCCAAAGTAGGGACGCAGGAGACCCACGGGGGACGCGTGCAGTGTCTAAACACAGTCGCAAATCACTATTGACTTCTATGAAGAAAGTTGCGGTTAGAATTTTAAAGATTAAGGACACTTAGGAGTGGACTAGGAACAAACCCTGAAGATCTGAAGAACCTGAAAGCAGAGGGAACAGAGACTGGGTCACTTACCAGTGACCAGGGAGGCAACAAGAAGAGGCCCACCGATTTCAGGTGCAAAGGGTGAAACTTGAATCTTCCGCCACGAGGACCAGGAGGCATCGACGACAACCAGGAGCTGGATTAGAGCTGTTGCACGTCAGATGTCGAGTGCTGCAGCGTTGGTATCCGGGTTGGATCCAACAAGCCTTGGCAACAGCAACCCACACAGAATGCAAAGATTGGCTTCGGAGCGTATCAGCAAGGTCTGAGGGACTCACCCTTTGGAGCAGAGTCAGGGCACGTCTGGAGCAACCAGGGCAGCCCAACAAACAAAAGAGTTACCTTTGTGGGGACCCACCAGTCGACTGACCAGGGATCGCGAAGGGGCCTCAAGCAGAAATGCTAGAAGCTGGCCCACAGAACACTCGTGGAGTGTAGGCCCACAATCTTCGGTGCAAATGGTGCTCAGGGCTTGGGCTACAAGTAGCCCAATGCACAACTTCGTGAAAGCTCGGGCAGTAGGTGCACTAGCAAATGTGCACGGTGTCCAGGAGTTCCGGTCCCACATCTCTCGTGATGGCTACAGCTCTCAGCTTTGCTGGGATATCGTGTCGGCCTCGGAGATGTCTGGAAGTCCGTGTCCTGTGTCGCAGATTCTTCGGGATCCGGCTTGAGCCTCAAAAATGCAGACCGGCAAGATGCTTCTTTGGTGCCTGTTTGAACAGGGGAGTCACTCCTTGACCCCAAGGGAGATCCTTCCGTCTTCTAGTCTAAATAGAATGTCGAAGTTCCAGGATATATGTTGCTGAGTTTTGACCAGGGAAATCTAAAGTCCTAGGGCCTGGGTTCCTATATTTATACTAAGTTTAGAGGATGGACTAACTCTAAGGTCCCACCTATGGGAGGACCTGGGGAGGGGGTGGTTGAACCCCTTCCCCTTTGTCCAGTTTCGCGCCAGAGCTGGGGCTGAGTGCCCCAGCAACCGGTTTGAACTGGGGTATGCACAGGGACACCTTGTGTGCCTCAGGCACTGTCTGAAAAGCATTTACTGAATGCACCCACCCTGCCCCAGTACACTAAAGCCTGTCTGGGGAGGTGCTTACACCTCCCTGTGACAGGAAACCTATTGTCCAGGCCTCCCCTGCAGGAGTTTCGTCCAGCAGATGGAGGTCAGACTCGTGTCTGTAGCAGTAGCAGTAGCATCCATTTTGTGATGCTGATGCTCTTTTAAACTATCACCGGTTAAGTAAAGGTGTACATGTCTTCTCCCTCTAAAAGGGTGGAATTCTACCCCCACCACCAGGACTGGCGGGGGGTAGGATTCTAAAGTGTTTGACACCAAACACAACATGTTTTGATGTTGCCATTCCAAAGTTAGCATTTACCGCAAGGTTATAATGCACTTAAGAGTATATGGTATGGCTGTTATCACAGAACAGCTACAGAGAAGTGATTCCGAAAGCTGCAGAGGGGCTCAGCTCATGCTTGGGCAACCTCTCACACAAAACCAAGCACTCTGCCTGCAGGATTGTCAAGGCCTGCCATAGGAGTGACTTAAAGGTTTATACATGTCTGTATATGTTGGTAGATATAGGTATTCTATATCTTAGTAAGGGGTACCTACACCACCTTACCCAGGTTGCAGTAGCAGACCTGTGGTGTCATTTTGGAAGGCTTCCCAGGGGTGGCATAATACATGCTTCAGCCCCTGGTAGGCCTCTGGGGTACATATGCCCTTGGTAACTGAGGTACTATCTACAAGGGTAACCCAGTAACCAATCTGGAGTGTACCTAATGTACATGCAATCAGTTTAGAGAGGAAGCAGCTAGGCTGGGGTCCTAGTTAGCTGGGCCCCAGCCAGACTAAAGTGAAAAACAGCAAAAAGTGGGGGTTGATAAATCAGTGAAACACAGCAAAAAGTGGGGGTAACCAGAGCAAGCAGATCCTACTCTCCTACACAACCCCCCCCCCCCCCAAACGCAGGGACATTTAACTAACCTTGACCAGTTGAGTCTTCATGGTTTAAGTGAAAATATCTGGAGAGTCCATCTTCATTGGCATGGTTTATAGGTCTATGTTCCACTGTACCACTGTATAGTCCATCCCCTGTAGGGCAAAGGACCACTTTAAAAGTTTTGGGTTTTCACCTTCCATCTCTTTTAGCCATAAGAGGGGCTTATGGTCAGTCTGAACAGTGAAGTGAGTGCCAAACAAGTATGGCCTCAGCTTCTTCAGAGCCCAAACCACAGCAAAGGCCTTCCTCTCAATAGCTGACCAACGTTTCTCTCTAGGGGTCAGCCTTTTGCTAATAAAAGCTACTCGCTGGTCCTGACCTTCATTATTTAATTGTGACAGCACAACCCCTAGCCCCAACTCAGATGCATCTGTTTGGACAATAAATTCTCTGGAGTAGTTAGGACTTTGCAGAATTGGTGCAGTGTACATGGCCTGCTTCAGGTCATCAAATGCCTTTTGACAGCTTACTGTCCACTGAACTTTCTAGGGCATTCTTTTAGAAGTTAGGTCATTCAGGGGTGTCACAATGGATCCATACCCCTTGACAAATCTTCTGTAGTACCCAGTCAGGCCCAATAAAGCTCTGACCGGAGTCTGGAAAGTTGGAGCAACCCAGTCCATGATGGTCTGTATTTTGCTCTGCAATGGTTGAACCTGGCCTCCACCTACAAGGTGGCCCAGGTACACAACCTGACTCTGCCCTATCTGGCCTTGATAGTTAGGCCTGCTTTTTTGCAGGGCCTCCAAAACATATCTCAGGTGGACCATGTGATCCTCCCAGGTGGAGTTAAAGACAGCAATATCATCAAGATAGGCTGCACAGTAGTCTTACAGGCCTCTTTTTTTTTAAATATATTTTTTGGGGGATTGTGGTACATTAAAAGTACATAAATAATTTATACAATATATACATCAGAATCCGGGGCTCACTAACATAGTGTGCACATGATCATTACTAAAATGCATCTGGGGGGGAATATACAAATTGATATTAAATAGATTGCAGTTAAAACCATTTCCATCATGGGGTTGCATCTAAAACCCAGAACAATTGCACATCATACTCTTGCCGCTCTCCAATTTGTAACTGGGGCCCAGAGGCATTTACCCATCTCACGTTTCCTAACCCCTTTCAGATCGTAAAGACACGACTCTATATTATGTATCCCAGGCCTCTTAGGACTGTTTTTACCAACCTTTGAAAAGTGGCAGGCGCATTCTTCAGACCAAAGGGCATTACTACAAATTGATAGTGCCCACTGGGGGTTGAAAATGCTGTTTTTGGCTTTGCATCATCAGCTAATCTGATCTGCCAGTAGCCAGTTGGAAGATCAAATGTGCTGAGAAACTTGGCTGAGGCCAAAGTATCTATAAGCTCATCTGCTCTTGGAATTGGATGGGCATCAGTCCTAGTGACTGCATTGAGACCTCTGTAGTCAACACAGAACCTCATCTCTCTCTTACCACCCTGGGTGTGAGGTTTTTGTACCACGACAACTGGACTAGCCCAAGGGCTATCTGAGGGTTTAATAACTCCCAGTTCCAACATTTTCTGGACTTCTGTCCTGATACAGTCCCTGGCATGATCAGGTTGCCTGTAAATTTTACTTTTGACAGGCAGACTGTCCCCAGTGTCCACTTCATGAGTGCACCAGTTAGTCGGACTTAGAGTCAGTGAAAATATATGTCTGAACTGTTGGAGAACTTGTCTGTAATCAGTTTGCTGCTGGTCAGTGAGGCTGCCTGCCAAGGCTACTCCATCAACTGATCCATCATCAGGGTTCTGAGAGAGCAGGTCTGGGAGAGGGTCACTCTCTTCCTCCTGTCCTTCATCAGTAGCCATGAGGAAGCCCATGTCTGCCCTGTCAACATATGGTTTCAGTCTGTTGACATGAAGCACCCTATGGGGGCTCCTGGGAGTTCCAAGATCTACCAAATAGTTAACGTCTCCCTTTTGTTCAACAATAGTGTGGGGTCCACTCCACTTGTCTTTGAGTGCTGCTGGGGCCACAGGCTCCAACACCCACACTTTCTGTCCTGGCTGGTAAACAGTCAGTACAGCATTTTAGTCATGTCAGGCTTCCTGTAACTCCTGGCTAGCCTCAAGGTTTTTAGTTGCCTTTTTCATGTACTCAGCCATCCTGGAGCGGAGACCAAGTACATAGTCCACAATATCCTGTTTAGGGGGTTTGGGAGGTAAATCCAATCCCTCCTTCGCCAGACATAATGGTCCTCTGACAGGGTGTCCAAACAGAATTTCAAATGGGCTGTAGCCAACCCCCTTCTGAGGAACCTCCCTGTATGCAAACAAACGGCATGGTAGCAGGATGTCCCATCTCCGGCTGAGCTTGTCTGGGAGACCCTTAATCATACCCTTTAAGGTTTTGTTGAATCTTTCAACTAAACCATTGCACTGTGGATGATAGGTGTGGTGAATTTGTGGTTCACTCCACATTCCTTCCACATTACAGTCAAGTAGCTGGACATAAAGTTTGCATCTCTGTCGGATACTACAATTCTGTCCCAAGTCTTGTTTTGGCCCAGGTGTCCTGCTAAAGGAATATCATGGGCTAGTGTCAATAGGAAGCCCCTGAACTTTAGAGGTATAACCAACCTTCTGGCTGTACCAGGCTTGGAGTCTCTACTCTCTGAGTACAGGAGTCCACCATCCCAATAAATCCTTATGGGTGCCACTAGCATTCCCAGCAGCCTCCGCAGCAGCTTGCTGTCTGAGGCGTTCAAGAGAAGGGTAGCTCAGCTGCTCATGATCTGTTCTGGAAGGGCCCCCTGTGCCCAAGAACTCAACCTGATCAGGCTCAAGCTCCTCTGGGACAGTTTCTTCTTCAGGCTCATAATCATCTCCCTCAAGAGACTGAGCATCACTCTGAGTCAGGGGGGAATGCACTGCCTTAGCCCTACTGCTCCTTTTCTTGGAAGGCACCTGGTCCATTATTCCAGAATCCAGGACCTGTTCAGTGTTAGACTTTCTGACCTGTGACTTAGTCACAGCAAACGCATGTGCATGAATCCCTAACATTTCTACATGGGTCCTTAACTCCACTTCAGACCAGGCTGAAGTCTCTAAGTCATTTCCAAGCAAGCATTCTACAGAGAGGTCTGCACTTATCACAGCCTTCTTAAGGCCAGTTATCCCTCCCAAGGAGAAATTAACAACTGCCAGGGCATGGGTGGTCCTGACATTGCTAGCATTGATCACTTGGCAAGTCTCACCAAGTATGACTTGTCCAGGGTCCACAAAGTCTAGTGTCACCATTGTGACACTTGCTCCTGTGTCCCTGTAGGCCATAGCCTATTTTCCATTTATCAAAGGCCGCTGTCTATACTTGCCCAGGTTACTGGGACTCACAGAGGAGGTCATGTACATGCCTCCATCTCAGACTAACACAGCCTGAGTTGGAACTCTGGCTAGGACAGAGCCCATCTCAGATCTCAGGGTCAACCCTACTACACCCTTCTGCTGAGAACCACCATTTGTAGCTGAACTAGGGGGAACAGTTGCCTTAGGGGCAATGGAGGCTGGAGCTGCATTCTTCATGGTGCAGTCACTTGTCCAATGGCTATTCTGCTTACAGACTTTACACCATGGTTTTCTTGGACCTTCTTTCTTTTTAACAGATTGGGAATTCCCACCCTTAGAAGCTTTTTGGGGACCTTGTGAAGACTTCTGGTCTTTACCCTTCTCCCCACCTTTTGATCTTGCTTCTTTTGGTCACCACCTTGGTTCTGTACCTTCTGCTTCACCCTGGTTCTGACCCATTTGTTTGCTTTCTTTCCCAATTCTTGGGGAGAGGTCAGATCAGAGTCTACCAGGTGCTGATGCAACAGCTGATATCGACAGTTATTAAGGATCTGCTTCCTCATGATCAGGTTATACAATCCTGTATAGTCACACACCGTACTGCGCAATAACCAGCCCTCCAGAGCCTTAGTAGCACAATCTACAAAGTCAACCCAGTCCTGAGTCTGTGTCTTCTGGGTATCTCTGAACTGCATTCTGTACCGCTCAGTGGTTAAGCCAAACCCATCTATTAGAGCACTCTTCAGGACCTTGTAAACATCAGCATCCTCTTCTCTGACAGCGAGGAGCTTGTCTCTTCCTTTGTCTGCAAAGGAAAGCCACAAGATTGCTTCCCACTGCTCCTGGGGTACCTTCTATACTTTGCAAGGCCCTCTCCATTGCAGTTATCCACTTGTGGATGTCATCCCCAATCTGATAGGGAGGGACAATCTTGTTAAGGTTTCTACGGTCATAAGACCATTCACTACCACTAGGGAAGTTGCTGCCACCATGGGGCTCTAGCCCCATAGTTTTCCTTGCTCTTTCAAGCTCTGGGGGCAGAGGTCTTCAAACTTTTGTAGCTTGAGCCCCCCCAGCTGAATATTTTTAGATGTTGGGCCCCCCCACCACCTGACAGAAATTTCTGGACTCGACCGCCACGCGCACATTCCGGGCATATTTAGCTCATGTTCCGGTTTTTGGAGAGGGTCGACTAAAAACAGGGGGAGGTGTTTTTTAGGTTTTACAAAGCAGGGATAGTTAGCAGTTGTACCTGATTAACAATCCACTGTGGGCGGACCATTTCCCACTGGGTGATAAACATTTGATATTCTTCAAATAATTTCTTTAAATCCGAGCTCCCTATTCTGGTTAATGCCTTTAAGAGGGGCGGTGGTGTGTGTTCTTCCCAAAGTTGCTGCCAAGGTCTCCTCAAATGTAAAGACCTGTTGGCATTCGATCGCCCCCCTCCGGCCTCGGTCAGGCCGACCCATGGTCTCTTTACCCATGTGCCCAGAGCTGATAATCTAAGTAACCGGGGCCCACAACTCTGCCACTAGCCAGATCAAACCCCTTCTGCTGCTGGGTGCTAGGGTTGCATCTTTAGTAATGGTGCCCTGCGCAGGGTTGCCTTACCATCTGAACCGGTCCCTCCCATTGAGGTGAGGTGGTCTTGCTGGACACAGTCCTTAAGCCCAGTGCGGTGCCTCCTGCCAGTCTTCACGCAGTGGTCTCATGTGTGTCCAGATCTGTGCATCCCAAACTGCCCACAGCCTCTCTCCACTAAGGCGTGCCACAGATTCTCCCCATTTCAGCCCCGCAGTCTCCTCTCAGGCTGGCACAGCTCTGCATTTCAGCCCCGCAGTCTCCTCTCAGGCTGGCACCGCTCCTCATTTCAGCTCCACATTCTCCTTGCGCTGGCTCAGCCTGGCCTTCTCCTTATGGCACTACCTGGCCCTGTTCTTATTTTAGTCCCTGGGTCTCCTCACGCTGGCCCTCCTCCTTATTTCAGGCAGCTGTCTCCCCAAGCTTGTTCTGCATTGCCATTCCCCTTGGATGGAATCTACATGGCATTTTTGAGGGTTTCCCCAGTCTGTTGCTGTTAATAACCTTGATTGTCCACTTACAACAGTACAAATTTGGGGACTTCAGTGCACTTTTAAATTCAAGCCACACTATTGTCCTCCGTTGAACTACCAACCATCTCCTCCTTTGTAGTTTTGGCTTCATGCTGAGAGAAAAGAATTGAGATGTGTGAATTGGTGCATTCAGAAGTAGTCAGAACATGTCCGAGCAGCCTGAACACGTGGCATTTATGTACCAGGCTCTCAAAATCTTAACTTATGCTTCGCAAGTTATATTCCAGTTCCATTGCCTGTGGCTTGAAACAGCCCCCATAAATCTTAAAGATGTGGAGTTTGGACTTAATTCCAGGCAAGTTTGAAGTGTACCTTGTACTATTTGGAACAGCCTTAGGTGTCCTTCTGAAGGATTGAGTGGCAACATTTGTTTATCTTTGGATCCCTCTTGGAGCAGATGGAGTACATGCAGATGCACTTTCTCCCATAATGGGTTCTCTGCAGCCCTGGCTGGGAGAAAATGCAGCATAATATAGTGACATGTGTGATCTTTCTCCCTGTCTGTGGGTGCTTTTCTGGTCCCTTATTTTGTTTCTTTGCTGCCACTGGTGAGGCTTACCAGTCTCTCAGTAGCCAGTTTCAGTGCACATATGTAGACCCATCAAGCTACTTAAATCAAAGACTGGTCTATGGCATTGGTGTATATTACTATCCCTGTGTTCGAGTAGCATCCCTCTGATACATTGACCTAATCTGCATGTGTTGACTCTGTATTAGTCTTGTCACCTGATTCTTTAGCCACTTGTTTTTGTTAGGCGCGAGGAGATTAAGTGATTTGCCCAGAATCACAGGATGTTGAGTTTCATTGCAGAGACTCGAACTCTGGAAACTTTGTCTCCGTTCTGGGAAGAGCTAACTCTCCCAGGAGGGGGTTAATTCAGCTGTAGTGGGAGGCAGGATGTCTCCTCTGCTAAAACCAAAAGCAAACAAACAGACACACTTTCAGTTTTAGCAGAGGAGACCCCTCGCCTCCCACTGCAGCTGAAGCTGTCAGCTCGTTGAATTAACCCCCTCCTGGGAGAGTTAACAGGACAAAAGAATGGGCACCTCCTGCCCCATCGATCTCCCCTCCCTCCCCCTTCCACATACCAGAGTCTTCTTGCACGGAAACAGGGAACAAAGGTGAGATTGAAGTGGAGTGCGCGCCCCCCCTGGGAAGGTGTCGCACCCCCCCAGGGGGGCACGCCCCACAGATTGAAGAACACTGCTCTAGGGTCTCCTTTTTTAAGGCTATCTTTTGTCTCCTTATTCTCAGGTGAGCTTCTTCCATTGTCACCTGATGCTCTCTATTCTTCTGGGAGGTACCCCTCCTATGAGAAGAGACAGAGGACCCTATAGATGTGCCAGAAAGATTAGATTCCACTGAAGGTGATCTTGGTGTCCTGGGCACACCACCAACTCTTCCTGGGGGGACAAAGAGAGTGACACTTTGGCCTCCTCATCTCCAGTATGAGCTGAGTTCTCCAGGTCTAGGTCATTGTCACCTGCCTGGCCAGCATCACAGTCTGAGTCTTGGTGGGGTTCCCCACTGGGCCCTTCCTCTTCTGCTGTACCCACCCCACTGCCTACCCTTCCAGGCTCTGTAGCCTGTCTAAAGTCATCAAGCAGCAATGCCTCTATAAGGTGTTAGGTATTGGGACTCTGTCATGTCTTTAATTTCCTCATTGCACCCAAAGCCCTTAACTCTTGGAAAGGGAATGTGTCATATTTAGATGTCTGTACTTGCCTGGCGTCTGGCAGAGACCCACTAGGTCCTGGCCTCAAAGACATGACTAGTGAGGTGTGGTGTATGCACTACCTACACTACTTGTTTACCTACTAAATCTCTCTCGAGTTGTAGGGTGTGCTAAGCCCTTGACACACAATTCCAAGTTCTGTAGAACTTACTGAATTTTAAGCTTGTATAATATGTACCTCTGGTACCTTTAGTGGTTTTTCAAATGATCAACACTTGAGATTATCTGGTAAAACAATGCAAGCTGGAATCCCACACGCTGCACACCAATGTGAGAAGTTGGACTGGCATATGCTGTCCACTATTCTAGTGGGTACCTTGCACCAGTCCAAACAACCCTCATTGATGGTAGGTTTAGGACAACCTTTATAGAAAGCTATCCTAGTGGTAGCTGTGGAGAGCAGCCTTTAGGCTAAGTCTTGAAGGAATGTAAAGCAGCTTGTTCTACCAGTCTATAATCTTGTGAATGACCAAATGAAAGGAGAACCACACCAGGTATATATAAAATATATATGTATTTATTCTAAACACATCCCTCTAGTCTCTTTATGATGTATGAAGGATTCACAAATCTCTTTGCAAATCCTACATACATCTCATATTGTGATTCTCAAATTGCGATTCGCAAAAAAACGCAATTTGAGGATCGCAAAATCAGAGATCTGAAAGAGACACGTTAGTGATAGATTCCTTACCTTAGAATATCCCCGGGCGTCAGACTGGATCCGGAAAGTTTTGCGTAGCAGTACCCTTGCGCGTCGGTAGGCGTCGTCTACGGCTCCGCGTCCGTCGTCGGCGTCGTGGGCGCCGTGATGACGTCGTCGGAGTACTTAGACGCCGCCTCTGCGTGCTGACGTCAGTTCTTCTTTTTTCCGCGCCAGCCAGCGCAGATCTGGAAAAAGCAGTTCCCTAGTCATTTTTTGACTAACTTTTTGGATCTTTTGATCTATTTCGAAGTCTTCACGACTCCGACGGTGCGGTTAGGGATGCCCGGCTTCAAGCACTGCGACGAGTGCGAACGCCTAATTTCGATTACGGATCCGCACCGCCTGTGCCTGACGTGTTTGGGCGTCGACCATGACGACGAGGCCTGCTCCGACTGTCGGGCCCTCTCGAGGAAGGCCAGGCGGGAGCGGTCCCGCAGGCGCCTCGAGATCCGCCAGTCGGCCCCGCGCCGTGTGAGGTCCCGGTCCCACGGGAGGTCGAGGGACAGGTCGCGGGGGCGGAGCCGTCACAGCTCCGGGAGTCGGCGCCACTCCTCCGGGTCCAAGTCGTCAGGTAAGAAGCATAAGAAGTCGAAGAGACATCATCGCTCTTCCGACTCCCCCCGACGCTCGCGCGATGCGGCCGGGGGTTCGGGTGACACCGCCCACGCGGCTCCTCAGGAGTCGTGGGCGCCGTGTTTGGCCCCATACCCCCCGGTCCCTGGGCTGAACGCGACGCCGGAGGAGATAGAGCGCTTCCTCATGGCCATGAGGTCCCTTTCTTCTCCGACGGGTTCCGCGGCGCCTTCAGGCCCAGCGAACCCGTCTGGGGGCCCTAGTGGGTCAGGGGCTGCGACCCCGACGCCGTCGGGTGCTTCGGCCTCGACGCCGCCGGCGTCTTCGGCACCGGCGCTGCAGGGCTCCACGATCCCGACGCCGCCGCTGCCCTCGGGCTCGGCGCCGCAGGGTTCAGCGGTCCCGGCATCGTCGGTGCCTTCGGGCCCGACGCCGCAGGGTGCCGTTCGGCCCTCGTCGGGTGCTGGAACGTCCCCGGTGGACCTTGCGACCCCCCCCGGGGTCGGTCCGTGTGGTGTCCGCTCTGGCGTCGGCCTCGGCCGACGCCGTCCCCAATGCCTCCTCTGTATGGGTTCCGGCGTCGGGACGGAGCCTGTCGGCGCCGATCTCGACGCCGTTCGGGGATTTCCATCCCTATGAACCATCCTCATTCACTTATGACCCTGAGTCTCAGGAGATGGGGGAAGAGGAGGATTGGGAGGGGTCTGAGGACCCTCTGACAAGGGAATGTCAGTCTAACATGGACTGGACAGGAGACCTTGGGGAGGCCAGTGGCCTGGACACCTCTCCAGACACTGGATTCGTCTCTCCTCCTTCCGTGGCCTCGGAGGAGGGCGCGACATATAGTGTGGTGTTGATGAGGGCTGCTAAGGCGTTGGGCCTTGAGCTCCCCGTCGCGGCCGTGAGGACTAACCTCCTCACTGAGGTCCTTAAGCCGCAGTCATGCTCCATGGAGCCTATGCTGCCGGTTAATGAGGCCTTGTCGGACGTTCTTTTGGGCACTTGGTCCAGGCCCGCTACAGGTTCGCCTGTAGATAGGAACGTGGCCAGACGCCACCGCCCGGCTCCGGGCGACCCATGTTTCCTGTCCACCCACCCCACCCCGAGAGTCTGGTTATCCAGGCCTCTAACTCCCAGACCGCCTTCCCGTCGGCTCCCCCTGACCGGGAATCCAAGAGGTACGAGGCCTTTGGCAAAAAGGTATTCTCGTCCCTTAGCTTAGGACTGCGGTCTTCCAACACCGCATGCCTCTTGGGCCGTTACACCCATTCTATATGGGAAACGGTGGCGGAATTGCTGCCAGAGTGTCCGTTGGAGGTACGGGCCAAACTCGGCCAAGCCCTAGCGGAGGGCCGGGACGCAGCGAAGTATTCGATCAGGTGCGGACTGGATACAACTGACTCGCTGGGCAGAGCGATGGCTACGACGGTGGCGATTCGACGCCACGCCTGGCTCAGATCCGCCAACTTCTCGGCTGATGTCCAGAATACACTCATGGACATGCCGTTCGATGGCCGTCGCCTCTTTGGCGACAAGGCAGACCACGCGCTCGAGCGCTTTAAGGACTCCAGGGCTACGGCCAAGTCCTTGGGCCTCTCGGCCCCGCGCCAGCAAGTGGGTGCCTTTCGCTCCTTTCGTGGCCAAGGAAGGGGCGTCCCCACGCGTGCCGCCAGCCACTCGCCGCAAACTGTCGTCCAGCGCGGCGGCGGCCGTGGAAACCGCCGTGGAGGCGGTCGGGGAGGCAAGCGGAGCCAGTCCACACTTGCCCCCGCAGCATCCGCCTCTAAACCCTCCTAGTCCGGGCTTTTCGGCCCATGTGACGCCAGTGGGGGGCAGGGTTCGCCAACACCACTCTCACTGGCGCACAGTCACTTCGGACAGGTGGGTGCTGCAGATCGTCCGAAGGGGCTACTCCCTCCCCTTCGAGACGACCCCTCAAGCCATGCTACCGCAACACCACCGCGTATCGGGGGATCATTTGCGGCTCCTGCAGGAGGAAGTTTCGGCCCTCTTGGCCAAGGGGGCCATCGAGCGCGTTCCTGGGCCAGAAGTAGGTCGTGGTTGCTACTCCTACTACTTCCTGGTACCCAAGAAGGGCAAAGGGGGCCTACGCCCTATCTTGGATCTGAGGAACGTCAACGGCTTCCTCCGGAAGGAGAAGTTCAAAATGCTGACACTGGCTCAGGTCTTGGCTGCCCTAGACCCAGGAGACTGGATGGTAGCGTTGGACTTGCAGGATGCGTATTTCCACATCCCCGTCCTGCCGGCCCACCGGCGTTACCTGCGGTTCACGGTAGGCCTCGAGCACTTTCAGTTTACCGTGCTCCTCTTCCGCCTTACCAGCGCCCCACGGGTGTTCACGAAGGTGATGGCGGTGGTCGCAGTTCACCTGCGCAGGTTAGGGGTTTCAGTCTTCCCCTACCTAGACGACTGGTTGTTGAAGGCGGGCTCGCCCCAGGCAGTCGTCAACCACCTCCAGACTACGGCGGATCTCCTGCACAGGCTGGGATTTTCCATCAATGTGCCAAAGTCACACCTGTGCCCCTCTCAGAAGCTCCTTTTCATCGGAGCGGTTCTCGACTCGGCGCAGTTTCGGGTTTACCCGCCTGAACAGCGAGTCCGGGATATTCAGGCCCTGATTCCGATCTTCGGGCCGTTATCCCGGGTTTCGGTCAGGCTGACGCTGCGGCTTCTGCATCCTTCTGGTGCATCACGCACGGTGGCGGATGCAGGCTCTGCAGTGGGACCTGAAGTTTCAGTGGGCCCAGCACCGGGGCAACCTTTCCGACCATGTCCTGATCTCGGAGGGCACTGCGAGACAGCTGCAGTGGTGGCTCACGGACCGCGATTGGGTCAACGGCAGATCCCTCTCCCTTCCCCAACCGGAGCACGTAGTTGTGACGGACGCGTCCCTCCAGGGCTGGGGTGGCCACTTGGGAGAGGCGGAGATCAGAGGACTCTGGTCTCCGGCGGAGTCCCGGCTCCATATCAATCTGTTGGAGCTGCGGGCGATCCGTCTGGCACTGAAAGCATTCCTCCCGTCTGTTCGAGGGAGTGCAGTGCAGGTGTTCACGGACAACACCACCGCCATGTGGTACTGCAACAAACAGGGCGGTGTGGGGTCGTGGACCCTATGCCAGGAGGCTCTGCGCCTCTGGCAATGGCTGGAACAGCAGGGCGTAACTCTGGTGGTTCAACACCTGGCAGGTTCTCTGAACGCCAGGGCGGACGAACTCAGCCGTCGGTTCTCGATGGATCACGAATGGCGTCTGAACTCGGATGTGGCGCAAGGCCTCTTTCTGCGTTGGGGAGAGCCTTGGTTAGATCTATTCGTCACCGAAAGAGAACGCGCAATGTCATCAGTTCTGCGTGTTGGAATTTTCAAGGCGGCACTCGCTCGGAGACGCTTTTCGTCGCGAGTGGAGCTGCGGTCTGTTGTACGCCTTTCCGCCTATACCTCTTCTGCCCAGAGTGCTGAAGAAGATCAAGCGCGACCGAGCACAAGTCATCCTTGTGGCTCCGGACTGGGCACGAAGGTACTGGTATCCCGAGCTACTCAGTATGTCAGTCGATACCCCGGTTCGTCTGCCTCTTCAGGAGGACCTTCTGTCGCAGCAGCAGGGGACGGTCCTCCACCCGAACCTGTCCAGTCTCCACCTCCATGCATGGAGATTGAGCGGCGACAGTTGAGGCCATTTGACTTGACTCCTGAAGTTTGCAACATCATTCTGGCAGCCAGGCGTCCCTCCACAAAAACGGTATACGCCTGCAGGTGGAACAGATTTGTGGCATGGTGCACAGCAAAGGCTGTGGATCCTCTCAATGCCCCTCTCTCTGAGATTCTTCTCTTCCTTCTTTCTCTTGCCCAGCAGGGCTCTGCTCTGGGCACTATCAAGGGCTATCTTTCGGCTCTTTCAGCCTTTCTGAGGCTGCCTGACCAACCTTCTTTGTTCAAGTCCCCTATAGTAAACAGATTTCTGAAAGGCATCACTCATACCTTTCCTCCTGTTCCTTTCGTGATGCCTCAGTGGGACTTGAACCTGGTTCTAACATTTCTGATGTGCGCTCCCTTTGAGCCACTTCATAACTGTCCACTTCGCCTTCTTTCTTTGAAGACTGCCTTCCTGGTAGCCATCACCTCTGCCAGGAGAGTGAGTGAGCTCCAGGCCCTCTCTTGTAAGCCTCCTTTCCTTTCAGTCCATCCGGACAAGGTTGTTTTGAGGACTAGGCCCTCCTTCTTGCCTAAGGTGGTCACGGCCTTCCACATGGGGCAGTCCATCACATTGCCCACCTTCTTTCTGCCTCCGCACCCCTCGAGAGAGGAGGAGAGGCTCCACCGTCTGGACCCAAAACGTGCGCTCTCGTTCTATCTGGATCGCACACGCCAGTTCCGGGTGGATGATCAACTCTTTGTTGGGTACGCGGGCGCTAAGAAAGGGAAAGCGGTGCACAAGAGGACTATTTCTCGATGGATTATCATGTGCATCCAGGCGTGTTACTCCTTGGCTAAGAAGGAACCACCTGTTGGGCTGCGGGCTCATTCCACTCGAGCCACTGCCACTACAACTGCCTTGGGCCGAGGTGTGCCCTTGCAAGACATTTGCCAGGCTGCTACGTGGGCTTTGTTGCACACGTTTGCGAGGCACTACTGCCTGGACAGTCAAGTCCGGAGGGATGGCTACTTCGGCCGTTCCGTTCTCCAGGACTTTCTGGTGTGAATATTGGTTCGCAGACCCACCACCACGGGGATGGTATTGCTGGGGTATCTATTCTAAGGTAAGGAATCTATCACTAACGTGTCTCTTTCAGATGCACAAGTTACTACTTGTGTAACGATATATCTGTAAGAGACATTAGTTAGTGATAGATTCCTTACCGACTCACCCATCCTCCCCGTTCTGCGAACCGATATCTAGGATTAAGGTTTCCCCCTTTCAGGGCCCTAGTTTCTAGGTACCAGTGTCGGTTTTTGTCATGGCTCTGCGCTTCTGGCGCGGAAAAGCTGTGGCTAAGAACTGACGTCAGCACGCGGAGGCTGCGTCTAAGTACTCCGACGACGTCATCACGGCGCCCACGACGCTGACGACGGACGCAAAACTTTCCGGATCCAGTCTGACGCCTGGGGATATTCTAGGGTAAGGAATCTATCACTAACTAATGTCTCTTACAGATATATCGTTACACAAGTAGTAACTTGTGCTTTAATACATATGGCCCCACTTGTTTCAAGTGTATGCCTTTCAAAGTAAAAAATGTATCTTTTTACTTTCTTGATTTTTTTCCCATCAAACAAAACTGCAAACCCCAAATGACCTTATGTCGAGTAGGTTTAAAAATCAGTGGGGGCTGATGATCTTTGAAGATGATTTGATACTTGTACCCCTTCTGAACTGCACTGAAATCATCATCCCACAATTGATCTAAATAAATATATATATATATATATATATATATATATATATATATATATATATATATATATATATATATATATATATATATATATATATATATATATATATATATATATATATATTACCTACTGGCGATAGCCAGTAGGTATATATAGTTAGGATTTTTTCCCTATGGGATTTTTGAAAATTCTATGTCTAATAACTTTGGCGTTTGTGGACGGAATCGGCTGACATTTTCAGGAAAATGGCACATTTTGTTTCTGAGCAGCCCCTGAAAATTTGGTGGGGTTTCGTCAAGGGGGGGCCGAGAAAAAAGGGGGGTCCCAAAACGCGTTTTTCCCATTCATTTTTCCATAGGGCGGTTGGACTCACTTTTAGCTCGAACGGCTGAATGGATTTGCACGAAACTTGGCAAAATTGTAGGGACTGTTAGCCCGATTTGCCTTTGCTAGGTCTCAATATATGTGCTCCAGTAGTTTTTGAGAAATTAACGTTCAAAACAAGATATATATCTGTAACAGCGCTCTGGGCAGCGATCCGGTCCGCTTACTTTTCGCGAAACGGAACTTTGCGCGCAGAAAGCTGATTGGCTCTCCGGTGTCTGTCAACATTCTAAACAGTCCGGAGCGGCCGCCATCTTATCTCTCGGTAGGATCGAGAGAGAAGAAGAGGTGAAAAACGAAGGGGGAATTTATTGAAAGGGGGCAAGGTATACCCCTCTTGACCCCCTAGGAATGTTGTTGGGGTTATTAAAGGGTCCCGTGGGGAAAATAAAAAAAAAATGATTTTTCACGGTAGAAGCGCTTCACGGGCCGCGAACTGGGCCGCAAACTGGTAGCGAAACGGGAATTCGCCATTTTGTGCTTCGTTTTAATTGTTTAGAGACAAAAATTATCGCCGCACATCGGCCACAATGCATGATATCGCTGAAAAGTCAGCGATATTCATGCATTATCCAGCAAATGCTCTTAGCCATGTTATCCACCTTCCATTGGATAACAGAAAGCTGATTTGCTCTCCGGTGTCTGTCAACATTCTAAACAGTCCGGAGCGGCCGCCATCTTATCTCTCGGTAGGATCGAGAGAGAAGAAGAGGTGAAAAACTAAGGGGGAATTTATTGAAAGGGGGCAAGGTATACCCCTCTTGACCCCCTAGGATTGTTGTTGGGGTTATTAAAGGGTCCCGTGGGGAAAATAAAAAAAAAATAATTTTTCACGGTAGAAGCGCTTCACGGGCCGCGAACTGGGCCGCAAACTGGTAGCGAAACAGGAATTCGCCATTTTGTGCTTCGTTTTAATTGTTTAGAGACAAAAATTATCGCCGCACATCGGCCACAATGCATGAATATCGCTGAAAAGTCAGCGATATTCATGCATTATCCAGCAAATGCTCTTAGCCATGTTATCCACCTTCCATTGGATAACAGAAAGCTGATTGGCTCTCCGGTGTCTGTCAACATTCTAAACAGTCCGGAGCGGCCGCCATCTTATCTCTCGGTAGGATCGAGAGAGAAGAAGAGGTGAAAAACGAAGGGGGAATTTATTGAAAGGGGGCAAGGTATACCCCTCTTGACCCCCTAGGATTGTTGTTGGGGTTATTAAAGGGTCCCGTGGGGAAAATAAAAAAAAAATAATTTTTCACGGTAGAAGCGCTTCACGGGCCGCGAACTGGGCCGCAAACTGGTAGCGAAACGGGAATTCGCCATTTTGTGCTTCGTTTTAATTGTTTAGAGACAAAAATTATCGCCGCACATCGGCCACAATGCATGAATATCGCTGAAAAGTCAGCGATATTCATGCATTATCCAGCAAATGCTCTTAGCCATGTTATCCACCTTCCATTGGATAACATGGCTAAAAACTGCTCTGTGCGTGAGCTTTTTTTTTTTTTTTGCTGCGTGACGTTTGTTAACGTTCGATTCGATGGAAATCAGGAAGTGTTGACCACCATTTTGTCACTGCGAGTAAATATTTTGTTATAAATTAATCCTTATTGATAAACATTGTCTGCGCCATCTTGTGTTTTTGTCCAATCCACAATTTTGTCGTGCACGGCAGCCATTTTAGATGCCTTGACCAGGGCCACTCTCTGCACGCCGCCGATCCTCAGCATGGCTCCCCACCCTCGCAAGCATCTCCCCCACGCACTGGTCACCCCCGCTGTTTCTCTCATGCCAGGGCCATATACTTCCCCCCATCTGCGCTGCTCTTCTCTGAGAATCACACCCTGTGCCCGCCCGACACCTCCCTTTCACCCTATTCACTACCGCACCCTCTGACACTCCTCTTCCTCTGTGCCCGATTGTCCAGGCCGGACCTAGGCTATCACCTAGCCCTGCGGATGTAGTTTATGGCCCCAGCTGTAGAGTATGCAGACATGCCAACCCTCCCGATTCAGGCGTGAGACTACTGATTTCAGTGCTAGTCTCCCGCCTCCCGATTCCTGCAAGCAAAAACCCGGGGGCATATTACCAACAACTAGCGATAATTTTTGTCTCTAACTTGTTTAGAGACAAAAATTATCGCCGCACATCGGCGAATTTTATCGCACATAAACCTTGCTATTAGCAAGGTTTATCGCAAATGCGATAAAAAACGGCCGCAATGCATGAATATCGTTGAAAAGTCAGCGATATTCATGCATTATCCAGCAAATGCTCTTAGCCATGTTATCCACTTCCCATTGGATAACATGGCTAAAACTGCTCAGGGCAGGTGTTAGGTTTTGGAGATATTCGCGCTTAGCGCGAATATCTCCAAAAGTTGGTAATAGGAGATAGCGATGGTTAGGGACTGTTTCCAGTCGCTAAAATCTTGGCACGCCCACTTTGCATGTCATTAGTGATAAATATCACTGATATGCAAAGCGGGGCCCAAGATGGTCGCTATCACCTTTTAGCTGTCACTAACTGGTGTTAGCGACAGCTTGGTAATAGGGAGATATTTTTATCTCTTTTTTTTTTGGCTTTTAAAGCCCAAAAAGCGGAAATAAACCCCCTTGATAATATGCCCCATGATTTCTCGGGGGTTTCAGCTGACAGGGCTTGGTATTGTGTTACGTGCTAATTCTTCCAGGAAACGTCAGAGGGTCGATGCAGGGGTTCTAGAAGGGGTGATAAACCATTTAAGCCTCATGAACAAGCGCATGGTCTTTTAAAGATTTGTGAAGTACTCGGGGCGGCGGTGTGTGTGCGTGCCCTCTTTCAGGAGCGGGCGGGGGGGCACTGCCAGCAATTTGCAGGCCAGGCAGTGTTCAACACGTGCATCACCCTTTCTCTGCCTGCTATTGCGCTCCATGCTTCGGAAAGGTAAGAAAAAGAACGTGCATTTGAGTTTGAAATGTCCGATCTTGTAGCAGTACACTTGCAAAGCCCACACATGACAATAACCCGATTCAAGGCCCCATTCACCCGATTTTTTAAACATATATAGCACTCCAACAAAGTTAGATTTTAAAACTTTATTAACATTTAAATATAACGAACGCAACAAAAACTGTAAATATATTTAACCATTTTTTGAAATTAACCAGAACTATAACGATAACAACAACAACAACAATAATATAACTTTTATGCCTAAATTACGCAAACATTTAGCTAATCTGCTAAAGGGGGGAGTCGCCATTTCTTTACAATAAGCAATAATGAAAAATCCACATCAATAGGGTTGTCCGTTTTCTCGATGCAGCACTATAGTGCAACATACACAGCACCTGGGGTGTCAAGAGTGAACAGGTCTTTCTTTGTTCCTTAAGATGTTATCTGTGTCAACCTCTTCCGAGAATGCTGATGCGTTAGGAATTCCTTGTGTTTCTTAATAGCATTGGTGTCTGTACACTTCTTTGTCAATTCTGTCAAGATAACTGCTTCATAAACAGACGATATCTTTGTTTAGTCATTAGTGTTAAGTGTGTCTGAAACTACAGTGCCCTTCTGTTTTTTTTTCTTCAGGCTCTACAGAGTTTTGTGTGTTGTTCTTTTCAGCGACAATTATTCCAGAGGTTTCAGGTTCACTTGTTTTGTTCTGCAGTGAGTTAACAGCTTTAGAGAGTTCATGTTTATTTGCTATGTCCTGCTGTTCGTCAACTGCTTCAGAGACATCAGCCTCATTTGTTATGCTTCAGTAGATCCTGGACCTGCCCGGCCACGCCCAAAATGGCACCGGTGTAAATGGGACTCGTAACTGCTTGTTGTGTACTGGTTGCCCAACCTTGATATCACGAGATACATATGCAGTTTTGAAGCACATGGCGGAGGCTTGTCTGCTGTAGTGGGGCGCCCCTTTATCGTTTCAGTCGCCATTCCGCCCGCTTTTGCTACACTGTGCCTTTTCCGCCATTCAGCTGTTTAGCGCCCGCTCTTACGGCTACAGTGTCTCGCTCACCATGTAGTTGAGTTGCTCCCACTCTTGCGGTGCAGCGATAGTCGGCTTCCACAGGACTCTTAAAATGGCGGTCGGCTCTTCGGATTTGGGCCTGGTCCAGTAAAATGGCCCTGGGACACCTTGGAACTCGGACGCTTGTCTGCCAGGGCTTGGGTTCCATTCTCGAAAGCGTCCCTTCAGCCTTGAAGATTGTACAAAAGTTTTGGGGGCCGTCGACTCCCGCAGGCTTCCGGTGGGGAGCGGCTGCCATGATTGCTTGCGGAATGGCCACGACGGAGCTACGAGATGGTGGTGCTCTCATGGTGACGCCAGCTTCAGTCTGAAACATCCAGAAACAAGGTGGGGCTTTCATCGTTTGGGAAAAAAATAGTTTTAATCCAATGAAAAGTGTTATTTTTAGGTCACATGACCTAGTCTTACATAATTAGGAAAAGAAAAGTAAAATGAACCAATGAAAAGTTTTATTAACAAGTCACATGACCTGTTATGCTTACGTTACGCGCTGCGCGGCGCGCTCTGGATCGTTTCCGGGAAGCTGCGCCTTGCGCAGCGGAGCACTTCCGGGTGCGCTAACGCGTCGCGTCATATGACGCATTACGCGACAATGCAGGTCCAGAATATAGTCAAAATGTCTCCCCCAACCAGCGGTCGGAATACAACCACTTTCAGCAGTCCAAAAAGTTCGGTTAAATCTTAAGAGTGGGAGCAACTCAACTACATGGTGAGCGAGACGTTGTAGTCGCAAGAGCGGGCGGTAAACAGCTGAATGGCGGAAGAGGCACAGAGTACCAAAAGCGGGCGGAATGGCAACTAAAACGGTAAAGGGGCGTCCCACGACAGCGTGTCTTCAGGTCAAACGGATTGTGGGACAAGGTCCAGAATGGAAGATTCTTCAAAAGGGAAAAAATTCCGCCGGACCCCGGGAGCCGGCCGCCTATGCCGGGGGCGATCTCAGGCCTCACCAGGGCAACACGACTTGGGGAGGGGGCAGGAGCCAAGCGCCCCCTCTCAGTCCGCGCCATCTCACCGCCCCTCGGGGGCCTCCGTCAAGCGGTTTAGGGAGGCACCGTATCACATTGTTTTCTAATGCAGTCAGGTCCACAAATGGACTCCACTTACTTTGAATAGTGAAGCTGCAGCAGGTGCAAATAAGGTTTAAACAGTGTTACAAGAGCTGCTTAGAACTCTGAAGTATGGCACTCAACAACCAGGACTTATGCCATTTATGTAAGGCAGTGACATGGAAGCAACTCAGGGACAAAAAGCATGAACGAACATTCACGTATGAAAATCTTATTTGGAGAAGGGGTAGAATCCTAACGCCCCCTGCCAGTTCGCGCCACTACACCGTATGTGGAAAATCTGAAGCCATCATTCTACAAACTCTCAACGCTTGTTATCAGTGCATGAGTTTCATGCTCGATCGATTGAGCTAGCCGGATCGGGCAATAAAAAGTATAAAATAGTTATGTAAATAGTTATTTAATAAAATGTTTTACTCTGTTTCTTTGCTGGTGTGTTGTGTATATTTATAATATTTGCATAGGGTTTGTCGTTATTTTGGGCGGTGTGGGTGGCGGAGTCGAGCTGTTTTGCAGCCCTCATGGTGTGGAGCTCAGTTCATTTCACTATTTTCGTATTTCTCATGAAGGGTTATTCCTAATGTTTGTATTTTACCGAGGTCAAAAAGAGATCGAATTAGTGGTCTACTGATTTTGCTCGATTACTTTTATTTTTTTACACGATTTTTCACTATCTGCAAAGACTAAACAGAGTATTGCGACTTTGTGCTTGTTTGTAAATAGAGAATGATCCAAAGAGAACCAATTGTAAAACAGTAAATGCTTGGATAATAATCAATCAAATGGAGAGACAAGCAGGTACGACGGATTACAACAGGGGTAAAGGTCTGCGTTAACTACCGTTCACTATCTGCAAAGAGAGAGTACTACTAAGAGAAAAGAGGGGAGTGGGGGGGGGGGCAGCGTTCAAAGCACATCAGCGTGCATAAACACGAAAACGTTTTTACCTATCACGTACTTGACATTTGACAGCTTTTGATATTTGCTATTAAAAAACCATTGAAATTCACAGAAAAAACCATAGGTTATAGTCCATATATAGTTAGGAATTTGCATTTACAAAACCTTGAAAATTCAATGAAAAAACCATTGGTTTTAGGTCATATATAGTTAGGGATTTGCATTTAGAAAACCTTATTTTACTCGCATAAAACCATTGAAATTCCATATATAGTTATAAGCGCTAACTATATATCGCGCACCCGCAATCCACTGCTGATGATGTCACATATTACATCATTCATGACATGGTTAGTGACATCACTGATGACATCACTGATGACATCTCAAATGACATCACTGATGACATCACTGATAACATCTCATTTGACATGACTGATCACATCACTGATGATATCATTCATGTGATAATACCATGAACCTCTTCAGACTCTAATATAACCTTAGATACAATCAGTGTTAACAGACAGTCACTCATCCATGGAGTTACTCACACACCTAGTCAGTTATGCCAAAAATCAATCACACCTCCATTTTCTCAACTATACAGTTATACACACCTTACTTATTCAAACATATACTAACACATATTTACTTTACTCTCTTATACAATCTCTGATACATGTTTACAATGATCCATACAGCCACTCACACATTCACTGGCTCTTATGCACAGTTATTTATAGATGTCAACTCTCACATGTACTGTGTTTTACATATGTACTTAATTTGACATGTAGCACTGAGATATCCATTCACTCACTAATACACTCATGCACAGTCAACCACCCATACAGCTGTTTCCACATGCACTTTTGAATCTATACATATAGTGAATCAACTACTCACACATCTATGTACAGAGTCACACACCTCCCAGCCACCCATACACACACACTCAGTTTCCCATACAAATACTTGGACAACCAATCAATAACCCATACAGTTACTCATATAGCTACTGATCAACATATGCAGCAGTTTGTAGAACAACAGATATAATGATGCACAAATTAAAACAGTTTAGTCACTAACCCATGCACTCAGTGAGACACATTTAATCACTCACTCAATCAGTCAGTCATGCACCTAGTAAATCCTTCATCCAGACACTTATACATCCACTCATTCTTCAATATGTAAGACATATTTTAACTTTACAGAAACATACAGTCACTGGATGTTGTAATCAGTGATGTCATCAGTGATGTCATTTGAGATGTCATCAGTGATGTCATCAGTGATGTCACTAACCATGTCATGAATGATGTAATATGTGACATCATCAGCAGTGGATTGCGGGTGCGCGATATATAGTTAGCGCTTATAACTATATATGGAATTTCAATGGTTTTATGCGAGTAAAATAAGGTTTTCTAAATGCAAATCCCTAACTATATATGACCTAAAACCAATGGTTTTTTCATTGAATATATATATATATACATATATCAGGAACACTCCAATCTTCCACTTCAAGAAAGGCACTGACTCCGTGAAATTGTGTAATTCCAAATAAGTTTATTCACTTATAGGCTGCTTTGACGCGTTTCGGCGGTTAGCTCCCGCCTTGTTCACTACATCTCTGCATGCAATGTGTTACTTTTATACCCCTGTGACAATACATTACGCCATGTATGTTTGACTCTTGTTTCATCGTGTGGTTCAGCTTTTTTTACAATTTAGTTGCCCCGTTGCCATGACACTGCTATGTTTAGGCAGACATAGAAAAGTTCCTACGGCATGCACATTCCTCTGAAAACGTAATTCTCATTGACACGTTATTTGTTGCTATAGAAACCCTCCCGCAAAGTCAGCCTGGTGATTGCTTCATTACTTCAATCGCGCTGGGTGTGTGAGGTTTGGCTTAACCCTGACTGCGGAGGTTTTGCAAAGTGAGTAGTGCCTAGTGATTGTGGCCAAACGTCCCTAAATACGGGTAGCGCGCTGTGAGGTTCGGCTTGACACTGGCTGCGGCGGTATGAAACAATAAGTGGTGCCGTGCGAGTGAGGTTAATTGTCAATAACTGGGTTCCGTGCAAATGTTATAACATTCGTGTCAGGTCGGGTGTACAGGACTCATCTCTACGCTATTGAAGGAGGGGTGCATTACGTGTTTATCCTTCGTGTGTGCGTGATGGGTCTCAAACTACAGGTTGAAATTGTTTTAAATATGTCATACCCAGCTGTGCCTGTTACACATGGGACGGTGCCCGGGCGTGTTGAGGTAGCTATATGTTGTTTGATTTAAAGTCGTGCTGGGCTATTATCACGATCGCCATACGCCATTCCCCTCTTCTCCAAGTGGACTAAAATGAGGGGAGGTTTTTATTTATTTAAGAAATATAAATAAACTCTAGGTTGAGGTAAGGTACCTCTGTGACCCTGCGCCGTGTACCTGTCAAATCACGTGTCAAAGAGCCCCTTCTATCTAATACACAGAATATTTCTTAATTACTCCTCCTTACGAATGCAAACAATTACATTTCATTCCTACTCATGGATTATTTCCACAATACAACCTTATGAAATGACGTTTAAACAGTGAAAACATATATATAAATGAACACTCAGAGCCTCATCTGCATTGAGGCCATTCGGTATTTTGGAATTCAAGAGGATTATATATCTTGATTCCAATCTCCTGAGAGTTTGGAGACGGTTTCCCCCTCTGATGTTTTTAGGAACATTATCGATGACGAAGTACGATAGTACTTGGGTGTCACCTGCATGTACCGTGTTAATGTGTCTGGCCACTGGGTAGGCCGGGTCATCATTTGTTACTGCTCGGAGGTGCTGGAGAACTCTAACATGTACTGGGTGAATTGTACTTCCCACGTACCGTTTCTCACAGATACAGACCAAAACGTATACTGCGTATTCAGTTTTACAGGTGTATTTGTCCCTGATAGAGTATGGTTTGTTTCTGAAAGGCACATCTACTTTGCTTGTATTTATGCCGTGCTTACACTCCTTACATTTAATGCATTTCTTGAAGCCTTTTTGGTTTGTAAGCCAATCTGCTGTTTTTTTCAGAGTTGGGGCATTGCAGACTAGATGGTTTCTCATGGACTTTGCTTTCCTAAATGCAATTAAGGGTCTTTTCCCACACAATTCCCCACTGGCCGGATCATTTCTGACCAGTGGCCAGTGTTTGGTAAGTATTTTCCTCACCTGGGTGTGGTAGGCATTGAAACCTGTGATTAGTCTGGGAGGTTCTTTGTTAGGTGTTTGAGTCACAGGGACATGTTTCGGGGTAAACAGAAGATCTTTCCTGTTTAGTGTTTTGCATTTGCTATCTGCTTTCTTGCACGTTTTGTTACTGTACCCTCTTTTTTCCAATCTGGTAAACAGATTTTCTTTTGCCTCAGTGAGCCCTGTCTTGGTACTGCAGTTTCTGGTCATGCGTAGGCATTCTGCATATGGTATGGATTCTTTGAGATTGTGCGGGTGAAAACTTTGTGCGTGTAGCACTGAGTTTCCTGCAGTGGGCTTACGGTAGGTTCTGGTTTGTATCTTATTGTGTTCAGTGTAGAGTTCTAGGTCCAGAAATTGAATAGAGGTGGTATTGGTGGTACATGTGAATCTTAGGTTAAGTGCATTGTCATTTAGCTGTTCAGCAAATGCTTCTGCCTCCTCTGTGGTTCCTCGCCACAATATAAAAATCTCATCAATGTAGCGTTTGTACATGACTACATTTTTTGTGAGTGTGGCCGCATGTTTGACCCCTAGTACCTGTTCCTCCCACCAGCCCATGTGTAGATTCGCATAGCTGGGAGAGAAACAGGTACCCATAGCTGATCCTTGTAGTTGTTTGTAATGGAGTCTGTTAAAGAGGAAAGTGTTGTTAGTTAGACACCATTCCGTCATTTCTAATAACATTTTAGTGTGGTTGTACAATGTTATTGGTCTCTGCCCCAGAAAATAGTTTAGGGCTCGTAGTCCATCATGGTGTCTGATACTTGTATACAGAGACTGTACATCTAGAGTCATAAATACAAAATCATTTTCCCATTTCACATCAAAGATTTTGTGTAAGAAATCACCAGTGTCTTGTATGTACGCTGGAAGTTGTGATACCAATGGTTGCAAAAAATGATCAATATAAATACTGGTGCTTTCAAACAGACCACCTATGGCTGAAATAATGTGTCTGCCCGGTGGTTCTTTGTCGTTCTTATGTATCTTGGGGATAAGATACCGTTAAGGGGACACCGGGTAGTCTGCTTTCAAAAATTCGAACTCTTGTTTGCTCAGTAGTCCCAATCCTTTCCATTTATACAATGCATTGGTGTATTTCTCCTGTATCCCAATAATGTGCGTGGGACTAATCCTTGAATAGCATTCTTGGTCTTGTAGTTGTGACATGGCCTCTTTGTTGTACATTTCCAGTGGCCAAAGTACAATGTTTCCCCCTTTATCAGACCACCTTATCACGATGTCTGATCTTGCTTTGATTTTGTCCATAAGTTTGTCATACATGAGGTGTTTGTTTTGGTATTTTTTGAAGAACTCACTGGAGCTGTGCGTTGACAGATCTTTCAAGTCTTTAATTACACAGTCTGTGAATAGGTCTAGTCCATCTTTGGGCATAATGGGCATGAAGATAGAACGTGGTTTGAAATTAGTTTTCACCGTTTTGTAAATGTCTATATCTGCCAAAATCGCCGCTGTTCCCGATGATATCAGTTCATTTTCATTATTTTGTTCCAAGTCTATCATGTCTCTGAGCACCTGCATGTTTGTTACACTTAATCCTAGGTCGTCTTGAGTGTGGGCTTGTATGTCGGGGCCTTGGTTAGTGGTGTTAAAAAATGTTTTTGTAATTTAAGCTTGCGCATGTACTGGAAGAAATCAATTTTGGTTTGTGCGTAATCAAAGTTAGTGTGGGAGCAGAAAGTTAAGCCCAAAGATAAAATTTCAAGTTCTTTTTGTGATAATTCCATGTTAGAAAGGTTGATTACTGTGTTGTCTGTATCATTTATGGTTACTGGCATTATCGTCGTTTGTTCTTTCTGTATTGTTTTTTTGTTGTTGTTGTTTTTGCCGTTTCTCTTCCCCCAGCGTCTGTCTTTTCTGCGTCGGCTTTTTGTTTTTGCTGAGGGTCCGGTTTTGTGTTTGGTTTGCTCCACTGTTGGCGCGGTATTCTGGGTCTCAGGGTGGTGAGGCGCTGCAACCGTAGAAAAGCAAGCTCCTGTGCTGGTGTTGGTACAGCTCCTGAGGTTCCTGTGCCACTGTTATTTTCATTTTCTGACTCGTAGTCTGTACTCAAGTCAGGTTCGCTTTGCTCTCCAGGGGCCCCTGTGTTGGTTGTGGCATTAGGTATGGGCTGGCGCCTAACTTGGTCATATTTTCTGGCAAACGTATAGATTCTGCCTGTCATGTAGTCCTTTCTGTCCCTTTGAAATTTTATGGCTTTTCTTTCCTTAATTTCTTCTTCATGTTTCAAAATTCTTGCTTTGATTTCGACTAACGCTTTTGCAATTTCTTCTTTATTTTCTTTTGCGTCAAGTTCCTTTATAATTTCCTCAATGCGGGAAATTAATTTGTCTCTGTCACTGGCCGCATATTTTGTTAGTATTTTTAGCATATTTGTGGATGACTGGGCACTGTTGTCAGCCCAATCTTGGAGCATGGCAGGGTCCGGATTCTCATAAGTTGGAGCCACTAGAATTCTTAGCCCTCTGGGGACACGGCCAACTTCGATGTATCTATTAAGTGATTTCACTTCTCACCACTTCGCCACCTCTTTTTTCCTTAGTTTCTCCAATTCTGCCAGTATATATATATATCTATATATATATATATATATATTCAATGAAAAAACCATTGGTTATAGGCCATATATAGTTAGGAATTAGCATTTACAAAACCTTATTTTACTCGCATAAAACCATTGAAATTCCATATATAGTTAGAAGCGCTAACTATATATCGCGCACCCGCAATCCACTGCTGATGATGTCACATATTACATCATTCATGACATGGTCAGTGACATCACTGATGACATCACTGATGACATCTCAAATGACATCACTGATGACATCACTGATGACATCATCCAGTGACTGTATGTTTCTGTAAAGTTTAAATATGTTTCACATATTGAAGAATGAGTGGATGTATAAGTGTCTGGATGAAGAATTTAGTAGGTGCATGACTGACTGTATGAGTGAGTGATTAAATGTGTCTCACTGAGTGCATGGGTTAGTGACTAAACTGTCTTAATTTGTGCATCAGTATGTTTGTTGTTGTGTAAGCTGCTGCATGTGTTGATCAGTAGCTATAAGAGTGGCGATATGGGTTATTGATTGGTTGCCCAAGTATTTGAATGGGAGGCTGAGTGTGTGTGTGGGTGGCTGGGAGGTGCGTGACTCTGTGCATAGATGTGTAAGCAGTTGATTCACTAGGAGTATGAGTTCAAGAGTGCATGTGGAAACAGCTATATGGGCGGTTGACTATGCATGGGTGTGTTGGTGAGTGAATGGATTTCTCATTGCTACATGAGCAAGTAAGTACGTATGTAAAACACAATACATGTGAGAGTTGAGATATATAAATAACTGAACATAAGAGCCAGTGAATGTGTGAGTGGCTGTATCGATCACTGTGAGCTTGTATCAGAGATTATATAAGAGAATAAATATGTGTTATTATTTTTTTTTTTTTTTTTTTTTTAGAGAATTTATAAAGCGCGGACTGACACCTTGCAGGCTTCCTGGCGCTGGAAAATACTCTGTGGACGGTAGACCGGGGGAACAGTTGGGCTGACAATTTATTTGGGGAAGAGCCAAGTTTTGATGCGTCTCCTAAAAGGGAGAAGCTGTGGAGTCTGACGAATGTCAGCGGGTAGGGTGTTCCAAAGCTTGGCCGCGGCTACGCTGAAAGATCGGCCCCCTGTTCTAGTTCTGTTAAATCTGGGTACCCCTACCAGGCAAGCAGAAGAAGAACGTAAGTTTCTCGCAGGTATGTACCATTGGAACAGGGCTTGCAGAGGTTTGGGTCCAAGTCCATGCAGAGCCTTAAAGACAATGCAGAGGGACTTGAATGCCACTCTTTGTTTCAGGGGCAGCCAATGAAGCTCTGCCAGAGCAGCTGTGGCTGAGGCCCTCCTCGTCCAGCCAAGAGCCAGCTTGGCGGCGGCAGATTGGATTCGCTGAAGTCGATCCAGCATCGTAACTGGAGACTCCAGGAGCAGGGCGTTACAATAATCAAGGCGACTGAGTATCGTGCACCTGACTATCGACGCCCTGGCTTGTGCCGGGAGAAGAGGCAAGATTTTCCGCAGTGATCGGAGCAGGGCAGTGCATATCCCCACAGTTTTTGTTACCTGGGATTCCATGCTTAGGTTGTTGTTCAACATGGCTCCCAGGTTGCGCACAGAAGGCACAGGTAGAGGTTTGACACTGAACTCCGGGGGCCAGAATTCATGTGGGAACTGACGGGGTATCTTAGTGCCGGAGCAGAACAGAACCTCCGTTTTCGCGGCGTTGAACTGAAGGGAGTTACTATGTAGCCATCTGGCCGTCTCTCTTAAGCAGTCGTGGAATGTTGAGAACGGAATGGCACCTTCGCCTTCCCACGAGAGAATGAGCTGTGTATCATCCGCGTAATTAATTGTTTTGACCCCAAATGATTGGATCAGTTTAATTAGCGGTAATAGGTACACATTGAAGAGGATAGGGCTGATGGAGGAGCCCTGGGGGACTCCCTGGGGAACTGCTGCAAAGGCGGACCGGAAAGGGGGGAGAGAGACAGCCTGTCTTCTGTCCCGAAGATAGGAGTGAAGCCAAAGCAAAGCGGTGCCTTCCACTCCCACTTCCATAAGTCTCTGCGTCAGCCTGGCGTGGTTGACCGTGTCGAATGCGGCAGACAGGTCCAGCAGTATCAAAGCCACTGGCTGGTTCCTGTCCGCTCGCATTCGAAGGTCTTCCATGGCAGTCAAAACTGCTGTTTCTGTGCCGTGAGCGGGACGAAAACCAAACTGGTAGTCGTCAAGGAGGTTGTTTTGTTCCAAGTGGGTAGACAGACATGAACTGACCCAACGCTCAGCGACCTTTGCTGGAAATGGCAGCAGGGAAATGGGACGATAATTGGAGAGGCAATCTGGGTTCAGGGAGGGTTTCTTTAAAAGGGGAGTGACTAGTGCCTGTTTCCAAGGGGAGGGAACAAGGCCACTCTGCAGGGACTGATTGCAGATTAGGCGCATGGTGTCAAAGAGATCCATACCGAAGTTTTTCCATATTTTTGGAGGTAGGGGATCAAGTGGGGAGCCAGAAGTGATACCAAGCGCAAGTCTTTCAAACTCGACAGCCGGGATCGGGGGGAATGCCTCCATTCTTGCCAGAGGGCCAGAGCCAGGGAGCGACAGGTTCCGAGGGCTGTTGTCTGGTCTCGGCAATTCATTGGTTTCAAGTGCGGGGGGTAATTCCAGGTTATGGATAATGGTCTTTATTTTATTAATAAAGAACTCTGCAAGGTCATCGCAGAGGGCTTGGGTGGGAGGCTGTGTGGTGGTAACACAATCCGGGTTGGACAGATTTTTGAGTATTTGAAAAATACTCTTTGAGCTGTTTGTGGCATTGGAAATAATGGAGCAATAGTGTTTAGTTTTGTTAAGGGCAATGGCAGTTTTATACTTCCGGAGGTGTGTTTTCCAAATGATCTTATGAGTGTCAGAATAATCCTGCCTCCATTTTCTCTCAGCATGCCTACAAGCTAGTTTGAGAGCTCTTAAGGAGTCATCAAACCAGGGGGCGGGAGCTCGTCTCTGGGGTTTACCCTTTTTCAGTGGGACGAGATGATCCGTAGTACTGGAAATCCTAGAACATAGGGATAGATAGTTAGCCTCCACCGATTGAGTAGTAGAGAAAGTGTCCTCTACCTCAAACACTGGGCCATTCAGCCTAAGTTTGTCTAGGACCTTCCAGTCTCTGTAAGGAGGTATGTGACCGTGGAAAACCGGTTTGCCATACCTGCTGCCTACTATGTGAAATTTGATCAGGGCATGATCAGTCCAACACATTGGTAGAATGTCACTCAGAATAGCCAGTTGTGGGGAAGAAAAAATTAAATCTAACTGGTGCCCTGCTATGTGAGTGGGTTTGTCCACTAGCTGGGAGAGTTTCAGTCCTTCGCAAGACACTAGCAGATTGTTGAGGGCGGAAACTAGGCTGCCGTTGGGCCAAAGGTTAAAATCGCCTAGGACAATCAAGTTGTTGTGGGAAGTAGCCATATTGGTGATGGTGGTGAGAAGCGACTGCTGCTGAGTAGCGTTAAACGTTCCCGGCGGACGGTAGCAGATCACCGCTGTGAAGGTAGTACCAAGATGACAGTCCATTGAGAGGCCGAATATTTCGGTCCCGACCACTGGGTCCATGGCAATAGTTTTGACTGACCAAGATGCTCTGTAGATAGCGCCGACACCACCGCCCCGCCCTTTGGGTCGAGGGAGATGCAGGATCTTGAAGTCTTGTGGACAGGCCCAGTCCAGATCTATGTTGCAGTCGGAGTGGGTCCATGTTTCCGTGAGGAATAGGACGTCAAGATGATGATTGTCTATGAGCAGGGCGATTTCGTGGGAGTGTTTGGGCAAGGACCTTACATTCAGCAGGCCGGCTGTGATTAGGCCCTTGCGCGCGAAATCGTGCAGAGGATAGGCGGTGTCTTGGAAGGTCAAGTGCCCCTCATGGGCAAAGTCTCTACGGAGGAGTAGGGCCTCGCGCGTCAAGTGAGGTGTGTTGCTGGTGGACGGGGATATCGGGGCCGACAGTGGCTCACCAGGCGCTGCCGAGGCGCGGACGAGCGCAGACGAGCTTGCCTTAAGCGCGCCTTCGGCGCGCAAACGGCGCTCCCGCTGCGCTCGACCGCTGCGCTTGTGTGTTTGAATAAGTAAGATGTGTATAACTTTATAGTTGAGGAAATGGAGGTGTGATTGATTCTTTGCATGACTGAGTAGGTGTGTGAGTAACTCCATGGATGAGTGACAGTCTGTGAGTGTCTGTTTATACTGAGTGTATGTAAGGTTATATTAGAGTCTGAAGAGGTTCATTGTATTATCACATGAGTGATGTGATCAGTGATGACAAATGAGATGCCATCAGTGATGTCATTTGAGTTGTCATCAGTGATGTCATCAGTGATGTCATTTGAGATGTCATCAGTGATGTCATTTGAGTTGTCATCAGTGATGTCATTTGAGATGTCATCAGTGATGTCATCAGTGATGTCACTGACCATGTCATGAATGATGTAATATGTGACATCATCAGCAGTGGATTGCGGGTGCGCGATATATAGTTAGCGCTTCTAACTATATATGGAATTTCAATGGTTTTATGCGAGTAAAATAAGGTTTTGTAAATGCTAATTCCTAACTATATATGGCCTATAACCAATGGTTTTTTCATTGAATTTTCAAGGTTTTGTAAAGGCAAATTTCTAACTATATATCCACTATAACCTATGGTTTTTTCTGTGAATTTCATTGGTTTTTTAATAGCAAATATGAAAAGCTTTAAAATGTCAAGTACGTGATAGATAAAAACATTTTCGTATTTATGCACGCTGATGTGCTTTGAACGCTGCACCCCCCCTCCCTCCCCTCTTTTGTCTTATTAGTACTCTCTCTTTGCTGATACTGAAGGGTAGTTAACGCAAGCCTTTACCCCCGTTGTAATCCGTCGTGCCTCCTTGTCTCTCCATTTGATTGATTGATGTCCAAGCATTTACTGTTTTAGAATTGGTTCTCTTTGGATCATTCTCTATTTACAAACAAGCACAAAGTCGCAATACTCTGTTTAGTCTTTGCAGATAGTGAAAAATCGTGTAAAAAAATAAAAGTAATCGAGCAAAATCAGTAGGCCACTAATTGGATCTCTTTTTGACCTCGCTAAAATAGAAATATTAGGAACAACCCTTCATGAGAAATACGAAAATAGTGAGATGAACTGAGCTCCACACCATGAGGGCTGCAAGACAGCTCGGCTCCATCACCCATCCCGCACAAAATAACGACAAACTCTATGCAAATATTAAAAATATAGACAACACACCAGCAAAGAAACAGGGTAAAACATTTTATTAAAAAACTATTCACATAACGTTGTTTTATAAGATGATGTCAGTAGTGGACCGATGTGTGAATAGATCGAAAACAGCACAAGGCTCCAAGATCCGGATGGCAAGCTCCTGGATGTTGGGTGCCATAGTTTAGAGTTCTGAATTTCAGCCTTTTTCAATGCCTGTGCTTTGTTGAATCAAAATGGCGGCTTGACACAAAGCTGACTCAAGCGTTGCTACTGATGCTATGCAGACCAAAACTGGTTTTCAGTTTGTACATTTTTCTAGATTTTTCAATCCAAGTTTGGTTGACTTTGTAGAACGATGGCTTCAGATTTTCAACATACGGTGTGGTGGCGCTGACTGGGAGGGGGCGCTTCGCTCCTGCCCCCTCCCCAAGTAAGATTTTCATACGTGAAAGTACGTTAATGGTTTTGGTCCCTGAGATGCTTCGATGTCACTACCATTCTCAAATAGCATAAGTTCTGGATGTTGGGTGCCATAGTTAAGAGTTCTGAGCACTGCTTGTAACACTGTCTGAAGCTTATTTCCACCTACTGCAGCTTCACTATTCTCAAAGTAAGTGAGTGTCATTTGTGGACCTGACTGCATTAGAAAACAATGTGATATGTTACCTTCCTAAACAGCTTGACGGAGGCCCCTGAGGGGCGGTGTGATGGCCATGGACTCAGAGAAGACGCTTGGCTCCGACACCCTCCCCAAGTCTTATAGCACTGGTGTAGCCTGAGATCGCCCCCGACATAGGCGGCCGGCTCCCGGGGTCCGGCGGAACTTTTTGCCTTTTGATGACTCTTCAATTCTGGACCTTGTCCCACAATCCGTTTGACCTGAAGACAAGCTGTAGTGGGGCGCCCCTTTATCGTTTTAGTTGCCATTCCGCCCGCTTTTGCTACACTGTGCCTCTTCCGCCATTCAGCTGTTTACCGCCCGCTCTTGCGACTACAGCGTCTCGCTCACCATGTAGTTTAGATGCGCCCGCTCTTGCGGTGCAGCGATAGGCGGCTGCCACAGGACTCTCAAAATGGCGGCCGGCTCTTCGGTTTTGGGCCTGGTCCACTAAAATGGCCCTGGGACACCTTGGAACTCGGACGCTTGTCTGCTAGGGCTTGGGTCCCATTCTCGAAAAGCGTCCCCTCAGCCGTGAAGATTCTACAAAAGTCTTGGGGGCCTCCGACTCCCGCAGGCTTCTGGTGGGGAGCGGCTGCCATGATTGCTCGTGGAATGGCCACGACGGAGCTACGAGATGGTAGTGGTCTCATGCTGACGCCAGCTTTAGTCTGAAACATCCAGAAACACTATAGACTACCAATTCGATCAGTTCCGGTAGCGCCCCAACATGACCCGGAAGAGAAGAACTTGCCCTCCCCTCTTCTTGTTGCCTGTCCCCTCTGTTGTCATTTAACAGAACTTTTTGGACTGCTGAAAGGGGTTGTGTTCTGAACGCTGGTTGGTGGAAACATTTTGACTATATTCTTGACCTACGTTGTCGCGTAATGCGTTTTATGACACGCCGCGTTAGCGCACCCGGAAGTGATCCGAGGCGCGGCGCGCAGCGCGTAACGTAAGCATAACAGGTCATGTGACTTGTTAATAAAACTTTTCATTGGTTCATTTTACTTTTGTTAATTTAATGATGAAAAGCTTGGTCATATGACCTAAAAATTACGCTTTTTATTATTTTCGAACAATATTTTTTTTTCAAACATATGTTATAATATTCCAGGCTAATGTACTTTCCCGGAAAATTTACAACTGTCTTGCAAGTAAAATATATTCCTTTTTCGAGAAAAAGGGCGTTTCTTCCTTCCATGACGAAGCCGTTGAGTAAAAGAGATTCGGCCTGCTGTCTTAGTCGCCGATACGCCTGATTATCAGATTCTTATCGATCACTTTATGTTGCAGGAGTGGAAAACACAACTGCCCTTGACCATTTATCTTTACTGCGGTCCTACATATTATACCTTTTTTCCGTCATGTAATTGGACTGCTTTATTTCACTTGCCTTTTACTGATTCGAAAACAGTCACTAAAAGTAAAAACTTTACAAATGTAAATACTACTACTGAGTTTTGTTTTAAAAACCTTTATTGTGAAAATGTCAGTATACAAATACGGGCCTATAACCACGTGGGCCGGCCACGGAGCAAACTGAAATCGTATATGATGAGGAGACATTTACACTGTAGAAGAACGTAACGAGCGGGCCATTATTTGACAAGAACAAAGGTGTCTAACAGTTGCGGAATCGGTGGACGTACATTTTGTAATTAAAATACGACAGGGCCACTTACAATAACATTTTCTAGATATACATTTGCGGGCAAGGAGTTACGAGTCCCATTTATACCGGCGCCATTTTGGGCGAGGCCGGGCAGGTCCAAGATATAGTCAAAATGTCTCCACCAACCATCGGCCAGACCAGAACCCCTTTCGGCCCTTTATGCTACAAGATGGTGTCTTCCATTCAGAAAATATTGGTGGCAGCATTTTGAAAGGAAACAGAAACAGCCGTTCTCGAGTTTCACATTGTTACATTTAGAAAGAATGTTGAAGAGTAGTATGTGGTAAATCTGAAGCCATTTTTCTACAAACTCTCAATCAGACTTGAATGGAAAAAAAAACACCTGAAGAATGTACAAACTGAAAACCAATTTTTGTCTGTATAGCACCAACAGTAACGCTTGAGTCAGCTTTGTGTCAAGCCGCCATTTTCATTCAATCAATAGCGTCCCCCTGCACACATTCAGGGACCTGGTCGTGTCTTCAGATGAAACGCATTGTAGGAAAAGAAGCAGAAAAGAAAAGGCAAAAAGTTCCGCCGGACCTAGTGAAGCTGCAGCAGGTGCAAATAAGCTTCAGACAGTCTTACAAGCACTGCTCAGAACTCTCAACTGAGGCACTCAACATCCAGGACTTGCCATTCGGATCTTAGCGCCTTGTATTTTTGTTTTGTTCTTGATGGAGGGGAAACAACAAAAAACAGGCATTGAAAACGGCTCAACTGGAGCAAAAAAAAAATTACTTCTTGGGTGCATTAGGGCATTTATGATTTTCGAATGCCGTATTCATCAGGTTGATGCTCATGTTGCCATAGGACAGCATAGCACCACAGTGTATACAAGTTAACTTCATATGTTCAGATGAGGCAGGTGGCATATTTAGCATTCACCTTCTTTGATCCAGGAGGGATGGAGAAAAACTGCCAGATGAAACTTGAAACTTGGCCATCCAGATCTCGGCGCGTTCGACTCACTGTACCGCAACAGTGACCGCAACTCAGCTGGACACGCCGTCTTTCGGCGCAGCATTGTAGGATGGCCACACCAGTGCGGCAATTTGCTAGACACCACCTCGGTGCCATCCGGATCTCGGCGCGTTCGAGTCACTGTACCGCAACAGTGACCGCAATTCAGCTGGACACGCCGTCTTTCGGCGCAGCATTGTAGGATGGCCACACCAGTGCGGCAATTTGCTGGACACCACCTCGGTGCCATCCGGATCTCGACGCGTTGTGCTGCCTTCGGCCTATTCGCACATCGGTCCGCTACTGACAGTGACCGCAACTCAGCTGGACACGCCGTCTTTCGGCGCAGCATTGTAGGATGGCCACACCAGTGCGGCAATTTGCTGGACACCACCTCGGTGCCATCCGCATCTCGACGCGTTGTGCTGCCTTCGGCCTATTCGCACATCGGTCCGCTACTGACAGTGACCGCAACTCAGCTGGACACGCCGTCTTTCGGCGCAGCATTGTAGGATGGCCACACCAGTGCGGCAATTTGCTGGACACCACCTCGGTGCCATCCGGATCTCGACGCGTTGTGCTGCCTTCGGCCTATTCGCACATCGGTCCGCTACTGACGCCGCCTCACGTGCCAACGGATTTTCTACGCTTTTTGTAGCCCTATGCCGCAGAACAGGTCATGTGACTTGTTTATAAAACTTTTCATTGGTTCATTTTACTTTTGGTTTCCAAAGATGGAAGGCTTGGTCATATGACCTAAAAATAACACTTTTCATTGGTTTAGAACATTTTTTTTCCCAAACGATGAAAGCCCCACCTTGTTTCTGGATCATTCAGACTGAAGCTGGCGTCAGCATGAGAGCACCACCATCTCGTGGCTCCGTCGTGGTCATTCCGCGAGCAATCATGGCAGCCGCTCCCCACCGGAAGCCTGCGGGAGTCGGGGGCCCCCAAGACTTTTATACAATCTTCACGGCTGAGGGGACGCTTTTCGAGAATGGAGCCCAAGCCCTAGCAGGCAAGCGTCCGACTTCCAAGGTGTCCCAGGGCCATTTCAGTGGACCAGGCCCAAAACCGAAGAGCCGTCCGCCATTTTGACAGCCATGTGGCAGCCGCCTATCGCTGCACTGCAAGAGTGGGAGCAACTCCACAACATGGTGAGCGAGACGCTGTGGCCGCAAGAGCGAGCGCAACTCAGCTAGATGGCCGCCACCTGGGGAGGCCCGTTCACGCCGCCTCCCCCCCCCCCCCGGGCCGCCGCACGCCAATTTTCGGAGCAGCATTGTAGGATACCAAAACCAGTGCGGCAGTTTACTGGACATCACCTGGGTGCCTGTCGTACATGTTGTGTCAGCCATGTGACACTGGACACAGACCGCTACTGACGAGGCCTCCCCCCGCACCACCCGGGACGCCCCACGCTGTTTTTCTGTGCTGCATTGTAGGATCCCTAAACCAGTGCGGCACCCAGGCGACATCACCTGGGTGCCGTCCAGAACTCTGCACGTTGTGCTGCCTTGGGACTATTCGCACAACAGACCGCTACTGACGAGGCCTCCCCCCGCCCCACCCGGGACGCCCCACGCCAATTTTCGGAGCAGCATTGTAGGATCCCTAAACCAGTGCGGCACCCAGGCGACATCACCTGGGTGCCGTCCAGAACTCTGCACGTTGTGCTGCCTTGGGACTATTCGCACAAAAGACAGCTTCTAACCATTGTTGCTTTTTGTGTTAATAAATGTTTAAATGTTTTTAGTTTTTGTTCTGTTCATTATCGTTAAAAGTTAATAAAGTTTTATAACCTTAATTTGTTGGAGTGTTATCTATTTTTTGAAAAACGGGTGAATGGGGCCTTGAATCGGGTTATTGTCATGTGTGGGCTTTGGAAGTGTGCTGCTGCAGGATCGGACATTTCAAACTCAAATGCACGTTCTTTTTCTTACCTTTCCGAAGCATGGAGCGCAATAGCAGACAGAGAAAGGGTGATGCACGTGTTGAACACTACCTGACCTGGCAAGTTGCTGGCAGTGCCCCCCCGCCCGCTCCTGAAAGACGGCACACACACACCGCCGCCCCGAGTACTTCACAAATCTTTAAAAGACCATGCGCTTGTTCATGAGGCTTAAATGGTTTATCACCTCTTCTAGAACCCCTGCATCGACCCTCTGACGTTTCATGGAAAAATAACCATGTAACACAATACCAAGCCCTGTCAGCTGAAACCCCCAAGGAATCGTGGGGCATATTATCAAGGGAGTTTATCTCCGCTTTTTTGGCTTTAAAAGCCATGAAAGCGGAGATAAAATTATTTCCCTATTACCAAGCTGTCGCTAACACCAGTTAGTGACAGCTAAAAGGAGATAGCGACCATCTTGGGCCCCGCTTTGCATGTCAGTGATATTTATCACTAATGACATGCAAAGTGGCGTGCCAAGATGTTAGCGACTGGAAACAGTCCCTAACATCGCTATCTCCTATTACCAACTTTTGGAGATATTCGCGCTAAGCGCGAATATCTCCAAAACCTAACACCTGCCCTGAGCAGTTCTTAGCCATGTTATCCAATGGGAGGTGGATAACATGGCTAAGAGCATTAGGTCAATAATACATGAATATCGCTGACTTTTCTGCGATAATAGCAAGGTTTATCTGCGATAAAAATCGCCGATGTGCGGCGATAATTTTTGTCTCTAAACAAGTTAGAGACAAAAATTATCGCTAGTTGTTCGTAATATGCCCCCGGGTTTTTGCTTGCAGAAATCGGGAGGCGGGAGACTAGCACTGAAATCAGTAGTCACACGCCTGAATCAGGAGGGTTGGCATGTCTGAATTCTCTACAGCTGGAGCCATAAACTACATCCGCAGGGTTAGGTGATAGCCTGGGACCAGCCTGGCATCTAAAATGGCTGCCGTGCACGACAAAATTGTGGCATTCGAAAAAAAGGCAAGATGGCGCAGCCGCTGGAAGAGATGTATCAACATATATCAGCCTCCTCAGCCACCCTCAGGAAACATAGGGGATTAGGATACGTCTCCCGCACCCCCTTATACCTAGTAATTTAATTAACGAAGCACAAAATGGCGAATTCCCGTTTCGCTACCAGTTTGCGGCCCAGTTCGCGGCCCGTGAAGCGCTTCTACCGTGAAAAATCATTTTTTTTTTTATTTTCCCCACGGGACCCTTTAATAACCCCAACAACATTCCTAGGGGGTGAAGAGGGGGATACCTTGCCCCCTTTCATTAAATTCCCCCTTAGTTTTTCACCTTTTCTTCTCTCTCGATCCTACCGAGAGACAAGATGGCGGCCGCTCCGGACTGTCACGCAGCAAAAAAAAAAAAAAGCTCACGCACAGCCGCTGGAAGAGATGTATCAACATATATCAGCCTCCTCAGCCACCCTCAGGAAACATAGGGGATTAGGATACGTCTCCCGCACCCACTTATAACTAGTAATTTAATTAACGAAGCTCAAAATGGCGAATTCCCGTTTCGCTACCAGTTTGCGGCCCAGTTCGCGGCCCGTGAAGCGCTTCTACCGTGAAAAATCATTTTTTTTTTTTTTTTCCCCACGGGACCCTTTAATAACCCCAACAACATTCCTAGGGGGTGAAGAGGGGGATACCTTGCCCCCTTTCATTAAATTCCCCCTCAGTTTTTCACCTTTTCTTCTCTCTCGATCCTACCGAGAGACAAGATGGCGGCCGCACCGGACTGTTTAGAATGTTGACAGACACCGGAGAGCCAATCAGCTTTCTGCGCGCAAAGTTCCGATAAGCGAAAAGTAAGCGGACCGGATCGCTGCCCAGAGCGCTGTTACAGATATATATCTTGGTTTGAACGTTAATTTCTCAAAAACTACTGGAGCACATATATTGAGACCTAGCAAAGGCACATCGGGCTAACAGTCCCTACAATTTTGCCAAGTTTCGTGCAAATCCATTCAGCCGTTCGAGCTAAAAGTGAGTCCAACCGCCCTATGGAAAAATGAATGGGAAAAACGCGTTTTGGGACCCCCCTTTTTTCTCGGCCCCCCCTTAACGAAACCCCCCCAAATTTTCAGGGGCTGCTCAGAATCAAAATGTGCCATTTTCCTGAAAATTTCAGCCGATTCCGTCCACAAACGCCAAAGTTATTAGACATAGAATTTTCAAAAGTCCCATAGAGAAAAAATTCTAACTATATATACCTACTGGCGATAGCCAGTAGGTAATATATATATATATATATATATTATTTTTTTTTCCCACTGACAAAAGCAAAGGTTAAAGTTGTTAGGTAAAATATTCAGGTCTAAACTCTAAAAACCAGTGAAATTCACCAATTATAGTTATGTCAAGTAACTATAACTAGTGCCCTAAGATAACTATAACTCACACCCCCACTATGCACAGTGATATTACCAATAATCTTAAAGAAGATGTCATGAGTGATGTAATATGTAGGGTAATTACCAGTGCATGGCGAGGGCGCGAGTTATAGTTACTTGAGATAACTCTGGTGAATTTCACTGGTTTTTAGAGTTTAAAACTGAACATGTCGCCTAACTATAATGTTACTTTAACCTTTGTTTTTATGACTCGCCTGAGCCAGCGCATGCGCTGCTCTGCAAGACATTTAATTAGCGGGCTTTAAAAAGCCTACCACACCTTTTTGGGTGGCGTAGAGCATGCGGTTACGCGCACAATGACGAGCAGAGGCGCCATCTGGCTTTTCTCTCTCGTCATGGGGTGAGCACATTGCACACCACTTGCTTGATGTGGCGCAACAGCTGCTTTTACTTTTGCTGTCTCGCGCGTGCGCGTTGTGGGCACCACTCGCGTGTTATTTTTACACTGGGCTGCCTGCACAGAATGATGCGCTCCCTGAAGCTTGTGCTTGGTGCTTTATCATCCCTGCCCCCCGCGCCCCATCAATCCTTTTTTTTTTTTTTTAAATTTTTGGAAAACCTTTATTAGTAATGAAATCAGTTACAATCGAAACAGAGCAGAACATCATAATCAGCCATCGGAACGGGTTCAAACAAGACAAAGCAATTAGACCATGGCAGTGCAGGGCTCCGTTCCGCAAATGCTCGGTTGCAACCCAGGAAAGCAAGTGCGTCAGAAAATGACAGGATTAAAGAAGGTTTTGTTTTAAAATAAAGAAAAAGGGGCAGGATCTGTGGCATTACACTTAAGACAAAACAAATCAGGGGAAATTCGAGAAGCAGGATAATTATAGTCCAGGAGTACTGTCGGCGGGACGTAATGATCCAACTCAGTACCAGGATAGTCAAAATGCAAGCAGTCCGCCCACCAACCAGTTCCTGACCGCAGTAGCAAGGCAATCAAAACCCCCCTATATTGATCGAAATAAGGCGAGTTTGCGGAGGACTATCTCCACAGAAATCCCAATTAAGAAAAAGAAAAGGAGAAAAAGTAGAGTCAGCCAAAAGCAAAAAGAATAAGGAAGGCCATAGAGACAAAGAAAAATAAGAAAACAACAACACCCCTCCCCCATACCCCCACCCTGCACCCCTGCATGTGGCTACGGCCTACCCCCCTAGCAGCGTGCCTGTCGCCCAATATGACCCGAAATATAGATAAGAGAATAAGAGAGATAAGGAAAAAGGGAGTAACACACCAGAGGTAGAAAGGAAAAGGAAGGGAAATTAACCAACAGCCCACGATAGGGAAGGAAATATGAGGGAGACTCCCATTACGGGAACCCCAACCTCCCCCCCGCCTTCACACACCGTTGCAATTGATCAGAGAGTAAAAACATAATATTAGGAGCACCCACTGAAACAGGATGTTATCGATCGCTACACATTCCAAATCCCACAGGAGGGCATAATTCACCCCCAGTAGCAAAAATGGCGCCCTGAGCGCACTCGACTCCTACGGGCCAAAAGGATCAATGGTGCAGGTCACACCCGCCCCAAAATGCCGGGCCAGGTCAGAAAGCACAAAATGGAGCACCCAAGTCAGTCAAGGAGAGACCAAAACCTCTGCAAAGTCACACAAAGCGATCAGCCAGCCACCACCAATCGTCAGCCACGGGGTCTGTTATCCTGTAATCGATCCGCTGTGAGACACCAGGAAGGCTCCCAAGGAAGCAAGTCCGCAATGCCGCCATCTTTAAGTCACCTCCATATCCAGCCGCAGCCCCTCCGCTGATATCAGTAACAGTTATCACAGTGAAAGTGACAGGCAAAGCTGGTGGCGGCTCACAATAAAGCATTGGTTCAATAATAATCAGAACATCTTCCAGCCATCACCAGGACACAGTTCTTCAGTCCCTTGGGGAGATGCAGTCGCCATCCCCCAGCATCCAGTACACCCGGCCGCCGCCAAAAAATATAATCCATCAGGTCGCCACTGTCCCAACAAGCAGCACCACTGCGCAGTACAGGCAGGCTTAGGAGTCTTCAGCCCCCTCCAGATTGAGGATTGCGAATCACCGGTGCCCCGGCAATGAATTAGCACAGGAAGCCATTCTCCCCCACCACTAGGTATTGCTTGCGGGCCCCCCCAGCATGAAAAGACACATTAACATTGTGCCCCCGTCGGCGCCAGTGAGCTGGAGATGAACAACAGTTCAATATGCATTCATACGACGTATATCCAGATAAACAGGGAGCAGTTCCAAACGTCCGGCAGCAAACAACGTGCGCTGGGGGGGGGGGGAAATAAGGGGGGGGGAGAAGCGAGCAGCACAAGAGGACTGTGCATCGCACCTGTAGATGGCTTCGGCGGTGTCAAGGGTATTTCTGGGCTCCGTGACGGGAGACCGGCGCCCCACAGGTCCATATGGCCGCCGTTGATGTACTGGAAGCTCCGTCCTCTCACGGAACAGGCATGCAGAGCAGGCGGTGAGGGGAGAAGGTCGGCCCTCCCCATCAATCCTTTTAGTGTCGGACTATAATTGTGAAGAGACGCCGCGTGCACCTGCGATTCCTTGCCTACCGGGGTCTCTGACCATCTCTTGCAGCGGAGACATTACCCCGTGGAGCGGCGCTCTATGAGACCGGCATGCCCGCCTTCCCCAGAGCCTGCCGGTGAGTCACAGCCAAGCGGCAGCCACTGATGTCACACGCCACTTGTCCTCGTGGCTGGGACTTGGCTCTACTGTATTTGTGCGTGGCAACAGCGCTCACTAGTGGCAACTTGCAGGCCGCCGTCCGTGGGTGAGGAGTCCACACGGCCCTAGTGCTTCCGGCTTAAACACCGCTGGTAAAATGCCACTAATGCTTCTGCCGAGTACACTGCGCCCTCCCCTCCCCCACAGAGCGCGTCTCGCAGTCGCACTTCTTGTTTTACTTTTAGCGCGCACGTGTGCACTTCCCCCACCCCTCCCACTTGTTTACTTCTTCAAGCCTCAAACATTCTTCTCTGAAAGGGTGTGTGTTTCCTGCAATTGAAGGCTTTTCAATTTTCTGTGTGTGCCAGTTTCTGTGTGTGTGTGTGCGCATTATTGTGCTTCTGTTTGTGTGACGACGTGAACTTTCTTTTGCTCTGCGTGTGTCCTATATGTGTTTCCACACACAAATTTGGGTCGCTCGTGGGAAAATTGCAAAATTTGCTCTCAGGGTCCCTAGCCATAAAGTCAGAATCTGCAGAGGTTTCGGTACAGAAATGTACTCTGCGGCTGCACAGTATTAACTACGTGTTTGAAATGCTGCCAGTAGTGGCACTGAGTGCACGAGAAGTGCCGGTTCACAGCTGCACTTTTGCTGGTATCCACCAATATTGGCTATGTCTTTCCCACTCTCTTGTGCAGTACTGAGTTCGCTCCAATCACAAGTGAGGCAGGAACAAAGCTCACATCTATTGTAAGTGGGTCTGAGAAAAATTAGTCTTACCATGTAAATTGTGTTCTATTTAAGGAAAAAGGGGGTTTAACTTAAGGCTAAAACATAGATTTTCCTTGATGACCATTCACGCTAGCAGTGTTGTGGACTATGTGCATCTAACAGGCAGTCTGTGGCATTCACACATTTACTGGGCGTGTGCATGGGGATTCTGGATAGAGTGTAAGGAGAGGGACATCTGCATAAGTTGCAAACGTATGACTAGGTCTGCGGAGGCTTCAAACAGTGCTGTGATGCTCAAGCTATCACGACTGGTACCCCTCCTATATGACTCTCGGTGGTTCACACCAGCAGAAAGGAAACCATCAGACTAGAGACGAACAAGTGTAACAAAAAAACAAGCATTGGCATAGCCAATAGGTCTCGCCCTTGGGACCTTATACGTGTTTAGCAATGCAACAGTTGTTGTTATTGTACCAAGGATATTGTGCTGCATAACTAAATACTAATAAGGTCCCAAAAGCAAGACATATTGGCTATGCCAAAGCTTGTTTCTGTTGCAGCCAATTTCCCACTTGGAGCCGCCAACCCCACGCTGTGCGTGGCCTTTTGTTGTGCGCAGTGGGGGGTTGTCCACAAGACCTGCCCTGTGGCCAGGCCCTGTTGCCAGCACCCCAGAAAGCAGCCAACCCAACAAGGCACACAGCCTTAGGTCTGGCCACAAAGCCTGGCCCTAGGGACCCCAGGGCTTTTTTTTTTTTAAAGGAGCAGAGTGCCGCATGGCCCCTCCCTGAGCCTTTTTAGGCCCTGGGGATCCCATCCCCCAGTCCCAATATTAGATTTAAAGGTGAAAGGGAGCTGTGCGGCACCCCTCCCCGAGCCTTGTAAGTTCCTGGCACCCCATACCCTGGGGGCCCCTTACCCGGGGCCTAGTGCATTTTTTTTAGGGAGGATGGAATCTGACCCCATCTCCCTAGGCTGATGTTTGACTACTGAGACCTCATCCCTGGGACTCAGCACTATATTTATGGGGGTGGTGCACGTGGCCCACCTGTTTGTCCCAAATTCGGGCAGGGGACCCCATCCCTGGGGCCCAGCCAACAAAGGGTGGGTGCCCTGGTGCCCACCGAGGGCACCCACCACACTATGGCTGGGGTGTTTGGGGGAAGCCCCGAGAATCCCGCTGGCTCCCCACATCCAGCTGGAGCCACCATTACTCCCGCCCACAGGGAGCAGCTAAAAATGCTGCTCCTCACAGAAGAGAGCAATCTTTTCATTGGATTCCCTGCCCCTTCACTGCCAGCAGGGAATAAGATGAAAAGTCTGCTCCCAGTGGGTGGGAGCATTTTTTCATGCTCCTGCCACCTGGGAGTACAATTGGTGTTTGCTCCTGCTTGGCCAGAGTTTTGAGATTGCCCCTGCAAAACAAGAGGAAACATAGGTTTCCCTGCCCGTGCGGGCACGGAAACTGCTAGGTCCCCAGAGTGGGCACCCCAGGACATAGCAAATGAGCTGGCTTTTTAGGGTATGGTGTGTCAAGTCCAATAATGGGTCACGTAGGGGGTTCTAGCAGCCCCCTCCCAGTTGCACTTATGGCTGGGCCTCGTGGATGGGGCCCCCAAGGCCCTCATGGATGGGGCCCCAGTCCCCCAGGGAGTGGGACCGTGCAGCCCCCACCCACCTTTACATATAGGGCTGGGCCCCAGGGATGGGGTCCCTAGGGCCAAAATCGGCCCAGAGAGGTGGGTTGCATGTCCCCCTTTAGACTTCATTGCATGGCCCGGAACTGGGGGATGAGATATTTGGGGCCATAATTGGCATAGGGAGTGGGCTGAGTGCCCCTCCTTTCACTGCATGGCTGAGCCCCGGAGTATGGGGTCCCTAGGGCCCAAAATGGCCGGTAGAGGGGGTGCCCCCTGCCATTTTGAGTTACAGCCATCCCCGGGAATGGGGTCCCGGGGGTCGAAATTGACCCAGGGAGGGGAGCTGCATGTCCCTATTTCCATTTACTATACAGGCGGGCCCCTGGGGATGAGGTTCCTTGGTCCGAAATTTGCCTGAGGAGGGAGGCCACGGGTACTCCCTCCCTCAAATTATACATATTTGTTCCCCGCGGTACCTGGCCACCAGGTGGGCTTGAAAAGAAAAAAAAAAGCAGGAGACTGCACTTTTTTTTTATTATGCCTTGGATCCTCTGCAAATTTGCAGCAAACAATAAAAAAAAATCTTTTTGGACCCAAACGGTGTCTCTTAGGGACCCCACTAGAAGGCCTAAGGTGTCAGGCTATTCCTACACTGCCACCATGTGTCTCTTTGGATTTCTTTAGGACTCAGGACTGAGTCTGAATCCCAAGTTGGCTGCCACCACTTCGTAGTTAGGTCTCACTTTCAGATCTGCCGGGATCCGCGGAGCCTCTGTGTCCCTATGTATACACAAATGTGTTTTTCATTAATTACTCAAAAGCTACTGAAGGGATTAACACCAAAACACAAAAAGCACTCTTTCTAGACCTAGATCTAGCATTCTGCCAAATCTGAAAGAAAGTTAGTTATGGATTCCTTACCTTAGAATTACCCCCAGGCGTCAGACTGGATCCGGAACGTTTTTCGTCAGCAGTACCCCTGCACGTTGGAGGTGGCGTCGGTTGACTGCGCGTTCGTTGTCGACATCGTGGTGCCGGGATGATGTTGGGGTAGCTACATAGACACAGCCCTCGCGCGCTGAGGTCAGTTCTTTTTCCACGCCAGCAAGCGCAGATCCGGAGAGAGCGGTACCCCCCCAATCACTTTTTTTACTGAGTTTTTTGCAATTTTTATCGACTTCGTTTTTTGATAAAGAAAAGCAATGGTCTTAGACTATTGAAATTTCCCACATCTTTTGCTCATAGTAATCAAGGCACAGAAGATCAAAGGCACACCCATAAAGTCTACTTCAAAAGTATGGACTGATAACATAAGTTTATTCAGTCACACAAAGGAATACTTCAATTGGACACAATTAGTTAGTTCAATACACAATATTTACACGGTTATCATCAGCGAGAAAAAAGTATGTGGAAAGTTAGTGCTCATGTGAAAGAATAAAAGAAAAAGAGGATTATATTCAGGAAATTAAAGTATTTGAAACAAACAAAAAAGGGGCCTATATTGGTTAGAGACAGTCTCCCTTGTAATGTCACATCCTACCCCTATAAGTACATTTGCGTATAAAACAATATTCGAACTGTTTTAATTCACGTTGTAACTTCATTTGTAGGTGAGGAGTAAGGGGCAGAAGTAGGGTGTAGGCCTATCAAGGTGCGTCAACGTTTCGACCCCATCACCTAAGGGTGGGTGCAGTCCTCAGCAGCTGGACTTCTTCAGGACGGGTGTGGGGGTATCAAGGTATGGGGTGAGTACCAAGGGCTGTGGCCTCAAGGTATGGTAAATAACGGGTCCTGTAGATCCATCAGGAAAAGAGGAAACTTGTCCCAACACCGCTCTGTGTGGATGCGGCGTGTACAACTTGCAGTTTCAGCTGTCCTGAAATCTGAAACCAAATCCCGGTGTACGTGGTTCTTAAGTTAGAAGATTTGTCCATAGCTCATGTGGTTCCTAACAGCGCGCCGTGTCAGTCGTGCACGTTGCGGCCGCAACTTGCACGACTGACACAGCGCGCTGCTCGGAGCCCCAGCTGCTGTTTAATGAAGCCTTCACAGACATTCTTTTGGGCACATGGTCCAAGCCCAACACAGGGGCTCCTGTGGACAGGATGATTGCGCAGCGCCACAGCCCGGCCCCGGGTGACCCCACTTTCCTCTCCCAACACCCCACCCCTGAGAGCGTGGCGATTCAAGCCTCCACTTCGAAAGGTGCCTTCCCTACCACACAACCAGAAAGGGTATCCAAAAAGCTGGGCCACCTTGGGAAGAAAATGTTTTCTTCGGCCAACTTGGGACTGTGGTCGGTAAACACTGCATGTCTGTTGGGCCGTTACACCCACTCTGTGTGGGATATGGTGGCGCAGCTGCTGCCTCAGTGCCCGGAGGATGCACGAGCCGTGCTCTCCCATGTAGCTGCTGAGGGGAGAGACGCAGCAAAGTTTGCCATCCACTGTGGGCTGGATACCGCTGACCCACTTGGCAGGACGATTTCCACGTCAGTAGCCCTTCAACACTATGCCTGATTGAGTTTGACTCTTTTTTCTGGGGATATCCAATCCACCCTTATGGACATGACCTTTGATGTTCGTCACCTTTTTCGGCTACAAGGGTAGACAACGCCCTAGAGCACTTTAAGGACTCTCGGGCTATGGCCAGGTCCTTGGGCCTCTCCACCACCCGCCCTGCGCAGTCGGCCTTTTGCCCCTTTCGTGGCTACGGTAGGGGTGCCCCGCTACGTCCGGCCCAGAGCCACAGGCCTGCACAAGCAGTTCAGCCCCAGCGCAGCTGGGGATGTGGGAACCACCAACGTGGTTCAGGGGGACAACTGTAGGCCAGACCACCACAGCCCCCTCTGCAGCACCCTCCAAACCTTCCTAGTCCGACTTTTCAGGGCCACCAAACGCCAGTGGGCGGCCGGATCCGCCATCACCTCCCCCACTGGCGCATCATCGCATCCGACTGGTGGGTTTTGCATATATTCCGAAGAGGCTACTTGCTCCCCTTCGAGACTACCCCTCCCTCCATGCCACCTGAGTACCATCGCATGTTGGAGGATCACTTGGCCCTTCTCCAAAAGGAAGTTTTGGTACTCTTGGCCAAGGGTGCCATCGAGCACGTTCCTGCCCCAGAATTAGGTTGTGGTTGCTATTCCCACTACTTCCTGGTACACAAGAAGGACAAAAGCCTTCGTCCTATCTTGGACCTCAGAAACGTCAGACGCTTCCTCCGTAAGGAAAAGTTCAAGATGTTGACGCTCACTCAGGTCTGGTCTTCCCTCCACCCTGGAGACTGAATAGTAGTGTTGGAGTTGCAGGACTCTTACTTTCACATCCCCATCCTGCCAGCCCACCAGCGTTACCTGTGGTTCACGGTAGGCCACGAGCACTTTCAGTTTACTGGGCTCCCCTTTGGCCTTACCAGCGCCCCTCAGGTGTTCACGATAGCGTGGTCGCAGCTCATCTGCACAGATCAGGGGTTCCAGTCTTCTCCTATCTCGACAACTGGCTGTTAAAGGCGGGCTCGCCCCAGGCTGTCGCCTCCCACCTCCAGACTATGGCCGACCTCCTGCATTCACTGGGGTTCCACATCAACCTTCTGGAGCTTCGGGTTTCCGTCTTGCACTCAAAACATTCCTTTCCTCTGTCCGGGGAAGAGTGGTGCAGGTGTTCAAGGACACCACCATGTTTTACTGCAACAAACAAGGCAGGGTGGGTTTGTGGACCCTATGTCAAGAGTTCCTCCGCCTCTGGACATGGCTGAAACATCAGGGCATATCCCTGGTGGTTCAACGCCTGGCAGGTTCACTGAACTCCAGGGCGGACGAATTCAGCCGCAGGTGCATGATGGATCACGAATGGCATCTTCACTCTGAGGTGGTGCAAGGTCACTATCAGCAGTGGGGAGAGCCTTTGTTAGATCTGTTTACCACCGAAGAGAAAGCGCAGAGCCTTTGTTAAATCTATTTACCACAGAAGAGAATGTGCAATGTCAGCAATTCTGCGTATTGGAATTTCCAAGGCGGCACTCGCTATGCAACACTTTTCTATACACCTTTCCGCCTATACCACTTCTGCCCAGAGTGCTAAAGAAGGTCAAGCGCGTCTGGGTCCAAGTCTTTCTTGTGGCTCCTGATTGGGCATGAAGAGTCTAGTATCCCGAGCTGCTCAACATGGTCATGGATCCTCCGATCCGACTGCCTCTTCGGGAGGATCTTCTGTTGCAGCAGCAGGGGACGGTCCTCCACCCGAACCTGGCCAGCCTCCACATGTAGAGATTGAGCGGCACAGTTGACGTAGTTTGACCTGCCTCCCGAAGTCTGTGATGTAATCTTGGCAGCCAGGTGTCCCTCCACTAAGACGGTATACGCATGCAGATGGAAGAAATGTGTGGCAGGGGGCACAGCAAAGGCTGTGGATCCCCTTTCTGCCCCTCTTTCTGAGGTTCTCTTGTTCCTCCTTTCTTTGACCTAGCAGGGCTCTGCTCTGGGCACTCTTAAAAGGGCTACCTCCCGGCCATTTCAGCCTTGTTCAGGCTCTCTGATCAGCCTTCTCTTTTCAAGTCCCCTGTTGTAAATAGATTTCTTAAGAGCATTACTTTTTCCTCCTGTTCCCTTCGTATTGCTCCAGTGGGACTTTATCTTAGTTCTGACATATCTTATGTGCGCTCCATTTGAGCCACTGCATAGCTGTCCTCTTAGACTTCCCACTTTCAAAACTGCTTTTCTGGTGGCCATCAACTCTGCACGCAGGGTGAGTGAACTGCAAGCTTTTTCTTCCAAGCCTCACTTTCCGTCTGTCTATCCAGACAAGGTTGTCCCCAGAACTAGACCTACTTTCTTACCAAGGTGGTTACTTCTGTCCACATTGGCTAAACCATCACTTTGCCCACCTTCTATCCGCCTCCGCATCCTTCCAAAGAGGAAGAGAGGATCCATCGTCTGGATCCAAAACGTGTGCTTTCTTTCTACTTGGATTGCACCAAACAATTCCGGGTGGACGACCAGCTCTTTGTTGGTTAGGTGGGCGCTAAGAAAGGTCGGGCCGTGCACAAACGGACCATTCTCCAGGTGTGTCATTCTGTGCATCAAAACCTGCAATTCTTTGGCTAAGAAGGAGCATCCAGTTGGGCTGCGCGCCCATGTCCTGGCGAACCTCAGACGACAGTCTTGTGTGATGGTGTTTTTCTTGGAGACCTATCATGGCCTGTGAGATGGAGCAGGAGAACGGTATGAATCTCAGTGCGAAATTCAACTGACCCACTGTCTGTTGTAGCTGATGTAAGGTTACTTTATCTTTTGCCAGGAAGTGTTGTAATGATGCCTTAAATTTCGCAATTTTTCCCTAGGTGACCGGAAACAACCCTGTCTAACTCTATGCCTAGGAATTCTATTGTGGTCGCTGGACCCACCATCTTTCCTGGCTCCAGGGGAACCCCAAAAGCCTGCATGAGCATGCAAAATTCCTGCAATGCCCAAGCGCATGTCTAAAAACCCATTCCAAAAATAAATGGAATTTTTCAAAGTAAGCGCAGGAAGCGGAGCATCCCATGGGCATCCACATATCCATGTAGAATTGTCCTGAAATTTGAAACCCAGAAGGTGGTAATCAAGATGATGTACCAGCAGCAAAGGGAAGGCAGACTCAATATCTGATTTGGCTAGCAAGGCACCGGGGCCACGAACCCTTAGCATATCTACTGCCTGGTCAAATGAAGCATATTTCACGCTACAGATTTCTTCATTGATGGCGTCATTTAGTGAATTGCCTCCAGGGGCTGACAGGTTATGAATCAACCTGAACTCCCCCTCCTCTTTTTTGGGGACCACTCCAAGGGGTGAGCAAACAAAATTGTGTACCGGAATGTGATCAAAAGGACCAGCTATTCTGCCCAAGCGTAATTCTTTTGCAATTTTTGTTGCTGCCACCCCAGGATTGGTCCTTACAGAAAGCTGATTTTTGCAATCTGGTGTCCCTATGCAGGAATCCTGAAGCCATACAAAAACCCTTCTTGTAAGGTCCTAGCCATGGCATGATGTGGGTACTTGTTTATCCAAGGAGTCATAGCCATAACATTAATGGGTGAGTGTGTTACAAGTTTTGTCCTCTCCTCACTCCTATTTCTTCTTTCCCTTATATCCTGATTTTTTTGAGGCATTTTGATTCTGGGTGAGATGGGTTATTGCAGATAGAGCATGCATGCCTGAACTTACAAGTGCCTTGGGCCCTGGTGCATGTCCGCCTATTAAAATCCCAACATGTCCCTTTCCGTCCCCCCGCCCCCTGGACTAGGAGCCGTGGCCATGGTTTGGGGTGTCCAAAAGGGCTGAGACGCTTGAAATGTTTGACCCTTGTTCAAGTTTTGCACTGTTACCAGGCTGCCCTGGCCCAAACTGATCCAACCATGAGATCGTGTTGACTTGGTCCCAGGAAAGTGATGGGTCAGCTGCCCTAGCCTTCCTGAAATTCATGTCATATTCCTTCCACCCTACGCCCCCATATTTGTCATGAGACATAGTAATCCTGCTCTGGTAACAAGCCATCTCTGCTTGTATGTTAGGTGAACACTCAGCTGTTATTGCCATAAATACTGAAAAGGCCCTAATCCAGTTGCTCAAATTCTCCTCTACCCTGAATTTCAACAGTTCACTGCGCCATTTACTAGGAAGCATCCAATCTTTTTGTTTCCTTGAATACTCCATTTCCCTTTCATCCACGAGTAGGGAGAACATAATAATGTAAACACCAGACCATACCAATTCTTTCACTTCCCGTGTTACATACCTGGCCAAATGTTCCCTTCCTGTGCGTGACTCACCCACGCCCACTAATGGCAATGTCACTTCCTTACCTATTGCAACAACTCCAGCTGGCTCCGTCAGCTTGTCCTTCCCATGGCTGTTTTCTGGCACATCTTTGTTGTTTCCTGCTAAAGAAACCCCCCCTGACGGTGGCGGAAGAGATGGAGTACTTGGCCCTTCAACTGGTATCCCACCTGGTGTTGCAATAATCTTTCCCACCATCCTCGTTGCCTCAGTCAAAGGGTCCTCCCCTACCTCCTTTGCCCCCACTGAAATTGGCAACATCCCTCCCCTCCCTAACCAAGGGAGAACTGCCACTAGCTGTGTCATCAATTCCTGTGGGACCTGATTGATGTCTGGGACACCACCCTGCGGGGCCAACCCCACAGGGAAAATTGGGACAGGTGTAGGGACCACTGAATCAGGTGTAGGGACCACTGGGGCAATTGTGGGAACCACTGAAATATACATGGGGACTACTGAAATACAGGGAGCCTAACAATCATTCATTGCTCCAAACACCAGTTGAACCAAGCGTTTGTATCAAAGCCTTTTAAAAGATTCTGCCATGTAGCGGTGTCGAGATGCAGACAAAACCCAATGCGCACCGCGCGTTCAGGCAGAGATCCAAAAAGAGGCTGAGGAGAAATTGCTCTTTGCCTCCAGAGCAGGACCGGGACACAATTGCAATATGAAGCCCGGTGTACTAGCAACTAGGGTGACCAACCGTCCGTAAATTTCACGGACAGTCCGTAATTTCGGCCGTCTGTCCGTTGTCCGTGAAGGATTCTTTTAACGGACGCCATTTGTCCGTAATTTTAACCGGGCTCGGTCGCACATCCCTAAAGCAGGCACAGCTTCCACTCACCTCCCTTCTTGACTTGACATGACGCATTCAGGGCTGTTTGCATCTGAATAGATGCCCCTGCTCTTGACGCTGCAGCCCCCACCCCTCACACCTCCAGCCCTTGATGAGCTGTTAAGAGGTGCTTGAAGGTGGACCGAGAGGGAAGGGCTGCAGCTTCAGGAGCAGGGGCATCTATTCAGATACAAACAGCCCTGAATGCGTCATGTCTCTGCAATTTGTGTGAGACATTCCCTTTCTGCCCAGGGCCCCAAACATCCTACAACCGGTCTGGATTACACCGAGGCAGCACGTGGTTCTCATCACAGCACAGAGCTTAATAACTGTCTCTAAATTGTAAACAAACTCTGTACTTTCGCTTTTTATCAAAGCAGTGCTTCGAGAAACGGTTCGGAGAAGAGATGATTTGCCCAGAAACAGACATTTCACTCAAGTAGGAAAGCCATACGGTGCATAAATATACAATGTCCTGGGCCCCAACCCTTCACACCACCAATTATGAAAAAAGCACACTTGGCATGTTTGTGCATGCTGCAAGTGGAACAGATTGCAAATGCAGACACTGAATAAAATAAGTTACATAATTGAGAGGAAAAAAAGGGGAGACAGGCTGAGGCATACGAGAGAGAGGGTGGAGCGATGTTAGGGAGGTGAAGGCGGTCGGGCTGAAAGTGGAGCGAGAACTCTAGGAACAGAATGGAGAGGGAGAGGTATATATGAAGAAGAAAAAAAACGACGAAAATGAGAGAAGCATAATCAGGAAGAGAGAAGGGGGCGGGGAGATCAGGGGTAAGGGGGAGAGGTGTTTTGAAAGAGTGTGGGTTATGGTGGTTCAAGGGAAACTGAATCGAAAAGAGAGGAGGAGAAACGGAAAAGGAGTGGAGTGGTGTCACATACTTGGTCAGAACAACAAACAGCCAACAGGAAAATATAGAATCCTTCTCCCAGGACACTCACACCAACCACATTTGGGTTTACCAACACCTTTAGACTATTGGCAGCCATTTTGTAATCTCTACCACAATCCATTGACTTCCTCACTCCCTGGTGCCACTTATGACCAAAGCATGCACAAACCACCAGCCATGGTAACCAGCAGATTGCATGAACAAAACTTCCTCCACAGTGAGCTGAAGGTCTTGTGTGAGGAGTCTGCCGACTCTTCGCCTACTTCATGCTGAAGAATGCCCAATAATATATACGCATCATTGTCAGGCTATCACGGACTAAGTCAAGAATATGTCCATCTATCCAAGGGAGGTAGAAGACAAAAAGATAGAATGATCTAAACAGGAAGGAAAGGCAGACAATCACCAGGACAATTTAACTACCGGAAGTGGACCAGCCCTGGCATTAAATCTCAAGACCAAGGTGCTGATTGCAGGTGAACTATTTTGGGTCTATTACAGGTTCGTCGTTTTGCAGGGACCAGCGTTGGATTTCAGGTAAGTCCGCAATTTGACAGAATAACAGGAAATAAAATCCTCGGTAGACCGAGGTAACTAGCAGGACCAGGAGATTATGTACCAGGAATCAGATGAACAGGCTGAGAAGGATCTGAAGGACCAGGTCAAGTGGACAAGGGTCAAGAAGACCGGAAAAAACAGGAAGATCTAGGAGAAGGGCGTCCTGGAAGGAACTGGTGGACCAAAAGAGCCTGGTGGCATACAAGGACCCAAATAAGGAGGAACTTAAGTAGGGGGACCAAGATTAATGGCCACAAAACCAGGAAGAGAAGACAGACTGTGAAAACCAGGAATAAGAAGACCAGCGCTCGGCAAACTAGACCAAGAGTGAGGAAAACTGGGAAAACAGGACCAGGAAGATTACAGCAGATGTTCGGGTAACCAAAGCCAGCAGGGCAGTAGCTAGAAGGACCAGGGCAAGGAGGAGCAGTAGGGCCACAACCGAGGGGACAAGAAGGAGCAAGTCACTGATAGAGGCCCAGGAGGGTTAAGACCTGACATAGCAGGACAATGGAGGCCATGATGACAGGAGCCAGGATGAACAGCAGTGAAGCTGAGAACTGGCTGGTCTGAACAAGGAGGATCAGGAGTAATTGGATGAGTTAGTGCAGAACCAGGATGACCAGGAGAACAAGTCAGATCAGGAGCAGGTAGACTAGGGCCATTAGGATCAAGGGCCAGATTTGGCACATTAGGTGGTCTAGAAGGATCAGGATAAGGAGTACCAGGAACAGACCCAAGAGAGGGCAACCAGAGCCATGAAGACCAATGGGAACAGACCAGAGGTAAAATGACTAGGAGGCCCAGCCCAAAAGGACCTAATAGGGAGGACCAGGACCAGTGGCTACAGTATTAGATGGATTCAAGGGTAGGGACCAGGGTGAGGCATATCCAGATGACCTAAACCAGGAGACCTAGGTGTGCCAGACAAAGAGGAACCAAGACAAGAGAGCCAAGTGGAGAAGGACCCAGCATACCAGCAGGATAAGGGTGAGGAGGATCGGTAGTACAAGGATAAGGAGGCCCAGGAGGTGCCAATATAAAGGAAGAGCCAGCACCAGGAAGAGCCTGGACAAAGCAGGGCCATGACCACAAGGGTCAGGAAGTACCAGAACCAGGAGCAGCAGATTCAAGAAACCAGTACCAGGGTGACAAGAGCTAGTCAGACCATCTGTTCTCTTTGAAGTATCGGGTTAGCTGTCTTGTTAGACCTGGCACCTTGGCGTGAGTCTCCCTTCCACTTTTGCTGATGTGCCTCCGATGTTTTGCTGGCTTTCCGATACTCAGGGCACTGCGCCACGGCTGTTCCGTGCCGCAGTGCAAGTGCTCCCTACTGTAAACTGTACATACGATTGGTATCCATGATTGGTGCATTGGATTTACTGTTAGTCCCTAGTAAAGCGCACGAGAGAGTGCCGGGGCTTGTAGATGCCAATACTGCTGGTGGGCCTGCAGCGCTGGTTGCGCCACCCACCGAAGCAGCCGTAAAGATGTGTCTGGGAACTGCGACCGCAGAACCCGCGTGTGGTCTCGTACTATCACGTTAGCTGGGCAAGTGTCCCCACTTGCCAGCACCGACCCTTCCCTTGACTACATATTAGTCACCCCTATGGTAGGCCTGCGGGCAGGGTGCGTTGTAGGTGCAAGGTAGGACAAGCCCTGATGTGCGTGGCATGTCCTAGTAGTGACTTACAACGAAGACCGTATTTCACTACTGAAGGCTACCTGCTCCATTAGGCCAGACTGAGCTGCGAGGGTTATTACACCCTATAATCCCCGCAAGCTCAAGGAGCATGGTAGTGAGTCATGTTTAGTATGCCTGAACTCGGGATAATGAGATATTTCTTGTAGTCAAGTTTATTTCAGTATCCTGGGTTTGCAAATGCTACTTTTAGAAAGTTAGCATTTGCTTGCTTAACCATTTCAGCCGCCTCTGCTGGTGTGTATCTGACTGTCTGGGGTGTGTGAGTGACAGGGCTGGAGGGATGACGGGTGGTGAATGCGCAGATTACACCTTAGTGGGAGGTAGGAGTGCCTCTTGACTCGAGCTGTCACTGTGCTCGACCTCCACAATGCTGGCTCCACCCTCCTGGGGAGCGGCGGATGACTCTGCCGGCACCTGGCCCAAGAAGGGCGAAGCCCCCATCAACAAGGTACTCTGGCCACTCCTGTCCGGACAATGCTGGCTCCACCTCCTGTGGGGCGTCTGATGCGCCTGCCCCTCACACTGAAAGCAGAAGCCGGAGTACACCCGCGGGGGTACTCCAGAACTGAAAGTGGCTATGCAAAGGCCCCCCTGGCCTGCGAGAACAAAAGAATTGGCCTATAAAAGACGGAGCCCTGCTCCTTGAAACTTAGATCCGGTTTGGGCCACAGAAAGACTCTGCCCTACGAGAAGGACCGTGAGAGACAAGGAAGGGTGCTGACTCTTGCCTGTGTCTGGTGCCTTGCTGCTGAAGGAGAGGAAGACAATAAGACTACGAAAAGACTGTTGTGCTACTTGTGCCAAACTCTGCAAAGAGATCTCCAAGGGCTTGCAACTGAACTTGCCCCCTGACCAGCGTCCCAGGACCAGTGGACGCTACCCCCTTGGAAAGCGACTGCGGGTGCTGACCATCGCCGCAGCACTGACGGAGGAATCTCCTCTAAGGCATCAACATCCTCCCGACCACCGTGACCGGGGCCCAAAGCAACAGCGGAAGCAAAGTGAGGACCAGCCGCCGCTGGCCTGAACACCGTGACCGCAACTGCACCGGGAGCCCGAGAGCAAAGCAAAGGAGGACCCGTCCGGTCCGAGCTATCGAGGTGACGGCATAGCAAGCCGTCACTCACCTGCAAAGACGGACAGTTGCCCTACGAGAATCCGCAAGGTCGGTAAGCCTGCCCGACAGCCCAGCTGTGAGCCCACAGCTGCACCGACATTTGGCTGGGTACGTCCTGCACTTGGGGACCGTACTGCCACTGGTCTCCACCGCCCAGCCGCCGCCTCCAGGGTCGGAGCGGACGACGAGAAAAGGACCCTGCCGCCACAGAACACCGCTGCCCCGGACGACCAGTGACCTGCTCGGCCGAAGAGCCGCAACGATCAGCGACCCCGGGAAGGCAACGCGACGTGGGACAGATCCCTTGGAAGCCGCCGGCTCCCCAAGAACATTGAGTAACCCCGGCCTACGGGCCTCAAGAGAACTTCCATAAGAACTGTGGTAACCCGAATTAAGTAACCTGCAACCGTCTTCATAAAGTTATTGACTGTATTCATAAGCCTGCTTAAAATCTATATAAAGATATATATTTTTTACAAGAATACAGTCTGGTCTCGTTGTGTGGTGGGTTGGTTGTAAAGGTGTACTGTTGCAGGTGTTTAACCCTATGTGCCCCAAAGATTAGCCTACGACTGCTTAAGCCACACTACCTAGAGGGTAAGCAGAGGTTGTCTGGAAGGTAACCCTCAGCCCTGACGAGGAAGAGGGAGTCCCTGCTTGTCGCTAGTGTTACACTGCGCCAACTAGAGCCTCCCCCTTCCTACATTGGACGCAGCGGTGAGGATTTCGAATTTACACTTGCGATAGTTATACCTGAGCTTCTGACCACTACACAAGGATTACGGTACAGTTACTAAACCACAGACTTGGCCGAAAGAAGATTCCGAGTGCAGAAACCATGCCGGGCACAAAGAGCTTGGATGGAGCGGAGTCCACAACCTCCGAGGTGTTGGAGATAGAGTGGGATGCCGCAAAGCTGGACAAATACTCAAAGATGGAGCTGAAGTTTTTCTGTAGGAAACTAAAGGTTCCGCACGCTGGTTGCAAAAACAAGCCGGAGCTCTACAAGGCCCTGAAAGCCTGGGTGGAGTCCAGAAAGACCCCGGAAGAGCAAGACGTCCTCGCCGAGCAGAATACGACGGAGGAGCAGAATGCACTTGGGGATCTGATCGATCTCGAGAGGCAAGACAGCGAGCACAGCTTTGGTAAAGGCCTGTCGCCAGAGGAGCTGGCGGACAGGAAGGAAACCCGGAATCACGAAAGAAAGTTGGCAGAATTGAAAATCCAGCTGGAGCTGGAAACCAAAAGAATGGCGCTGGAAGAGCGAAAGCATCAGATGGATTATGAAATCAAGATGAGGGAGATAAGTCTCAAGGAGAGAGACTTGGATCGGCCTCCCTCTGGTGGCAGCACATCGCCAGTGCAGGTAGAGTCAAGAGTGCACATCCCGAAGGACGTAGTTAAGGAGTTCTTTAAGGGGGATGACATAGGACAGTGGTTTAGGGCATACGAGGTAGCCATGTCCTCCCACCGGGTCCCTGACAAGGATTGGGGAGCGGGGTTGTGGGGAAGGTTCCTTAGCGAAGGGAGAGATACCTTGCTAGATTTGCCCGTTGAGAATCAGAGATCCTATGCCCACATGAAAGAAGCTTTATTAAACAGGTACGGGCTTACCCCTGAAATGTATAGACAGAAGTTTAGGGGATGTACTAAGCGGCCTGAGAATACGTATGTGGAGTATGTGACTTACTTTTGCAGAGCACTGGATGGTTGGGTGAAAGGTAACAAAGTGAATGATTTTCAAGGTCTCTTTGATTTAATTGCATGGGAGCACTTGTCTGATCACTGTTTTCCTGAGTTACGCCAACACCTGATCGATAGCAAGCTGTCCAACCCGAGGAAGCTTGCTGAGGAGGCGGACCGCTGGCTCAGCACCAGGGTCCACAAGGGTCCCGTGGGAGATTCCGCCAAGAGTGGGCAGGGTCCCCAGCCGAAGAGTGGGGGGGACAAAGGGGGAAAACAGAAAGGGTTCCAAAAAGGCCCCCAAAGTAGTTCCCAAGGGAATCCGCAGCAGGGTTCTCAGCCTCCCCCACCCCCGAAGCAGAATGGAGCCCCGACAGGTAAACCTGTTCCAAAGGGGCCCTTCAATTGTTTCAAATGTGGCGAGCCTGGGCACATATCCAGTGACCCCAAGTGTCGCCTATTTGGAAAACCTGCACCCACTGGTGCTCCGCCCCGACAAGTGACTAGCGTTCACCTGGGAGAAGAAATGATGGTCCCGGGGGGTGGAGATCCCGTTCACATGACCCTGGTCTCGCTAGGAGACAGTGAGATGATCCCGACGAACTACCTGCCCTCTAACACTAAGAAATATGGGCAGGTGGTGATCATCAATGGTAAGGAAGCTGAGGCTCTTAGAGACACAGGAGCCAGTGTGACTGCAGTGAGGCAGCACCTGGTGTCTCAAGAGCAGGTTGTACCCCATGCCTACTGTAGGGTTATCAACGCTGATAATTCTGAGAGTCAGTGTCCGATGGCTCAAGTTCCCTTCGAGTGGGGGGGGTCTCTGGTACTCTGCAGGTCTGTGTGAGAAAAACCATGCCTGTTGACTGTTTGCTAGGGAACGACTTGGAGCACTCCCCTTGGGAAAAGGTGGAGAAGACGACTCACCTGCGGATGGTGGGTCTGCCTGACTGGGCTTGCGTGACCACCCGGTCGATGGCAGCCAGTAAGGGTGATCGAGAGGTCCTGGGGCCTGATGGAGAGGCCCAGGAACCGGCTTTAGAGAGAAGGCGCAGGGGGCGCGGGAAACCGGCCCCTGAAGTTCCTACGGTCCAGGAGGAGGCAGACCTTGAGGGGGATGCCCTGGAGCCTACAGGGGAACAGATCGCCGAACTGGGGGACCTGCCTGAGCTGACCCATTGGCAGCAAGAAGGAGGACCCTCCAGGGAGGAATTCTGCAGGGAGCAGAAAGAATGCCCTTCTCTCGTGGGTATGCGGCAGCAGGCTGCAGACCAGGCCAATGGTGTTCAGGCCAAAACACATTACGTGTACTGGGAGAACGACCTCCTGTATTCGGAGCCTAAGGCTGCTGAACCTGGGTCAGCCCGTGTGCTGGTGGTACCCCAGAAGTTCAGAGCCTTCCTACTGGGTCTGGCTCACGATGTGCCTTTAGCAGGACATTTAGGGATGGACAAGACCTATGACAGGCTTGTCACCCACTTCTACTGGCCCCAAATGCATAAAAGCTCAGACGCTTATTGCAGAACCTGTCCGACTTGCCAGGCAAGTGGGAAGATGGGAGGGAAGAACAAGGCTCCCCTCCAACCCTTCCCTGTGGTCGGTACGCCATTCCAGCGAGTGGGTATTGACATCGTTGGGCCTCTGGACCCCAAGACAGCCATGGGCAACAGGTTCATCCTGGTCTTGGTAGACCATGCCACCCGGTACCCTGAAGCCATCCCTCTGAGGACAGTGACGGCTCCCGTGGTGGGGCGTGCACTGATGGGAATTTTCTCACGAGTAGGATTCCCTCTAGAGGTGGTGAGCGACAGGGGGACCAATTTCATATCGAAATATATGAAGTCCCTTTGGCAGGAGTGTGGCGTAACGTACAAGTTCACCACACCCTACCATCCCCAAGGTAACGGGTTGGTTGAAAGATTCAACCGAACCCTCAAAGGCATGATAATGGGCCTGGAAGGTCCGATGAGACGTAAGTGGGACGTCCTCTTGCCATGCCTGCTGTTTGCATATCGCGAGGTACCACAGAAGTCCCTAGGGTTCAGCCCCTTTGAACTGCTGTACGGTCACCCCGTGAGAGGACCACTGAGTTTGGTAAAGGAAGGCTGGGAGCAATCTCCCAGGAAACCTCCCCAGAATGTATATAGCTACATGCTGGCCTTCAGAAACCAGACCAGACGCTTCAGACAACTTGCCGAGGCAAATCTGGAAGCGAGCCAGGAAGAAATGAAGCGGTGGTACGATCAGAATGCCACTCTGGTCGAGCTTCAGCCTGGACAGGAGGTGTATGTCTTGGCCCCAGTGGAGCCCTGTGCCCTTCAAGATAAGTGGACAGGACCATTTGAGGTTGTGGAGCGCAAGAGCCCCGTGACATACTTGGTGGACATGAAGACGCCCAGGAACCCTTTGCGGGTTCTACATGTCAACCGCCTCAAGCCCCACTTGCGAAGGTCCGAAGTGGGCATGTTGTTGGCAACCGATGACGGAATGGAGGAGGAGTCGGAGCCTCTTCCTGACCTCTTGGTGGCCTGTGAGAAGGATGGGTCAGTGGATGGAGTTAACCTCTCACCCTCCCTGACCGCCGAACAACAGGAGGACTGCTGCCAGTTGCTGGGACAGTTTCCAGACCTGTTCTCCCTGGTTCCGAGTGTCACAGATTGGTGCGTCCATGATGTGGACACTGGAGACAGCTTACCGGTGAAGCACAAGGCTTACCGGGTAACTGACAGGGTCCGGGCCTGCATCAAGGAGGAGGTCTCCAAGATGCTTGCCCTCGGGGTGGTTGAGTCTTCCAGCAGTCCTTGGTCCAGCCCCGTGGTCTTGGTTCCGAAGGCTGCTGCGCCGGGAGCCACACCCGAACTCCGGTTCTGTGTGGACTACAGAGGACTCAATTCAGTCACGAAGACTGACGCGCACCCCATCCCCAGAGCTGACGAGCTCATTGATCGGCTAGGGGCTGCCCGGTTCCTCAGCACGTTTGATTTGACGTCTGGGTACTGGCAGATCGCCTTGACCGATGGGGCAAAGGAGAGGTCGGCATTCTCTACACCAGATGGGCATTTCCAGTTCCGGGTTATGCCATTTGGAATGAAGAATGCCCCTGCCACCTTTCAGAGATTGGTCAACCAGGTGTTGGCTGGACTGGACGAGTTCAGTGCCGCCTACCTGGATGACATCGCGGTGTTCAGCGGCACCTGGCCCGAACACCTGCGACATCTCTGGGAAGTGTTGATGGCCCTGCGCAGAGCAGGCCTCACAATCAAGGCAAGCAAGTGCCAGATTGGGCAGGGTTCAGTGGTGTACTTGGGACACCAAGTTGGGAGTGGCAAGGTAGCCCCCTTGCAGCCCAAAATCGAAACCATCCTGGCTTGGGAACCCCCCAAGACCCAGACTGCAGTGAGAGCCTTCCTGGGGCTCACTGGGTATTACAGGAGGTTTGTCAAGGGCTATGGCACGATCGTGACCCCCTTGACAGAGCTGACTTCGAAAAAGCAGCCCAGGAATGTGATTTGGACTGACACCTGTCAGAAGGCTTTCGACACCCTGAAGACGCCCGTGCTCCTGGCCCCAGATTTCTCCAAGGAGTTCATTGTGCAAACAGACGCTTCAGAGCATGGTGTAGGGGCTGTTCTTTCACAGATGACTGAGGAGGGCTTTGACCAACCCGTAGCCTTCATAAGTCGGAGGTTACTTCCACGGGAAAGTAGGTGGAGTGCAATAGAGCGTGAAGCATTTGCTGTGGTCTGGGCGCTGAAGAAGCTAAGACCCTACTTGTTTGGGTCTCACTTCCGAGTTCAGACGGACCACAGGCCCCTCAGATGGTTGATGCAAATGAGGGGTGAGAACCCGAAACTGTTGAGGTGGTCCATTTCTCTACAGAGTATGGACTTTACGGTGGAACACCGCCCTGGCACCGATCACGCCAACGCTGACGGTCTGTCCAGATTTTTCCGCCTTAGTGATGTGGAACTCCCTGGGGAAGGGTAGTTCCCCCCACATTTCAGCTGGAGGGGACACATGTTAGACCTGGCACCTTGGCGTGAGTCTCCCTTCCACTTTTGCTGATGTGCCTCCGATGTTTTGCTGGCTTTCCGATACTCAGGGCACTGCGCCACGGCTGTTCCGTGCCGCAGTGCAAGTGCTCCCTACTGTAAACTGTACATACGATTGGTATCCATGATTGGTGCATTGGATTTACTGTTAGTCCCTAGTAAAGCGCACGAGAGAGTGCCGGGGCTTGTAGATGCCAATACTGCTGGTGGGCCTGCAGCGCTGGTTGCGCCACCCACCGAAGCAGCCGTAAAGATGTGTCTGGGAACTGCGACCGCAGAACCCGCGTGTGGTCTCGTACTATCACGTTAGCTGGGCAAGTGTCCCCACTTGCCAGCACCGACCCTTCCCTTGACTACATATTAGTCACCCCTATGGTAGGCCTGCGGGCAGGGTGCGTTGTAGGTGCAAGGTAGGACAAGCCCTGATGTGCGTGGCATGTCCTAGTAGTGACTTACAACGAAGACCGTATTTCACTACTGAAGGCTACCTGCTCCATTAGGCCAGACTGAGCTGCGAGGGTTATTACACCCTATAATCCCCGCAAGCTCAAGGAGCATGGTAGTGAGTCATGTTTAGTATGCCTGAACTCGGGATAATGAGATATTTCTTGTAGTCAAGTTTATTTCAGTATCCTGGGTTTGCAAATGCTACTTTTAGAAAGTTAGCATTTGCTTGCTTAACCATTTCAGCCGCCTCTGCTGGTGTGTATCTGACTGTCTGGGGTGTGTGAGTGACAGGGCTGGAGGGATGACGGGTGGTGAATGCGCAGATTACACCTTAGTGGGAGGTAGGAGTGCCTCTTGACTCGAGCTGTCACTGTGCTCGACCTCCACAATGCTGGCTCCACCCTCCTGGGGAGCGGCGGATGACTCTGCCAGCACCTGGCCCAAGAAGGGCGAAGCCCCCATCAACAAGGTACTCTGGCCACTCCTGTCCGGACAATGCTGGCTCCACCTCCTGTGGGGCGTCTGATGCGCCTGCCCCTCACACTGAAAGCAGAAGCCGGAGTACACCCGCGGGGGTACTCCAGAACTGAGAGTGGCTATGCAAAGGCCCCCCTGGCCTGCGAGAACAAAAGAATTGGCCTATAAAAGACGGAGCCCTGCTCCTTGAAACTTAGATCCGGTTTGGGCCACAGAAAGACTCTGCCCTACGAGAAGGACCGTGAGAGACAAGGAAGGGTGCTGACTCTTGCCTGTGTCTGGTGCCTTGCTGCTGAAGGAGAGGAAGACAATAAGACTACGAAAAGACTGTTGTGCTACTTGTGCCAAACTCTGCAAAGAGATCTCCAAGGGCTTGCAACTGAACTTGCCCCCTGACCAGCGTCCCAGGACCAGTGGACGCTACCCCCTTGGAAAGCGACTGCGGGTGCTGACCATCGCCGCAGCACTGACGGAGGAATCTCCTCTAAGGCATCAACATCCTCCCGACCACCGTGACCGGGGCCCAAAGCAACAGCGGAAGCAAAGTGAGGACCAGCCGCCGCTGGCCTGAACACCGTGACCGCAACTGCACCGGGAGCCCGAGAGCAAAGCAAAGGAGGACCCGTCCGGTCCGAGCTATCGAGGTGACGGCATAGCAAGCCGTCACTCACCTGCAAAGACGGACAGTTGCCCTACGAGAATCCGCAAGGTCGGTAAGCCTGCCCGACAGCCCAGCTGTGAGCCCACAGCTGCACCGACATTTGGCTGGGTACGTCCTGCACTTGGGGACCGTACTGCCACTGGTCTCCACCGCCCAGCCGCCGCCTCCAGGGTCGGAGCGGACGACGAGAAAAGGACCCTGCCGCCACAGAACACCGCTGCCCCGGACGACCAGTGACCTGCTCGGCCGAAGAGCCGCAACGATCAGCGACCCCGGGAAGGCAACGCGACGTGGGACAGATCCCTTGGAAGCCGCCGGCTCCCCAAGAACATTGAGTAACCCCGGCCTACGGGCCTCAAGAGAACTTCCATAAGAACTGTGGTAACCCGAATTAAGTAACCTGCAACCGTCTTCATAAAGTTATTGACTGTATTCATAAGCCTGCTTAAAATCTATATAAAGATATATATTTTTTACAAGAATACAGTCTGGTCTCGTTGTGTGGTGGGTTGGTTGTAAAGGTGTACTGTTGCAGGTGTTTAACCCTATGTGCCCCAAAGATTAGCCTACGACTGCTTAAGCCACACTACCTAGAGGGTAAGCAGAGGTTGTCTGGAAGGTAACCCTCAGCCCTGACGAGGAAGAGGGAGTCCCTGCTTGTCGCTAGTGTTACACTGCGCCAACTAGAGCCTCCCCCTTCCTACATGTCTGTTAACGATTTTCTCGATGACCTTGGCCAGGAAGGGGAGCAGAGAGATGAGTCGGAAGTTCTTGAGGTCTCTTGGGTCTGCCTTGGGTTTTTGAGTAGGGTGTTGATCTCTGCTTGTTTCCAGCTCTCTGGGAAGGTCACGGTCTCAAGGGAGAGATTGATGACGTTGCGTAGGTGGGGTGCGATGGAGCTGCTTGCTTTGTTGAAGACGTGGTGCTGGAATGGGTCTGACGGAGAGCCGGAGTGGATTGTGCTCATGGTCTTGATGGTGTCATTGATGCTCACGCTGGTCCAGGTTAGTGAGGGGACGTGGTCGATGGTGTGCGGAGGGTCGGTTGTGTTGTTGTTTGTTGGGGCAGTCTGGGTGTTGAAGCTGTCGGGGATGTCTGCTATCTTGCGGTGGAAGAAGGTGGCGAGGGAGTTGCACAGGGCTTGCGACAGCGGGATGTCGTTGGTGTTGGAGCTGGGGCTAGAGAGTTCCTTCACGATGTTGAAGAGCTCCTTACTGTTGTGTGCGTTGTTGTTGAGGCGGTCTTTGAAGGAGGTCTTCTTGGCAGCCCTGATGAGGTGGTGGTGGTTGTGGACGGCGTCCTTGTGTGCTGCATGGCTGTCCAGAGTTTGTTCACTGTGCCATTTCTTCTCTAGTTTCCGGCAGGCTTGCTTGGAATCTAGGAGTTCTGTGGTGAACCAGCTGGCCCTCTTGCTGGTGTCTCTGTGGGGGGGGGGGGGTTCTTCAGCGGGGCGAGGGTGTTGGCGCAGTCCTCGATCCAGCGTCTGAGGTTGTGGGCAGCGACGCTGGTGTTGGAGGGTTCGGTGGGTGGGCTGAGAGCGAGGTTTGCATGTAGTTGGTCGTCGGTGATTTCGCTCCAGCGGCGGCGGGCGATCTGTTAGGTGCAGTGGTGTGTGGTGGGTTTCTGGAAGGTGAAGTGGATGCAGCAGTGGTCGGTCCAGAGGAGTTCAGTGGTGTGGCTGACGGAGACGTGCGGGCTTGAGGAGAAGACTGGGTCGAGCGTGTGGCCGGCGAGTGGGTGGGCGTTGTGACGAGTTGTCTCAGTCCGAAGTTGGCGAGGTTATCGATCAGAGTTGTGGAGTTGTTGTCGTTGTTGTTCTCAAGGTGAAAGTTCAGGTCTCCGAGGAGGATATAGTCGGTGGAGGTCAGGGCGTGCGTGCCGAGGAAGTCGGCGATGGAGTCACTGAACTGGGGGCGGGGTCCGGGGGGCGGTAGACGAGGGTGCCTCTGAGGGTGGAGTTTGGGTCTGTGTGGATCTGGAAATGCATGTGTTCGGCGATGCTGAGCGTGTCGTCGGTGCTAGTCGAGACCCTGATGCTGTTCTTGTGGACAATGGAGATTCCGGGGAGACTGCAGCACTCATCCTCCTAGACCACTCTGCCGCCTTCGACACCGTCTGCCACTGCACACTACGCACACGCCTCCACGCCGCAGGGATCGGAGACAAGGCTCTGGAATGGACCACCTCCTTCCTCTCCGGCAGAACCCAGAGCGTTCGCCTCCCACCGTTCCGTTCTGAAGCCTCCGAGATCATCTGCAGCGTACCCCAAGGATCCTCCCGCAGCCCGAAACTGCTCAACATTTACATGGCCCTGCTTGCACACGTCGCCCTACAGCACGACCTCAACATAATTTCCTACGCCGACAACACTCAACTGATCCTCTCTTTCACCAAGGACCCCATCACTGCCAAAGCCAACCTCCATGAAGGAATGAAGGCCGTCGCCGACTGGATGAAGATCAGCCATCTGAAGCTGAACTCGGACAAGACAGAGGGCCTCATCCTCAGCTCCAACCCGTCAGCCTGGGATGACTCCTGGTGGCCAAAAGCACTGGGAGCAGCCCGACCCCCACCGACCACGCACGCAACCTGGGAATCATCCTTGACTCAACGTTCTCAATGACCAAGCAAGTCAACGCCGTCTCCTCCTCCTGCTTCAACACCCTCCGCATGCTCTGCAAGATCTACAGATGGATCCCGACAGATATAAGGCTCTGTGCACGTGCCATCGCATCATTGGCGGTAAGGCACCACTACCCTTACAAGACCTTATTACCCGATATGAGCCACCTCGAGACCTGAGATCCTCTGGTTAGGGGCTTTTGAAGATCCCCAAAGTTAAAAAGGTACGCATGGGGGATAGGTCCTTCAGGTTCCTGGCAGCTAAAAGTTGGAACAAACTCCTGTTGGAACTGCGCCTCGAGGTGTCAGAGTCTAGATTTAGAGGCAAACTCAAAACCCACCTTTTTGGCCGGTAGACTGATGCTAGGGTTGGCTGCTGTGATTCTGTCGCTCCCATTCACTATAGCGTGGGGGACACGCCGGTGTGCATAACCAGGCGCTCTATAAATGCCCCTATTATTATTATTATTACAAGAAAGACAGTCACCCAGGCCATCGTCAGCATCAGACTCGACTATGGAAACGCCCTCTACGCAGGAGCCCCGACCAAGCTCATCAATCGACTACAACGCATCCAAAATGCCTCGGCACAACTGATTCTCGATGTACCACGATACGGCCACATCACCCCTCACCTGAGAAACCTGCACTGGCTCCCCGTCAACAAGAGAATATCCTTCAAGCTCTTCATCCACGCACACAAGGCACTCCACAAGACCGTCCCAGCCTACCTCAACAGACTGCTCTCCTTCTATACCGCCAACCGCCAGCTACGCTCTGCCGACCTCTCACTCGCCACCGTCCCGCGCATCCGAAGAACAGCCACCGGCGGGAGATCCTTCTCCCACCTCGCCGCCAAGACATGGAACACCCTCCCACTGAGCCTACGACAGACCCAAGGCCTGCTGACCTTCAGGAGGACACTAAAGACCTGGCTGTTCGATCAGTAGCGGCCCCACCTCCCCCCGCACCTTGAGACCCTCACGGGTATGTAGTGCGCTTAACAAATGATTGATTGATTGAAGATTTGGAACAGGACTAGGAGGAGGACCAACAACAGAACAGAAGGCATAGAATGATCAGGAAGAGATGGAAGAAGACTGGAAGCAGAAGGATACTTATCTGATTCTAATCCACATGTATTTGGATAGCCCTTTTACAGTTCCTAATCATGCTTCCTATGCTGCCAAACACTAGAAACCCCCACCTTTTTTAACCCACTTATACAACTGGTAAGTATTTACTGAAAAATCAGAGCACGTGCATGAATAAAATTTCATGACTATTACACTCTGAGTGATAGTAGAAAGACACTTCCTGGTGCTGGCTCAGTAATCTCAGGGTGGATCAGATGGCAGAGGGACTGAAACTTGGCAAAGGGGTTTAAAGGTGGATGGCTGAAAAGAAGTGTAGTCTGCGGCAGAAAGGGTTTGAGAAGCTCAGAGGGCTAAAAACAGCAAAAATGTTTAATGATTAACAAAGAAGGCTCTGATGAGCAGAAGAGAGAGTGAGGGAGGATCCAAATAGATCATATTGATGGGTAACAATGAAAAAGTTCTGATCGTCAGCATGTGATAGTATCGAGAACCAAGAGAAACTCTAAGGGGACAACTGAAGGGTGGTGGAAGTACATATGCAGCTAGGTGTTTGGAAGGCTAGCAAAGAGACACTGAGTGTCAAGACCGATGAAGTAGTCTGTATGACTCCAAGACCCTTCTGCTAAGACTTTATTTGGATTGAGTAAATATGTGTGTGATAGATGTGCAGCAAGTGTGTAGTAGTAAGACTCCATATGTGGTAAACATATGAGTGCTGGAACCAGTGGGATGCATTTTTGATGGCCCTCAGATTTAGCATGGCATGTGATGGAGAGTATATACAGTTTCCCAGACAGTGGAAGTGTATCGACAGTAGCTCTATGGGTGGAGGGTGCAGACCCAGATACTGAAGTGAGGGAAGATGGAGCAAAGGTTACCAACAAGTAAGCTCCTTGTTAGCAAAGGGATGTAGATTAGTTCTGAGAGATGACATTGAGTAGATGGTAGGAGTGAGGGGTAGGTCAGCAATTTCTCTTGTTAAAGGTGATGAAGTGTCTAAGCAGAGCCTGCACATTTGTCTGTGTCTGATGACTGCTTCGGGAAAGCAGATAGCAGACAGATGCCAAGATCTCTTCTGTGTGCCCTTGTTTTGATACTCCTGCTTAGAGCCATCAACATTGCTACCGCTGTGGGAGCCATCAGCTGGTACATTGACTGTATCTGAGCTACAGCTCGAAAATCATTTTTGAAAGCAATTCACCCCAAATCAGTTCTGAAACCTTATACAGTGGACCCACATCTCATGTCTGGAAAATTTTTACAAAGGTAGGACTGTGAAATTATCATAGTTCATAAGAATGGAGATAACAGAACAGAGCATTTCCGTTTATTCCACAGTGTCGTTTTTCCTACAATGAGCACCATATCTCTGTCAGTTTTATTTTGTTATTTGGCTTTGCATTCTATATGTCTTTCTCACGGAGAATATTTATTCATATTGCAATGAGATTCATTTCAAATAATTATAGTCTCATCACTTCACTAGTAAGAATATATTATCCCATGAGTTGACCATATGGTGAAGATAAGTTAACTCCTCCTGACTTTTCCCTCCAAAAATTCCTCAGGAAAGTCTTCACTGTCCTGAGAGAAAGAACAGGCAACAGTCATCTCTGGTGTGTAGCCTGATGCTTATCCTCTCCCTTAAGAATAATTTTCTTTTTATTTCTATGGTGATTTTTACTTGATAGGATAAAGAGGCAGTGGTCAGCTTGAGGGAAGGGCTCGAATATCCCCAGGATTCTGACTGGGCAATCAGCAGTAAGAGCTGCTCCTAAACCTGCCTGGGTCCTCTCTGTCTGTGGTCCTGCTGTCCCTGGCAAAGGGCTCTGGGACAAGCAGCTTATTTGTGGAGTACTGTGTTGCACAATGACAGGTATAAGACTCTTGTTAGGCAGCACCTGCTTTGACATTTGTCAGACAGCCCTCAGTAACCCCATTTTGTTCAACTTCCATGTTCTTAATGATCGAGGATTTGAGTGATCTGCTGAGTGCTCGAAAAGCTGCTGCATACCCAGGTCTGGTTTCTGCTCGAAAGCGAGTTTACCACACACTAGGGAACATCAGCTGAAGTCTGCACTTCTTGCTTGAGGTGTGGTTGGGTTGCCTAGTACCCAGAAGTCTATCTATCTGCCTGCCTTCCAGAAATGCAAGGACAGTGCCTGGCCCTGAAGAGGAGAGATTGTTCAGGAGGAGAAGCCCAGCATGTTCCCAGCGTGCTAAATACCCAGAAAGGCGAAAAGACATAAGTCGTGAAGGGTCCCTTGGTTTCCCTGAGCAGTTTACATAATGACCTGAATTGATCCCTTCAATTAAAGAGTAACATAATTTCATCCAGCATCTATGCTAAGGGACTGATGCGCTGCTGTCTGATGCTGGGTTTGCCACGGGCAAGGAGTTGGTGTCACCACTGACCTAAAGCTGTGATCTGTCCTGGGAGACCACATCTGCTGAAGATGATCACCCATTGGAGATCCAACCTTCCAGCTGAACTGCAGCTGCCTCGCTCTATCTCCTGGCGGTATCGTTGTGTGAACTAGCATTTCCAGCTGTATTTACATATTTGTCTGACCCTCGCAGCCTAGAAGCGCTTTGCTCGCGCAGCGCCGCATTTCACTATTTAAATAATTAATTGATAGCGCGACCTTGCTGAGGCTGGCTGAATTGACTGATTGTGCTACCTTGAGGCTTGTGTATTCACTCGCATTTGTCCTGCACACTCGGCGCTGTAGTGTATTTGCTGCCCCTGGCTCCATTAGCCTTTGACCCTCCATTTTGTTGCTTGTTTTCCCCTGGTCCGCCCCTCCTCCCGCCACCGCCTCCCAGCTGCTGCCCCTCCCACCCACGATCTCTACCCTTCCTCTCCCCCGAGCAGATTGTAATCGCCTGGACCTTCCTCCAGACCGGTTGCTCCCCCACGCTCCAGCTGAACTGCAGCTGCCTCGCTCTATCTCCTGGCGGTATCGTTGTGTGAACTAGCATTTCCAGCTGTATTTACATATTTGTCTGACCCTCGCAGCCTAGAAGCGCTTTGCTCGCGCAGCGCCGCATTTCACTATTTAAATAATTAATTGATAGCGCGACCTTGCTGAGGCTGGCTGAATTGACTGATTGTGCTACCTTGAGGCTTGTGTATTCACTCGCATTTGTCCTGCACACTCGGCGCTGTAGTGTATTTGCTGCCCCTGGCTCCATTAGCCTTTGACCCTCCATTTTGTTGCTTGTTTTCCCCTGGTCCGCCCCTCCTCCCGCCACCGCCTCCCAGCTGCTGCCCCTCCCACGCTCCGCCCCCTCCAACATCCATTTATGGCCAATGTCCCCACGCGCAGCGTCCACGCGCTTCGGACACGCCGAAGGTGTGCCAAAGGTAAGCCCGTCTACGCCCGTCCGCGCCTGGACCGCGCCCAGCGCCAGCCCCCCTGCCCCTCGCGCTGCCCAGCCCCCCCGCGTTACCTACGATGCCGCCACCCTCCTAGCCCTTAACCCCGGTCGCGCCCCCAACTGCGTCCAAGCCGCTCCTGGACGCACCCATGGACCGTTCTCCTGCCTCTCCTGCAAATTTAGCGGCACCGACAACATCTCCGCTACGACCACAACACAGATTCCCGACCCCAACCACCTAGAATGCATCCTTCTCAACACCCGCTCGGTCCACAGGCACGCCATTGACCTTTGGAACCTACTAGACACCATCTCTCCTGACGTCGCCTTCCTAACGGAAACATGGATGAACGCTTCCTCCGCCCCTGACATCGCCATCGCTATCCCTGACGACTATAAGATCACACGCAAGGACCGCACCGACCATACAGGAGGTGGAATCGCTATCGTCCATAAGAAATCAATCCGCATCTCAACCAGCTCTGACGCCAACCTCGCCAACTCCGAACACCTTCACTTCCAGATCCACATCGACCCCAAGACCACACTCAGAGGCACCCTCCTCTACAGACCACCAGGACCCCGCGCAAAATTCAGTGAAGACATCACGGACTTCATCACCCCACACGCGCTCCCCTCCAAAGACTACATCCTTCTGGGAGACCTCAACTTCCACCTTGAAAAGATCAACGACCGCAACACCGCCGCCCTCTTGGACAACCTAGCCAACCTCGGACTTAAACAACTGGTCACTTCCCCCACCCACATCGCAGGTCACACACTCGACCCCATCTTCACCTCCAGCAATCATGTCTCCTTCAGCCACACTACGGATCTCCTCTGGACTGACCACAGCTGCGTTCACTTCACCTACAACAAGCCGAAACCCATCATCCACCTCCAACCAACTCTACAAAGAAACTGGAACAAAATCACCACGGAGCAGATCTCCACATCGCTCCTTCAAACCTCCCCAGCCCCCTCTTCTAACGCCAACGAAGCCGCCTCCAACCTCACCCTTTGGTTATCCAACACCGCCGACACCTTAGCACCACTGAAAAAACGTCAACACAAACTTGGCATCAAGAAGGCCTCATGGTTCAACGATGACCTCAAGAAGTCCAAGAAACTGTGCCGCTCCCTTGAAAAGGCCTGGAAAAAAGACCCATCCACCAGCAACAAGGACGCCTTCAAAAGCGCCATCCGTACTCACCACCAACTGATCCGAAAAGCCAAGAAAACAGCATTCAAGGATCGACTTGACAACAACGCCCACAACAGCAAGGAACTTTTCAACATCGTCAAGGAATTTTCCAACCCCTCGGCCAACTCCAACGACGTCACCCCCTCTCAAACCCTCTGCGACTCCCTAGCCTCTTTTTTCCACAAAAAGATTGCTGACATCCACAACAGCTTTGACATCCAACCCGGAAGCCAACCCACCCTACCATCTGCTGACCATCTTCCCCCCGTAAACACCCTTAACTCCTGGAACCCAATCTCCACTGAGGACACCATCCGCCTGATGAATTCCATCCACTCTGGATCCCCCACAGACCCATGCCCTCACCACATCTTCAACAAAGCAGACTCCGTCATAGCTCCGCACCTCCGAGACGTCATCAACTGCTCCTTCAACTCCGCTACCTTCCCAGAAGACTGGAAACACGCTGAACTCACCGCCCTTCTGAAAAAACCAACAGCAGACCCCACCGAACTCAAAAACTACCGCCCCATCTCGCTTCTTCCATTCCCGGCCAAAGTCATCGAGAAAGCTGTCAACAACCAGCTCGCCGCATTCCTCGAAACCAACAAATCCCTCGACTCCTCACAGTCCGGCTTCCGAGCAAAACACAGCACTGAGACCGCCCTCATCGCAGCAACAGACGACATTCGAACTCTACTGGACAATGGAGACACAGTCGCCCTCATCCTCCTCGACCTCTCTGCAGCCTTCGACACAGTCTGCCACAGCACCCTTTTACAACGCCTCAGAAACATCGGAATCCAAGGAAAGGCAATGGAATGGATCACCTCGTTCCTCACCGGAAGAACCCAGAGAGTCCGCCTCCCACCATTCAAGTCCGAGGCCTCTGAAATCATCTGCGGCGTACCACAAGGATCCTCACTCAGTCCCACCCTCTTCAACGTATACATGAGCCCCCTCGCGGCCATCGCACGCCAACACAACCTCAACATCATCTCTTATGCGGATGACACTCAACTGATCCTTTCTCTCACCAATGACCCCAGCACCGCCAAGACTAACCTACACGAAGGAATGAAAGAAGTCGCCGAATGGATGAAACAAAGCCGTCTGAAACTGAACTCAGACAAAACAGAAGTCCTCATCTTAGGTAAATCCCCCTCTGCATGGGACGACTCCTGGTGGCCGGAAGCCCTCGGAAATGCACCCATCCCGACAGACCACGCAAGGAACCTTGGCGTCATCCTGGATTCTTCACTCTCAATGAACAGACAAGTCAGCGCCGTATCCTCTTCCTGCTTTAACATTCTTCGCATGCTCAGAAAAACATTTCGCTGGATCCCCACCGAAACATGGAAAACAGTCACCCACGCTCTAGTCACGAGCCGACTGGACTACGGAAACACCCTCTACGCAGGTACCACCGCTAAACTCCAGAAGAAACTACAACGAATCCAAAACGCCTCAGCCAGGCTCATATTAGACATCCCACGCTACGAACACATCTCTGGTCACCTTAAAGACCTCCACTGGCTACCCGTCAATAAGAGGATTACTTTCCGACTGCTTACCCACGCACACAAATCACTCTACGACATCGGACCAGACTGCCTCAACTCTCGACTGTCCTTCTACACCCCCTCCCGCCAACTTCGCTCTTCCAGCCAAGCCTTCGCCACTGTACCTCGCATCAACAAGACCACCATGGGAGGCAGATCCTTCTCATACCTGGCTGCCAAAACATGGAACTCACTCCCCGCTTACCTTCGCCTCACCCAGAATCACCTAGCGTTCAGAAAACAGCTTAAAACGTGGATTTTTGACAAATAATCCTCCTCCCCTTCCTAAGCGCCTTGAAACCCTCTGGGTATGTAGTGCGCTATATAAATTTTATGACTTGACTTGACTTGACTGAAGATGAGCACCCTCCATATAGGCCTTGTGCGCTAATCCTTGCCCAGCAGCCCTTACGCTGAGTGAAACTGCCTTTGTCGTTCTTTGTCTTCGAAGTTGCTGCTGGAGGAGTGACCTTCTAGAATTCACCTGTCAAAGCCACAAGAGCCTCATCTTCATCGAGCTGGTCAGACGAGATCTAGCGAGAAGACCGAGATACTAAACAATTGTGGAGTATTTCATTTTGCTGTGATTAAAGTATTTTCAATTTACGAAGATAAGCAGATACGTTATTGTGTCTGTTGGTTGATTGTTGGGTTCTGACTTCTGGTACTTCGAGTTTTCTCTCAGAAATAGGATAGATGTATATTGTTTTTTACATTTAAATAAGGAAATGCGATTGCATGTGAATGTATTTTCTTTATATTTATATAAGCTCCATACATCCAATGTGTTTGGGTTTGCTATTACAGCATTAATAATCACAATAAAAGGTAAATATGTTTTGGTTTCTACTTTTAAAGATTACTTGTTCAAGAATAGTTCATGAAACAGATGGATATATGAATGCCCCATCAACTTTTTTGATGCGTCCAAAGTCCTCCCCACAGAACTCAAGTTGAACATGCTGCACAAATATGCAAATACTTGGAGAACATTCATCACCGTATCAACCTTTTTTAAGAAAGTAGCTTCAATATTTTATTACTTAATATTGTCTATGATAATAAAGGAAAATAAGTGAGAAGTGGGGAAGAAAATGAGATAGCCACTGTGAGATATACAAGCAATGTCATTGGTTTATGACCAGACTTCTTTGCCACCCATTACATTCTTTGTATGTCTCTATTTAGCCTGAGTCATGGTGAGGGTATTGTTCGTCAGATAGTTCCACTCTCCGCTGCGTATAGCTCTTTGTTTTACGGCTACATTAAAGGATTTGGACTACTGCATCGTGTAACTCCAGTTATTATCTATCTAACACTTTTCTGCCACACTCCATTTATATAAGCTCCATTAAGATTGTTGTCACTCTATTGGATAAGTGATACCTAACACATTTGTACAGGGTAGACTATAAACCCACAATCTATCAACCAAGAACAACCACCAACAAGATGGTATGTGCCTGAAAATGCAACTCTCTTGTAAAACTCTCTGCTTCATTTAATGCTCAACCACAACCACAAGTATACTATGAAATGTTTGAGTACATTTCGACCCTTGCACACAACACTCAATATTTAACACACAGTAACACGACATCAACAACGCACAACAAACAGGGTTGCTTTTTAGCTGACAACCCAGAAGTGCTTTCGTGCCATATCCGGGGCAGGAAGCACTGTACATTTCCTGCCTTTAATGAAAGGATAATAAATTCCAATGACTATGGAACACTAACCATGTCAACAGTTAATAAAGACAATGCTGCCTTTTAATAATCTCGTATTTGGAAATGTGATTACACAGGATATATCTTTGATCCACTGTCCCTGTCACCTCCTTTTAAAGGAACTAGACTTGAATTACAACGCCATTACTTACCACACAGGCATTTAGTCATATTTAGTACTTACTTGCTTAACATAGCTTTAAAGGCATCTGACAAAAACAGTGACTGACTTTTGACAAGGAACATAGATCACATTTTTTCAAAGATATACCGTTTTTCTTACTTTTGTCATGAGATTGGAATGTAGCCTCTCCGTTATACTGCGTTAATGACTTGCATAAGAGGCCTATGCGATTGTTTCTATTTTGATCAGATCACCCCCCTAAATATCAGAGGGCACCATATCACTGGGATACAACATTTCCAGTTCTGGCGTTTGATTTTACAAATCAATTTTTTTAGGAGTTTCAGGCTGATTTGTTTAATTGAACTGAACCAGAATTAATAGTAATTCATAATAGCAGCAGTCCTTTTACTCATTGGAAAATTAATTTTGTTTCGTAAAAGGATTTGGGCGATCCTTTCCAAATTGCAAATAGGAGGGTGCATAAAAGGGACTTCTCCTCTACCATTTCCAAATCGGAGATGAATTTATGGATAGTTTACGACTGCAATTGCGGTTGCAAACCATTGATGAGCTAGCTCCCCAGGGTTTTAAGTGAATTGAAAAGTAGAAGGTGGTCCTCTTTGGACCCCTTTCCCTTTGGATTCTTATTGCACCCTTAGTGGGAGAAGGCAGTGGTCGAAACAACTATTGTCCCTTAGGTTTTTCAGAGTGGAAACTTTAAAAAAGCAATAGTAGCACTATCTCTTTTAAGGAATGCAGGCTGATTTTAACAAAAAAGTGTTTTGTTTTGGAATGCAGTCATGGGGCTGATGGTGTGCTACCGGTTGCAGGCCACCATCCCACTATAATTACAGCCAATCACAGAGAGGTGCAAATCAAATCAAACAAACTTGTAAAGCGCTCTACTCACCCGTAAGGGTGTCAAGGCGCTGGGAGGGTGTGCGGGGGGGAGTCGGTACTGCTCGAACAGCCAGGTCTTGAGTTGTTTCCTGAAGGAGAGATGGTCCTGGGTCAGCCGTAGGTGGGTGGGGAGGGAGTTCCAGGTCTTGACCGCTAGGTAGGAGAAGGATCTTCCTCCAGCGTTGGCTTTGCGAATTCGTGGGACGGTGGCGAGGGCGAGGCTGGCGGATTGGAGCTGGCGGGTGGGTGTGTAGAATGTGAGGCGGCTGTTGAGGTGTTTGGGTCCCGTGTCATGGAGAGCCTTGTGTACGTGGGTGAGGAGTCTGAACCTGATCCTCTTGCTGACGGGGAGCCAGTGCAGGTCTTTCAGATGGGCGGAGATATGGCTGTGACGGGGGATGTCCAGGATGAGTCTTGCCGAGGCGTTCTGTATGCGTTGGAGTCTTTTATGGAGTTTGGCTGTGGTTCCAGCCTAGAGGTTGTTCCCGTAATCCAGACGGCTAGTGACGAGGGCCTGGGTGACTGTTCCTGGTTTCGGTGGGGATCCACCGGAAGATCTTTCGGAGCATTCGCAGGATGTTGAAGCAGGAAGACGAGACGGCGTTGACTTGCTTGGTCATCATGAGGGAGGAGTCCAGGATGAAGCCCAAGTTGCGTGCATGTTCCGTTGGCTTGGGTGTGGTGCGAAGGGCAGAGGGCCACCAGGAGTCGTCCCAGGCAGAAGGGGATGGTCCCAGGATGAGGACTTCCGTCTTGTCTGAGTTCAGTTTCAGACGGCTGAGCTTCATCCATTCCGCGACGTCTTTCATTCCTTCCTGGAGGCTGGCTCTGGTGGTGGCGGGGTCCTTGGTGAGGGAGAGAATCAGCTAAATGTCCACCTGTCTAGTAATTAATCAGGTCATTTTGTGACACTCTGCAATTCAGTATTTTGTGAACCTACCTATTAGTACATAGATCAGTTTGCGAAATAAAACTGTTCACAAAAATGTGTTTGCAATTCGACAACACTTTCTGGAATGAAATAATAATACATCAGGAACCTAACTTACATAGGGAGATGGATGCTTATTGTGTTCACTCCTTGTTTGCATTTCTACCTGGTGGTAAGTGCCTGCTGAAATCTGCATAAGGCATAATATTACAACATTTCAGCTGTTCAGCATGCAGCTGGGTGAACAGTGAAGTTTCTCTGATATTTGCATGGCTGCTGGTCAAGTTGTGCATACTGTCTGCTATTTAGCTAGCCCCCATGTAAATAAGGAAGTCTCTTTTCTATTTGCATGGCTGCTGGCCAAACAGTACCTAATGTCTGCCATTTAACCAATAGCCAGTTAAATAATGACGTTTCTTTGCAATTTGGAAGGCCACGCCTAAATGGTACACAATGTCAGCTATTTACCCAGCAGTGGGTTACATAGTGAAAAGTCTTTGCTATTTGTAAGACCATTGGCTAAATAATGCATAATTTCTGCTATGCTGTGTCTCTATTAGCCAATAAAATAATGAGGCCTATTTGCTATTTGCATGGCTGCCAGTCAAATTGTACATAATATCTGCTATTTTGCCAGCAGCCAGGTTAAAGAGTTAAGTTTCTATATTTACTTAACCGTGGCTAAACAGTATATGATGTCTGTTAGTTATCCTCAAGCCAGGTCAATAGTCTTTGTTATTTACATGACTGCCAGCCAAATAAAACATACAGCCTGAATCATGAAAACCGAATTCTGCGATTTGTAAATTGCGATTTACAGCGAATCGCAATTTAGAAATCGCAGATCGGCATTCATCAAAATTAGCGAGAAAATAAAGCGATTCGCACGCGGCCGCAAAAAGCGGTTGCGATTTTCTAAAATCGCAGAAAAATAGCTATTTATGTCAACATCCGTGTAGGAATTGCGATATCGCTAATTGCGATATCGCTAATTGCGATATCGCTAAATGCGATCTCGCGAGATCGCAAAAACAGGAAGTCGCATTTCGAGCACAGTGATGACATCACAACCAGGAAGCAGCCAGTTCCCACCCCCATTCAGAACAGTGAGGCTGATCTTGAGGCTGCATCTCACTGAGCTCCTTCCAGGACACCTCCAAACTTGAAAATCCTTTACTTTTGTTACTGCAGCAATGGCAGAGGATGCTGCACCAGGGCCCAACGACACCGGGCGCAAGCGGAAGCTCAAATTCTCTGAGCAGGAGTTGGAGCACCAGATTGATTGAGTGGTTGAATACCACCCAAAACTTTTTGGAAAGGACTCCAGGAGGGTGCCTGAGGCGGAGAAACGGCGAATCTGGCTTGGGATAGCCGCTAAAGTCAACTCTGTGGGCGTGGCACATAGGTCGCTGGAGGAGCTGAAAAAGAGGTGGTATGACCTCTGAGGTCGTGCCAAGGAGAGGGTGGCAGAGAGGCTGGGCGAGACCCTGGCTACTGGAGGCGGATCCTACAGTCCCTCCCAACACCCCCTTGGAGGACCGCGTGGAGGACACTCTTGAGCCAGAGTCGTGCATAGGGGTCATCAATCAGGACTCATCCCGCCCCACCCAAGACAGCCAAGGTAAGTGGCATGCGACTGCGACCCTGTCCCCTAACAATGGCCATGACCCTATAGCCTCCCATAATCATCCCAAGTCATGCAATCCATGCACATTAGGTCATGCCCAAAAGCATTGTGGTACATGTAGTCTGCCCACAATGTATAAGAACCCCAATGCAGCCAGACATGTCCCAAAGTACGCAATGCCACAGCCAGTTAGGGAATGTCATCCAGCATGCATGTAGCAACTGCACGTATGACAGATACATGCAATTAATGTACGTCCACTTCCCCTCACAGGTGGCGCTGACAACAGCAGCGACAGCGACAGGCTGCTCATTGTTGAGGCACCAGAGGATGCAGAGGAGGTGCCAACAGAGACACATCCTGCACCATCAGGCGCTGCACCTATCCCCGCAGCCAGGGCAACACATCTGCGCCAGCACCATCAGGCGCAGCACCTATCCCCGCAGCCAGGCCAACACCATCTGCGCCAGCACCATCAGGCGCAGCACCTATCCCCGCAGCCAGGCCAACACCATCTGCGCCAGCACCATCAGGCGCTGCACCTCTGACAACCACAACTCCACCACCAGCTGGACCCTCTACATCTGGTGCAGCTACTGCGGTGACAGTGCGCACACTCACTGTGGCCAGCCAGCACAGCAGGCATGGCAGGGCTCGCCAGCAGAACACAGCACGCAGCGGCAGGAGGGGGATGGCTGTGGGCGTGCCAGGCCTAGGCATAGTATAAGAATGACAGGAGAGAACCCATAGACCACGTTGGGATGGGTGTGTGATATAAATAGTAACAATTCCCAACAGGTATCATGTAGGATCAATTTAAGTAATGTATGCAGTCTGCATTACAAATTAATAAACAAGGAGTCACTGGATTTTTAGATAAAGGTGGTATTATTCACCAAATAGGCACAGGGAGAGGTCTTTCACATGGTAATACAGTTTAAACAGCACTGTACAGAACAGATCATGTGACAACCCTAGTGGCACTTGGTGCGTGGTGCTATATACAGTGATAATAGTGAAGGTGCAAGTGCTCAAGTGAACAGCGTGATCGGCGCATAAAACCAACTTGATACATCAATCAAAGGCCCCGTGAAAAACAAGTTGTAATCACTTAAAACATGTTTGCATAAATTTAAACAGGAGCACAAAGAGTGATATGCGTCGTATTATTTATGCTGTAGAGTCGACGGCGTTTCGATCCTAGTTAGTCGGGATCGTCATCAGGACAGGGTTGTAGATGGATACAGTGCTGTGGGGGAGAGAAGGGCAATTGAGACGAGGCCCAAGGACCGGTTGCAGCGAGCGGGGAGCGGGGGAAGAAAGGTGGTGGGGTTGTTTAAGAGTGACTAGAGGGGGTGTTAAGCGGCTTGAAAAAATAAAAACTAGGTCGTGAGTGATTCTAAGTGGCAATAAAGACAGTTGGTACTTTTATGGGCAGGATAGGTGAATAGGGAGTGCCTATGAGGAAGAGCGACTAAGGAAGTGAGTTCAGAGTGGCTGGGGGTGTCGATTTACATGGAGGCTATAAATCAGGTGATCGACCAAGGGCGATCGTGGGTAATGGTGAGGAGATAAAGTAGCGGGGGTGAGGGCAAGTGGGGAGCGCAGGGATGTATGGAAACTCACAGTGCACCCAGGCTGGGAGGCGTGGGCGTCTGGGGTCCAAGCAGTCAATGGTGACGCGTGAGCTGCAGTGAGGCAAGGGAAAGATAAGGGCGGGGTTAAGTCAATCGGTTGGTAAAGATGTCTCAAGCCTTCGTAAATAAGAATTCCTAGTTGTTACCTGATCGTGTAGATAAATCCGATCAGAGGGCAGGGTACGCGGCGCCTAAGGAAAATAAAGGCGCGGTAAGTGAAAGCCGTTTCCACATAATAGCACAACAATGGGGCTTGATCGATCGTGCAGGGTCCGGACGTACCTGTGTTAATCAGGACGGCGGTCGGCAACTGGGGCTCTACAGGGGACGAACTGCAAGCAATGAATGCAGGAGCTAACTGGTCCCGTTCGGCGTCTCTGTCTAAATCGGGAAGACGAGAGCCGGGGGCGGGGCCGAGTCGGCGCGGGAGGCAGGGTGGGGGGCGTGTCAGGGGGTTACCATGGTAACTCAGGCCAAACAGGAAGGAGGTGTCTCAGTGTTGTCGAGGCAACACTGACACGAAGTAAACAGCAGGATGTCCGTGTAGACGAGCTGTTAGGCTGCGACTACGCGAGCGGAAGGTGGCAAAATAAACATTATAGCTGATAATTTGCCAGGGTATCCATGGGGGCGGGCTATGCAAGGTGCAAAGGACTGGAGCTACAGGGGTGCCGAATAGTACTCAAGCACGATGTATTGGGTAAAGCGAGGAAATGGAAATTGTCAATAGGCCATTATTTATTTTAGTGCATGTGGCCTCCTGTAACGGTCAGGGTACCTCAGACAACTAAGAGGTTCCGTATTTTGAGCGAGGGAGCACTGATCTGGTTAGTTGGTCCTTCGGGGCCCAGGGGGGCGGGGGAAAAAAGGGGGCGGGGGGGAAGAGGGGAAAGGGGGGGCTGGGGGGGCGGGGGGGGAGAGGGAAAAGGAACAGGAAAGGCGGAGAGACGGGGGTGCCCAAGGAGGGAGTTCTGATGCAATTTATAATGTGAAACAAAGATATTAGACAGTAAACATTTCGAGTTTCACATTGTTTACAAATCTAAGCATGGGAGCAGGTCTATTTACAAGGGATTTATGCCCAGATGGAAATTCGGTCTGAGACCGGTAGGTAATTTAACATCATGATAGACAAAGTAGAATAGGTATTGTATACATATGCCAATGGAAGTCCTATGTAGTTAGGTCCAACTGGGCATGTGGTCTGAAACCAGAGGGTTAAGTACAGTAAGTATATATATCTCAGTGGGCGTTCATAAGGCAAAAGTCATCACACAGTAATGGTGTTAGTCCATTCATCCAGAGTGTTGAGCCCATGGTTAACAGAGTCAACTCGTGAAATCCATTTACACTCAGCCCTATTGAGAAGAGTTGTCAGATTCCCCCCTCTAATTGGTAGTGTAGGTTTTTCAATGACCAACCATCTTAGGTCTGTGTCTGCGTGTGATTTTTCCAGAAAGTGCATGACCAAAGGAGCAGTGTGAATTTTACAGTTAATTCTGCTCTTGTGTTGAATTTTCCGTTGTTTGACCATTTGGGTGGTCTGCCCAATGTAGATTAAGTCGCATGGGCGGCGGATGGCATAGATGACGTTTTGCGTTTTACAGTTCGAGTGGTGGGAAAGTTGATGGATGTGTCCATTGTAGACAAATTCTTTAGTATTAGTAGTTACACGACATCAACAACGCACAACAAACAGGGTTGCTTTTTAGCTGACAACCCAGAAGTGCTTTCGTGCCATATCCGGGGCAGGAAGCACTGTACATTTCTTGCCTTTAATGAAAGGATAATCAATTCCAATGACTATGGAACACTAACCATGTCAACAGTTAATAATGACAATGCTGCCTTTTAATAATCTCGTATTTGGAAATGTGATTACGCAGGATATATCTTTGATCCACTGTCCCTGTCACCTCCTTTTAAAGGAACTAGACTTGAATTACAACGCCATTACTTACCACACAGGCATTTAGTCATATTTAGTACTTACTTGCTTAACATAGCTATAAAGGCTTCTGACAAAAACAGTGACTGACATTTGACAAGGAACATGGATCACATTTTTTCAAAGATATACCGTTTTTCTTACTTTTGTCATGAGATTGGAATGTAGCCTCTCCGTTATACTGCGTTAATGACTTGCATAAGAGGCCTATGCGATTGTTTCTATTTTGATCAGATCACCCCCCTAAATATCAGAGGGCACCATATCACTGGGATACAACATTTCCAGTTCTGGCGTTTGATTTTACAAATCAATTTTTTTAGGAGTTTCAGGCTGATTTGTTTAATTGAACTGAACCAGAATTAATAGTAATTCATAATAGCAGCAGTCCTTTTACTCTTTGGAAAATTAATTTTGTTTCGTAAAAGGATTTGGGCGATCCTTTCCAAATTGCAAATAGGAGGGTGCATAAAAGGGACTTCTCCTCTACCATTTCCAAATCGGAGATGAATTTATGGATAGTTTACGACTGCAATTGCGGTTGCAAACCATTGATGAGCTAGCTCCCCAGGGTTTTAAGTGAATTGAAAAGTAGAAGGTGGTCCTCTTTGGACCCCTTTCCCTTTGGATTCTTATTGCACCCTTAGTGGGAGAAGGCAGTGGTCGAAACAACTATTGTCCCTTAGGTTTTTCAGAGTGGAAACTTTAAAAAAGCAATAGTAGCACTATCTCTTTTAAGGAATGCAGGCTGATTTTAACAAAAAAGTGTTTTGTTTTGTTTTGGAATGCAGTCATGGGGCTGATGGTGTGCTACCAGTTGCAGGCCACCATCCCACTATAATTACAGCCTATCACAGAGAGGTGCAAATCAAATCAAACAAACTTGTAAAGCGCTCTACTCACCCGTAAGGGTGTCAAGGCGCTGGGAGGGGGGCGGGGGGGAGTCGGTACTGCTCGAACAGCCAGGTCTTGAGTTGTTTCCTGAAGGAGAGATGGTCCTGGGTCAGCCGTAGGTGGGTGGGGAGGGAGTTCCATGTCTTGACCGCTAGGTAGGAGAAGGATCTTCCTCCAGCGTTGGCTTTGCGAATTCGTGGGACGGTGGCGAGGGCGAGGCTGGCGGATTGGAGCTGGCGGGTGGGTGTGTAGAATGTGAGGCGGCTGTTGAGGTGTTTGGGTCCCGTGTCGTGGAGAGCCTTGTGTGCGTGGGTGAGGAGTCTGAACCTGATCCTCTTGCTGACGGGGAGCCAGTGCAGGTCTTTCAGATGGGCGGAGATATGGCTGTGACGGGGGATGTCCAGGATGAGTCTTGCCGAGGCGTTCTGTATGCGTTGGAGTCTTTTATGGAGTTTGGCTGTGGTTCCAGCCTAGAGGTTGTTCCCGTAATCCAGACGGCTAGTGACGAGGGCCTGGGTGACTGTTCCTGGTTTCGGTGGGGATCCACCGGAAGATCTTTCGGAGCATTCGCAGGATGTTGAAGCAGGAAGACGAGACGGCGTTGACTTGCTTGGTCATCATGAGGGAGGAGTCCAGGATGAAGCCCAAGTTGCGTGCATGGTCCGTTGGCTTGGGTGTGGTGCGAAGGGCAGAGGGCCACCAGGAGTCGTCCCAGGCAGAAGGGGATGGTCCCAGGATGAGGACTTCCGTCTTGTCTGAGTTCAGTTTCAGACGGCTGAGCTTCATCCATTCCGCGACGTCTTTCATTCCTTCCTGGAGGCTGGCTCTGGTGGTGGCGGGGTCCTTGGTGAGGGAGAGAATCAGCTAAATTTCCACCTGTCTAGTAATTAATCAGGTCATTTTGTGACACTCTGCAATTCAGTATTTTGTGAACCTACCTATTAGTACATAGATCAGTTTGCGAAATAAAACTGTTCACAAAAATGTGTTTGCAATTCGACAACACTTTCTGGAATGAAATAATAATACATCAGGAACCTAACTTACATAGGGAGATGGATGCTTATTGTGTTCACTTCTTGTTTGCATTTCTACCTGGTGGTAAGTGCCTGCTGAAATCTGCATAAGGCATAATATTACAACATTTCAGCTGTTCAGCATGCAGCTGGGTGAACAGTGAAGTTTCTCTGATATTTGCATGGCTGCTGGTCAAGTTGTGCATACTGTCTGCTATTTAGCTAGCCCCCATGTAAATAATGAAGTCTCTTTTCTATTTGCATGGCTGCTGGCCAAACAGTACCTAATGTCTGCTATTTAACCAATAGCCAGTTAAATAATGACGTTTCTTTGCAATTTGGAAGGCCACGCCTAAATGGTACACAATGTCAGCTATTTACCCAGCAGTGGGTTAAATAGTGAAAAGTCTTTGCTATTTGTAAGACCATTGGCTAAATGATGCATAATTTCTGCTATGCTGTGTCTCTATTAGCCAATAAAATAATGAGGCCTATTTGCTATTTGCATGGCTGCCAGTCAAATTGTACATAATATCTGCTATTTTGCCAGCAGCCAGGTTAAAGAGTTAAGTTTCTATATTTACTTAACCGTGGCTAAACAGTATATGATATCTGTTAGTTATCCTCAAGCCAGGTCAATAGTCTTTGTTATTTACATGACTGCCAGCCAAATAAAACATACAGCCTGAATCATGAAAACCGAATTCTGCGATTTGTAAATTGCGATTTACAGCGAATCGCAATTTAGAAATCGCAGATCGGCATTCCTCAAAATTAGCGAGAAAATAAAGCGATTCGCACGCGGCCGCAAAAAGCGGTTGCGATTTTCTAAAATCGCAGAAAAATAGCTATTTATGTCAACATCCGTGTAGTAATTGCGATATCGCTAATTGCGATATCGCTAATTGCGATATCGCTAAATGCGATCTCGCGAGATCGCAAAAACGGGAAGTCGCATTTCGAGCACAGTGATGACATCACAACCAGGAAGCAGCCAGTTCCCACCCCCATTCAGAACAGTGAGGCTGATCTTGAGGCTGCATCTCACTGAGCTCCTTCCAGGACACCTCCAAACTTGAAAATCCTTTACTTTTGTTACTGCAGCAATGGCAGAGGATGCTGCACCAGGGCCAACGACACCGGGCACAAGCGGAAGCTCAAATTCTCTGAGCAGGAGTTGGAGCACCTGATTGATTGAGTGGTTGATAACCACCCAAAACTTTTTGGAAAGGACTCCAGGAGGGTGCCTGAGGCGGAGAAACGGCGAATCTGGCTTGGGATAGCCGCTAAAGTCAACTCTGTGGGCGTGGCATATAGGTCGCTGGAGGAGCTGAAAAAGAGGTGGTATGACCTCTGAGGTCGTGCCAAGGAGAGGGTGGCAGAGAGGCTGGGCGAGACCCTGGCTACTGGAGGCGGATCCTACAGTCCCTCCCAACACCGCCTTGGAGGACCGCGTGGAGGACACTCTTGAGCCAGAGTCGTGCATAGGGGTCATCAATCTGGACTCATCCCGCCCCACCCAAGACAGCCAAGGTAAGTGGCATGCGACTGCGACCCTGTCCCCTAACAATGGCCATGACCCTATAGCCTCCCATAATCATCCCAAGTCATGCAATCCATGCACATTAGGTCATGCCCAAAAGCATTGTGGTACATGTAGTCTGCCCACAATGTATAAGAACCCCAATGCAGCCAGACATGTCCCAAAGTACGCAATGCCACAGCCAGTTAGGGAATGTCATCCAGCATGCATGTAGCAACTGCACGTATGACAGATACATGCAATTAATGTACGTCCACTTCCCCTCACAGGTGGCGCTGACAACAGCAGCGACAGCGACAGGCTGCTCATTGACGAGGCACCAGAGGATGCAGAGGAGGTGCCAACAGAGACACATTCTGCACCATCAGGCGCTGCACCTATCCCCGCAGCCAGGGCAACACATCTGCGCCAGCACCATCAGGCGCAGCACCTATCCCCGCTGCCAGGCCAACACCATCTGCGCCAGCACCATCAGGCGCAGCACCTATCCCCGCAGCCAGGCCAACACCATCTGCGCCAGCACCATCAGGCGCTGCACCTCTGACAACCACAACTCCACCACCAGCTGGACCCTCTACATCTGGTGCAGCTACTGCGGTGACAGTGCGCACACTCACTGTGGCCAGCCAGCACAGCAGGCATGGCAGGGCTCGCCAGCAGAACACAGCACGCAGCAGCAGGAGGGGGATGGCTGTGGGCGTGCCAGGCCTAGGCATAGTATAAGAATGACAGGAGAGAACCCATAGACCACGTTGGGATGGGTGTGTGATATAAATAGTAACGATTCCCAACAGGTATCATGTAGGATCAATTTAAGTAATGTATGCAGTCTGCATTACAAATTAATAAACAAGGAGTCACTAGATCTTTAGATAAAGGTGGTATTATTCACCAAATAGGCACAGGGAGAGGTCTTTCACATGGTAATACAGTTTAAACAGCACTGTACAGAACAGATCATGTGACAACCCTAGTGGCACTTGGTGCGTGGTGCTATATACAGTGATAATAGTGAAGGTGCAAGTGCTCAAGTGAACAGCGTGATCGGCGCATAAAACCAAGTTGATACATCAATCAAAGGCCCCGTGAACAACAAGTTGTAATCACTTAAAACATGTTTGCATAAATTTAAACAGGAGCACAAAGAGTGATATGCGTCGTATTATTTATGCTGTAGAGTCGACGGCGTTTCGATCCTAGTTAGTCGGGATCGTCATCAGGACAGGGTTGTAGATGGATACAGTGCTGTGGGGGAGAGAAGGGCAATTGAGACGAGGCCCAAGGACCGGTTGCAGCGAGCGGGGAGCGGGGGAAGAAAGGTGGTGGGGTTGTTTAAGAGTGACTAGAGGGGGTGTTAAGCGGCTTGAAAAAATAAAAACTAGGTCGTGAGTGATTCTAAGTGGCAATAAAGACAGTTGATACTTTTATGGGCAGGATAGGTGAATAGGGAGTGCCTATGAGGAAGAGCGACTAAGGAAGTGAGTTCAGAGTGGCTGGGGGTGTCGATTTACATGGAGGCTATAAATCAGGTGATCGACCAAGGGCGATCGTGGGTAATGGTGAGGAGTTAAAGTAGCGGGGGTGAGGGCAAGTGGGGAGCGCAGGGATGTATGGAAACTCACAGTGCACCCAGGCTGGGAGGCGTGGGCGTCTGGGGTCCAAGCGGTCAATGGTGACTCGTGAGCTGCAGTGAGGCAAGGGAAAGATAAGGGCGGGGTTAAGTCAATCGGTTTGTAAAGATGTCTCAAGCCTTCGTAAATAAGAATTCCTAGTTGTTACCTGATAGTGTAGATAAATCCGATCAGAGGGCAGGGTACGCGGCGCCTAAGGAAAATAAAGGCGCGGTAAGTGAAAGCCGTTTCCACATAATAGCACAACAATGGGGCTTGATCGATCGTGCAGGGTCCGGACGTACCTGTGTTAATCAGGACGGCGGTCGGCAACTGGGGCTCTACAGGGGACGAACTGCAAGCAATGAATGCAGGAGCTAGCTGGTCCCGTTCGGCGTCTCTGTCTAAATCGGGAAGACGAGAGACGGGGGCGGGGCCGAGTCGGCGCGGGAGGCAGGGTGGGGGGCGTGTCAGGGGGTTACCATGGTAACTCAGGCCAAACAGGAAGGAGGTGTCTCAGTGTTGTCGAGGCAACACTGACACGAAGTAAACAGCAGGATGTCCGTGTAGACGAGCTGTTAGGCTGCGACTACGCGAGCGGAAGGTGGCAAAATAAACATTATAGCTGATAATTTGCCAGGGTATCCGTGGGGGCGGGCTATGCAAGGTGCAAAGGGCTGGAGCTACAGGGGGTGCCGAATAGCACTCAAGCACGATGTATTGGGTAAAGCGAGGAAATGGAAATTGTCAATAGGCCATTATTTATTTTAGTGCATGTGGCCTCCTGTAACGGTCAGGGTACCTCAGACAACTAAGAGGTTCCGTATTTTGAGCGAGGGAGCACTGATCTGGTTAGTTGGTCCTTCGGGGCCCAGGGGGGTGGGGGAAAAAAGGGGGCGGGGGGGAAGAGGGGAAAGGGGGCGGCTGGGGGGGGCGGGGGGGAGAGGGAAAAGGAACAGGAAAGGCGGAGAGACGGGGGTGCCCAAGGAGGGAGTTCTGATGCAATTTATAATGTGAAACAAAGATATTAGACAGTAAACATTTCGAGTTTCACATTGTTTACAAATCTAAGCATGGGAGCAGGTCTATTTACAAGGGATTTATGCCCAGATGGAAATTCGGTCTGAGACCGGTAGGTAATTTAACATCATGATAGACAAAGTAGAATAGGTATTGTATACATATGCCAATGGAAGTCCTATGTAGTTAGGTCCAACTGGGCATGTGGTCTGAAACCAGAGGGTTAAGTACAGTAAGTATATATATCTCAGTGGGCGTTCATAAGGCAAAAGTCATCACACAGTAATGGTGTTAGTCCATTCATCCAGAGTGTTGAGCCCATGGTTAACAGAGTCAACTCGTGAAATCCATTTACACTCAGCCCTATTGAGAAGAGTTGTCAGATTCCCCCCTCTAATTGGTAGTGTAGGTTTTTCAATGACCAACCATCTTAGGTCTGTGTCTGCGTGTGATTTTTCCAGAAAGTGCATGACCAAAGGAGCAGTGAGAATTTTACAGTTAATTCTGCTCTTGTGTTGAATTATCCGTTGTTTGACCATTTGGGTGGTCTGCCCAATGTAGATTAAGTCGCATGGGCGGCGGATGGCATAGATGACGTTTTGCGTTTTACAGTTCGAGTGGTGGGAAAGTTGATGGATGTGTCCATTGTAGACAAATTCTTTAGTATTAGTAGTTACACGACATCAACAACGCACAACAAACAGGGTTGCTTTTTAGCTGACAACCCAGAAGTGCTTTCGTGCCATATCCGGGGCAGGAAGCACTGTACATTTCTTGCCTTTAATGAAAGGATAATCAATTCCAATGACTATGGAACACTAACCATGTCAACAGTTAATAAAGACAATGCTGCCTTTTAATAATCTCGTATTTGGAAATGTGATTACACAGGATATATCTTTGATCCACTGTCCCTGTCACCTCCTTTTAAAGGAACTAGACTTGAATTACAACACCATTACTTACCACACAGGCATTTAGTCATATTTAGTACTTACTTGCTTAACATAGCTATAAAGGCATCTGACAAAAACAGTGACTGACATTTGACAAGGAACATGGATCACATTTTTTCAAAGATATACCGTTTTTCTTACTTTTGTCATGAGATTGGAATGTAGCCTCTCCGTTATACTGCGTTAATGACTTGCATAAGAGGCCTATGCGATTGTTTCTATTTTGATCAGATCACCCCCCTAAATATCAGAGGGCACCATATCACTGGGATACAACATTTCCAGTTCTGGCGTTTGATTTTACAAATCAATTTTTTTAGGAGTTTCAGGCTGATTTGTTTAATTGAACTGAACCAGAATTAATAGTAATTCATAATAGCAGCAGTCCTTTTACTCATTGGAAAATTAATTTTGTTTCGTAAAAGGATTTGGGCGATCCTTTCCAAATTGCAAATAGGAGGGTGCATAAAAGGGACTTCTCCTCTACCATTTCCAAATCGGAGATGAATTTATGGATAGTTTACAACTGCAATTGCGGTTGCAAACCATTGATGAGCTAGCTCCCCAGGGTTTTAAGTGAATTGAAAAGTAGAAGGTGGTCCTCTTTGGACCCCTTTCCCTTTGGATTCTTATTGCACCCTTAGTGGGAGAAGGCAGTGGTCGAAACAACTATTGTCCCTTACGTTTTTCAGAGTGGAAACTTTAAAAAAGCAATAGTAGCACTATCTCTTTTAAGGAATGCAGGCTGATTTTAACAAAAAAGTGTTTTGTTTTGGAATGCTGTCATGGGGCTGATGGTGTGCTACCGGTTGCAGGCCACCATCCCACTATAATTACAGCCAATCACAGAGAGGTGCAAATCAAATCAAACAAACTTGTAAAGCGCTCTACTCACCCGTAAGGGTCTCAAGGCGCTGGGAGGGGGGCGGGGGGGAGTCAGTACTGCTCGAACAGCCAGGTCTTGAGTTGTTTCCTGAAGGAGAGATGGTCTGGGTCAGCCGTAGGTGGGTGGGGAGGAAGTTCCATGTCTTGACCGCTAGGTAGGAGAAGGATCTTCCTCCAGCGTTGGCTTTGCGAATTCGTGGGACGGTGGCGAGGGCGAGGCTGGCGGATTGGAGCTGGCGGGTGGGTGTGTAGAATGTGAGGCGGCTGTTGAGGTGTTTGGGTCCCGTGTCGTGGAGAGCCTTGTGTGCGTGGGTGAGGAGTCTGAACCTGATCCTCTTGCTGACGGGGAGCCAGTGCAGGTCTTTCAGATGGGCGGAGATATGGCTGTGACGGGGGATGTCCAGGATGAGTCTTGCCGAGGCGTTCTGTATGCGTTGGAGTCTTTTATGGAGTTTGGCTGTGGTTCCAGCCTAGAGGTTGTTCCCGTAATCCAGAAGGCTAGTGACGAGGGCCTGGGTGACTGTTCCTGGTTTCGGTGGGGATCCACCGGAAGATCTTTCGGAGCATTCGCAGGATGTTGAAGCAGGAAGACGAGACGGCGTTGACTTGCTTGGTTATCATGAGGGAGGAGTCCAGGATGAAGCCCAAGTTGCGTGCATGGTCCGTTGGCTTGGGTGTGGTGCGAAGGGCAGAGGGCCACCAGGAGTCGTCCCAGGCAGAAGGGGATGGTCCCAGGATGAGGACTTCCGTCTTGTCTGAGTTCAGTTTCAGACGGCTGAGCTTCATCCATTCCGCGACGTCTTTCATTCCTTCCTGGAGGCTGGCTCTGGTGGTGGCGGGGTCCTTGGTGAGGGAGAGAATCAGCTAAATGTCCACCTGTCTAGTAATTAATCAGGTCATTTTGTGACACTCTGCAATTCAGTATTTTGTGAACCTACCTATTAGTACATAGATCAGTTTGCGAAATAAAACTGTTCACAAAAATGTGTTTGCAATTCGACAACACTTTCTGGAATGAAATAATAATACATCAGGAACCTAACTTACATAGGGAGATGGATGCTTATTGTGTTCACTCCTTGTTTGCATTTCTACCTGGTGGTAAGTGCCTGCTGAAATCTGCATAAGGCATAATATTACAACATTTCAGCTGTTCAGCATGCAGCTGGGTGAACAGTGAAGTTTCTCTGATATTTGCATGGCTGCTGGTCAAGTTGTGCATACTGTCTGCTATTTAGCTAGCCCCCATGTAAATAATGAAGTCTCTTTTCTATTTGCATGGCTGCTGGCCAAACAGTACCTAATGTCTGCCATTTAACCAATAGCCAGTTAAATAATGACGTTTCTTTGCAATTTGGAAGGCCACGCCTAAATGGTACACAATGTCAGCTATTTACCCAGCAGTGGGTTAAATAGTGAAAAGCCTTTGCTATTTGTAAGACCATTGGCTAAATAATGCATAATTTCTGCTATGCTGTGTCTCTATTAGCCAATAAAATAATGAGGCTTATTTGCTATTTGCATGGCTGCCAGTCAAATTGTACATAATATCTGCTATTTTGCCAGCAGCCAGGTTAAAGAGTTAAGTTTCTATATTTACTTAACCGTGGCTAAACAGTATATGATGTCTGTTAGTTATCCTCAAGCCAGGTCAATAGTCTTTGTTATTTACATGACTGCCAGCCAAATAAAACATACAGCCTGAATCATGAAAACCGAATTCTGCGATTTTTAAATTGCGATTTACAGCGAATCGCAATTTAGAAATCGCAGATCGCCATTCATCAAAATTAGCGAGAAAATAAAGCGATTCGCACGCGGCCGCAAAAAGCGGTTGCGATTTTCTAAAATCGCAGAAAATAGCTATTTATGTCAACATCCGTGTAGGAATTGCGATATCGCTAATTGCGATATCGCTAATTGCGATATCGCTAAATGCGATCTCGCGAGATTGCAAAAACGGGAAGTCGCATTTCGAGCACAGTGATGACATCACAACCAGGAAGCAGCCAGTTCCCACCCCCATTCAGAACAGTGAGGCTGATCTTGAGGCTGCATCTCACTGAGCTCCTTCCAGGACACCTCCAAACTTGAAAATCCTTTACTTTTGTTACTGCAGCAATGGCAGAGGATGCTGCACCAGGGCCAACGACACCGGGCACAAGCGGAAGCTCAAATTCTCTGAGCAGGAGTTGGAGCACCTGATTGATTGAGTGGTTGATAACCACCCAAAACTTTTTGGAAAGGACTCCAGGAGGGTGCCTGAGGCGGAGAAACGGCGAATCTGGCTTGGGATAGCCGCTAAAGTCAACTCTGTGGGCGTGGCACATAGGTCGCTGGAGGAGCTGAAAAAGAGGTGGTATGACCTCTGAGGTCTTGCCAAGGAGAGGGTGGCAGAGAGGCTGGGCGAGACCCTGGCTACTGGAGGCGGATCCTACAGTCCCTCCCAACACCCCCTTGGAGGACCGCGTGGAGGACACTCTTGAGCCAGAGTCGTGCATAGGGGTCATCAATCTGGACTCATCCCGCCCCACCCAAGACAGCCAAGGTAAGTGGCATGCGACTGCGACCCTGTCCCCTAACAATGGCCATGACCCTATAGCCTCCCATAATCATCCCAAGTCATGCAATCCATGCACATTAGGTCATGCCCAAAAGCATTGTGGTACATGTAGTCTGCCCACAATGTATAAGAACCCCAATGCAGCCAGACATGTCCCAAAGTACGCAATGCCACAGCCAGTTAGGGAATGTCATCCAGCATGCATGTAGCAACTGCACGTATGACAGATACATGCAATGAATGTACGTCCACTTCCCCTCACAGGTGGCGCTGACAACAGCAGCGACAGCGACAGGCTGCTCATTGACGAGGCACCAGAGGATGCAGAGGAGGTGCCAACAGAGACACATCCTGCACCATCAGGCGCTGCACCTATCCCCGCAGCCAGGGCAACACATCTGCGCCAGCACCATCAGGCGCAGCACCTATCCCCGCAGCCAGGCCAACACCATCTGCGCCAGCACCATCAGGCGCAGCACCTATCCCCGCAGCCAGGCCAACACCATCTGCGCCAGCACCATCAGGCGCTGCACCTCTGACAACCACAACTCCACCACCAGCTGGACCCTCTACATCTGGTGCAGCTACTGCGGTGACAGTGCGCACACTCACTGTGGCCAGCCAGCACAGCAGGCATGGCAGGGCTCGCCAGCAGAACACAGCACGCCGCGGCAGGAGGGGGATGGCTGTGGGCGTGCCAGGCCCAGGCATAGTATAAGAATGACAGGAGAGAACCCATAGACCACGTTGGGATGGGTGTGTAATATAAATAGTAACAATTCCCAACAGGTATCATGTAGGATCAATTTAAGTAATGTATGCAGTCTGCATTACAAATTAATAAACAAGGAGTCACTGGATTTTTAGATAAAGGTGGTATTATTCACCAAATAGGCACAGGGAGAGGTCTTTCACATGGTAATACAGTTTAAACAGCACTGTACAGAACAGATCATGTGACAACCCTAGTGGCACTTGGTGCGTGGTGCTATATACAGTGATAATAGTGAAGGTGCAAGTGCTCAAGTGAACAGCGTGATCGGCGCATAAAACCAAGTTGATACATCAATCAAAGGCCCAGTGAACAACAAGTTGTAATCACTTAAAACATGTTTGCATAAATTTAAACAGGAGCACAAAGAGTGATATGCGTCGTATTATTTATGCTGTAGAGCCGACGGCGTTTCGATCCTAGTTAGTCGGGATCGTCATCAGGACAGAGTTGTAGATGGATACAGTGCTGTGGGGGAGAGAAGGGCAATTGAGACGAGGCCCAAGGACCGGTTGCAGCGAGCGGGGAGCGGGGGAAGAAAGGTGGTGGGGTTGTTTAAGAGTGACTAGAGGGGGTGTTAAGCGGCTTGAAAAAATAAAAACTAGGTCGTGAGTGATTCTAAGTGGCAATAAAGACAGTTGGTACTTTTATGGGCAGGATAGGTGAATAGGGAGTGCCTATGAGGAAGAGCGACTAAGGAAGTGAGTTCAGAGTGGCTGGGGGTGTCGATTTACATGGAGGCTATAAATCAGGTGATCGACCAAGGGCGATCGTGGGTAATGGTGAGGAGTTAAAGTAGCGGGGGTGAGGGCAAGTGGGGAGCGCAGGGATGTATGGAAACTCACAGTGCACCCAGGCTGGGAGGCGTGGGCGTCTGGGGTCCAAGCAGTCAATGGTGACTCGTGAGCTGCAGTGAGGCAAGGGAAAGATAAGGGCGGGGTTAAGTCAATCGGTTGGTAAAGATGTCTCAAGCCTTCGTAAATAAGAATTCCTAGGTGTTACCTGATCGTGTAGATAAATCCGATCAGAGGGCAGGGTACGCGGCGCCTAAGGAAAATAATGGTGCGGTAAGTGAAAGCCGTTTCCACATAATAGCACAACAATGGGGCTTAATCGATCGTGCAGGGTCCGGACGTACCTGTGTTAATCAGGACGGCGGTCGGCAACTGGGGCTCTACAGGGGACGAACTGCAAGCAATGAATGCAGGAGCTAACTGGTCCCGTTCGGCGTCTCTGTCTAAATCGGGAAGACGAGAGCCGGGGGCGGGGCCGAGTCGGCGCGGGAGGCAGGGTGGGGGGCGTGTCAGGGGGTTACCATGGTAACTCAGGCCAAACAGGAAGGAGGTGTCTCAGTGTTGTCGAGGCAACACTGACGCGAAGTAAACAGCAGGATGTCCGTGTAGACGAGCTGTTAGGCTGCGACTACGCGAGCGGAAGGTGGCAAAATAAACATTATAGCTGATAATTTGCCAGGGTATCCGTGGGGGCGGGCTATGCAAGGTGCAAAGGGCTGGAGCTACAGGGGGTGCCGAATAGTACTCAAGCACAATGTATTGGGTAAAGCGAGGAAATGTAAATTGTCAATAGGCCATTATTTATTTTAGTGCATGTGGCCTCCTGTAACGGTCAGGGTACCTCAGACAACTAAGAGGTTCCGTATTTTGAGCGAGGGAGCACTGATCTGGTTAGTTGGTCCTTTGGGGCCCAGGGGGGCGGGGGAAAAAAGGGGGCGGGGGGAAGAGGGGAAAGGGGAGGGGCTGGGGGGGCGGGGGGCGGGGGGCGGAGAGGGAAAAGGAACAGGAAAGGCGGAGAGACGGGGGTGCCCAAGGAGGGAGTTCTGATGCAATTTATAATGTGAAACAAAGATATTAGACAGTAAACATTTCGAGTTTCACATTGTTTACAAATCTAAGCATGGGAGCAGGTCTATTTACAAGGGATTTATGCCCAGATGGAAATTCGGTCTGAGACCGGTAGGTAATTTAACATCATGATAGACAAAGTAGAATAGGTATTGTATACATATGCCAATGGAAGTCCTATGTAGTTAGGTCCAACTGGGCATGTGGTCTGAAACCAGAGGGTTAAGTACAGTAAGTATATATATCTCAGTGGGCGTTCATAAGGCAAAAGTCATCACACAGTAATGGTGTTAGTCCATTCATCCAGAGTGTTGAGCCCATGGTTAACAGAGTCAACTCGTGAAATCCATTTACACTCAGCCCTATTGAGAAGAGTTGTCAGATTCCCCCCTCTAATTGGTAGTGTAGGTTTTTCAATGACCAACCATCTTGGGTCTGTGTCTGCGTGTGATTTTTCCAGAAAGTGCATGACCAAAGGAGCAGTGTGAATTTTACAGTTAATTCTGCTCTTGTGTTGAATTATCCGTTGTTTGACCATTTGGGTGGTCTGCCCAATGTAGATTAAGTCGCATGGGCGGCGGAGGGCATAGATGACGTTTTGCGTTTTACAGTTCGAGTGGTGGGAAAGTTGATGGATGTGTCCATTGTAGACAAATTCTTTAGTATTAGTAGTTAACTCACAAACACTACAAGATTGGCATTTAAAATGTCCGATCACTGGCCTCAGGCAGCTGTTATAGTGTGTTTGTTAGCTGTGGGGATGGGCCAGGTGATTGCATGGACTAGATGGTTCGCGATATTGTTTCCTCTCTGGTATGAAAATAGAGGTGGTGCATGGAATTGTTCATTGAAGCGCAGTACAGGCCAATCTGGCTTGGGATAGCCGCTAAAGTCAACTCTGTGGGCGTGGCACACAGGTCGCTGGAGGAGCTGAAAAAGAGGTGGTATGACCTCTGAGGTCGTGCCAAGGAGAGGGTGGCAGAGAGGCTGGGCGAGACCCTGGCTACTGGAGGCGGATCCTACAGTCCCTCCCAACACCCCCTTGGAGGACCGCGTGGAGGACACTCTTGAGCCAGAGTCGTGCATAGGGGTCATCAATCTGGACTCATCCCGCCCCACCCAAGACAGCCAAGGTAAGTGGCATGCGACTGCGACCCTGTCCCCTAACAATGGCCATGACCCTATAGCCTCCCATAATCATCCCAAGTCATGCAATCCATGCACATTAGGTCATGCCCAAAAGCATTGTGGTACATGTAGTCTGCCCACAATGTATAAGAACCCCAATGCAGCCAGACATGTCCCAAAGTACGCAATGCCACAGCCAGTTAGGGAATGTCATCCAGCATGCATGTAGCAACTGCACGTATGACAGATACATGCAATTAATGTACGTCCACTTCCCCTCACAGGTGGCGCTGACAACAGCAGCGACAGCGACAGGCTGCTCATTGACGAGGCACCAGAGGATGCAGAGGAGGTGCCAACAGAGACACATCCTGCACCATCATGCGCTGCACCTATCCCCGCAGCCAGGGCAACACATCTGCGCCAGCACCATCAGGCGCAGCACCTATCCCCGCAGCCAGGCCAACACCATCTGCGCCAGCACCATCAGGCGCAGCACCTATCCCCGCAGCCAGACCAACACCATCTGCGCCAGCACCATCAGGCGCTGCACCTCTGACAACCACAAGTCCACCACCAGCTGGACCCTCTACATCTGGTGCAGCTACTGCGGTGACAGTGCGCATACTCACTGTGGCCAGCCAGCACAGCAGGCATGGCAGGGCTCGCCAGCAGAACACAGCACGCAGCGGCAGGAGGGGGATGGCTGTGAGCGTGCCAGGCCTAGGCATAGAGCGCCTGATGCTACGCATCCACCAACTGCAGGCAGGACGGCAAGGGGCGATCCAACTGCAGCTCCACAACATTGGCCGCAATGTGGCAAATGTGGCCGACAGGATAGAGCGCATGACGACAGCCATGGAGGCCAACACTGCTGCGCTCATATCGCAGCGCAACACCGCCCGCCGCCGCCACCGGCAGCTACTTACGCTGCTGTCAGCCTACACCCTCTCAAATTATGTAATTGGGAATGCCACCCCCAGCTCTCACGACGGTCCCTGGTGCAGCAGCAGCAGATGGTCCAATGCTGCGAGGATGTGGCACGAGTGTTGGAGCAGGTCACCACTGCCGTACTGGCACTCCATCCTACTGGGCCAGGCAATGTCGAGGGGGACGACACCAGTGAGGGCACCTCCAGTGTCAGCAGCCTGTCTGCCTCACAGGTTGGCGTGTTACGCCGCAGCACCAGGCCCACTGCAGGGTCACGTGCCGTCCCAGAGGAAGAGCCAGAGAGGCGATTGGGTGCTGCGCGCCGGAGGTGCACTTGAGTTTCATGTACATTGGCTGGGACATGCTGATGATACAAGCATGTCCTGTGTTTTGTTTGGAGCAGTATGGCGCAATACTGCTTGCATTTAAAGAATAGAAACATAACATTATTATTGTGCCTTCAACAATAATATTTATTCTAGCATCATACATCGGCATCCTGTCATTATTTCCATTGGCATGCAATTGTGATTTGTTGGGTGAGGGGAGTGGGTGCACTAGAAACTGTTCATTTTGATGTGGTTGCGGCGTCTGTGTACTTCAGCTGGGTTCTCCCCGCGTGCATGACGCACATGTGCAGGTGGCCGGTCGTCCCCTTCCGACTCACTGCCAGAGATCTCTACAGGTATCCGGCGCTTGGTAGCAATGTTGTGTAGTATTGCACACACAGCCACAATGCGGCAGCACACATCAGGACTGTAGTACATGGCCCCACAAGTCTTGTGCAGTATGCGGAATCTGCTCTTCAGTAGCCCAAATGTCCTCTCAATGCAATTCCTTGTGCGTATGTATGCTACATTGTAACGCCGTTGCTGTGGTGTAGCAGGGTTGAGGTATGGGGTGAGGAGGTATTCACGGAGGGCGTAGCCACTGTCACCTGAATGAGAGGAGCAGAGGGTGAGTGCCTGTGCAGCACAGCTACTTCATCGCAGTGTAACATTGTGGGCAAAGTGTACTTACCAAGTAGGTGTCCTTCACCAAAGTCTCCCCTGGCCAGTCGTGTGTGGAGGCCGCAATGCCGGAATATGAAGGAGTCATGTGTACTCCCCGGGTACTGTGCCACTATGTCCGTGATGTATGTCTTAGCATTGCAGACCATCTGAATGTTGAGGGAGTGGTAGGACTTGCGATTGCGGTACATGTACTCCGTTGCAGCTGGTGGGCAGATGTGGATGTGGGTACAGTCAATGCATCCTATCACATGTGGGAAATGCGCAACATTGTAGAATTGATGCTTGGTCTCATCCAAATTCTGTTGGCTGGTGGGAAATTTGATGTGGTGGTGTAGCTGGGTCAGCATTGCGTCAAGGAAACTCCCTAGGCAGCAGGACATGGTGGGCTGGGATATCCCCCCAGCAGCCGCAACTATCCCCTGGGAGCTCCCGGAGGCCAGGAGGTGCAGGCTACACAATACCTGGACATGTGTGGGCACGACATTGGTCCACCTTGTTGGGTGCTGCATCAGTGGGTCAAGGTCCTGAATTAGCTTGATGATCATTGGCCCATTCAGGCGGTACTTTGCGTATATTTGCTCTCTGGTTTGGCCCAGCAGGGTGACCCGCTGGCGGAACATCCTGTCCTGGATTCTGCGTCTCCTCCGTGCTGCTCGCTGGAGCCTTCGCCGCCTGACCACCATGTTGAGTCCTGGCATTCTGAGACTCCTTATGCTGCATCTCCTTAAGTGTGTTTGGTCAGGCCTGCACCTGTTACTGATTGGGCAACGGATTTTCAAAACATTTTTTACAATGGCTTTGATGGTTACCACCTGCTTTGGGTTGTCCTTAAATTGCGCCCCGCAAACAGCGATTTTGGGGTTTTCTGCTATTTGCGATTTTTCATGATTACCGATTGCGATTGTATTGGGAAATCGCTATTTTATTCGCAGAATCCGTGGTTTATCGCAAATTCCGATTCGCTAATGGTCTACTGCCGGCATTCTGCGAATCTTTTTGCGATTTCGCTATTCTGTGTTTGCGATTTTGCAATTTTCGTGGTGAATACCGATTTAGGAAATTGCGCTCGCAAGAGCATTTTCGCAGCTATTGCGAGAGCAATTTTGCTTCATGAATCAGGCTGATAATCTCTTTTATTTAGCCGCTAGCTGTGTAATAGTGAAGTTTCCTTGTTATTTGTATGGTTGCTTGTCAAACACTGCAGAATTGCTACTGTTTAGCCGGTGGTAGTGACGTTTCTCTGCTATTTGTAGGCCGCCAGTAATTAACCTGTACTATTTAGCCATCTGCTGCGTTCATAGCAGAGAAAATTACAAATTTACTAGGCAGCCGGCTAAATAGCCGCCAACATTTTAATGTATTCATATTTGGGATTACATAAATCTGTTAAAAACTATAAACCTGCCTCTTGGCAGGAGCCAAAAATGGTCAATTCATTCCTGCTAGGGTAGTGCAGATGACGTATCATCCTCTATTATATTTTTAAGGCATGTTTCATAAACTTTTTCTTACAGCTTAATTTTCTTTGAAACATAAATGTTTCGAATGAAGTCATGTAAAACTTTGCACCTAAAGGTAGAGTGAAAGTATTATTTCCATGAACAATAAACGAACACAGAGTTTCTGGAATCATCCCATGTCATTCATGCATTTTTCAGTTGCACTTGGTGCGGGGGGTTTTGCATGTCTCTCAGAAGTTGGTCATGCGGTATGTTTTATGCACCACAGTTGGAAATTATAGGCCCAGCTGAGTCTCGGCTTTTTCGGAACAACGAATGGACGAATCTCACAGACAAAATAAGCAATCACTTTAGAAAAATGAACTGCAAGGCTTTGCTCGTATTTCTGAAGCAATACATTATTAATGCAGAACTACTTACGTTCGCGTCACTCTGAGGAGAAGAAACTCGTAAGGTAATCTCTTTTGCTCGCGTGACTGACTTGAGGCTGCATGACTGGGGCCCCACCGGGAGAGCTCACGTCGTCTTCTGATGACCACCACACACGCGTCAAATTTAAAGGGGCATATTATCAAGAAACTGCGTTAAAATTATCGCCGCTTTAGTGCAGCAAACTGCCGCGTAAACGGTGATAATGGGCTTCCTGCCGCTAAAGCGGCGATAATTTTAACCCCCTTCTCGATAATATGCCCCAAAGTCCGGGAAAGGGTCCCACCTGATACTCTTGTGCATACGGGACTTTAAAAAAATAGGTAATTGCCAAAGCGCTTCTCTGGTGAAAATAAGGATCTTGCTCGTGCAATCGTGCAGCTGCAATCAGACGCTGTAGTGGAATTTACGGTTTAGTGAAGAAAGGCGCACAAGATATTTATAAAGCGCTGCTCCCTTGAATAGAATAAGGCGCCATTCAAACAGTGGTGTAGCAGGCAGGGCCGTTTCTAGGTGTTTTGCCACCCTAGGCGAGAATTGAAAAATGCCGCCCCCTCCCTTTTACTACCATCACTCTCTCCCCCTGTCATCCAGGTGTTGGGTAAGAGAGGCCTGCTTTGGTGCCTCTCTATCTAGTCTGGACTAACAAATCCGTATTAAAGTAAATCATCTGTGTCAATTGTTGCGACTATGTAAGTGTTATTGCCCTGTTTTGAGTGTATTAGCTCAGTTATACTATCATGGGCATGAGTTGGGAGAACAGTAGGGCTACTGGCCTCTTCCACCTCCAATCACACCCAACACAGGCAGATACCCACAGGGCTTTAAGTACGCCGCAACTCACCGGATCTGAGCACCGGCAGTTTTTTAAAGGAGGCCTCGAAACGTGTCTCTATCGGGCTCTGTTTTGTACCCTGGCACAGGTGGTCCATATTTTCTGGACTGCAGTGACAGCAGGCACATCGGTGTGCGCTGCTCACACTGCTCACTTCACACCAGTGGAGAAGTTATGGCATGACGTCATGCCAGGTGAGCGCTGTAGGGGAAGGGAAATCCTTTAAAGAGTGTCAGTTTCTCTCTGGATTTCCCTTCTCTTTTTTTGAAACTCAGGAGCAGCAACATTGTCGTGGTGTCACCAGGGCTTTAAGTGGAAGCTTTTCAATATTATATACTAGCCATAGGTGTTGCTTACTTATCCTATACAACTAACAACCATTGACAAAGCAAATATTCCTGACTGAATGCAATGACAGAAACAGCAAAATACAAGCACACTATGCTAAACACAAATTTTTAGCATACCTGTTTTATGCAACGTCCTTAGTTACATTGGCCACGCCCATTTGAAAGACGCCCCTCCACCCACAGTTGTTATTCCATCACACTTAAAGCCCTGCAGGGCACAAATAATGGGATGACTAATTGGCATATTTAATTCACAGTGACGTCATAGTAATGTTAAACCCTCATAAGATTTCCCAGCTTTGAACCTGCCTATTTTACAAAATCGCCCATTTAGCATGTTTTCACACAAAAGTGAAAGGATCATTTTTTTTCTTTTTATAAATCACGTAAGCTTTGCACACTCATTGAGAAATTGAGCATAGAAATGCCGGAAGGAGACGGAATTTTCAAACAGACGTAAAGAACTAAAGAGCGTTTGGAGGATAAACAAGATATGTTGTGTGTAGTTTTAACAGTCAAACTTGCTGCTAATTCATGTATGTTTTCTGCTGTTGTTCCTTATCCAGCAGCAAATGCTACACATTTGCAGTTAACTTTGTCTCGGGTAAGGAGAGCAGTCTATAGCGGGTGTGAGGGGACTTCGAGCAGCTGCGTCCACCTCAGACGTGTATCCTAAGCATGGGCGAATTTTGCGGATCTCGCGTTCGCGAATTTTGCGGATTTGCGGATTCGCAATCCGCAAAATCCGCGAATTCCCGCGAATTTGCGGATTTTTTTTTTTTGTGTTCGCCCGTGTTTCTGCCAGTTCGCGAGGGTTTTTACAATTTCGCAATTTGCGAACTTACCTGTCGGGTCGCAAGTTTTGCGAACTTGTTGTTTCTACGTGTCCAGCCTGTTTGGGACACTCTTCTTCATCACTGCCACTCTCTGTCACCACTGCCACTCTCTGACTACTCATGCCACCCTCTGGCCCACCCATGCCACCCTCTGTTTCATCACCACACCCTCTGGTTGTCCAGTGTACATTATTTTCGGCAAAGCAAAGCACACCTTCCCTGCCTCAAGTGACCTGAATTAATTTGGGGCTGATTAATGTGTCACAGAATATTTTTTTAGCTGGCACCTGCTTCCTTAGTGCGCCCTGATTAGTGATCTTTTGCACTTGCTAAGTGCTTTCATTGTTGCAAAATTAGTTACAACACCTGCCCTGCCCCAACTGACAATAATGAATTAGGGGCTGATTAATGGATTTTAACTTCCAGCCTGGCTCCTGCTTGTCTCCCTTAGCTGTAATTCAGGACCTTTGTGGCATATGTGTAACTATTCTGAGGTTCAGAGCAGGGTCACATAATAGTTTCAACTGGCAACTGAACTCTGGAGGGGCCCCTCAGGAAGCACTCCAGGAAATGGCTACTAATGATGAGCCTGAACTTTTGAACCTGGTAAGTAGTTACTTTCAGTTTTGCTAAGATCGTATTTCTGCAATTTTGCACTTATTCGCGGGGCGCGAACTCACGCGAACAGTGCGAGCAGTGCGAGCAAAATCCGCTGCTCGCGGATTTGCGGATTTTGCGGGAAATTCGCAAATCTCGCGGATTGCGGATTTCCCGAAAATCCGCAAAATCCGCGAGCGGAACGGATTTTCCGCCCATGCCTAGTGTATCCTGATTGCAGATCCTTTTGGCGAGGTTCTTTAGTCCAATGTAACTGAACAAGACTATTATTCGCAGGATGCTCCGTAGCGTTCCATATCTTGGACTGGGACTGGTACCTGGGTGCAGGGGCGGATTGGCACTGTGGGCACTCGGGCATGGGCCGAAGGGCCGGTGTCTCAGTGCACTCTGTGGGCCGGTTTTTCCCCCCTTTACCAGTCCACAGAGAGCACTGACAGGGAGAGGAAAGCAGCTTCCCTGTGCGGCCGGCCGCTCAGCGATGATCAGCTGTGGCCTCTCCTTGACCCCCTACCCTACAATGCAATCATGCTGATGGTGGGCTGGGCAGGGGTGATTGTGTGCCAGAATCGGCTCCCAGGGGGCCAGGTGTTGCTCAGGCCTAGGAGCCATTTTCCCCTCTTCCCCCCTGTGTCCCATGCAGCCCAGAAACAGTGCTTGCATTAGTCCTCGCCCACACCCCTTCTCATTCAGGACATAGTGGGCGAGGAAGAATGGGCCTCACTATGGGGGCCAGGTGATGTGGGGAACTCAGACCATCTTCACCTCAGCACCCCCCCCCCCCACCCCCATGGATGGCCCAGAAGCTGTGTTTTTTGCTTAGCCCCTCTCCTGCCACGCCATTGCCCTGAGGCAGTGAAGGGCTGGGAAGTGCTGAGTAATTTATAAATAGCTGGGGCCTCGCTGTTTTCAGGTGCTCCTGCGCTAGAGGGCTGGGGAATAATTTTTTAAGAGAAAGGGGCCTCACTGTTTTATAGCCCTGCGCTGGAGGGCTGGAGAATATTTTTTTTACGAGAAAGAGGCCTCGCTGTTTTCAGGTGCTCCTGCGCTGGAGGACTGGGGAATAATTTTTTAAGAGAAAGGGGCCTCGCTGTTTTCAGGTGCTCCTGCGCTGGAGGACTGGGGAATAATTTTTTTATAGAAAGGGGCCCTCGCTGTTTTCAGGTGCTCCTGCGCTGGAGGACTGGGGAATAATTTTTTAAGAGAAAGAGGCCTCGCTGTTTTCAGGTGCTCCTGCGCTGGAGGACTGGGGAATAATTTTTTTATAGAAAGGGGCCCTCGCTGTTTTCAGGTGCTCCTGCGCTGGAGGGCTGGGGAATAATTTTTTTATAGAAAGGGGCCCTCGCTGTTTTCAGGTGCTCCTGCGCTGGAGGACTGGGGAATAATTTTTTAAGAGAAAGAGGCCTCGCTGTTTTCAGGTGCTCCTGCGCTGGAGGACTGGGGAATAATTTTTTTATAGAAAGGGGCCCTCGCTGTTTTCAGGTGCTCCTGCGCTGGAGGGCTGGGGAATAATTTTTTTATAGAAAGGGGCCCTCGCTGTTTTCAGGTGCTCCTGCGCTGGAGGACTGGGGAATAATTTTTTTATAGAAAGGGGCCCTCGCTGTTTTCAGGTGCTCCTGCGCTGGAGGGCTGGGGAATAATTTTTTATAGAAAGGGGCCCTCGCTGTTTCCAGGTGCTCCTGCGCTGGAGGGCTGAGGAATCATTGTTTTATAGAAAGGGGCCCTCGCTGTTTTCAGGTGCTCCTGCACTGGAGGGCTGAGGAATCATTGTTTTATAGAAAGGGGCCCTCGCTGTTTTCAGGTGCTCCTGCACTGGAGGGCTGAGGAATCATTGTTTTATAGAAAGGGGCCCTCGCTGTTTTCAGGTGCTCCTGCACTGGAGGGCTGAGGAATCATTGTTTTATAGAAAGGGGCCCTCGCTGTTTTCAGGTGCTCCTGCACTGGAGGGCTGAGGAATCATTGTTTTATAGAAAGGGGCCTCGCTGTTTTCAGGTGCTCCTGCACTGGAGGGCTGAGGAATAATTTTGTAATAGGAAGGGGCCTCACTGTTTTCAGGTGCTCCTGCACTGGAGGGCTGAGGAATAATTTTGTAATAGGAAGGGGCCTCACTGTTTTCAGGTGCTCCTGCGCTGGAGGGCTGGGGAATAATTTTGTAATAGGAAGGGGCCTCACTGTTTTTAGGTGCTCCTGCGCTGGAGGGCTGGGGAATAATTTTGTAATAGGAAGGGGCCTCACTGTTTTTAGGTGCTCCTGCGCTGGAGGGCTGGGGAATAATTTTGTAATAGAAAGGGGCCTCGCTGTTTTTCAGGTTCTCCTGCACTGGAGGGCTGGGGAATAATTTGGTAATAGAAAGGGGCCTGGCTGTTTTTCAGGTGCTCAGCTTGTAGGATATTGTCACCTTGGCCCTGTGTCCTTCCCAAGAACAATATCTTCCCACTTACATTCCTTGTGTGTTTCATGAAAGGGCACGCTCGCGAATGTGGGCCATGCCCCGCGAAGGTGGGCCACGCCCCGCAAATCTTGGCCACACCCTGTAAATGTGGGCCACTTTTTCGTCAGTGCCCGGGCCAAATTGTGATCCCAATCCAACCCTGCCTGGGTGAAATAAAGCCCTCAACAAGAACTGCCCGTGAGCTCTGAGGGCAGAACCGTTAACCTTACATGTGGGGAAGAAGAGCGCCTAACCTGTGCCTGGGGTGTCAAAGGGAAGAAAGCGCTCAAGAAACCAGAATTGTAGCTTTTGGGAAAAAAAACAGCACCTCCACTTGGGCACCTGACTTGGTAGCGGGTAACCAAACACCAGAGGGAGGGCAGGACATCAACGGGATCGAAGCATTCTGCATGGGCAGTGGGCAAGGCTGTACTGTAGCTTCATTAGATGCACTGCTATAACGGGCACTGCTGGCCTCGGAACACTGCTCTGCTTGGCACTTGGTACTGAAGTCTGCTGAGCTGGGCACTGCTACAGGAGCCTGCTGGGCTGGGGACACTACTGCCTCCGCAGGGCTAGGGGAACTGCTATACTGACGTCTACTGAGCTGGCGGCGCTGTGCTGACTGACTTCTGCTGAGGCAAGGGCACTTCTATGTAGGCACTGCTGGGTTAACAGCTCAGCTGTACTGGGCAGTGTTGGGTACATGAACATTCCCTGACTGTCTCTAGCAATGTATACAGATGTGACGTGACTGTCAGGAACAGTCTTTAGATGAGATGCCAGACTGTTTAGAGCTCTGTTTTGAGTAAGACTGTTTTGAGAGCTGCTTACGGATGAAGTGGTAGATTGTTTAGAGCTGTCGATGCAATATTGCGTGGCTGCCTTTAGAGATGTATACAGAAAAGATGTAAGATTGACTAGAGAGCTCTTAGTAAAAGACTTGTGAGAATGTATCTAGAGCTGCAGACAGATTAGACACAATAATCTCTCTAGCACTGTCAATGCAGAGATGTCACTGTCTAGAGCTCTAAATGGAATAATTATTGGACTCTTTCTAGTGCTGTTAACAGATGGTGTAAAGCGTTACAATTATGGAAAAAAACGACGAGATGCTCTAAATGCATTTTGCCAATGGTAGCCACCGCATTTCACTGTAATCACAGTCTCTCCAGTACGCTGTATTCTAACGAGTACAGCACAAATAAAAGGGGTATACTTATATAACAAACGTTCACACACACTTTTTTTTGCCGCCCTACCCCTTTTGCCGCCCTAGGCGGCCGCCTAGCCTGGCCTAATGGTAGAAACGGCCCTGGCTCCATGGCCATTACCATGAATCAGCGAAGGGCGGGACCTAATATCCAAGGTTCTGTCCACGTCATTGCGTGGCCCTGCGTTGCTTGGTCTGGAGTAACGCACGGCAGGGCAAGTCTCTTGGTGCCCGGGAGGCATACCGTGGGTGGAGCATGGGTGTTCCCACGCAGCCACTGATGGATTTTGGCGCATTCACAGATTTACCGTCAGTGGTAGACCTGGGAAATTTGTCAAAATGCTACGCCTTCACAGGTGAGGCGTAAAGAGGAGAAATATGTTTATTTCTCCTTGTTTTTTCCTCTTTCTACATGTGCAGCACACATAGAAAGAGGAAAAAGCCTGAAAGGATTGTTTTAATGTAGGAAGGTGTCCTTTCCTTCACAAAAGCAATCCTGCCTACAATGCTGGCACCCTTGCAATATGGCTCAAGTGTGCGAGCATTGGCGCAAGGCAGCACATTGTGCTCCAGCGCAAGGAGAAAGCAGTAATGCGCCATATAATGTTAAATATGGCACATTCCTGCCTCTTCTCTTTCACGCAACACAGCACATCAAGGTGTCTTGCTGTATTGCGTTGCGTGAAAGTTTGATAAGCCGGGGTCCGATGCTTGTTCCAGCTCCCCAGGATGCACCAAACCCCACCATACATCCTATAAATACCCTAATTGTGTCCCCATCCTCTGATGTACCTACAACTTCTGTGTTCTCTCCTTTGGCACAGTGACTACTTCCACAGGTAAGCAATTGCTCTCTCCCATAATGTAGTCATCACATCACACCTTCCCCGGAGTCAGCACTCCACATTGTTAATAACAAGGTGGCAGAGTGAGAATAGCAGGACTTCATGTGAGGTTGACTCCACGATATGGAATGGCCCAAAAACTACATTAATATCCACTTGAGAGACATAGGGCCTGATTCACAGAATGAACTTAAGACTCAATCATAAACTTACTACTATTTTGGTTTTCACAGAATGCACTTGCTACTTTTGGCATTCACAGAATGAACTTACTACTTTTGGTATTCACAGAAGTTAGGATTTTGTCTTAAGACAGACTTAAGACAGACTTAAGACAAACTTAAGACAGACTTAAGACTGACTTAAGATTGACTTAAGACAAAATCCTAACTTACGTTTGTCTTAAGTCTGTCTTAAGTTTGTCTTAAGACAAACTTAAGACAAAATCCTAACTTCTGTGAATACCAAAAGTAGTAAGTTCATTCTGTGAATACCAAAATAGTAGTACGTTTAGGATTAAGTCTTAAATTCATTCTGTGAATCGGGCCCATAGATACCACATGTCAAACCAATCTCAGGTGATGAAGAGACACAGCCAGTTCTTAGAGAATATCCACTGCACCAGGACATCTTTTAGTTGAAGCAGGAACATTTCCAGATGGTGAGGGAGGCTATCTCCAGGTGTGATAATGATGTCCTGTACCTCCTAAGACTCTTGTTAATTGAAGCTCAGTTCACCCTGCAGGATCTAGTGAAGTCCAGGGACATCTGATGGACTGCATACATCTGCAGGCCCACACTCACCTACCAGCCCTCAGTGCATAGCCTGATCCTGACCACAACAAAAAAGCTCTGCGTTATGTAGCCACAATGGCATAGACACCCCCCCACCCTGGAAATGGGTTACATCCACCAACATCCTCACTATATCTCAGACTTATCAACATTCTTAGTATGACACACCACAACCATGCATGTGTGTTTCCCCATCCCATCCCAAACGTAAATGTTTGTTTCAACCCTTACTGCACTCCCATACAACAGTAAATATCGTTTCGCTCGCCTTTACGCTGCCTGCCTACTTGACGACTATCTGTGCCTAAAGATATGAAAGGTGTGTCAGCAGGCATGTAGTGCATGATCCAGTTTTTTGGTCGGGAAATCGAGTACCAAGCAGTCTTGATTTTCTTGTTCCTCCACTGTGAGTCAGTATCAATTGGATTCCAAGGGCCATGCATGCATATAAAGCAAGATGAAACTATGCAATAAAACCCATACAATATCAAAAGCAAGAACCAGCTGTCACAGTACACAAATACCTGTTGTGATTGAAAACCTGCAACAATCTGAATACCAGAAGCCAGTTTAAGGTTTATTGGGTAGCGTAGCACTCAATCTGTAGTTTCTCATGGTTAGGAGAGAAACCACCCAAGATATTGCAGCTTGCATTAGCCATCTGCAGTTTCTCGAGTTTGTGGATGTCATTACAGTATTGGTATTTCCCAGTTAATTTTAGTTTTTACATTCTTTGGTTGCTTCGAAGTTATTTACACATTTCAAAACTTCAATTATATAACACCCAGCAAACCTAGCCTGACAGTATAAATCAATTAGACATAGTTATAGTTGTCAGTGTAATGCGAGTATATTATTCCTCCATGGCTACAAATGACTCTTTATGTGTTTGAATGTTGTAAGTAGTGAATATTCCTATTTGAAGGACTATCCAAATAAAACTAACACTTTGCCATAACTAACCAGGAAGTTTTAATTAAATGCTTGCAGCATGTTTTTGGGGTACCCTGCTCTCTACTTCCGGATTTTAAGTTTTTCTTCACCAACAGGAGTTTGCAGATGGTTCTGGATGTGGTTTAAGCATGAGTGTCGGAATAAGTGTCACCAGGCCCTCCCTTATGTCCATTGCTATTATGCATTGTCATGTCTAATTACTGTATGGCTCACTGAATGATATATACATATTAAACTTTTTTATGAGAACATTGTTTAGAAAAACAAAAGTCCTTGTCTTACGCCACACAGACTAAAAAAAACAAATTGTCTCCTGCCTACTGTTAGACATAACATTGTTCATGAACTACATTTTGACGTCTACATATATGGAGAAAAACTGAATTAAAGTGATATTTGTATTTCTTGAACAGTGTCCTAATTTAGGACAAAAATGATTGAACACAGTAATGTCTAATTACTGTATGGCGGATGGGTTCTCACATATATACCGACGGCACACAGTTAATGATTATTTTGACCTGTAATGCTGAAGGGTATGTGCCCATCTTTTAATTTGATGTCTGCCATCTAGATTTGGGTGCAAATAAATTGGCTTGCCCCTAACGTGGTGAAAACGGAGCTGTTGTTGATTGGTTCCAAGTTTAAGATAAGAAAGATGAATAGCTTTCATAAATAGAAAACAATTGGGGATTCTACCATTTATTTTCCGAATAAGGTTAACGCCCTATAGTTTGTTCTTGAGAGTGACCTGAGGTTGTGAGTCCAGGTACATTCATTAGCTTACGTCTTTAACTTCCATAATCACATATTGGCCTATTGGCCCATTTTGTCTGATGTCAAAGAGCTAGTGCCTAATTTGAGCAGGTGGTTGCCGGTGGGGGCACAGCACTCATTTTTAGGTTTTGCCTGCACGGTGCTTGCAAAGGCTTTTGTACTTAAAAAAAAAAATCTTAAAAGGGCTGACAGCACGCCCTTATTTTCCATTTGTTCCTATGCTTATCGCTCTCTTTTCCTTGTTTTCTATTGGTTGCAGTATGCTATTTCCTGTTGTGTTTGTCTTTCTCTTTGTGTGTTTTCTTATCTGTGGAGCTTGGAACAAGCGCTCCCTTGGAACTTTTCCTCTGCCTTTCATTGGCAGTACTTTTTTCTTTGTGCTTAAGTGTGTTTAGGGACTGCATAACTTATTTGCGTAGCTCTGCTTTTATACATTCTTTTGGAATACTTTTTAAATTTTATTACATTTTATCCAGCACTCCATACAGTGCAAGTCTTCCGTCATTCCACTGCCCATTGTTTGTGACCCCTAAGCCTCACCCCTCCCGCTGCTGCTTCCCATATCCCTTTGTGTTTGTTTACCAACCTCGTAACCTTTTGTTGTGCAATTTTACATAGCACAAACCCTAACGGAGAGCTTTATATGAGCACTAGTTCCTTTACAGACGGACATATTTACAGTCACGGAGAGATTAAGTGTAAGTGATTTGCCCAGAATTTATCGCACATGGAAAGGTGCACCAGCAAATAGTGGAAATCCAATATATGTTCAAAATATATAAAATCCGTTCAAACTACTTCTGGAACTTCCTCAAGGCTTAAAGTCATAACATGCAAATGCATTCATAGACTCTATATCGTAACAGTCCATCCAAAATATATATAAAGATAATCCTTCACAGTAATTTGTTGGTAAAGTCGGTATATCTCGGCTTATGCCGAAAGAATTAGTATAAATCACTGTTCTATACAATGATACGTATATCTTGTGCCAATAGGTATGGGAGAAACTGTGTTTCATGGTATCAAACAGAGATTTATTATAATTTTCTTTTTTGTAACCACTTCCCCTGCGTCCTCCCCCCCTACCTCCGATCCCTGCCGGCCACCGCTGTGATCAGGACACTCAAAGGAAAGCAGGAGCCATGCAAGTCCATGTCGTTACATAACGTGAGCTGCCTGCCAAATCTCTCCATGTGTGAGAGCTATGCAGGTAAGCAGAACACCACTGCACCCATGTGTTAATGAAATGGATCTGTTTTGCGCTATTACATCCTGTCTCTTTTTTACTCACAGCCTAATGCTAACAAAGGTGTTATTCACCTTGTATTCTTGTAAATATTTTAAGGATTTCATATTTTTCAAGTACACAGCTCTCTGTGCTGTAGGAAGGTACAGAACGGGAATATTGTTGCAAAAACATCGACTTACCTAAATATCGCTGCAAAAATATCTACAGGAAGAAATATCGATGACAAAAATATAGTCTGACCAGAATATCGACAGACAGGTAAGTAATATCGATTACATTAATATAGTTGTAATAAATATTGTTTACAAAAACATAGTTTACAAAAATATCGTTTTTTGAATAATTATAAGTAATGTAGTGTTTTTAATGAGTATTTGTAGTCAAAGTAGTATATTTTGTAGTATTTTATTAGTTAATAATGTATTTTATGTTGAATTTAGTATTAATAGTTCCGTAGCGGGTTGTGGGTTTATAGGGGAGTAGGGTGGGAAGTAATTTAAATATAATAAAATAATAGAATAATTAATGTTTTAAATGAATATAAATAGTGTGAATTATTAATAGTTAATTCATTTTAATTAGTTAATTGAATAATAATTATGTAATTAATTATGTTAATTTTTAAATTAATTTTAGGTGTGTGTACTGGAATTTTTTAGTGAAAATGTAGTAAATTAATTACATTTTAATTGATTAATTATTTAATTAATGATTAAATAAATAAAAATAAATATTTGTTATTTTATAAATGACTAAATACATTTATTAATTTTTACCCCTACGTTATCCAACGCTTTCCCTACTGTTGCACCCTCTGGAGTGGGAATAGTAATTTTTACTCCTACGCTATTCAACGCTTTCCCTACTGTTGCACCCCCTGGAGTGGGAATAGTAATTTTTACCCCTAAGCTATCCAACGCTTTCCCTACTGTTGCACCCTCTGGAGTGGGAATAGTAATTTTGACTCCTACGCTATCCAACGCTTTCCCTACTGTTGCACCCCCTGGAGTGGGAATAATAATTTTTACCCCTACGCTATCCAACGCTTTCCCTACTGTTGCACCCTCTGGAGTGGGAATAGTAATTTTTACCCCTACGCTATCCGACGCTTTCCCTACTGTTGCACCCTCTGGAGTGGGAATAGTAATTTTTACCCCATCGCTATCCAACGCTTTCCCTACTGTTGCACCCTCTGGAGTGGGAATAGTAATTTTTACTCCTACACTATCCAACGCTTTCCCTACTGTTGCACCCCCTGGAGTGGGAATAGTAATTTTTACCTCTACGCTATCCAACGCTTTCCCTACTGTTGCACCCTCTGGAGTGGGAATAGTAATTTTTACCCCTACGCTATCCAACGTTTTCCCTACTGTTGCACCCTCTGGAGTGGGAATAGTAATTTTTACTCCCACGCTATCCAACGCTTTCCCTACTGTTGCACCCCCTGGAGTGGGAATAGTAATTTTTACCCCTACGCTATCCAACGCTTTCCCTACTGTTGCACCCCCTGGAGTGGGAATAGTCATTTTTACCCCTACGCTATCCAACGCTTTCCCTACTGTTGCACCCTCTGGAGTGGGAATAGTAATTTTTACCCCTACGCTATCCAACGCTTTCCCTACTGTTGCACCCTCTGGAGTGGGAATAGTAATTTTTACTCCTACGCTATCCAACGCTTTCCCTACTGTTGCACCCCCTGGAGTGGGAATAGTAATTTTTACCTCTACGCTATCCAACGCTTTCCCTACTGTTGCACCCTCTGGAGTGGGAATAGTAATTTTTACCCCTACGCTATCCAACGCTTTCCCTACTGTTGCACCCTTTGGAGTGGGAATAGTAATTTTTACACCTACGCTATCAAATGTTTCAACTAATAATATATTGTATATTTTAATTATATGTATGTATTATTGTTGTTATATAAAGTAATGTGTAAAATATATGTATATGTACACATTTATTAAGTTTATAATGAAAAAGTGTAGTTAATTTGTTTTAAATAGTTAAAAAATAAAAGTAATGTAATGTATTTTGTTAATAGTACGTATATTTATTTATTATTTAATGTAATTTTAATTAATTTAAAAAGTCGATATTTTTTACATCTATATTAATTACAACAATATTTTTGAGTAGATATTTATGTACTTACCTGTTTAAGTATAGGGTGTGGATATTTTTGTAAACGATATTTTTACAACTATATTTATGTCAGCTATATTTTTGTAATCGATATTTTAACACCCTACCCTGTAGGAAACCGACATTGAACTACTGGCCTGGTGTACTAAATACAGGTTGGGAAAAAACGGTTTCAATTTGCGACCAGAATTGAATTTTACAAACCCACATATGCATTTATAGTTTGTTTTGTAAAATTCTGAATTGGGCTGGAATGTAATCGGACCTACCTCATGAATAATAAGAAATTAGGTGGTAAATTGTGACTCTCTCTGACTCGTGGCCATCGCAGGGATGGTTACCTGCTAGGGTCAGGAGAACAAAATGCCTGTGCTCGAGTTTAAATAAAGTAAACTTTTTTAAAAATGTAGCTTGTTTTCCTTAATGGCAACTGAGCCTCTTTTAAAAAAGAAAATATACTTTTTAGGCCTCACCTATGCAGCGCTTGCATGCTGCAAAGGCAAAAAGACCTTTTGGATCGCTTTGGCTTTTCAGCCAAGCATGTGCACGCGTTCCATTGCCTTCAATGGCAACGCGTGCACGTCAGGAGATTCATTTGCGGGAGCGTGCGCTGCCAAATGGCAGCAATTATTGCTCCCGCGAGTGAATCTCGCAGCCCCCCACCTCCCCCTGCTGCCCCGCTTTCCTCCCCCTGCTCCGGCAGCCTGCCGCGCTTGTTGTTTGCTGTTTCTACGATCAGTGGTTGGAACCACTGTTGTCTCTTGTAGTTGTGCAAAGATGCTTTTTTTTCCTGATGTTCCGTGACATTGTGAAGTCTCTCGACTCACAAATTCACACATTTATTTTTAAACGTTGGCAGGTTCGCTAAGTGTTAAACTCCTGAGAACTTTGAAAGTTAAAAATGAAGCAGCACTTCTTGGCAGCAGGAAATGGTCCATGATGTTGTGAAGGGCTGCGAGTGGCCTGACAAAGCTTGGAAACCGTCCCTCACACTCTCAGCCCCAGATAAAAGACAAAATGTCCAAATCCATAGGCAGTTGTCCCCCCCCCACACGCACTCCCCAGTTAGTGCACAGCCCCATTGCCCCAGTTACTTCTAACTCCTCTGCCCCGCCCTCTTTACCATGCACTCTGCTGAAATTCAGCCTCCCTGCTCCCTCCTGTATCATTGCCTTGTTTTTATTTGTCAGTGTGTTCTTTAGTTCTAACTTCAGTTTCCTAATCCGGAGGGTTGATCTGATTCTGAAACCGTGCTTGCCAGTCTGAGCGGATCCTCTGTCGGTTTGTCATTGTCCTTGCTAGTTTCACACTGAGCTCTTCCGCCACAGGCTCCGCTTGCAAGCCTTAAACGTAATTTTACTATAAACTCGATTGTGCAACGTAAAAAAGTTTAATCAAATATGTATTTGCATTCTTCCTGGAATAGCAGTACCTGTATCTTATGCATAAATCGGATTCAATCTATCTCTTTCAATGAATTTATTAAGAGAGTAAGCATATGTAGATCACGATGAATGCAAGTTTCAGAATTAAATGTCTTGTGACAAATTCATCATAGTGATTGCATGGACTGAGAAAAAGCAGAACTGCAGGTTTAAAATAGTAATTAATTGAACCCCTTAATGGTGTCTATTCGAGAGGCTGCGATAAAAGCATTACATACGATATTAAGAGACGATGGCCACGCTGCCCCCGCCCCTCCCCCTCCTTGGCCCAGCATCTTAAGTACATTTCACTGTTCCACATGAAATAGGAATGGCAGCAGTGACACAAAATGATGAAAACAGGAGTAACTAGAAGTACACAGTAAGCACCTTTCAGCTTTCTGACATTCCTCATGCGGCGATGTGAAATGCGAGATATTGACCTACAAGACCAGGCACAAGGAGATTGTTTGGGCACATGTGCCCACTAGATCACACTGAAGGCAGACAGAGGCTAAAGTAGACAGAACCATTGATTTCATGGTGTATACATTGGTGGGCTGAAGCAAAGTATGACTGACACTACAACAAGGCAATGGGTGAGTTGGCCTCTGAATTATATATACATATTGAGCTTTTTTATGAGAACATCCGTTTAGAAAAACAAAAGGCCTTGTCTTACGCCACACAGACTAAAAAAAACAAAATTGTCTCCTGCCTTCTGTTAGACATAACATTGTTCAAAGAACGACATTTTGACGTCTACATATATGGAGCAAAACTGAATTAAAGTGATATTTGTATTTCTTGAACAGTGTCCTAATTTAGGACAAAAATGATTGAACACACACAAAGAATTGTCCTTTGGCGGTCAAAAGACAGAGGAGATTTTCTTCCAGTGGCTGAAGAGCACAAATCCCAGAATCCCTTTCTTGTCTAAATCGAGTCACCTCATTTTATGGCCACATCAAATCTGAGACCACCAAGAAGAAATTCATTTAGAATTTGCTCTATATGAAAACCTAACGTATGGTTTAATGGATAATAATATTGTTGAACATAAAGCAACTATCTTGGCAGTATATGCAGCACATGTGATAAACTCACAATTCCTGGTTCACCCATGGCACTGTTGTCAGGGCATTGGAATTTGGAAAAAGTTCATTTTTAAAAACACTTACTTCTAAAGTATGTAAAAAAAAGTGATATTATCCAATCTACTGACATGAATCAGCCACTCTAGAAACAACAGAGGCTTAATCTTAAAGAGTCTTGATCGTATTTTATATGATGTTTGCTCTATCTCTTATCTCTTTTGATGGCTCGGCTCAACCTTGACATCCTGAAGCCAAGCCAGGCCCCCTGGCAAGGCTCTCCCTGTTAGTTTCCTAACTCGTCACAACTTTACTACTCTTGTTCTGTGTGTCAGGGAAGCATCCATTGCTTCTGCCCATAATGTGCCTATGATATGCGTTAGTCAGGCTTGAGAAAACCTTGCTGTACAAATAACATAACCTCCAGCTTTGTCAGTATTCCAGAATTCCAGAGCAGCTCTGGCCCGAACTTTCAAGGACAAGCTTAAGTTTTATGTACCATAAATAGTGTAGAACTTTACTCCGCTTTTCCTGTGGTCTGTACTAAACCATATTTCTACTAGTATAGAAAACAAGTCTAGGGTTCAAACGTCACTCCCGACAAGGAAAGCAAGAAGTAGTAGTAATAAAATGGCTTTACTTTAATCCAGAGTAAAGGTTTGATGAATCTTCCCCTGTATATAACTACAGATCTATTTTAGTTACCAGCCTTAGGAATTGCTAGACTTTGGAGTTTCCTACTAGTGCCCCCAGTGTATCTAAGCAGTGGATCCACAGGCATGGCAAATGCAAAGTCGAGTGCATAGGCCCTACAGGGCCTCTTGAGTGTCTATCTTTGTCTCATCACATGAACACTTGCCTTCTTGAATGATATTGCAATGCTTCAAAAGCCAGGGTTCAAATGAAGCAAACACAAGGAGATGATGGACTGAGTGCTGAAACTTTTCAGACACTCACCCCCAGTCACTATTAGATCTGGGTTGAATCCATCATCTTTCTTTAGGTCACTTCGCCATCCCAGTTCAGACCTAGTCGTTTGCAAATCAGTCTTGATCCTCTTCCTCATGGGAACAGTCCAGCCCGAACTTCCAAGCTAGGTCTTCCCTGGACTGGAAAGAAGCATCCTGGGACTGGTCTCAGTATAACACCCCATATCAGCCAGGCTAGCTTGAATCAGTGGCAAAGTGAGCAAGGGACCCACGTCTGGGCATACACTGCCAACTTAGGGCGATAAAAGCAAACACAAGGAGATGATGGACAGAGCGCTGAAACTTTTCAGACGCTAATCCCCAGTCACAGGTATGGGTTAAATCTATCATTGTTCTCTAGCTCAGCTTAATGGAGGCCGAGATGGAGCTCCATCCCCGAACGGTCTTCCACAGGCCACCCTTGCAGAAGATACCCAATTCTGGTCAGCAGTATTGGTCACACTATACAAGGAGGTTCCGCCGACTGGCACTATACCTGAGAGTTACCGTGATTCAATAATAAACCCTGTAGTCAAAGGAGGTGATAAGACCAACCTGGCCAACTATAGACTGATAGCCCTACTGGATACAGAAGCCAAGTATTTGCGTTTTGGGCATTCCTTTGCCCTTGTTCACAGGCACTCGCAAAGGGAAACAGCAGCAGAATAGTGAAACGCCTGCACCTATTTTAATGTCCCACCCCAAAATAGGTGCAGGTGTTTCACTATTCTGCTGCAGTCCCCTTTGCGAGTGCCTGTGAATAAGGGCATAGGAATGCCCGAAACGCGTCTTGCCTAATATGATATTTGTTGAAGTGCATGACTGAATCTACTGCAGTCTTTGAAATAAAGGGTTAAGGCTTGCCGTGAGTGGTGTCTTCATTTGGGGTCAACTCTAGTTGATGGATATATATATATATATATATTTACTAAGCAGTTGTGCAGTTATAGTTAGGACCCAGTTATCATAGGAAGAGCTATTTTTGGTTTGCAAATATCTTTGGCGCCATTTGACAAATCTTCATCACACTTTCCAAAAAAGAAGTTCATCAACCTCTGCTTCTGCTTGGAAACTTTTGGTGTTATCTGTCAATTCACAGCTGAGAAACAAGCATTGGCTTAGCCAATAGGTCTCGCCTTTAAACCTTATAAGTGTTTAGCCATGCAACAGTTGATGTTGTTGCACCAAGGATATTGTGCTGCATAACTAAATACTTGTAAGTTCCCAAAAGCGAGACCTATTGGCTATGCCAATGCTTGTTATTAAAGTTTCTATGAGAGTTGGCAGTGGTCCCCCCAATCTTCAACAAACGTATTTTTTCACATTTACAAAGCAGAAGGGGTACTGGGAGGAAACCTCCCTTTTGCAAATGGCTTACCACCCCGACTCGGATTTGGTATGTTTTCAAAGTTTAGCATATCGATTTGGATCACAAAACATTAATATGTCGTGATCTGATTTTGTATTTTGACGAGAAGACCGTCAACAAGCAGCTGGCCGCCTTCCTCGAGACGAACGGATCCCTCGACCTCTCGCAGTCTGGCTTCCGGGCCAACCACAGCATCGAGACCGCCCTGATCGCAGCCACCGATGACATCCGAGCCCTGCTCGACAACGGAGAAACAGCAGCCCTCATCCTCCTAGACCTCTCCGCGGCCTTCGACACTGTATGCCACCGTACACTAGTGCAGCGACTCAGCAACGTCGGAATCCAGGAGAAGGCACTGGAGTGGATCATCTCCTTCCTCACCGGAAGGACACAGAGAGTTCGCCTCCCCCGTTCAGATCTGAAGCCACCGAAGTCATCTGCGATGTTCCTCAAGGCTTCTCGCTCAGTCCAACCCTCTTCAACGTCTACATGAGCCCCCTCGCAGACATCACACGCCAGCACAACCTCAACATCATCTCCTACGCCGACGACACCCAGCTGATCCTCTCCCTCACCAACGACCCCGCCACCGCCAGAGCCAACCTCCACGAAGGGATGAAAGAGGTAGCCGAATGGATGAAGAACAGCCACCTGAAACTGAACTCGGACAAGACGTAAGTCCTCATCCTGGGATCCTCACCCTCCGCCTGGGACGACTCCTGATGGCCCCCCGCCCTAGGCAGCGCACCCAAACCAACAGACCACGCACGCAACCTGGGCTTCATCCTGGACTCCTCCCTCTCCATGACCAGACAAGTCAACGCGTCTCCTCGTCGTGCTTCAACATCCTGCGCATGCTACGTAAGATCTTCCGGTGGATCCCCACCGAGACCAGGAAGACGGTCACCCAGGCCCTCGTCACCAGCCGTCTGGACTACGGCAACTCCCTCTACGCCGGAACCACCGCCAAACTCCAGAAGAGACTCCAGCGGATCCAGAACGCCTCAGCATGGCTCATCCTGGACATCCCCCATCACAGCCACATCTCCGGACACCTGAGAGACCTGCACTGGCTCCCGGTCAACAAGAGAATCACCTTCCGTCTCCTCACCCACGCACACAAAGCCCTACACAACCAAGGCCCAGGATACCTCAACAGCCGCCTCAACTTCTACGCTCCCAAACGCCAGCTTCGATCGACCGGCCACGCCCTCGCCGCCGTCCCCCGCATCCGAAGAGCGACCACAGGGGGACGGTCCTTCTCCTACCTCGCCGCTAAGACATGGAACTCCCTCCCGACCCACCTCCGCCTGACCCAGGACCACCTCGCCTTCAGGAAGCAACTCAAGACCTGGCTGTTCGAGCAGTAGCGGACCCCCCTCCCCTAGCGCCTTGAGACCCTCTGGGTGAGTAGTGCGCTATATAAATGCTTTTGATTGATTGATTTATTGATTGTATTTGGAAGAGACACCTACAATACACCCCTTCCAAGCACCAAATAAGTATCCATTCGCAATGTAATTTTAGATGTCAGTAAAAATTATTGACTCCGAAAAACAGGATTTGTACATTGGAAAATATTTTGTTGTGTGGTTGCAAACTCCAATTCGGAGTGTCTATGACTGCAAGAATGAATAGTACATCTGCCCCTGCGTTCCTCAGTGGTCTCCTCAGGTGTGGAGTATGGCACAGACTTTATCACATTTTTAAAGTGAGGTTGAATACAAAGAGAAAAACAGGACTCTGAATTTTGACATCAGATAAAATATCTTCTAGTTTGACACGGTCAGCTACTTTCCAAGGTCCCAAGACCTCTTTCTTGATACGATCTGACCCTCTTTTGTGCTATAATTATAATTAATTTACTATAAATAGACGTATTTTGAATCTATTGAAAAGCATGACAACGCTTTAGATGCATTTGTAGTAACTTTTTTCTTTTTTTTTTTACAGATTTTTTATAGAATCGGTCATGACTGGGCGACTCAATACCAAATTGACGCAAGAGTGAAGATATTATTCACTCAAGTGGATAATTTATGATAGTCTAACTAACAAAGCTTTTTTCTGTAAGTGTTGCACTGGGCATTCGGGAGTAACTTATACTATTTTTTTAATTTCAATCCACTTTATTCGATTAATAAAAATCATAAAAGTAAACTATAAATAATACAAGATAGTGTCAGAATTTGGTAAATTCTCATTAAAAACATTTTAAAAACAATATCACATAAAAATCAGTTTGTCTGTATACAATGCATACAGAAATTGTGCCAGAATTTCATAGATTTGCTGCCATTAAAAAAAAGATTTTACATTTATATCAATATTTCCTTTTCAATGTAACTCAGTGTGTTAGGTGATCCGGCGCCGTTTGGACTGCCAATCTAGTCTTCCTACTTCGAATAGATGCAACAAGGAAACTTGCAACACCAAACATGACTACCGGAAATTCCATTAATTGTAAATAGAGTAGTGCTGGTTTAGACTGCATAAAACCCTTGTTTTTTAACAGTGGAAAAATAAACTTTGACCGACCCGCAATATAAAAGGGACAAAAAAACATGAAATGCATCGTGTCTTGAAGAGAGTGGTCATCACACTTACAAGGTGCAGCATCCTCCGGCCTACTCCACCCCTTCAGATCACTTAATAACAAATGAATCTGATTAAATCGAAATTTCGTTAGCAGCCATCGGTGAAAGGGAAACGTTACAATAATAAGATATGGTTGAATGGATAGGGACAAAATAAGCCGATAATGGGCCCTTACCATCGGTTTCCTTAGTTCTATCGTTTCCCTCTCCAGCTCTCTAAACTTTATGAAGTTAGTTTTAACCCAGTTTAGGTCAGCTTTTATCAGACCCTCTGGGTTTGTATGAATCTCTGGACGCCCCAGAATCCTAGATGTTGTTTTAATAAAGGACAACCACTGGATTTCCTTAACTTTCTCTAACTTCATACAGTCCCTAAAGTTCTTATGGTTTAGGGTAAGATTGGGGTTCAGCCAAGTTCTAATCCATAATAAGATAGGAGCCATGTTAACTATGTCTGAGATATATCCCATCCCCAATTCAAGGTGGACCGCAAAGGTAGCAGATGATTGGGGAAGGACTAAAAGGGCACGGAGGAATTTATTTTCCTCTCTCTGGATGGAATCAGGTTGTTTATAGCCCCATATTGCAGCCCCATACCTTGCAATTGCGATGGTTTTTGCTTTGTATATGGATAAAATCGCTTCACACGGTTTACCCCCCAGCCTCTTAGCAAAGCCTAATATTGCAGCGGACGATCTTCTCACAGCTGTTACTTTAGTGGAAAATTAGGGGACCCAAGACCCATTGTCGTCAAACACGACCCCCAGGTACGTAAAGACTTTCACTCCAGAGATTGCAGAATCATTGCAGTAAAATGTTTTGATACTGTTTTTTCTTGAGCCCAGTGACATAACGTGCGATTTTCTGTTGTTAATCACTAAGTCCAATGATTTCATAAAATCCCCATAAGAGTTTAGTAGTCTTTGTAACCCTAAAGGGGTCCGTGCTAATAAAACAGCATCATCCGCGTATAGGAGTACTGGGATGGGCGTTCCTTCCACACGCGGAATATCTGCTGTCGCCGTTACCAAATTATTTTCCAAGGAGTTAATATATAAAGTAAATAGCATAGGGGCCAATATGCACCCTTGGCGCACCCCCCTTCCTGATTTAAGCCCTGCTGTACATTTCCCCTCCTGTGTCATCCTTATGGTTGCATTCAGGTCCCTGTGCAGCTCGGCCAAAAAATACACCAATGCCCGATCAAGGCCTAGATCTAAAAGCATGGTCCACAGCCTCGACCTATTAACTAGGTCAAAGGCCGTGGACAGGTCCATAAATGTCAAAAAAATTGAGCCCTTAACAGCGACGTTTATTTATTTATTATTAAATGTAAGTTAAGACATTGGTCCTCCGTGCCTCTGCTAGCTCTAAATCCATATTGCGCATTTGATAAGATGTCTTTCTCAGAGGCCCAGGCTGTTATTTTGGCTAAGATTACTTTTCCTAGAATTTTAATCGAAGAATCTAGTAGAGATATTGGCCTGTAGCACCTTGGATCCCCCTTTGGCCCTTTTTAAACACGGGGATAATAATGGACCGTGACCATGAAGCCGGAAACCCATTTACAGCCGATGAAGCAGATGAATTAAAGACATTTGCTAATATTATGGCCCAGTATTTAGGATTGGCCTTATACATATCTGAGGGCACACCATCAGGGCCGGGAGCTTTATGTCCAGCCGTACCCTCAATCGCTTTCCTAACTTCCTCTACAGTGAATATCAAAGGCAACAGTGGGGACTCGGTTATAGGGGGCTCAAATATTTCTAGCTCCAAGTTGCTACCATAGATATTTTCGAAGTGACTTAACCAGTCCTTCTCTGCAATGTTAACTTCTAGCAATGCGTTCTCAGAGCCAGTGAACAGTGGATTGTTAACGATTGCCCAGAACTCGGAGCTATCCCTCATTGTAGCCTTATCCATTAATGCATCCCAAGCCTCTTTTTTAATTTCAGTTTTGCGTGCCTGCATAATGGATTTATACTCTTTCCTAAGCAGCGATACTTGGTGTTTATCCCTGAGTTTCTTTTTAAGGGCCTTCATGAGCAGGTTGTGGGCTCTGGAGCAATTGTGATCAAACCAGCCCTTTACTGGATGGGCTTTATGTTGGGTCTTCACTGTGAGTTCATTAGCCACCTGATGACAAATCGCTTCATAAGAGGCAATTACATCCCCTCCATACTTAAGAGGATCAGCACATGTATTTAATTCAGCCCCAACCTTCATACTGATCGTATTAAAAAAGTCTTCGGGAATGACTTTATTCCATTTTAGCCCCGTACCTTGATCTTTAACTTTAACCTCAATTGAGATTTCTGAGATATTATTATCGAGTTCTAACACTACCGGGTTATGGTCACTGAAAGTTGAATGTATGGCATTATAAAAAATTACAGAACTTAAGAGTCCAGGAGATGTAAATATATAATATATAATTGATCCGCTATCCCTAGCTCTGTACGTTACAACATGGTCACTCCTATAAAAAAAACCAGCCTCGAATAAATCAGTTTTTGAAAGGAGATCCTCCAGGGCTTCCCCCTTGATGTTATGTTCAAAATGTTGGGGGGTTGAATAATCGGGACCATTGTTATCCCTATACTGGCAGTTTAGATTGCATAAATGAACGTTAAAATCACCCATCAAAATATAATGGAGAAAAGTGGTTTGATTTTCCTTATATACTATTAAAAAGTTGGTCAATGAATGAAGATGCTCATTTGAGGACTCTCCTTGCATTGAGTTATAAAAATTAATAAGTAATAGTTTAGTGTTATTTATCAGACTTACTTCCACTATTAGGTAATTAGGGGAGATGGAGTCGAGCACTTTAGCTATGCCTCCTATATTGACTGAAATCAAGAGCATAAGTCCCCCTCTGTCTCTCCCAGCCGTTGAGCTACGGGCAGCTGTAAAGTATGATGTGTACCCATTTACCCAGAAATTGCACTCTCTGTCCCAGGTCTCCTGTAGCGCAACTACATCATACTGTTTCACAATATTTAATCAAACATTATCGTCTCTTTTTGTGCGTAGTCCTGCTACATTCCAACATAACATTTTTACTGTCTCCCCCGTCCCTTCTGTGTTGTTTGCAATATTAAGTTGTGTAGGTTGGGACGAACTAGCTGAACCAGCCAGTCAATTAATCTCCCCCACATTGGACAAAGGGGAAACCCGATTTGATAGAACCAGACCCTCCCTGGGCTCCTTACTGAAAGAGTTGTAAGGCTTAGGTAGCAACCCCGATTTTTGTGTTACCCAGGTAGGTTGAAAGGCAGGGCTTCTTTCAGAAGGCTTACGTAGGTCACATGAGTTCCAAGCCGGGTATCTCTTCTCTCCCGAGTTACTCAGTCTAGCCCGTGGATAGAAAAAACCCAGTGGCATAGCTCTAATAACTTCGACCTTAGGGTCTAATTTTGAGGAATCCCAAAGAAGACGTGTCGCCTCATTCGGTTTGGTTAAATTTACAATGAGGCAATCTCCCTTCAGATGTTTTTGTGTATAACCCAACCACCCTACACGTCTACCCATGATTATACTAGAAGAGATGTTTTTTCCCCAGTACAATTTTCATTACACCAGTTCTTTAGGTTTGTTAACAGTGTATCAGAGGACTCTACCTCTCCAGGTTTCAATGGGGGGAGATTGACTAGTATAGCAACAAAAGGGTTAGCTTCGGGGGGAAGATTAATAAACGGTTGGGGTACCAAAATTTTATCATTCCAAGAATCCCTAATTGTTTTCAAAATCCTCTTGGGGGAGGTGGGGCTTTTAGGGCATGGGCCCATTAACAATCCCTTAGAACCATTACCATCCCGGTGTGATACTGTAATATTAGGGAGCATATCAGGACTTTTGGACTTGGTAAACGGTGGTATTGCACTCACCCCTCTCACACCTAGAACCCTTTCTTTCTGGGCCTGAGAAATAATTTGATAGGTGTCTGTTGACTGGGGAGGGTTTGTTCCTTTGCTAACAAAAAAGCGTTCAAGCGCTCACATTTTTTTAGTATCCCTGCTACACACTCATTCAAAGTATCAATAATGTCTTTAGATATCTGTATCAATGTCGCTTCCAATTTCTCTGTGAAATTGTTCTCCACCAAGTCCCTTAAGGAGCCTTCTAAGTTGCTGGGTGCAATTTTCCTCTATTCGGCAGGGTATCGTTTGGCAGCTTCGATTTTAAATACTGCCTCTTCCCACATTTCTTCGCTATGTTTCGCCCCTCCCCTGATTGCCCCAACACAGTCGGGTGTTAACTAGGTTGACCGCCTCAGGGTCAGTGGGGAGATAAAGTCCGATGGTATGATGCTCTAGGGTGGTTCAATTAGAATATTCGGCTCCAGGGGGATAGGCCTGCTAAGAGGGCTGACATTAACAGGCAGATCCTGTATTTGTGGGACAATGCCTTCCAGACCCAGTTCTCAGTCTTTGTTTGCAATTTCAGTAGTTAGTGCCCCGACAGCTGAAGTTAAATAAGAAATTATGCTTGCAGAGTTATGTGGGACTGTCGCCTTGACTCCCCCTCCATTAATAGATGTTTGTAGTTTTCGCTTACCCATGTTGTTCCGTGCACGTTAGGGGCGTGGCCCGACCCGACCCCCTCCGACCCCAGACGGCCACAGACCGCCCGCCCTCTGCCCAGGATCCGCCTGGCGCCGCCCGCGCGCGTCCCGCGACGCGGGAGGAGCAGCTCGTTTTTATGCGCCTCCGGGCGCGGAAGTGTGAGGCGGCAGTCGGCGTCCCCGTCAGGCAAGCAGGGGACGCTGGGAGATGTAGTTCTTGGTCACTCTCCCCTCTCAGCGGCCGCGATACCAGCAGCGGCGGCGGGGAGAGCAAAGGTGTCCACGGGTCCCCTCAGGAAGCAGCCACGCAGGTGAATGTAAAACGGTGCCCTCAACGAGCTTAGGACCCCGCTCCACCGCAGGAGCAGCTCGTTTTTATGCGCCTCCGGGCGCGGAAGTGTGAGGCGGCAGTCGGCGTCCCCGTCAGGCAGGCAGGGGATGCTGGGAGATGTAGTTCTTGGTCGCTCTCCCCTCTCAGCGGCCGCGATACCAGCAGCGGCAGCGGGGGAGAGCAAAGGTGTCCACGGGTCCCCCCAGTAAAGGGTCAATAAAATAACAGTCATAAGGGGTTTATTTACAAGTCCCTTGCGCTGCCGGTGCGTCACTTTTTATATGGGAAGAAGTGACATCCTGGTGGCGCAAGGGTTCTTGTAAAAAAGCCCCTTGCGCCACTGGTGCATCACTTTTTTTTTTTGGTATAATTTTTATTTTATTGAAAAAAAGAGCCAATACACAAGGCAATAAGACAATACATTCAGACATGTGTTCAAGGAGGAGCGCGACTGCATGACAGTGTAATACATACATCATTCGTTCAAAAAGGGGGGGGGCAAGTGGGGAAACAAAATCAGTAAACACATGACTGGAATGCCGGATCAGGGGGAAAGGGAACCTTCCGGGGTCTCCACGAAAGGAGGCGTGCATATATTTCCACGGTAGGAGTTCCACTGACTCCAAATTTTATTCCATTTCCTGGGTCTACCCCGTGCCACATACACCGTCTTCTCCCTCAACATACACCAGTCCATGTTCTCCTTCCATGCCAGAACCGTGGGCGGCCGCTGGGCGCCCCACTACTGGGCAATATCTCTCTTGGCAATCATATTTCCGAGGGTCGTCCACTGCGTCTGTGCCACATCATAGTCATTCGGTTCCCAGACATTTAACAGGCAACGCCTAGCTTCAGGCAATAAAGCCACCCCTGTGACTCTTTCCATCACAGCATGTACACGATTCCAGAACACCACCACCTCCAGACACTACCAAATTATGTGGAGGAAGGTTCCAGTCAGTCCACAACCACGCTTACATAACCCATCCCCTGAATAACCCATATGCATCAGGCGCTGGTAAGTGACGTATATCCGATGTAGGATTTTAAGCTGAACGAGTCGGAGACGGGCCGGAATCGCAACCTCTTTAGGCGAGGATAGCGCCGACTGCCAGTCCTCGTCATCCAGCTCCAAACCGTCGCTGGTCCAAACCTCCCTGAGCTGCACCAACAGATCAGTTCGATTATTAATCAGTTTCTTGTATATCAAAGAGATAGTGCTGTCGGGAACGTATCCGTCAAGCACTCGGTCTTCTAATGGGGAGGATTCGGGGATGTTGGTGCCCTCAGGAAATACCGAGCTCAATGCGTTGGCAATCTGTGCATAACGGAAGAATTCCCTATCACTCAGCTCATACTCTACCTTCAGTGCCTCGAAAGTCTTGATTTTACCCTTGACCCACAGATCACTCACCCTACTGATACCAATCATGTCCCATTTTTCAAATCCTTTCGTCTTCCACAGGCAACCCAATCTTTCAGACGCATAAAGCGAAGTCGGACGGGTCAGTCGATCCCTCCATCCCTCCATCCCGTTGCCGCATTCGCATCATGCCACACTCGTACCGCTATCTTGGTTGGTCCCGAGAGCTCCCTTCCTGCAGCTTTGGAATAAAGGGCCTTGTGATAGTCCCCACCCGGTAACAAGTACTTATCCATCTCGAATGCAGGATTAGAGGCAGGTCCATACATTCCATGGTTAATCACTCCCAACTGATAGGCCCAGTAATATTGCCTGATATCCGGAGTGGCTATACCTCCGTCATACCAGGGAAGGGTGAGTTTGGCGAGGGCGATACGCGAGCGTCCATCCCAGATCAATCGTCTCTGCAGACTTTCCACTTCCCGAAAGTAGCTTGCCGGAACTACGTCAAAGGTATTCTGGAGCGCGTATAGAAATCGCGGTAAGGACATCATTTTAAAAAGAGCAGCGCGCCCGAGTGGAGAAAGCGGTATCCTGAGCCAGCCCGCAACGTCGGATTTTAACCTCTGAAGAGGAGGGAGCAGGTTACGATCGTAACGAGCCACGGGATCCAATGTTATGAAAATCCCCAAATATTTAAATCCCGTCCGCGACACCTGGATGGGACATCTGCGTGGTGAAGGGGCGGCATCACCCGATAGCACATAAACACAGGACTTGGTCCAATTAATCACCAGGCCAGAGTTCCTTTCAAACGAGGTAAGCACATCAAACAATACATTCAACGACTTACGAGGGGACGTGAGGTACAACAAAATGTTGTCTGCGTAAAGCGATATACGATCCTCGAATTTCGGGGTCGACCGAATACCCTTCATCGACGGCTCCCAAGGCAGCCAGGCAGCCATAGGCTCCAAGGCAAGGGTGAAAAGAAGTGGGGACAACGGACAGCCCTGCCGCGTACCCCTACCAAGAACAAAAGGCTTAGACACACGACCATTCACTACCACCTGCGCCAATGGCTCCTCATACAAAAGTTTTACCCAGCCAACGAAACCAGGACCAAATCCGAATTTCGCAAGAGCGGCCCAGAGGTACGACCACTCCAACGTGTCAAAGGCCATCGTAGCGTCCAAGGAAGCCAAAATGGCCGGCTCACGCAGCGACGCTGCCCTCCTGAGAACACCATGCAAGCGCCTTAGGTTAAGTGCTGTATTGCGGTGTGGGATGAAACCGTACTGATCCGGGTGGATCAAGTCACTAATTACTTTTATCAAGTGGTTTGCCAGCAACTTAGCAAGAATCTTTGGTTCAGCGTTTAAGAGCGAAATGGGCCTGCAGGACGCACAGCCATCCCGCCGCTTCCCCTCCTTGTGAATCACCACAATAGTAGCAAGACGCTGATCTCGAGGAAGGGAGCCGATGTCTCGCGACTCTAGAAACATATCTCGGAGATACGGTGCCATTTTGTCAGGACGCAACTTGTAAAGTTCGATGGGAACGAATAGCGAGGCCTACCTCGTCAGCTGAGAATGCAGTGTCCATTAGGTCCCTATCTGAATCGGGGCAACACAATGTCACACAGAAACAAATGGGAGTCCTCCTCCGGTCTATCGGAGACTGAGGTATACACCTCTCGGAAATGATCCGCGAAACACTCGACAATCTCAGTCGGGTCAGTCACACACACTCCATCCAGTTTCTCAATCACAGGAACCACACAACTAGCAGCCCGCTCCTTTTTATCCAGCCAAGCAATCAATTTCCCTGCCTTGTCGCCCACATCATACAGTCTGCCCTGCTGCTCTCTACTCATAACTTTGGCGGCATCCGTCACTAGGGCCCTATATTCCAGTTGATTGAGACTACGGCCATGGAGTTTGTTACGAGTTACACCTAGTTCCAGATCGCTTTCTAGCTCAGTTATTTCGGTCTCTAAACGGACCACCTCCTCATTTTTCTTTTTCTTGGCACCAGCGATTAACAATAATGCCTGACCTCGGATAACTGTCTTGAACACCTCCCGCAGTGACACAGAAGAGGACACCGACCCCTCATTCTCAGCAAAGTACTGATCCAGGGACGTAATCAATTCAGCACGAGTTTTGGGGTTGCGAAGGTACCAGGGATTGATCGGGGCAACTCGTCCCTCGACACCCATACTAGTGCCGATCTGGAGCCATAGTGGGGAGTGATCTGATATACCCCGGGCCAAATGCCTGATTTCCCTCACAGAGGAGGCCTGTGCCGCCGGCATCAAAAGATAGTCAAGTCTAGAGAGACTACAGTGGGCCCCGGAATGGAAGGTGTATTGTACATGTCCCGGATGCATCAATCTCCAACAAAATACCAAACCCAGTGTCTCCAAAAACCCACTCAACCAAGACTGTGACCTAGGGAAGTCTCTGGGGGGGCAGCGATCTACGCCACCGGAGACTACCGAATCGAAATTTTCGCCAATCAACAGGATACCATCCGGAAGCCCCAACACCACACGCCCAAGCTCAGCAAAAGTCGAGGTCTGTAGACTGGGCGGGACATATACAGAAATCAGCGAGATAGTCCTCCCATCCCACCTCCCTGTGAGAGCGGCGTAATGCCCCCTTTCATCAAGCATCACGTCATCTGTTTCCAGGGAAAGAGAGTTTTTGACTAGGATGCCCGTGCCCCTAGAGCCGGTAGTGAACCCAGAGTGTGCAGCGAGACGATATCCTCGCCGATTCATAGCGTGACAAGTGTTTCCAATCAAGTGCGTCTCCTGCAACAACACAACATCAGGGGAGAGGCGTCTCAGCAGTTGCAACACCCCTCCCCGCTTTATCCTGTCCCCCAACCCATTTACATTCCAACACAGTAGTTTCAACCCACTACCCCCATCCCAGAGATAAACGCTTAAACCACCCCATAGTGAACACAGTACCCAGATCCGAAAATAGAACAATACGTTGCCTTGATGAAAAACAAAACATACCCAAACTCCCCCCTCCACCCCCAAACATATGCCGGTTACAGTACCCCCCACCTTGCACCCCTGCGTTAGACTCAAAAGCCACCCCAACTTGCAGCGTGCCTGTCGCCCTAACATTAAACTAGTCTACGGAAAGAGTCCCACTCCCTCGCCACCCTCGGGTAGGTCACCATGAATCGCTTAAGTATGATAGACGTCAAACCAGCTGTGAAGTATGATAATTGTTCGGAAATTAGGAAACACATTGTCATTGTCATTCTTGCTCCGGCACGCCAACCTCCGCTCCACCCGAGTGTTCCGTTCAATCGCTCCGCATTGGTAATGTATCCAGCCAGTCACTCACACTCTCAGGACGATCAAAGAAAAACGTCCGGTCCTCGTATTCAACACGGAGCCTGGTTGGAAATAGCATCACGTATTTCAAATACATGTTTCTCAATCGTCGCTTCACCCCCTGAAACCCCATCCTCTGCCTCTGAACAAACTGGGTAAAGTCTGGGTAGAAGCTCACCGTTGCGTTTTCAAACTTCACAGGGCCGCCTGTCCGTGATGTCTGCAGGATAGCGTCTCTGTCTCTAAAGTTGAAGAGTATGGCGATAATCGGCCTCGGAGGGGCACCCGGCTTCGGCTTCCCACCTGGCACACGGTGGGCGCGCTCCACAGCAAAGAATTTACTGAGGCCTTTGGGGGTGAGGTGATTTAGGATGAGGTCCTCCACAAGGAGATCTGTAGCAGGATTGTCCGATTTTTCAGGGACCCCAATAATACGTACAATATTGCGTCTGACCCTATTTTCAAAATCTTCCAGTCGATGAGCCATGAGATCGTTGGAGGATCGCAGATTGCCGACCTCCGCCTGTAAGTCGGAAACGTCGGTCGTGAGGCTGGAGGTCTTCAGATCTAAGGATTTGACCTTCTCATTAGTCTTCGATAATTCAGCTCTAATCAAGTAGACATCATTGGCCACAGTGTCGAGCTTAAGGGTGAGAGCCTCATATTGTTGGCCAATGGAAGTCTTGATACCAGCAATGGCGCCCATGACATCCTGTAGAGTCAGATCGATCGGCGCTGCCGGGTTCTCCCTTGCCTCATCTAGGTTCTTCGTAATGCCACTGGGGGACCCCTTGGGATGGGTGTATCGATCCATGACATTCGTTTGAACGATTCCCCCCCGAAGGAGTGTCTTGGTTTTTCGCTTCTCGTTGTCGGGCCAGCCCGCCATGTTGGGCAATGTGCCCCCGAGGGGCCTGTGAGACCTGGTGAGAATGGCCCTTGACGGTCGTCCCACCGGAGTCCTCAAAAGCAGGCACCAGCAGCTCACCACACCGTCTTTCACAACCGTTGGCACACAGTGGAGTCACAGAGTTCTGCCAGACCTCGGGCAACCAGATCGATCTAGAGGTGGGATATGGCCAAAGACCCAGAAACGAAACCGAAAGTTAACTCCAAGGCAATGAGCTGAACCCCGCTGGCCGTTGTTGTTCAACTTCTGCCTGGGCGTCTCAACGACTCAAGCCCCAGGCGTTGCCATGAGGTGGGCCTCAGAAGTTCAGGGCGTCGTAGTTGCGGCTCCCAAAGTCCGAATCAAGTTTTGAAAGGAGCAAATATGTCAGCTGAGTTTCATCTCCAATATCCTGTCTTCGTAATCAGGATGCCGATCAGGATATATGCAGAAGGCGGTGAGGGTCTAGGGAGCCCTGTGCTCACGCGGCCATCACGGATACGCGCAAAGCTCCTCCCTCTGGTGCATCACTTTTATTATAGGGAAATGTGATGTACCGGCGGTCCAAGAGGCTTACAAATAAGCCCCTAAATGTTTTGTAGATTTTTGCAAAAGTCTGAAGGTTCTGTTTAAGGGAGTTAGTATGGCGCATGCTGGGTATTTGCACAGTTAATAAAGACTGATGGTGTCTGTAGTTACGTACAATTGTATATCGCACTGTAAGTGCCTTTGTTTGGCTCTTCTTCAGCAGGCCCCATAAATGCTTCGGGCATCACCACAGGTGATAATGAGGATGGCTATGAATTCTCACATCAAACCGTAGTGACCAATACAACGCACAGCTAAGACACTAGGGGCCCGATGTAGGTTATTCTAATTTACCACTTCTTAAATACCGAATCATACCGATTCAGTATTTAAGAAGTGGTAAATTAGAGGGGGGAAATGTAGGTAAATCAGAATTGGTAAATACCGAATCGGTAAGATTCGGTATTTACCGATTCTGTAAATACCGAATCGGTATCCCCCATTGATTCCTATGGGCCTTGAAGCCCATAGGAATCAATGTGGAATACCGAATCGGTATTTACCGATTCGGTAAATTCCGAATTTTGCAAGGGTGCAGGGGGTGTCACTTTGACACCCTCTGGCACCCCAATTCCGGACTTGTGTGCCATGTGGCACACAGACATGCCCTAAGGGCATGTCTGTGTGTCACATTCTATAATGCACTGTTCTGTCAAGAAAAGTGTCTCTCCAGAGCACTCGGAATCCAAACAGTTTAAATAAAGTTCAAATAAAGGTTCAAAACATGTAACTCAGTTTCAGTGTTTTTCTTTACTTGTGCATCATTTCATGATTCTTCTCATTATATACACATATTTAACTCATTGGCCCAATGCATTTCGGGCGGAGCCCTTTTTCGGGGGCCCTGTGAAATCCTGTAATGGTGATGGATAAGTACAGTTTCAAAAAGCAAGTCTTTAAACATATGTTCATCCAAAATCAAACAGTATTAAACATATTACCACATGCAACGGGGGTAGAAAATCGGTGTTCATGGTTTGACGTTATGCTAATGTTGCGTGTTTAAGTGTACTCGAGAATCTTTACTGGGACCGTGCAGAAAATTAAGGGTGTCTAAGGAGTGGCCGAAATCGCCACATTTTTAAATAAAGTGCTCGTGAATTTGTGCTCAGCAAACCTGTTCAAGCGAGTATGGTGGCCGCGCTGATATACAACGGTGTCTGTAAACAAACGAAAGGTAACAGACGTTAAAAAGCAGGTCTATGTTTGACAGCAGTCCTCTGTCAAAAATTCGTTCGTGAAGGATGCTTACCGAGTGAAGTATTCTAGCCGAGTCCGTGTGGGAGTCAGGTTAAAGTATTAGCGATGAAGTATACTTCCGCGTTCTATGTGTAAAACCGGGTCGCGAAGCTCCTTAAATGTAAGAGCGGCGCTGATACGTTGCGATGTGGGTGTTGGTAACGAAGAATGCCATTGGTTGACACACGGTCACGTGTCTGACCACACGAAAGCGTTGTGTTTACATTTTTATCTCGGTGCTACGAACTGTCTAGAAGATAGGGAAGGAATGTGTCATAAAAAATAGCGGTGTATTAGGGTTTTAATCGAACGTGAATGGTAAATAATGGGAATTGAATACTAGGGATTAAATACTCGAAGTGACAAAAAGTGTTCTCATTCTGGTGAGTAGAACATTCACAACAATAGCATGCAATCAATGGAAAAATAAATAAATTATCTGTCAGCGAATATCTGGACATATGACTATAAATAACAACTAAATTCTAAACGTTCATTGAGTCCTCTTGGCGCTGTCGATGACAGTTTGTTAATCCAGTAAAGTTCACGTCTTAACAGATATTGATCATTGTCTCTTCCTGGAAGTAAGGGAACCATTTCTAAGATGCAGAACTTCAGTTGGCTTGGATTGTGATGGTGATCGTTGAAATGTACTGCCACAGTGGATTTATTGGATTTTAGGCGAATGTTGCTGCGGTGTTCTATCAACCTGGTTTTTATTTTTCTGGATGTTTTGCCCACATATGGGAGTCCACATGGACATTCCAACATATATACAAGGTTGGTACTATCACATGTGCCATTGACTCTTAATTTGATTTTGCTTCCACTGGATGGGTGATTAATTTCATTCCCTTTGATAATGGAATTACAATTTCCACAGTTGTGACAGGCCATCGTGCCTTTGTATGATGTCGGAAGTTCTGTGACTTTAGATTTTAGTAATTCTTTTAGATTTCTTGTTCTCTGATATGCGAATCTTGGGTTCGAGGAAAAAATTCCCTTGAAATCTTCTTCCAGGGCCAATAACGGCCAATGTTTTAGTATGGTTTTTTAATGTTGTAACTCCTTGTGGAGTATTTGGAAACGAACACTGATCTTTGTTCCTCCCTTGCAGTGGATGGTGTCAAAAGTTGTTGTCTATTCAAATGTTTTATTCTCTCCACAGCTGGTTCCAGTATGGTTTCCGGGTATCCCCGATCCTTAAATTTCTTTATCATGTTGTCTTTTTGCTCTTCATATAGTTGTTGAGAGGAGGCAATGCGTTTGACGCGTAGCAATTGAGAGTAAGGAAGATGATTTTTTAATGGAGGTTGATGAAAACTCTGGTAGTGTAACAAATTGTTTTTGTCTGTGGATTTCTGAAATACTGTGGTAAGTAGTTTGTCTTGGTCTTTGATGATTAGTACATCTAGAAAAGATAGTTGTTTGTCATTGAAGTTGTAGGTGAACTGAATCCGGTCATTAACATTATTGAGTTCTTGGATGGCTGATGTTAGTTGGGTGGTTGATCCTTTCCATAGTAGGAAAATGTCATCTATATATCTCTTGTACAGTATGAGATTGTTTCTCCATGTTTGGTTGTTGAGGATGTGCTCTGTTTCGAAATGGTGCATAAAGATGTTGGCATATGCCGGAGCAGCACAATTTCCCATGGAAGTTCCGTTACTTTGTCCAAAAAATTCGTTGTTGTACTGAAAATAACTGTGGAATAGTGTAAAATGCATCAATTCCATGATTAGCAACTTCAAATTTATGTCTTCTGATTCACTGTTTAGCAGAATATTCTCCAATGCTGTTAATCCTAAGTCATGAGGAATCGAAGTGTATAATGACTTCACATCAATGCTGGTCAAAATCATCTCAGTGGAGAATGAGGTCTTATGTTCTTCTAGGATGTTCAAGAAATGAGTAGTGTCCTTTATGTATGTAGGAATCTGCTGTACCAGTGGTTGTAAATGTTTGTCGATGAATTTTCCTACTGGTTCATGGATTGAATTGACTGTAGAAACGATCGGCCGGAATGGAGGAACTGTGGGGTGTTTGTGTATTTTTGGAATCATGTAAATATAGGGTACGGATGGATTTTGTTTGGTCAGATATTCTTTTTCTTTATTTCCAATGGTTCCTGTGTCAATTGCTTTTTGGATGATAGTAGTCAGAATTTTCTTGTATTCACTGGTTGGGTCTCCTCTCAATTTTATATAGGTGTTAGTATCGTTCACATGGTCCTTCATATTTTTGTCATAGAACTCAGTGTCCATGATTATTAGGGCGCCGCCCTTATCTGCCTGTCGTATGGTGATATTTTTGTTTTCTGCCAGATTTTGAATGGCTTGTCTCTCTTTTTGTGTGAAGTTGGTTCTTTTGGGTCTAGGTGCTTTAAAGATCTTTAAAACATCCTTGTTGACAACTTTTTCAAAGGCATCCAATACCTTATGACTCACTGGTGGTAAAAAGCGACTGGGGTTCCTTAGTCCCAATAGTTTGTCCGTTTCGGTGTCTGTGATAGGTCTCTCGACAACATTTGAGAAAAAATGTCTGAGGCGTAAATTTCTTACGAATTTGTACACACAAATTTGCGTTTCCAGCAAGTTAGAATGGTAAGTGGGAACAAATGATGTGCCTTTCTGCAATGTTTTTATCTGAAACTCATTGATATTTTGATTTGAAATGTTAATCACTAGGTCCTGTGACTTCTGGTTATCAAGTACCCCGAAAGATTTTCTTCTCTCAGATCATGAAGCGATCAATTCGAAAATTGTAACACCTATGAAAAGTAGAGGGAGTGTAACGTTATTCGATGATACAAATAACAGCAAACAAAATATTGCGATAGAGAAAACGGACCTAGGAGCAAACAACAGTATCCAGTTAAAAACCTCTTCACCTATCGCCTTGTTTGATCCTTCCATGGACTCCTACAACTTTAAAAATAACAATAATACTGCTGATATGGCTCTTCCAGTGTCTAAAGCTCTATTCTCCTTACAAGAGATATTGGAATCTGTTCTTTCATTTCTTGGAAATATTCTTGAAAACTCCGACCAAACATTGGACGTCCAAATAGGCATCTTAAAGTATTTGGTGGAAGAAAAAAAGAAAAAAGATTCCTACGAAGTAGATAAAATCAATATGTTACATAAAACCAATCTTGAGCAACATAGTATATTAAAAGATCACAAAAAATTCAGGAGAAAAAAACGCGTGACCTTGGTACTCAAACTATAGACATTCAAACACAAGAAATCCATAAAATTGATAATTCAAATGATTCAGTGATATATTCTTTGAAAAAATTATTTAAAGAAAAACATCAACAGAAAATAAAACACTTTTCAATATTTACAAAAACTAATGGAACGAACAAGCTTACTAATACAAACGTACCTGAAACACAGGAAACAAGAATAAATACCAGTAACGTATTGAGTGAAGGAAACGAAGAAATGCTAACCAATAAGAAGCAGGAAAAGAACATAGTAGTTGGGAAAAAAAGGAGGAGAAAGCCGGAGAGAAGGATCCAAAAACGGAAAAATCGTAAACTAAAATTTCAAAAACCTGTTATTTCATATAAATCTGAAGAAGAACAGTGTGACGCCAAAACAGAGTCTCAAAATGTTGAAAAATGTGTAATCAGTAAAAATCATGAAAATGTGGCGCCTTATCTGGATCCGACAGTAAAAGAGTATATTCCTACCAGATACCTCAAGCAATCAGATCAAAGCAATAACAACTTCATAGAAGAAAACAATAGCTACTATAAAAAGGGGGAAGAGCCTTCTTCCAAAACTCTTCAAATTGAGGAACTCTTTCCTATCGATTCGGTCCCACTCAATAGAGGAAGGATTATAAATTTATTACGACACATAAGGCCCCTACATACAATGACTAGTAATGAAATCAATCTTGTGACCTTCCCTAAAAAAGAGAATAATAAATTGTCAATGGTAACTTTTTGGTCAACAGTCCTTCCAGGCATAATACTAAACGAGAAAGAGATACTACACAAACACGGATATGATGTAATGGAAATTGTAGAATTAAAGGACTATAGTGCCTCCAATGGGCATAATGCCCAAATACAGGCTATCACCAACTCTCAAGTTAATAAATACCAGCGAAATAATGGCATGACCGAAGATCGAGACATCACAAATCCAGGAACCCATTCTAGAGGGCATGAAAATCTAAAAATTCTGGTGAATAAAGGCCATAGGGCAGTTTGGTACAAAGCTGACAAAGAATTTGAAGAGCATACTACTACTGAGTCTTGGGCTTGGGTCTCTGAGACTTTGAATAGCAACAAAAACTTTAACATCAAACAACATTCTGCTTAGCACGGGACTAAGAATTACATCTTGGAACATCGCTGGCAGATCTGAAAACAAACTGTCCATGGTTATGAGAAATCTCCCAGACATATTGCTTCTACAAGAAACATGGGATACCGTGTCTTTCACTCTTAAAGGGTATTATGTATATGAAAATTTAGCAATATCCACTAAACGAGGACATGCCAAAGGAGGGTTGGCCATTTTGCTGAGGGAGGATCACCTGTGGGAACAGGAAATAATAGATACAAAATCTAACAACTTGCAGTGCATTCAAATCTTCGTAAAAAAACGCAGCACTGCTTCACCACAGGCAATCTTACTTTTTAATGTCTATGCTCCCCCTGGGAAAAAAAATGACATTACATTCTTGGATATAATGGAAAAGATTACGCACATAACGGAAAATTATGCATATTCATCCTTCTTAATTGCGGGCGATTTTAATAGTAAAATCTCCAACTCTGAAATTAATAGGTGGGCAAATCTATTTGCAGAAGAAGGTCAGGAAATTATAACCCCACAATTCCCTGAGGGTATATTAACTGACAAAAGAGGCAAATTGTTATTATCAGCAATAACTAATCTTAATGGACTAACACTGAATGGGGCTGTTGAGGGGGATATTCCAGCAAAATACACTAGACGAGGCAATGGGACTCTATCCATTATAGATTACGTCATAAGCAGCATGGATCTGCTTGACACTGCTTTGTTTTTATCTAATTATTTTTGTCAAGAGAGTGATCATGCGATTATGCAACTAACAGCAGATTGGATACCTAAACCTTCCCAACCTAGCCACATTATTTATATTGAAAGTACTGTGTTGATAAAAAGCGAACAGAGACGCATCTTCTGGAATTCCTCGACCCTTGATAAAATCATGACAAAGATTGATCACTCTAAGCTTCTAGAGCAGAGATTCTCCAAAAATCCTATAGAAAACTTTGAATTTATAATTAAGGATTTTAAAAAACTTATCCTAAGTATAATATCATTGGGTGCAAAAGGTAACAATAAAAAGAAGGGAGGAAAAAATGTATGTACCTCCAAGAATTCAGAAGTAAAGAAAAAATTAAATAAACTTATACGCGCCCAATACATGAATTTTTCACCTACTGTAAAGAAGGAAATAAACAGATCGAAAAACCAACTGAGGCGCGAGAATCAAAAGGAAAAAAGAGCTATAGAAGATCGAAACTGGGTCGATATTCAGATTGCTGCAAGTAAATACAATCAACGTAAATATTGGTCCTTAATCGCAGAAATAACTGGTACAAAGAAAAAACTACAACCCATCCCGGTCCCTCCGAATGACTGGGAACTATACCTCTCAGATCTTTACAAAGTAAATTTTATAAAAACCAAAAGTAAGCAGCAAACTCATGAATCATGAAAAAGATAAGAGTTCTCTATCACAAACTACAGCCATCTCGGTCGAACTCAACATACGCAAAGCAAGAACTACAGGAGCCTCTGGACCAGATCAGATTCCAATTAAGGCGTTACAAGTCGCACCGAAGGAATGGAGCAAGTTGTTATGCCCTCTCTTTAATCACATCTTTGAGAGTGGACATGTGCCAAAATCTTGGCAGGGGAGCATTATTATCCCTATCCATAAGAAGGGCAGCAGAACCCAAGCTGGAAATTACCGACAGATCGCACTCATGGATGCAGCAGGCAAAGTGTTTGCAGCAGAGGTACTAGATCGCCTGAAAGAATGGGCCTTTTCGTCAGGTCTGATACCCATGTGTCAAGCAGGCTTTAGGCCTAAGCACTCGGTAACAGATAACATAGCAGTTATTCAGGTTATCTTCGACAAATATATTACTCAAAAAGCCCAGGTAGTTTATGCCGCATTCATCGATTATTCAACGGCATTCGATCGGGTTGATCGACCAACCTTATGGAAAAAACTAAGGAGGCTCGGAATCCAAGAAAAACTGCTACAAGTAATAATAAGCCTCCATACCAATACCTGGTGTCAAGTCCAGATGGGGGGAGAAAAAGGACTCACAAAAAGAATCCAAACAGAGAATGGATTAAAACAAGGGTGCCTTCTAGCACCGCTCCTCTTTTCCCTCTACTTAAGTGACTTGCCTCACCAATTGCAAGTTGGTTCTAATTTACCGCCGAAGATAGCCCAGCAAAGCATAATTTCATTACTCTATGCTGACGACATAGTACTACTAGATCTAACCCCTTTTGGACTGCAGGCATCATTGGACATTCTGTATCAATATTCAAAGGAAAATTATCTAGTACCAAATATACAGAAAACTAAAGTGATAGCTTTTTCGGGAAGAAAACAAAGCGCCAAGTATACCTGGAAGATTGGTGAAGAAAAAATAGAAGAGGTAGACAATTATCCATATCTTGGAAGGATCCTCTCCAAAAATTTGACAAACTCAACACAGGTATCAAACTTACAAAGGAAAGCTGATATACACGCCTCTGCTCTCTTGAGACTTTACAGTGCAACAGGGAATAGACATTTCTCTGCACTGTTAGGCACATACAGAGCAAAAATACCACCTGTACTATCTTATGCGACGGAATATATCCCCATAAAGCAATGGGTTTTCATGGATCAAAAAGAGGGGAAAATCTTAAGAAGGATCATGAAAGTTTCTGATGCTGTACCTGTTCAGGCACTGAGACTGGAACTATCAATTATAAGCTCTTATGCCATAGCTATTGCCAATGTAATAAGGTGGGCCTACAACCTGATACACGCGAAGGAGAACACTCTAAGGTCAGCGTTGCAAAAAGAGTCTTTTGGGGTAGAGTCTAAAAAGCAAATCTTTTTGGAAAATTTGGCTGTAGCATTTCAGATGGCACAAATTAATATAGAAATGTTGCGTACTTGGTCGCCAACACAACTAAAATTGTTCTTAAAAACTTTTACCCCTAAACTGAGCTATGAATTGGACTGTTCACACTGCAACAAATTAACTACCTACAAGCCGTTTGTGGATGTACTTGAATACAAGCAAAGTCGGCCTTATATTGGGTTTACCTTAACACACGGTGTAAGGAGAGTGATTACTATGTACCGGTTGGGCATCTTACCACTATTGGCATATACCTCTAGATGGCTTCCAGGAGGATCTCCTTTGTGCACTTTGTGTGCAGGGGGTGACCAAACTATAGAGCACTTATTACTCGTGTGTCCTAATCATAAAGTAACCTTAGCTCGTACAAGATACCTCAATCCTATATTCCGTTCCTGCAGAATCACTAAGGGGAGAGAACTTTTAGTTATGTGTAGTCAACCTTCGAATGAATTTGTTTGCTACAATTTGTACAAATTCTTAAAACTATTTTTATTCTTGTATTAATATTGTTGCATTTTTATACATGTAAAATGTAAATAATTTCTTTTGTGGTCCTCTGTTGAGTACCTACACAAATAAATTTTTGACTTGACTTGACTTGTGACTTCTGGTGTTCTGTGCTATGCTTTCTGGTTGTTGACCTTTGGTTGTTCCTGCTTCTCCCCCTCCTGGTTCTTTTGGGCGTCCAGGGCCTCTCTCTAAAAAAGGAGTCGATGTTGTTGAAGAAGTCGTTGCTTGTTGTTGGTTTGAATCTAACGTTTGATTTTCATCTCTTTGTCTTGGAACATTTTTTGAAGATGTAGGAACTCTCTTGTTTGATTGTGAATCATCCGATGAAGTTTCATCCGATGATTTATACTGAGGTTTTTGTTGACGCCTTCGGGCGTATATGTCTGCCCAATTGTATACCTCTCCTGTGCGGTAATCAGTTGTGTCCCTCTTGAACTTCCTAACTTTGCGTTCGTTTATCTCTTTGGTATAGACATCTAGTTGTTTGTTAATGTCAGACAGTACCTCATCCCATTCTTCCTTGGATAGCATAGTGTTAAGTTCATCCTTGAGTGAAGTGGTTTCTCTATTTAGATCTTCAATGAGTTTGGCTAATTCTTCGATGATGAGTCGAATTAGGTCCAGTGAACACTTATTTAATATTGCGAACCATTTTTCTGTGAAGCGAGCATTATTTTTGCACAAAGTTGATTTGAGGGATATCCGTAGGCCTCGTGGAATTCGCTGTGCCTTGTGATATTTTATTAAGGTACTTGCATGTAATCGTTGATTAACTATCCGTTTTGACATATACAATAGTTGTTTGATATTTGCTTGCGTTGAACCTGTACTAGTACCAGGACTTTCATCTTCCTGAATTAAAGCGTAAATCCTTTTTGAATCTTCTTCAGTGAATGCCAAAGTATCAGCTCTTTGGTCTGAGTGTGTCATGTCATCAAATTGCATTTTTGTGTTTGGGTGCTGTATCCACAGTTTTTTGTACAGAAAATGATAAGTTCTCGAGTCCCAAAATTGGGGGTCGGGGTACGCACTCCTGAGAGGTTCTTAGTGTAATTGTTAATTTCTTTGAAGGTGGGTGGTGCCCGTGGGGTTGAACCCTCTGTACTTGGGTGAAATATGATTCTATAATGCACTGTTCTGTCAAGAAAAGTGTCTCCCCAGAGCATTTCGGGCGGAGCCCTTCTTCGGGGGCCCTGTGAAATCCTGTAATGGTGATGGATAAGTACAGTTTCAAAAAGCAAGTCTTTAAACATATGTTCATCCAAAATCAAACAGTATTAAACATATTACCACATGCAACGGGGGTAGAAAATCGGTGTTCATGGTTTGACGTTATGCTAATGTTGCGTGTTTAAGTGTACCCGAAATGCATTGGGCCAATGAGTTAAATATGTGTATATAATGAGAAGAATCATGAAATGATGCACAAGTAAAGAAAAACACTGAAACTGAGTTACATGTTTTGAACCTTTATTTGAACTTTATTTAAACTGTTTGGATTCCGAGTGCTCTGGGGAGACACTTTTCTTGACAGAACAGTGCATTATAGAATCATATTTCACCCAAGTACAGAGGGTTCAACCCCACGGGCACCACCCACCTTCAAAGAAATTAACAATTACACTAAGAACATCTCAGGAGTGCGTACCCCGACCCCCAATTTTGTGTGTCACATTGCACAGGTGTGCATGCACACCTGTATTCGGTATTTTACCACCCAATAGGATTGGGTGGTAAAATACCGAATCTGACTGGCCTTTGGGACTCGGAAGAGTCCCACCTACATATGGAAGTTACCGAATCGGTAAAAATATCGATTCAGTATTTTACCGATTCGGTAAATTTACCGAATCGGTAAAATAGGCCACCTACATCAGGAATGACCATTTACCGGTCGGTAACGGCCGAAATTGGCCGTTACAGGTCGGTAAATGGCCACCTACATCTGGCCCTTCATGTTCATTCATAGACTTAGGAAATGAAATACAAGCTTAAACAATATAATGATGCCGCTTTCCTGAACTCAGGCCACACACATATAGAGCAGTGGTTCCTAACCTGTGGTCTAAGCCTACTGCTTAGAACATTTAATAACATTAGCATATTCATATAGTGTATATAAATAAAGTAGCAAAATGTAAATTTGATATTTTTAAAATATTCTTTAAAGGGATTTGATATTGGAGGCTAGAAATTAACTTACTATCCTTAGATTGATTCATAGGAGCAGTGCAAGTGCATCAAACAGAATATAGTATGATGAGTGGCCTCAATTATATTAAAAAGCCCCATCCTTTTCATTAATGTTACATTTTTTCATCAGTAGACTCTCTTTCATAGAGCGGTAGCTTGGTAGAGCAAATCCAGAACATTAACAGTTCCATATAATTATACAAAACGAACAATTCCCGATTTCATCCGGACAAGAACTAAGCTATAGTATTGTGCAGCGGAAAAGTGCATGACACACAGCAGCCCCACAATTTGTGAGCAAAACACATTTTGCAATGAATAGTGCTAGACTCCTCAAAGTCATCATGAGCCTCAGCAACTGCTGATCTGCTGCAGACTCCATGGGTAGTGTCCAGGCCCACTCACGGAGCATGGTCCAAGTGGATCTGTGTGTACGCAGTCTGCAACCCTCGTGTTTCCAATTGCCCATCTAGGGGTGTACTACAAGGGGACTAGGACATCCAGAGATGCCCCAGTGCCTTAGCTAATGTCATTGACTTTCACTTAAAATAGACACCCTCGGTGAGAGACTGCCAGAATCCGCGTGCGTCAAGAGGGTATGCCAGCTGACTTCACAGACACAGGTTTTGTAGGGCTGAAGGGGGTGGGGGAAGTAAGAGCAGGGAGGGAGGGCCGGATGTGGGAGAGCGAGAGCAGGGGAAGAGAGAGACCGGGGAAAAGGCTAGTGAGATAGTGGTATTGAGAGACCCTGAGACCGGATAAAGAGGCCGCAGAATGGAGTGGTAGGGGGTACTTAGAGGAAGAGAGTAGAGAAAAACAAGCGCCGCCGCTGTGTAGGTCTGCATGAAAGTACAACGGTGAACATCGTTTACAACGATGTTTTCACAACGCGGTACCTTTACACTGCGGCTGTGACAACGCAAGTCGTTACCACGACTTGCGCTGGAGGGCGCTCAAGGTCTAAAAATAGTTAATTTACTATCCTAACACCTTCCCTAGGGTCCACGGGGACTGGTGTTAGAATAGTAAATTAAACTATTCGAAATCCGCGCCCCCCCAACGCAAGTCGTGGTAACGACTTGCGTTGTCACGGCCGCGTTGTAAAGGTATGCGTTGTGACGGTACGCGTTGTACCGTCATATATCCAAGTACAACGGATTTGGTCTTAGGTTGTGTAGCGCTTAGTATTGAAGTGCCACAAGCCTGTTCCTGTTCCATAATAAAGTGTAGCAAAGTTTGACAAGTCACTAAATAAAGAAATGTTTACAAGCGGAAATCTTTGTTGGGATCGAAACCCAACAACATGTGCAGATTTTGAATGGCGCACGACAGAGCCCTCATCCCAATAACAACGCTTTTTTGGATGTAAGAACTGTCACACAATTACAGCCTCCTCCCGACCCAAACACAAAAAAACGCATTAAATACATAACTTTTCAATTTTGAAAGATGCGCTCCGACTGCTGATGTGGGAGCACACCTACTCTTATCCCTGTAAAAGGGATATGTGTGATCCCATTGAAATGTAAACCTGGAAACGGTCCTTCTGACTAATTAAAAAGCAAATGGCTTGGCTCAAAGGAGGAGGGGTCTTTGGGGCCGGAGTATGTGATAACGTCTGACCTGATGGTGAGAGGCAGCCCCTGCTGTGTACAAATGGCAGCTGGGAGCAGCCCGTCCTGGCAGTCAGCAGAGCGCCCCCTAAAACAAGCATGGGAAGCTGGGTACTTGTGGAGCAATGGTACACGTAAGCTCACATAAGACAAGTTCATAGATCTTATTGACAGACACTCCTGTGCAGACAGAATGGGTGCTATGCAGCTGCAGCAAGGAGTGCGAGACCCAGTGAGTTTTCGTAAGATAATTGTACAACAGAAAAGAGGCGTGTTCCTAAACTAGCTTCATGCATTGTGGGAGTTGTAGTTTTGATTATGTTACTTGAATTTGAATAGCGCTTAGAAACATTGGACTATCACCATAACGCTCTTATTCTGGGCACACTTTAGTAAGGTACTCTTAAGGCTATTAGTTGTGGGCGTTGCTTGGTCATCATTTGCTGTCGGTGGTTAGTCGACAGGTTTAGTATTGAAGCGTCATGAGCATGTGTTGGGCATCGAGCCGGCTGTGGGGTGGGGCCACGCCCCTCCCTTGGTAAATGAGTGATATACTTGCGCAGTGTAATCTCCAGTGCCTTAGCTAATGTCATCCACTTTCACTTAAAATAGACACCCTCAGTGAGAGACTGCCAGAATCCGCGTGTGTCAAGAGGGTATGCCAGCTGACTTCACAGAAACAGGTTTTGTAGGGCTGAAGGGGGTGGGGGAAGTAAGAGCAGGGAGGGAGGGCCGGATGTGGGAGAGCGAGAGCAGGGGAAGAGAGAGACCGGGGAAAAGGCTAGTGAGATAGTGGTATTGAGAGACCCTGAGACCGGATAAAGAGGCCGCAGAATGGAGTGGTAGGGGGTACTTAGAGGGAGAGAGTAGAGAAAAACTAGCGCCGCCGCCGTGTAGGTTTGCATGAAAGTACAACGGGTTTGGTCTTAGGTTGTGTAGCGCTTAGTATTGAAGTGCCACGAGCCTGTTCCTGTTCCATAATAAAGCGTAGCAAAGTTTGAGAAGTCACTAAATAAAGAAATGTTTGTTGGGATCGAAACCCAACACCATGTGCAGATTTTGAATGGCGCACGAGCGGCCAGGAAACTGAAAGTACGGCCGGCCACCGGCCAGCCATGTATAATTAGGGGAGGAGAAGCCGCACAGCACACGCTGGGAGAAGCCCTTTGATGTGCTGTGCGGCCGTGAAAAAATGCAATTAGGAGGGAGGGAGGGAGGCTGATGCGCGTGCTTGTTTGGTCACGTGATTCACGGGAGCTCAAAGAAAACCGCAGCAAAAAGCCCTTGGTTTGACGAGGATTTTGAGCACTTGAATTCTCGCTCCGCTCAATGCGCTTGCGCGCATTAATAGGTCGCGAGACCTAAAAAAGGTCACTGGATTTACTTCATTTGGCAGATGCAGAGTTTTCCCAGGTTTATAACGTAGAACACAGAATACAGACATATGACACAGTTTAACGCTTGCCGCCAATGTTGGCCTCAGTTCACATGTTCAAATCCTAGCATTGCCAACTCAGCCTTAAATCCTTCGAAGGTCAGTAAGTGGGATAATTAGAGGTACTATAGAAAACTGAGCACGTACAGATGTTTAGGCCAGGCGCTCCGCATCTGATGTGTTAGTAGAGCAGCATTTGCTGATGTTTACACAACACACAGGATGGCCTGTGACCCGGATAAATGTGCACTGTGGAATAGTTGTGCCTGGCTCGGTAGAAACTGAGGCCAGGCCTGCAGACCTCCTCCACAGATTACCACAATTACTGTGGCCAGAAGGACGCAAACCATGTCATGCAGCTGCGAGTCTGCGGCAAAGGAGGGGGCTAATTGCTCCCAAAGGAAACCGATGGCCAGAGATGTCCAACAAAAAGCAATGCAAGGAAATTCCCTTTGAAAACAAGCAGGCGCAGGAAGGACAGAAGCAATGAAGGGAGTATGCGAGTGAGGAGGTAATAGATGGCCAACTAAAAGTACTGATCTGTGATGTCATGGAGGGTACCAAGTACCCAAAGGCGGGACAGATGGACACTATTGACTAAACAGAGTTAAGGAATTTTGAAAGGCAGACAAACTAACCAACTAAAAGCGCTGGGCGTGTTAAATGCCCCTAGACTTAAATACAACATCCCTAGCAGAGCAGTGCAAGAGCTGACCAGGCTCGACCTAAAAACTAGGACAACCAAGCGCAAACAAGAAGTTGCCAATGCTAAATGCTACACAGCAGAAGCAAATGAAAACAAGACAACCTATAACACCGCAAGAACAAAACTAGAAGTCCACCAATAGAGAAAAAGGGAAGCATAACAATCACGTAAACACACGATCATTCAGAAATTGTTCAGGGCTACACCAATATTACCAATATTGCCGAGCACGAAACACAAGATGCAGACTGTGTGGGGCAGAGAAACTACTTTGCATCAGTGTGCCATTCAGCACAACAAAGAGGAAGCACAAGCATGGCAAAGCCAACAGCCATGCCTATACAAGAACTATTGGCTTTGTCAATGTCTTTAATAAAAATGATAATATATAGCCAAGTTGTACTGCAACACGGCTGCTGGGCAGCATTGCTGAAAGTTAGTAAAAAAATATTATTATGTGGCCAGCGCTGACCCGAAGGGGCAGTAATATGATTTCTTAGTGAGGGATTATTCTTTGCCTTCACAAAAGAACGTTTTCAAGAACAAATGACCATATCACCTTGCCAGCGACGGTAAACCAACAAGAAATTAAAATACACCTTTATGCATCAATCTTTTTTTAATGGGGGTAGGACGCGTGACCCAAAGAACTATAACCGCCACCCATACACGAGTGTGAGGACTGACATCTACTGAAAATGATCTGAAATTGTCAAAAGTAAGAAGGATCATGGCATGGCGGCGATATCTGAAACTCACAAATACTTAAAAGGCATTCAAGGAAAAAAACCTTGTTTAAGGACCTCACCTCCGAGCTGAAGTTCGCAGTGTTGGCACCGCATGAAGAAAGAGCGAGCCAAGAAGGCCATGCCGAGCAGGGAGCGCAAATGAGTCTGCATTATTGTAGCCATCTTGAAACCTGTTGGTTTGACTTTGGGTGCTTTTTTCAGGTGTGATGCGAGGGGGAAACAGGCCAAACAAGAATGGGAGACCGGTGGGAGTTGACCAGACATGCAACAATGCAGAACGAAGTTAGGTGGAGCAGAATAAGCAACAGTGTGCGGGGGAGGGACAAAGGGGGTGTAGGTAAACGGAAAAAAGTACCTCTGAAAGCTATGAGCTGTGGAAGGATACTTGGCAAGGGAAACAGTACTAGGACTGTGGCCCAGTGTAGGAATAAACACATGAGTACGAAGTGGAGCCAGCACTTACTGCCCAAAGAGAGGCAAGGAAATTAGAGTGACAATGAAGCCAACTGAAGGTGAGCAATGGGTGGGCTTTAAGCCGCTTGCAAATACAAAAAATATCTTGCAATCATCAGCTCAAGCGCTGTCTCGGGTGAAACCTAAAGTACAGGGTTTGAGACGAATTGGGGGAAAATGGTCACAGAGGTGAAGGTGCCCATCAAATGTTCTGAAGGCCTTAAAACAACTGAGAGTGCCCCCAAAACTTTTAGGGGCATGAGGGTGATGCAGAAGACTGTTTAAGGAGGGGGCCGGAATTGACCTGCTTGAGGGGAAACAGCCTTTACCACACAGCCTTTTACCACAAGGGGCATTTACCATGCCGGTAAGGGTCTTTACCATACCGGTAAGAACCACTCAGGTAAGTATTTGTAATTTTACAATGCAGGTCAGTTAAAAAAAGTACATACTTTTTATGTTATATAAAAGTCACTTTAGGGTTTATTGATGGATAGAGGTAAAGGGAAGTAAGGGTGATTTTAGGGTTAAGGAGTGGTTGGTGGTTTAGGAATGTGAGGGTGATTTTTGGGTTGGGTTGGGGTAGGTAGAGATAAAGGAAGGTGTGAGTGATGTTAGGGTTCGTTGTGGGTATAGATAAAGGGAGGTGACAGTTATTTTAGGGTTAAGGGGTGGTAGAGGTAAAGGAAGGTAAAAGTGATTTTAGTGTTCAGGGATAGGTAGAGGTAAAGCGGAGGTAAGGGTGAATTTAGGTTTCTGGGATGGTTAAAAGTACAGGGAGGTAAAGGTGATTTTAGATTTCAGGGTGTGTAGAGGTAAAGGGAGTCAAGGCTGATTTTTGGATTCAGAGATGGGTAGAGGTAAAGGAGCATAAGGGTAAATTTAGGGTTCATGGGTGAGTAGAGGTAAAGGGAAGTAAGGGTGATTTTAGGGTTTGGGTGGGTAGATGAAACGGTTGATAAGGAGGGATTTAGGGTTTAGGAGAGGGTAGCGTTAAATGGAGGTGAGGGTGATTTCAGGCTTTGTTGGTGGGTATAGGTAAAGGAAGGTAATGATGATATCTGAAAGAGACACGTTAGTGATAGATTCCTTACCTTAGAATATCCCTAGGCATCAGACTGGATCCGGAAAATTTTGCGTAGCAATACCCCTGTGCGCCAGCAGGCGTCGTCCGCGGCTCCGTGTCCATCATCGGCGTCGTTAGCGCCGGAATGATGTCGTCGGAGTACTTAGACGCCGCCCATGCGCGCTGACATCAGTTCTTCTTTTTTCCACGCCAGCTAGCGCAGATCTGGAGAAGCTCTACCCCTTAGTCTTTTTTGACTAAACTTTTTGATCTTTTTGATCATCTCTCTACTCGAGTCTTCGACTCCAACGGTGTCGGTAGGGATGCCTAGTCAAACCCTGTTCCAGGTGCGACCGACTGATGTCGGTTACCGACCCCCATCGCCGGTGCCTCAAGTGTTTTGGCCTCGACCACAACGACCACGATGACCGCACCTGCTCCGACTGCCGGGCCCTGACATCTAAGGCTAGGTGAGAGCGGTCTCGCAAGCGACTGGAGCTCCGGCAGTCGGCCCCGCGTCGCACCCGGTCCTGGTCCCGGTCCCACGGGAGGTCGAGGGACAGGTCGCGGGGTCGGAGCCCTCGCAGCTCCGGGAGTGGTCATCGGTCATCAGATTCCAAGTCCTCAGGTAAGAGGCATAAGAGGTCGGAGAGACATCATCGTTCCTCCGACCCACCCCGACGCTCGCACGATGAGGCCGGGGGTTCGGGTAACACCACCCATGCGGCTCCGCCGGAGTCGCAGTCGTCGCCGCCTGCCCCACACCTTCGGGTGCCTGGGCAAGACGCGACGCCTGAGGAGATTGAGCGGTACCTCATGGCCTTGAGGTCCCTCCCTCCTCAGCCGGGTTCCGTGGCGCCTCCGGGCCCAACGGGCCCGGCTGGAGGGCCTAGCGGGTCGGGTGCTTCGGCTCCGACGCCGTCGGGTGCTTCGGCCCCCGCACCGCCGGCGACTTCGGTCCCGGCACCGCAGGCCCTCTCTGGATCCGCATCCGGATCATCGCCGGTCGACCTCAAGACCTCGCCGCCGCCGGCCCTACGGGTGTCGCCCCCGGCGCCTGCTATGGGTGCCATCCCTGATCCTACCCCCGGTCCGGTTCTGGCGCTGATGGGCGCCGCATCCGACGGCATTTGGAGATTTCTATTTCCATGAACAGGACCCATCTGTTGAGCCTGTGCTACAGGAGATGGGTGACTAGGGTGATTGGGAGTGGTCTGAGGACCCTCTGGCACGGGAGTGCCAGTCACCACAGGACTGGACATATGAGCTTGGGGAGGCCAGTGGCATTGACACTTCACCAGACACTGGATTTGTCTCCCCTCCCACCGTGGCTACGGAGGAGGGGGCTGCTTATAGTGTAGTGTTGACACGGGCAGCCAAGGCCTTAAACCTTGAGCTCCCTGTCGCGGCCGTGAGGACTAACACAGCAGGCAAGCTCCAGTGAGCCTCTGCTGCCATTTAATGAGGCCTTGTGTGACGTTGTTGTGGGCACTTGGTCCAAGCCCACCACAGGTCCGCCTGTGGATAGGAACGTGGCCAGACGCTACCGCCCAGCCCCGGGCGACCCTTGCTTTTTGTCCACCCACCCCACCCCGAGAGCCTGGTCATCCAGGTCTCCACTTCCCAGACCGCATTCCCGACGGCTTCGCCCGATCGGGAATCCAAGAGGTATGAGCAGTTCAGGAAGAAGGTGTTCTCGTCCCTCAGCTTGGGACTGCGGTCAGTTAATACTGCATGCCTCTTGGGCCGCTATACCGACACCCTGTGGGATGCGGTCGCGGACGTGCTGCCACAATGTCCGGAGGAGGTCCGGGCAAAACTCACCCAAACCTTTGCGGAGGGTCGAGATGCAGCGCGGTATTCCATCCGGTGTGGGCTGGATACCACGGACTCACTGGGCAGGGCGATGGCAACGACAGTGGTGGTTTGACGCCATGCCTGGTTGAGGTCCGCCAACTTTTCGGCCGATGTCCATGCCACTCTTCTGGACATGCCGTTTGATGGCCGTCGCCTCTTTGGCGACAAGGCAGACCATGCGCATGAGCGATTTAAGGACTCCAGGGCTACGGCCAAGTCCTTGGGCCTCTCGGGCCCTCGCCAGAAAACGGGTGCCTTTCACTCCTTTCGTGGCCAAGGAAGGGGCGCACCCACACGTGCTGCCAGCCACGCGCCGCAGAATGTCCAACAGTGCGGTGGCGGCCGTGGAAACCGCTGTGGCGGCGATACGGGACAACGGCGCGGCCAGTCCACACCTTCCCCCGCAGCACCTGCCTCAAAACCCTCCTAGTCCATGCTTTCAGGCCCTTGTGATGCCAGTGGGGGCAGGGTTCGCCATCACCTCTTCCACTGGCGCACCGTCACGTCGGACAGGTGGGTGCTGCAAATCGTCCGAAGGAGCTACTCCCTCCCCTTCGAGGCGACCCCTCCAGCCATGCCACCGCAATTCCACCGCGTGTCGGGGGATCACCTGCAACTTCTGCAAGAGGAAGTCACTGCCCTCTTGGCCAAGGGGGCCATCGAGCGCGTTCCTGGGCCAGAAGTAGGGTGTGGTTGTTACTCCCACTACTTTCTGGTACCCAAGAAGGGCAAAGGGGGCCTACGCCCTATCTTGGACCTACGGAACGTCAACGGCTTCCTCCAGAAGGAGAAGTTCAAGATGCTGACTCTGGCTCAGGTCTTAGCTGCCCTGGATCCAGGAGACTGGATGGTAGTGTTGGACTTGCAGGACGTCTATTTTCACATCCCCGTCCTGCCGGCCCATTGGCGTTACCTCAGGTTCACGGTAAGGCACAAGCACTTTCGATTTACTGTGCTCCCCTTCGGCCTTACCAGCGCCCCACAAGTGTTCACCAAGGTGATGGCGGTGGTCGCAGCCCATCTGCGCAGGTTAGGGGTTTTAGTCTTTCCCTACCTCGACGACTGGTTGTTGAAGCGGGCTCGCCACAGACAGTAGTCAGCCACCTCCAGACTACTGCCGATCTCCTGCATCTGCTGGGGTTCTCCATCAACGTGCCGAAGTCACACCTGTGTCCCTCTAAGAAGCTCCTCTTCATCGGAGCGGTTCTGGACTCGGCGCAGTTTTGGGTTTATCCACCCGAACAGCGGGTTTAGGATATTCAGGCTCTGATTCCGATCTTTGAGCCTTTATCCCGGGTCTCGGTCAGGTTGACTCTGCGGCTTCTGGGGCTGATGGCCTCCTGCATCCTTCTGGTGCATCACGCCCGGTGGCGGATGCATGCTCTGCAGTGGGACCTGAAGTTTCAGTGGGCCCAGCATCAGGGCAACTTGTCCGACCATGTCTTGATCTCGGAGGGCCTGCAAAACAGCTGCAGTGGTAGCTCACGGACCGCGATTGGGTCAGTGGCAGATACCTCTCCCTACCCCGCCCGGAGCACGAAGTTGTGACGGACGCGTCCCTCCTGGGATGGGGGGAGCCACATGGGAGAGGCGGAGATCAGAGGTCTCTGGTCTCCGGCGGAGTCCCAGCTCCACATCAACCTTCTGGAGCTGCGGGCGATCCGACTTGCACTGAAGGCATTCCTCCCCTCTGTCCAGGGGAGTGTAGTGCAGGTGTTCACGGACAACACCACCGTCATGTGGTACTGCAACAAACAGGGCGGGTGGGGTCGTGGACCCTATGCCAGGAAGCTCTACGCCTCTGGCAATGGCTGGAACATCAGGGCGTGACCCTGGTGGTTCAACACCTGGCAGGTTCCTTGAACGCCAGGGCGGACAAACTCAGCCGTCGGTGCATAATGGATCATGAATGGCGTCTGAACTTGGACGTGGCACAAGGACTCTTTCAGCAGTGGGGAGAGCCTTGGTTAGATCTATTCGCCACAGAAGAGAACGCGCAATGTCATCAGTTCTGCGCGTTGGAGTTTCCAAGGCGGCTCTCGCTCGGAGACGCTTTTCGTCGCGAGTGGAGTTGGGGTCTATTGTACGCCTATACCACTTCTGCCCAGAGTGCTGAAGAAGATCAGGCGCGACCGGGCCCAGGTTATCCTTGTGGCTACGGACTGGGCACAAAGATACTGGTATCCCGAGCTACTCAGCATGTCAGTCGATCCCCTGATTCGTCTGCCTCTTTGGAGGACCTTCTGTCGCAGCAGCAGGGGACGGTCCTCCACCCGAACCTGTCCAGTCTACACCTACAAGCTTGGAGATTGAGCGGCGACAGTTGAGGCCATTTGACTTGCCTCCAGAAGTCTGTAATGTCATTCTGGCAGCCAGGTGTCCCTCCACAAAGTTGGTATACGCCTGCAGGTTAAGCATGAGCGAATTTTGCGGATCTCGCGTTCGCAAATTTTGCGGATTTGCGGATTCGCAATCCGCAAAATCCGCGAATTCCCGCGAATTTGCGGATTTTTTTTTTTGTGTTTGCCCGTGTTTCTGCCAGTTCGCGAGGGTTTTGTACACTTTCGCAAATTGCGAACTTACCTGTCGGGTCGCAAGTTTCGCGAACTTGTTGTTTCTACGTGTCCAGCCTGTTTGGGACACTCTTCTTCATCACTGCCACTCTCTGTCACCACTGCCACTCTCTGACTACTCATGCCACCCTCTGGCCCACCCATGCCACCCTCTGTTTCATCACCACACCCTCTGGTTGTCCAGTGTACATTATTTTCGGCAAAGCAAAGCACACCTTCCCTGCCTCAAGTGACCTGAATTAATTTGGGGCTGATTCATGTGTCACAGAATATTTTTTTAGCTGGCACCTGCTTCCTTAGTGCGCCCTGATTAGTGATCTTTTGCACTTGCTAAGTGCTTTCATTGTTGCAAAATTAGTTACAACACCTGCCCTGCCCCAACTGACAATAATGAATTAGGGGCTGATTAATGGATTTTAACTTCCAGCCTGGCTCCTGCTTGTCTCCCTTAGCTGTAATTCAGGACCTTTGTGGCATATGTGTAACTATTCTGAGGTTCAGAGCAGGGTCACATAATAGTTTCAACTGGCAACTGAACTCTGGAGGGGCCCCTCAGGAAGCACTCCAGGAAATGGCTACTAATGATGAGCCTGAACTTTTGAACCTGGTAAGTAGTTACTTTCAGTTTTGCTAAGATCGTATTTCTGCAATTTTGCACTTATTCGCGGGGCGCGAACTCACGCGAACAGTGCGAGCAGTGCGAGCAAAATCCGCTGCTCGCGGATTTGCGGATTTTGCGGGAAATTCGCAAATCTCGCGGATTGCGGATTTCCCGAAAATCCGCAAAATCCGCGAGCGGAACGGATTTTCCGCCCACGCCTACTGCAGGTGGAACAGATTTGTGGCATGGTGCACAGCAAAGGCTGTGGATCCACTCTCTGCATCCATTTCTGAGGTTCTCCTCTTCCTTCTTTCTCTTGCCCAGCAGGGCTCTGCTCTGGGCACTCTCAAAGGCTACCTTTCTGCCCTTTCCGCCTTCTTAAGGCTACCTCATCAGCCTTCCTTGTTCAAGTCCCCGATTGTAAATAGGTTTCTGAAGGGCATCACACACATGTTCCCTCCTGTTCCTTTCGTGATGCCCCAGTGGGACTTGAATCTTGTACTTACCTACCTAATGTGTGCTCCCTTTGAGCCGCTCCATAACTGTCGTCTCCGTCTTCTTACCTTGAAGACTGCTTTCCTGGTTGCCATCACCTCTGCCAGGAGAGTGAGTGAGCTCCAGGCTCTTTCTTTGACACCTCCTTTCCTCTCTGTTCATCCCGACAAAGTTGTGTTGCGGACGAGACCTTCGTTCCTGCCCAAGGTTGTCATGGCATTCCACATCGGGCAGTCCATTACCTTGCCCACCTTCTTTCCGCCTCCGCATCCCTCGAAAGAAGAAGAGAGGCTCCACCATCTGGACCCAAAACGTGCGCTCTCTTACTATCTGGATCGCACACGCCAGTTCCGGGTGGATGACAAACTCTTTGTTGGTTACGTGGGCGCTAAGAAGGGAAAAGCGGTGCACAAGCGGACCATCTCGCGGTGGATCATCTTGTGTATCCAGACGTGCTACTCCTTGGCAAAGAAGGAACCCCCTGTGGGACTACGGGCTCATTCTACCCGGGCCACGGCGACTACCACTGCCCTGGGCCGAGGAGTTCCCTTGCAGGATATTTGCCAGGCAGCTACGTGGGCCTCGCTGCACACTTTTGAAAGACATTATTGCCTGGACAGCCAAGTCCGGAGGGATGGCTTCTTTGGCTGTTCTGTCCTCCAGGACTTTCTGGTGTGATTATTGGTTCGCAGACCCGCCACCGTGGTTGGTATTGCTGGGGTATCTATTCTAAGGTAAGGAATCTATCACTAACGTGTCTCTTCCAGATGCACAAGTTACTACTTCTGTAACGATATATCTGTAAGAGACATTAGTTAGTTATGTTATGTTATGTTACTAGCCTTTATTATGCGCACAGCTGCTCCAGCGAAGGAGCGTCCCGGCACCTGACAAGGAAGCCACACAACATAACTGAAAAGATGGACATTAAAAAGGGAGAGGACTACGGGAACAGTAGAGTCTTAACAGCCCTACGGAATGAGAGCAGGTCGACAAGGGTCCGGATTTCAAATGGAAGGGCATTCCACAGAGCAGCAGCACGCACCCCAAAGGAGCGCCCCCCAGCTCGGCTGCGTTTGAAACGTGGAACTGCTGCTAATTCACGGTCCGAAGAACGTAGGGAACGACCCGGAATGTAGGGACACAGAAGATTATGAAGGATCTGGGCGGAGGGACCTTTTAAGATCTTAAAGGACATGCACAGTACTTTAAAGTGAATCGTCTGCCTGATGGGTAGCCAATGGAGAGCACGCAAGGTGTGGGACACAGGACAAAACCTAGGAAGGCCTACAACTGCTCTGGCAGCTGCATTTTGCACTCGCTGGAGGCGGGTGAGCTCGGCCTGATTTAACCCTATAAAAAGGGAGCTGGCATAATCAAGCCGAGACAGCATCGTCGCCTGACCCACAAGTTGATGGGTCGCGGCATCAAAAAATTTGAGTGCAGGTCTCAAGTTACGCAAAATGCCAAAGCAGCAGGCCGCAATCCTTTTGGTGTGGCATACAAAACTGAGAGTAGGGTCCAACCACACCCCCAGATTTTTTATCTCCGAAACCGGAGTGGGGGTGGGACCCAACTCAAGGGGCCACCAAGTGTCGCCCCAGAGTTCCGTCTGTTTGCCAAAGACCATAATCTCTGTTTTTTTGGCATTCAGTTGGAGACAGTTGGACGTCATCCAACTGGCCACCGCCCGTAGTCCGTCCCGGAATCTTGGGGCCTCCACCTCAGAATCCCCGCTGATCGTGACCGCTAGCGGAGTATCGTCCGCGTATGACACCATGGTCATACCGCAGTGCTTTACGGCCTCAGCCAGCGGCCTCACGTACAGATTGAACAACGTGGGGCTCAGCGAGGAACCCTGCGGGACCCCAAGTGTCAGAGGATGGGATTTGGACTGATGGGGCGGGACAGCCACACAGAAAGAACGGTCCGCCAGGAACGATCGAAACCACTGCAATGCAGTGCCCGTCACGCCTGCCTCCTCAAGGCGCTGCAAGAGGATCCCATGCGAGACGGTGTCAAAGGCGGCGCTCAGATCTAATAAAACAAGCGCCGCCGTTTGACCCGCATCGAGCACCGCCCGCAAATGCTCCAACATGAATAGGAGTGCTGTCTCCGTACTGTGGCCAGCTCGAAAACCATTCTGTGTAACATCCAGAACGTTGGTGCGCGAAAGATGGTCAGAAAGGACGATGTTGACATGCACCTCCGCGACTTTAGCTGGCCACGGGAGAAGCAAGATCGTGCGATAGTTCTCCTATTTGCTGGGATCGAGGGATGGCTTCTTCAAAATGGGCATTACTACTGCCTGCTTCCACTTCGAAGGTACCAGGCCAGACGTGAGCGAGATGTTAATCAGATCGCAGACTGGATTAGAGGGTATCAGGTCTCTAAACATTGCTGGCTTGAGCAGGTCTACCGGAGACCCTGACTTAATTTGAAGGGCCAGAGTCTTAAAAATCTCCGGTGTAAGACAGGGGAAAGAATCTAACACCACCTGTCTAGGGAGGCCATGCAGCCCGGCGCCTGTATGCACGACCGTGGGAAAGGCTCTATAGATGGTGTGGACCTTCTCTAGGAAAAAGGCCGCTAGCGTTTCACAATGGGTGTTGGAGCCAATAATGTCCACAGAGGGCTTTTTAGCCACCAGGTCCTTGAGCGCTTTAAAAATGGTTTTGGATGGATTTAGACTGTTGCGGAATTCCAGGGCATAACATGCGGCCCGGGCTCTGCAGACAGCTCGGTGATAAGACTTGACGGTAGCCATATAAAAGGCTTTTTTGCTGTTATCATAAGTTTTCCGCCAGTCTCTCTCTGCGCGTCTGCAAGAGCTTTTCAACGCACGCAGTGTACCATCATACCAAGGACTTGGGTCGCGCGGTCCACACTTACTCAATGTCATTGGAATAAGGGAATCAAGGGCTCTGGTTACCCATTCGCAAAAACGGTCATAGCCAGATTCCAGATTCTCCACTGGGCCCAGTGGGTCTTCGGAAAGAAGACGGTGGAGATCTTCCAGTTTTAATTTACTCCAACGCCGTCTGAGCAAGACTCGCGTTGAGGGCTTAAAAGGAGATTCTGGCAGTGGACATTGGATAGTCACCAGCGAGTGGTCTGTCCAAGACATAGGAAGAGGAGAGGCCACCTTTACCTCTGCTAAATTTGAAAAAAAGGGGTCCAAAATGTGACCACCGACATGGGTGGGATCCGAGACCGATTGAAACAATTGGAGGGCCTCAAGGTCAGCCACAATACCACTCACTGAAGGCAGAGCCAAGGTGTCAAAATGGAGATTCAGGTCTCCTAGAATAGAAAAGTTGGCGCACCCTACTGCCAGCGAACTAATGGCATCAGGGAGAGCCTCCCTAAATGCCACATCGTTGCCCAGTGGACGATAGATTAGCAGTCCTGAGAAAGTAAAATGGGGTGTGACAAAAACCTTAAACAAAGCGCTTTCGCAGCCGCGATATTTTGAACTCTCCAATCGCAAGGGTAGCAGGATTTGACGGCAAGCGCAATTCCTCCGCCCCTAGAAGAGCGATTGAGCGTATAAGTCGAGTACCCAGATGGAAAAGCCAGATTAAGAACAGCTGTGTCAGAGTCCTGAAGCCAAGTCTCTGTTAAACAGAAAATATCAGGAAGCTCCTTTCCAATGAGGTCGGCTGTATCCTGGTAGTGTTTAACCAACGACCTCACATTCAGGTTCCAGATGGTAATATAATGCGAGGGATGTTTACTACCAGCGGCTAACTTAGCTCCAGCACCGCCCGATAGGGCGGGGGCTTCAAGCAGCCACCTACCACAAGCACACTGATGGGGGCCACACAAGGGATAGACGCGGGCCATATCGCATAGTGGCAGACACCGACTGATGGACACAAGGGCTTCCCTGGTATAACTAAGCATAGTGCGCCGTCTATCGTCGGACAGAGGCACCACCGGACCGACGCGACAGTGCGCGGACGGGAGCAGACGGGCAGGACTCTGGCACGACTCAGACTAAGCGAAGGCACCACCGCTGCGCGTTACCGCTGCGCTAAGCGGGGAGCTTTAAATAGATGTCCCACAGTATCTCCTGCGCACTAGAGCGCTCGCCAGTAGTAGCGCCTAAACACACCACCACTCCGCTCCAAGATGGCAGCCAAAAACAAAACGAACCCCTCCCAGGAACCGGACCCACTCAAGCGGCGGTGTAAAGCCAATTATAGTGCAGGTAAGGGGCATCTAAAAACAAGGGATAAGAACCAAATAGGAACACAAATAGCAAACAGGAATTTTTAAAAGAGCAATCAGCAGTAAGAAGCGCGAAGCGCTTGAGCAGCGTAACGCTACCTTGTCAGGGCGAGCTCTTGAGGCGACTCGCCTTAAATAGATGTCCCACAGTATCTCCTGCGCACTAGAGCGCTCGCCAGTAGTAGCGCCTAAACACACCACCACTCCGCTCCAAGATGGCGGCCAAAAACAAAACGAACCCCTCCCAGGAACCGGACCCACTCAAGCGGCGGTGTAAAGCCAATTATAGTGCAGGTAAGGGGCATCTAAAAACAAGGGATAAGAACCAAAAAGGAACACAAATAGCAAACAGGAATTTTTAAAAGAGCAATCAGCAGTAAGAAGCGTGAAGCGCTTGAGCAGCGTAACGCTACCTTGTCAGCGTTGTCAGTGATAGATTCCTTACCGACCCACCCATCCTCTCCGTTCTGCGAACCGATATCTAGGGTTAAGGTCATCCCCTTTCAGGGCCCTAGTTTCATGGCACCAGTGTTGGTTCTATCATGGCTCTGCGTATCTGGCGCGGAAAAGCTGTGTATCAGAACTGACGTCAGCGCGCATGGGCGGCGTCTAAGTACTCCGACGACGTAATTCCGGCGCTAACGACGACGCAGGCGGAGCCGTGGACGACGCCTGCCGGCACGCAGGGGTATTGCTACGCAAAATTTTCTGGATCCAGTCTGACGCCTGGGGATATTCTAAGGTAAGGAATCTATCACTAACTAATGTCTCTTACAGATATATCGTTACACAAGTAGTAACTTGTGCATTAGGGTTTAGTGATGGGTAGAGGTAAAGGGAGGTATGGGTGGTTTTAGGGTTTAGGAATGGATAGATGTAAAGGTAGGTGAGGGTGATTTTAGGGTTCAGGGGTGGGTCGAGATAAAAGGAGGTTATGGTGATTTTAGTGCGATGGGCGGGGTAGATGTAAAGGGAAGAAAAGCCACCATACGCCCCCAGGAGTCCCGCAAGGAGAGCCCACAAGGCTGCGGGCATTGCTTAAATTGTGCAGGTGAGGGGTCCTAATATTTATGTTTTGGGGGGATAGGGAGTTCATACCCTTTTATCATCAGACTATGACCCTGAAGAGCAGGAAACCTAATGGTTATCTTAGGAGCTGCAGCCTCCTAATAAAAATGTTGGGTTTTGCACTCATTTTACTTAATTTTTTTTAATTAAAGCAGCAAAGAGCAGCCACATGCAGAGATAAGAGGCAGCTGTGTGTGTGACTATGGATAGCTCAAAGAGGAGGCTAGCAAACAGATGCATCCACAGAGTTGCAGACCTCACAGTTTTAATAATACTTGTTTTATATAGCGCTTCATACTGCGCAGATGCGGTTTCTAAGCACTACAAATTACTGATGTTACTATCACGACTCATGGGATTCCATTTACCTACCTCTAGGAGGATGAAAAGCTGGGATTGGAACTCATGAACTGCTAATCACCACTTATTCCAGTGGCAAATGGTCAGCTCTTTGTGCTGTATATCCAGCTTTTGGCCAGTCTGATGAAGCCAGCAATGAATATTGACGAAGGCATATTTGACAACCCTACCAATTTACGCAGTAGGCTACTGCTTTTTAAGCATCTCTGTTTACTACAGATTTACATGTCACAGGCTACCACAATTATTTAACTCCAGGCTGAACGCAGTAATTCAGTAGCTATGGGTAGAACTCATGAATACATTGCCAACACACACAGCAAACATTTTTTTTTATATAGGACAAGAAAATGTCCCAGTGCAGCTTAAAGAAAGCTGTTTAAGATTCAAGATCTCACAGACAAGGGACTCGTGGTAAGGCCATGAAAGCGGGGAATTTCCCTCTGACATGTCTTTATAGCCTGCAGTGTCATGTGGTTACATTAGAAACACCATTCTGCATGCTCACGTTCTTAAGTTGCCTTCTCTCCTAAAACAAAACGACATTTGACACACATTCTGTACAAGGGCTAAGTTTGTCACACAAAATGTTGCTATTTGTTTTTGCTGCTCGCGACAGTATTATCACAATAGAATAAACAACAGTGGCCTGACTAAGGCTTTGGCATGGTAATATGGATGATGTTATTATATATTAGACATGGGCCTTTTTTTTTAACAGAGGTGCATTTTGCTGACACTAAGAGGCCGCCCATGCCGCAATTCCATCCCAGCTGATTCCTGTTCACCTCATGCGAGGCATGCTGCCAAGATCTCCATCAAGATGTGCAGTCTGATGACATTTACTCACAGGTAGCAGTGAGTTAGATCACCCTGCAAGGATTTCGAAAATTCACACACCCTAGACAGGATAGGTTAGAATGTGCAAGGTAGGTTCAGTTTACTGGGGGTGAGTGCTTGAAATGTTCAACACTCCGCCCATCATCCCCTTTGGTTTTGCTTTGATCGGCTTAAGTTGGCAGAGTATTGCCAGACGTGTGTCCCTTTGCTCACTCTGCCACTGGATTCAAGCTAGCCTGGCTGATGACGGCTGATTAGCCAAAAACCGGTCCCAGGATGCTTGTTTCCGGTCCAGGGAAGACATGGCTTGGCAGTTCGGGCTGGACTGTTCCCATGAGGCACAGGGTCAGACTGATTTTCATATGGCCATTTCTGAACTGCTGTGACGGAGTGAGCTAAAGAATGATGATGGATTGAACCCAGATCAGTTGACTGGGGGTGAGTGCTTATCATGTTCAACACTCCATCCATCATCCCCTTTGGTTTTGCTTTGTTCGCCCTAAGTTGGCAGGGTATGCCCAGACGTGGGTCCCTTACTCACTTTGCCACTAGATTCAAGCTAGCCTGGCTGATGGCGGCTGATTAGCCAGTAACCGGTCCCAGGATGCTTGTTTCCAGACCAGGGAAGACATGGCTTGGCAGTTCGGGCTGGACTGTTCCCATGAGGCACAGGGTCAGACTGATTTGCATATGGCCATGTCTGAACTGGGGTGGCAGAGTGAGCTAAAGAATGATGATGGATTAAACCCAGATCAGTTGACTGGGGTGAGTGCTTGCAATGTTCAACACTTCGTCCATCAACCCCTTTGGTTTTGCTAGGTAGGTAGGATTACATGCAAAAATATTTTCTTTGTAATAAGCAGAATGGTTGAACTGATTATCATCTTTATCGTTCTAGTAATGCGAATCACATTATTTTGTATCCTTCTATAGATTATTGCAGTGGAAGAATTTTACTCAAAAATCACAACCCTTCAATAAATATTGAAAAGCTCTACTCTGTATATCATGTGAATCTCTTTGGGTATGCATAAGCAACTAAGCAAAAGGGTTCTAGATCTGCTACTACAATTTTCTTTGGAAGTCAGGGTTGTCATGTTCTGAAGTTGCACATCCTTTTGTTACCTTGTCAGGTTAGGGGTACAGATGGTGCAGTGTTAGCTAGCGGTACTTCAGCCAAAATATCCGGATGTTGTGCATGGAGCTAGTCTCACACAGTTCTAATGTGTATGTTGTCCAACAAATGCACAGTATAAGCTGTACAACAGGAGAGCCCTTATTGCTTTGAGTGGGTCTTGTGAAGCTGCTGTCATCACACTGTGAATAGCACCCAGATTTAAATTCCAAGGAATAGACTGCTGGAGATACTTGTATGTTCACTGAAACTCTCTGAATGAAGGAAGAAGGGGGTAGAGGTATATGGAATGGGTAGAAGTCTTCAGAGTACCTCAATCACTACTGTTCTCCCCTTCACACCACTTTACTCTTAGGTACCAACGCCCTTTTTCTCCTGCCATCTTTTGAAACTCATTATCTACATATATCAGGTCCTCTACTTCCTCTTGATCACTTTCTTCTCACTCTGTCCTCCTGCTTGTACTTCCTTGCATCACCTCCCCTTCACCATAACACCTCTCTCACACACACTGTCTCTCTCCTTATCTGTAAGAACAGCATTTTATTTTCCTTTGGTGCTGTCAATAGTTCAATAGCTATGTATACCTCCTTCACACATTTTCACATTAATGGTAGTTATAACCAGCATATATGTGACCTTTGCTTGGTGAGCGCTGGAGATCCAAAAGGTGGATGAGCAATTACCCTCAACACCTTTACTACTCACTGACATGTACTGTCAGTAACTCACAGTCTTTATCTTTAACTTCAGAGCTCTCAAAGGTGGCTCCTCATGAACACTCACTCACAACCTGACCACATTCAGACACATAAGGATGACTCAGAGGCTTATTTACAAGAGGCCTGCCCCGCTGGAGTGTCACTTTTTTTGACACTCCAGTGTCACATGCCTGTCAATCATATCTATGAGGCTATGCAAAGTCAACCTACATGGCTTTGCTTGGCCTCATAGATATGGAGTAAGGCAAGGCAGCGCAAATCACTGCGTTGTCGTACCCTGCGTCAAGGAGGCGTTCTGTGGGCACTGCAGTGGATTTTCCCACGCAACACCCATGGATTTTGACGCTGCCTCAGATTTACAAAATCACTTAAACATAAGGCAGCTCCAAAGCCTTACGCCTCCCCAGAACTGCTGCAACGATGAGAAATGTTATAATTTCTCCTAAAATGAGGGAAACTCTCTTCTGTTTTTGTGCAGGAAGGTGGCTCTTCCTGCACCAAAACAATCCTGCCTACAACATGGACACCCTTGCACCATTGTGCAAGGGTGCCTGCGTTGGCATCAGGCACCAAATTGTGCACTGCAACTGGCTGGAAGGACAGGAATACACTGTATTCTGGTGAATAGTGTGCATTCCTGTCCTTTCAAATTGGCGTAGAACAGCATAGCAAAAAGACTTATGGCACTACTCGACAAGTTTTTCTTTATAAATGAGGCCATCAGTTCTCAGTATGAATTATCTGAATTACCTTTGTTGCTTAAAAAATACACTAACAGGTGGCAAAAGCAAATGGAAGATGAAGTAAACATGAAATGTAAAGATGGACTGCATCACTGCGTGATTGTTGAGAAATCCATCTGTGTTTTTTGCTTTTAAAATTAAGAACCTGAAAATAGAAGGAAGCAGGGACCCATTTCAAAATCAGTTTTTAATTTCCGCTGGGTCTGAGATCCTTCCTGACCCACCCTACTTGCAAGGTACAGCGGACTAAAAGGTAGAGTAAACATGTATATCCATGTCACCGGGATATTGATTCCAGTTCAGCCCTTCTAGTTATCGATCACTGCTTTCTGGCAATCGTAGTTTTCATTACCAACAACTAACCTAATTGAGCTGACACAGCCACTCTTTTATACTATTTGACCATTGAGCTGCCTGATGGTTGAATTGTGAGCGCCCTTGAATATATTATTTTTACTTGTGTTCTGTAATGTCATTGCATTCCTGAGGTTCGGGGTTCTACTGTTACACGGGCCATTTTTCGCCTGAGTTGACTTCTGGGCAGTAGTTTTCCTCTGGACTCCTTGTTGTGTATTTCTCGAAGGCTTGTTTAGATTTATACTAGATTTTGGAATAACGTTTCTTTTAACTTCTCACCTTCACCTTTTCCTCATTACCGAACCATCACAATTTTGCATCAGGGAGGAAACCGATTTTTTACTTAAAACAAGCCCACAAGGCATTAATTTGTGGCTCCGTTATTTAGACAAAATATTGAGTTGTGAATATCAGGTAAGTAAAATAGTTGTCAATAATATTGTTAATATCATTTTCAATAATATAGCTGAAAAATATTGTTTTTTAGTTATCTTAATGCATTTGAGTTTATGTGTTATTATTGTTTGTATCATTGGTAATACTATTTTTAAATATAGTGTGTAATTTTAAGTGATTTATCATTTTTATTTTAATTGCTAATAGACATTTCTAATGTAACAGGTTCCTAGGTTTGCAGTGGTATGGGGGGAAGTTGATTAAGCAATAATTTAATTAACAATTAATTATTAATTTATTGTTAATTGTTTAATTGATTATTCATTGTGTAATAAGTGTAATATTTATAATTTTTAGTTATATATTAGGTGCGGGCTGCTGGGTTTGTATGGGTTTAGGGTGGAAGTTAACTAAGTATTAACTACCAATTAATTATTAATGTGTTATTAATTATTTCATTGATTATTAATTATGTAAATTGTGTGATACATTTATATATTAGTTATATATTAGGTGTGGGCTGTTGGGTTTGTAGAGATATAGGGTGGGAAGTCAATTGAGTAATAATTATCAACAAATGATTTATTTTTCATTACTTAATTGATCATTAATAATGTACATTATGTAATAATGATTTATTTTTGTTATGTTTTAGTTGCAGGTTGCTAGGTTTGTAGGGGTATAGGGTGGGGCATTAATTACATAACAATTAATTAACAAATAATTATTACTTTTTTATTAATAGGTTAATTGATTATCAATTATGTAAATTGTGTTACCCTTATTTATTTTAGTTATAGTTTAAGCATGGGCTGCTAGATGTGTGGGGGTATAGTGTGGGAACTTGAGTAATACATAGATACCAATTGTTTAAATTGATAATTATCAACTTTTTCATAATCATGTAAATTGTTTTTTATTTTTTTTAACTATAATTATTTTTGGTTAATTAATAATGTTCATAATACGAGTTTTATATTTGTTCTAAATTAATAGGGTTATTCAAATATGTAATGTGTTTGAAGTGAAGTTGCACAGACTTGAGTGGGAGTAAATCTTACTGCTCCGAAGTCCAATGCTTTCCCTACTGCTGTTCAGACTGAAGTGGGAATTGTAAATATTACCCCTCCGAAATCCAACATTTTCCCTACTGCTGCACAGACTGGAAAGGAGATTGTAAATATTACCCCTCCAAAGTCCAACACTTTCTGTACTGCTGCGCAGACTGGAGTGGAAATAGTAAATCTTACCCTTCCGAAATCCAATGCTTTCTCTACTGTTGCACAGACTGGAATGGGAATAGTAAATCTTACCCCTCCACAGTCCAAAGCATTCTCTACTGTTGCACAGACTGCAGTGGGAATAGTAAGTCTTACCTTTCCGGAGTCCAATGCTTTCACTACTGGTGCACAGGCTAGAGTGCGAATACTAAATCCTACCCTTCTAAAGTCCTACGCTTTTCCTACTGTTGCACAAACTCGAATGGGAACAGCAAATGTAAATTCTCTGAAGTCCAAGTCTTTCTCTAATGTTACAGAGACTGGAGTGGGAGTAGTAAGTCTTACCCTTCTGAAGTCCAAAGCTTTCCCTACTGCTGTACAGACTGGAGTGATAATAGTATATCTCACGCCTCCAGAATCCAATGCCTATCCTACTGTTGCATAAATTGGAGTGGGAATATTGTATCTATTAGTTCCAGACTTCAAAACATTTCTTAAGGATATTTAAATATACCTACCTATTATTATTAGTTACATTTTTAGATTTTATATTATTTGTTCATATATATATTTTTTACCTTTTGATAATATTTATAGTAAATGTCTTTTTTGGGATTATATAATTTTTATATTTAATTAATTTGGTAATTTATTTAATGTTTTGCAGTTGATTTGTTCACATTTTTTATGAATATGTATATATTCACTGAAACAACCATAGGTTTCAGGAGCGTTCTAGTTAGTTGGACATTTCGCTCATACAAAACCATTGAAATTCCCCCCGTTATATTTAGTTCAGCTAACTATAACTCATGCGGCCGCAATGCACTGCTGATGACGTCACATATTACATCACTTATGACATGGTCAGTGACATCACTCATGACATCACTGATGACATCTCAAATGATATCACTGATGACATCACTGATGACATCATCCAGTGAATGTGTGTTTTTCTGAAAATTAAATATGTTTTATATATGTATATCTCAAGGTCGATGGAAGAATAAATGGGTATATAAGTGTCTAAATGGATGATTTTTTTTGAAAAATTGATTGTATAACTGACTGATTAAGTGGGTCTTAGTGAATACATGGGTTAGTGAATAATGTTTAAATTTATAAATATCTATCACTCTCTCACTTTATGTATAAGTGGCTGCATGGGTTGGCGAGTAGCTACATGAGTGTCTATATAGGTTATTCGTTAGTTTTTTGAGTATCAATATGAGTGCCTGTATGGTTCGGTGGCGGGTATTACGTAGTGCATAGATGCATGAATGAGTGACACTGTTTGTATGTGTTGAAGACAGCATGTGTGCAGGACTGTATGGGTGGATGAGTGTGTGTATGGGTGTGTTAGTTAATGAATGACTTTCTCAATAGTGTCTTTATGAGTAACTACATATGTATTGGTATGTCTATTGTTTTAAAAATGTTGGTTTCTATTTTTGAGTGTGTGTATCAAAGGTTATATTAGGGCGAGAGGAGGTCTGCCACTCTATCACAAGAATGATGTCATCAGTGATATCATTTGAGATGTCATCAGTGATGTCACTGACCATGTCATGAGTGATGTAATATGTGATGTCATCAGCAGTGCATTGCGGGCGCGTGAGTTATAGTTACCTGAACTAACTATAATGGGGGAATTTCAATGGTTTTGTATGAGTGAAATGTCCAACTAACCATAACTTCCCTGAAACCTATGTTTTTTTCAGTGAATTTCTAAGGTTTTTGAAATGCTAACTCCTAACTATAACATGCCTGAAAACTGTGTTTTTTTCAGTTCATTTCTAAGGTTTTTTAAATGCTAGTTTCTAACTATGCCTACAGAGGTAGGAATTGTGAAGAAAGAGGTAAAAACACACCCTGAAAGAAGAAAAAGAAAAGCAGAAAAAAGCAACAGAAGTCCTCAAAGATAAAGAAAAGCGTAGGAAGAAGGAAGACGTGCAGAAAGAACAAACAGAGGAGCAGAAGGAGGCCTTGTTGCAAAATCATCCTGTACCCTCAACTTTTTCAGATGGGTACTGGTGGTAACTGACTCTGACTAACCAGTCCTAGAGCCAGTGCTATGTGAAAAGAAGCTTAGAATACAGTTAAAACACCTGCATACACTAGGGAACACTATGCGCTGGGGTACCCCTGTGATTACCATGGCCTCCTCTGTAAGACCCAAGTACATAATAGGGCAGGGGGATTAAAACTACCTCTTAAAATGCGCCACAGGGCGCGTTTGCACACTGGTGAAGGGAGGGGGGCTGAGCTGACGTGTGCAAACACACCCTGTGGCCGTTTTCATTTGGTGGATAAAGTCCCCTTGAATCCTGAGTGTCCCTTGGGAACAGCTAGCCCACCAGGAATCTCCAGTTAGCACCACAGAGCTGAGTTTCAGAGAGGTGTAAAAATGGGCACAGCCTGGACCACCTCTCTGCAACGCAGCGGCGCTTAATGGAAGCACCTGGTGGACTAGTTGGCCCCTAGGGGCCCTCAGGATTGAAGGGGAATGATTTGCCCAACTTAAAACGCACCACAGGACGTGTTTGCACACGTCACCTCAGGCCCCATCCCCTCCCTTCACCACTCTGTAAATGCACCCTGTGGCCATTTTAAGTTGTGAGATTAAGTCCCCTTGAATACTAAGGGTCCCAAGGGTCAAACTAACCCACAAGGTACCTCCAGTAAGCGCTAGAGAACTGCATTGCAGAGAGGTGTAAAAAGGGGCGTGGCCTCTGAACACCTGTCTGCAACGCAGCTCCCTGGTGCATACTGGAGATACCTCTTGGGCTAGTTGGCCCTCAGTGACCTTCAGTATTGAAAGAGAATTAATTCCCCAACTTACAACTCATCACGGGGCGCGTTTGCACAATGGTGAAGGAAGGGGGCGTGTCCTGAAGTGACATGTCTGCAAATACTCCCTGTGGCGCGTTTTAAGTTGGAGAATTAATTCCTCCTCAATCCTGAGAGTCCCTGGGGGTTAACTAGCCCACCAGGTACCTCCAGTATGCGCCAGAGAGCTGCGTTGCAGAGAGGTGTTCAGAGGCCATGCCCCTTTTTACAACACTCTGCAACGCAGTTCCGTGGCGCTTATTAGAGGTACCTGGTGGGCTAGTTAGCCCCCAGGGACCCTCAGGATTGAAGAGGAATGAATCCCCAACTTAAACCGCGCCACAGGGTGTGTTTGCACACATGTCAACTCAGGCCTCTCCCCCTCCCTTCACCACTGTGCAAACGCGCCCCTGTGGCGCGTTTTAAGTTGTGGATTAACTCCCCTTGAATCCTGAAGGTCCCTGGGGTGCAACCAGCCCACCAGCTACCTCCGCAAAGCGCCACAGAGCTGCTTGCAGAGAGGTGTAAAAAGGGGCATGGCCTCAGAACACCTCTCTACAACGCAGCCCCCTGGCGCATACTGAAGGTTCCTGGTGGGCTAGTTGGCCCCCAGGGACCCCCAGTATTCAAGTGGAATTCGGACCCAATCTGCAAACGCGCCGGGGGGCGTTTGCAGAGTGCTGAAAGGAGGGGGCATTGCCTCTGTTTTTTTTTAAGAAGGGGGCTGTGTAGTCCCCCTTCTTTTTCAAATTTTTTGACCCTGGGGACCTCATCCCCCAGGGCCTGCCCCTGATTTTTTTAAAACAAATAAAAAAAATTAGAAGGTAGAAGGGGGCTGCTTTCCCCCCCTCCCGAGGCCTTAATCTGCCCCGGGGACCCCATCCCCGTTGGCATGGCCTTTTTTTAAAATTTAAATTATTTTGGAGTGGAACTGTGTTGCCCAACTCCTCTGGCCACTTATGGCCCCGGAAACCCTATCCCCCGGGGCCGGCCCTTGTTTTTTTAAAATTATTAATTTTTTAACATTTTGGAGAGCGGGGCCATGTGGCCCCTCTTCCTGGACACTTGTAGGCCCGTGGAACCCATCCCCCGGGGCTGGCCCTCTCTGTTGGGGACCGTGGGGGGTCCCCAATCCCCCACGGTCCCGCCGGCTCCCCGCGTACCTCGGGAGCCCGCATTGCTTTTCCACATAGGGAGCTGCTAACATGCAGCTCCCCATGTGGAAAAGCAATTTGGTTTGAATTTTGAAAAAGAGAGCAGGTTTCCCTGATCTCTCTTTCAAAATTCAAACAAAATTTGCTATGGCAGGGAGGGAAACGCGAGGCTCCCGGCCTGCCATAGCAAACTACAGTGTCCCGGGGTTGGGCACCACGGGACACTGCAGGAGCTGGCCCTGGGGGGTGGTGGTCCCCAGGGACATGACAAGGCTCCAAGAGGGTGGCTGCGTGGCCCCCATCCCGCAATTTACAAAGCCCCGTGCTGTGCTGGTCTCCGAGGCTGGTGGGTCTGTCACGGACCCCTCAATTTAGATATTTAGAGCCCCAGGGAGGTGGCAGCCACCGGGGTGTGTGGGGGGGCTTAAGCGCCCCCCACACAAGGTTTTTTTTTAAAAAAGCCCTGGGGTAGCGGTCCCTGGGGCTGTGTGCCCCCCGCAATCACAATTACATTGATCCCCGAGGTGTGGCGGGCTGCGGGGGGCGTGTGCCCCCGCAATTATTTATGCTTTGCCCCGGGGTGGCGGTCCCCGGGGCAATGTGGACGGGGATTGGGCCCCCCACACTTTTTTTAAGCATGCCCCGGGACGTGACACCCTGCGCGGATTTTGACGATTTTAAAAACAAAAGATTATTCCCTTGTGGGACCCCCTAAGCAGGCCTAGTGGGTCAGCGTGTTTCTACCCTGCCCCCTTTTCGTGTTTTTTGCATTTTTTTCTCTGCTTTCTCGTCCCTCGGTTCTACCGAGGCACAAGATGGCTGCAGACACTTCCTGGTTTGGAGTGTTGACAGCCAATTAGCAAACAGCTTGTCATCGGGAGGGTGCACAGATACTGAGTGGCTATAGATATATATGTGAATTTACTTTTGATTTTCTCAGCAACTACTGAATGGATTTACACCATTTATCAAAAAGGCACGACTCTGAACTAAGGGCTACCTTTTTGACAAATTTGGTGTAATTCCGTTCAGCATTTCGGGCTGTAGCTGCGGCTAAAGTGTCCTATGGGAAATTGCATGGGGAAAACACGTTTTGTGATGCCCTTTTTTCTTGGCCCCCGCTGGACGAATCACCCCCAAACTTTCAGGATAGGAGCGGACCGGAGCGCCCCACGAGTTTTGAAAATTTCGTGAAGATTTATCAACCAGCGCCAAAGTTATTTGGAATAGAATGTTGCGGATTTCCTATGGAAAATAGGCCCTAACTATAACTACCAACTGGCGACCACCAGTAGGTAATCTATATATTAAAAAAGTATATTTTTGTATGCTTTTAGCAATATTATTGTGAAACGATATATTTTTTCGGTGTTTTTGTACGTATAATTATAGTGAAACCATATTTTTAAAATAAATATTTTTGACGCTATTGTTTAATATCACGATATTCTTGTTTTCAATGTTGTTTGAGTAATCTTTTCCTATACAGCTCTAAGGAATACCTCTTTTTCTTTTAAGGGCATTTCAAGAGTAGATGCTCCTTTTATGCATTTCTTGGAAACTATGGTATTTTTAACTGTCTTCTAAAAGGCTGCACACTTTCAAGGGCCTCTTCAATCTTGCTGGTAACTTACTAACTGTTACCTTGCTTGTCTTCAGTGCAGCTTCCAGGAATTCTCTGTGTGATTTTCGAATTATTTACATTCAAGTGCATACTGGGTTTCTGTTTTTCAACTGGAGTGGTTGTCGCAGAGACTTGACTCTAGCGCATTGAATTTTGGGGCAATTTGTGCAACACAGTGCATTCTGGGGCAGTAACATGCATCAAAATACTCAAGGAGTTGTGCACATCATGTTTGAATGTTCGGAAAGAAAGAATATTCTGAGCAAATTTCCACTTTCTGAGTTGGGTCTTTTTGATTTGTTCTGTTCCTGAGCGTATATCATTTTTGTATTTGGAACATATTTTTAAAAAACATGGATTCAGGTCAACTTCTTCACATTCAGCCAAGTCCTTTTCTACATGTTCATGGAAACCAAATGTTAAATGGCAACAATGGTATAGGGTATTTGAACATTGTATTGTTGATTTTGATTGGTAAGACTTCACCTTGAAGAAAGAAAGCACTTTTATTCAGCTTGCTGGGAGATGCTGGTCAGGATATTTTTGACAACCTTCCAGAAATAAATCCGCCAATCAGACACTTTATCCCTTGGGGTGTTTTTACAGAAGCTGTTCAGCGTTTAGAAAAAGGAGTTACTGAGCAGCCAAGTACTAGACATGTCTTTGAAGTCTCCCCCACTTCAAAGGCACAACTGGGTATAAGTACTGAACATCTGTCACCACCACTTCAGTACACTTCTGGACCTGTGAAGACTCTGCCAAAGAAGAAAAATTGTTGTGCTGCTGAAGGACTCCCACTCTGTTCGACTGCTGCTTTGCTGGACTCCTGCCTTGCTGCGCTGCCCTGCTGCATGCTGTTCCCCTGCCTGGGTGAGAAGGACTGGACCTGCATCACTTGAACCCAGAGTGACTCCAAGGGCTAGCTGACTGGCCTCCAGACCTGAAATCTCAGGGACATAAAAGACTTCCAACTTAGCTTCTTCTGCACCCTTCCAAGTGGTTCCAACCCTGACCTGAACCCTTGGAGATGATGCCTAAGGTACTTGCTTCAGCAAAACTCATGCCTCCACTGTCGAACTGGCACATCAGCGCTGTTGCATGTATCAGAACCGGCGCATCACCTCTGTTGCTTGGATCAGAACCAGCACAGCACTCCTGTTGCGAGGATCAAAACCAGTGCATTGCTCCAAGAAATAAATATCATATCTCAAGTTCTACTTATTGGATTTTTGTCATTTTTTTATTTATTAAATTAAGTGCTGTTTTTCTAACCTAGTGTGGAATCTTTTTGTGTGTTTTTTCACTGCTTTACTAAGTGTTGAACATTTACTTTACACAACGTCTCTAAGTTAAGTCTGACTGCTCTGTGTCAAGCTACCAGAGGGTGAGCACAGTTTAAATGAAGGATTTCCTGCTTCTTACGCTGACTAGGATTGTGGTTGCTGATGGCAATCATGATGGGACCCCCTTAAAGTTTAAGGTACGGCCAGGGAACAGAGGGGAAGAAATAGGACATAGCAACAAGAAAGGTGTTCCCTCAGTGGCCACAATTTTTCAATACAGGTATACATCCCATTCTTAGTGTATCAAAGGTGACAGATTCACAACAACCTTTTTTTTAATTTTCTTCATAAAATATATGAAGTTTTTTATTTTCTATTAAGCATTGCTTTCAAGTATTTATATTTTTTCGTATTATTTAAGTTCATAAGAGACATTTAATCACAATTTTAACATTTTATAAATAATTTCATGGTTCATACAATAAGAAAGAAAACGTTTTTCAAACAAGACCATAACTATATACACAAGAAAAACTATTTATACAGATTCATATTCCCCTGATATCACACAAACAATCCTAACATGCTCACACATTCATACCCTCATTACAATCACATCCACACCCTCTGAAAAAGGAAACTGATTCTTAATTGGCAGGGAGCCCCCCACCAACTAGTGGGTCTCAAAACACAATGTGAGACCCCGCACTTTGTCGACGCGCGTTTCGGCGGCACACGGCCACCTTCCTCAGGACCTCTTCCAGGCAGTCAAGCCCACATGTACAGGGGACTTAAAATATATAGTAAAAAAATAAACTGTCACCAACTAAACTTTCTGTAAAAGCAGTAACCAACCCATTTGTACAGAAGTCTGTTAGACCTGTCCATCCTTTGGGTGGTCCCTCCTATTAGTTATTTATTTTTGTCTCCTTTTTGCCCCTCAATTCCTTTCATTTTTATGTCCACTGGAATGTTTAGGTGTTGTCCTGGGGGTTAGGTACTCCTTAACCTTATAGTTCCTCATAGGCCTTGAAATCCCTCCTTTTCTAGGGCAAGTTTAGCTACACAAAATGGTGGCCAGTAAGTGCCATAACTGATTTCCTCAGGGAAGGGGCCCATAGAGCAACATAGGGAAACTCTAGAACCTTCCAGCTGGTTCTGGCAGCCTGGGGTCAGCCTATATAAGGTCAGGACAAGGGCGGCCATTTTAGAGTGACCCGAGGAGCTTGAGTGAAACCTGGTGAGGAGAAAAGCAGTACTGTAGGGAGGAAGGCGCACTGTGAGGGGTTAGATCGTCCCACGGGCCGGCTGCTCTACTGTGCTGGTGTGTCCCCCTACCTATTGACTAAGCCCTGGCACCGCTTTATCATCACTAGCTCTATACATCGAATTGTGCCCCAGAGAGAAACGTGGCTGGGCTGCTTTTGAAGAGCTTCAGACGACTGGCCTGGGAAATCAACCGGGAGAGCACTTGATTGTAAAGGAGACTGCCTGCCATTTTAGAGTGACCCGAGGAGCTTGAGTGAAACCTGGTGAGGAGAAAAGCAGTACTGTAGGGAGGAAGGCGCACTGTGAGGGGTTAGATCATCCCACGGGCCGGCTGCTCTACTGTGCTGGTGTGTCCCCCTACCTATTGACTAAGCCCTGGCACCGCTTTATCATCACTAGCTCTATACATCGAATTGTGCCCCAGAGAGAAACGTGGCTGGGCTGCTTTTGAAGAGCTTCAGACGACTGGCCTGGGAAATCAACCGGGAGAGCACTTGATTGTAAAGGAGACTGCCTGGTTTCTTTTTTTTTCCCTCTTCGGGACCCAACCTGAACTGCTTCCACAAAGTGTGTGGGGTCGAGTAGAACATCGCCCCTTCCTCCAAGGGTCCTGTGTGTCCATAAGACTGAGGAAAGAACCTTACCTTGCTGCGGCTAGCGGCCGTTTTCCCTGTTACTGGGCTACTGTCCCCTTTTTTACAAGCCCGTTAGGTAGATCCAGCGGGGAGGGCCGCTTGGGGTCAGCAGGGCAGCAGTTCCTACGAGACGACATCGCGGAGGCCAATGAGGGCAGGCTAGCGAGATCCCAGAAGAAGGGGGCGGGAATCGGAGAAGGCCGGCCCGCGTTCGTTCCCTACCTCTCTGAGTCCTGAGGCGAGGGCGGGACGCAGAGCCGACAGCAACGCCGAGAGAGTCGTGGCGTAGTTCCGGCCCCTTCAGCTGCTCTGAGCCTACAGCGCCACGACCGGAATCACCACAGAGCAACGGTAACGTGGTCAGAGGAGGAAGTGGAGCTGTGTGATCTGACCGGGACGAATCTGTCCGACACCCGGTAAGACCGTGAGGTGAAGTGCAGGGCCGCAGGGCCTGAGTGGGCCTCGCTGTTGCCTCGCAGTGATAGGTGGGGAGAGTCTGTTCCAAACCAAGCTACCAGCGTTAAATGGAAGAAAGAACAGACATCGGAGGCCAGTAGTAAGCGGGCCTGGGGAAACCATTAGACTGTCGGTCATAATAAGGACGAGTGGAAAAGAAACAGGGGACAAGGTTGATGAATTCCCAAATATTTCATATAAACCCAATTGAAACATTCACCTGCTTAATTTGAACAGAGAGGAGTAAAATAGGCAGAGCTGTGCAAGCACTTAACTGAACTTTATTGAATGTGATAACTAGACTGCACTATTATAAGTTTTAAATTAGACGTGTTCTTTTTCATGTGAATCACTATCTAAGTAACCAGAAATCTGCTTATAACTTCCAGTATTAAGTTTAAGTGTTTATTACAATTGTTGAAAGGAGAGTTATAATAATGAGACACCCTTGCTGCAGAAAAATGGATGTGGAAAATGCTTGATGTACAACCTCATGTGTTAATTTTACAAAGCAAGAAAACTTAAAGAACTTTTATAAAATGAATCGTATTTTCCTAAAACTGGTGTAGCGTTGTTTTTGAATGGATGGACGCTGAATTACTGAAGGGTGTGACGCAAGCTTAACATTGATGCCTCTAGGTTTGACCTTCCTACTCTGTGTCAGGCTACCCTATGTGGTCTGGTGACCCCAGGTCCAACAAAGTCATTAGCATAATTCAAAATGACACCATAGCTCAACACATGACCAACCACAACCTGAGTCCTCAGTGTGTGTACCTGAACCATAATTATATGCAGAGCTAAGAAACATTAAGGAGTTTTATTAGAAAGAACCTAATTTTCAGAGAAGAAATTACTAAAGTACTAGGGAAACCAAACAATGCGACATATGTTTCCAGAGAGGACAAAAATAGTAACAGCACATTTCAAAAGATTCAAGATATACATTCATTTACTTACGATTAAAAAACATTTCTTCTGCTTAATCCCAGAAGAACGGTGTCACAGGTATGACCTACGTGTGATGGTAAGTCAAAAAGATATATTTTTCACTGTAATACCTAAGAGACAAAAGTTGGACCCCTTTCTAAATAGACTCATAATTAAGTTGTGAAGGCGATAAAGACATACTTCTAATAGACACGCTTGCCTTACCCCTATTCAGTAAGAGGGGATATCCATCGGAGTCCAGTTATGTAATAAAACGAGGATGACGCAGATCCAGTCATGCAGCAAGTAATGTGTTGTTCACTGGAATGATAAATGTCAACACTAAAAACGGTGATCCAGTTTGACCAATTCCTCTAACTCCTAACTCATTCACATCATGCCTCACTAATGCGGAAGAACCCACCTTTTCATAGAATCTGATAATCCCTTTCTGCAACGTAGTCCATCTAAGTTATGGTCTCATCCGTTTTCTAGTCAGTGCCCAGATAGGTAAATTTCTTGTATCCTCGGATAACCTACGATAAAAAAGGGACCAAAGTCTCAGTCTCTATAAGCCCCGAAAAGAAAACGAGGCACTTGGGTATAAAGGCGACTGATTTCTTATCAGGACAAGGATGTACTCACTAGCAAGCCCGCCACAGGAGAATCGGTGTATACCCCAAAAGACGATGTCTTAAATGTGTGGTCAATACACACATGTTTTATCAATGCTCATGTAACGGATAGATCAAATAACGGTGATCCCTTTTCAAAGAAAATTTAAAAATGCGCTGTGTACAGACAAGGAAAAGTTGACTACTAAGTACGAAAGCGAGACTATCCCCGTATATCTCAGTATCCCTATGCCGAACAGATCGAATTACGTTTGTTGACATTTTTAAGAAAGAAGAAAGGGGGGGTTCTAAGTAATCATGAACTGCTAAGTACTCAGTAAAGTTAACCACGCAGGAAAAAATAAGAGAGAAAGCCCGTAACCATCACATATTTCTACTTACTGCAGTGTCACACAGAGTGTGGATCAACGCGAGCTCCAACCGGGTAGTGTGATTCTAAACAAAGAACGTAGTCGGCGGCCATGATTTTAAGCTAAAAGAAACTGTGAAAATATTGCGATATCTAACAAACTGCAGTGAATCAAATATCGGCAGTGAAAATAGAAGGTGGACTCCCATCCCATATCTAACAGTTTGCCGTGAATCAAATGTCGGCAATGAAAATAGAAAGTGGACTCCCATCTATGTTATTACAATAACCGAGGGGATCATGCCGACAAGATGTGATGTTGAATCCTAACACACGATATTCTAACATAAACTCAGACAAAACGACTACGTCATGTGGTCAAATCCTCAGTAACCCAATTATATTAAGGGTAAAAAAGACATAAATAATGTATTCAAAGCAAAATAAAAAAAAATTTTTAATTCTTTATTTGGGGAATGATAACTAATCCATAACATACTATAGGCAGAAATAAGAACGGAGCAAAGTGTACCGATAATACCAAACAGTACCGATAATACCAAACAGTTCCCAAAATGAATAGGGACTGTAAAATATGTGTACTCGCATTGGTTCCAATCACAGTGTTCTAAAATATAACAGAGAGATGTCTCTGATCATCGAAGATCTCCCAAAGGACAGATGATTCCCTATGCTGCAAAACAGTGCCCAAAAGCAGCTAAAGGCAGAAACAAGACAAAATAGTCATTGACAAAATAGTCATTGACAAACACACAGTTATAGAGCTGGAGTAACAAAAACCAACTATGTGTAATAAAACGGACTCTATTTCGTGACATACCAAGATATTTCCTCGTTAAGGCCACGTTTAACGCAGTCCAAATGGTAAATCCAAAAGGTTTCACGTTTTTTGCGTGTAATTTCTGTTAATTGGCCTGATCTAGATTGCACTTTCTCCAAAATAGACCATTTAATTTCTTGCTCATCATGGTTCATTTTCAAAAAATGTGCAACTAACGGTGCCATCAATTTCTTGGTTCTAATAGCGGATTTGTGTTCGCTAAAATGTGTGCGGAACTCACGGCCAGTTTCTCCTACATAAGCCAACCCACAACCACAGAATAGAATATAGATTATATTTCTGCTGCGACAATTAGTCAGATAGCGAAGTTTGATTTCCTTGTCATTGTATTCAATGATCTCAGATGTAATTGCTGAGTCACAAGCATGACATGAACCACATCTATGGTTACCCAAAATGACAGGTAATCCTGTGATGGAACGTTGACCATCTAAGGGAGATCTTTTAATCTGACGAGTATGCACTAGCATATCCTTCAAGTTCTTATTTCTCCTGTAGGCTAGCAAGGGTAATGGCATGGGGGGAGCATTCTCGTCTGTATTCAGGATTATCCAGTTTTTATTTATAATGTTCCTGATTTTGAAATTCAAGGTTGAATGATTTATCAAACATGTGATCCGATTGTGCTTCAGACGATTTGACCCTTGTAGTAATGCTCCTCTATCGTAATATTTGGCTCTTTTGTAAGAGTGTCGCACTAATCGATGGGGGTAACCTCTCTTGAGTAATCTATCCTTAAGTGCATCTCCATGCATATGGAAGGCAGCCATATCCGTACAGTTACGCCGAATCCGTAAGAATTCCCCAAAAGGAATAGATTCCCTCTGGCAGTTGGGATGGTAACTGTCAAATTTAAGAATAGTGTTTTTGGCTGTAGATTTCCTGAAGAGACTCAGTTGTCCGCTGGTACCCTCAATGCTGATATCCAAAAAATCAACTTTGTTGTTATCATAGTTTACTGTGAACCTCAGGTTTGTATAGCTGGCATTGAGCCAGAGAACAAACGTTTGCAACATGTCAACTGATTCACTCCAAATGAAGAAAATATAATCTATAAAGCGTTTCCAAATAGATATATTCTCAAAAAATGAGGCCACTTCATTGTAGATGTTATGCAGTTCCCACTCCCCCATAAACGCATTTGCCACACTTGGGGCACAAGATGCCCCCATTGAAGTGCCCTTAATTTGTTTGTAAAGAGAGCCATTATATTCAAAGAAGTTGTTCATGAGCACAACTTCAAGACATTGCAAGATGAAGACATCTGGTCGGTTATCTGGGAACCTCTGCAGGAGAGCTGACACCGCCTGCAACGCCCGGCACTGAGGAATGTTAGTGTATAACGCCTCAATGTCGAGCGTCACAAGGATGTCAGTCTAACAGAAATGTTAAATGCTTGGGAGTGCAGCTAATGCTAAAGAGAAAGAAAAGAACCAGAATAGAGCAAGGAGAGCAGTTCAAAATTATATAGATGCTCAATGGGATGAATGTCAGCAAAGGTGGAGGAAGTGTGTAGTTGAGGGAGCTAGAATGTACCCAGATTTATACCACAGGAAAAGACTAAAAAGAATAGTAAACAGAGAAATGATGATAAGGAAGCTTCAAGGAAAGCAGACACTGATAGTGATTCAGGGGACGAAATATTAGAAGCTTTGTTGTACTCACGTACACCTCCATATGTGGCTCCTATAACAAATACAAATGGTGTTCCAAGCCCTAGTGCTACAGTGGCTACAGGCACTGTTGATCTAAGTATTATCCAGATTGAGAGTCCATTTCCAGCACTTACGATTGTCCTTGCACCTACTGAAACAGCTCCTACTGTAAATGCTCTGAATGTTATTGCTTCAATTTTGACTGTTCTTTCCGCAGTTTCACAAGCTGTAACAGCACAGACATTGGCAGTAACAGTTGCTACTGCACCAATTAATATTGTTCCAAGCACTGTTATTCAAGGTGCTGTAGGAGGAGTGACTGCGACCGGGTTTATCCCGACATTGCAGAATTCAGATTGCTGCCTGGACACCACCACAAAATGTCCAATCATTGAGATAAGAAAGGAGAATTGTTTTCACTACACCAATTGCCCAGGGAGAAACAGGATCATTTCATGATGGGATTTTTCCCTAATGGTTTAAGAGGACTTCAGAGAAGAAGAGAGTGGGAGAAACAGAGAGACCATCTACGAGCCAGGAAAAGGCGAAACCTTTTGATGTGCCAACATTGACGGTAGAATTAGAAGAAAATATCAGAGGGTGCTTAGGGGCAGATTTATGAAGGGCTTGCGCCATGTTTACGCCACCGTTGCGTGACGCAACAGCACGGAAACGTGGCGCATCCCTGCACCCTATTGACAACGTGACGCATCTAGGAGATGCGTCACGTTGTACAGCACTGCGCCATGAGGAGGCGTTCCTGCGCAAGGGGGGCGTTCCTGCGCAGGAACGCCTCCTGAAAGTGGCTGAGTGAAATCTATGATATTTCACTCAGTCACTTTCAGGGCAATGCTGCGTCAAAACCCTGCGCCTGCTTGAAGCAGGCGTAAGGCTTGAGGCAGCATTGAAAGAATAGGCCCCCCAGAGCATTGCTGGAGCTGCGTCGCGCTTGCGACGCAACTCTAGCAATGCGCCACATTTCCGGCACAGATGCGTCACGCATCTGTGCTGTTTTTGCCCCATGGTGCGCCGCATCATAAATGCGGCGCACCATGGGTGGCATAGCTGTGGCGCACTGTGGCGCATGTTAACTGGCGCATCCCTCGGGATGCGCCAGTTAACATAAATCTGCCCCGTAGTGTATTTAACTGCTGAATCGATATCAAGAAAATGCACTGATATATTTAAGTAAAGAAATTGCAAGATGTGCTGTTCCCACTCATGATAAATTAACTGAATTGGTTAGAAAATATGAGGTGGACCTTTGGACCTTTCTAGGAGTGTTCCCTTGAAGAAAAGCTTTAGGGCACAGCTAGATGGTGAAGCTATTGTGACAATGAGGTCCTCACGGATGAGATTACACTTTCAGAATTAGTACAAATTAATCTGCAAATGGAGTGATTTTGACACATTAGAAAGTAAGTTGGCAAAGAAACAGAAAATGAAAAGAAACAGTCAGATAACACTTAAACTAATGGTAAGCCTCCACCAGCAGCCCCAAATGGATATGAAGCTTTAACCTTCCCTCTGAGGGAAATTCCAGGTGGAGGGTATGTTCATGTTCCACCGATTAGGGGAGATCTTGCAACATATACAAACAATTTTCAGAAGGTGAGAGAAAATCCTGCACATGTTGATATATTTGTAAAAGTTTACAGAATCTGTACAAAGGTTTAGTGGACAGATTAGAATACTTTCTTTGATATTGTGGTACCGAATGATCTGTGGGCCCAATGCTAGATAGCTGTGCAATGGTCATGTTCTGAACCTCCATGGGATACCCATACTTGTGCACCTTCACCTGTTGCAATGACTAGCTACGATGAGATGATTACCTTTCTGAAAGGAAAAGTTCCAGTGAGAGATATTGATTGGTGAAAGATCAATAGAACTACACAAGAAGGTAAAGAATCAGTGCATGCTTACCATTAACGACTGATGCAAGTGTTTAAACAACACAGCTGGCAAGAAAATCCCAAAAGGGTAGATATGGGGAGTTTTGAATCACAGTTCGTTCTTGGGCTGGAACCACAGATCATTATGCACATACAACAGAATGTGGTTTGATGGCAGAAACACCTTTAGATGAGATCCTGAGGTATGCAAAATGCTGTAGTTGTGAGCAGGAAATGAAGCAGTAAAGACTTAGGGAGAAGCTTATGATTGCACCAACAAGGTTTTCTCATAAAGGCTTTCAGAATCAGTCGTGTGGAGGAAATGCTGGTTGGTTGTCATTATTGTAACAGACTTGGGCATTGGAAGAGAGAGTGTAGACAGAATCCAAATTGAGTAAGTGATGATGGTCAAATGCAAGGGGTAAACGCAAATGCAAAATGTTCCAGCTCAAGTGCCTGCCCAACAAATGCAGATGTCAATGCCATCACAATGTCCCATAATGCATGCTCCGATGTCCCCACATCCTATGGGTAATCTCAGATTCAATATAAATCAGTCAAGAGTGAAGAGTGAATACAAATCCATTCCAAAATCAGAAACCATTTCAACAGTTTCCCATGTTAGAGAACAAGAGTCTTGATTCTGACAAAACACAGTACCTGAGGGGGGAGGAAGAATGCATATTTGGCACAGTCTTAGAGGTAGACCAAAGTAGAAGGAGAAGTTAATGGCCAACATGTGTCATTTCTTTTTGACACAGGAGCTACCCATTCCACTGAACATCAGACGTCCCAGACCTTCCCTCCTCTCATAAAAGAAGATCCAAGTTGTAGATTTCAGTAATAAACAAATTACTAATCCTGTTTCAAAGAAAGTGCCTGTAAAAAATAGGTTAATTTGAGGAAAAACATGAGTTTGTGGTATGCAGTTCAAGCCCTGTAAATCTGTTAGGAAGGGATATTTTGTGTAAGTTAAATTGCACTATATACTGCACACTGGATGGTGTTGAATGTCAAACACACGATGAAGATGTTGAATTTAAAATGGCCAGGCAGAAAACAGCTATGGGGTTATATCATGTAAGAGATACTGTATAAAACAGAATTGTGGTATTTTTCGGGGAAAGACAATGGACTAATCAAAGATGTAGAACCAATCTGAAAAACAATAAAACCAAAGGCTGTGTTCCTGAGAACACCTTATAATTTAATACCAGAAACAGTGGCTGGAAGAATGTTAAGTCAATGGATTTTAAAAGAAATTGTTGGAAGACCTTGCATTTCTCCCTGTATGGGTTTACAGAAGATCAATGGGAAATACAGAAATGTAGAGGATCTTCGAAAAATGAACAAAGTTGTTCCATGTTGTTCCATGGTACCGAATTCAGAAACAGTATTATTTGCTGATGAGTGGTTTACCATTGTGGTTTTCTGTCAGGCCCTCTTCTCAATTCCATTGCATGAGGACAGTCAATTTCTGTTCTCATTTGTGTTTAGAGATAGAGTTTTGGCATGGTGCAGAGTTCCACAGGAGTACACAGAAATTCCTTCAATCTTTAATCAAATCTTGAAAAAGAATCTTGGGACTCTGCAGATGCCTTGTACTGCGGAGCGCTGCGCCATTTCCAAAACACAGGGATGCACAGTATTTATAAGAACATAGTACACTTCAGTGTTTTCCCCGTTGCTAAAAATAGCTGCATAGCTCCAACCCCGACACCCTTGCGTAATAGTGCAAGGGTGCCTGCGTTGTAGGGATGATTGTTTATGTGCAGGAAGGTGTCCCTGCCTGCACATAAATACTCAATATTGTTGATTTGCTATTTCTATGTGTGCATCACATACTTCTATTCTGCAGCACACATAGAAGTAGCAAATTTACTTTATTTAATGATTGTTTTTGTGCATGAATTGACAGTTATATGCACAAAAACAATCATTAATGATGTTTTGCTCTTTCTATGTGTGCTGCAGAATACATAGAAAAAGCAAAAACGAGGAGAAATAAAAGTATTTCTCCTCATTGCTCCAATCTAATGCCTGCTTCTGCATGGCGTTAGTTTTTGTAGCTGCCTTAGAATTACAGATCCTTTGTAAATCTAGGGCAGCGTCAAAAAGCAATGGGTTTTGTGGTGGAACGCCCACAGCAACACCCATTGCAAGTGCCTTTCACGCAGATACCTGCGTGAAAGGGTACCATATTTACAAAAAGTGGCTTAACGCTACTTTGTAAATATGGAGCAGGGCATTGCACCACCGGAACATCGCTGAAAGTGATATTCCGGTGGTGCAATCCCCTAGTACATATGCCCAAGGTATCTCCGAGCAAATTGAAATATTGTCAAAAAGAAGTCCTATATATGGTACATATAATTGAGAAGGGAATTAGAAAGGTGTCACAGGAGGGAATAAAGACAATTTTGAAGATGAATCCACCTAGAACTCAGAGAGAGGTCGGAATGTTCCTGGGTATGGTTAGCTACTGTAGACAGTGGATACCTAACTTTTCCCTAGTAGCCAAGTCTTTAATTAGGCTGATGCACAAGGATGTGCCTGATACGCTTCCATGAGACAATAATTGCTTGAAAGCATTCCTAGAGCTGAAAGAAAGTCTGCCATGCCCCAGCTCTAGGAATGCATGATTACAGTAAGATGTGCACATTGTTTTGCAGTGAGAGGAGAGCTTTGCTCTGTCTGTGCTTACTGAGTTGCATGGAGAATCATAAAGGCCTGTGGCATATTGTTCACAGCACTTGACCCTTGTGCCGTTGGACTGCCCACCTGCCTTAAAGTGGTTGTAGCAGTTGGTGTCAGTATTGAGAGATGTGAGAGCATAGTGATGGGACAGCCTCCGGTTGAAGTTTTGCTCAGAGAATGTTGTATGAAAAAAGTGTTAGAAGCTAAATCCAGCTACATTATTATGATTGCCTGAGAATTAAATTGATGGGTATGAAAATGAACATGACTTTCTAGATGTTACGATGTATGCACCAAGCCACGACCAGACATTAAGGATGAACAGTTCGATGAGCCTGATTATGTAATTTTTGTGGATGGCGCATGTCTAAAAGACAATAAATGAACTTTAAGTGCAGCTTATGCAGTTTCCACAATTCAAGAAGTGGTAGAAGGGTCTTGGCTTTGAGTTGTTACCTCTACCCGAGTGGCAGTTATTTGCCCTTGAAAGAGCTTGTTGTCTTTCAGCTCAATTGAGAGTGACTATATTTACAAATATTCAATATGGCTATGGTGTGGTCCATGACTTTTGACAGTTATGATCACAGAGGGGATTTATGACATCATCAGGTTCCCTGATAAGACATGGGGAATATGTAATGGGATTACTGGAAGCTTTGCAGTTAACCTAAGAGATTGCAGTAGTTAAATGTGCAGCTCACATAAGTGGCAATGATTATGTTGCTGTTGCAAGTTGCAATGTTGATGAAGTTACATGGTACTGTGCATTTGTGGCATGCACATTTAATGGTGAATATGCAAATGAATTCGAAGAGGACACTAGATTTTTGATGTTGCTTGCAGTAGCTGACACTTAGGAAGAAATCAAAAGATTACAGGAAGAATTTTCAGAGGAAGAACAGCAAGGATGGATCAGAGCAGGGTATGCTAACATTTGGGTTTCAGCAGATGGAAGGTCAGTGATGCCAGACAGTTTATTGATTCCCATGACACAACATTTCCATGGCCCTGGATATTTTGGAAGTAATGTCATGGTTAGGCAGATTTGGTTCAATCCCAGATTCTGAGTTTAAGCTCATAGGTGTGTTACATGTCACCAGATTAATGTTGGAAGGAGAACCCCTGTAACACTTAGCCGTATTGGAAGAGCAGGAGGACCCTTTAACAGGATGCAGTTGGATTTTATCGCAATTCATGTTTGTAATGGATAGAGATATATTCTGGATAAAATGTGCAATGTCTCTCAATGGCTGGAAACCTACCCAGCACGGAGGAATGACAACCTCACTATAGCTACACTTCTGTTATGAGAACTCATGCAGCTGTTCGGATTTCCAGTTTCTCTTGAGTCAGACTGAGGGACTCATTTCAATAATGAGGAACTTAGAATGCTGTGTGTGGCTCTTCAGGTGACACTGAGGTTACACTAAAGGTACCATCCCGAGGCTTCGGGTTGGTGGAGCAAGTAAACAGAATTTGTACATCCACGTAATTGAAATAGCCAGATGCTTCACTGATCTTGAGGAGTATTCAAAGCACTCCTGACAGGAGAACAGGATTATCACCTCATGAAATCCTCATGGGTTGTGCTTTGACATTGCCTGTTGTACCTGCAAATGAGCCTGTAAACATCATAGATGACATGATGATCAATTACTGCAAAGGATTAGCTGATGTGGTGCGTTCTATTTCTCACCAGATTGAAGCTGTCATTCCCAGTCCACATCAGGAACAGTGCAAATACCTTAACCCAGGTGACTGGGTTTTGGTGAAGAAGTATGTGTGAAAATCCTGCCTGAAGTCAAGGTGGAAAGGCCCCTACCAGGTCATCCTAATTACAAACACTGCTGTCAAATGTGTTGGGATACCTAATTGGGTGCATGCTTCACACACTCAAAGAGTAAGGTACCAGTACAAAGAAGTAGTGTTCTTTGAGCCAAAACCAAGATCTCCTGTATGTCCAGAAGGACCAGAGGAAAGTGACGTACAGTCAAATTTTTCACCGGCGCAAGGTCATTAAATCTCACAAAGTGGTGTGGTAACACACACGGAAGAGAAAGAAATAAGAATTGAAATAAAGAATCTCTGAAAGCACCACAAGAGCAATAAAATGATCCAGATGAAGGAATGAGTGTGAGAAGAGAAAGACCTGCATGGAGATCTGAATGGTAGGATGCAATTGTGATCAAGTGTGCCACTTGAACAAATACCACAAACTATCATTGAAGAAACAGTGTCCTGTGATGTAAGCAAAACAGAAGATCAACAGGAACCAAGGAGATCCAAGAGAGCAAGACTGCCTTGCCTAAGGCATTCTGCACCTGAATGGACCTACTATACAGAGAATGTGTCAAATGCATCTGATCAAAATCCTAATTAACTGAGATCAGAGTTATTTGAACCTCCATGATATGTCACACTGAGAAAATAGCATTGATTAAATGAGATTTCTGAAACAAAAATTACAATCAGAAAAGTTTACAAGCACTATTTAAAGAATACAAAAACGGAATCAAATTGATGACACCTGATGAACTGGGCTTAAACCTACAAAATAAAGATTGTAATAAATGAAACTAACAATAAACAATTATTGAAAAATAAATAAAAAGAATTAAGGAGAATTCCTTAGTGCCAAGGTTGCAGTAGAAGAGTAGGGATAACACAATAGAAGAAGATGGAGTAGGGCTAAGGATGTCTCACAAAGTTGTCTGTATGGAAGCTGGATTAAATAACCACGAGTAGTTAAGCAAGAGGTTTTACACAATTGCACAAGTAGAAATCAATGCTGAATATTAATCTGCTAGCTGCTATTATTCTACTTATGGTCTGACTTTAGCCAAAAGTATGTATCCTTACTAAAGCTAAGTGTAGAATAATAATTGTTGTCACACTAATAGTTGTTATATTAGGTATTATAATCCTTTTTATTGGTATGAATTTTACAATTGGGTCTACACCTGCACCGACAATGCTAGCTCACACAATAGATGAGATTAAACTAAGGGCCTCATTTGTAGATTATACAAAAAGGAGAGTTTTCAACTAATGTCTATTCTAGATTCGTTCAGGAATACACTCAAGCTTTTTTACATACTAAGGACTGCTACGTTTGTGCACACGTAACTTCTTCAGCTGCAGAATAACTGAGACACCACCATATCCCATTAGCCTATGTAATTACTTGTACAATAATTTGCACTTTATTCTTCTAATTGATGTAATTTTGTTTTATGTAAAATGTATTTTTCTTGCTGGCTTCATGGCAAATTGCCGAATAAAAGCTTTGAAATGAAATGAAATGAAATGAATTACTTGTAGTATTTTGCTTAGTTTATTTTATAGACAGGAGCGTTTTGAATATGATTTTTCCAATTATGACATGAATATTTGTAATGTCCCCTTCATAAAAGAATGAACCCTCATTCATAAGCAAAAGATATGGATATTGCATGGTATTTCTTTAGACCACCCACAGTCATAGACACTGTTAAGGCATACAAAAAGAACCTAGCCTGTCTAATGAGACCATGAGAAAAGACATCTATATTAACATTAGAAGAAAGGCGAGCTCTCATTTTCTGTAACAAAATTAAAGAAGAAGATGTTTTAAGGAATTTTTGGAAGAAGAAAAACGATGAATATAAAAAGAAAATGGTTTATCCAAAATTGAAATTAGATAGAAGACAAAAGGGCAAATTATGTGTGTACAAAAGAAGAAACCAGGTTTGAAAAATACATATTGGGATTAGTAATTGTGAACACACTTTTGAAGTTGTAGGAGAACCTGTTCAAATATTAATTAGAAAAGAGGCAGTTATTCCTCAAGTTTACTTTGTGTATGGACAAGATGCTTATTTTCTGTTGCCAACTGATTTGAAGGGTGTTTGCTATTTACCGTTGCTATTTCTTAAGATGTATCATGCAGTAGTAGTAATAAATATAGTTTATTGTATTAATCAAATGATTACAATAAAAATATGAATTAGGACATATATAATTTAAAAATGATCAATAGTTTAAAAGGTTCAGTAAATAAAATTTACAAGTTGAGTTTACACTGATATAGTTCAGTACAAACACTTCAGTGTATAAATTTTTGTGTGTTCCCGACTTATGCAATGATTTACATACATTATGTGACCGTCGACCACTGTATTACCATTGTCTTTTAATTCAGAATAAATACCTTTTAATGATAAACTGCTAATGTGCCAAATGTGCAAAGTAAATGCCTCTAGTTCACAGCAAGCAGATTCAGTACATACCCCTCCTAGTAAAAAGTGCAGTTTGTATTCCATCTTCTACAGTAGTTTACATATATTGTTCAACCAGTTGCCAAAGTATTATGATCTTCTTTAGCTCAGTCTATTACTTCACTAATACCACTAATTCACTAATACTAGTACCAGATGTACAAAGGGTATACAATTCATTGCACTGTGCAGTTGGTTTTCTATGCCGCCAAAGGAAGATCAATACTCTGTTGAATAAAATCTGTGTTGCTCAACCATCTGCAGCTGTATTATAATCTTCTTTAGCACAATCTTTTACTTCACTAATGTACTAAAGTGTATCATGTAAATTGCATAGACGCTTTACCAATGACACCACCCCTTAGATATCATGTTGTACAAATGATGGGACACAATTAGTGGGAGATATTTTGGAGCAATAATACCACCTGTAGGAGTAGTCTTAAATGATGAGAAAATTAGAAAGTAGTCAACAGAAGTAGATAAACTACCTACTAGTACATATGGTGCCTCTCAGCAGATCTCACAGAGCAGTGGTCAGGTGTACCAATTATAATTGTGATTCAATGCAAAAGTGTGTAAAGGAGATACACAGCTTTTGAAATATTGATAGGGAGAAAGTAAATGCAGCACTTACAGGTGAATGGGTGAGTTGGGTGCATAGGGGGAGGTGAAGTGAAGGAGAGGCAACAATGTCATCTCTATCAAGGTTAGGGAGGAGGAATATGTGTCCAGTCGTTTCCCCAATTTTGACATGTACTATCAAGAAATTAGACTAGGACACTTGTAACTACGTTACATGGAGTGGTATAGAAAACCCTCATAAACGCTATGATTCTTCGTGAGTGCAGTATGTTCTGGTTCTCCGCCCCTCATAGACGTTTGGCATTCGTCATTGGGTAATCTATTCGTGCAGCATGCCAGCCTCAAACCATGAGGACCACTCTGGAGCAGCGTAGCAGTGTCCAGAAATGAAATTGGCCGTTACCACTTTTTGTGAATGTAGAGGGTTGAGTTATATTAAAAACAAACCTGCACCCAAGTGGCCATTTTATTCAAAGAAAAGGGTGTGGTTTGTAGTAAAATGGTTAAGTGTATACTTTAGATCGAGTTACTAGATCTAGGTATATCTTTTGGAACATACAGTCGACATGTTTCAGCTTCGTATTACCCAGCCGGGTCTGTGAAGCTTTCGTCAGGACAAGACAACATATAAAAATACTTACACTAGTTGTGTAGTATATGATTGTGGATTTATTTATTTCCACTGGTTTATCTCAGCAGGAAATAGTTTCCCTATAAGAGAAATTACAATGTTTATAATCTATGACATTCATGTTAGGCATGCTCAATTACCACCAAAGAGTAACATTTTTACTACTGTTCAAGAGACATTGTTCTTGATATTTCAAAACACATTAAGGAGGACACTTATGGCGAATTACACTAGAAGGGGGGGTTCGAGCAATGAGAGATGGCGTTTGTTGGTTTGTTTAAAAACATATATTGTAGATGTTACTCAATTCTCAAGAATTAAATTTATTTTAATGGACATAATTAAACACAAACTTATGGTGCTCTCGTATTTAAGTGAGTTACCTTACTGTTTTCTAGGTCGAGTTCCCTCGGGGTTAAAGCAGGCTAAGATAAAAGAGAAGGCAAGTTCTATTTAGCTTGCAAGTATTGGATTTAGTTTGAGGAAAATCTCAATCGAGTTCTGCCTCGGCGTTCTCTTACCCGCAGTTCGGAGATTCTCTGTTGTCTTGTGCTGGCGCTGCCCCCGGACACGGAAGTGTGTCTGGCTTCCGGTATTTCTATGTTAAACGGGGGCATAAAAATAAACATAGGACTACAGACTTCTCATGGGGTGTAACGAAACTTACGCTACCTTCCTAGACACTAAAGAGGGACTACTTTAACTTTTACATCTAGTAAACGAGTATTTTGTACAGTTTTAACCAAATTATTTCTTTTTGAAATGCCCTTTTTCGTGATTCTTATCGCCTGTTTTTGCGAGGGGCTTTTTTTGAATATTATAACATTTACTCTGTAGGAGTCTAAATTTCGATCTTACTTCATGATTGATGGTATTCAGATCAGATGCAGGAATACTCTTATTTTTATGCAAAGTAGTGCCAAGGGACAGTATCATTGAGTCCTGTAAGGTGTGTTTGGAGGCGGTTGACCCATCGTTGTTCCCTTTCATAAAGGATCTTCATCCCAGCCGTCTTCAGCCCGGCTTGCTTGAATCCAGAGGCAAAGTGAGCAAGGGACTCACCACCCCCTTTTGTACCGCTTTTGGCCGCCATAAGTGTGGCAGGGTATGCTCAGACGCGAGTCCCTTGCTCACTTTGCCACTGGATTCAAGCAAGCCGGGCTGAAGACGGCTGGAATGCCAGAAACCGGTCCTCGGAAGCTTGTTTCCGGTCCAGGGAAGACATGGCTTGGCAGTTCGGGCTGCACTGTTCCCATGAGGCACAGGGTCAGACTGATTTGCATATAGCCATGTTTGAACTGGGGTGGCAGAGTGGGCTAAAGAACGGTGATGGATTAAACCCAGATCTTTTGACTGGGTGTGATTGTTTGATTGATTCAGATGCTCCGTCCATCACCACCCCCTTTTGTACCGCTCCTGAAGAAACCATCAGCAGACCCCACCGACCCCAAGAACTACCGCCCCATCTCGCTCCTCCCTTTTCCTGCCAAAGTCATCGAGAAGACCGTCAACAGACAGCTTGCTGCCTTCCTCGAGACGAACGGATCCCTCGACCACTCGCAGTCCGGCTTCCGAGCCAACCACAGCACTGAGACCGCCCTCATCGCAGCCACTGACGACATCCGAGCCCTGCTCGACAACGGGGAAACAGCGGCCCTCTTCCTCCTAGACCTCTCCGCAGCGTTCAATACTGTCTGCCACCACACCCTAGTGCAGCGCCTCAGCAACAGCGGAATCCAAGAGAAGGCACTAGAGTGGATCATCTCGTTCCTCGTCGGAAGAACCCAGAGAGTCCGCCTCCCCCCGTTCAGATCCGAGGCCACCAAAGTCACCTGCGGCATACCACAAGGATCATCGCTCAGCCCCACCCTCTTCAACGTCTACATGAGCTCCCTCGCAGCCATCGCACGCCAACACAACCTCAACATCATCTCCTACGCCGACGACACCCAGCTGATCCTCTCCCTCACTAACGACCCAGCCACCGCCAGAACCAACCTACACGAAGGGATGAAAGACGTAGCCGCGTGGATGAGGAACAGCCGCCTGAAACTGAACTCAGACAAGACGGAAGTCCTCATCCTTGGATCATCACCCTCTGCCTGGGACGACTCCTGGTGGCCCCCTGCCCTGGGCAGCGCACCCAAACCAACGGACCACGCACGCAACCTGGGCTTCATCCTGGACTCCTCCCTTTTGATGATTAGAAAAGTCAACGCCGTCTCATCATCATGTTTCAACATCCTACGCATGCTCCGAAAGATCTTCAGATAGATCCCCACCGAAACCAGGAAGACGGTCACCCAGGCACTCGTCACCAGCCGACTGGACTACGGAAACACCCTCTACACCGGAACCACAGCCAAACTACAGAAAAGACACCAACGCATCCAGAACGCCTCCGCACGACTCATCCTGGACATCCCCCGACACAGCCACATCTCCGGACACCTGAGAGACCTGCACTGGCTCCCCGTCACCAAGAGAATCACGTTTCGACTCCTCACCCACGCACACAAGGCCCTCCTAGACCTGGGCCCCAGGTACCTCAACGACCGCCTGACCTTCTACACTCCCACCCGCCAGCTTCGATCAACCAGCCATGCCCTCGCCGCCGTTCCACGCATCCAAAGAACCACCATGGGAGGAAAATCCTTCTCCTACCTGGCAGCCAAGACTTGGAGCTCCCTCCCCATCCACCTCCGTCTGACCCAAGACCACCTCTCCTTCAGGAAGCAACTCAAGACCTGGCTGTTCAAACAGTAGCGGACCCCCCTCCCCCAAGAGCCTTGAGACCCTCCGGGTGAGTAGCACGCAAAAACATATCTTGATTGATTGATTGATTGATTGATTCTTAAAGATTTGCAAGCAAGTTTACTGGGTGTGCCAGTCTGTGCCATGCACTCTCTTCTGCGCCATCTCTCGGTACACACCTCGGCAAGCTTGTTTGTGTCTGCTCCCATACGCCTACAATGGGAATGGGTATGAGCGCCCAACATGTTCAATGTCGCAAAGGAGACGGCGGGGCAGGCGCTGCAAAAAAAAAAAGCACAGCACCCACACACGTTATTTAACTTCCACGGGGCAACAGCAAGCACCCTAACAATAGGCTGTCTAAATTGCATCACGTCCAACTGTATTGCACAGCTATTGGACGTCCAACTGTACTGCACAGCTATTAGCAGAATGCTTCAGCACTTGTACAAAAAAGCTGCCTGCTGCAAAAAACCAAAAGCAGGACAAGAGAACTTAAGCCCCCTGGGGATGACGCCCATTTTACAATAATATAGTTTCACTTCTGTAAAACAGTGAAGGCTTTTCCTATATATTTCATACCTGCCAAATTGAAGAACTTTCCCTTGTGAGGAGGTGGTGGACCCCTTGAAGAGGGCGAGGCCTTGTGCACTTCTGAACCCCACTCTGTCCCCAATCCCACTCCTCGCAAAAAAAACACAAGCATTGGCATTGCCAGGGCACAGGCCTTAAAGAAAGAAGTGGGGGGACGCTCCAAATTAGGTGGTGTCACCGGAAGTGACGTCACGACAGGAAGTGACATTACGAAAGGTAGTCCCCTCCTATTACAGGAAGTTGTGATGAGCAATAGCAAAACAGGCTATTTAAAAGAGAGGCAAATGACCGGAAATTATCGTACAATGCGGATTTTGGTGTGGTAAGCAACAAAATCTACATTATATCCCATTTTAGGGAAAGCAACTTGAAATACCTGCCATTCATCTCACCAGGTAAATACCATACTCCATTGTACCATTATTTATCAGGTGCAATCAATATTTCACCTAATACCGGGCCACTTGTAATGATGGCCTAGTATTTAATGATAGCTACCTCATAATAAACCTTGCAGATAGAAACCCTGGTCTAAACTCTCGAACAAACAAAATTCCTCCATACAACAGAGGGGACCGGCAGCACAAAGCACTAGGGAGGTCTCTACAAGGCCAAAAATACCCCAGAACAAGGTGGGAGGGGCACTGGAAGGGGGCAGAGTGAGGTGAGTCTAGAAAAGGCCTCTTTAGCTCACGCAGAAGTCGTGACCTTAACCGGAAGGAGTGGTGGGGCCCACACAGAGACTCTAGAGACCGGGCTAAAGTTCACATTCCTAGACCAGAATGGCAGTCGTCAGAAAGATGTCCGTGTTTGGCGACAACACAATAAATAGACTCAAAGCAACAGGACTGAAAGTTTGAAACTCAGACTTCAAGAAAGCCGAGTAATCACAAACTCCGAGCTAAGCACGAGCACCATGAGCTCAGTGCAGAGCTTGGCTGCGGGCCCAGCTGCAGGCAGAGTGAAAGAAGAGGTCACGCTAATCAGCAAGAAGAAAGAGTCCGCAGCAACACAAAGTAAAGCTAAAGGAACTGGTGACCTGGAAGGCGATCAATCTGCATGACCTGAAATGACAGAGGGAGGATCTGTCGAGTAAAGAGCACGAGGAGGGACGTGGGTCTAATGTGGGACAGCCTGCAGCCTTTTTTCCTGACATTAGATATCCTTCTGATACAGACGCGGGGACCGGCCGAGCAGCGCTGCTGGTTGAATACAGCCAGCCCTGTACTTGGGAGATTAACGGGGCGGCTGTGCGGGCAAGTAAAGCCACCATTGAAAGCCCAGCTTTTGGGCAGGGGGCCGGTAAAATAAGTGGGGAACGCCGTCCACCCGCGTGGTACCCCGACTCAAGCCCTGGGCGTAGCCAATAGGTCTCGCCTCTGGGACCTTATAAGTGTTCAGCCATGCAACAGTTGATGTTGTTGAGCCAAGGATATTGTACTGCATAACTAAATACTTATAAGGTTCCAAAGGTGAGACCTATTGGCTATGCCAATGCTTGTTTCCATTTGAAACTCTGCACCAAGTACTAGTCGGGTGGCACTCTATTGGCCAAACGTTTCAAACCATGATGTGACCAAACCGCAGAACCGGACGACTTTAGAAAACGTTTGGATAGCGAATAATGTCAAAAGAGCAACCCGAGCGGAACTAATTGGCTTCCTGAAGGAGAAGAACTACAACTCCCATCATGCAAAGTAGCCTCGCGAGTTCTCGCGTGCGTGTCAGCTGGCGGAGCGAGAGGGCAGCTGCGGCAAAACAGCAGCATCAGCACCGTAGACTCCATCAGCATCTCTCTCCTGCGCCCTGCAAGAGTGAACCATCACCGCCTGCGACGCGGGCGATAAAAAGGCATCCGCCATGGTGGACAACTCGGGCAAGGAGCGCGAGGCCATGCAGCTGATGGCCGAGGCTGACAAGAGAGTCAAGAACTCGCAGTCCTTCCTGCGAGGACTCTTCAGGTGAGGGGTGGGTCATAGCCGGGGGAGCGTCTTTTGGTTTAGAGAGATTGGAGAGACCCCTACTGCCTGGCTGGGCTCTGCTTCGGTAGCGCAAGTGGGCAGAGTGCGCCGCAGTCATCGCGGAGCTCCGTTGCCACCATTGCCCCCTCACCCTTCCTTTCTACATACCCTACCCATTACATTTCACATACGTCTTTTATGCCCGTCATCTCACAAACCGTCTTTCAAAACGCTCTGCCATTGGTAATCGGGCTTGCTTCAAGGCCCTCACCCTATCGGACCAACCTTCATCAGAAAATATTATTTCCTAGATTCCACACAACATCTTCACCACATATATGTCTTTTAAACATAATCTCGGCTGCCCTCCGAAGCACACTCGCTATCATTCTTTCCACCACACACTTGACTTCTTTACATGCATCTTCATACAGATACACAATTATTTCTTCACGCGTACTTTTTCCACACGGATTCCCTCAAAAGCAGTCAGCCACACCTTCCCTGCTCACACCCACACATTACTATGCAGGTGACCTGTAAGCATAACATTTTGCAGGGTGATAGTAAGTATGTGGTCTTGGGCTTTGGGCGTGCTATTCTGTATGTGATGTAAGAGGACAGCATTTCATAAAGTGTTACTATATATTTGGCGTGGGGTTTTCTATTCCTTAGTGCTACTTTGTATGTGATGTGGTTGGATGCCATTCTGGAAAGTGTTACTTTTCATGTGATCTGGGTGGGGCATACTGTTCCTCAGACCGCTACTGTGTATGTGGCATGGGGCATGTATTTCTATAGTGCTACTTTGTTTTGTGACATGGTAGCATTCTGTTCTGCAGAGCATTCATTTGTATGTGGCATGGAGGCCATTCTCTGAATTTCCCCACAAATCGATTGTGTTGTATCTAATTTTGATGTATACTTTAAACCACTTGTATTTTCATGTAGAGGTGCTTGTTCTGTGACCATCCTCGACTACCACCACCACGTAAATGTGCACTAGAAGAAGTGTTTTTGAATTATGAGGTTACTTTTGGTAGCCACGTAAACTATGTTAAAAAATATAATTCACATGCAAGTATTGTTATACAGAGGCTATTCAAGGTTTGGAAGGTTCAGTTGGCAACTATACAATTCCAATCATCTTTCAAAGAGCACAAACGTTGAGTAGTGGTATTAATACTTTTATTCTTACCTTAAATTATTTTTTGCCACACCACTCTGGTGCCTGGACGTGCACTTTTTAAGTGCAAGTTTTATTCTGACCAGGCCCCATTATATTTCAGTTGTAGTAAATGTGCCTATGATGTGTTGGTACCTCAAATGAGCAGTGTCAGTCTGGTGCAAGAGTACTTTATTTCCTCAAGAAATCACTCTGACAGCTAAATTTGCATTGTTGTTTTACACCTTTTAGAAGAACCGCATAGAATGAGGCTATAATATTTCCTGGGGTAGTTCTTCTGTTACACCGCATGCTAGTGTTGCTGTATCCTTGATATGTGGTAATTTTGTTGATTAAAACGTGCAATCCGGATGATTAATGCATGTCTGGTGGTCATGCCTATTGATCGGAACCTTTTGCAAAGAAGGGTGGAGCCATATAAGAGACCCCATGAGATACCCCTTTCAACAGACCCAGCGATGGTAACCTTGTGATTGAAGACAATTTATTTTGGTGGGGATGACTATGGCTTTCGGCTAGAGTGACTGTTCTTGGGTGGAAAAGTACTGTCACACCAACGATTCAAGAATGGACAGGGAGGTTCTGATCGGTACTGACTTTGGAACGACTCTCTTGGGATTTACTGGGTGGGAGAAGCAAATTTGGGAAAATCTGGAAGCCGCTTCTGGCTTACCTGAATGAGGGCGCAGAAACTTAACCATGTCATAAATTGCTACTTTCCACACATTTGTCAGAGGATTTGCAGTGAGGGACTCTAACTGGTGAGCTGAACTTTTGACTCGAATACTAATTGCAAACTGGGAGACTGCATGTGACTTGAATAAAATTGAGGGCTATCTGTTGGCTTCTGGGGAGAGAGGGCGGGTTAAATCACGGCCAAACCAATAATCTGTAAAAGGTGAAGAGCTTGCTATTGGTATCTTGAGTGGCATATGCGTTGGTGAACCTCAGGCTGTAACAGACTCCCTCCTATTTATGACAGGCGGGAGCTCAGACCATTACCCCGACCGCCAGTCCCCAGCAGCCTATGTGGCCTACACTCACTACCAGTAGGGTAACCCAAAATAATTGCCCCCACCTTCATAACGTATGGGGGAGAGGATGTGGCCTAAGGGGCAGAGCTGCCTATTTATGAACTGGGGAACCAGGTACCAGTCACAGCATCAACTCAACATCCTGTGATCCCGGACAAATGACTGAGGGCCATATGTAGGTAATTTGTGTTTTGGGATTCTCTAATTGCGATTTTTAGAGAATCGCAATTAGAGAATCGCAAAACGCAATGTAGGTAGGATTAGCAAAAATTTTTGCGAATCCCATTTATTCCTTATTTGCGAATCGCAAATTGAGATTAGCAAATAAGGAATACCTTCTCATTCATTCCTATGGGCTAGAAGGCCCGTAGGAATGAATGGGAAGACATTCTCAATTTGCGATTCTCAATTAGAGAATCGCAAATTGAGAATGCAATTTCAAGGTTGCAAGAGTGTCAATAGGACACCCTTTTGCACCCCTGAAATAAACATGTGTGCACATGTGACGCACATACATGCACTAAGGGCATGTATGTGCGCCACATGGCACTTTGAAAAATGCTAAAAAGTGCATTTTTCAAAGAAATCGCAAATTACCACCAACCTGAAGTTGGTGGTAATTTGCGATTCCTTAAGCCAAAATTTGCACAACTTGGGTGCTTCCTACATTGCATTTAAGGAATCGTAATTTGGGATTCCTTAAATGCATTCGCAAAATAAGGAATCGCAAATTTTGCGATTCCTTATTTTGCCTGTGGGTTTCTGTGTGCTACATAGCACATTGCCGAAATTGGGATCGCAAACGCTGAAGTTGTGCAAATTTCAGCATTTGCGATCGCAATTAGGCTTCCTACATATGACCCACAACCCCCCCGTGCCTACCAAAAATGAATGTGTCCCTTTATAATGTAACTGGTGCTCATGTAAAGGGCTCCAATACATTCAGGTCTAGTTCACGCTATATAATAAAACTGCAACAAAAAACACACGAGGAGCTGCCCAATCTTCGCCTAGTCTTTGGCATTGGGCTAAATGAGCGATCCATGAAGGTTTTTATTTTTTTATTTTATTGATTGTTTTTCAAGATGTATACGATACAAAGCAAATACATCGTGATAAACTAAAAAAAGAAACAATGGTGTGTAAGTAGCCATTTTTACAGTCCAATCATGTGACAGAACATTATTCCCAAAAAATTATAAGACAGTGGGTTCAGCGATGTACAGCACAGTATGCACAGATGGCAGCTGCCACCTAATATACAATTATACATGACAACACCTAATTTGACAGTAGTATAAAATGGTCATCCACACAATCCTCCAGTATTACATACAGGTCAAACTCCTCCAGGCCTTGATGAGTCAGATCCTACAGGATTTCGCGATTTCGCGGTTTGCTGCGAAATCGCTACTTTTGTAAAAATGCTGCGATTTTTATAAAAGTGCCAGAGAAATCAACAACTCCCCATTAAACTCTTCTCCCCTCACTACGGTCCTACAGTAGGCTAAAGACAGGACTTCATCCTATTTTGGACCACAGCTCTGGGAAAATCTCCCACTGGTACTAAAACCTTATTTTTGGAAGGCCTTGACGACCCACTTATTCCCTCACTGCCTCTGCCCTCTCTTTACTGTGTTTCCATCAGTCTGGGCATTAGCGCCAATATGTCCTGAGGGGTGAATGTCAAGCTCTGTAAATGATGTTCATTTCAAATATGTCTTTGAATCCAGATCTCAAAACGTGTCCACAACAGCAACCAGAAGTCTGTGTCTGAAAAAGATATCTGCTCCCAGAGGCCTTGCTGAGCCTCGGCGCTTTCTAAGGTTCCTTCATTTGAAGCTGTCATGTTCCAAGAGGGTAGGACATCTTTTTGCAAGATGTGAATACACTCACAAAAGTCGAATCAGGGGGACTGGGTTTGAGTCTCGGCAGCGAAGCACTGTGGTGTTTCCTTTATTTTGCATTTAAACCTTTTTTGTTCTGAGATGTCTGAATAACAAGACATTTATTGTCTGATGGAATCAATGACATACTTTGCTGTTTTTTTTATTGTGCCTTCTAAATTGCCTGCAAACATTGTGTACTGTACAAAGGGGTTTTTAGAAAATTCGGACTCCGGGGGCGCACTGCCTAGGTTAGAACGTTACAGTGTGTGAAAGATACACGGAATATCGTTGTGTAGTGCGTGAAGAGCAGACGGCAAACACCCTTAACCGTCCAAACAGGTCAACAGACAAAGCAAATTAACAAAGCTGAGCTCTCGCAACTACATGTGTGGTAACAAAACAGGGTACAATGACCAAATTTGAAAAAGAAGAGCAGAAGCAGGTTCTTTGGTGTATATCTTCTTGTCACAGCAAGATGTTGTTTTTATTTTCTCCAGACTTGAGAAATGTAACATTCGCCGACACGTGTTTCGTCGTGTACGGTTGAGTCAACACGACTCTTCAGGGCTCCAACTCCAATTCCAATTGTAAGGTTGGAGTAAGTCTGGGTCTTGTAATCTCTGTTCTGGCACTCAGTATTCAGTATGACTAAGTTATAGTCGATACAATTGAGAGATTGAACCAGTAGGGATATAAGGGTGGTGATTCTCTCGTTTATATGTGGTCACTTCCCACTGGTGGTGAGGGATCTCGAGTTACACGAGAGACGACCGCCGGGAACTAACAGAGGAGGGATTGCCTTTATCGGCATACCGCCGTAGAGGAGACGCACCCGTTTCCTTCGTGTGGCACAACTGTAGAATCCCCTCCCGGCTTTCCGCTTGATACCCAAGCGTTACCCAGCGCCTAACTCGAGATCCATCACCACCAGTGGGAAGTGACCACATATAAACAAGAGAATCACCACCCTTATATCCCTACTGGTTCAATCTCTCAATTGTATCGACTATAACTTAGTCATACTGAATACTGAGTGCCAGAACAGAGATTACAAGACCCAGACTTACTCCAACCTTACAATTGGAATTGGAGTTGAAGCCCTGAAGAGTCGTGTTGACTCAACCGTACACGACGAAACACGTGTCGGCGAATGTTACATTTCTCAAGTCTGGAGAAAATAAAAACAACATCTTGCTGTGACAAGAAGATATACACCAAAGAACCTGCTTCTGCGCTTCTTTTTCAAATTTGGTCATTGTACCCTGTTTTGTTACCACACATGTAGTTGCGAGAGCTCAGCTTTGTTAATTTGCCTGCAAACATTGGCTGGTTTTCAAATGTCTTTATGACATTAAATCATGTCATGATAACTTTAAGTTTGTTGAATGGCACTTTCCGAAGGATGCACAGGTCTTTTCTCCATGGCTATGGTTTGGGCCAGGCTAAAGGATGAAGTAGTTAGGATTACAATATTGTCGGAACAGAATCAGGATAATGAATAGTTATGGTTAATATATGGGAAAAGGTCACGCTTCTGACTGTATTGGGGTCAGCATAGGATTAGATGGTGTGAGGTTACGGTCATGTTAGGCTAACGGTAGAGGTTAGGATTGGAGAGGGCCAGCTCTTTTAAAGTTTATATAATTTTAAAGTTAGATTTGGGTAAAGGTATGGAACATGATTTTGGTCACTTTATGTTGTGTAGTTAGGTTTATGAAAATGGTTAAGATGAGATAACACTTGGGTATGATTTAGAAAATGGATTACGGTCAGACGTTAGGTTGGGATTTAGCTTATTGTTTAGGATTTAAAATACATTCTAAGCAGAGCAGAGAGAACCACTCAAAACCAGAATAAGATTTCAACCAAATTTTTTTTATCACCTTCATTATTTTTATTGAAGTATCGATTGCAAAGCGCACACAGACAAACACGATATTTCCTATCCAAAGGTTTTCACCTAAAATATGTATCTGTAACTGTTTTTTTCCTCCGAAGTGAATAAAGAGGAAATGACAAACTAACACAAATATATACTGCAAATGACAACAGCAATTTTCGTCCTCTCTGGAAGAGCCATTAACCCCTCCTGTGCTCATGACGAGCTGAGCTCGTCATGAGCCACGGTTCTCGTGTGCTGATGACGAGCTGAGCTCGTCATGACCGCTAGAACGCTCAGGTGCAGGGCTAATTCCCCTCCTGTACTGGGCGTTCTAAAGAACGGGTGTGGTCATGATGAGTTCAGCTCGTCATCATGCACACGAGCACCGTTGCTGATGACGAGCTGAGCTCGTCATCAGCACCGGGGTGCTGTGCGCGCCCCGCCTCTCCCCAGCACAGCGGGGGGAATCGGCCTGCAGCCAAGGGGTTAAACAGACCCTCCGGGATTTCGAGATTTGACGCGAAATCAGCACTTTTGTAAAAATGCCACGATTTTTACAAAAGTGCCCGTGAAATCGACACTTTTGTAAAAATGCCGCAATTTTTACAAAAGTGCCTGCGGAATCAACAACCCCCCATTAAACTCTTCTCCCCTCACTACGGTCCTACAGTAGGCTAAAGACAGTATCCAGTTAGACCTACTAAATGTGTGACAACTGCTACCAACCTATACTAAGCAAATGGAGAATTGCAATTCCAAGGGATTACAGCCTTCACCTGTGGGCTGCTTCCTCTATTCCATATTCCAGGTTGCCTATTCAAAGTGGAATACTCTGCTAAAACAGTTTCATTGATTTAAGGCTGAAAATGAATGATTATGAGTAAAATAAAGTGACGCAAAAATGCCGCTAAATTTCCATATTTGTGCCGCTAAATTTGCGAATCCATGCCGCTATATCCTGGGGGGTCTCTGAGTGCATACAACGAGGTACATTTAAAAATAGATTACACAGGCCCAACAGTAGCTCCGACATCCATGTGCACATCAGGGCTGGTAGACCTGACACGGGCCCAGTCGATAAAAGGTTCCCATATATACCTGGGTCTGGAGGTAGGTGGCATTAGTTCCCAGAATATAGCAAGCTGAGTCTGCTGATAGGTAACCTACCGAACCCAGTCTTTGACCGTGGTTTTTCTCTTCTTCCCCCAGCATAAAGCTATCTGTCGTTTGGCAAATAACAATAGCACATGTAATTTGCGTTTTCTTACATGTGTGCAGGGGCGGCCTTAGTTAGGCATGTGCAAGCTGTGCACCTGCACAGGGCCACCAAATTCCAGGGGCCACCACGCCAATATATATCCTTAATATAATAACCCTCTGAGGATAGATACATATTTGCGTGGCGGCCCCTGGCAGGGATTTTGCGGCCTCCGGCTCTGTTACACTTCCAAACACCCTGACCCCCCCCTCCTTCACTGGCCTCCGGGCTCCACCCTGCCCGGACCCCCTCTTCCGGGGCCCCCTACCTATGCTCCCTGCCCAGCCCAGCCCAGCCTAGAGCCGCCCCTGATGTGTGTCTCTAACATATCCTAATAGTCATCCATGAAGGTTTGGGTACCCCTTCCCCCACCCCGCAGGGGGCAGCTCCACGCCTCCACTAAATTACACGATGGTTCCTCGAGCCAAAGGCAGGTTCCTACTGCGGGGGTATGTCAGGCGCGTGCCTCCCATCATGCTCCTCACATCACATCACGTTACAAGATCAGCTTAGTTTTTGAAAGGGTCGTGGTGGGAATTGCATCCTGCGCGTAATCCTCTCTGTTTCTGCAGGCAGGAGAAAGAATTGCGTGCATTTTTAATCCAGGGCCTCCTCGAAGCTGTTTTACGTAGTAGGAGTTACGCAGATGAGGCTGGTTGGTTAATCCACGTTTCCAGCCCTAATTATTTGCATACAGTATGGGGAAAACGTTGCTGATTCCAGGTCGGGCGTTTTGTAGATTGCCACTTGCCAGTGATTTTTATTTATTTCAAAATGTTTTTGTAATGTGATACCTGCTAAAAATAAAACTCATCCCGCTGTCCCGCCCACAAGGATTCTCTAACGATATTGACGTGGGCGTCAGTCAATTCATCACGCGGGTGACGCTTCTGGGAAATCCCTGGGCACTGGGGGATGGTGTCTTCCACTGCAGGCTGGGTTTTCAAGCTGGAACACGTCTAATGAAGCTGGAATGGAAATTAAAGTCTTTTGAAAAAGGAAGCCCGTAGCGAGGCACAACATTTTGACAATAACGCTAATAATGTTCTAAACATTAACTCCTTCCTGCCCAGAATTGTAAATTATTTGCCTGATGTACTTCTCATGCAAAAAGGGTTTGAATTTTCCAACAATCTAATTGAATAGAGCCGAGTTAGGCGCCTATACTTTAGACGTATATTTTGAGGGTGTAAACCATGCAAAACGAAGCTGTTATGATCTGTTTTACAAAATAAATTCAAAGCAACTCAATCTTATAACAGAGTGGAAACTATCATGTCTGGGCTTGAGTGGTAATTTTATATATTCAGTTTAATTGTCATGTAAATCTCGGATGTGTGGCGAATTGTTCATCATCCCTGCAGGTTCATGTTCTTTTAAGTACTAGCTAACGATACTTCAGATGAAGAGGTGGCAACCCTGAGTACCTGTAATACTCAGTAATTATTTCTCAGAGGAGGCATGTTCTTTCTAACAGAGAGGTACTGTCATTGGAAAGGTTGCGAAGGCTCGCAAAAGGTGTTATCAGAAAATGCTACAATCTTTATTGTATAGTAATTTCGAATCTTCACAATAAATTCAGAAACGATATTTTTCAGACTTTCATTGTTTGCAAAAATAAAATAACTGCGCTTTAATTCTGCAGGAACTAATATCACATTGAAAATATCCAGTGCCCATTAGAGCAAGTTCCTTTTTCGCTATCAACCCTTCTTACAAATGCTAGACAGAGGTAAATGCTGTTAAGTTCTCCTCTAATACATACAGTAGAAATGCATAAATCTTAGCATTTACATCTATCAAAGCTATCATTCTGTAGCTTTTTGGATCTGCTCTGTTGCCTTTTTTAAAGTAATGATACTATTACCAAATCCTGCCAAGAAGCCAGAATTTCTGCTAGCTGATAACAACTGTTGTGCAGGGAGCTTATACAATCTGACAAGATTGGAATTGCACGCTAAACAAGCATTGGCAAAGCCAGTAGGTTTCGCCTATGCGGGAACTATTGGCTTTGTTAATTTTTTTTTAGACATGTTGCACAGCAGTGCTTGCTGCTGGCCACATGGCTTAAAAGAAAGAAAATAATAGCACTTTGACATGGCTAGTGTTGCCCGTGTCAAAGCCCTTTTTATTTTCTTTACTTTCAGCCACTTTGCACAGCAGCGTGGTTGCTGCTGTGCAACTGCATGTCTAAAAAAAGCATTGGCAAATCCACTATCTTTAGCATATTCAAAACCTATTACCTTCGCCAAGGCTTGTTTTTTCTTGTTTTGCTTCTCTTTACTTTGGTCTGAGGCATCCAGCTGGCCCCTCTTACCTTCTGTCAGTGAGGCCTTACACATGTCCTATAGTTCGAGGAGACTGACATCTTGCCTGAAGAAAACAGCACAACAACAGACCTGGTGGAAGTGTAGTGGGGAGGGGAGTCCAACCGGAGAGGTCCTGAGTAAATCTTTAAGGATGAAAAACACTTGAATGGAAGATGTGAAAGATGTCACTTGGGTCCATAAAGACAAAGTCTGCTGTGCAGATAGCAGTCACTGCTGCCAGGCGTCAGGAAGACTTGCCCCCTGTGGCACACTGCTCCTCCAAGGGCTGAGGGGACCAGCAAAGCAAAAGAATATGCTAATCTCCTACGTCCATCTCTGTGATCAATAGATGTTATAAAATAATAATTCCTTGTGTAAAAAACCCCCACAGCTCTGTCATGTAAGCGCTGCAGACCAGTTGACATCAATGGATCATTGAAAACTATTGCTGCTCCTGCACCCCCCCAACCAAAGTGTCCCCCTCCTCCCCCCCGACCCTTTACTGAGGCTTTAGGACTTATGGTCCTGTTGATGTGAGCTAGCCCCCATTTACCTGCCTTCGCCCACGAGCATATTATTCACGTTAATGTACACTAAAGATCAATATTTAAACGCCTACCAACCGAGAAGGAGCAGTTAAAAAATAATAAAAGACCAGCAAAAATACCATGAGTTACAGACCTATAGAAACAGAGCCCAATTTATGCTCATTCAGTTAAATGATTACATTGTATCCATAAAGGCCTTAGCTGCCAATGCTGTCATAAAATAATGAGTGCGCTCTCTAAACACAACTTTCATTTTAGCAGGAAACATCAAATAAGCTTGGGCCCCCTTAGATTGAAAGTCTGGAATCAATTGTCGAAACTGCCATCTCATATCCACAGATTGTTTACAAAGATCAGGACGTACAAAAAACTCACAGTCAAGAGCTTTAATCTTCTTATCTGGTCGTGCTTTAGTGAATATTTCCTCTCGCACCAAAAAACTATTGAATGCCACTAATATAGCTCTCGGTTTTTGGTCGCGATGATCCTGATGATTTGGTCTAATGTTAAAATGGAACCGATGTGCCCTTTCCACCTCCCGCTCCCAATCCCATCTTGTGGACTCAAAAAATGACTTTTTCAGAAGCTCTATAATGAACCCTCGAGGATCTGACCCCTCCTTTCCCTCTAGAATTTGTAAGAACCTCAAATTGTTTCTTTGAGAGCGGTTTTCTAAATCAATGAGTTTCCAGTTAATGTCATCCTTATTGGCGAGCTGTGTTGCTAATGCTTTCTTCTGCTGCGTAAGCTCATCTTCCAGCATAGAAATGCACACTTCAGCTTCATTTGCTCTCTCCAGAAATTCAGAGTGATTTGGTCAAGCGTCTGACAGAATTTTGAAGTTTTTTGCACGATTTCTGAACTCTCAAACTGTCCTGCCTATGCTCATCTCTGTGCAGCATCATAGTCTTATATATTAAACTAAGTGAAATTTCTTCAGTTTGCTCCTCTCCTGCAAAAGGCGCTCCTGTAGTACAGCCATTCCTTCCTTTATTTCCTTCTATGTTGTCTCCCTTCTGGGTTAACCGCAGTCTACGAACTGTTCCGCCATCCAGAAAGTCAGACCCTTGATCTTCTGCTTCAAAACTACTTTGAAGGCTTCCTTCTTCCATACTCATGTGTGTAGCGTATTGCTGCACAAGATCTTCAGTGGATGACGCTGAGTGTTCTGACAAAGAGTAAAAATCAACGGAGTCTGTGCTCTCTATGTTCTTGGCCTGAGTAGAGGTTGAGGTTGAATTCTCATTTAGTCGCCACTGCTTCTGACTCTTATTCCTGCACTTCCACCCCATTCCCCTCAGTCTCTTCCTCTTCGTCTAGTTCACTCAGGTGAGCGCCATTAGGTATCTCTGCACCAGGCCCGTTTGTAATATCCTGACTCATATTTTCGGCCTCTTGTCTCCTTCCTTCCAGACCATCTGAAAATGCCTCCAGCCCCAGCCCATTCTCGACCCACTTAATCAATGCCTCTACAGACTCAATAGGCACAGAATCTTTAGCATAGTCTATGGTCAAGGCGGGCTTAACAGATTTAGCAGCTTCCTTATTTTTCATTGAAAAAAATAACTCGGGAATACTTTTAGTGGTCTTGGTTACCTCCAGAGCCACGCTCTCCTTCATTCGAGATGCAGCTTTCCCTGCTCTGTCCGGCTCTTTGGCGCGTGTCTCCCCACGAGTAGCGGTCTTCGTTAAACTTAATGCTGAAACTGGAGCCGGGGTTGGGGTTGCAGCATTGTCCATAGAAGTCGCAGCCGCGACTGAGTTTTGCGCTAATTCAGGTTCCCCCTGTATCTCTGGACCAGCGGCCCCTTGGCCGCGTCCTCTCCGACCTTTGGGAGCCATTCCCGAACAGCACGCCGGCTTTCCGGATGGTGAAACGGCCAAAACGCCATTAGCCGCGACTCGTCTGTACCAGGTGAGCCGCCTTGTGAGAACCGCCCACAGCCTCCACCGCTGACTCTGCAGATTCCGCGGTCTAGCTCCGATCAGCACAGTGATAACAGGTGAGCACATTAGCGTTTCCAAAGCGTTATTTTTCCTCTATTACACAAAAAAGAGCAAATGCTGGGTTTTCTACTATCGTATACAGAATCCGGCAGCTTCTAACGTCTGTCTGCCCCTATTTCAGCGGTTAGGCGTCCGATGTCCGTGAGGTCCGGCAGGAGCAGCTTGCTCACGCGACCGATACGGTCGCCATCTTGCCTTCCCACATGGGGGGTGTGGGGGGAAAAAGGGGGAACATTTTTTCTTGAATACAAGAAACTGCGTAAAGAGAAGGACACTCAAGACTTTGTTGCTGTTTTAAGTAGCCTCAGCACTTCAATATATCTGAATTGTATGATTCATTATGTTTGTTTCTCTTTTTTTTGGTGTAAGGGCCTCCATGGTTGGGGGAAAACATGTCTCTGTTGGTTTTGGATAAACTTAAATTATATGATAAATGGCTTCTAAACAATTAAACATTTGCTCTTTAAATGTATCAGGGCTAAATAATACTATAAAAAGACAGAAGGTCTCAGCTGAATTAAGATATATTGCACCACATTTATTGTGTTTGCAGGAAACTCCTATACCATGGTCAAATAGAGGTGTTCTAAAAGAACTTGGTATTTTTTATTAGTGATTACTACAGGACAATCCAGTTTGATACGGGGTGTGGCCATCATGTGCAAAGGCAATAATGTAGTATCAGGAAGAACATTAGCTGATAAAAAAGGAAGATGGGCAATCGCTGAATTTTGTGTGGATGGTAAAAAAACTGACGTTATGTAACATTTACGGCGCTAATCTAGATGATCCGGAAGTTCTAGTTGAGGTAAATTTGGAATTAGCCACCTGGTCTCAGTCTGTATTGATCTGTGGGGATATGAATATTAATTTGACTAATAGCTCATTGAAAGATGGGTTTGCCAAGTATAAGGGTCATAAGCCAAAAGTATATAAAGCACTAACTAACTTAGTGCAGGACCAAGGGTTGGTGGACGTGTGGGGGTATATAAGACCACAGGATAGTGGATATACTTTTTATTCTTATCCCCACAAAAAACTGGTCAGACTCGATTATTTTTTTGCCGCGGTTTCTGTAATAGAAGGAGCGATAATTACTGTGTATCCTAGGATTTCATCAGATCACTCTCCTATAGTATTGGAGATAGGTGTGGGGTTAATTAAATCTAGACAATTTAATTTCACAGTTGATAGGAAGCTGGTGGTAAACAGTGATTTTAGGGATCATATGAGGAAGTGGATCAAACAATTTTTTCAGGAAAATAAGGGATCTACCATGCAGGCCATAATCTGGAATACTTTTAAAGCAGGATTTCGGGGGGAATGTATCAGTTTTTCATGCAAGAATCAAAGGAAGGCGAGACTGGAGCTAGATAGATTATATTTGCAATTAAGTCAATCTGAAATATTATTGATGCAGGGGATAGTTAGTTGGGGGAGCGATTTAACCAAATTGGAGGACACAGTCGCAAAGGATAGAGCGAAAGTGCTAGGACTTTGGTCTGTAGAAAATGCAAGGAGATTTCTTACATCTAAGATGGAAAAATATGAGTATGGTGAGGCCATTGGGAAAAAATTGGCGGCCCAATTACGAATAAAGGAATCAACCAGAAACATTGTTCAAATGATGGATTCCGCTGGGGTGGCTCATTCGGACCCACAAGAAATACTTAAGATTTTTCAACAGTTTTATTCAGAGTTATATGATCAACAGAAAGGAGCTGATAGTGATGGATCAGATTGGGCAGTAATGTTAGAAAAGGGTTTAAAAAGGTTAGACTCAACAGAGGCCCAATGGCTGGAAGACACGATTACAAAGGAAGAGTCGGAAAAAGCAGTGAAAAGCCTAACAAATGGAAAAGCAGCAGGCCCTGATAGGATACCTAGTGAGGTCTATACACAATTTTACCATGATTTTAAAGAGGAGTTATTAGAAGTTATGCGAGATGCTCAGCTTGGATACCCACCAAAATCGTGGGCCGAAGCGACTATAGCAGTTTTTTGCAAGAAGGGTAAGCCACCAGAGCTAGTAGGTTCTTATCGACCGATATCATTGTTAAACGTAGATAATAAAATATATTCCAAAATATTAGCTAATCGGTTAACGCATTGCATGACCTCCTTAGTTTCATATTACCAACACGGTTTTATACCTAGAAGAGGGACGGTAGAATATGTTAATAAAGTCATCTCTTTATTTGATATAGCTGCCGTGAAAAGGAATGATCTAGCGCTGATTCTGCTTGACGCGGAAAAAGCGTTTGATCGTGTGCAGTGGGGATATTTGTGGAAATTAATGAGAGAAATGGGGTTTGGTCAAAAATGTATTCATGCAATTCAATCTTTATATTTACACCCTATGGCAAAGATATCTGCTATGGGTTTACTTTCGGATACCGTTAGAATTACACGTGGTACTCGACAAGGATGCCCTTGCTCCCCTCTTTTGTTTGCCCTTTATATTAATCCTTTTATAGAGTTACTAATTCAGAATATTTTGATCCCACCCTATAAAGTTGAAGAATACCATTTTTCGGTCTTTGCCTATGCCGATGATATCGCCGTGGCAACCACCAACCCTGATACTGCAATAAAAGAAATTGAGCGACTGGCGAAGGTCTTTGGGACAATAGCCGGATATAAATTGAATGAGGCAAAAACTCAAATTCTTTGTTCTGAGACTGTAGTATGGCAGGGTTGTAGGGTGGTAAAGGAAGTAATGTACTTAGGTATTTTAGTAAGGGCAAACATGACTGAATTAGTTGAAGCAAATTGGAACACGCTTATGGCTAAAATCAAGTTATCTTTGGATAGGTGGGGGCGTCTATACTTAACCATTATTGGACGATCAAATGTTTTAAAAATGAACGTATTGCCAAAAGTGTTATATCTATTCAGGTCCGTACCTTTAGAAATCTCTAAAGATAAAATACAGGCACTACAGGCAAGGTGTGGGAAATTTATCTGGAGCCCAGGAAGACCCAGAAGGGCAATGAATTATATGACTTTACCACAGCTAAGGGGAGGAATGGGGTTCCCAGATTTTTTTTTGTATTATGTAACTTGTTTTCTGTTAAAGATGGGGGTTTTGATCACTGGTGAGCAAGGAACTGAGGTGGCTAATGCCCCGAATATTTTTGATATTCAGTTAGGCGCATGTGCAAAGCAATCTTTAGTTAAAGATATTGATGGGAGTTACTATAAACGAACCAGGTTCAAGGTAGTGCTAGGTGCGTTCAAGGTTTGGAAATGGTTTATAAAAACAATGGGGATAGGGAGAGTATCGTATTATATGCCCCTCAGCGCTCATAGGATTTTACCTGGTATATTTTCCGATGCAATGACTTTAATATGCCAACAGAAAGGAATCAGGATTTTAGGAGATATGATAAACGAGGATGGGATCTGTAAATCTTTTGACGAGATGAAGGATCAATATTTGTTGCCTAGAAGTTACTTCTTTAAATATCTACAAATTCGTGATTATCTAAATCGACGAGGAGGGAACTTAAATCAAAACAAAGTTAATAAAGGAATTAGGAGGTCGGGTAAAATTGGAGTGATAAATCAATTATTGCTATCTGTTAAGAACGATGATATGGAAAAAGTCAAGCTAAAATGGGAGACTCTTAAGGAGATTCAGAGATAGAAATGGAAGACCTTTTAATACTATCTAAGGAGGCCTTAATGTCTGCAAATTTGAAAACTCAGTTCTTTAAAACTGTGTATGATTTATATTGCACTCCAAAAAGAATGGCAAAATGGGGAGGAGGAAACGAAGGCAAGTGTTTCCGATGTGGGGAAAATGATGCTGGAGCGATACATATCTTTTATAGTTGTGTTAAGCTTCAGGGTTACATTGGAGACTTTGAACAGTTTTGGTCTTTGGTGATTAAAATATCGGTTGTTATCACTCCAGCAATGCTGTTACTAGGTAAAATTCCAAAGGACAGCACACCGGAACCACTTTTTCAATATCATCATTTAATTTTTTTTGCAATGACTGTTGCACGCCTGTGCATAGCTACGGAGTGGCTACAGGAAAAACCACCGGACTTTCATCAGTGGCGTGCTAAAATGCTTAGTCTATATAATCTGGAGTGGAGTTTATTTTCTATTAAAGGACTGAGGAAAAAAAGACTGGGCACAAAAATCTGGAGTGCGTTAAGGGATTATTATGAATAATGAACTTTTAATTGGATGTAATTGTGTTTGTTTTGATAATTGTGAGATGATGGAAATGTGAATTATTTTGTGTTTTTTCGCAGTTTTGCTGTATAAGAACAATAAAAAAAAGAAAAAAAAAGAAAACTATTGCTGCTGTTGTGATTATTTATTTAATACAGAGTCAACAATGAAAATTACATAATTCCTAAAAAATAAGGCACTCCAGTTGAGTCAGGTTGGTGTACCTTCAATAACATCAATTGCAAAGCTAACAAGACGAGTACATCCTGACTAGTCGTGCAGTTTTTGCGGATTGAGCCATGTTGTGCTCAAACGCTTCAAGTACACGAAAGCAAGTAGCTGCTCCGTGAGGCATTAGTTGTTTTATACCGCCCTCCGTCTAAGCACCCTCAAACTTTAATGCCTAATTCGAAGACCAGCTGACATTTTGACAGACAAATAGTGGTCACATTTCTTGACCGCACAACAAACGTCATTTATCTTCCAGTTTAAAAAAAAATCAAACACCATAATCTATTGTTTGCTGATTTTTATTTTCAGAAGGTTACTTCTATTGTCATCCTTAAGGTCACCAACATTCAATGAGTAGGGACAGTACACAGGGTGTCAAAGCACAGCAATGATGCCAGACCTGTCCAACCTGCCCCCACAGCGTATGCAGTGCCCAGGGGACAGAGAGGACTCTGAGGACAGGAGTGTCTAAAGAGCAGGCCACACCGGGTACAGAGCGCATAGAGACCATAAAGGCACAGAGGAGAGAAGGAATTGAAACTGGCTAACGGTATAGGTAAAGTAAATACTACAACACTGAACACAGGCGGGACTTATCATGGGTACCAGCAGCCAGGAAGCATCGACACCAAGATGCAAAATGGGTGGTAATTAGTGTGAGAAATATTTACTTATAAAACACAGATGTCCATGTGTTTCCTCCTCAGAGTAACGATTGGAAGGGTTTAATTCCAGCAGTTGTCCAGTCATCCTGGGTAGGGCTGGTCAGGCCCAGGGTCACAACAAGCGGCACTAGCATGAAGGCTATGTATAACTAGGCACCCAATTCTAGTAAGGAGCTAACATATCAACTCAGCACTCGCCATTCCATCCCAATCGACATTTGTGACCCATCAAAGCATCCATGACATACAACAACGTACACAAGTGGGAGGACGGCGGGAGGATAGGATGTTTGACATAACTGAGAGCAAGGAGGTGGGTTTTGAGGCAACATTGGATGGGGGAGTAAAAACAACAGGGAAAGGAGAGCAGGCGGGTGTTGGGGACGGTGGGTTTGACACAACAGAGGGCGGGAGGAGGATAAAAAAGAAAAAAAACGAGTACCATCAATGGAAGAAGCCGCAAATGAAGCCTTTAAAAGTAAGAGTTACTTGGTTTAAACTCCACAAAAAAGATAAACATACAAGGGAAGACTTAGGGGAGACAAGAAAGTGCATGCAATAATGAATAGAAAGTCAAGAAATGAGAGTGACAATCCAGCAAACAAATGTTAAGTAATGGGCGGGCTTTAGGCCCCTTTCAAGATTTTTATTTTTTATGTATAAGAGATTTTGCAAGTGCTCTGGAGGCGAAATCCACAAGGGCTGAAGGTAGACCATTCAGGCAGGAGTAACTTACATCCTACTATATGTTAGTCATTTCAGCCCTTTTAAGTACTTCATGCAATCATGAAGCTCAAATTGAAGCAGTTCAGATGCTTTTTTGGTTGTAACAGCATTGGTCTATACCAAGGGTACTCCCAAACATTTGCCCAGGGGCCACAAAGTACGGTCTGTGGTGTGACCGAGGCCACACTGATACCAGCAGGGTGGAGGTATGGGGTGTGGGTGGGTCAGGGATTGTCTAAGGAGGTCTAAAAACATGTTAAATTAAGGGACAAACATTTATTTGCAGGTTAAAAAATGCTTTCCCATTTATTTAACATGTTTTTCTGAAATTTAGTGCTCAGCAACTAAACAGCGTATGTTACTGTTCACGGGGGTAGCATGTAAAGGTCAAGAGGGCTGCAGCGGACTCTGGGCCATACATTGAGAATCACTGGCCTTCACAAACATTATTACCAATGTGTGCATTCTGTCTATGATATAATTTATTAACATAGGACCAAACCTCCTTAAATCTTTGGGTATTGTTATCACATGTATTTCAGTCCTTTTTCTATCTTCTGCTTGCCTTTTAGCTTCTTAGGTACCCCGGCACTGTCTTGCCATTCTGAATATGAATATTCCAACATTCCCATACGTAAATTAGAATCTTTAATTCTTAAGGATGTACTCACTGGAGACATACATTGCCAACTATCCGGAGGTCTCCCCTTCTTCAGTTATCCTGATTCGTTCTCAGATTAAATATTTGCTAACTCCCAGATGATTGGGCAGTTGTTAGCAAGGACCAATCAGATTATAGGGTAGTTACTAGCCAGGACAGGCTTCACTGTCTACCACATTTTATTCCTTGCCAAAGTAGCAAGGTCGATCATCCTTTGTTAAACAGATTACTAACAGTGGCCATCTATCCAGCAGATTGGGACTTGGTGCACCTTTGGTGGATATTTAGACGGGATTGATGTTATTCCCTGGGAAGTTAAGACTGTTCATTGAATTTGACAGTAAAGTAATTGGCTAACGTTTTACACTTAACCTCTTAACCACATTCCCAGAACCGATAAAAAAGAAATTGTGCATCAGAACCCTGTCAACATAATCTGGAAGCTTGCAGGTGAAAACAGAAGAACATATTCCTCTGTATTCAAAGAAGGATTGAACCCCACACTAAGAATTGACCTGGAATCTAGATGCCTAAGATATGTGTGTGTCTGCAAGAGATTGAGGATGTATCCTCTTTTGAGGATATCATGGAAGCTTTGGGAAGTATATAGTGGCATGAGTAATAAAAATACTTTTCAACCCAAATAAACAAACTACCATGACTCGCTGAAATCAATTTCATATTTCCCTATACTAATTGCTTACTAATCCAGGTTGGGTTCTGGAGTAGCGTGCTACCTGCCAAAAAGTGCTTCAACGCTACATCAGGGAGCTATATAAATGCAAACCCTTCCTTCTTTCATCCCTCTACTATAATTTACTATCCAAGTAACAGACTAACATGTCCATCCCTGAAATTAATTTCATACTTCCCTATACTAATTCACCACTAATCCTTTTTGGGTTCCGGAGTAGTGTGCCGCTTGCCGAAAAAGCAATTCAAGGCTTCGTCAGGGGTAATATGCGCTATATAAATCCAATTACTATACAATACAATACAATTTAAACTAGTTCTATTGCAATTGTTTGCTTTGCATTGTACAACTAATTGCTGAGATGACTTCAAAGACCCCAGGTTAGCTGTCCCATCCATTATTATCTTTGGATCAATTACGTCCTGCCAATACTCATTAAATCTGACTTTAAGGGCACAATATATTAAAGGCCAAGGTGACATCTTAAGCTGTGAAGGAGAACAAGCTATGTTGACAGCACAAGAAAGAAGGAATACTCTTTCAAGTACCATTGCTTCCATTCAATCTATAGAGCTCCTATCCCCTCTCCCCCGAATTCTCTTCCCTTGCCTGCTACTCTGCCTACCCCCTGTCCTTTGTGCCCTTTGACTAAGCACTCCTTCTCCCCTTGTTGGGGAAAGATCCAATATTTATACTCTGGAGTCTCAGCGAACCCCCTGAGTGAGTCCACTGCGCCAAGGGAGCCACTCACACTTGAGGTATGTATGGCACCCCTTGCCAAAGCACTCCCTCTCCCCTTTCTGGGGAAGGATCCAGTATGTAGTCCTTGGAGTCTCAGAGACCTCTCTGAGAGAGTCCACTGCGCAAAGGGAGCCTCTCGCAACAGAGATTGGGAAGTGATACCACTTCCCCTGGGATCACAGCTTACTGGACTTTGGACGTTTGCCTTGACTCGTCTACCGGTTTGTGTACCAGTCACCCTTCCCCTCCTCTTTCCATGCTGTGTCTCTCACCCTAACCTCCTCTTTCCCGCCTTCATTATCTGTCTACTTCCCCTGCTCCAACTCCCCCCTCCCCTGAATCTCTCACCTTGCCTGCTTCTCCCCTTACGTATTTGTGCTTATTGTTCATCTCGACCTTGCTGTTAGTCTGCTGGTTATTTTACTGCAACATTCAATTCACTTATTCACTAAAATGCAGAGATATTATCATTCAAAATACATTATAGAGTGTTCCAATTGACACACCACTACTTTCTCAGGTCGACTTTCCCAAAATACATCATCAGGATCTTTAGCAAAATTACTGATACAGAATTGTGACCAGCTTGTTCAGTGATAATATTTATGGCCCTTTGTAGGCTCTCAGAAAATAGAAGTGTGATCAAGAACAATATCACCAGAGCAACATATGTTGTGTACTAAAGAAGTTCAAGATTTTGGAGGAAAAAGTGACCATTGTGTAAAACATGGTTGAAGTCATATAAATACATCTTGCAAAACCGAAGTGTGAACAGTTGTCTTGCTCCTCTTATGTACTCAGTCTGTCCCAAATTTTGTCTGTCTCCAGTTCACTGAATTAATTTTGCTACCTTTGAGCATCAGATTTTTAAGGACACTGCGATCAATAGTGTTGAAGACACATTTGTATCCACAGAAGCATTGTGCGATGGCAGCACATGATAAATCAGTCTGCTCATAGTCACTGTGGTCCGTACCCTTACACTGTGCTCTGTGGACACACCCTTTTTTTTGTTTGAAATCTGTTTTATTTTCTAGATAAAGAGTAGAACATAGGTCCAGACGTACACAGCGTTAAGCCCACAACCCATTTAGGGCCGGCCGCGTTTCTTTAAAGTGTCTCGAAGAATATAAAAAGGAATTAGTAAACTATTTGGAACACACCATGTCGGCTACAACCCTTGTTGGGCCCGCCACGTGACATAGTACATATAGCAATATTAGCTTGTTGTGGGAAGTCTCGGGACCTTGTTTAAAATCAATAACATTATGAACACGGGCAGGAGGCCCATATAAAGTGGAAAGCAGTGAATGGACAGAAAAGGGTTGAAAAAAGAGGAAGCAGTAGAAAAGAGAGGTATACAGCAATGTAAGTGGTCGGAAGGGTGGACGGGAAGAGGTGCGCAGCAGTGCATGGCATTCAGAGTGAAGACCTTCATGCTTGTCGAAGGGAGTGATGCGCAAAAGTGTACCGTTTATGTGAGGAGCCTGTTGGGGTCTGGCGTTAGAGCGCTACCACTCTTTGAGGATGCTATACTAAGCTTGGAGGGTAAATAACGCGCATGTTCTATTTTACAGAGGTATTTACCGAAGAGTCGCCAAACAGCGGTGAAGCGGGTGTCGCGTGATTGCGGTCGCGCTGTAAAAAGTTCCATGGTTATTACATGCCATAAGCGCACAAACCAAGCGGAAATTGGGGGAGTCTCTTCTTTTTTCCAATATAGTGCTATAAGTTGTTTAGCCGCCCCAAGCATGTGAAGTGCTATAATCCAATCGCTGTGGGTGAGCGCTTTTAGGTATTCAGGTTTAAGGCCCAAAAGGATTGTGGTTGTGGACTTAGGCAGGGGGAAGCCCAATACCTGCTTAATATGACTAAGGACTTCCTTCCAGAGCAGGGTGAGGAGTGGACAATCCCACCAATGTGAATGAAGTCTCCAGATGCATTCGGACACCTCCAGCACAAGGGGGATGTCGCAGGGAACATTTTGTGCAGTCGAGCGGGCGTTTAATACCATTGCGTCATAATTTTGTATGCATTTTCCCTCTGTGAGATGCTACGATAGACCCTAGGAATGTCCCGCCATAGGCGATTCCACTGTGTAGGTGTGATTTCCGTGGCTGACGTCAGCTGCCATTGGCATTGATATGGGTGTGTAGTTAGTACCGGAGGATGCTGTAGGATCTGTTATGTCCGAGAAATAAGGCCTTTCGATTCGTCGAAAGAATGAACCAGCCGCTCAAAGTGGGTGAATGGTCGGACAGCAGCCTGTTGCTTCTCTGGTGATGACACCCAATGCCGCAGCTGTGCATATTGTAGTCCCGCTCCCAGTGGAAGACGAAATTCCTCCCTGCACTCTGAAAATGTCTTAAATGTTCCCCCCTCGTACAGGTCTCCGATCACTCTGCATCCCCCCTGTAACCATTTGGCGAATGTTTGTGAGTGGAGAGCCGGAGGGAATAGTGGGTTACCTGCAATGGGGGTATGAGGGGAGGGGAGGGGAAAGTCGTACGTTTATTTTGTCCCATATATCTAGGACCGTTTTAGTGGGCACTGCAATATAGGCACTGCGGGAGCGTGCCGTACGGTTGGTACGCCCAGTTACCATCATGTCTATATGGAATCAAACCTTTTCACTTTCAGTCGTTGTCCATTCCGAGACAAAGCGGAGATGTGAGGCCCTATAGTATTCCAGAAGGTTGGGGCATGCTAGCCCCCCTCTGTCTCGCGGCAGCATGAGGATCTTGTGGGAGAATCGTGGTCTACTTCCACCCTATATGAAGCTAGTGAGATCTTGTTGGAGGCCCTGTATCTGGTGTTGCAGGATAGGGGTGGGAAGACATTGGAAGAGGTACACGATTTTAGGGAGTATCGACATTTTGACGGCATTAAGCGTACCCAACCAGGAGATAGCTAGGGGTTTCCGCCCCCTTAAGTCATCCAGGACAGTTCTCTTGCATTCCCACCAATTTACATGGGGCCATGTGTCCAGGGAGGGGGTCAGTTGAAGCCCTAAGTATCGGATATGATCCGTGGCCCATTGATAAGGAGCGAGCATCTTCAAGACTGGTATCTCCTCTTCCAGGATCGTAAGGTTTAAAGCCCAAGATTTGCCGGGGTTAATTTTAATAGCTTAGTAACAATGGGGTAACCCAGTATCCCTCAGAACCTGGGCAATAGTATACAAAAGTAACAAAATTAAGGCCTGAGGCCCGCTGAAAGGCCTATAGCAGAGTGTGAAGCGCCGGGAGAGATATATGTGGACGCGATAGTGTGAGGATAAGGTCATCTGCGAAGAGTGCTACCATGTTCTATCGACCTCCAAGAGAGAGGCCATGTATGTCTGCATTCTGCCTGATCATCTCTGCTAAAGGTTCTATCACCAGGGTAAAAAGCTGAGGGGAAGAGGGGGCAACCCTGCCGCGTACCCCTATGTATGGAAAAGGGTTCTGTAAGCTGCCCATTGACCAGAACCCTAGTTTGCAGAGAGAGATAAAGGGCCATGATCATAGAAATCATGTTTCAGCCCAGTACGATCTTGTGCAACACCGCGCAAAGGAAACCCCAGTCCACCCGGTCAAATGCCTTCTCCGCGACAAGCGGCAGAAGGCAGGCTGATCTGTTCCAATGGTGCGTTTTCCCCACCAGGTGCGCGATTCTACGCACACTGTCCGCCCCTTGTCTTTTGCGAATTAAACCAACTAGGTCCGGCTTCACCAGGCCAGGCATGTGGGTATCTAGGCGTTTAGCTAGTATTTTGGTGTGAGTTTGAGGTCCGTGGTCAGCAAAGCTATGGGGCAATAGGATGCACATAACGTGGGAATTTTTCCCGGCTTGGGGATGAGAGCTATTTCTGCCATACCCACGGAGGGCGTCGGCCCTTCTGTGTCTGAAAAGGAATTATATAATCGCAGGAGGTGTGGCTGGAGTTGCGCTATGAACATGCAGTAAAAGGCCAGCGATAGGCTGTCCGGGCCAGGAGTCTTCCCGAGAGGGATATCTTTTACTGCTGCCGTCAGTTCCTCTGCAGTGAGAGGGTCGTCCAGTTGTTTAGCGTAGTGTGGGTGTATTGAGCTCCAGGGGCACTGGTTAAGGACATTATCAATGTGGGCTTGTGAGGGCGCTTCTGCAGTATAAAGGGCAGTGTAATAGGTCCTAAAGGCCTCGCATTTAGCCCACTCAGTGGTGACCCTTTCGCCATCCCGCAATTAAATGTTCGGTATATGGGTCTTCGCCGCATGCACTCGCACGTGCCTCGCCAGCAATCTGCCCACTTTGTCCCCCCTCTCAAAGTATTTTTATTTTAAGGCGAGCAGGGACCACTCAACTTTATTGGTGCGCAGGGAGTGGAGTTGGCCCCGGAGGTTAGCGAGTCCCCGTCTACATGTGAGCAAGGAATGGTCCTGGTCCTGCTTCTCCAGTTTCTTAATGTCCTTGGAGAGGCTATCTTCCAGGCGGCGGGCTTGCCGTGCCCGTGCAATCAACAGAGATGGATTGTAACCTTGAAGGCATTCCACACCACAGGGAAAGGGGTCTCGGGTAGATCATTACTCGCAAAGTAAGAGGCAATGGCAGTTTGTATGATTTCCACATCGGCTGGATCCCACAAGACATGTGGCGGCAGGCGCCACCGCGGGAGACGGGTGGGATCCTGCAGGGAAGCTCAACATGGGCAGGGTCGGTTAGCGATATGGTGGACATAACCGCCGCTAATGTGTCCCTTACAAGGGCGTGAGAGATGAAAAGATAATCAATACGCGAATTAGAGCGTGGACGTGCCAGTAGTATGAGCAATCCTGCTCCTCAGGAGAGTGGTATCGCCATGAATCCATCAAGCCAAGGTCTGTTATCTGTTTCTGGAGTGCGAAGTACATTGCCCCCGACCCGTTCGAAGAGGCTTCAATAAGGTCCAGCGTAGGATCCCACACCAGGTTAACATCTAGCCCCCCCCCCCCCCCCCCCCCCCCCCCAAAATCAAGGAGGGGTCGCCCTGTGGCACATGTTTCCATAGGAGCGTTCGGAGGTAAGAGTCCTGCATCTAGTCGGCGCATCAACATTACACAGTGTAAATAGGCATTTCCTAATCTCCACCCCTGCTCTGATAAAATGTCCATTTGGGCTGCGAAAGACTTCGGGTTCCCCCTGCCTGATACCATTTCTGCATAATATAGCCACTCCGGCCGTTTTGGTGGTTGCTGTGGCCCAGAATTGGAGGGGATATTTAGGGTATGCCATGCAAGGGCTATCTATTTTCAACAGCTGGGTTTCTTGAAGAAAGATAATGTCTGGGCTGTGCTGAAGTAGGTAGCGCCACAATTGCTGCCGCTTGTTGGGAGAGTTAAACCCCTTGACATTAAGGGATAATACCTTTAAAAGGTCGGGGAGAGCCATAAGCATATCTGATCCCAAGTTAGTCTATCATGCCACCGCAGAAAGCTTGTCAGGAAAGGGAAGGAGGTTTCCGGAGCGGGTCTTCCCTATTGACTTGGGTGCACCATAGCCTTGAGGTCTCCCACCCGCCATACCAAGTAGACAAAAAGAAGAAGGAAAGAAGATTCAGGCAAGTAGGAAAATTTAAAAGAGAAAAGTAGATAACCAACATTGGCCAACCGGGCCACATTGTTCTGTTCCAGTCGCGGGCCAGCCTGCACCCTAAGGTTTGGATTGACACAGAGACGTCACTGTCTCAGGAACAAATGAGGGTAGGTCGTCTGCTGCTCTCGAGTTCGTCTAGGTGAGGTGTTCCGGCGCCAACTACACTGCGAGAAGGGAGTTGGGGTGATGTCTAGATCACAGCGGCAAACATCCAATTCGACCAGAAAGAGCTGTGCCCCCAGAGACTAGTCCCAAACTCCGTTACGGGCACACAAGCTGTTTATCAGGGGATTGGAGAATCCGGGCCCGTCTTTGATTTGTCCCCCTCCAAAGACCTGATGTGTTCGATAATGTCCATTTTAGCCTGCAAAGATGTTTGCTCATCAAGGGGTGGTGAGCGTCTGTGCCGATGCACGGTAGAACAGGACGGCTTGGCAGGCACCCGTGTGGGAGGTCGAGGACAGGTGGGGCTGGTGGGCCGTGAGGAGGGAAGTTGGAGTAGTTGAGCCGCTTCTTTGTAGGACAGCACCACTCTACCCATGCAAAAATAAGGGCGAATGGGTGGCCCCACTGTAAGGAGATGTCCATGCTCCGCCGCTTGTCTGTCACAGGTTTAAAGTTGTGGTGGCGTCGCAAGGTATTGGGTGCTAGGTCCTAAAAGATCTGGATCGTGTTCCCATCATATGTGAGGTTCCTCTTGGCTCTCGCCGCCGGAAGAATAGCTTATTTTTCTGTGAAAAAGTGGACCCTGGTGAAAATGTCCGGAAGGAACCCCAGTCCAAAGCCGGCGGGGAAGCGTCGTCACCCCCCCCCCCCCCCCCCGCCCCCCCCAGACCTCGTGGAGTAGCTGTGCCACATATGTCATAATGTCTTTCCCTTCCGCCCGGCGCAGCTATCCCCTCCACTAAGCTGGTGCGTGGCAATTGCAGGCTGGGGCCAGCACCTGCCGTTGCCAGACAGTGTAGACCGGGGTGGTCGAGGGGCTGCAAGAGGAAGAATTTACGTGGAAGCTAACAGTCCCCTTTCCAACCTGGGTGACAAAGATCCCACAGTCAGTAAGGCAAGGGAGAAAGTAGGCCATAGCGTGGTGCCCCTGGGAGGATCTTGATGGTTGAGCCGCAGAGTTCCAGGAAGCCCCTGCTTGTAGAGAAATCGTGGCCCCCTGCGAACAAGGGGCTAGCGCAGAGTTGTCTGGTCCAGGGCACAGGGCCAGGTCGCAGCTTCCTGTAGTGTTGCCGTGGGGTATGTAAGGCCCAGCCCGTCCCCCAGCCCGCCCTTCAGAAATACTGCAAAGCGCTTCTGTTCCTGCTTCAGGGCAGAGATAACACAAGGACCTCCAAGCCACCATAGGAGGGCAGAGGCCCGCTAGATCCGCAATGGTGCCAGGTGTTTGCCTCAGTGCCCCCAACCAGAAAGTATAAGAGTTGCTAGGCGATTAGTCGCTAAGGATGCCTCCACCAGACAGCAAGTGTGCCGAGAACAGGCCCGTTTTTACTTAGTCCTCTACTATGCAGTCTGATGCAGCTGTAGAGCTGCTTCTAGTAGGCGAGCCCCACGCAGAAGCAGCTCAGGGAGGTGACCAGGTAAGCAATCAGGGCGTGTAGTCGCAGCGGGGTCATCTCCCAGGGGCAGTGTTTAACTCTGGAGGAGGTTCGCACCAAGGCCTGGGCATGGTGCAGTAGGGCAGTATTCGAGTTCCCTCCAGCCGGGGTCCCCCGCTCAGCAGCCTCCCTCACCACCAGCCGCACGGCAGCACCACTCACCGCCGAAGGGTGCTGGAGCCAAAGAGCGGCTTCTCCGATCACCCGCTCCGGGTGATCTCAAGCTCCGTTAGGGCCGAGCCTGGGTCCAAGATGGCGGATCGATGGTGCGTCAGGAGACGATCCCCCTCCGATCGTCCGCTCCGCCAATGCTGTGATCGCCTCATGCGGCCGAGCCTCTGCCAAGTGAGTGTGGCACCAGCGGGATCCGGGGGATTCAGGGCTGCGCCCCCAGCCATGAAGAAGGCCCGGTCTTGGGAGACCCGAAATGGCGGTTGCCCCGACCCGGGTCGGGGGGCCGAGGCAAGACAGCCACACTACCGCTTCAGTCGCGCCCCAGTCGTCGTCCGAACTTCAGGGGGTGCCCCTCACATTCCACCACACATGCACCCCGAGAAAAGGCACCAATAGTACCCCCAGCTCTGCTTTAATAGCTTTTAAGTGCAGCGAGCCGCTGGAGCTCTCACGGCGTGCATCTCACGCCATTCGCAGCGAGACCACGCCCCGGACACACCCTTTTGAAAGTCAGTCTGCTAAAGTGGTACAGTACACATCGGTTCAGTCTTGCCAGTGGTATCCCGACCAAGTCATTTCTAGAGTCTTTTTTATCAGTGTTCTACATTACCATGGTAGAACCCTGTTGACCTTCTTTTAGATTGGCAAGAAGCATGCGTCTTTCCAAGTGTTTGGCTTCGTACCACTGGCAGAGATTTCTTTTGAGCAGTGCCAGTAATACACTACCCAACAGACTGGATCAGACTTCAGTGAATTATTGGCTCTCACATTGGGGACTTCCACACTGGAACTTTTTGTGGTCTCTATGACCGTGACTATATCTGCTTGGTGAAATTCTAAGTGATCTTTTCGCCTTTATTCCTCGGTTCGTTTAAAAATGCCACACAAAGTTTAATGAAGCAAGAATTTCAATCCTCTGGGTCTTCTTCGGATTTAAGGACAATTACCTCCGTTTCCTTTCTATATGACAAAGGAAATTTGCTGCAGAGACTATCATATTACCCTTTCCTTTTGTTTTAATAGTATATCAGTGTAAAAGTTATATGCTTCACTTGGTTCCATAACTTTTTCATCTGGTTATTTCGCTCAGTCATTTTGTTGAATGTTTATTTCATTTTTTATGGTAGTTCGTTTAATGAGGTTGGCTGGAATGATGCGCAGACTATATCCAAAGCAGACGAGTTTACTTCATGGATGACATTGCTTTACAATATTTATCATCTTTAGGAAGGCAGTGAATTCTGCAGATATGTATCATGGACTCTTAGCAGTCTCGTTGCCGGAGGCCGATAAGGCTTTCCACCTGATGAACCAGGGTTATTTGGGGGAGTCTGGAGGGGATGAGCTTTCCAAGTAATTCACTAGGTTATTGCGCTTCTTGTGGTGAGGATCTGCGGCTGTTTTAATACTGGATTGGATTTATTTGGGCACTATAAAGCTTGAACAAGACACTAGATAGAACAGCCAACTTTCCCTGTTATTATTTGCGGTCTGCATACAGTCTCTGTCAGAGTACTGAATTAAAGGAGCATAAAGTAAGACAGACCCAATATTTCCACAGCTGTTAGGAACCTGCTGTATGCCATTGCTATAGCAATCAGAAAAATATTTGAAATTCATTTAAGGTAGTCAGCACATTATCAAATATCAAGCAACGCAATGATACAAAAATGGAAGATGTTGGAAAGGCACCCAGAATGGTCAGAAGCACATTATGTGACACTTTAGAGAACAGGGAAGGGCGCTGTTGGAACCTGATTTTTATTATTTGCGATGTACAGTTCCTTTAGGTTATAATCCCAAACCCTACAGTCAATTTTTCCATTTTATTTTGGCTAAAATACAAGCATGGGCTAATTGGATATGAGACCACATTTCTTTCCCCAAATTCTTTAGCAGAAATGAGATGTATAACCCTAAAAGCTCCCTGCCAATGGTATGTGTGATCGTTTAGGAATATCAGAGCAGGTGACGAGCTTAAAAAATGTGTACTGCTTTGGGAAACCCACCACTACCAGAGGAGCTCACTACGGTAGTAAAAGTGTGGGAATATATATGGTTTATTGGAAATAGAGCTACTGGACTAGGGTTGTAAAAGTTATCATCATCATCATGATCTTTATTTCGGCAACATTTGCCATAAAAGGTACAAATAACATTACATTTAAAACCGCAAATATTAAAATAAGTAAAAAGATATTAAAACATGTGAGATCAATGTACAAATATAAGGGCCAGGCATTAAACATACTGATAAATCGATGTCATAGTTTATAATTTTGGCAGTTTGTCATAGGTCCCGAACTAGAAGATATCTCCTCTTATGCCAAACTATCCCCAAATATTTTGCTAAAGCAAAAACTATATGCCCTGATAAGTCGGGCTTAAAGACCCTATATGCATGTGAACAGTGAGAGAACCCCAGGTTTTTACATACTGGGACAATCCATTTCCTCCGCGCCTGCGCATAAGCATTACAAAAAAAAAATATGTGCTAATCAGTTTCCTGTTCAAATGTACACCCTGGGCAATGAGACGGGGAAGATTCAGCCCATTTGCTAATATAGGCCCGTAAAGTTATAAAATAGCTTCATGTCCAAGGGACAAGGTGTCTCAGAAGTGCATTTGTCTTGTTAAAAAAACACTTGTGCCTGTTAGTGGCATGCAGTGAGAGGACAAATAATGGCAGAGGTTTCATTCTAACAGAGCCTTGATATTAGCTTCTCTGATTATGTTAAGGCTTATATTACACCAGGGTTTGAATTCTATCAATACTGATATTTTACCACCTTTTCTATAAATATTTATAGAGAGGCTGGAAGTAGGTGGCAAGTGGTAATTCCAAAGTTGAATTACCTCATTAGTCTGTGCTCACTCACAAATCTTCTTGTCTTACAGTATTCACCAAATCTTCTACAATCTCTTCCCACACTGTAAAAAGTTGTAAATGTACTCCGTGTGAGGGCAGGAGTAAAGATATTTCGAGTTTGTGGAAAAAAGTGGGTGTAGGGAAAATTAATTTCCAATCGCTTGGCTTTTTTCACATGAGCAAATGTACATGTTTAAATTTGTTCCTTCGAAAATAGAAATTACAAAAGTTTGCTAGGAATACTGTATTCAGGTTTATGTCTGTAAACACCTGTGAATTCCTGAAAGTCGTAAATCTCCATCAATGCAAGAACACAATAATTGTGGGTCCAGTTTTGTGATATTCTTTAAGATTTGGGTCCCGATTTTTTTTCCATGTTTCCCATTATCCTTTTACAATTATTCACTGTTACTAATCATATTTGAAATATCGGCAGGCAGTCATCAGACACTCTTTTTTTACTAAATGATGCCACACAGAAATGTTATTCAATGCTGCACATTGGTGTAGCAAACCGTTTTTTTATCCATAGTTGCAATTTTTTTGTATTCATTTCAATTTGATAGCAAACAATTACGTATTTTGCCTTCATGCTGCTGCATGTATTTGCATACAATCACACAAATTGTTAAAAATGGCGTACATATACACTTTTTTATGGTATGCAAGCTGAGCTCAAAGTTTATTACATTTCTTCTGAGCACTTGTCATAAGAGGAAAGGCTTTTGAATTAATTAATCATAAATACAGATTTGATGATACATATGAAAGAAATACTGCCTTGGTGGCAGACAGTCTTATTTCACAGATCTATACTGTGGTACAGTAAACATGCATCCATAGGAATTGTGCTGCAGGGGGTTGTACCTACTTGTCCAGTAGACAAAATAAAACAAGACCAGTTGTCCTTGACCACAAACAATATGTTGTGAGCAGCAAGCAATAGACATTTCGCAATTTTATGGACAAAGAGGATACAAATTCCACATCCCTGCAGACAACAAGCATTTTCAATGCAATAAGTCTTGCAATTGCGAGAGTCTAAGCTATTGAATTGTTAATGATAATGCCTTTATTACGTGTTTTTCAAAGCAACACGTATATAAAAGGCATTGTCATTTCTAATGCTAATAGCTCAAACTCTCGCAAATTCAGGACCACTTTAACGGTTACCGCGCCACTTTCTTTAGACGCTGCTTGCCGTATTCAGGTTACAGTGAGCAGCATCTAAAATAAAGGGTGTGGCCAACATTAAAAGGGAAAGCTTGTATGGGGTGCTTTTACACAAAGTGTAAAGAAAAATAAAGCTTTTGTAGCGTGGCCGCTAAAGTCAAAGTGGTCACGATGTAAATTAAATAAATAAATCAGCGTGGCCGCTAAAGTGAAAGCGGACTGTGCCATAAATGTAATAATTAAATAAGCGCGCCCGCTATAGTTAAAGCGGACCATGCTGGAAATGAAAAAAAAACATGACTAATAACAATATAAGAGGTGGTGGCGTGCTGCGATGTTGTGGGTGGGATAGGGAAGATCATTAAAGAAAATAGTGCTCACCGACTAGATAAAGCAGACTGTGTAACAACACGAGTAAAAAGTCCAGTCATTATCGGAGGTTACAAATGTAGACAAGGCGGTACCAAGGAGGGACTACTAAACCTATTCCCAAATGAAAAGTCATGATTTCAAAAGGACAGTAACAGGAGCCAAATGAAAACATGGGTCTATGCCATACCTCAATACAGCATGCCTCACAGAGCATTTTCAGCCCAGGCTCGACCTAAAAATTCAATCATCCCTTTCATTAATTGTTGCAGAATGATTTTAGGTAATTCCTTAATATATCTTCAGATTAAACATTTTTTTGCTGAAATCAAAGGGTGTAGTTGGGGTGCTTGATGTATTTCATCAGCCTCTTTAGAAAGGATATAGTGCCCTAAATTAATACTTTACATTTACTATATTTGAGTTTGTTATTGGAGAAGATTGGTGTAAAATGCATTTTAAAATGCCCAAGTTCTCTAAGTTTAAACCTCCACCGTATGTACTTTTGTTTAGTGTGTGGGTTGTATGATTTACCAGAAAATTGCATATATTTTTTTAAGTACATTTTTTCATTAAAGTACAACGTTTAAGAACCAGTTGTTCAGATAAGAATAGAAGGCCCTAGAATTAAACATTTGTATCCCTCCATATACATATATTTAGAAAATTATTTGCTTATAAAACTCGAATCGAATTATCTAATCTTTGCATGGCTTGTTTAAGGAACTTCGTATCTTGGCTTGCCTATTAAATTTGGATTTTTATTGATTCTCTTGCCTCCAGGGCCCTAATTGCACAGGAGTCAGGGCTATGAGACTTCTAATCAGTAATACTTCATCTTGTGTCACAAGTCCAAAGTCCCTATTAAGTGAGGGACTGAAGGGGCTTCTAGAGAGAAGTTGCACCCAGGGCAATTGAGTACAACTCCTGGGTTATCAATCATGAGTACACTAACATACACAAATTATGAAGTGCGTAAAGTCAGCAGTTCATCCCTAGTGTAAATAATAAAGGGCGCGATATGGCAGTGGTTACCTGCAGAGTGGATGGCGCTAGCTGTGATCGGGATGCGTATGTGCGCAGACGGCTTGCCTTTAAAGCACCTTCGGTGTGCCAGCGACGTGCCAGCTTAAAATAGAGTCTGGCCACTGAACGACTAGAGTGCGCTCAAAAGAAAATAGCGTCTTGGTGTTGGTTCAGGTGGAATGAGGAAGTAAATAAGAATAAAGTGCCAAATGCATTTAAAATCACCAAATTCAACTTTTTGCAAGTTTTCAACAGCAGTTACACTCCAGCAGCTTAATTCCCCCCACCCCCACAGTGCAAATGCTCTTAAAAAATGAGCGATCATTAAGAGTCTCCACTGTGCCCCAGCAAACGGAAAAAGTGGGCGGCACAAGGAAAATTTGCCCAGCAATAAAAAGTATTGCCCCAACAGTTGAGAGTAATTTTAAAAACCCAGGATCAGCCTTAAAACTGAGTATTAGGTAATTAACAGCAAATACGGGTGAACTAACCGCAATGACTAGTCTAGCTTTTCTACAAAAAGAGTTCTCTCCTTTTAGCAATCCTAACCCTAAGGCAAAAATACCTTGCACGTTTTCATAGAATTAACATTGTGTTGTCAGGCAAGTGAATGAAAGAATTTAAGACCACAATTATTGGTTTTAGAACTTTCTTTTTTACATAGGTACCCCATGTTTTATGTATTGCCATCAGATTTAATTACAGTAGTCTGCTAACGTTTTGTCCAGTCATCCTACTAGATACTCTCAGGCAAAATTGCTGTTATCAGCCAGTCTGTTTCTTCTTAGTGTACCTTGGTTAGACTTGGGGGTTGAGCATTTTCTGTTTTGGCCCCTTTTCTTTGGACCCTGTTGTTGATTCCTAATCCTCTGGGCTTTAGAAAGGCCCTTAAAACGTGATTGCTTTTTCTACATTTGGTGTAATTAGAATTCTCTTCTCATGTAGCACTCGGTCCTCTCCTGATCTAACCATTTTACACTCTTAGTTTTTTATTTCCTCTTCTTTTACTCCTCTTTTACTCAAGGCGCTCATTGCCTTTTCTTTGCTCAGGAACTCTAGTGCCTCTCATTGGTCACTCACCACCCAGCTCGCTTTTTTAAACATCACACACCAGCAGTCGCTCCCCCTCTGGTGATGCTAGGAGCTTTCTTTTCCCACAAACACTTCACTAGGTTCTCCCCACCCACTCTCTGATGGAGCCACTCCTTTTATTGTGAAAACATCCTTACATTTTTTGAGGTGCACTTTTTTTTGGGGGGCAGGGTAAGTCCCCTTGGTGATTCTTCAGTAATTTCAGATACTTACTTCTGATGTTTGTCTTTCAGTGGTGGCATCAATCGTGGCAAGGTAGACATGGACGCCCTGATGGTGTTCTGACCACCCCCGCAGGGGTTGATAAACTAACGCTTATTATTATGTAGCCATTTCTGGAGAAAGTAAAAATGTAGAAGGAAAGTGCAAAGTGACAACTGTTGAAATACCCTGCATTACCATGAACCTTAAAATAATCCATGATTGGCATGAAGTCCTACTATTGCTTGATGACTGTGTTTAGGCGCCTCGTGTTCAAACATACTCTGACCAACGCTGCTCATTGTAGCTTTATGGTGATTTGAGAAATTTCATCTTATAGTTCACCCCAGTTGTATCCATCTTTTCCTTCATCTTCACCAATCTGGCTTGTATTTGGAACAGGGTGAAATGGAGTAAACACTGTACTGTAAACAAGCACATTGCTAACACATTTGTCACAGAAATGTATTGGGTTGGAATTCCAACATCTACTTTAATATGCACTGCTATGGATTTAAACTCTATTGAAGGGCTTGAAATACTTGTGTATTCAATCAGTTGCCATCTCTTTGTAGGAATCATTCAATTTTTTTTGCAGAAATTAAAATTTGAGTTCATAGAAGCGTGGAATACTGTCAGCAGTGAAAGAATAGTGAATACACTGTGAAGATACAAATTAAAAAGAGTCTTCAAAACAACAGTATCAAATCAATTAAGGTCCATTAGGGTTTTAGGTCTTAACTAGGTAAAGAAGAATTTGAAGTGTTTTATAGTTCACATATGCCACTAGATTAGAATATGTCCCAAGGGGTTTGGAAATAGAAACTATCTAAAGGCGCAGTTCAGTCTACCTCTCTATATATGTTTTAAAGGAAGGGTTTGGCCCTCATAGAATGTTATTGACATGTTTCAATCTGTATTTCTTTTTATGTTGCCTTAAGACGGGGACCTCGCAAGGCCTATTTGTAAAGATAAATAAAAACGGTTTATTTTTAGATCCCGGCTTAAAGGGCGTTACTGTAGTCCAGTTTGCTGGTTATGAATGCGTGGGTTACTTACTTTCTGGTTTCAGGGGGATCCAATTGAAGGTCTTGCGGAGTATGCAGAGGGGATTGAAACACGTGGATGAAACGGCGTTGAACTGTCAGTTCATGTGAGGGAGGAGTTGAGTATGATGGGAGGTTGCGGCCAAGGTCCTTGGATGTGGAAGGGTTGCCGAGGGTGGTGGGCCACCAGGTGTTGTCCCATGCAGAGGGGGTTGATCCGAGGACACAGACATCTGTTTACTCTGAGTTGAGCTTCAGGCAGCTGCTGCTCATCCAGGATGCAACGTCTTTCCTTCCTTCCTGGAAGCTGTGTCTGGTGATGTCTGGTTCCTTGGTGAGGGAGAGGATGAGCTGGGTGTCGTCGGCATAGGATAATATGCGGAGTCCGTGCTTTCTGATGATGGTAGCGAGGGTGGCCATGTAGATGTTGAAGAGCGTGGGGCTGAGCGAGGAACCTTTGGGTACTCCGCAGGTGATCACTGTGGGCTCCGAGAGGAAGGGCGGGAGTCTAATTCTTTGGGTTTGGCCGGTGAGGAAGGAGCGGATCCAGTCTAGGGCAGTTCCCTGTATGCCTGCGTCGGCATACTCTACTCCTCTCCAATCTACTCCACCCCAGTCTACCCCACACCACCCCACCCCAATCTATTCCACTCCAATCCAACATGCTAATCTACCCAACTCCCCCACTCCAATCTACCTCGCTCTACCACACCCCATCTACCCCAATATCGCTACTCCAGTCTACCCCACTCCACTTTATGCTATTCTACCCCCCTACACTCTACCCCATTCCACTCTGCCTAAATCTACCCGACTCCAATCTACCGCACCCCACTCCACATCATTAACGTTTAGCAATGCTGAACACTGCTGTTGTACTGGTGTACTATATGGCTAAAACACATTACCAAAGTCAATACGTCTCACGTAAGTGAGACCTAGTGTCTTTGCTAATGCTTTTTTTCTTGCATATCCACTTACTGCCCACCAAGATTTCTACACAGTCACAGGTGCATATGCTGTATGCAAACCGATTTCGTTTCACTCATTGAATACCTTGACAGGTCCTAGGATGCTTGATTCCAGTCCAGGAAAGACATGGCTTGGCATTTCTGGCTGGACTGTTCCCATGAGGCAAGGGGTCAAGGCTGATTTGCATATGGCCATGTCTGAACTGGGGTGGTGTGGAGTGCTAAAAAATATGATGGATTTAGGCCCAGATCTCTGTACTGGGATGAATGTATGACATTGTTCTGCATTCTGTCCATCAACTGTTGTTTTTGCATTTGTCACCCCGAGTGGGATGGATATGCTCAGACGCGAGTCCGTGCTCTCCACACCACTGGAGTCATGCTATCTTGGCTGATGACGGCTGATAGCCAGAAACCGGTCCTAGGATGCTTGATTCCCGTCCAGGGAAGACATGGCTTGGCAGTTCGGGCTGGACTGTTCCCATGAGGCACAGGGTCAAGGCTGATTTACATATGGCCATGTCTGAACTGGGGTGGTGTGGAGGGCAAACAAACGATGGATATAGGCCCAGATCTCTGTACTGGGGAGAATGTATGACATTGTTCTGCATTCTGTCCATCAACTGTTGTTTTTGCATTAGTCACTTAAACGTGGCACACGTTGGATTAGAATACCTATTCATCTACAAAAAATGCACACCATGTTGGTCTGAAATTGTGGCTACTTCTCAGCAGAACCTTTTCTTCGACAGGACACTTGTATATATATATTGCAAGGGCAACTAGTATCTCATTTTAAGTAGCTAAAAGGCCACAAAAGGTGGTGCCCTTTCATAATTCAATATGAATGCTTTTTTTTATCCATTGACTGATAGAAAATCTAATTCTCACTAAATCTCAGGAAAGATACATTTGCAGATGTTAAAAAGATGTATTGATATCATGTTCCACAGGAGTAGTGTTGAGCAAGAAGCAGTTTGTTGCAGGTAAAATGTTTCTCTCTGCATAATTGCCCATGAAGTGCATCTACATTTAAATTGACAATTAGCATCCATGTTTCACCTTCATGTTTACGCCTCCACTTCTCTTCTAGCTGTTAAGCAGCAGCACATAGTTAAATACAGTCGCAATCATGCCATTAGTTTACTAGAAGCATTGTGAGCATGGTGATTTTCTATTCTATTGTGAGGGTATTATATAGCGCGTAGCTACCTGAAGGCCTCCCAGTGCCAGAACAGTCGGAGAAGAGCTCACAAATCATATTAATCATCTCTCAAGCAGAACCAGTTACTATAGAGCCATGTCTTTAGTTCATTGAAGAGCAGGCGTAGTTCCAAAGAAGAGTCTTTTAAAGTTTGGAGGCCCAGTGAGGGAAAGAACAGCCACCCCAATGGGATGTGCTAAACTCGGGGACCAGCAATAAGTGTGCTAAAGGGTATCTAAGTAGCCTTTCAGGAGTGTAGGGGATAGCTAGTGGTCTTAATAAGATGGTAGTTTTATTGTGAAGTGACCTGATCAGGATGAAGAGAGTATTGAACTAGATCCTCTGCTCGATTGTAGGCCAGTGGAGGTCTTTTAAGGCCATTTTTACAGATTGGTGGCTGGGGACATTCATAAAAAGCCAAGCAGCTGCATTCTGCGTGATCTGTAGTTACTTTGTTACATAGCTAGGTGAGCCAAGATGGAGAACATTGCCGTAGTCGAGGCGGGAGATAAGGGCCCGGACAAATAATCTTTGAGCTAGGAAAGGAAGCAAAGTTAACACTGTACAGACAGCCCTCAGGAGCCGCACTCTGACCAATACTGATGTGTGCTCTTGACATGTTCTTCACTATTTGCCACTATTCACAGAGGGTAAGCCTCACTGTTTTTTTTTTAACACGCTCAGTATTGTATTCATATATGGTGAACCATTCTTTTTAAAAATGAATTCATCTCATTTTTTAACAGTATTACCTCCCTTTTGCTAAATTAAAAACACAGTGGGAAACATGTGGGTTTCTCTTTTAAAAACTATACCTAGAACTTAACCTGCCACTCTGCAGCTCCGTAACTTCGTACTTTACTGTGCTCTTTTCCCTGCTCATCGGTCTGCTGCGGGTTTCCTGATTGTGTAGAAGGAGCTGGGGACGCTTCCTTCCACTTCTTCGGTAGTGCCCTGGCCGCCGCCATTTTGGACGGCTTGTGGTGTAGCTGATTGCATTACGACTCTCAGCCTGTGCTATTAAACGGCAGCTTGGCACCGACGTGCCGTGGACGTGCTGCTGGTGTGCCAAAGACAAGCCTGTCTGCGTCCGACCAGGGTCAGGACCCCTGTCCACGAAGGTCCATAGAAAATATTTTTCCTACTAACCAGCTTAAATTTCTTTGCCCAGCTAGCCAAGAGGAATGTGGATCGTCAATTGACTCCTCAGCTAACAGCGCCTAATGCAAGCATTGTCCCTTTGCTTGCAACCTGAAAAATCCACCTTTGTGTTCAGTCAATGCATGCAGCACTAACACCCTGGAAGGTGATCCAGCGCTCTGAATGAAAAACTGTCTCATAAACACTACCTATCACCTCAATACTTACCATTAATCATGAAACACATATAAAGGCCCATAATACCAACAAGACCATTTTTTGAGCAACTGAATCAGGTGGTTTGATTAATTAAACTACTCACATATTTTTTACAATATTATATACAACTGCAGTTTATCTGTCTTTACCATGGTTTAAACATGTATTATTTATTAATCAGACCACTAAGGCGATTGAATCAACTGATGGTAACTAGACCATGAATAAACAAGACCAGTTTGTCTCTTCAAATCTAATTTTATTAATTTTATTTTTCATAAAGAAAAAGCATTTACGTTTTAAAATCTTTATTTTATAAGCAATTAAGAAAGCAGCATTTAAATGAGGAAATGAATTAAAACTGACATTTGCAAAGCAAGCTCAGGAAAACGAAGTATAAGCAGAAAAACAGTTTCCATTCCCTAAATCTATTTCCCTGACTATTTCTCACTTAACCTAAAAAGGAAAAAATCATTTAAAGTCGCTGTCCTTACATGCGCCAAAGGTCCAACAGCATGACACGTCACTCAGGAATCGGAAAGTAAGAGAGTTTTTTCATAGTGTCAGACTTTATACCTTTCTCTCTAGCTAAACTTTCTACATTTTACATTCTTTTAAGCAAATATGAACTTTTCATTGGCTGTCCTGTGTCAGTCCATGATAAAATTTGTTAGGTCATCTCCGACTCTTGACAAAGTCCAGGCTTCAAATAAGCCCTATTGTCTTTCATTTCGACATCTTTCAGCTTCCTCAAGAAAGTTACTTTTTCCTCGGGTTTCGAACATTTACCTCCTAGCCTTGGCAGACACTTTAAGTTCCTATCCTTGAGCCTTTCTCCATGAGCACGTTCAACTCGACCAAAAAACTGCTTTTTAACGATGACAGTGCGTTAAAAATCTTCACAGCTACGCTCTGGACAAGCTTTTGCGTCTGCAGCTCTGTCAGCCATATTTTCTGAACCACCTTTAGGCCTCACTTTGGAAACTAATATTAAACAAACACAAGACATCAATTAATTAAAGAATTGAGACCCATTTACATACATTTACATACATTCTGTTACCCACCCCCTTTACTAATTAATCCTATTAATTATGTTACCTAGCAATAAGCACAATCAAGCAGCATTATAATTACTTTTCCTTTTTGAACAGGACGAACTCCATAAGCTCTTCATCACAGAAAAAACATAACATAAGCACACAAAATATTCATTTATTATAAAGTTTTGTATAGCGCGAACAAGACCCGTGGGTATCAGAGCGCTTTACATAGAAGTAGGATAAAGATTAACAAGAATAGTAACCATTAAAACAACACATAGATATGAGGTAGATGATTATATGGCTTTAGGGGGGTGCTTATATATCTATATTCCATTCGAGTGAGTCCTTTACATTAAGAGGTACTGTAAGGCTGAATTTATATCATTTGCCATTTACGCCAACATATATGAGGTAGGAGGTTATATGGTTTCAGGATGTGAGATAAATATATAAGTTCACATTGACATGAGGTAGCAGTTAGTATACAGCTTAATCACAAGGAGTGGCGTCCGTCTCGAATCATCGTTTATCTTTCATCTTATTCACGTCGAGCCTTCCCTTTCTGATGACGTAAATGTTCTGTTTTAGGGCAGCATTAGATCACCATAATGATCCATAAAACTTCCCTATGTAAGGTATTTACTCATCAAGAAGCTCTTCACTTCTCGCTTAAATGTTGCAGTATTATGAGTCTTCCTAATGCTTGGAGGGAGTGAGTTCCAGATTCTGGGGGCAGCTCCTGAGAACGCTCTGTCATAAGTTTTTTTCTTTCGGAAAATGGCTGGCCGCAGCACCAACTCCTTAGCACTCCTAGCTGGTCTGTTGCCTCCTGACAGCTCAATTTTCTTGGATAGGTATCCAGGAGTATTGTAGTGGAGCGCTTTATGGTTGATACATGCTATCTTTAGTTGAATTCTGGCCTCATAGGGTAGCCAGTTTAATGCTTTCAGGTGAGTAGATATGTGGTCAAATTTCCTTGATCCAGAGATGAGTCTCGCCGCTGCGTTGAGGCAAGCTTTTAGTGGTGCTGTGGATGTTTTTGGTAAGCCCGCTAAGGTGGTGCAACCATATTCAATCCTAGAGATAACTAAAGATTGGATTGCCAGTTTAAGATCTGCCTCTGAGATGAATGGTTTCAATTTTCTTAGGTAGTTCAGGTGGAAGCGGGCGCTTTTAGCCATTGAATTAATGTGAGCTTTCATGTCGAGATTCTCGTCTAAAGTGATTCCTAGCGACTTAGCTGAGTTGACTAGAGTCGGAGTGCAGTTGAGCGCAGTCACCAACTTGGTCCATTCCTTTATTTCCGTATGGCTCCTTGGTGGTGAAATTAGTAAGAACTCTGTTTTGTGAGCATTTAGCTTCAGATGATTGGTAGTTAACCATTGCAATGCCATTTTTAATGTTTCATTCATTAGCTCAATGTCTTCAAGGGAGGCGATCTTTATATATATTTGCGTGTCATCCGCATACATATGATAGGGTATCTGTGAGTTTCTGAGAATTTCTGTAAGAGGTTCGACATACAAGTTAAACAGATGAGGGGATAGTGTCGATCCTTGTGGGACTCCGATTGAGTTAGGGCATGATGGTGAAATAGATTTTTTGACCAGGAATCGTTGTGTTCTGTTCCGTAGGAAAGAGTCGAACCATTTCAGCACATTTCCAGACAATCCCATCCTGTCCTGTAGCCTAGTCAGTAATGCTTCGCGATTTACTGTGTCAAATGTCGATGACCGGTCCAGGAGAATCAGTAAGCATGCTTGATTTTGGTCAAGGGCCTGTAGCGCGTCATCAACAATATGGGGAACGCTGTTTCCATGCTATGCCCTGATCTGAATCCTGATTGGCATTCATCAAGTAGGGAGAACTTAGTGATGTATTGGCTCAATTGGCCCTATACGCATTTCTCAATTAGTTTGGCCAATAAAGGGATGTTGGTCACTGGGCGAAAGTTATTCGGATCTGTTGCATCCGCTGTCGGTTTTTTGATCAAGGGAACTACTTGACCTGTTTTTAGGCAGTCCGGGAGGATCCCTTGTGATAGTGATGCGTTTATTATTTTGGTCCAGATTGGAACCACAATATGGCTGATTTCTCTCAAGCATTTCGCGGGTAGAGGATCCTGGCAGTGGTTGTTAGGTTTTATTTTCGAGAGCGTTTTGGCGATCGTGTCCTGGTCATATAGTTCGAATGTGTCCCAATTTGCCTTGTTTTTGTCTTGCTGCACACTGTTGTCAGGTTGGGATCGCTCGTAGTCAATGGTTGGATGGGAAGGTTAACCGCTGCGCTTATGAGCTCTGTTTCAAGCGATTTGGCCTTCTTCGTGAAAAATGTTGGAAATTCCTCGCTGCTTAGAGATGTTTTTGAGTTTTCATGAGCGGTTTTGGCTAGTTTGTTTGATTGTTGCTTCAGGATTTCAAAGAGTTTCCGTGGTCTGTTTTTGGCATTATCCAGTTCTGATCTTATGAATTCCTTTTTGGAGTTGATGATCTTTTTGTTATATTGGTTTCTAATTTTTCTGAGGGCTTTCAGCTCAGGGGATGATGGGTGTTGTCTCCATTTTCTTTCGGCCATTCTCAGTTTTCGCCTGTCTTCGTTCAGTGATCCATTAAACCATGGATTTTTTATCTTCTCCGTGACTCTTTTTAGTTTTAATGGCAAGGTGTTGTTGACGATATTCCCGACTGAAGTTATATAGTGATCTGTCAGCTCATTTACATTCTGCAGGTTGCTAGGTGGCTTTAAGTCTCTCTCACAACTTTCTACTAGTAGCTCAATATTAGCCTCTCTTGTGTCTCTGATCAATTTTTTGAACTTTGCAGGTTGAACGGTCTTGCCCTTTTTCAATATGGGTATCAGGAATGTTATTGCATAATGATCCGACCAATCACACGGGGCTATTGAGAGGATTGATGTATTTTTGTTACTCAAGATAATCCAGTCTAGCGTTGCTCCTTTCGAGTGTGTAGGTTGCGTGCATGCTTGGTTGAGGTTTAGCACGGCAAGGAAATCTTTAAACGTGTTAACTAGTTTGTCATTGCAGTCATCCCAATGTAAGTTGAAATCTCCTAGGAATATGTTATTGGCATCAGTGTTAGAGTTGGCCGTTATGATCTTCAATAACTGCTCTGTGAACTTTGGGTTCTCTCCTGGTGGGTGGTAAAACGCATGTAAATTGCATCTTTGATTGGTTGCTGATCTTATATTAAGACCTAAGTATTCGCAAGATTCTAGAGGGTCGGATTGAATTTGGTTGACCTCTATATCCGATCGGTGAATGCAGGCTATTCCTCCTCCTGACTTTTTTAGTCTATCTAGTCTCACAATGTTATATTGAGGTGGTACTAAGAGATCCATGGTTGGAGATGATGATTCCGATAGCCACGTTTCTGTAAGGATTGCCAGATCAATTTCCTTGTTGATGATGAGGTCTGCTATGTCTGACTCATGTTTGGTTGCCAATCAACAATTGAGTAGAAGGCAAGTCAGCGGTTTCCCAGCGTTATTACCGTTCAGATTTTCGTATTCGGATGTTATCTGGACTTGTTGTAAATTGTTATGGTTGAGTTTCTTATCTTTCTTTCTTGATGTTCTATTAGAATCGATCGGTACTGTTTTGATGTTCTCCTCTCTCTCACGGTCTTATGATTCATATGTTCGGAGTAAGGCAAGGGCTTCCTCCTTCGACAAGGCCTTCGTCCTATTTGGTCGGTTGAGCCTATTCGCTAGTGGCATGGCCATCTCGTTGCTCTTTCTTTGTGAGGAGTGTACGAGATTTTGGATATGCGTGACCTTGGAGTGGGTGCTTGCCGTCAATTCCAGTATTTTTTCAATCGCTTGTAGAGTACTAATAGTGACTTGTGTCATGTTGCAAACTAGTTTCTGAAGATCTTTAATATCCTTCTGGTTTCGGGGTGATTTCTTAGGGATGATTAACCTGTCTGTCCGGGGATTGTATATTGCTCTTCTCTGTTTTTGATCTTTTCTTAGTGCCTCAGTCATTTTCTTTATATCCACTGTTTGGTTGTCGGTTCCGTTTCTGCTTGAGATGTGGAGTGTGTAATCTAAGCTTTGTGAAGCAAGAAGTGTTTTTGTGGGTGAGGTTCTACATGGCTCTAGTACTGTATTAGAGAAAGGTAGAGAAAGGTTGATACCTTCTACCTTATTTATTTCCCGATTGACATTGAGTGATTCACTCGGGACCAATGTACGCTCTGTGTGGGAAGGCTCGTCATTTGGAAGCGGTGTCGACTCTTCCCTTTGGAGCTGGTCTTGTTCTTTGTTCTCATGACTCGTAGACCTCTCTATCCATTCTGTCTCATTTTCCGATATTGTCACTCCTGTATCAATTTTCTCTCCCGATTTAGTAGCTAGCTCCTGGCAGCCTCCAGTTCGATTGGCGTCACTGGTAGTAATATTGTCCAGAGGGAATTCCTGTGGGGTCAGGTGTAGTTGGTGTCTTAAGCCCTCTAGTGATTCTTTTACGGTAGGGAATACCTTGTCGAACTTCACTAGTTCGCTGTTCGCTGCCTGTATCAACACTATTCCAGTTTTAAGTATGGTGATGCATAGTTCTGCTCTGCATCTTCTTGATGGTGAGGTCATTATTTTTGTGCCATGTGGAATGTTTTTCATATCTTTTATGTTAAGCATTCTTGTGAAGGCATTGCGCCATTTAGCCGTTTTATTAGTGAAGAATATCAGGTCATTAGTTATAGTGCCTTTATCTGTATTAAAGTATGGGTCGGAGAACAGTGTGTCCGGGTTTTTCCTCAGGGTATTATGTTTGAACGTTTTGGCTCCGTTTTTAGATAACTTAGATGGATATTTTATGCTCTGGGCGTTCGAGCCAACAGCCTCTAGGTATCTTTCGCCCATGTTTGCTCCGCGTTATAGGTTTTATGGTGACTCTTCTCTGTTTGACTCTTAATTGTTCCAATATTAATGTTGTACAGTGATAGGTATAAATATCTTTTCAAGTAAATTTCCTTCTATGGTAGTGATAGATATAAGTTTCTCTTTTAAGTAACTTACTTCTATGGTAGTGATAAATGTAAAATTCTCTTCCAAGTAATTTCCTTCTATGGTCCCTTAGTAGTTGTGATTCCAGATAGCAGTAATTGAACAGACCCTTGTTGTGCTCTTATGGTTTAAAACTAGACATTACAAGATGTCCGCCGTTTTGGTAGTTCTACTATGGGCAGAGGACTTTCTCTCTTTCCACTCATTAGATTAGTCCACTTTCCCTTTCTTGCCTCAGATTAGAGTCTGTTGTTGGCTCCTTTCTCTCTGTCTAGTACTTTGTTGGTCCCCTTTCCCTTTCCTGCCTCTTAATTGTTGACTTTCTGCTGGCAGTAGAAGATGGACTAAATGTCCCAAGCGGCCGCCATTTTAGAGTCCGGCGCGCCGCTTCGAATGCTTTCTCGATTGCTTTATTCCCATTATATTCATTTCATCTTTTCCTTCTTTCCCTCTTTTATCAAGTCCATGCCATGGCGCTCACCCGCGGGTCCTCTCCGCATCCCACTCTCGTCGCCGTTCCTCCTCTGCTCCCACTCCTCGCCCCAGCTCCCAGCCGCGTTGGCAGTACTCTCTCTCCGCTCCTCGGCCAACTCCGCAACGGCCCGTCGCGTCTCACCGGTGGGCTGCAACCAGCATCCTCGACCTAGGTGGCGGCGCCGGGGACCCCCAGCAGTCAGCGTGGCAGCACCTCCCAGGGGCCACAGAGCAGCCAGGGACAACGAGCAACCAGGGCAACGCGGACCGAGCTGCCCCCCCCCCCCCCTCGCGATGACCGTCGATGCGCGGGGATCAGCCGGTGCCTGGATGTCCCGCCTGTCGTCACCCTCCCTCTCACGTCCTTCCGACAAAAGCCACCGCAGTCGATCCTCTGGGCAGTCCCGGAGTCCGGTGGGGAGCAGTCGCGCTGGACTCCCGTCTCTCCCTTTCAAGGTATGTCGCCGTAGATCCTCACTTTTACGATAATCTCCTTGTGTCAGGAGGGTGGGCGAAGATGTGTTTTGTCAGGGTTTAAACTGGGATTTAAACTAGATATTAGTTATCACGAACCCAAGAGCTCTCGCAGTGAGCTCTTATGGTGCCATTAATTTAACTGCCGCATTTAATACTGACAAAGACAATAGACTAGGTTAGTTTATTATTTTTTCTTTGCGTATGCAACATAAAGCACATTAGTTTATCCCGCGTGTATTGATGAATGTATTCTTAAACTAAGTTGATTAGTAATTTCACCACAAGCTTATTAATTTAATTACTGTTATGGGAGATTAATTTCACAAGTTCGAACAAAATCTTGTTCTTCACCTTGCTCCATCAAAGGTGAGCGCAAGAGCGCAGTGAATACAGATGGTTTCACCAAGACCGGTTTCTGCTTTTTAAGTTTAAACTGTCGCTCCTTGCCCAGGCACCAACAATTCATCTTTGACTTTCTGGTTGACACTGACCCGGATGCGATGTTCCTCACGGAAACCTGGCTACACAAAGCCTCAACACCAGAAGTCATTTCCACACTGCCACACAACTACTGCATCAGCAGAAGCGATTTCAAAGACAAGTTAGGTGGTGGTATTGCCATTATTTACTGTGACACCTTTAAATGTAAAATTGAGGAACTCCCCTCCCCAACCTTCTTCTTCTCACCTCACCTTACGCCTAGATTAGTGACTTCCTGTGCCCTCATCTATCGACCTCGGGGCGACGCCGATATTTAGTGCACAACCATTCTCCCTATATTTTAATACGCACAAATTTTACAGTTTTAGTTGCCCTAAACCTAAATTTTGAAGACCCTACTTGCAAACTAAGTCACAGGTTTAGAGAAGAACTGAACTCTCTCAATTTAATCAACTTCACCCCCACGCACAAGGGTGGCCACTTGCTGGACCCAATTTTCTCCAATGTTTCTGGTCTCACCACTGATCTTCGTATGTCATTACTGAGGACAGACCACCTTGCAGACCCCTTTTTAGGTTTCGCCTAACGTTGCAGCGCATGCGCTGCTCGCTTTGCTAGGCATATGGTATATACTTTAGTGGGAAAGCTTCACGTAAGCTCTGCCCACTCTTTGCCCATCTTTTTGTTTGGCTTCCATCCTAAATGCTGGCTTCTGATTGTTTTTTCCTTTGTTAGTCCCTCCTCCTAACGTCCATGGCGTAATTTGTACACATCCGAGGCTATTGGCCCCTTTACTCAACAGTATTTTTCCCCGTGTCCCCCCGCCCCCTTGAGCAGTCCGTGGTTTTTCGCCATCCACTCACCCCCCCACTCTCGTTTGTGCCTTCTTTCACACTTGCACTCCCATTTTTAATGAAATACCTCTCGCGTAAATGCGAGTCGTATTGCATTGCAAATGCTTGTTTTTAAATAGTGCGCAGGCATCCCGGAAGTGACGTCACTGGGGTGCACCAGAAAATAAAAACGTGGTTGCTCCGGAAGTCTTGTTACTTTAGGCAGGTGACTTCCACTCCTCAGCTGTTACCAATGGCACTCGCCTTCCCTGCCGCCGGCAATCCACCTTTCCTTTCTGTCATGTGTGAACACGAAGAGGCTTCTGCCTCCCCTGGCTGCCTCTGATGTGACCAGCTCGGGGGTGACTGACAGGCTTCTCTACCCGGATCACTGTGACTGCTGCATGCAAATTCCGTGCAACGCATGAATGCCATCCACATTCCTGCCCTGGGGTGAGAAGAAAGCTCGGCCTGTGGCGAGCTGTCAGTGGCGGGACAGGCCTGGACGAGTGAGTGCACACATCATATCCGAGTCAACAGGTAACAGAGGCGTCCCATGTTTGTATCAGTACTGGCTTTAAGTACTGAAGTGAGACGTCCTTTTGTCTGATGGACGACCACAGGCACAAAGAGTACAGAGAGAACGGGGGCATCCATCTTTCATTCCGACCCTCAATGCTACCTGGTTCACATAGGGTCCCTCGCCACCCTTCACCGCCACCAGTCTTACATAGAGAGGTGGGGGTATTCTGCAGCTTCCACTGTGTATGCAGTGGCAGAAGTTGACCTAATTGGAAGTGAGGCAGATTTAACCGCAAGCAGACGCACGCTTCTGAGTTCTCACTAGAACGAGGGCTTTTAACATCATATGGGTTTCCCAGCAGTATTAATTTTCTTTGCAATTGCGGCCAGGCTGTTTTCAGAACTTCCGAAAAATGGCACAGGGAAGTATCTCTGAATGCTGTAGGGCCTCTCAATTTAAGCAGGCAAGATAGTAAACCAGACGGCGTGATTCGGGTTGCAGCAGGTGTAATAAAGATACTCAAGGTTGCAGTGGACGTGATGATAAGGCAGATTCTTGGGGTTGCAGCAGGCATGATTCAGATACTTGCGGTTGTAGCAGGCATATGATGAAGCAGACGCTCGGGTTGCTGCAGATAATAAAGTGAAGCCTACACCAACGTATTCAGATGCATTTACCGCGTGAGTGGTGGCCATGGAAGTCAGTAATATAATATGAATCTGGCCTTCAAGAAACACTGACTGCGCACCACTGAAGTCAATGGGGCCCGCGGCCACCGCGGAGGGGTGCCAGGCACCTCAGCAGCCTAGCCGCTCTTCTACAGTCCAGTGCAGCCAGATGAGAATGCAGCCAGGGGCAGCTCGAGTCCTCTACTCCTGGACCGCGCTACTGCTGCACGTCGCGGCTGGGCCCGTCCTCCACGGTCTTTGACCATCAATGGTGCTCGCTAACAGTAGTGAGCACTGACACACCTTAGCCCTGGCAAGCATGTGTGGCATTTGCGGAGGACAGCTGGGGGGCATCGCATCCACCAGAAGTGGACTCCTGAGCCAGCAATGTGGTGCCAGCATGAGTGAATAAACTGAAACATGTGACTAGGAGTGCAGTGACATCGACTATGCATTGTTTGGGTAAGTGTCACTGAGCACAAGTTACATTACACAAGATCACAATATACTCATTTTTTAAGCCTTTTACCCCATTTTTGGTTTCTCAAAGTTTTAGTTTCTGTCTTTTTGCCTTGTGAATCTAATGGTCAGAGCCAATCCACCTATACCTTTATGCCCCATTTATGTGTCCATACTTTTTGCTTTTAGTTCCCTGTGCCTTTCTACCCTGCGTCTGCATTAAGTTGTGGTAGAGTTTCTTTTTTCTGCAAATGGTTGTAATTTGTGATGTTTAAATATTTCCCTTGATTTCATTGCTTCATTTTGCTCCCAAGAAAGTGTAATTCATATTCGTTGAAATGTCACTCCCCATAACCCTGAAATTATGAAAGTGTCACACATGGCAATATGAAAACTTGGCAGCTATGATGCACTATATAGAGCATCTATCCAGCCGTCACAACAGACATTAGGACATGCACAAAGATGCTCAGCAGAGGGCCAGTGTCACTCTTGAGGTGGGTGGGACAGCAGTCTCCCTCTTTCGCAGCACCCGTTCTCTCACCATTTCTCTGCTTCTTTCCGGCCCCTCTTGTTCCTTTGCTCCACTAAGTCTATTTTAGCACTGCCACAGATCTGCTGTACTCTGCCTGCCTTCATCTAATTTCTGTTGCCTCTTCGTGACCCCTGGCCTCTGTTCCTTTTACCTTCGACCCTCTAATGTTCTATATACCCTCTGCTAATCTCACTACCCACTGCTGTCTTTCCTCTTCCACCTGTCTCCCTTTGTCGTGGTATTGGCTCCTCTTTTTCTACGTCTCGCCATCACACTCCTTAATACTACTCATTTACCTCCAGGGCTTTAAGTGGGCCGAGTACTGCCAGTGCTCAGCACTGGCACTTCTAAAAAGCAGGTGCTGAGACAGGTCCCTATGGGGCTCTCCATTTCTGCCCTCACCTTCTGGATTACCTTTTTTTTAAAAACTCTGCAGCAGTGCCACCCTTCCCTGCCTTTGAGGTAACTTCGGAGACTCCTTATAGTTCTTGCAGACTCATTATTACAGCACCGAAGCATTTTCAATATTAAGCACAAAGATTGTAGCAGCGGACCGTACAATGCCGCACCTAGAACCCAGTTCCAAAAAGTTTGTAAAGTTTTGTGCCGCAAACCCCGACGTCAGCTGCTAATTGGCGTCGCTGTGGTTTCCAGATCAAAGATACTTTGTTTGGTTTTCTATGGGGGCACACAAGAAAAAAGTCCAGAAAAGTTGTCACTGTGTATGTAGAAAAGTTCTTTATTCGTTATTTATTCATTCTTTTAAAAGTAGTCACCGTGCAATTTACAACCAAATCAGCCAACGCGTTTCACTCCCTACCAGGGAGTTTCTTCAGGGCTCACGATAAGGATAATGTAGAATCCCTTATTGTTGGCATCTCACGCTCCGATGCTTAAAATTCTGGTAAGGGAAGTTGTATCGCTTCCTCCTCCCACAGTCGTTTGAGGGTTCCAAAGTCGTGAACCTGGAAAAGTTTCCTCGGTCGTCTTACAATAGCGGCGTGGATGGTCCCAAGCTGGGACCACCCACGCCGCTATTGTAAGTTGTAAATTGCACGGTGACTACTTTTAAAAGAATGAATAAATAACGAATAAAGAACTTTTCTACATACACAGTGACAACTTTTCTGGACTTTTTTCTTGTGCGCCCCCATAGAAAACCAAACATAGCATTTTCAATATTGTATACAATGAATCCATAGTTAATGCTTATCTATTTTACGCAACTATGACCCATTGGGAAAGCCAATAGTGCTGGCTTGTGGTAGGTGTAATGTTACTTGCTATATTATATATCTGAATGCAATGACAGAAACAGCATAATACAAGTCGGCCGCTCACTATGCTAAGCACAGATTTTTAGCTTAGGTGTTTTTAAGTTGGCCTACTTCTTATGTAGGAATTATATGCCATGGAGCACATTGTGCATGAGGGTGAGCCAGGGTTTCATGTGTGATTTTTCACTTGACTAATAGTGTTTCAGAAAGGCTTTATCTTCAGACAACTGCGGCTAGAACGGGTGATTCTTAGCACACACACGAGGGATAATATGAAGCTTCTTTGCAGGTACATGCTATGGCATGATGCTAGAGTCTCGTTTGGTAACTCTCACAGGAATGTTAAAATTGATTGGAAAAATGCATGCAAAAATAGTTACCCGTGGCTGGCTCCTTTTAGAAGTCACTGAAAGTTCGCAAGTTCGAACCGCACACTTCACATGACAATTTGTGTGTTTTATGTATGACATTCTCATGCACTGAAATTAATTGCCATCAGTATGCATGTATCCTGGCCCATAGAAGCGGCGAGTGACATGTAGCAGGAGAGAAGCACATTGAGCAAACAAAATGAAGTCACCTTGCCACTGACTATTGGCTGCAGTATTTACCATTAGCGTAAGTGAGGCAGGATACTGGCATACTTACGGTTCATTCAGTTAAGCGCTGCTGCCCACGTCTGGTGTGACCATCTGTTCCCATACATGGCATGTCACGCCATGTATGGGTGCTTACTTTCCCTCCATGTTAAAGAATAGTATATGTTTCAGCACCCACACTAATGTGCTGCATAGCTAAATGCATATAAGATCCCAATGGCGAGACTGATTGGCATTGCCAATGCTTGTTTCATTCCTCACCACTTATCCATTTGTCCTGGTGTGACAGGCCTAACGTGATGGTCAGGAACTGGGCCACACTCAACATTCCTGCTCTCCACTCCCACTTATCCAGAACCTCCCCCCTCCAATTTACCCACCAAGTTCACATAGACCAGCCCATATTCGACAGCTGGCTTAGAAACTCCCTTAACGCACTCCCACCAGCCAAATTAAAAGCTGCGTCTAGGCGATACCCTCCTGTTCCCTGGTATAATCCTTCTCTTTTTGAAGAAAGACAACTCTGCAAGCGTCTAGAAAGGGAGTGGAGAAATTTCTGTGATCATAACTCCAAACTAAAATAGAAGTCAGCTTTGAGCCACTACCACAGGAACTGCAGAAATTCTCGCACCTCCTTCTCCGAAAAAATCCCTTTAGCCCAAAACCACCCGAAAACACTCTTCAAATGGTTTCAAGACCTGTCCAGCTCCAGTAAAACAGCACCATCCCAGGCACAGTCACAAACCCAATGCGAAGAGCTGGCAGCCTATTCCAACAACAAAGTTACAAACATTTAACTCTCTCTGGCCTCAAGCATTGCCGAGTCCCACCCCGGAACGAATAACATACCTCCTACTCCCGATCTATCTCCTGTTGCAGGTAACATACTCACCCTGTTTTGAGCCAGCCTGTGGCTCCATTTCACTCTCTGCCCCCCTAGAGCTTGTGCAATTAATGGATCTGCATAAATCTATTGTCAGGTTCTCCTCCAATCCTCTCCCCCCGATCCTCTCCCCCTGGCTAAATTGAGCATCTCTGTCTGTCAGATAGGAAGAGAGCCAGGTCAGAGCACGGCCAATAATGCACACTTCAGACATTCTATGGATACGTTTGAGGTGATCTACCGTGTGGAAGGCCGCACTCCGTCTAAGAGGATAATAGCTGCTGAGACTCCTTTGTCCAGCAAAGATCTGAGTTTCTCAACCACAGCCAGCAAAGCTGTTTCTGTGCTGTGCTGCAGTCTGAACTCCATTTGTATGGGATGAAGAACATTGTTGGACTCCAGGAAGGCAGAGAGATGTAAAGGTGAAGATATTAAAATTAATTGTTTTTCAGTAGCTTCACAAGCACTATTCTGTTTCTATTGTGCAATATCACTTCATTGCTTCATTGAGATTGTCTAATAGCACCTTTTGGAGCCGTAATCTGTGCTTTTGGAATTTATTTCAATCTGAGAAGTAAATATGAGTTTTGAGCTCTTGTCCTAGTAGAGTTCCTAGTCATGTTTTTAGCTTATTTTAGTGTCAATGTGAATGTAAAGTCGAAGTCTGTGCTTTGGGGCAGAGTAAAGATTTTTTGAAAGTTTTAATTCTTAGAAGAACAGGTGGGAGCTCACTGCTACAAAAAAGTTCTCAGTGTGATCATGTTTTTAAGTACTCACCATAGATCTAGCAAATCATTATTCCAAAGCTTCATAGAATCCATATAGTATTAAAGGTTGACAAACATTTTAGTTACGTCAACTCCATCTTTAATCTAGATCTACCAGAAAGTGTGCAAACATGAATGCTTCTCCTTTTTGGGTGAACAATGTCATAACATGAGTTTACAAACTGCCTGGCACAGAGCCACACCAACACATTTATGTATTTGTCCCTTTAGTATAGTGCTCATTGATAAGCTGTTTTCTTTTTCCACCACCTTGCAATTTAATGGTGCATCCACACTTAGGTTAAATTTGACTTGCTAAAAAATAAAAAAGAGCCAATGTCATAATTTCATGTTTTTGTTTTTAATTAATGGCCTAATTGTTTTCTTCATTCAAGCCTACATCTTAGTGCACCATTCATGACCACACTGTCCTGGTTTTCCCAAATCTTTTCATACAAAATTTCCATAGGTTATCGAACATGTCAATGTCTACACAAGCACATATGTGGTATTTGGGTGTATCTGTACATTTTGCTTCACTGGTCCTTCTTAATGACAAAAATCAATCTCAGCAAGAAAGGAAAGAGTGAAAATGTGTGTTCTGATTCTGAAAATCCCTTTTACTGCTTTGCTTGGTGACAGATTATTCGGCTGCACCAGAAGATGCTGTAGAAAACAATTTAATTTGCATTTATCAAAGGCTGACATTTTTATTTGGTGTCCTCATGCAGCAAAATATCAGGGGCCGGTGGATCACGATACTTTGCTATGCATGCCCACAGTTTGATATCTTCTATAGTGATTTGGATTTCCTCACATTTTAACCCCTTCGATGCGTGTGACAAGGTCAACTCGTCATGGGCGTTACCTGCACTGTGCGTGTGACGAGTTGACCTTGTCACGTAACGCGGGATTTTCAAAATCGCAGCGCTCGGCGGGTAAAACCGCTAGCGCGCATGCGGTTAAGAGCAAAGCCCAGGCAAGCACATCCTTTCAGAATAGCTGATTTGAATGCAAACCTCATGTTATGATAGATATCAAACCCATGACCATGTTTGTTTTGTTTCATCACATACTTTCAGACTGTGTATTTTCTAATTCTAATTCAATTTTCATATATTCTGCATCCCTTACATAGGTGGTTGGTTGGTGGTGAAGGTGGACCCATGTATATTTTGCTGTGGGTTTCCTGGGTATAAAGACGACTGTCACATGTAATGTTCCAATATGTTTGTGATCTCCAGATGTGCGAAGACAGAAACCGCACACAAGTTTTTATTTGTTAGGTCTGGCTTGACAATGCATTTTTAGCTGGACTTTATGTGATCAACCTAAAAAAGGAGCTTTCGAGAGAACCTCAGAGAAAGGGGCTTTCCTCCTACCCACGTTAGCGGACGTGAGCATAGGATTTGTTTTGGCAGAAGTTGTGAGCTCACCTGGAAAAGAGAGCTTATTACACTCCTCTTGGCTCTCTAAGAGTGTCCTTCACCTACGAAGTCCATTGTGTCAAAATGTAAGGACGCAGCTAAAGCCTGACGGCCATAACGATACCAACACAAATGTCTGTACATTTCAAAGCCTCCAATCCCATGGCTGAACACATTCTGGGAGTCATCAGGGAGTGGAAGGATCGTATATATAAGTGACTTAAGATTTGATTGTTATTGGAACGCCAGCTAACACTAGTGAGCTGCACAGAATTCCTAATAGGTAATTGGCTGGCATTTACAAGTGCCTTTGTATCGTCTAAATAGCTACCTTTCCTCCGCACTAAAGGGCTTCCCATAATTCACCTGTGTGGGTATTTTTGAAGTTCAGACTACCCTGCAAATATACACGTTCTGTGAGGCTCGTGGTTACTTAATAAATAGTGCTATTTTTTCACAACATTGTACATAGATTAGCATTTGTAGAAGCCTGCACCGTGTGGCACTGGATTATAGAAGCTGTTTGCACATTCAAATCTCACCTCACTAAAATTGGTGTACAAAGATTGAAACACGCACCTGAAGCCTCTGTCCCAGGAACATGTGTTCAACCTATGTTGTGGCGTTAGCTCTTCAATCTGCTTAATCAGATTGGCCATGTGTAAAATTATATTAATTGGAAAATCACCAGTTCCTAGAGGTGTTGCTGAGAACACACACTAGCAGCGGGTGGGCTTTGCACGTGAGGAGGTTCCTGTGGGAAATACTTGTTCGAATTGCAGAAGGTGACATGCTGGTGTCACCTCCAGACGGCCCTTCTAGCTTCCCCCCCCCCCCCTCTCAACCTCGCTTTGGGCCAGAACTTGTAGAATCAGTCCTTCAAGCGTTCTGCTTGTCAGCGAAAGACTCTCCAGCAGATTGGCACATGAAACTTCTTTTTAAAATATTAAACTGTCCAGCGAAGTATTATTTTATCAGCATGGTGTTCATAAAATGACCACAAGGATAATCTGAAAATCTCCTGACAGCCAGTTGCTTGGCTGAACATGTTCTGAGAGTTGTCAGAGAGTGGGAGGGATTATATATGAAAATTGACTTACTTCCCAAACTTCCTGGGAGCCATAGCCGGATAGTGGCTGCCCTGTCCTCCCTACCCCACAAAAAAGATCAGTGCTCAGCTGGCAGCGCTGAATCGCACAGGTGCATGATGTACATAGTAGGAGAGACCACCTCTTCAAAGTGACCCGTCTGGTCATCATCTCTGCTCCTGTAGGTACTCAAACACATGTTGTGCTGGTGAAGCACCACTGTTGGGAGAAGGCGAGTTGAAGGGTCTCATTACTCTAGCTGCAGGAATGGGATGCCAGTGCTGCGTGGAGGGCTGCATGTCAGCACATTAACAGCAGGACAGCTGGAAAGGTGGGGTGCTCTCTTTCTAGTCTCCTCAGCCTTGGTTGCAATCCTGCAGGTAATTTCATGGCCACCACGAGTTTTCTACTCTAGTGCTATAGGAATAGGGGGGTCAGGGAGACCATGCCTGAGGGTGATACATTTTTCAATTGGAGTGACGCACGCCGGCTTCCAGAACCACTGCTTGTACGGAGCAGCCATCTTGGGAGCAGTAGCTCATAGGGAGTAAGGGCACAGCCATTTTTGAGCAGAGAAATGCAGATTACCTGATCATATTCTTATAACTTGCTTTGCTTGTACCTATAAATACACAGTGGGGTTTCACCTTAACATAGCTGCCAAGGTTTCAGATTGCTATGTGTGACATTTTCATAATATCAGTGTAATTATGAGTGAAATTTCAACAACTATGAATGACACTTTCTCACAAACAAAATCAAGCAATGAAGATGAAGGAAGCATATAAATATCAGAAATGTATAACTATTTGAGCAACGAGAAACTCTAAGAAGATCTTTAAACGGCTGCAAAGCACCAGAGATGGAGGAGCACTTCGCTAACCTAGTGCCCTTGTAACCTGATTCACCCAGTTAAATAACAAGACGGTCTCCACAACTCAATTCTGGACTTCCCTCAAGTCTACAAAGAGCCGCCGTAGAGCTTCTGCATTCCTGTTTCCACCACCTTACCCCTTGTTTGGCACAGTCTCTTTCCTCCCATCATTCAGATGTCCCCCCTCCAGCACGCCCCTCCCTTTACCTTCTGGGACTCCCCTTTCTTAGAGTATTCGGTTCCCTTCCACCACTTGGCAAACCTGGTAAGTATTTCAACAAGAACTCATTGCTACAAACATTTTCGAACAGGCTCTCATTAAACCAAATTCACAGCTGTGGCATGGTAACAATGTTCAGCTCCCAGAGAAAAATGATCCTGATGCCCTTCATATTTGAGTCTCTTAATGCTCACCAAAATCACAGTTTGCATTTCCTTTCCTCTAACGTTTCAATTTCACATCCTGAAAAATATATATCCATCCTGGCTGCCTGCGGAGCACTGCCAGTGTCTGGGCCAAAAGAAGAGAAGCTGTGCCAGGCTCTGGTGGCATTGAGGGGAGAGGTAATGCCAGTATCGGACCAGCGCAAAATGGTGATGAGTGGAGATGCTTGAATTAATCTTAACTACTGGCAATTACTGGGGCCTTCTTCCAGTCCATCCTTGTTTGCCCACGCTACAAAGAGTCCAGCTATTTACAAATCAGCCTTGGTGCTTTTCCAATAGGAACAGCCAGTCCGAACAGCTAGGCCTGGAACCCTACAGGTGGGAGCACACCTGAAAGTGACCTGGCCTGGCAGTGAGAGGAGCGGCTCTGCCAGGGTCTCTTAGAGAGAGATAAACTGTTCTTCCAGGGTGTGATCTGCAGAGAAGGAAGAGCTGTGATGGATTCTGGAGCTCAATGAGTCGTGAGATACATTGTAGCAGTGAGCTTGCAAGCAGTTTACTAGCTCAGCTGCAAGCCCCAAGCCTGTGGGAGCAGTTGTGCACACCACGGGAAGCGCGCTGCCAGCTGCCGCACTCCTATATAACAGTTTTAGGCAGCGCTTCAGTGACAGCTGAGGCACTATGCCTTATTATGCGTGACAATGCATTTCGGTGCGGAGATGCGGAGCACCACACTGTTTGCGTTAGTCTAATGCCTGATGCTTGGTACTTGGCAGGACTGCCTTAATGTATTGCGTTGGTTGCGATAACACCCAAGTTGCACAAACTTAATTTTTAAATATGTTTCGTACATCTGAGGAACTTGGTTTATTGTATTTAATAATTTCTCTTAACTTAAAAAAAAGGATGTCGCAGAAACATATTTTGCGGCATAGTGCTTTAAATGTTTGAAGAAATGATGTGCTTATTTTATTTTTATTTTTTGAGAAGTGCGCTCCATCATGTCGCGAGTTATGTGAAAAGAACCTTTGAGTTAGTATTGCCTTCCAGAAAATGGGACCAATTCATAGCTTGAGCAAAGAGCTGTCACATACTAAATCTATCTATTTGAGCACGTGGCCAAATGTCCATGACATTTACCGCCCATTACAAAGGTATGCGATTATCCTGCTAGGACTCTCTGGAGCAACTTCCTGCACATGAACGCACCCACAAAAAGTCATAAAAGTGCCAGAACACCGCTTTCAGATGGTTCCATTCTTATATTGGTCCGTGCTTGCAAGGCACTATTACATGGTAGCTTATTTTATGGAACATCTCTACAAGTGGGGAAACCTTAAATTAATTTCTTATTTCAGTCCATATGTATTCACATAGATCAGTTCTTTTGTTTTTACCTTAGTCTTTATTCAAACATTCAAATGGTTCTTATTCCAAACAACTTCATATAGTCCATTCATAGGTCCTATTACACACAACCTATGCTGTCAACACGTGTTTGGTGTTAACCCGCTTCCACATGGCATATTTCTATATTTCTTGGCGAATTAATATCAATATTGAATCCCACGTGTCATTTTGTTATTTCATTTTTCTACAGAATCCATTTAAAAGTAAAAGGCTGCTGACACTAGAAATATCAAATAATGGAAAGATACGTGGATATAATATTGATATTAATGGCATTCACTAAGCAATATCAAAAATAAGCCCTGAGTTGCGATGTAGTACAGCCAGAGGCCCCTTCACTCATACCCTATAGGACTGTCCACAAATTAATAGTTATTGGACACGGATTGTGCAAGAACTAAACAATATGTTGCACTTGCAAATTCCGATGGACCCCAAATACATTCTGCTAGGTATCCACACAGACCTTGACATTTCTAGATACCAACTTTTACTTAGTAACCTTGGTCTCATAGTGGCTAAACGTGATATAGCTAAGTACTGGGGGAGACCTGAGCTTTTCACACTAAAGGAGTGGCGGAGTGTTATGAATATGTATATGGGGGCCGAAAAGACTGTGTACAAAGCAATGGGATGCCCACAAAAGTTTAGGAAAATCTGGTAGCCATGGCTAAGCTATTATAATTTGGAGCTGGGGGAGGACGAGGGGGATGCACTGGACTCCGAAGCAGGGCAGGGATGGGGGGTTCGCACTCCTAGATCCTCACTTAGCTGAGGGACCTGTGAGATATCTAGTACAGGAAGGGGGGAGGAACTGCCGGGGTCGTGCAGGAAAATCGTGATTCTGCTACTTTTGTATCCTCGATCATTTGTAAACCTTGTCACATGCAACAGATGGTTGCTGCCCGAGTTGTACTTGCTGAGTTGTTTTCATTTTTTATTCAAAAACAATAAAAATATTTACTTAAAAAGAAAATAAGCCCTGAGGTAGCAGGTACTCAGTTGTATGACAAAACCATGCATGCCTAAATTACACGTTCCTTAAAATCGCGGCTTTAGCACACAAGTCGTTACAATGACTTTCCTTATTGAAAGCGCTGGACTTTGAAACACCAATTTACTATTCCAACTCCAGTCTGCACAACAGTAGGAAACGTGTTTACCTATGACATGTCGTAGGGACGTGGTTGGTTGAGACAAATTTGTTGTTCGACTGCTTTGCAAAGGCAACACGTGGTTCAGCCGTCGTTGTAATTGCTGTTCCTGGTTACCCCGAAACAAGTATTAGACATTGTTAGGAATAAGAACCATTTGAAAATGTAATAAAGACTGAGGAAACAAGGAACGGACTTGATCTGTGTGAATTCATATGGACTTAAAAGAAATGAAAATAATTTTTCCTTTTTATTAAGATGTTCACCAGGTACCGATGTTCTTGGAGGCGATAGCACCTGACCTTTCTCTGTTACCCACTTTTCATTTTTAGGGTTGAGCCTGCAAAACATGTGCTAGCGCATGCGTCTCGCATGCGAGACTCTCTTGTATCTAAAAAGGGACTGGAGCCTGCCCGTTACTTACCCATTTGTTGGCTTGCGTTGCACTTTTCTTTACAGCCACATAATTCATCACTGCAGGCCTAACATAATTTCTGTTCCAATCTGTGGAGAAGGGAGCAAGCACTGACTGATTCAACTTAATCAGTGCCTGTCCACTGCTCCCGACGTGATAGAAGTACTATTTTGTTCTTTTTAACTTCCGGTGCCCGGCAAACGGAAGGCATATGACCGGCAAACAGGAGCTCAGCAAGATAAACAAAATTGCAAAGTTTTATTATGTAGAGTTAACTTTCTTCTATTTTGCAAAGAATTCTTTTCTCACTTTGCACTCATGTTTTCTTGTGTTTTTGCTTGTGGGTGCTGTTCTCAAAAGATGAGGATTATTTTATTGTAAAGCAACATTGTTTTTTTCTTATGTGTAATTTCGGAAATGACGCTTTAACACATAATTGTGCAGCATACCCCAATCCACCCCACTCCAATCCACGCCAATTCACCCCATCTCACACAACAACAATCAGCCCCACTCAATCCAAGCCACCCCAGAGCAATACAATCTAAATCACAGACCCCAATCCAATCCAATCCACCACACTTCAATCCTCCTAACCCATCCCACTCCAATCTGCCCCACTCCAATCCAAAACAATCTGCTCCACTCCAATCTAACCCACTCCAAACTCCCCCACCCCAATCCCCTGATCCAAAGCAATCTGCTCCATTCTAAACTGCCCCACTCCAATCCAAAATAATATTTGCCACTCTAATCCACCCACTCCAAATCAAAACAATCTGCCCCACTTCTATCCAACGCAATCTGCCCCACTCCAATCCATCTGCCCCACTCTAATCTGCCCCACTCTAATCTACCCCACTCTAATCTGCCCCACTCTAATCTGCCCCACTCTAATCTGCCCCACTCCAATCTGCCCCACTCCAGTCCGCCCCACTCCAGTCCAAAACAGTTTACCCAATTCTAATCCACCGACTCCAATCTGCCTCAACCCAATCCATCCCACTTCAATTTGCCCCACTCCCATCTGCCCCACTCCAGTCCACCCCACTTCAATCCAAAACAGTCTGCCCCACTCTAATCTGACCCACTCCAATCTTCCAGAATCCAAAACGATCTGCCCCACTCCAATCCAAAATAATGTGCCCCTATCCAATTTGCCTCAACACAATCCCCCTCACCCCGTCCACCTCACTGCAATCCAATTCACCCACACCAATCCACCCACCCCAATCCAGCCAAATCCAATCTACCCAACTCTGATCCACCAACCCCAATCTAGTACACCCCACCCAATCCAATTCACCCAAATTCACCTCAATCCACTTCACCTCGATCCACTCCACCCCAATCCAATCCACCTCAATGAAATCCAATCCTCCTCACTCCAATCCACACCACTCCACCCCAATTCAATCCACCCACTCCATTCAAATTTACTCCACTCCAATCTACAACAATCCACTGCAGTCCAATCCATCCAACTTTACTCCAGTCCACCCCACCTCACCCTAACCCAGTTACTCCAATCCACCTCACTGCAATCCAATCCAGCCAACACCAATCCAACTCACCCCAATCCAGCCAAATCTAATCTACCCAAATCCAATCCACCAACCCCAATCCAGTACACCCCACCCAATCCAATTCACCCCAATCCACCTCAATCCACTCCACCTCAATCCAATCCACCTCAATCAAATCTCATCCTCCTCACTCCAATCCACCCAACCCAATCCACACACACCAATCCACCCTACTACAATCAAATCCACCCCACTCCAATCTACCTCAATCCACTGCAGTCCAATCCATCCAACTCTACTTCAGTTCACCCCACCTCACCCTAACCCAGTCACTCCAATCCACCTCACTGAAATCCAATCCAGCCAACACCGATCCAACCCACCCCAATCCAGCCAAATCCTATTTACCCAACTCCAATCCACCAACCCAGTTCACCACCCAAATCCACTCCACCTCAATCAAGTCTAATCCTCCTCACTCCAAGCCACCCCAACCCAAACCACCCCGATCCAATCCACCTCACTCTAATCAAATCCACCCCACTCCAATCCATCCCAATCCACTGCAGTCCAATCTATCCCGCTCTACTCCAGTCCACCCCACCCCACCCCAGTTCAGTTCACCCCACTCAGTGCAATCCAGCCAACCCACCACACTCCAACCCAATCCCCAGTTCAGTCCATCCCACTCAGTGCAATCAATCCACTCTAATCCACTCCATTCCAATCCACCCCTCCACCCCACTCTAATACACCCCACACCAAACCACCCTACTCTAATACAACCCATACCAATCTAATTCACCCCACTCCAATCCACCCAACCCCATCCAGTCATCCAACTCTAATCCACCCCACTCAATCCAACCCCATCTACTCCAATCTGCCTTAATCTGCTCCAATTCAATTCACCTCACTACCGCACTCCACTCTACGCCATTGCACTCCACTCTAACACCACTCTATTCTACGCCACTCCTCTCTACACCACTGTACTCTACAACACTGTACTTTATGACTCTGCACTCTGACACTGCAATTTACGACACTGCCTGCCTTTGAACCACTGAACTCTACTCCCCTCTATTACACTCTACTCCCCTACTACACTCTGCGACACTCTACTCCAACAAATACAGTCTACGACACTCTACTCCCCCACGCCACTCTAGGACACTACCCACCACTAACTTTTAGCTATGCTGAACATCAGCCACACTGGTGTACAACATGGCAAAAACATATTGCCAAAGCCAATAGCTCCTGTATAGGTGAGACCTATTGGCTTTACCAATGCTTGTTAAACTTTGTAGCACATTTTGTGCTGCTAGAACTAGAGGTTTCAAAAGCTTCCAGGTGCTCCTGGGTGGCTTTTCTTTGTGTGTAGCTTCCACTGTGGGGGTAGACAGACCTTCTTACAGGGACTTGATAGTCAAATATATGGGCTTGTTTCCAGCTCTGTCTGGCTCGTTGAAGTTGTACCAGATAGCTGACCCAGAATGACATGACCTTGTTGCGGGCTTATGTACATCTTTGCAATACAGTGGAACGTGTTCTCGTCAATAGAGTTAGATGTTGCTGAAATAATGTATTTATTTCATACATTTCGACCAGGAACCATACATTACTTTTTGGACTGCCACGTCCTTTGTTCGCTCGCATTTCTACTTTTATCAGGGAAATTTATTCCCGAATACCAGGGCACAAGTCCATCACAGCTCACGTAGCATTACTGGAAGTGGCATCACAAGAAGAGACATCAGATATTAAGACCTCACACATATGTTTATCAAGTACATCATGAGTACATTTCAGCACATTATGAGAGTTAACAAATAAGATTTTGTGTTGGATTTGAGCCAAAAATGTGGCGCAACCCAGACACAAAAACCGGGCCTCAACTAATACATTTATCTCTTTTTAAAAACCCTGCCACAAAGAAATTGGCAACAGGGAGAAGCGTGGCAGTGGGTCGGTTCTGCTTAATTGGTTGCAAAGTCTGCATTCTAAAATATTTTATAGGGTTAAGGCAGTACATCTCAGAGAATAATAATAATGGTGTGTTTTGTGTGGTCCCAGATTTTAATCACAGTAGAATAGAAAGTTAATGTCTCTTCTGCAAAGCACATCATGTAACTTGCAATGACGGATTTTTTTAAATGTAGATAGGTAAGTAAGTAATAAGTATTGTATTTATTTTTGCTTGATTAATTAAAATCTTTGCAAATGCATAACAAAAAGATTCCCATTGTACACAAATTATTAAGCTTAAAAAAACAGTAAAAGGATCATCAATAAATATTCCCAGTTTGTGCAATTAGCTGTTCTGTAAGACCATACACATCCCTATACTTCAAATAGTGCAAGCCGGCAATAACTACCATTGATTTACATGCCGCACGACGCAGCATAACCAAGTCCATCTTCAAACTATTGGGCATTATTAATTTAAAATGCTAGTGCAACTAAAGGAAGGTATTAAGTTCATTTAACATATAAAAAGCGTTTTCTTAACCTTTAGGCAATACATAAAAGTGCTGGTACAACTGTAAAGTGTTATTCTTCATTTTAATATTTTGGCAACTCCCTTCTGATGCCCATGTACTCTTATTTTTGACCTACTTCAGATAACAACTGATTTTTGAGTCTCTTGGCTACCGTCTCAAAGAATTTTGTCAGCCGACAGTTACACTGAATGTCAACAGGGTTGAAGCAAAGCTTCACTGCCTGCCTGCAGGACCGGGCAGGGCTTTAAGTGGGATGAAAAAACTGGGCGGTCTCTCAAAGGGGTGTGGTCAGTGTAATTAGGGGCGTGGCTTTTAATCACGTACGCAAAAAATCTGTGCTAAGCATAGTGTGCTGCCCGACTTGTATTTTGCTGTTTCTGTCATTGCATCCAGATAGTTGATACAAGTAACATCATACCGACATTCAAGTCAAGTCAAGTCAAAAGATTTATATAGCGCGCTACATACCCAGAGGGTCTCAAGGCGCTTGAAGAGGGGCGGGGAGTTACTTGTCGAATATCCACGTTTTGAGTTGCTTTCTGAATGCTAGGTGGTTCTGAGTAAGGCGAAGGTGAGTGGGAAGTGAGTTCCAAGTTTTAGCTGCTAGGTAGGAGAAGGATCTACCTCCCATGGTGGTTTTGTTGATGCGAGGTACAGTGGCAAGGGCTTGGTTGGAGGATCGTAGCTGGCGGGAGGGGGTGTAGAAGGATAGTCGTGTGTTGAGGCATTCGGGTCCGATTTCGTAGAGTGCTTTGTGTGCGTGGGTTAGGAGCCGGAAAGTGATCCTCTTATTGACGGGGAGCCAGTGGAGGTTTTTCAGGTGATCAGAGATGTGTTCTTTACGCGGGATGTCTAATATGAGCCTGGCTGAGGCGTTCTGGATGCGTTGTAGTTTTTTCTGGAGTTTTGCGGTAGTGCCGGAGTAGAGGGTGTTTCCGTAGTCCAGTCGGCTCGTGACCAGAGCGTGGGTGACTGTTTTTCTAGTTTCGGTAGGGATCCAGCGAAATGTTTTTTTGAGCATGCGAAGAATGTTGAAGCAAGGGATATTGGCTTTGTCAATGGTTATTACTTGCAGAAGATAAATAAGCTGCAACTATGACTTGTATATAATATTGACAAAGCTTCCAAATAAATCCCTGGTGACCCTACCACAATGTTGCTGTTCCTGAGTTTCAGAAAGAGAAGGGAAATCCAGAAAGAAAATGACTCTTAAAGGATTTCCCTTCCCCCACAACGCTCTCCTGGCATGACGTCATGCTGTAATTTCTCTACTACTGAGAAGTGAGCAGTGTGAGCAGAGCACATCCATGTGCCTGCTGTCTCGAAACAGGTCTCTATCGGGCTGTTTTGTGCCCTGGCACTTTTTTCCGGACTGCAGTGACAGCAAACAGCTGTGACTGCAGTCTGGGAAAAAAACGGACTGCCTGTGTCAGGGCTCAAAACAGAGCCCGATATAGACCCGTTTCGAGGCCCCCTGAAAAAAACTGCCGGTGCTCAGACCCCTTGAGACCCGGCCCACTTAAAGCCCTGGGACCGGGTACCATAATACCTGCAGGATAGCACATTTGTTGGAGACATCTGTGTTTTGTGTGGTCCCAGATTTGAATCACAGTCGTATAGAAGGTTAATGCGTCTCCTGCAAAGCACATTATGTAACTTGCAGATGACAGATTTTTTTAACTGTAGATAGGTAAGTGGGTTATTGCATTAAACACGGAGACCCTTTTGTTACTTGCAGTTCATAAATTGTAATCCTTCAAATGTAGCACAGTATGCTATGAAGGATGTGACTCTTACATCTTGTAACCCTCACTTTCGCATGTAACACATCTTGCACATTGATTCACACACTTACATGATTTATTGTCAATGTATAATGTGTATGTAATGTAAAGCGATCCGACACTCTGCATTGGGATGAGTAGTGCTATAAGAGAAATAAAAAAAGTGCTATTTAAATTATTTGTGTAAATACTGGGTCAGATCAATACATATGACATTTCTTACAGTGCATGCACTTATATACAGGGACTGAACAAAGTCAAAAGCCTTCCTCAATTAAGTACCTGTGTAGAGATTATAAATTATGAGCCTTTGTTTCACCTGCGTTGAATTTGCACTTAAGTGTGAGCTTCGAGGTCGGGTCCACTTAGGATACTCGATCAAAGGAAGGCCTGATGGCTCCTTAACTTCTGCCTTTATCTTTGGCCCAGCTGGAGATGAAAATCAAATTTAAAAAAGCCCCCCCTTCCCCCGCTGCCTGCACGTTGCTGTTGGTATTGGAAAGCAGATAATGTGCAGGTACTGCTGAATATGTCCGGTGTTTGAAAATTACACTGGGTCAAGATCAGCATATTTCCGTGGGGCCCAGGCCCGGACTGGCCGTTGCGGGCACCGGGCAATCCCCCGGTGGGCCGCATGGTTGGGGGCCGGTTTTGGGCCCCTGGGGGCCGTTTTATGTTACAGGGCCGTTTTTGCAGCTATGCTGCAAAAACGGCCCTGTAACAAAAACGGCCGAAAACCGGCCCTGGCAAAGAGCGCGGTCGCACCCTGGTGGGGCCCAACTTCTTGGCAGGGTGGACGGCGTCCACCTTGTTAGAGCAGCGAATGGACTCCGTGTACCGCCGACTGGTGCCCTGCCCAATACTAATTCAATAGGAGTGTGATCGTTTAAACATGAGGCTGATTTAATCATTCATTATGGGGAGATCCACTCCTGTATTGACGATTGTCACTTTTGTAATGCACCGTTTGCTACCTCTTATATTTTGTTGGCGCACGATTGTCATTTTTGCTTCATTTAATGTAACGTTTGCTTTTGTATTTTGCTCACTTGTAATGTTCTCATGTATCAGTTCTGTTCCTATTGTGAAGCGCTCTGACACCTTCGGGTAAAGTCCGCGCTATATAAAAATGCATAAATAAATAAATAAATGATAAAAGAGCAGAGTGCACTTGTCTGCTGGTAAACTCTAAAAACTGCCCTCTTTACGACTGCAATCTTTCTTTTGACAATGAATTAAAATGTTTAAGTCCTTAGTGGGAGAGCAATCATGTGCCATGTTTTTTGAAAAATCATAATGATTATTCATCACAGGGTTTATTTCTTGGGGAGTGGTTGCACACTAAGTCGTTTTACGGTAATCAAACGTAAACATTAATGCTTAACAGGCAACATTGTAAAGTGAAACATGTAATTCACCATTTAAATCCATAAGATTAGATCTCGCATTAAGCTAAAGCTGGCTGGTGTGCTCCGTGCAGCTCGTGCCGTCTGATGCACACCAGGGAAATCCCGGAATTGACTATCATGGTCCTAACGCTCTTATGTTTGCCGAGGAGGTCACGCAGGTCATTTGGGCTTCATACTATGGGTCTCTTTCCCTTCCCGCGATTACTAACACTCCTTCATTTGCTTCATTGGCAATGTGGGGGAGGTTACAAGGCTCACGTGTTCATTTGTGCAGCTGTCTGCCTTGTTGCCTCTCTGTCACAGCTGGACGGACGTGCGTAGCTCTAGTTGCACTGAGCACTTGAGTGTGCACCAATGGAGCTGCTTCTTTATAAATCACACATGACTGCAAGATATGGATATTGTAGGCGAGGCGCTATGCTGTGCTGGCAAGGCCGGCCTTGAGCATGTTGGAGCTGGGCCGCTTCCAGTGCACCCATCTCCAGTGGGGCACTGCAGCTCCCTGCAGCAGTCTCCCTAAGACTTGGGTCCAAAGAAATGTGCGTCTGCACACTTTTTCTAAAGGCGGGTGGTGCTCTTGTCTGCTTTTTGTTTGTTTTTTCATTACATGGGGCTCCTTAATCTTGCCCCCTCACCTTTCTCCTACTTCTCCCACATTTTCAATACATACACAATTAAAGAGGACGAGAGGAAGGGGGTGCCAAATTTGGTTTCTCTCAGGGTACTCTCTGAGCAAAGGACAGTTCTAAAAGCAGGTTCTAAGGAGGAGCAACCACCTCCAAGTGTTATCTTCACTTCTCCTGTGAGCAACCTTCCACAGTAGCCTCCGCCTCCGGAGCTCTGCTGACTTGCTCCCATCTGAAACAGTTCCCGCACACCTGAGGGACGTCACCTCCATCTCAATTTGAAGATTTAAATAGCGTAGACTCGGCAGTTCGTGTTGACTGTTACTATTGGAGCAGGGTCAAGACTGATTTGCATATGGCTAGGTCTAATCTGAGGTGGTATGGTGGGAAAAAGAACGATGCGTTGGAGTGCTACCCTGAGCGATTGCCAGTGGTTAGACTAATTACAACAATCCTTCCATTACCTTTTGTGTGTTTGATTTAAATCTCCTGCATGCAGCAGGAGCCCAAAACCGGAGTGTGAGGGAGGGAGCATTTATGCATGCCGCCTTTGTCTAATTGATGCGCGCTATGCTCTACAACCTGCCATTATTCTAGCACTTTGAAAATTATACTGCATGTGACCACATCTCTGCAGTGAAACAGATGCACGCGGTACAGTGATTGTGATCAGGCAGGCCCTTTGTCCTTTCCTGTGCTAAGGTAATCAAGGGGGCAATCACCAGACATGTCAGTCACACCTCATTAAATGGATTGCTGCAATGTACTCACTGTACTATATTTCTGCAGTTTGTCCTAGTTTCCTCTTAACCTCTTGGTTCAATGGGGATAGTTCAAAGCGCCGAAGCTAGTGTTTTAGGGACTGTGCGCCAACGTCAATAGTCCATAAAACAAAAGTGAACTGCAAATCAAAACACTGTTATGTTATGTTAAAAGTAATTTGTTCGATTTTAAAGAAAGCTAATACAGATCCTAATGAGCCGGTGAACTATCGACCCATTTCTCTGCTTCCAGCCCCTGCCAAGGTCCTTGAAAAGCTAGTGCAGCAACAACTGGCAGGTTTTCTTGAAACCCACAGCCTACTTCATAAATCCCAACATGGTTTTAGAAAGTGCCATAGCACTGAGTCTGCCCTTATAGAAATGGCCGACTCTGTGCGGTGGAAACTGGATGGGGGTTCCAGAGCGGTGCTGGTGCTGCTCGACTTGTCGGCAGCATTCGACACTGTCTCTCACCCCATCTTGATTGACCGTCTTCGGTCGAATGGTATTCAGGGGAAGGCCCTGGAGTGGCTGACCTCTTTTTTGTCTAATCGCACCCAGGCAGTCTATACTCACCCTTTTACCTCTGTTAGCCGTACCCTGAAATGGGGTGTCCCTCAAGGCTCGGCTTTGAGCCCACTATTGTTCAATGTTTATTTTTCTCCTCTGGCTGAACTCATTGCAAGGTCGGGCATCATAGCTACTTCCTATGCAGATGATATTCAGCTGCTTTTCTCCTATGAGAGTGCCACGCAAACTACTTTTGATCCTTTGAAGGATTGTCTGCGGGACATTTCAAAATGGATGGACCATAACTGCCTCCGGATGAATGCGGCGAAAACGGAGGTTCTCTTTTTCCATCAACCCTCCCCTCTTGATTCAACTCTCTGGTGGCCACAGGAACTCAGCCTTCCCCCTGTCCCTAAGGACTCTGTAAAAAATCTAGGGGTCAAGTGGGACTCTAATCTTTCTTTTAGCAACCAAATACAGACCGTTTCAGCTGCTTGTTTTTCCAAGATCAGGATGATTAGGAAATTCATCACCTATCTCCCTAGTGATACCAGGAAAACCATAGTCCAGGCATTGATTACATCTCACCTGGACTATGCGAACGGCCTGTATTTAGGGTTGCCCGCGGGCCTCCTACATCGGCTCCAGACAGTCCAGAATGCGGCTGTTCGGCTGGTCTGCGGGGTGTCCCTACGCACCCATATTTCGCCACATCGCAGAGCATTACATTGGCTTCCAATCCATCAAAGAGCTGCATTCAAAGCCATGACCGTAGCCCATCGAGCAACTAGGGGTAGGGGATCGGCCTACCTCTCTGTTAGTATGCGTCCTTATTGTAACTCTCGGAACCTCCGTTCCAACTCCCAACATCTGCTTTCCATACCAAGATTCAGGAAAGCACGTTCTGGAGGTAAAACCTTCCAGGTCTGTGCCACAACTCTCTGGAACAAACTCCCGATCGCAATTAGGATGATCCAGGAAGAATTACCCTTCCGTAAGGCACTAAAAACTTTTCTCTTTTGTTAATTCCCCCAGGACTATCACTCTGCTTTCACTCAGAAGCGCCGGGATACCCCGTTGGGGTAGCTGCGCGCTATATAAATTACACAAATAATAATAGAGGGGGCGTGGCTTGGACGGCAATGTGGACGGTCGTCTGAGTCCATCGGCTCCGCATCCCTGAGGAAAAACTAACCATCCAAACTAGCCAGATCCGGCCACAAAGTACAAAAACGGGCGGGGGAAGATCAGCGCTGAAGGAAAACGGACGGAAGAAGAAGGAAGAGTAGCCATAACACCAAGAAATCAGCCCTCACCCCCACCACGGACAGCAACAACGAGAAGTACAAGATGGCGCCCTGAGGCTAGTGGGAGCCACCGACAGGAAAAACAACGGAGAGCGCAGCGAGGAGACACCACAGCATTGTGCCATCACTCCCCGACAATCGGAAGCGGAGACCCACCCAAAACGTGCCAAACTCACACCACGCCGATATCCGATGTCCGTGGAGCAGAAGGGTGTCCAGCGCCGGTGATCAACACGGGCACAGCGAGAGAGACAGGCTGTATCACAGGAGACTGCCCGGCGACCTAGCGACCCACTGGGCCATCCAAGGAGTGACCCACCGAAGGGGTAAGGCGCCCAACCGGAAGTAGCTGCAGAGGAGAGCGCCATTGCCGGAAGTCTTCACCGATCCCAGGCGGAAGGCGGAAGGCGGAAGCAAGAGACCGGAAGCGGAAGAGAAGCCCAACCGGAAGTTCTCGCACGAACAAGGAGAGTGCGGGAATCAACACCGGAGGCAAACGCAAAGGCCCCCCACAGGCGGGAAGCAGGCGGAGAGAGCGCGAACCCAGCAGCGTCCAATCCGGCAGATCGGAGAAGGTAGGATCACGCCTGGGGCAGGGCAGCGGAAGACATACGAAAACCGGAGGCTGCAACCGGGAGCCCGTGGGGTGAGACCAGAGGGCAACAACTCCACAAAGTACCCGGGCGGGCGCTGAAAACCGCAAGCAAACCCCCACACACAGCCCCGTGCACACTGCACACTGGGATCTACCGCCAAAACTATACCTGCACCGCCAGGGGGGAAAGAAGCATAACGCATCGCGCTACACACAAAGGTGTGCAACACAACGGAATCCCCGCGAACGCCTGCACCTGGGGTCTTGCGAACACAAAAGGTAAAGCAGCATTCAGGCCCCGGAGGGGAAGCAAGCCAAGGGCACGGGAGCCAACACAGAGGGACATCAGGACTAAGCCTGAGAGGTGGGCGAGTGGGGGCAACAAGAGGCACACGCAGGACAAAAAAAAGGCACAGAAACAAGCACACAAGACGTGGAACACGAGCAAGTGCCAAGAAGGTAAAGAGAAGCAAGAGGGCATACTGGTCTTAAATAAAGTGGAAGCCCCAACCAAGAGAGCGCATAGAGGCACAACGCCAATTCAGAGAGACACACCGACAAGTGCTTAATAAGACCACAAACCACATCAACCCCACAACAGCCCCAACACCTCCGCGAACGAGACAAAGCACACGCTGGCAGGACCAAAGGCAAAGACCAGGACAAGGCACATCAGAGAGCCCAGCAGGTACAGATATCAAGGGATCTACGTGCCGGTGTCAAGTGCAATAAGCGTACCAAAGGGGGTCCTGGCAGAAGGGCGGCTAGGCAACATCTTATCTAGAAGAGGCATTGGAACAATGACGGGCAATGAGGGGAAGAAAGGGGAGGAGCAAAAAAGACCCAAAATAGACAATCCAGGATCCCCCTCGAAAACTAAAGGCGAAACAGTCACCTTAGAGACCATCCTAAGGAGAATAAATGAGGGCAATGAAGTGGCGAAAGAGACAAAACTCAAGGTGGAGAACATGCAGCTTGAGCTGGCGGCTATAAGAGCGGACCTTCACAAAACAAACACAAGAATGGAAGTAGCAGAAGGCCGAATAAGTTCAGTGGAAGACGAGACAAGTGAGAACACCAAGGCCATAGCAGAACTGCAGAAAGCCACAAAAGCCATACAAAAACAACTAGCGGAGAAGGACGACAGGGCAAGAAGAGGCAACGTAAGGATCCTGGGCGTACCAGAAGGAGCAGAAGACAAGGCAGCCATGCTAGAGGAAATGATCCCTCAACTCACGAGCATCACATTTGAGAGAAGGTTCGAGGTGCAAAAGGCCTACAGAGTACCAGCAGGGAAACCGATGACAGGCAAGGGGCCAAGGGCGATAATTTGCAACCCGCTCAGGCTGAGCCAAACGGACGCCATCTTTGCCTTTGCCAGGAAGAACCAGAATCTGACGTGGGCGGGAAGCAAGATCGTGCTAACCCAAGACTACTCGAAGCCAACGGTGGAGTCAAGAAAAGGATTCCTGGCCCTCAGAGAAACCCTGCGTAAGAGAGGCGCTACTTTCAGCTTCGTTGGCCCGGCCAGGTTCAAAGTGACAGACAAATGGAAAACAATGATCTTTGAATGCCCAGGAGATCTAAAGAACTACCTACAGGACCACCGGTGGAAGAGATGGAGGAGATAAAAAGCCCCGGAGCAGCGAAAAGAAGTGCCTCACCAGACGTGAGCGGACAATCTGAGTAAGACGCACCACTAAACTAAGAAATATGTAGAACACAAGACAACGCATCTACCTCAAGTTACCAGGAACAGATAAACAGGAGCTGTAACTAGACACAAGGGCCTGGGGGTACTCCCAAGCAGATACAACGAGGCTCACCGCCGGACGATGGCAACCCCAGTGGCCCACTATGCAACAGAGACAGAATAAGACTGTGTTTTTTTCTTTCCATCCTACCTCAAGGCTACACTAAAGGAAGAACACAAAATCTACCTCAGGGATGATGCGGGGCAGAGGAACTTTGTCGTCGCACACCCACTCAGCAAGTAAGGGAGGGCGGGGGGCGGGAGGGGAGGGATGGGCGGGGGGACCAGGGGGAGCGGGGGGGAGCGGGGAGCGTATACATGGGCTTACTTTCTATCATCTTCTCTTTTTCTACTATCTTCCCCTCTATACTCTCATGTCGAGGTCCAGCAAGCGCGGGCACAGATACCGAGAACCGCATACAACACAGAGACCACAAGCACACAAGGAAGGGCCAAATAGACCGCGAAACACGAGCATCATAAAATGACAAACATCAGCCAGAGCAGCATCGCGACAAACATTAAGATAGTGTCCCTAAATGTCAAGGGTCTCAACAGTCCGGTCAAAAGAAGGAAGGTGCTTGAGCACCTTAGGAAACTCAAAGGCGACATCTATGTGCTCCAAGAAACGAGATTAGAAGCATCAGACATTGGGCGCATAGGTGCGAACTGGATAGGCGAGGTTGTAGTATCTCCGGCACAGAATAAGAAGAATGGGGTAGTAACAATTATCAGCAAAAACTCCAAGCTAGCAGTGGTAGACTCACAAGCAGACACCCAAGGAAGGACACTGGTGACCACTCTTATAAGAGCGGGAGAAACATTTCATGTAGCGAACATATATGGTCCCAACACCGAAGACAAATCATTCTGGGAGGGGGTAGGATCACAACTACACACCCTACTGCTGGAAGACCTGCTGATAGTCGCGGGAGACATGAACCAAGTTCTTGACTCAGCGATCGACAAACACCCACACAGACCAAGCCAATCAACAAACAATCCCAACATCCTGAAGAATCTCTGCGCCAAACTCAGATTGAGAGACCCATGGCGCCTATGCAACCCAGATGCCAGAGAATACACATTCTACTCCAACCTACACAACTCATACAGCCGAATAGATTATATCCTCATGTCAGAAACACACACCCACCTCCTAGACCACACGGAGATAGGACCCAGATCAGTATCAGACCACTCGCACATAAGTCTAACCTTGGCGGGCAGGCACAACGAAAAGCCAACCCGCGGATGGCGATTCGATGACAGCCTACTCCATCACACCTCAGCGAAAGCCGAGATAGAGGAGGCGATAAAAGAATACATGCTAATGAATGACGCACCAGAGACAAACAGGGAGGTACTATGGGACGCTCTAAAAGCCACCGTCCGGGGAGCAGTCATGACAGTCAAGGGCAGATTGAACAAAGAAAGGAACAAAAAAATTGAAGACCTAGAGAAGGAGATTAAAAAGCTGGAGAACAGCCACATAGCCAGAATGGAAGATAAGAACACACTCACAAACCTGACCAAACAGAAGTACGAACTCAATAGAATATTGAGTGAGCGAGCAGGGACTTGGATTAACAAATATAAATCTATTAACCTCTGCACGGCAAACAAAGCGGGCAAAAATCTAGCATCCTACTTAAGAGGGAAACAGAGACAGCACACGATAGGGGCCATCAAAGACAGACAGGGCAAGTCCATGACTGCAAACAAAGACATTCTAGAGGTTTTCAGAGATTTCTATGAGGGGTTGTACACCAGGGATGGAACACTAAAGGAGGATGGGGGCAAAGAGCTGCTAAGAAACATAACCACACCCACATTATCAGACCGTGAACGCGACATCCTAGAGCTGGACATAACCGAGGATGAGATAGACAAGGCCACGGCAAGCCTCGAGGACAATAAAGCACCAGGGCCAGATGGTTTCACAGCTGGCTTCTACAAGCAATATCTGCACATTCTCAAACCCACAATGAAACAGGTATTCACAGAATGCGTCCAGGCTGGACGCATGGCACCCTCGATGGCTGAGGCAAACATAATTGTCATACCAAAGGAGGGGAAGGATACAACTGAGGCGAAGAACTTTAGACAGATCTCCCTCACCAATGTAGACTGCAAGATCTACGCAAAAATACTTGCTAATAGACTCAACGCATACCTACCCAAACTCATACACAACTCTCAAGTGGGCTACCTCAAAAACCGCATGTCCCACGACAGCACGAGACTACTATGCCACATAATTAACCTCTCCTCCCGAAGCAACAATGCCGCAGTCATGATAGCCCTAGACGCAGAGAAAGCTTTCGATAGGGTCTCATGGCCTTTTTTAGATCACTGCATGGCGAAATTCGGTTTAGGACCAAACTACAGGAAGATGGCGATTGCCCTATACAGCAATCCCAAAGCGAGGGTGGTGATCAACGGAGGCACATCGAACATACTCAACCTAGGCAGGGGTACGAGACAAGGCTGCCCACTCTCACCAGCCCTATTCCTATTAGCCATCGAACCACTCCTTACGATGATTAGAACAAATGAAGATATAGTAGGGATACCAATAGGGGGAGAAACCTTTAAGTTAGCGGCGTATGAGGACGATGTTCTAATAGTCACAGAAGACCCGGAAAGATCCATTAAAGCACTGACTGACACTATTGACAAATATGCCCAAGTCTCGGGGTACAAACTCAACAAAGACAAATCAGAGTGCAAACCCCTAAACATCCACACAACAAAAGCGGTACTAGGGACATCGGGATTAACATGGCAACAGAAGCCCATAAAATACCTGGGCATCCATTTTGAGAGAGACCTAAGAATGACACTGGAACACAATGAACAGGCAACAATCCAGAAAATTAAGGATAAAGTAGAAGGGTGGTCCCCCAAATTCACAACATGGTGGGGAAGGGTAGAAGCGATAAAAATGATGCTAACACCAGTGGTCAACTACATGCTAACCATGCTCCCACTGACTACCACAGAATATTTCCACAAGAGACTAGACAAGATACTGAACAACTTCCTGTGGAAAGGGAAAAAACCCAGAATAAGCCTACACAAGCTCAGGCTCACAAAAGAACAGGGCGGTCTGAACATAACAAACTTCAAAAGATTCCAGGTAGCATGCATAGCCAGACAGGGACTACACTGGCTGGACCCAAGACAGGAATACACCCCAGCATGGCTAACACTAGAGCGTGGACTATTAAAAGGCATGAACCCCATCACCCTCCTTACCGCCACCCGACACCCAGAGATAAGGTCCTAGACATGCATGAATGGTACAGACACAGCATCTCCACTGCCCAAGACCTTCAGAAACAGGGCGCGTACACAACATTTAACACCATCAAAGAAACACACAACCTACAAAGCATAGAGCTCTACAACTTCCTGAAAATCAAAGTGGCTATCAAACCTCAACAGCCGGACGCCATCGCTCATACAACTCGCAGCCAGTCTCAACACACTAGGACACCAAGTAGCACACCTATACAAAGTCCTCCGCCCCAAAAACACCAAACTAAACGATAAAGTCACACATTTCTGGGGGGCGGCAGCAGGGAGGGAGCTAAGAGAAGCAGAGAAAGCAGAGCTGTGGAGATCCTCTACTAGGAAAAAAATAACGGGCGCGCTCAACCAGACCAAATATTGGCTAGTGCACAAGGCATACTGGACACCGGCCCGCCTGGCCTCCCTGGGGATCCGAGACAGCGATACATGCTGGAATTGCGACAAAGGGAAGGGAGATCTAGAACACCTTCTGCTCAGCTGCCCTAAGGTCAGGGAATTCTGGAACAGAATTGGAACACTTATCAATGAGATCACAGGAGTAGACATACACATAGATTTCCCAAATCTAGTCCTAGGTTTTACGTCCCCGTCAATCACAACGACGGAAGATCGCGACCTCATTGACCTATTGCTGACGGCTGCAGTCAAAACGGTCCTAAGTAATTGGAAAGACACCTCGAAAGCTGCGCCCCAAGCATGGCTCAACTGGGTCACGTTCTTAAGGGGGGCAGATAACATCACAGCGAAACACTCACCGAAAACCCACAGGCAGTCGAACATGTGGGGACCCCTAGACCACTACCTAACATCACATAAACCCCCATAGGCGCAGAATCCAGACAACAACAGAGGGGGCACACTTTGCGGACCCGAGCACTTTCTCTCTCGACCTCAACCTCTATCCTCACCTTTCCTCACTATCGCCCGGGGCTTGGGAAAGAGATACCAACATACAATGAAGCATCGCAAAGGAGGAGGCAGAAGACAACGACCAACAGAACTTGGACAATCGAACTATCGCAAAGACAAGCGGGCGACTCTCCCCCCCGCGCTTTTTTCTTTTCTTTCTTCTTTCTTCTTCCTTTATGTCTTCCACTCATGTATATCCCATGCTCCATGTAAATATATATTTTTTTATACAATAAAAAATTACAGAAATAAAAAAAAAAAAGTAATTTGTAGAGCGCACGTTCACCAGGCGGTTTCTTGGCGCTGGGAAAGGACGGCAGCTGTATAAGAGTGAGTGACTTCAGTTATACGCTTGAGTAAATAGCCAGGTCTTAAGTAACTTTCTAAACTCCTTGTAAGAGCCAGCGGTGCGCAAATTGGAAGGGAGGGTATTCCAAAATACTGAAAAGGAGTTACTATTGGTTAGCAAAGTATGCCATTGCACGGGTGTCTGGTGCACTAGGGTGCCCTGCTTTATTGCTGGTAATGGAGGGTCATTGGATGCTGTTCAAGGAACCATAAGTGACTCAAATTCGTACAGAACAAGTCATGGTTCAAATGGTACCAGGAGACAGATTGATACAACTGGCAACTATTAGGGTGCTAATGTTTCAGGGCCTTGCATTTAAATGTACAAGTTGCGATCCCAATATTCCTGTCACGCCTGGGATCTGTAGCACTGAACAGAATGGCACCCCTCACTCACAATATGACACCCTTGTTTAGTATTAGAGAATACATTCAGTTTCAAACAGCCATATTCCAAGAATGCTCAGACACACAAGATCCAACAATTCTGACTTCTCAGGGCAGCAGACGTCAGCCAGCAGAACAAACCGAGCAGTCTTTGGGTAAAATTGAGAACACTTTGTAATGCATTTTAGGTTCATTGAGGGTTATCAGGCTCCCGCAATGTCAGAGGATTCGGCAACCTTCGCTGGCTCTGCGCCTGTCCACCAAGAAGTCATATGGCCGAGATACCCGCCACCCCCTCTCAACACAATCCCCAAAGGAGGGAAACCGGAAACAGTTCTTGAAGTTTTTGGAAGTGGGAGGGAGTGACCCTCCCGGCCGTATTTATTAAAACAAAAAATTAAAACATTAAACATTTCATATTAATGTACAATTTCATTACCACATTGCGATGTTTGGCTAACCTTAACAGATTCTCTAATACAGAGGTTCTCCTAGCCGAACTAACATCCTACAAAACATTTTCTTGAAATATTGAAATTGTACATCCTAACGTTTAAGGGCCAACGGCAAGGTCGTAACCGGTGTCAAGATCCCTAACCAGACATACCCCCCCCACTTGGGAGGGGCGACCGCACTGAGGCGTACTCAAGTGCAACTACTACCAATTTCCCTTTGACTTGACGGGGGCACCTATTAACTCGACGCCAGTTAAAGGTCGTTCGAAGACTCGTGTGAGGTATCTAGAAGGTATCGTGGACCTCCCCCCAACCCCACACAACTTACCGCATCTGCCGTCGCAGATGTCACTGGCCCCGGGAAATTCCCCAGGAGGGGGCTGTAACCCCTCCTACACAGGAAGGGGCCTTGACCGCCTTTCCTTTTCTTTCGGCGACCCATCCTTAGAAGGGACCGCCTCCCCGTTGAGGGGCCAAAGGCCACCTCTCCCGAGCGCTCCCATCCGTGTTGGGTGACGCCCACTCATAGGGATCTTCCAATTAGTGCTCACCGATCATGACCTTACCGCCCGACCAAAATAAATACGACAAATGCTAACTAAACTAAAAATACATTGGCCACTATGACCGAAAAGCATGTTTATAAATGGACGTCAAATCCGAATTTCTCTAATCATCAAACTTACAAAATTAGACCAATCTTTATTACACATTCAACATCAATACGATACTAACACAACCTGTAAACGAAATAGAATTATCGATCAATTTTATTAAAACAACTGGCTGTCTTCAGGGGCTGGTGGGTGGGTCAAAATTGGCTCTTCGTTCCGTCTCGAGCTCACGTGCAGCGAGGAGGTGCAGCTTCAGAGCCAACAAGAGGATGTCTTCTGGTCTTGCGTCCCTTTTTATCCATCTTCAGGGCGGGCGTAAACCCGCCCCTGCCTGCCCCGAGGGCGTGGCCGGCCGCGTCAGTGTCTAGGCCAGCCCACTCTAGGGCGGGAAAAAGCGCGCCCCGGCTACGCCGCTTCGGGCATACCAGCCGAGACGCGCCTCCCGCCCAAAATGGCTTCCCGGGGGGATCGAGGCACTCTGCCATACGTTCGGGGGGACCGAGTGGTCGCCCCTTTCCATATGGCCGAGATACCCGCCACCCCCTCTCAACACAATCCCCAAAGGAGGGAAACCGGAAACAGTTCTTGAAGTTTTTGGAAGTGGGAGGGAGTGACCCTCCCGGCCGTATTTATTAAAACAAAAAATTAAAACATTAAACATTTCATATTAATGTACAATTTCATTACCACATTGCGATGTTTGGCTAACCTTAACAGATTCTCTAATACAGAGGTTCTCCTAGCCGAACTAACATCCTACAAAACATTTTCTTGAAATATTGAAATTGTACATCCTAACGTTTAAGGGCCAACGGCAAGGTCGTAACCGGTGTCAAGATCCCTAACCAGACATACCCCCCCCACTTGGGAGGGGCGACAGCACTGAGGCGTACTCAAGTGCAACTACTACCAATTTCCCTTTGACTTGACGGGGGCACCTATTAACTCGACGCCAGTTAAAGGTCGTTCGAAGACTCGTGTGAGGTATCTAGAAGGTATCGTGGACCTCCCCCCAACCCCACACAACTTACCGCATCTGCCGTCGCAGATGTCACTGGCCCCGGGAAATTCCCCAGGAGGGGGCTGTAACCCCTCCTACACAGGAAGGGGCCTTGACCGCCTTTCCTTTTCTTTCGGCGACCCATCCTTAGAAGGGACCGCCTCCCCGTTGAGGGGCCAAAGGCCACCTCTCCCGAGCGCTCCCATCCGTGTTGGGTGACGCCCACTCATAGGGATCTTCCAATTAGTGCTCACCGATCATGACCTTACCGCCACAGGCCGGATAGTTGACCGGCTATCCGGACCCCCCACAAAACTCCTACCTAAAGGTCATGTGTCAACGATTTTAACCATGCTAAGAAGTCTCCCAAGAGTAACTCATTCCCCACCCGAGACAAATGCACACCATCCCCCAAATACATACTGTCATCATTAATACAGCTGTGAGAAATAGAATGCAATGTCCTGGAACGGAACAACCTACTCACTTTGTTGTTAAGCTTTCTAACAGAATGATTCAAAGCAGGAATAGAGATAGCCCCCCGCCACACCTTTCGTGGAATCAAATGGGACCATGCAATTGTGCACCCCGGAATTCTCCTCGCTAACCAACTTACCGTGGAAAGCATTGCCTCCAGGAGTAGTCGTCTACCGGTGGTGACCAAATCATTGCCCCCTACATGTACTATAACTATAGACGGCGGTGACCTTGTCCGCCCTAACAAACCCTCGAAAAATGTTTGAAACTGGTCAATACAGAGACCGCCTCTTCCGTAGAAGGACATCCTGTACCCGTATTCCCCAGCTACGTGAATCATGTCACCTGCTTTGAATACGTCTGCGGCACGCCTCACGTATGAGTGGCCAACGACCCACACCTCCTTTTTCACAGCCGGTGACGTCTGACCGCTGGCCCGGTGTAGGGTCGACTGCATAGTCCGCCCCGCCTCGTAGGCTTGCGTAACTGAAAACCAAACAAAAACAAGAAGCGTGAGTACATCATTACAGCTTCATAACATGTGCAACCGCACGTATCTCTTATAACAATTGGAGGACCAACGCCCCACTCGTTTCACTTGCTCAACATTAAGACCCCTGGCTGTAGCTTCCGTAGCAGCCCCTATCCGAAAGGAATGGGTCCCAAATTCGCCCGGGTTCAAGCCCGCAGCGGCAATTGACATCGCAAGCACCCGCTGAAACTGAAATTTCGTCAGTGGGGTGGCGTCTGCGTGTCTTAACAAAGTCCCCCCCCATGATGCCACCCTTTGTGCTAGGTAATCTTCTAAACACTTTACCGGACACATGGAGGACCCAGGAATCCTGCGTATGATGACGCAGTCACCCATCCCCTCTTGATCAGTCTTGGACCTTACAAAGGAGACAGTCATTGTTTCTCCCTTGATCTGAACGTGTTCTTGGCACAAACCCCCTGCCACATCCAGTTTGCTCCTTGCAACTAGTTCGCTTACCCGCATTGCCCCGTGAAATGCTAGCGTAAAAGCGGCTCGGAACAGCACCGCCTCAAACTGAGATGAACATGTGGCCGGGAGTGTGGCCAACAACTGGGACAATCTATCCAAACCTATCGGGCGCCTTTCATCTACTCTGCGACCCTCAAGGCGTTGCCACCCACGCAGCGCTTTCTGTACAACGAAAGACGCTGTCGGGTCCTGGATAGCGTGTGTTCTGGCAACAAAGGAAATGGCAGCACGATGCCTCTGGGCCGTAGCCACCGATTTCCCAGCCCTACGTAAGGACATCAGAAAATTCACTACCCATTCCTCGTGACCCCAAAGCCGCTCTCTATCAGTCCCCAAAAAGGCTAAATAGGCCCGAAACGCCCCTTCGTATGCCTTCCTCGTCCTTGGTGCTAGACTCTCTCCCACGAGGTGACGAAGTTCGGGGCACCGAGAGACCAGAGAGCTTCGGGAAAGGGTGCCGGCTCTGGGTCCGCTGAGGGGAGGAAACCCGAGAAAGCCTGCATTTGAAAACGAGACAATGCGTCAGCCGCCTGATTCATCACCCCTGGAACATGCTTTGCTCTGAATAGCACGTTCAATTGCATACAAAGTAAAACAATTTCCTTAAGCAGTCTTAAAATCATTTTACAACGTGCTGCCTGACTATTGATACACTCGACCACGGTCATATTGTCAGACCAAAATATGACAGAGTGATCTTTGAACCCTTCGGGCCATGTTCTCAGGGCCACCAAGATGGGAAACAGTTCCAGGAAAGCAATATTACTCGTCAGACCATTCTCATGCCACCATGTCGGCCATCTTTGTGCTGACCACTTTGTGCCGAAGATGGCGCCAAAACCTATGCTTCCTGCTGAATCCGTCCATAGCCCTAGCTCTTCAGAGGACACGGCTGGTTTATTCCAGACGACGCGACCATTAAAGTCTGCCAGAAATGCTAACCAAATACGCATGTCCTGGCGGACCTCAGCCGATAGTCTCGTGCGATGATGGCCCTCTCTTAGGCCGACCATCGCCTGGGCAATTGAACGAGAAAAGGGGCGGGCCATTGGTATCACCCTCAGGGCAAAATTCAACTGTCCCACCAACTGCTGTAATTGTTGCAGCGTAACTTTAGATGCCGTTATACACACTTGCAGAGCTGCCCTGAACTTCAACACTTTGTCAGCTGGCAAACGGAAACAACCCTCACTGGAGTCCAACTCGATCCCCAGAAACTCGAGGCAAGTCGTAGGACCCACTGTTTTACCCGGCGCCAATGGCACACCAAACTGTTTCATTAACACACAAAATTCGGCCAAGGCCCGGCCACATTCAAGATCCCCGGCTGCCCCAAGAAACAGAAAATCATCAAGGTAGAGCATTACATATTCGAAACCCGTTTTCTTTGTGAAGACCCATTGTAGAAAACTACTGAATTTCTCGAAATAGGCACAGGATATAGAGCACCCCATTGGCATACACCTATCCATGTAATAACAACCCTGAAACATGAATCCCAGGAGACGCTGGTCGTCTGGGTGTACCGGGAGCAATCGGAACGCTGACTCGATATCTGACTTCGCCATCAGCGCCCCGGGCCCCAGGCGATTCAAAATGGCTACGGCCTCATCGAAGGATGCGTACCGCACCGAACACACTTCTGGATCGATTGCATCATTTACGGAAAGCCCTCGTGGAGCTGACAAATTATGAATCAGTCGGAACTCTCCTGGGTCTTTCTTGGGGACTACCCCTAAGGGAGAACAAACAAAATTCTGAACCGGTGGTACACTAAACGGGCCGGCGACCCGACCTCCTGCAATCTCTTTACGGATCTTATCCTGTACTACGGGCGTATGCTGCAGGACGGAAAGTTGATTTTTGCACTTCTCCACACCCCGAAAGTCCCCTACCGGGATGCGGAAACCATACGAAAAACCGTTCCGCAGCACCCCAGCAGAAGTACGATCCGGGTATTCACTGAGCCAGGGAATCATCGCCAGGGTATCAATCGGGGTTGGTAAAGGCGCCCCTCGGACTACGTTAGACCTGTTTGGCGCCTCCTCTCCCCCCATTATCACCCGTTCTGGCTCTGCACATGGACTCAGGATGGGACGACCCGCAACCACTACATTCATGTTTGAATTTACACGATCCCTGGGGTCTAGTACATTTCCCTCTGTTGAAATTAAAGCAGAAACCCCTTTTTCCAGTATTGCCGGCAGGTTTCGAGTAATCGTCGGTACCCGTACCTGATCGAAAGGGCGTCCCCGCATATTGCCGGGAGGATTCGCCAACATTACTTCCTACCAACGGCATTTTTAACATTCCTGTCTCCTTCATTTTATCCCAAGTCAAAGAATCATAACAATCCCAGGTTAAACTTTTATTATGCTCCTTTGCCTTTCTGAAAAGATTATCGTAACAGAACCAATGGTTACCCTGGTGCGATGTCGAGTACCCCATGATTCGTGATTGATAGATTGGAAACTCGGAAAGCAACTCAGGCCTACGCTCCCCCAAGATTGACGTAAAAATTCCCCAAGCATTGCCCCAATTGCCAATATTCTCATTCACTTTAAAGGCGGCCATTTTTGCGCGCCAAACACTCGGGTGCATGAGGTCCTTCTGACTCTTAACATGCTCCACCTCATAATGATCAACAAGCAACGAGAAAATGTTCACATACTCCCCTGCCCAAATCTTTTCCTTAATTGCCAAAGGAACATGTTGACCCAACTTTTCTCTACGAGAGGGTGTTGACTCATCCCTCGCTATCGGCAATGGCCGCTTACCTGCACCGGACGCCGCCTCTGTGGTCGTACTCGTCCCTTGTGGCTTGTCTACTACTGCAGCCGGCGCGGACACCTTGGCTGCATCCCGTTTATCGCGCAATTGTTTCATTAGCGCCTGTGCCTCGGCAGCCGTGGCGCCCTCACTACTGTCGCCCAACCACGCTGCAAGCTGTGCCGCCAGCTCGGGCGGCATATCCTCATTGGACACGGGGGTGACCACAACGGGAATCGGATTCCCCTCCTCCGGCACGGGAGTTGGTGCCTCGAGCGGGGCACTGGGACCCGGGATGTCTTCTCCCGCTGCTCCCCTCTTGGGCCTCTTGTTTTTCCCTCCCGGGGCTGCCCCCGCCAAAGGACGTTTAGGTCCCCCTTCCTCGTTCTTATCCACCCGCTTCTTTAGTTCGGACATCTCCTTCATGAGAACACGCAGCATCTGATCAGTTGTCATGCGTTTTCCCGCCTTCCTCGGCATTCTCCAACAGAGTAACTGTAAAACAAACAAGAACGATTAAAACGCTCAAAATTGGCTCTTCGTTCCGTCTCGAGCTCACGTGCAGCGAGGAGGTGCAGCTTCAGAGCACAGGAACAAGAGGATGTCTTCTGGTCTTGCGTCCCTTTTTATCCATCTTCAGGGCGGGCGTAAACCCGCCCCTGCCTGCCCCGAGGGCGTGGCCGGCCGCGTCAGTGTCTAGGCCAGCCCACTCTAGGGCGGGAAAAAGCGCGCCCCGGCTATGCCCCTTCGGGCATACCAGCCGAGACGCGCCTCCCGCCCAAAATGGCTTCCCGGGGGGATCGAGGCACTCTGCCATACGTTCGGGGGGACCGAGTGGTCGCCCCTTTCCACATTCCTGGGTGCCCATTAAAAGTCAGTCTGGTAGGTGTCTAAGAAGCCCGCCATGAGGTCATTAACCCCTTCCATTCCGTCATGAGTCACGGTGGGGCTGTGGTGATGACGGAATGGTTCCATCACGACCACGCCCGCGATTGGAATGTCCAACACAGGGCTGGAATTCCTGCTGCACGGAAGATTACTCTGGGCGTTGCAGCTCCTGCTCTTTCAAGTAGAGATTAGCAGCACAACAGTCTCTGAATCCAGGCTTCATCTTATCTATGAACACACTAATGCAACAATTTTGTGGCGACTCTTTTTAATAATTTATTAAGCATCTAAAGTCACGCATTGTTCCTCTTCAGTGAACTTCAAAAGTCAGACCTTGTATTGTACACTTATCTTTCCCCCTATCCAGTTGGCCATTGTTCAATTAGAGAAAGCCCAGACAGCTATACATTTACAAATGTAAGACTTTTGTTGGTGTTATTTCTAGAACAATGTTCACATATATTTAGAAATGGTATTAATCCCCTCAGTATCATAGGAAAAACGTGCAAACAGTTTTCCTGGGTATGACTTCTGAGAAAAATTGGTGAGAATGCAAACATGCTAAAACACCCAAAAAGGTATAACTTTTTCACGTAGCAAGCTGTGGTAGTCAAAGTAAATAGAGGGCAATACAGTTTTGGATTGCTAGTAACCTGTTTATAAATTTAGAAAAATAAAGCTTTGGCGATACCTGTAAAAAGCATTGTGACACAGAACTTTACAAACGTTTTTGTCATTTATTTAATGTAATGCAAAAACCCAACGGTAGTTTATACAACGTGATAAAGTTGATAAAAATAGCATAATTTTCCATATGTTTGTATCCGCCAGCCATTGAAATGTGTTTCTGCATGGGTACAGCTCATGACCATTGAGATATGAGCACCTTGCTTACTTAAAGATTTTCATTTTATAAGTATGTTAATTTGTAGTGAATCAAGTTTACTCCCATGAATGACATAAATATCATATGGGACTTTGCTTCAAGGTATTTACTTTGTTTTTACCTTCATATTTATGTATTTTGTGTTTTTTACATCTGCTAAATGACTTACAATCAAAGTCATTGTCTCGCACAAGCCTCATTTTGTTTATCATCATATTTTTCTCTCTCTTCTATTTTTTTAGTGGAAACACAAAAGTTGAAGAGGCATGCGAGATGTATGCCAGAGCTGCCAACATGTTCAAGATGGCCAAAAACTGGAGTGGTAGGGGAGTGTTGAGTTTCTTTCTGGCTGTCTGTTTTTTGCTTGATAAAAGAAGGAATGTCTTTCTAAACCACCCCAGATTTACATTGGTATTCTTTTTTTTTCCAGCAAAGTTACCTAGTTCGCATGTTCACAGCAAGCACATAAAGAAAAGTAATTTATGAGTGCAATTGTGGCCCAGTACATACGATGGATATGTCTGTGAAATAAAATTGCAATTTGATATTTAGTTTCTTATTGATAATAAATCAGGAATGATTGATATGCCTGTCTGAGAGTCCGCTGATTCTGTAGACAAAACTTGATAGTCAGAAGGAGTGCTGACATGTCCGGCTCATGCGTTCCTCATTTTTAGTTGCCTATGTCCTGTTTTAGGTTTACATCTATAATAACTGATGCACCCCACCAAAAGGGAAATAGCCTTCACCGGTGTAAACATTTCAACGCTGAAAAAACACCTGCCTAGCCACAAACTAAATGCCATTCAAAGAAAGGAAAAGGAGAGTGCAAGAGTAATTTTTGTATTTCTTCCAGAAGGGGCCAATAGAATGTTACTTTGTTATACATGGTAGCAGCAAGTAAGACTGGGCTAACATTCTGCTTAAGTTCTGTTTAGGAATGTCACTAAAATATTGTTTTTTCTTCCTTTTTGCTTTTTTCAGTTTTGTGGTCTTTGGCCTAAAGATGCAGGGTTTAGAAGCATGTTTTCGGTCTTGTTTAATTATTTTATAAACTGGAGATAATCAGGAACTATCAAAATCATATTTGATATTTTGGCTACCTTTGATTTGTTCACTGATAGGTAAAATGGCTGGTTTCATAAGAATCTTTCCCAATATGTACGATCTCATTTGCCCACATTGCATGCTTAGATATTTACAGGGAAACAGGACTGCCGTAGTGGATATAATACAAACACATGAGTCTGAAAGCACCCTTGCCTACCAAGTGTTCAGCAAAATTGGTGTAGATGTGAAACATCTCCTTGAGAGTAGTGTAGCGTTCTAGCCTACGCACGTCATGCCAGCGTGACGTGCGACGGCCATGTTGGCGCCGGATGCGCGCGCATCCATTAGCGCCCGGCAAATACACGGAGAAGAGCGCCGGCCGGCGCTCCTCGGTGCAGTTTATGCTGTATGTTAATTAAATACAGATTTCAACTACATACCGTCTGCCTGTCATTATTTGACATCACAACAGTGGCGACGAGGTCGGGAGACACCACCTGACAACCACAAAGAGAAAAAATAGGATCGTCGACCCCACGTGGCAACCACGAGGCACAGGAGAACCTGGACACAGCCACTGGGCCCACTCACACACGAGCAGGACCCACCGGGCACTGCCAATCGACGACAAGGACACACCAGAGGTACGGGGGGAAACCGAGGAGCGTGGCAGTGCCACGGCGCAGCACAGAGGCGGCGAATAAGCCAGAGTAGCGGCGCGACCACCCTGCAAGCAACAAGACGCGCGTGTGGCGTTCCGGAGGACTGAAGCCAGGGAGGACCAGCGCTGGCTACCAAAGGGGAGGAGGAGGGGACCAACATTAAGAGTCCCCAAGAAGTTACCAACTCAGAGGTTAAGGATAACACCCCAGGCAGCCCCACAGGCAAAAGTACCGACGCAATAGCCACCAGGGAAGTAAAGATGAGCACACCGGCAGGGTATGCAATAGCACCAGTGCAATTCCTGCCGAAACCGGGTGAACCACTGATGAAGTGGGAGGACTGGAAAGAATACATAGATAACTTCATAGGGGTCCTGGAAGATGAAAATGAAGAAAAGTTCACCCCTCAAAGGAAGAAACGTATTCTGTTGCTGAATCTGGGTCCAGAAGGACTCAGAATCTACAAAAGTCTAGTACCGAAAAAGAGAGAAGACACCGATAAGGATGTATATGCACATGCGGTGGAAGACCTAGATGAACGATATCGACCCACCATCTGCGTCTCGGTGGACAGATACAATTTCCAGCAAAGGAAACAAAAGGCGGGAGAAACTATCGAAGAATACGTGGCGGCCCTGAGGAAACTGGCGGCCACGTGCAAATACGCACTGTGGGAAGACGAGTTCATCAAGGACCAGATTGTCATGCACACCACGAGTACAAATATACAAGACAAGCTGTGGGCGAGCGGCGACACTACGCTCAAAGATGCGTTAGTCATTGTAAAAAGAGCGGAACTCGCACGGAGGTGCGCGAATGCGACTAAGAAGGAAACGGCCAACCCGACCACGGTGAACAGGATACAAGAAGAGGAGCACCGTAGAGACCAGAAAAGCAAGCCACCAGGAGCCAAGGGAACCAACAGATGGCAAGGGAAACCGGCAACCAACGAAAGCAGGAAAACGTGCTACAGGTGCGGAAGCTGGACCCATGAAGCACATGATAGGAGGTGTCCGGCGTTCCGGGCCAAATGCCTACACTGTGGCATCATAGGCCACTATGAGAAGGTGTGTCGGAAGAAACAGCAAAAGGGAATGGTAAAATACGTAGAGCAAGGGGAGGAAGACCAAGAGGAAGCCACGGAAGAAGAAGTGATCACCGTATTATGCATATACGACCAGGTACTGAGCGTGGATGGGAGAAGGTCGACCAAACCTGTTCTAGACATGTCCATGGGCGGCATCACCATCACAGTAGTGGCAGACACCGGCTCTCCATTTACCATTATTCAACGGGCAGTATGGGAAGCAGAGTTCCAACCCCAGCTGGGCCCAGAATTGGAGAAATTAGACATTCGACCTGTCACCTACAATGGAGATCGCATCCCCATGTTGGGATTCCGACGCCTGCTGTTTGAGTTCAGAGACCGATCCGCATGGTGCAAACTATACGTCGCGGAAAAAGGGCCGTCCGTACTAGGATGGTTGGATCAAGGCGACCTGGGTATAAAACTAGATCCCGGAGGAAAGGAACAAATCCTACTCGCAGAACAGGAGGAATGGCCGGACATGAGCAGATGGAAAGAGCACTATCCGAAGGTGTTCGGAGGCACCGTGGGGAGAATGGAGAAGTTTCAACATAAGATTGTGCTCAAGGAAGGAGCCGTCCCAGTTGCGCATAAGATGAGAAACGTGCCAATAGCTGTGAGGGAAGCAGTCCAGACGGAACTTCAAGAATTGGAGAGGAAAGGCATAATAGAACCGATCACCTGCGCCGAATGGCTGGCGCCCTTAGTAGTCGTAATGAAGCCCAACGGGAAGGTCCGGCTCTGTGTGGACCTGAGAGAACTGAACAAAAACATAGTAGTGGAGAAATTTCCCCTTCCCAGAATTGAAGAGATGTTAGCCAAGACCAGAGGAGTAAGATGGTACTCCACAATCGACTTGACCTCGGCCTACCACCAAGTAGCACTGCACCCAGACAGCAAAAGCCTCACATCCTTCATCACCCCGTTCGGGTGCTACCGGTTCTGTCGCATGCCGTTTGGGCTGGCCTCGGCGGCGGCAGTCTTCCAAAAGATGATGCACCAACTGTTCAAGGGTTGCGAGGGAGTCCAATACTTCCAGGATGACATCCTAGTGATGGGGTGTGACAGGAAGGATCATGACCGGAAACTGGAGAAGGTGCTACAGACTCTGGAAATCAAAGGCCTCACAGCAGAATGGTCGAAATGCCGTTTGGGCCTACAGTCGGTGACATACCTAGGCCATGAAATTGGACAACAAGGGGTCACACCAAAGATGGAAAACGTAAAAGCTATTGCAGAAGCACCACCCCCCAAGAACAAGGAAGAAGTCAGGTCGTTCTTGGGAATGGCAGAGTACTATAGTAAATTCGTGGTACACTTCGCCTCCAAGACCTACAACATGAGGTTGCTGACCAGGGAGAGCACAGCGTTCCAGTGGACACCGGAAGCCCAAGCAGAGTTCGAAACCATCAAAAAGGACATCACAGGTGCCATACCCCTCAAGGGATACGATCCACAGGGCAACACGGTGCTCACCACCGATGCAAGTGACAAAGGGTTGGGCGCTGTGCTCATGCAAGACCGAGGAAGAGGGGACATGGAGACAATCAGCTTTGCATCCAGGGCACTGACGGATACCGAAAGCAAGTACAGCGTCATCGAGAAAGAGATGCTAGCGGTGGTTTGGGCCATGACGAGGTTCCGGCAATTCTTGTGGGGTACCCGATTCCTGCTCAAGACCGACCACAAGCCGTTGGTAAAGGTATTGACGTCGTGCGGGCATGCCAGCGCTACCCCCAGGATATCCAAAATGTCCTTAAAATTGCTTGAATTCAGGTACGATGTGGAGTACATCCCGGGGAACCGGAACCGAGTGGCGGACTACCTGAGTAGAGCAGCGGCCATGGAACCCGGAGAAGAAGACCCTGCGGACAAAGGGGAGATGGTAGCTCTTATAGAAGACCAGGAGAAGCTGATCAGTCAACAAGAATGGACAGAAGCATACGAAGAAGATACCGACCTAAAGGAAGTAAAGATGCATGTCATACAAGGATGGCCAGACAAGAGGAACATGAAGACAAGTATCAGGCCTTATTTTGAAGTAAAGGAGGAACTGTCAGTAGGAGACAAGGGGATATTCATCTACAGAGGAGACAAGGTGATTCCCCCAAGGAACATCGTCAAAAAGTTACTGGACCTGCTACATGAAGGCCATTTGGGCATAGGAAAACTAAAGGCCCGATCCAAACAAAACTACTGGTGGCCAGGCATGGACATAAGAGCAGAGAGGCATGTCCGGGAGTGTCCACAATGTCAAGGAGCCGACAAGACATTGAAACCACTTCGCCCAGCTCTTGGGAAGTTCGATTCTCCCTCCAACCCGTGGGAAGAGCTGTCCGTAGACATTTTGGGACCAGTACTAGACGATCAGGGCATGCAGAAATATGTGTGTGTACTCATGGATCGATACTCCAAGTGGCCCGAGCTGAAGGTGGGTGAGTCCATGGACACTGAGAACATCCTGAAGTTCCTGTCCGAAACATTCACAAGGGAAGGAATCCCCAAGATCATCTTAAGTGATAATGGCCCGCAGTTTACATCAGAGAGATGGAATCAATTCATGGCGAGAAATGGCATCACCATCAGACACACTGCAATTTATCACCCGGCTGGCAACGGCCTAGTAGAACGCTTTAACAGAGTAGTCATGGGAGCCATACAAGCGGCCATATCCAGCAACAAAGACTGGGAGAAAGCATTGGAGAACATGGTGTGGGCCTACAGAATAACTCCCACCGGCACGGGGTACAGCCCGTTTCAAATATTGAGAGGACGTGAACCCTTCACGCATGACAACAGGATCTGGAAGGAAAGGGTGGTAACCAGCGAGTGGTCCCCGGCAGTAGTAAGAGCCAATCTGGAGAGAGCGCAAGAAATCTACACAACCCACTACAACAAACGGAGGAATGCGAAGGAGACTGGCCTAGAGAAGGGAGAGTGGGTGAGAGTAAAGCTAGCCACTCTACAAAAGAAAGGTGACAGCAAATATAGCAAGCCGATGCAAGTCAAGGAAGTGTACGATCGAGCGGCTTTGCTCAGCGATGGTAATGTGTGGTCACAGGACCGCATGGCCCGATGTAACAAGGTATTGAGATGGGAACAACGTGGTACCGAGAGTGAAGACTGGGATGAATCGAATGTAGACAGTGGACAAAGCGAAAGTGGACAAGGCGACGGAGCAAGTGAGGAGAGAGAAAGAGTAAGTGAAGAAGGAACTGAGAGGCGAGGAGCAGAGATGGATACGTTGGGAGAAGAGACTAACGGTGATGGAGCAGTAAGTGAACACCTGACAGGAAGTGAGACACAGTCACAAGGTACGCAAGAGAACTCTGGCAGAAGAACCAGGAGTGGAAGGCAGGTGGTAAGACCTTCCAGATTTCGAGATTTTGAGATGGAGAACGACATGTAAGTGACTATCCAGACATTGGTAAAAGGGGGAGATATGTAGCGTTCTAGCCTACGCACGTCACGCCAGCGTGACGTGCGACGGCCATGTTGGCGCCGGATGCGCGCGCATCCATTAGCGCCCGGCAAATACACGGAGAAGAGCGCCGGCCGGCGCTCCTCGGTGCAGTTTATGCTGTATGTTAATTAAATACAGATTTCAACTACATACCGTCTGCCTGTCATTATTTGACATCACTACAAGTAGGCTGGGCGATACTTTTAGTAACTTTGGCACTGCAACATGTTCCATGTTAGAGTGCTTGCCACTTGGTAAGCAAAGAAATATCGAGGAGCAATTCAGGAACTGTTATTTTACAATGTATGAGAAATGATTTGCAAACATGCATAAAAATGTCCATTCCCCAACCATTGCATTTGAAGTCTATGAAGCCTCACTGTAGAAATTCTATATTCCTTCCATATTATGGAATTTTCTCCGAAGTGGCAAAAGTGCTGCTTCATTTATGACTGCTTTATTGACTCCGAGGGCATATGCGCCCAGTTCAAAGCCCGTGTGATGATTGGGGCCTTAAATTTATGTAAAGAGATTAGTGCTTTGTCAAAATCTGGTAGGGAAGGAATAGTTCGGATGTAGGTGGTTAAGCAGAGTAGGTTCCATTCTTAACATGACACCGGTGTGAGGGCCTAGAGGGAACGTAATACGGGACCTTAGGGGGTTCAGCCCAAACTACGGCAGTAGCTCAAGATATTGAATATTCTTTTTTGAGAAGGTGGTACGTTTCAGTTATGTTGTAGGAATTAACCTTGTTACCTAGATTACACTAAATATATAATGGTTCTAGTCTTGAGAAAGTCATGGCGGATGTGTTGGATGAAACATGTGTTAGCTTAGATTTATGAAGTTGGAAAGAACTATGTTTCTGTTAAACTAAGCACAGAAGAAAATAATATTTGTCTTAGAGTAACTGAATACATATTTTGACATATGTGATACACTATGGACTATTGAATTGTTCTCTGATTGTTCTCACATAATCTATAACCATGCTCTTAACATGGCTCCATTGGTTTGAGCTTGTTGCTGGGCTACTTCACTGAGAACCTTCTGCAGGTATGAGAAGAATCAGAAGGCACTAAAAAGATTGATTTAGTGGAAAATACTCTGGAAAGATACTTAGGGGTATTACAGTTCCTGCAAACAATCTTGGTCTTCTTTGCTCTCTCCCTCAGCCCCCCTCTACCATACTGAGCAGCAGGCTAGTGATATTTTAGATGGATCCATATCTCCTGAGATAGTGCATCAGGGTAGAAGAGGAAGCACATCCAATTTCCAGCATACCGCAGCCACCTGGTGGAAATTGGGGTGGTTGAGTCAGGTATTTTTAGTAAGTTGTGTGCAATCCCGTCTACAACAACCACAGCATGCAAACAGACACACATTAACACCAGACACACTCTGGTGGAACAGAGGGTCTGCTGCGTTAGCATTCCAGACTGGCTCTATAATGTGTAAGTTAGTCAAACGGGGGAATCCCTGGGGTCTACTGGTCGACCGATAGCTATTGGCCTTTCCTATTTTAAGAGGAAAGAGGTCACAAAGTGCAGAGGGTATTAGAACAATTGTAAAAATAGTTTTCCACAAAGAAATAGGATCGTTAACAATCTATAATTATTAAAAAATACAATCAATCACGTAATAAAAACAAAGCGAGTTCATACAGTTTACACAAAACAATTTAAAATCCAAGTAAAAGGTACCTTGGAGGGATAAAAATCAACAGTGTTACACATACATGATATTACGGTACGCGGAAAGTGAAGACATAACTAAAACATATTTACAAAAGATATACAGCAAAATACATGTAATTACAAAAAAAACCCTTAGTGCATATGTGGCTCACCAGATATCTTTGCCACTCAATTAAACCAGATCCAATGGCCTGACCCAATTCAGTTACTATAAAGCTTTAGTGGAAGAATGAGATACCCATCTAAAGTTTTACCCGGCCCTAACTGGATTCTTTTAAACAAAGAAACAGTGCGTCGACGCGTTTCGGTGCTGTACAGTTGATTTTGTGGCACCTTCCTCAGGACTTCTCTTTTCTGGGGTTTCAGGGAACGGATGGCTATACCGTATCCTTAGGGTTGTGTGGGCGATGTACCGTGATGTGGTCTGCTTGTTATCGCACTAGGCTTCCTCAAATTTTGTTCCTTCGGCCTTCTTTCTCCTAGCTTTGGAGCTCCTTATCTTGGGGTCTCTTTTCTTCTCTCAATTGTCAGGCGTTCTCTCAAGTTTCATGCATCTCAAATAATTTTAAAACGTGCTTTGAACGGGCTTATAAAGTTGTAGGTCTCTTCCAGAACCAGATATGTTCCGAATTTCGTAGTGGCCGTACTTCTGCCTCGTTCCTTCTCGAGGCAGAAGTACGGCCACTACGAAATTCGGAACATATCTGGTTCTGGAAGAGACCTACAACTTTATATGCCCGTTCAAAGCACGTTTTAAAATTATTTGAGATGCATGAACCTTGAGAGAACGCCTGACAATTGAGAGAAGAAAAGAGACCCCAAGATAAGGAGCTCCAAAGCTAGGAGAAAGAAGGCCGAAGGAACAAAATTTGAGGAAGCCTAGTGCGATAACAAGCAGACCACATCACGGTACATCGCCCACACAACCCTAAGGATACGGTATAACCATCCGTTCCCTGAAACCCCAGAAAAGAGAAGTCCTGAGGAAGGTGCCACAAAATCAACTGTACAGCACCGAAACGCGTCGACGCACTGTTTCTTTGTTTAAAAGAATCCAGTTAGGGCCGGGTAAAACTTTAGATGGGTATCTCATTCTTCCACTAAAGCTTTATAGTAACTGAATTGGGTCAGGCCATTGGATCTGGTTTAATTGAGTGGCAAAGATATCTGGTGAGCCACATATGCACTAAGGGTTTTTTTTGTAATTACATGTATTTTGCTGTATATCTTTTGTAAATATGTTTTAGTTATGTCTTCACTTTCCGCGTACCGTAATATCATGTATGTGTAACACTGTTGATTTTTATCCCTCCAAGGTACCTTTTACTTGGATTTTAAATTGTTTTGTGTAAACTGTATGAACTTGCTTTGTTTTTATTACGTGATTGATTGTATTTTTTAATAAATATAGATTGTTAACGATCCTATTTCTTTGTGGAAAACTATTTTTACAATTGTTCTAATACCCTCTGCACTTTGTGACCTCTTTCCTCTTAAAATAGGAAAGGCCAATAGCTATCGGTCGACCAGTAGACCCCAGGGATTCCCCCGTTTGACTAACTGTCTTTCTACCCTGTTCCCTGGTGAAAGTGGGGTACCCTCTCCTTTTGAAACCAATCTATAATGTGTAAGCCTCTTTATTCCTACAGGAGGCACACAAACAGGCTGAGTAAGCTAGAGACCTTCCAAAAAATTAGAGGTGAAGGTGAAATTAAAATGAATACCAGCCTCGTTAAACCATGCAATCTAGTGGTGTGTTAATTACAACACAGGGAGTGGCAATTGTGAACTATGAATAAGTAAAAAGATTTTCTAAGCAGAACACATGATCCTGGAGTCCCAAGACAGTCTACTTGAAAATGCTGGTACAGTTGAAAACTTGATAATCACCTTAGTCCATGGAGGGGAAAAAGATATCCTTTTTAAAATAAACATGTGGAAGATAAAACTGTTGTAGCTGTCCGATCCCGTCAGAGCAATTGAGTCAGGCCCAGACCACTCTAACAGGATTCTAGCAACATGCTATTGAATCGATCTTTCACCTAGGATTGAAAGTAGAGATGTTTAGCGTGAGTGATCAATGCCATAAAACCAACCCTTTATTTTCTGGTGACAATTCATCACTTGGTATTTGGAACGGAATATACTAAATGATGAACTAATACAAAATTAAAGGATCGGCTCAATAACATTGATCGCTCATCCGTATTAATTATTTGAAGAAAGTAATGTTGTGAAGATTAGAATAGTTGGTAACGTTTGGAGCCCACCCCTATGGCAGTTTGCAAGCTTTGTGCCAGGAGAAGAATTCTAAGTTTAAGCTGAGTTTATCACATATGGTTGCAACTCATTACTTTAAAGTTCACTAGCCAACACTGGAAGTTTCTTGGTGTTGGCTTATCACTTGTGCAGAGCTTGTTTAGCACACCTTGAAAATATCGCATTATTTAAGGAGCGCCCCATTCAGAATTGCCTATAAACCCTATTGCTTTTTAGACTAAATTTATAAAAAATGGTGCTTTAAGAGGCACATTTGGGCCTGTTTAGGACTCTGTTTTCTCAAATTTTGCTTAGGGATATACTTTGGAAGAGGGTCAGATATTGATATATATATTCACTGAAAAAAACATAGGTTACAGGCCTTATATAGTTAGGAATTAGCTTTTAAAAACCATTGAAATTCACTCAAAAAACTATAAGTTTTAGGGGTGTTATAGTTAGCTGGACATTTCACTCATACAAAACCATTGAAATTGCTCTTATATAGTACTAACTATATTTCGCGCACCCGCAATCCACTGCTGATGATGTCACATATTAGATCATTCATGACATGATCAGTGACATCACTGATGACATCTCAAATGACATCACTGGACCCCCCAGGCCCCAAATTTTTTTTTTTAAATCGCGGGGTATGCGCACCGTATGCGTAATTTTGGGGCCTGCGGGGGTTCTTGTGGGACCCCCTGAGCAGGCCTAGTGGGTCAGGGTGCTTCTACCCTGCCCCCTTTTTGAGTTCTACACATTTGTTTTTCTGCTTTCCTGTGCCTCAGTCTACCGAGGCACAAGATGGCTGCCAACACTTTCTGTATTGGAGTGTTGACAGACAGTTGACAGTCAAATAGCATTCAGCTCGTGCTCGGAAAGGTACAGAGTACAGTAAGCTGACAGTAATCTTACAGTAAGCTGCTATAGATATATACATGTTTTCTCTTTTGATTTTCTCAGGAACTACTGGAGGGATTTACACCATTTAAACAAAAGGCCCTACTGCGTACCAGTCCCTACCATTTTGCCAAGTTTGGTGTAATTCCGTTCAGCGGTTCGGGCTGTAGCCGTGACTAAACGTCCTATGGAAATTAACATGGGGAAAAGACGTTTTGGGACCCCCCTTTTTTCTCAGCCCCCACTTGACGAATCCCCCCCAAACTTTCAGGGAAGCAGCGGAGCGGGCCATCTTCTTTGAGAAATTCGGGGAGATTCATCAACCGGCGCCAAAGTTATTCCCAATAGAATGTTGCGGATTTCCTATGGAAACTAGGTCCTAACTATATATACCTACTGGCGACCCCCAGTAGGTAATTACTGGAACTCGTAACACTTTCTCTGCTTAGGTGCAGAATAACAGGTGTAGACCTTCTCATGTGCCAGCATTATTTATTTCAGCATATTAGACACAACGCGTTTCGGCCGTCCAAGCGGCCTTGATCACATGACTATGCATAGTGAGATATATATATATATACTAGGGCCCATTTAATCTGTTGCTGGACTGGAGAACCTAGACAGCATACCGGACCCTTTTTAGCCCACTCTTAGGTCTTTTTAGAGGTTTTTGCTGCTACTGTTTTTACTGGCTAAAATGGCTTAAATAGGAGGATGGATTGTAAATGTGGGCATTCAGTCAATATTAGCTTAATACTCAATAACTGATCTTGTGTTTTGTAATGTATGTCTTTTATTAGGTATTTTAACTTATTTTTATCATGTATAGCGGCCCGTCCCGCCGTTGTCCGGGGATGAAATAGAATGTCTGCAATGGTCGGAATAGGCAAGGCAAATTTATTTCAAAACTTGCCTGTGCGTCCGCTCAGAAGCCCTCGTTCGGTAACGCTGAAGGTGAGCGTGTGCTCTTCTGTTTGTTGTCCTTCCCGCAATATGCGAAAGTGTGTTCGCTCCAGCAGAGGACCCGATCGCCGCAAAATGCAAGCACACCCCAAACACGGCGCAGTGCACTTAGACGCCCCACATTGCGTCAACGGCAAACGCCACAATTCCTGCTTCTGAATGCTTCCGGCGTCTCCGACGGCACACGCCCACAACAATGCCGAAGAGCACGCCCACTCGTGTTAGAACGCTAGTCCCACACAGAACGCTTATCACAAGCTGTATAATACCGCAGACTACTTTGCCCCTAACGTTCTTTCCCCTTCTAATGTATATGGTGGGCTGCTGTATAGCCTATGTCCATCTGCTGAAACTGTCCTTTCCAATGCTGTATTGGGTGTTCTGATTGGCGCTGTGGTTCCTGAGCTTACCCGCCTCAAAGGTTTGGGCTCTCTCTTTATTATATTAGTATGGAGATATATAATATGCTGCAACAAATTATCGGAGAATCGACACCAGACGGAAACCACACGTGGGAGCAGTTGATCAAAGTATAAATGCTTTATTAGTGCAGACTCCCCTCTTACTGACAGACTCGTTTCGCCTTGCTGCTTCCTCAAAAATAAGTAATATATATATATATTTGCTATTATCACTGTTTACCACTAAGATACCATGCTAATCTGGATGGGTGCAAACTTATAAGCACAGAGTAACTTACATGGAGTAACTTAAACCTGAAAAAGGATTGGTTTAGTAGGTGGTACTGGGATGTTTTTCCAGTATAGGGTTGAGTTGCCATAGATGGCAGGGTCTTAGCGGTCCTGGGAAGACAAAGGAGTTGAAAACATAGCAATCTATCTGCCTTTGTTCATGTTCCTAAAATAAATTTACCACAATGTGAAGAGATAGTTTGTTCATTAACATAGTTCTTTAACATGCAAGGTTGTATGATAGTGCTCCATAAATATTTTGTTTTGCCCCATTACCTGTAGACAGCCTAACAAAATAATCTCTTTTGAATTGGCTCTGTGTTAAATTCCCGTCTCCAATCCTCTTATACTTGTTTTTTCTTATTTTGTTATATTGTTTTGGGCCCGTTATTGAGGGTCATATAAGTGCCAAAAGATCACAAATTTATCTTGTGTATCCTCCCTGTGTTCATGACCTCGTTGTCCGTCTACACGAATGGGCGGCAACCCATAGCTTAGCCCCCTTTCATGCACCACACTTGGTCCTCCTCCTGCATCTGCCTGCAATTCTGTGGGTGTTAAGAAGTCAACACACCAATGAAAAGGGACTGGCAAAATCCAGATGAGGCTGACGAAAGACAAGGGCTACCCAAAGGTATTATCTGGGCTACAGTAGAACAGTAGGAAGAAGTCAGACTAAATTATATATAAACTGTTCAAGCAACTGCTGATCTGGTAGACTCAAGTCATACCACCAACTATCAAAAACATTTGTCCAAGACTGTCTTGTTGTATTGTATTTTTATTACTAATTCCAGATGATGAGCCGCAGCTGGGGTTCATCTTAACTTGGGAGTTGCAACTTTATAATTACACCGTGCTCAGTCATCGAAGCTGGCTTCAATTTGCCAAGCCGCTACTTGAATGCTCCTCACCCATTTCTGCCCAAAGACCATCTCACCTTCCCCGCTAGCTCGGCCCTTCAGGACTGCCAAAACAAAGGTTTAGTGCCCTCAATTATGAAAAATGGATTTACTGTATTCCACTACCGAGGAGATCAATGCTAATTGTGTAAATAGATTTACTTGCATGTAAACTAAATTATCAGAAGGCTGGATTCGTGATGGTGTGCCTAAACCACTTAATTTAACAATCTCTCATGCACTATCAAAATGACTTGTGTCTTTGAGTTTAGTGGCGCTTCAAAGAGTATAGTTGGATGTTTTAAATTTCTCGGGAGATAGTTGTATGTAATTATACAAATCGTTAAAATAACATATTGTAATGTATTATTTTCTTTTGTATGTTAGCTGCAGGGAACGCATTTTGCCAAGCTGCAAAAATACATATGCAACTGCAAAGCAAGCATGACGCAGCCACCAGCTTTGTAGATGCAGGAAACGCTTACAAAAAGGCAGACCCTCAAGGTAGGTCATTTGAAATACTTGTAGCATCACGCATGGATAGTACATCTTATTGTGTAGAGCATTTCTGAACGTCATGCTCATAGAAGTTAATGTTGTAGATTGCCTGCTGTGAAAAAGAAGCTAGTTTTGGACTGGATTGTTATGACCAACATTTCTTTACTTTTTTCAAACGTATACATGTTTTCAAGCATTCTTCACCTAGCACAAACCCAGTGCAACCATTTTATTTGCCATAAATATAAAACTGTGTGTGTGTTCTTATATTGGTGTACTGTTGTCTGAGCAAAGCACAATTTGGAATCTGACTCAGTCACCTCAATCAATGTCCATAAAATGCACAGTATTTTGTAGGATACACGTTGAGTTGCATCCCATTCAACCTTAGCAAAATTACTTGTTCTTCTTTAATGGATTCAAATAAAGGTACCAGTCAGGTCACTGGGAAAAGAAGTCAGTGAAAAGCATAAGAGGGGCAGATGAAGAAGAGTTTGCATTACACCGGAGTGTGGTTGGATTGGAGTGGTGTGTTGAAAGACAAACCGAGGAGGGAGTGGGCCTACTCCCCAGAGATGATATGATCAAAGAACATTAGTAATGAGGGCACAAAGTCAGACCTGTGCATAATAATGTTGTACACTCATTTTAAATTATCAAATTACCTTAAAAAAGAAATTAGCTACCCAAATGTATTCATTGTAATCCTCCTAAACCGCAGGTAACTAAATGTCAAGCGCCGTGGTGAATGGACTTGGGCCTTGGACTTGGGTCTTACAAACCCTTGTAATTAGTTGTGCCTAACAAATGACAATGGTCCTTTTCACCATTCAGTTTGCCTTTTAAATTTAGGACTGTTATAGCAAGGGGTCGATCTACTTAAATAGTGTACTGCTTTTGATGTCTCAGTAGCACAACCTTTCAGAGTGTAATTCCGAGTTCTGTATGTAACTTGCTGGTTGGAGGTTCATATTCCCACTTTCGTCCCAAACATTCGTCCGGTTGATAAATTGAATACTAATGAGTTGGGTATAAACCTGTTATTTAATTGTAGTGTGACTACAACTATCGGCCATCCTGAATCTTTTTTAAACAAGTTATTTTGTAAGCGGGACAGGGGTGCCCAGAAAGTACAATCATTTTAAATATTTTGCAGTGCTTTTTAGTGGATTCTTGATTCATGACTTGAAAATTTGTCAACCTCATTTTAATACATTTTGGATAATTTCCGATGTGTTGCATGTCAAAATCAGTCTTTGGATGGGTTTACACCGTTAATGATCTTGAGTTTAAAACTGATGAATTTACCAATAAGAGTACAAAGTGATGAAATGCGAACATAAAAACTTAATTATTTTTTCTTAAATGCATACGCAACAGAGGCCATCAACTGCCTAAACACAGCCATCGATATCTATACAGATATGGTAAGACGTTGTATTGTTACCACATTCAAGCATCTGCTAATGCCAATATTAAACATGATTTTACCTGACATTAAGCTCCTAAGAAATATTTTCCATTAATGCAAGCTTTGATTTTCAATCTGTGGCCTTTTACAGGGAAGGTTTACTATCGCTGCCAAACATCACATAACGATTGCAGAAATTTACGAAACAGAAATGGTGGATATTGAAAAGGTAAGTATTGTTTTTACTCAAAATCTCTGCTTTTTTATTTTTTAAACTGCTTTGAATACAACCCTCATATGTGATGGTAGCAGCAATTTCATGGAATGAGGTGCTGTTTCTTTGTTTTTGCACAATGATGCTCTGGCACCACTTATTGAAAATATTAATTCAGTAGTGAATGGAACAAGCCTCCACCAAATATTTTATATTTTGCATCCGCACTACATCGTGCAAGAGTGGGTACTGGTGAGAGCATGGCACACTGATCCTCTCTTCAGCTGCATTGTGGTTGGCCTCCTTTGTGTGGCTGAAATGAAGTAAAAACCTTACAAAACGCCCATAGTATCAGTTTAGGGCAAAGAGCTAGGTGGCAAGGTGTCTGTCTCCATGCTACTTGTTGACGTGTCACTCACTGTCCTCTCTAATGTGGGTAGTAATTGTACTGGCGGAGCCACACGGCCCGTCCACTCACGCACGCACGCACACAGCCCGGGGGCGGAGTAGCCCTCGGGTATAAATAAACGGGCGTGAGACCGCTCGTGGTCTTCGGCCCCTAACTGATAGCTAGTCTCTGTGTCTAATTGTGAAGTAGTTGTAGGTAGGCCCCACTCTGCGGCCTAGGTCACCCTTGCCCCTTGCAGGTATTACACTGGTGACGAGGCGGGTCCCTTGCCCACGACTCGCCCCCGCAGACGCGCCTACCGCGTCCCGCGGTGCCTCCTGAGCCGCGCTCGTGCTGCCTGCGCTGGAGCCTGCGGCCGGCGAAGTGATCCCTCGCGGGTGCCACCCCGCTTTGCTGTCTTACCCGGCCCTGCCTGAAGCCGGTGGGTGTTTCGCGCCTGTCGCAGCGCGCGAGGTGAGCCCCCCCCCCCACACCCCCCCCTCCAGGAGGGAGTACTGTATCGGCCATGGGCCCGTGCTGCAGCACCCCCGCCGTAGAGGCCCAACCCTGCCTTGCCGAGGTCCCAGCACTCTGGCCTGCTAGCGCGTGGGAGGGGAGACGCGTGTGGTGCAGATCGGGGGGACTGGTTCGGCCCTCACCGCACCCCTGCGGTTGCTCATGTATCTCGCGGAAGCGGGAAATTTGCCCTGCCAAAGCTCACGCGTCTCGCGGAGCTCCGTTTTTGGCCTTTCTAGAGGGTGAAGTACAACCAGAGGTGTACACATTGGCTGCCAAGGTCCCAGGTTGTCAGAAGAAGCTAGGCTGTGTACTACACAACGCAGAGCTGCACCAGCAGGAGGACGAGGGACAAGTGTCGCACCACCACAGCGAGTCCCCTAGTGCCACCATCGCTACTTCACTGCTAGTGTGCAGACTACGCGCCCAACATGAGCCAGCTAGCAACGGGAGGGGCAGCGGCCACGGGACCGGCCCAACGGGCTCCCACCTCACCACCCTTGCCGCCACAGAATGCTGGGCCAGTACAAGCAGGACCACCTCCTCAGGCCCCTGCTACCAACGTCCACCCGCCACACAGGGTCATGCCATGGCGGCCCAGATTCCGCAGTTTAGCGAACTATCGGAACCTACCACAGCGACCGCACGATGCCGCCTCTGGCTTGGACGCCTAGAACATTACTTTGTGGGCGTCAGGGAAACCGATAGTAAAGTCAAACACTCGCTCCTGATGTGTTATGGGGCCGATGAGCTCTATGAGCTGTTCGAGACACTGCCGAACAGAGGGGACGACAACGACTACGCGGCCGCAGTCACGGCCCTCAACCGCCATTTTGACCCCCGCGCCAACCCAGATTTTGAGTGGTTCAAGCTACGCCAAGCCCGCCAGGCGGAGGGCGAGTTGATCGACGTCTTCTATGCGAGGCTGCGCAAGCTAGCGACGTCCTGCGAGCTACCGGACAGGACACTGGAGATCAGAGCACAACTAATACAAGGATGTCGGTCTGTCCAAGTGCGCCGCCTAATCCTGCGGCAGCCACGTATCAGCCTGGACGAAATCCTCGTGCTGGCGAGGTCACATGAGCTCTCTAACGCGAGGGCGGAAGCGATGCAGGCCGCACTTGACAGACCAGTGGCGCCGGCGAAACACCTGTCGATTAAGGAAGAACACGTGGATGTGGTTCGGAGAAGGCCTCCTCTCTCTACTCAAAAAGCTCAACCAGCGGCAACCTCTCGATCCGCGTGCGGTAACTGTGGGATGGAGCATCCCCCGAACGGACGGTGCTTTGCACGTGGGAAGGCATGCTCCAACTGTGGCAAGATGAACCATTTCGTGAAAGTGTGCCGCAGCAGCCGCCGCGCCGGTCCTGCTGGAAGGAGCACTGCTCAAAGAGTACGTCAAATCTCTCTCGAGGACCCGGGGCCGTGCGGCGACACGCATCAGACAGCGTTCCGGCTGGAAGAGGATGAGGACGACGTCTTCTTCGTTTCCTTCGTTGGTCAGGATGGATCCAGGAAGAGGCCGCCGCCGATGTGTGAAGTCGAAATTGAGTGTTCCCCAGTGAAGGCACTGATAGACACAGGGGCGTCGGTGAATGTAATGGACAGCACGCAATACGAACAGTTGCACCCTCGCCCACCGCTCCTGCCCTCAAAAGCCAGATTCTACACATACGACAGTGATGAACCCCTGCCACTGCGTGGAGTGATCGATGTGACGGTGTCATGCAACGACCAAACAGTGAACACGACCTTTCACGTGACCGGGGGTAAACGGGGCATGCTGCTCAGCTGCCACACCGCGGAGGACCTTCAACTGGTATTCTTCGCCAACCAAGTCCACGAACGACACGCTGATGCCATGCTGAGAGACTTCCCGACGCTCTTCAGAGGCCTGGGCTGCCTCAAAGGAAAAGTATTTAAGCTACACATTGATCACACAGTGAGACCAACAGTACTGTGCCACCGGAGAGTGCCGTTCCACCTGCGGCCGCAGGTGGAAGAGGAGCTAAAGAAGCTCGAGAAATTGGGAGTGATCGAGAAGGTATCAGGACCCACCCCATTGGTGTTACCCCTTGTCGTGGCGCCCAAACCCAAACAACCTGACGCAATAAGACTGTGTGTAGAAATGCGCCTCCCAAACAAGGCAGTCAAAAGGGAACGTCATCTCACGCCCACTATGGACGATATAGTAGCTGATTTGAACGTGGCCAAATGGTTCTCTAAATTGGACTTAAACGCGGGTTACCACCAGCTGGAGCTCCATCCGGACAGCCGTAACATCACAACATTTTCAACACACGAAGCACAAACGTCTGAGCTTCGGCGTGTCCTCGGCCGCCGAAGTGTTCCAAAATGCAATCAGGGAGACGCTGTCAGGACTGCCCGGAGTCATCAATCTAAGTGATAATATTCTAGTCTTCTCCAAGACCCTAGAGGAGCACCATGGACACCTGAGAGCCGCACTTCAGCGCCTAGCAGACCACGGACTCACGTTGCACCGAGAAAAGTGTTCGTTCTACAACGAATCAGTCGAGTTCTTTGGTTACATCTTTTCTCGCAACGGACTGAGAGTGGACCCAAAGAAAGCTGAGGCCATCCGGTCAGCACCAAAGCCGATGTCCGCAACCGAGGTCCGCAGCTTCCTAGGGATGGCCACATATTGTGGCCGGTTTATCCCCAATCTGGCGTCCCTATCGGAACCCCTGCGCGCACTCACCAAGGCGGGACAGCCATGGACGTGGTCCGTGAAGGAGGACGACCCGTTTCGAGCCGTGAAGGAGGCCCTGATAGATGACAAGGTCATGGCGTACTTCAGGCCACATCGACAGACGGGGCTCGTTGTGGACGCCAGCCAGGTGGGGCTAGGGGCGGTCCTGTTACAGAAGACGGAAGATCACGTGTGGGTACCCACGGCATACGCCAGCCGGGCGCTGACGGCCACGGAAATGCGCTACGCACAGATTGAGAGAGAAGCCCTTGCCATAAAGTGGGCATGCCAATACTTTCACCTATACCTTTTCGGACATGAGTTCACGGTCGTGACAGACCACAAACCGCTGGTTCCGCTGTTCGCGGGGACGGCCAGACTTGCGCCACCCAGGATTGAAAGGTGGGCCGTCCAGCTTCAGACGTACAGGTTCGAAGTCATCTTCCGCCCCGGGGCGGACAACCCCGCGGATTTCCTCTCACGCCACCCAGAGCATTCTTCCAAAGCATTAGAACACCAGGACCTAGAGGAGGTGGAAGAGTTTGTCAGGATCCTGTCACAAGAAGCTTGCCCCAAGGCCCTCACGCTAGAAGAGATTGGAACAGCAACCAACCAGGATGAGTGTCTCGGAGGGTAAAACGCACCCTGGAGGACCGCAGCTGGAAACATTTCTTGGACGGAGCCAGCGCCCTCACGACAGAGGAGCAGACATTTCGCCAACAGATGTGGCGTGCGCAAAGTGAACTGAGCACGGGACCTCACGGATTGGTTTTGCGAGGGGCCACTATTGTCATACCCTCAAGCCTGCAGAGGGAGGTAGTACGTCTCACCCATCAAGGACATCAAGGCATAGCAAAGACAAAGGCCCGGCTGCGGGGAAGGGTGTGGTTCCCCAGCATTGACAGCGCGGTAGAGGAGGAGATCCGCAACTTCCACTCATGTGTCATCACAAGTCAGGAACCTGCGCCACATCCAGTCATCTCGGAAGACTCGTGTGACATTCCCTGGTCCAAGATAAGCATTGACTTTGGGTCATTCCCGGATGGACGCCAAGCCATGGTACTGATCGACTCATGCTCCCGGTTTCCAGTGGTGGGAGTGATCCCGTCCACCGCGTTCAGCCATGTCAAGCCAGCCCTGGATAGGGCGTTCGCAATGCTAGGCTTCCCGGATGAAGTAAGATCGGACAATGGACCGCCGTTTCAGGGCTCTGATTTCAAAGAATATTTAACCAGACGAGGTATACGTCATCGTAGGATCACACCACAGTGGCCTCAGGCCAATGGAGAGGTCGAGAGATTCATGAGGACAATGAACCGAGCTTTAAAGATCGGTGTGGAGAAGGGGGAAGTGGCTGAAGAATGTCTGTCGCAGTTTCTGAATACCTACAGACAGACACCACACTGTACCACCAAGTGCGCCCCAGCGCACGTCATGTTCAGGAGACCCCCACGAGACTGTGTGCCGGTGAGCCCAGCATGGCAGGCACCCGAATTAGATCACGAACGACACAGGACCGGAGACGACGCACGAATGAGAGAGCAAGCCGAACGAGAAGAGCCGGAGACCGGCCACTGGCCGTAGGCGATCGTGTGGTCCTCAAGACTCGCCACCACCAATGGAAGTATCAGACAACGTTTGAGCCCGAGATATGGGAGATTGTGACCATCCGCGGCACTATGGTGTCAGTGTCCCACGGATCAAGAATGGTGACACGAAACGTGTCATGGTTCAAGCGAGTGCCGATGAATGAAGCAACACAGGAACAGGTGTCGGAAGACATGGATATTGAAGGGGACCAGCCGGCTACCCCCGAGGCAGCCGCCAACCCTCGGGACAGAGAACCATCACCAGCCCGGGGAGGCGCAGGATCAAACATCATCCAGCCTGGTCCCGAGAGTGAAGCAGCAGAACCGGCGGGCGCACCCGAGGTCGAAGGGCAGCGAAGCCGGAGGTACAACCTACGACCAAACCCGACTCCCAGTCAGCGGCTCCAGGGCTATGCCTGGAGACAACGCACTGCGAAGAACTCTAAATAAGACTGGACTATTCATCTGTGAGTTTGGAGGGATGTACTGGCGGAGCCACACGGCCCGTCCACTCGCGCACACAAACAGCCCGGGGGCGGAGTAGCCCTCGGGTATAAATAAACGGACGAGAGACCGCTCGTGGTCTTCGGCCCCTAACTGATAGCTAGTCTCTGTGTCTAATTGTGAAGTATTTGTAGGTAGGCCCCACTCTGCGGTCTAGGTCACCCTTTCCCCTTGCAGGTATTAGAGTAATGACAGTAGAAGTGCCCAGGAGATTAGCCATCAGTAATGTAAGAGCTGCAGTGGCACCAGGACTCTAGATTGTGAGGGATCGTTGCACCTTAATTGTAACTGTTTTTAAAATGGGGCAAATGTAAACCTTTTCCTTTCTTACATTAGGGCCCATGTCACCCGTTGTGTCCCACCAGAGAGTGCACTGCCCAAGCAGACATTCACTTACTCCCTGAGTATGAGGCCCTTGCCAGTGTTGAAAGGTGTTTCACTGTTTTGAGAATACAGCCTTGATGACCTCCTAGTTTCTGATTTCATAATGTAAAGAGTGCTATGTTTATTATTGCATGTGTTGTTTACAGTACTGTTGAATATTGTGCGTTGCACTAGTACAGTCAAAGCCCCTTCCAAGGGGCTGCCATTTGGTGCACACAGTGACTGAGTTGTTCACCCTCCCAAGACCCACTTTTATCCATGTTCTTCACAGCCGGACTGCACTATCTGCCTGTGTGTAACGTCTCACGATGGACATTGCCCAAGTTGGGAAACTACATGTAAGCCGAAAAGTGGAATGTGGCTGTGATAAACCTATTTACTTACTCCCACTGTACTAGAAACAGGGTTGCTCTAGTGCCACGCAGGCCTAAGGGCTCACTGTTTCCTAGCTTGACAACAGGGTTATTTGGGGCACTCTGTAAGCATGGCCAATGTTTGGAATTAGGGAAAGGGAGAGATGCGTTTTTGTCTGTGTTCAGATATGAAGTGTGGGCAACTGGCATTGTGACTCTCGGGTCAGACTGAGTTTTAGAAATCTCGGCTCTCCTTCTCCATCAGACTTGCTGACCTCTAATGCCTTCTAATATAATGCCATAAGGTTGTCCAATGCTGAATGTGGGGAGTCCGGTACTGCTGCCAGCTGTGTGGTTTCTGTGAAAGTAGCATGCACTACTGATCTTGTGGAAGAAGCTTCTTGTTTCTGTCCATGCTTTTAATTTTCATGGCCTGAATTAGGTTTCCCTTGCTGTTTTTAATGCTGTACTAGTTGTGTATGTGATGGGAGCATTCTCCGATGCGGTTCAAACTGTACAGTTTTTTTTATCTGAGGAAACCATGAACACTTGATTTCATGCTGGTCCTTTACTTGTACGTAAGCATACATTGATGCTTCACTTTGGTTCTCTCTTTTCTGTCTGAGGAAGGTTCTAACTTCTACTGGGTTGTACCTGCCCTGATTGAGCGAGGAAACTGGTACTGCTGGGCTGCTGCCTGTCCTGAACCTGTTGGGGGTCTCTGTTATGCCTGCAATGTTGTTGTCCCATGCTATACCTGTATGGTGCATTCTGTCAAGGTTTGAAAAAGAAAACACTGTCTCTCTTTCATCCGATTATTGGATCCTGTGTACAGTCTCAAAGTTATATCGGATTTAAATGCCCGCTCCAGTGGTAAATGCCCAAACCGAATGTGAGGGCCTTTAAAAAGGGAGCAGACCTTTAATGGCTGTATAGTCCACTACGACATGCTATAAGACTATTAAAACATCCCATCCCATGAGGGCAGATTGACCTAATAAAAAAAACAAAGGCCTCCCTCAGAGACCACGGGGATTGAAACCCACCCTCATGCGTCCTTGAAGCCATTGTTTCACAGATGTTGCTGTGAATGCTCAACATTTGTCATCTGTGTGCAGGGTCACTCTTGTTAACTGGTAAACATTCACAGCAATAGGTGTGAAAGGAGGCTGAAGTCAGCCCCTGGTTCTCCCTGGGCTCAGCTAAATAGCTTCTCCACATTTACTAGAGCCAGGGAGACCTAGAAGTAGAGCATAATTCTTGTCTTCCTCCCTCGGATGCTCCAGTGACACTGTGCGCCATGGAAGGAGAAGGGGGGGCGGGGGGAGCTTCTGTGTGCTCTGCTGCACAGGCTCTACCTCCGTCTTTCCTTTGCCCAATCCATATATTATGAAGAGGCCGGAGAAAGACACAGGCAGAGACTGTATTAAGACATTGTAATGTTGATCGCAACGGGCCTGTACCAGGTTTTATAGGCCACTGCTACTCCATTGTCTTCAGTGGAGATCTCAGCATACTAATGTCTGGTATATATTTGTTAAATGGCCCCATAGCATTCGATCAGTCTGGATATTTTAGCCAGTTGCTTCTGTATTGTAGAATTAATTTAACTTTTCCCATTTTACATATGCAACTCTGAGCGTTTGGGGATGGATAATATCACATGTAATAATGGATTCTTTAATGATGCAGTTGGTGGTAATCGCATTAATGTCATCCATGTCACCCACCCTGAAGTGTAGTGAATGACAAAAGCGTGCCTGAAAATACTTCTTCCCTGCAGTTCTGGTGTTCTGTTTGAAAATCTCCTTGTGCTTTACTTCCTATTCTTCCTTTTTATGGTGAGTGTGTGCTGGAGGCACAGGCCAGTAGTCTCTGAGACTAAAGGCCTGATTACGACAACAGCGATCTGTTGGACCGCCGTAGTTGCAGTGACAGTCCGTGGATGGCCAGACTGTTGATCAGCCCGCCGTATTACAACTTTGGTGGTTGGACCACCTAAGGATTGCTGCAACCTCCAGTGGTGTAGTGGTTAGAGGCTGCAATATGCTGGTGGTACTGCTACAGTTTCCACACCGCCCTCCTTTTCATGGCGGTGGGGAAACTAGGGAGGCCCAGAACCGCTTGTCTCCTCTGTGCATGGGGGTGGATGCAGGGGGCACATGAGGTGCCCCTCTGTCTTTCTGTGCCCCCTGTTCCTACATGGGGAATAATGCATGAAGTGCCTGACATGGTGCATTTCTTCCTGTACAGGAACGTGCTGCAGTGCTCCCACGGCTGTGCCTTTCTAAGGCTCTCCTTTGGCAGCACAGGATTAAACTTGTAATCCGGTGGGTGGTCTGACAATTAATTTGTCGGTCTTTCTGCAGTATGTAGGAGTGGCGGCCTGCAGGAAGACTGCCAAACTCCTAATGAAGCCCTAAGACACTCAACATTTAACAGAATCTCAGTACATAAATAACATACCTTGACCTTTTGCTCATCAACTGGATTGAGCCTCATGTTTTCAGCATCAGCTAATCCAAAACACTCTATATTTTGATATTTAACTCGAAATTGCAACAGATAGTTTATTTTTGCACTCTTTAAGTCATACAAACCATTCGCTTGTAGTTTTATTATTATAGTTCGCCAAAAGATAGAACTTAAATAATAGCCACTTATTGGAGGACTTGGCGTCAAAAGGGGTTAGTTTGGATATATCCGCTATTCTCTCAGTCGAATTTCATACCTTTCTCATCACTAAGTCAATTATTTAGCTTACCTGCCTCATTCATCCACAAATACCTTTTACTTAAGGAAGCGGTAATGGCTACCTATACCCGGCTGTCTGATATACATACCACTCTTATTACTCCTAATTCTACCTCACAACTTCATAACTTATTAAAAACCACATCCAAGGCTTCCATCATATGCATGTATATTCATAGTACCGACCCTATTAGACCAAAATCCAAGGTAGAAGAGTTGTGGGAACATGATTTTGCTATTTCTTGGCCAGTGTCCTTATGGAATAATATATGGGTAAAAATTTGTAAATCACCCAGAGCAGCCAATATGAGGCAGACATTGTTTTTTCTATATAATAGACTTGTTTTTACAACGCATGACTTAATCAAAAAATTTGCTACAACACCAGATGTTTTTTGGACATGATCCTCCCCGAATGCAGATTTGTTTCACATGTTTGCTTGTCCTATTGTACATCATTTTTGGAAACCAGTATGGTCCCAAATTAACTTGATTTTCAGAACAAACATTTCTATCTCTTTTACACATGTTTTTCTGGGAAGCCTTTCCTCTTGTTGGGAAAATGTTACACTTAATGTTAAAATCATTGATTTGTTGATATCAGTTGCATTCCAGCAAATTACAGCTAATTGGAAAGACTTTTCAAACATTTCTTTTAGAGCATGGTGGTACAATATCTGCCATAATCACAGGCTAGATACTTCCTTTGTTTATCCTATACACATGACAGCGAAACGTCTAGATTTATGGTTACCGGTAACTATGTACCTTGATGTTTGTGCCAGTCGTTCTTTTCAGCAGCAGCCCAGGCAACAAGAAGTTTCAAAACCTCCTTGATTACCCTAAACGTTCTTGACTTCTTTAGTATTTTCCTTTTTTTTCATGATTGCGGTATGTTATTTTACTTGTTTCACTTTTAGGCCCAATTCATACAATATTATTGAAGTAATGTCTTGACTGATTCTTTCTTTACGATATGTATTAATGTTTTGTACTTTGTATTGACACCCCCACTTTTATCAATAAAACTTCTTTAAACTTAAATAATAGCCACTGGAATTGAGCTGATTCTCTTTGGCGTTCGAAGCAGATGTGTGTAAGGTGTAATTTTGCCATATTTGGATAATGTGCCCATGGTGTTCTTGTTTTGTACTTCTGGGATATGGTACTAAATATTCTTATGTTCAAACATTTTCTGTTGGAGCTGAATGAATACTTTGAAAATAGCTTGTTTTTGTTAGTGTTTGTCCTGACTTTGAGTGCCTAAAGAAAAAGATCTTTAGGAAAGTTATTGGAGAATTGAAGGAAAAGGAAACCATATCAGGATAATGCTCTGTATTTGAGACACGTACCTGGTCCACAGATGCAGCATACGTTTTGAAAATTGAATTGCAGCTGGATACTGGCCATTAGCAACAGAGTGGTAGATTTGGTGAAAAAGTTTAAGATAATTATGAACTTTGCTTGCACTTATTCTTGATATGTACATTGTATGTAGTACTATTTGGATGTTAAATTGATCTATTTTGATCAATCAAGACTGATGCTGTTGAAAATAATCGGGTCTTTCCAGAAAATCTGCTTTTACTTTAAAGTAATTTTTAAGGCTGGTCATGCAGTGGCACTCTCATTAAAGCAGCTCAATTCACCTTGAAAGTAATTGTGTTGCATGTTCTCCTTGTGCCTGGTCATGAGTTTATTTACTTGTGCACTATAGTAGAGTAAATGAGTTTAACGTATCAGTGTTTTGCTAGTGTAGTAAGCATGTGCTATAAACTATAGAATGTTATTGTATTTAATTTAGTGAGAAATTTTAGCTGTGTCTCTGGAGATGTGGTCTAGGTTGGTTGGCATTTAATTTAATTTGTGTAGCCGTTAAAAATCGTTACGGATAATTAAGAACAATCAACACCGTAACTGAATTCAGACAAATTATATTCCTACAAATGGTCCATTCTGACAGAGGTTAAAACCATGTTGGGCACAAATAAAATAGTAACATGTTTTATTCTGAACTATAGCAACTAACAACAGCTGTCATACATACTCTTCCAACTTATGAAAAACCTTTTTTTAAGAAAGTCAAGGAGTTTGAACGTGATAAATGTAAAGACCCACTCAAACAAAAAACGAGTTTCCTGTGAACATATGAATAGTACTGGAATCGATAAGTGGTTTAAAAGTAAATTGCGTATTAAATTAACAAACTAAGACATAAACATAGCAAGAGAGGAAGTCTTTGTTCTCATGCCATCATATTCTACAGTTTCTGCTACATAGATCAAATTATGACAAGGGCCCTCCGAATTCTCTTCTTAGAACAAAAAAAATAATGGAAGCCACACAAATGAATACAATGCTGACTTAGAGGGACTAGACAATAAATATCAGTGTGGGGTTAGCAACGGTGTAACTATTACAAACATATTTAGAAATTTCTTGTACTTAAAATAGTTTCTTCTTGGCATGATATGTTTTGAACCACTCCGTATGTATTTTAAAAAAATATATATTAAAATCTTACATTTCCTATCTGAGTGGTAATCTAAAATGTAGTAGCGGTTCTTTAAAATCACTCCAAAAAAACCTAATGACTGTTATTACTGAGACCTTTACTTGGCCTTGCTAGCTAAAAAGGTTAACTGGGATAAGCTAAATTCAAGGTGAGGATTAGACTAAGAAAGCAAAACAGGAAGGCCAAATATTATTACCCAAGCATCACAAACTGGTGTACCATATTGTTTATTCGAAGTACTCAGTGTATCCAGTTGTACTGTACAGTATTTACGGGCTCAGCTTTGCTACACATTGAGATTAGTTTGATGAAAATAACAAAGATCTCGTTGATCAACTTAAGAAATGCATAATTTTGGGATACAAACATATTAGATGTTTATTCAGGTTCATTTCTGAATGGTCCTGCATACTTAAAAATAGTGATATTAACTTGTTTGCTGAATTTTCACTTCTCCCCGGGGGCAAATATATTTCAGAGAATGGGAACTCTTAACCACTTTATGGTTTAAACTCAAGTGTGAAAGTGTTAACACTGCTATGCCATAACTTCAGCAAATTTTTCTTTAACACCAGAAGTATGTCAAATAAAGAATCCGCAAAGTTGCAACAAAGCCATATTTAATGCTGAGAGTAGGTCTGAATTTTCTGAATGATTGACTTTGAGTACAGTTTTTTTTACCTGAACCTAGATGTGAAATTTATAATTCAGTTAAATGGAAATAAGTTTAAACATCAGGAGCCCTGTTTTGGTCGGAATATCAACTGTATCAAAAGCTACCACTTAATCTGTATAACATGCAGATTGTTTACATTTATATGGCCTTTTTTGTAACTGTATGTGATGGACAATAAAAACATAATATCAATTTTTGCATAGTCCTTCCTAAAACCTGTATTGAGCCAATGTAAATGTCTACTCACATAAGCTCAAGTCTGTATGCGTTAAATAAGAGTTTTGTGAGAATTTAGCGTCACTATTTAATAGTGTTATCTTCTAAAAAATATATATATATATCTTTATTTGACCATATGTGACCATGAAAAAAAAACAATACAGGAACGTTAAGTAGTCATAAAACAAATATAAAAAAACTCCATCGTCCACCTCATAGTTACTTGACATTAAAAGCGACAACAAAATAACCATAAAACACAATAACTAACGCCCAGTGAGTTAAAAAACTACAGCGCATAAATCCATTAAAAACAGTTTGCATGTAAAGTGCAATATGAATCCACCTAATAATAGTGTTATCTTCTAAATTGGATGACTAATCAAGCCTAGAAATCAATGTTGAATTTCAAATTGTTCAAGAAAATTTCATTCAGACCAGGTGCCTGAGATGCCCTAGAACACTTAATAGTACTTCATACCTTCTGCATAGTGACACAAATATCTATTGAGAATGGAGAAGGTAGGTTTAATTTTATCAGTCAGATTTTAAACATATCTATAATGTTATAGTACAGAAGTGAGATGTGTTCTGAGTCTCTACACAATTTATTAATTTGCCAGAACTTCTTGTTAGTCTTCTGTGTCATATATAAGAAATGCAGAAGTTCACGGTGGACTCATTTCAGAAAGCAGTGAAAGATAAATGGATGCATAAGTAATCCAACATGTAACTAATACTTGCAAATAATAATCCAATTACTGCACACTTACTTCAAGGAAACATGTGTCTTATGCAGTACATTACCCTTGGTTTCTTGTGGCATATTGAGTGGCCTTTTTATTTCATTATTATTCTGTATCATAACTTTAGGTAAAATCCGACATCATGTTTCAGAACTTTATTTAGATCAGCACACTGCTGTTTTTTACTGTTGGCATTTATCTATAAGGCCTTAATTATTTACAAGACCTTGGGCCTCAAGAAATGTGTGTGACCCCCTCTTACTGTAATGTGAAATCGGTTTCTTATTGTATGAAAAGTTTATCACACCAACGATTTACCAGTAATTGGGCAGTTCCAATTTTTTTGTGTTATTTAACATATTCAGTTTATTGCCCTAGGGTTTGACTGCTTGTTCTCTGAGCTTTTTTTGTCAGCCAGATTGTTTACATAATTAAGTGGCAAGTAGGCAGTTCAAGCATTAAATATTTAAGCATACTCTTTTTGATCATATGAATTTTTTCATAGTCACTGTTCCTTCGACCGCTCTAATTTTAGAAAAATAGAAGCAAATGTCATGCCGTTTTACACAAAACAACTGTGGCAGATGGTTGCGTACCATGCAAGACATATATTCAAAATTACGTACCAATTGAAAATGAAATACTATTTTCAACCTATAATTGGTATCAACTATCAGGTTCATAAGTAACTAGTGATCTAAATAAGCTAAGACTTTATTTCAATTGAATGACAACTTATTTATGGTTTGTCCTTTCTTATTAGGCTATTGCACATTATGAACAGTCAGCAGATTACTACAAAGGAGAAGAATCTAATAGGTAAGTGAGCATCATGCAAATATTAGACTCGTACACCAGATGTCTAGATTAAATTGGTTATCAATGTTTTTGCGGTCAAAAGTATGTTTATTAGCATTTTATCACTCACTAGCAGCCCTTCTCGACGTTGTCCGTGGATGAAATGTAATGTGTGTAATGTTTGTAATAGTAAATCCCAATTTATTGTAAGATTTCAAGGTATACAACATTTTTGGTTTCATTTGAATGTGGACGTAGTGACAGCGTGCTTGCAAAGGCTGGGCGTGTGTTATTCACGCTTGTAGTCTGACTGCTTTGAGGCCTCGACTGATCCCCGAACTAAATTTAAATCGTGAACTGTGTTTTATCATCTGGTATGCTGCCTCGCTTCTGCCTCCGCCGGTACCGTGGAGCAATTTGTTAATGCGTGAGTATTTTTTGCATAAGGCAGACGCACAGAAAGGCTTCTTGTAAAGCTTTGTCTTAGTTGCAAATGTTCTCTCCACCATATAGCAGTAATGCCGCCTGAATGGCAAGGGCTGTGAATGCGGCACAGCTTGTTGTTTGGAGACGCCCCTGTCGGAAGGTGCCAAAGCGAGTACTGTGACTGTTAGCAGTAATGGAGCGTGAATGGCTTTCCGAGTGAATGCTGTGCTTGTGAAAGCCGTGCCCCTTTTGTTTTTTTTTTAGTCCAGCCCCCTCTGACAAGGCTGACGTCCACAAAGGAGTAATTTTTTTTTGTTTGAACTTTGTGCCGCACTATAGATCAGTAATGCCGGCTGAATGGCAAGGGCCGTGAATGCGGCGCACCTTGGTGTTTGTAGACGGCCCTGTCACAACGTGCCATAGAGAGTACTTTGAGTGTTAGCAGTAATGGAGTGGTAATGGGCACGCACAGTGCATGCCGCGCTAGCAATTTTGGGCCAGGCCCCTCTGACAACGCTCACGCCCATCGCTGACAGCACAATGCCAACGTGGAGCGTGAATGGTTGTGCCGCGGTAGTGAAATCTGCGCCCTTTTTTTTTTTTATTTGGGCCAGACCCCTCTGACAACGCTGCATGCCCACAAAGGACTAATGTGAAGTGTACTTTGACACGCCCATCGCTGACAGCACAACGCCAACGCCCACAAGGGACTATTTTACCCCTAAGGTTCTTTGACATTTCTAATGTATATGGTGGCCAGCTGTATAGTCTATGTCCATCTGCTGCAACTCCCCTTTGCAATGCTGTATTGGGTGTTGTGATTGGTGCTGTACTTCTTGAGCTTACCCGCCTCAAAGGTTTCAGCTCTCTTTATAATAGTAGTATAGATTACAAAGCAAACTGGCAAATGGTACAAAAAGTGATGCACAGCACTAGCTGTGTACCCCCTGCCGTATCCCAGGCAACCTAAAGGAGTAAGCACAGTGTCTCTAAGAACAAGGGCAGAGAGTGGGTCCGCATTGCAGTAAAACATGCCATTCGTCCATCTTTCTATTGCGACAGTGTTAACCCAAAACCTTCCAACAGGGAAGGTGCCCTCCATAGGAAGAAAGTCTAAACAAATGACTTCTAGGAATTAGGAAGAACAAAGAACTCCCCCCTAACCACCCCACTCAATCCAGTACTGGTGGCGGCTACCCTAGTGCAGCTAAGTTTCAAGTCATGGTATCTTCGAGTAGGTTAAAAATGAAAAAGATACATATCGGATATGACTGATGCAGTGCAAACGGCTGATGGTAATCCCTTTGTAAGGAAGGCCACCAGTGGCCCCCATCTATTTTAGTTCTAATAATCATTCCTGAATATATCGGCTATCCGTTCTAGGCACAATAGTTTCCAAAGTCTAGAATGCCATAACGACATTCGGGGCCTCCTTCTTCCAGGCGGCTGCTATTACCACTTTCGCAGCCCCAATGTAGGTCCACATAATGGCCTTATCAGCCTTAGTTTGATGATTGAGCGAAGGGTCGCAAAGACCGAGGAGAATGTCTGCCATGGAGGTCGGAATAGGGTTCCCTAGCATATCTTTGATTTGTGCGAGGATTTCTTCCCAGAAGGGTCGTATAACTGGACAGTCCCGCCAGATATGTTGAAAATCGCCTAGTAGCCCACAGCCACTCCCACACATATCAGATGACCCAGGAAATATCTTTTTGATCTTGGTAGGGTATAGATACCAGTCCATCATCGTTTTTAGATGGACCTCTTTTAGTCCTATGGAATGGTTGAATTTTGTGAAATCTTACCACCGCCCTCCCATTCTCTATCCTGAATGTCACGTTGTAAGATACCCTCTCAAATGTGCATGTATCGAGGCCTCGGGGTGTGTATAGAGGTGGGAAGATAGTTATACAGATAAGTACCACTCCTTTCTACAGTTTGAACTTATTTTTTAAATTTCGTACGGGTGCGAGTGTGAATGTGAGGTGTAAGTGCCCAATGTTTCAATTGAAGCTAGTGATAATATTCAGCAGGCCCCACTCATGGTCCCTTTTGAGGATATCGTAATTACGGAAGAGGTGTGTCAGCGCTCTGCAGCCCCCCTCCCTCCACTGGTCAAAGGGCCCTTCCTGTAAGGGCCGGAGGGAAGGCTGGGTTAAAGTGGATTGGCGTATAAGGTGACGGAAATGTGGTCCACTGGTTGTTACGCGATAAAGAGTCCCACACTTTTAGGGTCATTCAAGTAGGCGTGCTGATATAGGCATTCTCCTGTCTTCCCTCTTGGATCTCCAAATGAGGTCCCAAATCGTCCTCCCTGCCACCGCCCTGTCCATATGAAGCCAGTGCTTCTCCGACTCCCTCTTGGCCCATTCTGTCACCACATGTAGCTGAGCTGCCTTATAATGAAGGCCAAAGTCCGGGAGGCCCGCCCCTCCCTCCCCCGTGGCCTCCTCAATATTGAGAAGGAAAACCGCGGTCATCCTCCCTGCCAAAAGAACAGCAGAACCATAGATTTTAATTGAGGGAGAAAATCCTTGTCATGCTCAACAGGGAGAGCCTGAAAAAGGTACAAGAGTTTAGGAAGCACTGTAATTTTAACCGCATGAATGCGGCCAAGCCAGGAGATAAAAAGCGGCTTCCATCGTGTAAGATCCGCCTGGAGTTTCAAGAGAGAGGGTGGAAAGTTAGCTCTGTATAGCTCCTCTGCCCGGTGCGTCAATTGAACTCCCAGATATTGGAGAGGCCGTGAAGTCCATTGTAGTTGAGTGCAGGTTCGGAGTTCCTCAAATTCAGCAACAGGGATTGTGAGGTTAAGAATGCAGGATTTGTCTATATTCACCTTGAAGCCCGCCACCGCTTCAAAGAGTGTGAGTTCTGTTTGCAGCGCGGGAAGAGAGGTGGCCGGTTCTGTGAGTGACAAGAGCACAACGTCTGCGAAAAGTGATATCTTATGCATTTTCCCACAAAAAGGGATGCCCTTTATCTCTGGTGCGGCGTGGATGGCAAAGGCCAGCGGCTCTATACTGAGGGCGAACAAGAGGGGTGACAAAGGGCACCCCTGGCGGGTACCCCTAGTGAAGAGAAAGGGAGCCGACAAAATCCCATTTAACTGCACTCTCGGGCGAGGTTGGACATAGTTAGCCCGTACCCTATTAATAAATTTATCTGTAAATCCAAAGGATGTGTGTATAGTAAAAAGAAAAGCCCAATCCACCCTATCGAATGCCTTCTCTACATCTAACCCCACCAGTACTGCTGGTATCTGTTTCTTATTAGCTTTTTCGATTAGGTGGATGATACATCTGGTGTTCCCATGAGTCTGGCTGCCTTTAATAAATCCAAACTGGTCTGGGTGGATGAAAATTGGCAGGAGGTCATTCAGTCGGGCCGCGAGGATTGATGCATACAATTTTGCATCCAAATTGAGAAGGGCGGTACGAATCGCAAATCTGTGGATTCTTCCCTGGTTTCAGAATAACTGTGATGACAGCTTCCGCCATTGAGGGAGTAACCGTACCTGCCATTGCATTAATAAGGTGGGTAGGAGGTCAGAAGCCAAAGTTTTGTAAAATTGGACTGTATATCCGTCGGGACCTGGGGCTCTCTGTGGTTTGAGGGATTTGATGGCTAGAGCCACCTACCCGGCCGTTATGGGAACCGTAAGCCTAGCATTCCAGTCTTGGGGGACCTGGGGGAGTTGTAGTGCCCGCAAATAGATACTTTGTACCTCTAAGTCCCGTGGTTCCCCTGCATACAGGTGTCCGTAAAAGGCACAAAAAATATTAGCTTTCTCTGCATCTTTTTTTTTTTTTTAAACAAATGTTATTGGCATTTGTTACTCAGCAGTGCACTTACATATTATTGCCTAGTCTTGTGACTCCCTCCTGGCTCTTCAGAATGTCCTGCCCTTCCGGGCATCCGGTTCCTCCTTCACGTCTCCTCTTACTCTGTGGCTGCCTGCTGCATTATGCATGCTAACTACAAATGATTCCATCCATAATAACACTCAAACAGTCCCCCTTCAACAATCCCGCCCGCCACCCCCCTCCCCTGCTGCTGTCGACGAACCTGCCAAGACGCCCCTCACTGTATACATGTTCTGGGTCTCACTTGCTTCCGTCTGAGGCTTTCTCTGCATCTTTATAAGTTAGTTCCCCCTGCACATCCAGTATGCCGCCTATATATTCCAACGCTTGCCTGTCTTTCAACTGTCAAACGAAATGTCTACCTATCTTGTTTCCTTGTGAATAGGAAAGTTGACGGAGTTTCAGGAGAGTATACTCCGCCGGATTATTATATATTGCCCTAAGCTTCCCCCTCAATTCCGTGAGCGTGAGAAGGGTACTCTGGTGGGTTTGTTTTTATGGGCCGTTTCCGCTGAGACAGTTTTACTTCTAGATCTACTTGTTCTTTGGTCCGTTGTTTGTTCAACTCGGAGTTAAGAGCAATACAGCGGCCTCTAAAAACCCCCTTGAAGGCGTCTCAGTTATTGAACACAGCGGTGGCTTCGGCCACATTCCTGGTGGAGAAATCTGTGATTGTATCCCTTAGTTCCGTACAGAGTACCCTATTGCTCGTGAGTGAAGTTGGAAAATGCCATTTGGGAGATGTGGATGCTAAGTTGCCCAATGACAGACAGATCGAAACGAGAGAGTGGTCGGACTCGGAGAGCAGGAAAATCTTGGCCTCCCGGAGAGCTCCCAGTAAGGTTTAGCTAATGAATATGTAGTTGAGCCTAGTGTATGTGCGGTGCACATGTGAATAAAAGGTATAGTCCTGTGTCTGGGGGTAGAGGGTCCGCCAATCGCCTCTAAGGATCATGTCATGTATTTGTGGTTTAGCCTCTGTGGAGAAGACACCAGGGTGTGTGTGTGCTATTGAGGTCTGCCTGCTATGTTAAGTTAAAATCCCCCAGTAAGAGTGTCGGTCCCTCCGCAAAGTCCTGAATCTTCCTCAAGAGCATTTGAAGAAAAACTGCCTGGCCTGTGTTAGGTGCATAAGCTGAAAAGAATGTCCAAAGTCTACCCTTTAGAACGCCTTTGACCATTACTAAATGTCCCTCCTTGTCTGATTTGGTATCAGTGGGTTGAAATTTCATAGATGTGTAAAAAAAGATTGCGGTCCACTGGTGTTTCGTGAGTGCAGATGCTCTGTATATTAAGGGGTAGCTTTTATGATGGAGGTGGGTCTCTTCCGCTCGGGGCAGATGTGACTGCTGCAGAGCTGTTATATCTAGGTGGTGATCAGAGATATATTTCCAGACCTTTTTCCTTTTTTGAGGCGAGTTGAGGCCTTTTACATTCCAGGAGCTTACTGTGATTACCATCGGTTACATGTCGCCACTCCCCGCCTTCTCAAGGACCTATGCATCAGTCCCCGTTCCCTGGAGCAGAGTTCCCACATGAGAACAAGCAAGAGTGTACCTGCAGTGTATAACCCAACTCCATCAAAGTGCATCTATATGAAGAATCATTACAAAGCCGCCACTAGTCTCCCTTCCCCTCACCTCAACAAACCCAGAACCCCAAACCCCCAAACGTAACAGTAAGAACTGTCCTAAATGTCAGATCGGTGCTAAGACTACGACCGTGGGTTAAAGAACCATGTGTGTGGGCGGAGGGACAAGAGGACCGAGGTCCTGGCTCGCTCCCCCTCCGGACATGCTAAAGGTGTTTTGGCCACCCCACATGTTCAGTCTGGCGTAGTTGCCCGGGCTAAATGTTCAAGTCTCCCCACGGGTATGAGAGGAGCATCATGAGTTTGTGTCTCTGTAACAAGCCATGTGGCACGGTGTAGTAGAGGTCTCGCTATCCCACAGCTTTGGGCCCTAATGGGCCCCATTCTCGTCCAAAGATCAACTGGATGTTGGCATGTGTCAACGTTTAAGTCTAATAGATCCAACCTACAGTTGTAAAGTCCCCAAAGATGGTGCAGAGCAAACAAGTGCATCGCTAACATGAGGCTTGAGGCCCCCCTCTCAACGGCAGAAGCTCTGTGGCTGAGTTAGAGTCCTCTCTCCCAGCTCGCCTCCCAGATACTAAGTGCAGCTGATGTGTTGGGAAACTTCAAGTTATTTGTGGTTTCCTCGAGAGCTTGTGGACCACTGCGATTTGGGGGATCTGGCATTCTGCGTTTCTCTTGGTTTGCCCTGTGAATATTCAGTGGCGTCTACTGGGATACCCAGCAGGTCCAACGCCTCCTGCAGATCCACCACATGTCTTTGTTTATTGTGGTACTCAAAGCTTAAGCCCAAGGGATAGGTCCATCAATATCTGACCTTATCTTCGCCTAACTTGGAGGTGATGGGCAAAATTTGTTGCTGTCTAGCCAACATTGCAGGCGCCAAACCTTGGAAGATGGTGCAGGAATGGTCCTGGAAGTATATTGTGCCTTTCTTTCAGGCCGCAAAAAATACAGCTTCTTTCTCTATGTAGGAATTGAATTTCGCAAGAACATCCCTTGGTCTTTGTCGTCCTCCCGTCATTAGGTTTCTGCCCCGGTGCACTCTCTCGAGCTTGATCTTGAGTGTCTGGGGGGCTGAGGATCTCCGCAAAGAGGCCCTTCAGGAAAGCCTCTAAGTCCAGCCCTTCCGCCCCCTCCTTGAGGTTGCTGATCCGCATGTCATCCCGTTGGGCTCTGTTTTCCAAGTCTTCTGCTTTTGACTGGGGTTGGCGAAGCTGGTCCTGGAGGGGGAGTACACTGTCATGCACCTCAGCGGTGCGCTTATCCGTTTCCTGGGTATGCGTTTCCAGGTCGATCACTCTAGTGCCCACTGAGTCCCCATCACATTGGAGATCTGCCATCCGTGTGGTGAGATCGGACTTTAGCTGATCGATGGAGGTTTGGATGTCTTGACTCAGTTCTCTACGCAATTCCGCTTTAAAATCTCGTAATGAGGACATCAAATCTTCCTTGATGAGGGCCATATCGGACGTCTCCCTGTCATGATCCGAAGTCCATTGTTTGGCTGCTGGCGGGAAAAAGCTTGAGACCTTATCTGTCGCTCTAGCTATCGGCGGCATAAGGACTGACTCCGCCTGTTCTCTTCTGGCTTGGCGCGGAAAGGTTTAAACAATAGACCCTAATGGTACCGTGACTTGGGGAAGCTCTGCAGTCGCAATTAACCAGGTTCTGCTCCACAGTGGTCACCCTATAGTGGCTATCTGTAGTGAAACCAATAGGGAGCAGACCGTGAATCACGTGCGTGGAGCCTCATCACCGGCTCAGTACAGCGGAGGATGGCTGAGATGAGGCGTGCCCTGGTGCAAGTGAGCAGCCCAGGCGTATTCCAAGTGAGGCCAGTAAAAGCTCAGGGAAACGGGTGCCAGGGCTTCCCATAGGAAGGACGACAGGTAGGTCAGTATTCAAAGCCTGCAGTGCTCCCTGTGGCAGTTTGATTCCCTGCCCGGCCTCCAGTTGTCTCCTCTGTGAGCAGTAGAGGAGTCCCAGGTGTCCACTTCTGAGGCCTAGGGGTAGAGTATCTGCTGCACCTTATTGTCAGGGTCGACTCTGATTACTTGCAGCGATCGTCATATGAGGAAAATGCGCCTGTTCTAGTTTTGGCCGCCATCTTATGGTCAGGTGCAGTGTGGTGGAGGATCTGGAGAGTCAGCCAGCCGTCTTTCCCCCTTCTAACGGAGCTCTTCAACAATCTCCCTTCCCCGCTCAGGCGCCCACATCCCCGGTGGGCCTCCGATTATCCCCACTGCCCCGCTCCTTCAGCCTCACGGGAGATGGGAGCCCATCGAAGCGCCACACCGCCGTCTGAGCTCTAAGGCGGACCGCTCACCTCTGTGCTCTGGGCGTTGCAGCGGGTGTCCGTCTCTGTCCGTGGTTGGTGGCAGCGTGACTCCCCAAGGAACGCTCCTCATAGCCTTCAGTGTTACGCGATCAAGAAACTGGCGGCCGCCATATTGACCTGTGTCTAGGCCTCCCCGTCAGGAACTCCGCGTGGCTCTCAGGCGTAATCTAGACGGCGATCACCAGCTCTCCTTCTGCTCCAGTCCCTGGGTTGTCATGGGATCATTTTCCGTGCAGGTAGGGTGGCGATTTGCGGTGATTTCAGGTCCGGAGCACTAGCCTAGCCCGGGAGCCGAGACGGCTTTTGTCCGTTTGGCCATTATACCTGGCCACGCCCCTGAGCATCAATTTTTAACTAAAATATTTGAATGCATCTAATTGCAGTCTCGCTATTTCGTGAGAGAAAGAAAACACTTCACCTTTTTAAAGACATTCTGTATTTAAAGAGTTGTATTCCCTAATCGATAATCGTCATACTTCTACAATAATCTTAGTCATATTTTCTTGGAATCATGTGATTTGCTTAAATGAGAATATTCACATTTTGTGAGAATCAGTACTGTTTTGCATATTTTATATATTCTTTGCTGGCTTTTGAAATAGAGGTGAAATAACTTATACATTTCATATGGCAGCGACAAAGACAAATAATCTGTCTTGGTAATGATTAATAAACTTTTTCTTTGTTCTTTTCCATTATTTTAATTTGCTGGCACAACATATTAAGGACTGTATTTTCCCATATTCAAATAAGTTCATCCATTCCATTATTCAATGCTAAAACTTATTTTCACTGTTGAAACATAGTTTCTATATAAATAAGTCATTTGTAGTAAAAAGGAAAGATGGTGAGAAATGATTAGTATGTAACACAACTTGTAGATTTATACTTCTAACACAGAGCTGTTGCCCAGCTAAATCTCAAAATCACCTTTGGGTTTAAGGATTTAGAACCCAGAATTTCACTTAATAATAATTTAATGTCACTCTTCTGGAAGGGCAACCCCTCTTTTTTATTTGGTTAAATGATTCCCTATCCATTCTAGAACTCATCTCCCTCTTTTCATCTCAATTTACTTGAGCTCTTAGGACACACTTCAATTTGTCAAGTGTTATTTCTGGGGTTTGAGGTAACCAGCGGTAGGTCTGGCTGCTATGCTGTATGTTCACGCGCTCACTCTTTGTCAAAGTATGCTGTATAACCTTTGAGAGACTCTGTTTTTTAAGAGGGAAATTCTGTCTGAGTGAAAGGCTCACCCGACATCAATTAATCATTTGGATTTAAACCCTCCTTCTCTACTGGAATAGTCTCTACACCACCAAATCTGTATTGTGACTGTCCTTTCTTGCCACTCTTGACTAGGTTTCAGAGTCCTGACAATATATCTCCTGAAATAAACTGCATGATGTTTGGTATACCAGCCTACAGAAAAATTGTAGCTCAAGTATGGTGCCTAAAGAGATATATTATTAACTTAGTATTTCAATTTATACCTATGATTGTTCCATTTATCTTGATCAGCATTTGTCCCGCCTTCGACCTCCAACGCAGGGTTAAGCTGAGGGGGGAATGGAATCAGCTGGGTGTTCGGACCTGTAGGCAAGCCATTATTGCAACAATGAGCCCAGATAATAGACTTAAATATAAGACTAATAAATCTGATCCAGCATGCTCATCGCAATTTTAAACAAAAACAGCCTGTTACGGCTTTACCCCTACCTGTTTTAAATTAATCAATGTATTTTAAATAACCCCAAAGTACTGGGCAAACAATGCAAACAATGGTTTAAATAGTAGTTCATGTGCATGGGGCTGTTTTATGTATGGACTTGCAGCTCAGGGGAGCAGTTTTTAACAATTGATTGCTTGTACCGTTTTATTGTCATGAATAATGTGAACTTGGAATCCTCTTTTAAAGATATTTGTTTTATATCTAAATAAAGATATTTTTGTTTTTTTGATTTTTGATTTTTGATCAGCTTCTGTTATCATAACTTAAACTTTAAAATTGTTTGTAAGATCCCAATTCACCATTTCTTTTGCCCACTGGGTCCCAGATATTTATGCTGAAAGGTGCTGGTATTTCGCCTTGCCTGTGTGAAGAAGTGTGTGTCTCCTAGAGGAAGAACATATTCCGAATGAATCTTTCATTAAAAGGGGATTCATATGTTTTTTAGTAAGATTGTTCAGGCACATAATGTTTATAAAAATAATTTCTGTGCTGATCCCCATCTGTCATCTCCATGAATCTCAAATCACTAGTAATGTATTGAGATCCTTCAGTGTTAAGTTGACTCCAGATTATAGCATCCCTTACCCTTCCTCCTATCTGCCATCACTGTTCACCACTAACCCCTAGACTGAAAATTATGCTTGCTTTATACCTTAATAAACCTGCAAACTTCAGAGTCGACTACTTTAGTCTTATAATGTCAGTCTGTCAAGGCACAACCTGGGAGGACCAGCCAAATAGTTTACTTTATCCCATTCCATTCCTCCCTCGCTTCCACTTGCCCTTTTGCATTGACTTATTACAGTGATCATGAATCAAGAGAACAATTAGTATCCAGATTGCCTAGAGTGAGAGCTACAATTGTTTTGACTTTCTTAAACTATTTTGACAACTTCATTTCATTCTTTATGCTCCAGACTGATTGAGGGATTTCTTAGGAGGTTGGCTAATATTTTCTGACCTTATGCACCTCTAGTGGCCATCCTGTGCAGACTTCCTGTTCTGCCTTATCTCCTCCTGACTTTTTATTTCCAGAGCACCCTCTTGAGAAGTTCTTTTGCTAGACTGAGGATGGCTGTGCGTTTTACATCGTTTATTCTTTCAGTATAATTGCTTTAGATTTTCCCTTCCAAGTGAACAGAAGGTCTGTATTAGTATTTACTTTATGGAGGTATGATGGAACGTCTCCTATGTCTTTCCCTTTCTTCATCTGCCTGCTGAAAGGTCCTGGTACAACTGTAAGTGATGTCCCCTAAATAAGATTTCTACCTCTTCTGGCGCCATCTCTATGATGGTTAAGAGATTTACCTTCGCTCCCCCAACAAAATAAGTTAATGGTATGGCATGCCTAGACATATTTCATTTGTTTAATGGAGAATGCTTATTTTATAGCATTGTATGATTACTGACTCCTATGTTTCCCAGATTTGAGTGGAGATGATATTTGAGCATTGAGTGAACCATCTTTAAAACATTCCCTTCCTCTTTAACTTACCTCTCTGTAATTTCACAAGATAAGAACTGATTTTTTCCAGCAAGCTAATGGCCCAATGATGACTTTGGCAGTGTGGGAGTGGGCCCACCACGATGCCGCCATGCTCCCACACCGCCAAAGCTGTGTGAGCACCGCCTGCCAGATTACAAGTTTTCTTGTGTCTGGCGGGCGTTTATTTGGCCGTTCCACAGCAGTACCTCTGAAGCTGGGCAACGCAATTGGATTGCTAAAGGCAGAAACTGGGGTGCAGGCACATGGGGGGGAGTACAACGTGTGCCCCCCATGCATGGACCCCATGCACAGGCTCAAGAGGGGACCCTGTGGGGCCCTTTTATCTTTCCTCACAGCTAGCAGTTTTATGGAAAAGGAAGCTCCATGAGACCGCTGGCAGTGATTCTTGGTGGTGCTGCACCACCAAGCATATTGCATATTGCTCTCAGAAAGCCGCACCACTGCCAGGGATCTCTGGCACTTGCAGCAGTGCCATGGCGGTCAGACCCCCCAAGTTGGAATCCAGCACTCGGACTGGCGGTGCAGTGGTGGCCTGGCCACCACCGCTGCAACCGTGAGTTTGGCGGTCCTTGGACTGCCAAACTCTTAATTAGGCCCTAAGCCTCATGTCATTCCTATACATATGGCAACGTTTGCAGATTTGTGTTTAAGACTGCTATTCCAGTCACCAGTGACATGCTGTCTTAGAGATCTTTACAAACCTATGGTATTTTTTTACAGGTAAAACTAATAACGATAAATATTTTGTGCTGCAGTGTCAAAATTTAATTTTTATTTGTGTAACAATCTGTTGTTTAAGTATGTGTTGATACAATAAAATCTCCGATTCCATACATAAATTGACTCAGTACTTTACATTTTAGGATATTGCTACAGCACTTTACGGTACTCATTGTAAACCAACTGCTTTGGTTCTTTCTTTAAATAAAGATATGTAAAGTTGCAAGGTAAAACAATATAAAACATTATTAACACTGCATAGTTTAGACATCTAGCTTAAAGGCATTTCTGCATTTCTGCATGGTCTTGATTTGATTGAACCCCCAACTTAATTCTTCTTTCCAGTTCAGCTAACAAATGTCTACTGAAGGTGGCTACTTATGCAGCACAACTGGAGCAATATCAAAAGGCCATTGAAATATATGAGCAGGTCAGTATATTCTCTTGTTTATAACCCACAAACATAAATTGAAAGTTCCCTATCGTGTTATAGACAACCAACAGTTCCAGTTCACAGAGTACATGTTCACAGCATAAGGAATATAACTCTGATTATCGTGTTTGCTGCAACATCAGTTTGGACGGTGAACGTTATACTAATCTCTAATGCTGTCATTTGCAGAACTCTTTGAAGACTACAAAGTATTGAGAAAGTTTTTGTAAGGGTGCAATGATATTTTACATTTTACTATCTCCTGTCGTACAACTGCAGTGGAGACTAAAACCCTCTACCCTATTTGCTTTTCACACTATTACTGACTTACCAACAAAGGTGTGAACCACTTGACACAAAATACCTGTTCTGTGATCATTCCTCTCCTAAATTCCAAGGGCTTTGAAAGTAAAGTTTTCTAGTAAAAAAGGAAGACTGGTGTCAAGCTGGCAGTGAACTACAAGTAGTTTAGAAGATTTTAAGCATTCTTATGTCAGAAGATTTGCTTACTGGGTATTTGCCATAAATGCATTTGTAACTTCTCAGCTGAATTACAGTAATAGAACTTGTTTGCATTTGCCAAAAATATTATGACAAGGACCAAAAATTAAAAGTGCACTTCTGTATGTTGTCTAATCTTCTTAACTTTAATCATGTTTTGCCAGCATTTTGGGACATTCACTGGCTACAGGCACAGAAGATACTTGAATTAAAATAATTCTCTACAGTGCAGATAGATAATAATACTTTATTTGATTTAAAAAATCATAAAAGGGTGGGCTTACCACCATGCAAACAGTGTATACATCATAAAAAAACAACACAAATTCAGCTTTAAATGTTGTTAAAAACTGGTATCATAAAATATGCAAATTTATCGGGGAACACAATGTTTTTAACTCATGATAAAAGGAGAGAAGTAAAGGTGTGGGAAAATAACAGTAGTTCAAACGGGGGGCACGTTATTTTTAACTCATAGTGCAAAAAGACATCTGTTTGGAAAGGAGGAAAAGGGAGAGAAGAGTCCGTAGCCGGCCGAGGCCTGGCCTATTGTCCAGAGACCTCTTTGGTTGCCGCCCTGTTTTCCAGCTCTATGGCGGCGAAGTTCAAAAATGTTATGGTTTTGCATGAAAGTTCTATCCAAGATCCACTTAGGCATCTTATCACCGCCGCTCTGCAAGTTCTCACCTGAGCTTCTCTTAGAAGTGGTCGAAGAAGCATTTTTCTAAGATTCTGAAGTGCCGGGCATATGCATATAAGGTGCAGCAAAGATTCCACACCGTTGCCACAGAGACGGCACTCGGGAGTTGCCCACGACCGTAGCCATTTAGGAGTAAGCTCTTTGGAAGAGAAGCAGCCCAGCCTTAAGAGACTAAGTTTCCTTTTGTGATGGTCCCTGAAGCATTCTTTCAAGTATTCCTGAGGTTTTAAGTTGGTATATGATGGCAAAACGATCCAGGCATGGTTTTTGCCGGACACTGCTGCTTTGTCCATGAGTAATGATGCTTGTTTGACTGCTTTCTTGGTTATCAGCTTGAAAGCGGAGTAAGTCATGGGCAAAAGCCAGGATTCTTCCAGTTTTAGTGCCTCTAGAGCTTGCCTCAAGGTCTTATATGTTGAGTTTGGTAGACCGGCTTGTTTTTCAACTTCTGACCAGCAAAGGTGGGCCAGGGATTCGTCTGCTGCATCCCTCATGCGCCAATAATATTTGGCGAGTGCTCCTTGTCTAGCCGGGAGCTGGTTGGTAAGACCGAACTCCAAGCGAATTTGAGCTTGAGAGATATGGCGCGGAATTAGGAAAAGGTTTTTAAACAGCCTGGATTGGGCGAGGTTTAACGCTGTGGAGTCCCGGGTTGCCAGTAATTCTGAGCCGTATGTTAGTGATGGCAGAAATTTAGCGGCTACAATCTTAAGAATGTGGCCGGTGGAATGTCCGTTTAGTTGCTTTTGAACAGTTTTAAAAGCAAATTGAAGCTGCTTGGCTTTGGATTTCCCCTGTTCCAGGTGCTGTTTAAACTTTTGTCGATGGTCCAATAAGATTGCTAGGTATTTATATTTGTCTACCTGGGTTAAAGAAGTAGAATTTATCTTCCAGACAAAATTTTGTTTTTTCTTTCTAGAGCCGCAGAAGCATAGAGTGTTTTTTTTTTTTTAAGTTTATAGTCAGCTGTACGTTCGCGAGGTACTGCGACAGTTTGGAGATCAAGCGTTGTAAGCCGATGTGGGTTTTTGACAGGAGCACTATGTCTTCTGCATATTGAAGAGATATTATAGGTGAATTAGCCAATTTTGGAGGATCACCCTGAGTGGTACGTAGGTCGCTTTCTAGATCCGCGGTGTAGATATTAAAGAGGCTGGGGGCCAGTACACAGCCTTGTTTTAAGCCATTGGTTGTGTGGAATTTCCTTGTCAGGCGTCGACCATCTCCTTTTTTAACTTGGACCCAAGTGTCTGAATAAAGCTCGATGATTGCTCCCAGCAACTTTGGCGGCACGCCCCAAGCTTTCATTTTGGCCCAAAGAATGGATCTGGGCACTTTGTCAAAAGCCGCTTTTAGGTCCAAGAAGCAAGTGTACAGCGGGGTGGAATTGTGAATTGCTTTGTTAACAAGGAGGGTTAAGGCGGATAAGTTGGTCAAGGTGCCCAGTCCTGGCCGAAAGCCTGTTTGTGTCCGGGGAATTATCCCTGAACTGCTCACCCAAGAATCCAGTTCTACCAGCAGATTGGAGGCATAGATCTTGGCCTCTGCATCTATTAAGGCTATTAGCCTATAATTGTTAGGGTCTGATCGGGACCCGGATTTGTGGATTGGATGAAGAATACTGCCTCGCCATGATTCGGGAATATTCCCGGTTTTTAAACTGTGACCAAATAAGGGTGTTAGTTGGCTGGCCCAAAATGTTGGATCTTTCCTGAATAAGGCATTGGGAAGCCCGTTTGGTCCAGGTGCTCCATCTGTTCTCAATGATTTTATAGTGTTCGAGACCTGCTTTAAAGAGAACAGTTCCATGTCTCCTGTGTTCTTAGATATCGGTGAGTTCCTACTGCTTTTTGGAGCCAGCTTTGTGCTCGGGCTGAACCGGGGAAGCTCCTCTGGACGCTCGTTGTTATTGTCAGTGGAATTGTATAATAAGTCAATGTGACTGCTCCAAAGATGGTCCGTCATGTCCGAGTTAAACTGGCGATGTTTGCCGTTTAGCATAAAGTTTATTTTTGTCCAAAAATCTTTTGAGTTATTCAATTTACTTGCGTGGAGTATGGAGCATGCTAGTTTTTCCCTATGCAATCGCTTGGCCAGATTGATCTCTCTTTTTAGTTCTTTTTTTAGAGATTCAATTTTGTTCAGCGTGGTTTGTGATAACTGAGAGACTTTTTTACGTTCGGCCCTAAGGAATGCATTTATTTGCCTTTTTGATTGGCGCAGTTTCGGTGTGTACCATTCCCCGCCTCTTTTCCTTATGGGTTTGGGTCCTCTATTGTTGAATTGATGTTTCTTATTGATCTCCATTACGAAATTTTCCCAAGTTTTAACTATGTCTCTTGATGTTTCAGCTGGTTGGTACAATAGGTGGCATGACTCCATTAGAGTAGAGAGGTTTCCTTCATTCCAGTTTAGCCGTTTTAGGTTAAAGATTTTTGTGTTCAAGGACAAGGCTGCTGCCTTCTCCGATTTTGTAGGTTGGGTGGTCAGGATGAGGGTCTGTGGGAAATGATCGCTTTCTCTGCGTTCCTGGATCTGGAAGTCACTAATTTGGTGGAATAAGTCGGGGTCAGCCAGGGTATAATCTAAGGTGGAGCCCGAGTTCTTGGAGACCCTCGTTAGAGAGGCTGGTCTGTCCAAATGGCTTCTCCCATTTAAAGTGTACAGATGTAGAGCTTCTAGTTCTGAAGCACATTTCCTGCTCAGTGCACTTTGTCTGCACTGATTGCCCTGCCGTGGTTCGATATTAATGGGGAGGGGTCCCTCCTGTCCACCAATTAGGTTCAGATTAAAATCTCCCGTTATTATCATGTTTTCACTTGGGTAGATATATTTCAATGACTTGATTTTAGAGACTAGTTGTTTTATCCTTTTCCCTTTATGTTTTCCACGGGGATGCATATAGATATTCACGATCAGAAGTCCCAGGTTAGGGGTAATTTCCACTTTAATACATTGCATCCATGTGGAGTCTAAGTCGATGCAAGTTGGTGACCAGATGAAATCTGTTGATGTAAAAATGGATAGGCCCCCTTTGGCCCTGCCGGAGCGTCCATCCTTTTGAGCTGGAACGAGGAATTCTTTGTACCCCACTAGAGGGGAGTTTTTGGTCTGCCATGTTTCTTGAAACAATAGAATTTTAAATTGGGTTATAAACTCAATAAAGTCATCTTCCTCCAGCTTCGCATTTAAACCATTGACGTTCCATGAGCAAATCTTGCAGCCTTGCTTTTTACCCGTCATTGGGCTGCTGTCAGTTCAGACTACATTCCTACGTGATTGTGCCCGAATAGTGTGTTGGGGCCTTTCGGGCATGTCTGCCTCTTGGTGTGCGAAAGTGATTGTAATTTGCCTTAATCCCTGCACTTCCACTTCAGTACTACTTCTTAAATCTGGCCCTTTGGCGTTTTTTAGAAGGCATATTTTTGGGTTTTGTTTCCGCAGTGGGCTGGGATATCGCGCTGGGTCCACTATTTTTAATTCAATGCCCCATGCGGCGAAAGCCTCCCTATGAGACAGGATTAGATCTGTGGTGAAATGGTTGGTCCACGTTGTGATTGTTGAGTCGGAGCCTGCTTGAAGAGGGTTCGGTTTAAACTCAATTGATTCGAGGCCGCTCGATTTTAAATGTCGCAGACCTGGTAGTTCTTCTAGAAGTCTTAAAATGGCCCCTCTGTTCAGGATATCATAAGACCCTCTTGAACTGTATTGTGGGTTAAACTCAATTTTATTACTTGTCGTGGGCTGTTTTTGGATTTTAGGTCGTATATTCTCTTCAATAAAGCGATGGACCGTTCCTGCTTGGTCCGCCTCTGGCTCTAGTGTATGTGAGTTTACCATCAGTGCGCTGTTAGCAAAATCTTGTCTGTTAGGGACTGGGGCTGATGATACGTGAGAATCTCTGCCCTGTGTATCTCGAGAGTTAATTCCCTTTATCGTTGCGACATTATCTAAGTTAACTTGACATTTAAAGTCTGGGGCTTGACTAGGTGAGTTATTGTCGCTTAAATCCGTCTTTTGGTCAATGTTTATGTTTTTTCCCGGCTCTTGAAGTGGTACTTTACGGTCTGGTTTTTGACTCGCGGGTTTAAAGATGCTGAACACTTTTAATGTGTTCGTCTTTGTCGTTGTTTCACATTTTGCTACTTCTGAAGTCAAGGGCGCCTTGGTCGTTGGATGGACCGTCGGTGTAGACCCTTGCTCTGACGTTGTTCTAGTTTGAAGTGGAACGCTCTCGGGATGCTGTTTGGCTTCCTTAATCTCGGGATTGTTGGTGGGTTTTTCCGAGAAGGTTTGTGGAACCCATCGGTTGTGTGCTTTCGCATTTCTGGCTTTCCTTAGTCGCTTTCGTTCTCTCTTTGTGAGCATTGGAGCCTGTTTGATATGGTTGGCGAGTGGCGCGGCGTTGGAAATTGGCCCCTGAATTAACTCAGCCGCCTCTATACGATTAATCGGGTTATGCTCATCTGGTCTTGCTGGCGACCGGTTTTCCTTTGCTGGGGGAGAGTGTAGATGGTCTAGAAATTCTGAGCGCTCTTCGCCCCTGCTGGCTTTGGTCTGCCTTGTCACCCTGCCGGTGCCCTCTATGGAGTGCGGATTACCGGTTGGTTCCCTTGCTATTGAGGTTGTTTCCGTGGGAGAGTCTTTAGGCGAGTCCTTGACGGCCCCTAGTATCTGGGTCATCAGGTTGGGTAATGTGGCCAGCTTGTCTATTATATTGGAGCAGTGACAAGTGTAGAATGTGTGATCCTTATTTAATTGGACCTTGGTAATCATAGTGTTTAAGTCTTGTAGGTTTGCTTCAATTCCCTGGATGTGAAACGCTAGGAGGTGGAGCAAATCGACTTGAGTATCCATCTTGTCCGCGTGATAGGACATGGCCGCTCCTATGGTTTCCATTGTCTTTAATAATTGCGGCCAGATGGAAACCTTTTGACTATTCTCTGACGAATCCCCCTGAAAATGAATGGGAATAGGTGATATAGGCGGATATGCAAAGGGGTCTGAATGCGTTAGATGCTCACGCAGTTGGTCGCTCCCTGGGTTTTTGTCACTACTCTCTTCCTTCCCAGGGCCTTGATTGTTTTGAGTTGATAACTCTTGTGTGCTTCGTTTGAGTATTACAGACTCAGTTGCTATTCGATTTAGTTCCTGTGGCTTCGGTGTCAAGCAATATTTAATGGCATCGATGTCATCAGTATCTCGTCCGGTTGGGGCAGAGCGGCACTTTATTTCCAAACCCGGCCTAAGCTGACTAGACGTTGGACTGTGAGAGTTTGCCTGTGGATTTGGGCACTGTTTTTCAACACGGGGTAGCGCCTGAGGCTGCAGAAGGGATTCCTCAATTGTTGTTGGGGACATGTTCTGAATTAAATGTGCACTCTGCAGACTCTGCTCTAGGAAAACCGAGTCGTCAGTTGCGTCCGGGACCCAGTGTACTAGGGCGCGCGTTGGTAGTGAATGGGTCGGTTGTAGAGGCTGAGAGGGTGGTTCCCCCTTAGCTTGCTCTGAGTCTTTAGCTATTTGTTGGGTCTTTAAAACATTTAACCAGAGGGGGCCAGTGCAGAAAGTGTTTTATGGGTGGGGTGTCTTTTATGGATAGGAATGTTCTTTGCATATGCGTGCAATAGACTTTCGGTCATGCTCAAAATGCTGTTGGGATATAATTTTTTAATAATATCAGTAAGGCAAAATGGGATGTTTAGTGTAGGGCACACAAAAGTGGAATGTAATTTTATTACAGATTCACCTGAATTCCAAAACTTTGAAGTTTATGTGAAATCTTTAATGCTTAGCTCTTCACCCCAGCCTCTTGGGGGCCAATTACGATGGCGGTCGGACTGCACACTGACAGGCCCTCAGTGGCGATCAGACCACGAGAGCGCTTCTGTCTGACTGCCGGATTATAATTCAGTTGGTCACACCCACTGCGGACAGAGGGAAGACTGTTGCCTCTGACAGGATCTGTGATCACAACAGGGCAGCGGTCAAAGTCAAAGGAACTTATTGAGTGCATAAATCACCAAAAAGGTCTCATGGCGCTTGCGGAGACTTTGTGTGAACTGACAGTCTGATATGGCGGCATTATAGATGGTCAAATAGCCAGATTTTTAATTCCTTGGGGAAGAGCTTGTGATCAGAGATGGAGAGAAGCTGAGATGGTAGCTAGTTCCAGAGGGCGGGTGCGAGAAAAGAAAAGGATCGACCGCCGTTTGTTGCAGTGCGGATTCGTCGCGGAGTAAGGAGATATTTGGTACTAGATCTTAGTGGTCTGCTTGGATGATACCATCTAAGTTTCTAAGCTAAATAGCTTGGTCCGGTTCGTGTGAGCGAGACACAGGATTTTGAAACAACCTTGCTTCTTTACAGGGAGCCAGTGAAGAGTCCTCAAGCTAGGTGCTGTTGGAGCTCTTGATGGAAGTTTTAAAATCAGTCTAGCAGCAGTATTCTGCACGATTTGAAGTTCAGAATGGAGCTCCGCATTTACGGAAGCTAATAGGGCATTGCCATAGACCATACGGCTTATGATAAGCCCATGCACCAGCGGTTTTCTGGATTCAATAGGAATCCATCGAAAGATGTTGCATAATTTACGCAAAATTACATAACACATACCTATTACATGGTTTATATGATTTTTCATTGACAACTGATTGTCAATCATTATTACGAAGTTCCGCACTACTTGTTTAGGAGATGGACATGGGCCTAGATTTTGGGGCCACCAGTTACTGGACCAGTACTCATCGGCTTTCGCAAAAAGAATAATCTCCGTCTTGCTTCCATTAAGCTGTAAGTGATTGATGCACATCCACTTGTTGATGTGGGTCATGCAATTTTTAAAACAGATAATTGTATCTGTGGGGTCAGGGCCAAGATTAATTAACAACTGAGTGTCATCAGCATATGACACTACCTCAAAACCATAGGACCTGATTACCATTGCCAGAGGTGTTACATAGAGGTTAAAAAGCATAGGACTCAAGATGGAACCCTGTGGAACTCCTATGTTTACAGACCGACTGCATGAGGCCAGGGTACCTATTTGTACTGGGTTGGTTTGGTTCATTAGATAATTCCTGAACCAGTCCAGGGCCTCGTCCAGACCTCCCAGAGCCGCTGCTCTAAAATGCTATGGGAGATGGTGTCAAAAGAGTCGAACAGATCTAAAAGGACTAGCATGGCTAACTGCCTGTTATCCAGGGCCAGCCTGATGTTGTCAACAACCTCCACCACTGATGTTTCGGGGCTGTGTGCCGCCCTAAACCCCAACTGTGATGGATCGAGGAGTCCATGACTCTCCAGATGTGTGGTAATCTGTTTATTAACCAAGGACTCGAGTACCTTTCCAAAATATGGAAGCAGTGAGATTGGAAGGTAGTTACTAGGTACCTTTGGATCAGAAGAAGGCTTTTTTAGGATTGGCTTGACTTGAGCTGCTTTCCATCTGGTGGAAACCGTGGCCTGAGCTAGTGACATATTGAATAGCTCTGTGAGTTTAACTGTGAGTAAAGGAGCTATATTTGCAAAAGAACAGGGTGAGAGCGAGTCTGCTGGGGAACCTGATTTGTTCTTAGCTAGGGCTGTGAAGACTTCCTCTGGAGTAAATACAGAATACAGGTCGGAATCTTATGGCAGTGGTGCAGAGGTAGGCACTGCCATCGGGGTTACGAAATCCCTTTCCAATATCCTTTTCATGTTGTGAAAACTGCCATGAAAAGGCTATTGTAAACAGAATTTGGTGGCCTCAAACATAGCCCCGTCCATTGTGGGCCACTGTAAATTGGCCTTGGGGGCACATGCAGTGCCCCACTCACCTCCATGCACCGTGTGCAATGCAAGACATGGTGCATGGCACACGGTTTATGAAGGTGCAGAAGGTGCTCTTTATCATGGCATCATGTGCTGTGGCCCTTTTCCTTGGCAGCAGCACAAGCCGTCATGATAAAGAGCACTTTCTGACTGCCAGCACAGCAGTCACATCGTAATGTGGTGGTCGGACTGCCGCCTGCTTGTCAGGCAGTCTCCTAACCGCCGCAAAAGCGGGCGGCGATCCAACAAACCGCTATTGTAATCAGCCTCAACCATTTATTCTTGCCTTGTATCATTTTTGTGTCATTTTATTAGTAGATTAACTAGTGGCATTTTAGTGGTGAGTGTTTTGCATTAAATTGCTTGGCCATTGACAATGCCCATTGATGCATTCTTGATTAGCAAAATTGTTGCCTCTTTGGTGTATATATACTCTGTAGGTATGAGGACCAAGCTTATGTCATAGGTGGCAAATGACTTGCCTGGATAAGTAGAACTCTGATCAGGAAGAGTACCTACTGATTAGACCTAAGGGATGTGGTCACAGATAGATATTCCTGGTACGTGATGGATATGAAAAGTTTTAAACTGGACCCTCAAGTGTTTTCGGAGGTAGAGGGATTGTAGGAGATGTGCATCACCACCCTTCTTTGTGAGAATAAAAAAACCTCAGTTTTTTGACCAAATAACCTGCAACTGAACCTAGAAGCATTTCTTTTATCCTTCATAAAGATTCCAGGGATAGTAGCCCAGGCCAGGGTACAACTGGATATGTTTGTCCATTTCTCTAGGCACAACACAGACATGCTTTTTTACATCCCTTTTTGATTTATGGCCAGATGCTGCAGACCATCTGCCATAACTGCAAATTTTCTGTCTGGTTCAGTAGATAGATTCCCCCACCGTTTGACAATGGGAGACTCTAACATTGGTCAGGTAGATAGTTTCAATCTTAAAATGTGGGGAGACACCTGGACTTACAACGGAGGCTCTAGTTTTGATTTCTAAGTTATTTATAAGTTGGATCTGCGCAGTGTAGTTGATGTCTGGAACATCTCTATCTCACTTTCGCAGAAGTTGTACATGTTCTCATTTTTCTTTCAGGATTACCAAAGCAAAAAGAGGCTTTCAGAGTGATCAACATGATCAGGTTATCAATTTTCTTAGAAATGCCTGTATTAGGGATCACAGATTGAAGAGCACCTGTTGGGCTTCACAAAATAAGGTTACAGAGATAATTGTCTTCAATGAATGGCTGTATCACGCTCAATACATTGCTGATTAATTGGGGAAAACAACAATCATTGTCTTTGGGATTAGAAACTTGAAGCAAAAGTGGGATTTGAGCAAAATGCAATTAGAAGTGGTATGAGAATATCTCAATATGGGTATGTTATTTTGCTCTGAGTTTTCTGAACATGCACAAGTTACCCATAGAAGTTGAAGGCTTTGTCCACCAGACTAGGATTGCCACAGTTCTTTTCAAGTCATGTGAGTTTGGAATTTTAAGCTTTAGTTCACACTTGTACTGCTAAGGTCCTAGCAGTCCTCTATGGGCTGGCATGCAAGATTGATCGGTCATGGAATGGAAGAACGAGATCTAGGCCAGGAACTTTCAAATGTTTGAAAGTGGTCAGGCAATGTAAAGATGTGGAGTTTATTCTTTTAATAGTGCAATAAATAAGTCCAAGACCCTCTTGAATATTTTAGAACATTGTTTTATCTCCAAAATGTCTGAGGTACAAAATAGAGTTGGCTTAAAAAAGCAATAGGTGTTTAGACAAACTATCAAGTTTAAATCATGGGAGACATAAATATTGGAAATTAAATAACGTGACACACAAATTTCATGATGCACAAATATTGTTGAAAGAAAATCGTTTTTTTTAAACAAATTTTTATTGTCAAGTGGCACATAAATTACAGGCCCCTGTACCCCAGGGACAACCACAGAATCAAAAGCAACTATCATTGACTTTGACATTTTACAAAATAGTATCAAGAAAAAATTAAGGGCAATACAAACAAAATCTAACTCCCCCTCCCTCCCTCCCAACCCTCCCCCTGATCGCTCCACACACCAACTCCAGTCGAAGCCATTCCAATGTTAGAATAGGAAATACCCACCAGGGTTCCATTGTCCATCCCTCTCTCAACAACTTCACCTATGCACCGCATCTTCCATTCGCGGGTCTCTATCTGACGGGACTGGATCCAGGAGCAATCCCCTATACTCAGCCCACCTTCTCCATATTTTAAAATGTTTGAGGGGCACCCCCTGGCAATGAAAATGGGTTTCTCTAGGCCCATGCAGAAGTCCAGGCCATTCTTCCAGGCCGATAGTGAGGGGGGCCTGTGCCTTCCACACCCTTGCTATGTCTCTTTTCGCTAACGTAAGACCCAACAGTAGCAAGTGACGTTTGTAGACCTTGCCGCCTATCCCCTCCATAACATGTAAGAGCGCTAACTTTGGCGAGTGGGGAAGATCCCAGCCTAGCATCTCTGATAGGCAATTAAAGACTCCCCTCCAAAAATGATCTAAAGAGAGACACTGCCAGACCGTATGTATTAACGTACCCTCTTCTCGCTCACATCGAAAACACACAGGGAAGGCAATCAACCCCGCCCTCCACAGACGCATACGTGTATAATAAATCCTGTGCAGGTACTTAACTTGGACCAGACGCAGGCGCACCGCTATGGCGGCCCCTCGCAGGGCAGCCAGAGCCTCCACTCAATCCTCCTCCTCTAAAGGGCCTAGATCTCCCTCCCAATCCATCTGGAGTTTTTGGACCTGGGGAAAGCAGTAGATAACCAGGATATGATATATTCTCGAGATCTTATGATCCGGTAGTTCGCCCACACAAAATTTGGCTTCCAGAGGGCTATACTCAGCCAAGGATTCCAATCCCGCCAAACAGAGCATGACAAAATTGCAGGTATAACTGGGACTTCGGCATATGATATTCTGCTTGAAGGTCCTGGAAGGATTTCAACACAAGGCCCCTCATGACGTCCCCCAGGACCGATATTCCTATGTGTTCCCAGCCCTGAAATCCCGACAAGGCCGCCAGTTGTGACAACCCCCTATTATTGCATAGGGGGGGTCCCCCACGTTAGCGTGTTCCACCACCCGATTCGTTGCAGCACCTGCCGCCTGACTTGGAACCCTCGTAGCAAAAGGCAAAGATCTCCGTAGCGGTGCCGATTATAATACCCAGTGCGATTGTATGACAAAATATCGAAAGACAGAAAATCGACCTACAAAAATATTGACACAGAAATATCGACATCAAAAATATCGCAGTCCTATCTACATAAAGGTAAGTACAAAAATATCCCCCCAAAAATATCGTAAAAAATATTGGTTAAAAATATCGTTAAAGATGTTAAAATCTAAAAATAAGTAAAAAATGTATATAATTTACAACATTATAGATATTAACAATAAAACATTTAAAAAATAATTAATACATATAATTTTAAAATTAATTAAACATCTACATATAAATTAATATATATACTTACTCCACATATTGCAACAGTAAGGAAAGCATTTGATAGCGTAGGAGTAAAAATTACTATTCCCACTCCAGTGAGTGCAACAGTAGGGAAAGCTTTGGATAGCGTAGGGGTAAAAATTACTATTCCAACTCCAGAGAGTGCAACAGTAGGGAAAGCGATGGATAGCGTAGGGTTAAAAATTACTATTCTCACTCCAGAGAGTGCAACAGTAGGGAAAGCACTGGATAGCGTAAGGGTTAAATTAACATACTTATCAATTACAAATGTTTTTTTAAAAAACATAATAATTAATTTACATTTTTTATTAATATATACCAATAAATTTAAATTAATATTTAGTCAAATAACAAAATTACATCCCACACTATTCCCCCTTTAACACACAACACACTAGACATACAAAAGAAACACAATTAATGTAACTATCAATTGATCAAATAATAATAAATGAATATAATTATAAATTAACTAATTAATAAATATTAATTACCAATGAATAATTAATCACACATTAATAATTAGTTAACAATAAAGTAATTAGAAATAACAATAAAGTCATTAGAAATAACAATAAAGTAATTAGAAATAACAATACATAATAATTATTAATACATTAATTCTAATTACCAAATTAACTAATTAATAAAAATAATTACCAATTAATAATTAACAATTAGTATTAAATACCAATAAATAAACAGAATCTCATTAATTTATTTCCCACCCTATCCCCCTATAAACCCACAACCCACTACACATAAAAAAATCACATTTAATTATCAATAATCACTTAATTAAAATTAATCACCAATTAATTATTAATTAACAATACATTAATTAGCAATAACAAATATTAATTATTAATCAATTAATTCTAATTAATCTAATTAATAAAAATTAATTACCAATTATTTATTAATTAATTACTCATCAATACTAATTAATAAAAACATGTTAATTATAATTAAATTACTTCCCACCCTATTCCCCTATAAACCCACAACCCGCCCTGATACTAAAACGCAAAATTTACTAATTTCTAAACATTTATTTTAAAATCTATAAAAATACATTAAAACATGTTTAGCATACATATGAAATACATACTAAAATACATAACACTAAAGAAAATTTCGATATTATTAACAATATTTATGCTTACGATATTACTTACTTCGATATTTAAAAAATCGATATTACTTACCTTGGAGTCGATATTCTGGTCAGCAATATTCTTGACTTCGATATTCTGTCCCTACGATATTAAAAACTCGATATTAATGTAGGTCGATATTTTAAATTCAATATTTTGACTGCCCACCACCCAGTGCAGCTAGTAGTCTCCCAAGAGCCGCCTCTCTACTGCATATGCCGGGTCTTCCAAATCGCCATACCACCATTCATTCAATACAAGCAGGTGAGATGCTTGATAGTATGACAGGATGTCCGGTGAAGCCACAATAGGTAGATGGGAAGCACGTCCATAAAACCACGCGTACCCTACACCCTAACCACAGGAACTGCCCATGGGCCGCATTTACCTGCAGAAACCAGCGAGGAGAAATTGGACAGGGGTGGTTCTGTAGCTGATATAATAAGTGAGGGAGTGCAGCCTTCTTAAATATGGCAGATCCACCATATATAGTCTGCGGCATGCAGGACCAGGTCTTAATATCTTCACGCACTCGATCCCACACCAGTACTAAGTTACGCTCCCAAGCGACTGCTGACACCTGTGTTATAAATACTCCCAAATATTTCAGTCCTCCTGCTGCCAGTTGAATCGATGATGCTCAAGCGAGTAACTCTACCCGGCCTCCAAGCATCCCCAGCGTGGACTTATGGGGGTTAATACAGAGTCCAGATGTCTCCCCAAAGATTTTCATTATTCGCAGAAGTCGTGGCCCCGTTCTATTCACATTTGTAAGGAAGAGAAAGACATCATCCGCATATAATTCAATCCTGTCCGACAATCCTGTGTCCCATTCGAATCCTTGCATCTGTGCGTCCATTTGCACCCACGCAGCCAGAGGCTCCATCGCCAGGGCAAATAAATAAGGGGCATCCCTGTCTCAACCCCACCCAATTGAAAACACGGATGAGGCCATGCCGGCCACCTGTACCGATGCAGTAAGATCTGTGAATAGGAGAGACAAATAGGAAATAAACCGCGGCCGAAATGTAACCATTGTAATAGGGCGAAGAGACATACCCAACTAAGAAAATCAAATGCCCTGTCCATGTCCCCTAGCAACAGTGCCGCTGGCGTTCCCAGGTGCTGGATTGCTGCCACTGCGACATGTGCCTTCCTAATATTATGTCTAGTCGTCCGCTGGGGCATAAAACCAGCCTGGTCAGGGTGCACTAAAGCGGTTATAGGGGGCAATAAGCGATTGGCCAGGGCCTTTGCCAGAATTTTTGCCTCCACGTTCAAGAGGGAAATGGGCCTGTAGGACGCGTGTTGATCCGGCGGTAGGCATGCCTCCAATCCGGGGGGAGAGAACCACAATCCTGCACCTCCTCAACCAAAGCACGGTAGCTAGGCCCCAGCTGTGAGAAGTATTGCTTACAAAAACTTGCAGGGGAACCCATTGGGTCCCAAGAAAATCATTTTTTTTAGGTAGTAATACCATTTTAAAGAATATCGATGCTTTTAATATAGTTTTCAGTAATAAAGTTGTTAAAAATATCGTTGTTAAATTATTGTAATGTGTTTTAGTTAATATAATTTGTGTTACTATTGTTTATTTGGTTAATTTTTTTAAATATAACTTGTAATTTTAAGTGCTTTAGCATTCTTTATTTAATTATTAATAGTAATTTATAGTGTTGTTGTAGGCTGTTGGGTTTGTAGGGGGATAGGGTGGGCAGTTAATTAGTTACTAATTAATTATTGATTAATCTAATTATGTGAATGATAAATCGCTGATGATTAATTAATGTAATTATGTGAATGATATGTAAATAATTAATACTGTTTTTTTGTTATATGTTATTTGCAGGCTGTTAGGTTTGTTAGTATAGGGTGGGAATTCAAGTAATCATCAATTCACAATGAATTATTAATTATTAATTATTTATTTTGATTTTTTAACTATGGAATTTTATTTATTTTACTTATATTTTAGTTATGGGTTGCTACATGTAGGGGTCTAGTGTGGGAAGTTAATTACACAATTAACATTTTATTATTGTTAAATAAATATTTAATTGATTCCTAATTATGTAAAATATGGAATACTGATTTACTTTACTTTACTTATAGTTTAGTTATGGGATGCTAAGTATGTGGGGGGTCTAAGGTGAGCAGTTAAGTAATAATGAATTAACTTTTTCAAATATTTGGAACTTATTATTTAATTGAATTTTATATATGTGTACTTATTTATTTTACTTATAGGTTAGGTATGGGCTTCTAGGTTTGTAGCGGTCTGGGATGGGAAGTTAACCCGTTGCGTGCGCGCGTCTGCCAACGGCCGTCGCGAGCTCAAGCTCTGTAGAGCTGCGCACGTCCGTTGGTCGACGAGCCTCGCCCACTCAGTAGAACTCCCGAATCGCGGCAGAATTTGCGCCGCGGTTAAGGAGTTAATTAAGTATTAGTTGACCATTATTAATTGTTAATTATTTAATTGATTTTATATATTGAAATTATTGAATACTTATTTTTTTGTTAGATTTTAAGTGTGGGCTGCTAGGTTAGTTGGGATATAGGGTGGAAAGCTATTTTTTTCTGAAACCTCTATTGGCATTTTGTAATAAAGATACAGTTTGATCATGCCATAACACTTAATAGACAGTACTAAGAACAGGGAACATCAAAAACAATTTGATAGATATACAAACATTGGCGACAAGACCTTCAGCAATCGAATCAAACTAACAATAGAATGGAGGGGTAGTTCAGCCTTGTAGTGCAGGGACATTAATATGGTCTCCTCCAATCTCATCTCACCCATATGTGGACCAGAGGCCAAAACATGGGAGCTCACCAAAATGTACCCTTACGCGTCAGTCTATCTTTTCATGCATATTAAAACTCAGGCACAGGGAAAAGAATCACAAAAGCCAAAAAGTAAACAAAAAACAAAAATAAAGAAAATAAATGTAAAGAGGTGCAGAGAGAGAAATTGCCACAAGAACCACTCCAATCATTATAAATCATTTGCCTATGATTCCTCTTCTCACCAAGGAAAGATGGTGCCAAACTCCTAGACACTGGGCCATGATGCCAGGACTCCAAGAATGGGTTCCCAGAAGAATGTCCGATACAGAATTCAGTCTTCAATCTTCTCCCACCAGCCAGCACATCCATATTACGCAGAAGAGCTTTGTCCACTTCCACCTCCAAAAGCATCTCTTTCTCTGTCACAATATTTTTAACCTGACTAGCAGGTCAACAGAATATTGTATTCCACTAAACACAAGCTCTTTATTTATCTTGCAGCAAGGCTTTCTTCCTGTCAAGTGTCTTTGCGTAAATTGGGAAAGGGAAGGATTTGATGAACCTCATGAAGTACTTATTAATTTTGATACCAATACTTACAGCACCTGATTACGTCAATCTGTAGATCTCATAACTGCCATTAGTATTTCTCCAACTGAAACCTCTCAGTGGCTTCAGACCAAACACAAATGGTATATTCTCTCTAACAGTTTCTGTTTGGCATTCCAGAACTTAGGTCCTACAGCATTTTACCCATCTCCGTAGTTAGGTACTGCAAAATAACAGAGATAGGGTGCCCTGGCACTCTCAAGTGAGTAGATCTCTGCAAATTATCCAATATATACATTTGTGAGTCAAGCTTCAGGGTACTCTCTATGAAACAATTTTTGAAAGCATTGAGTCTATTCAGTAAGCTCTTCTCTTCCTTAATATCGATTGTATGGATGCTGGCAATCAAATGAGACAACCAGCCCTCTCCTGTCCTCTACCATCTTCACAGCTGCTTCAGTTTAGAGTATCAGATTGGCATGCATTAGAATAATGGAACACAGTAGCATATGTTTATGCTTAGGTCATTTTCGCCATGAGAATCTTGTGAATATTCCTTTGTGTATAGGACCTTGTGGCTGTAGATTTATTCCTTGTTTATTTTTTTCTCATCTTTCTTGGGTGAGGTGAAACAACATTGGATGATATACTTACACTTTTAGACCCTGATATATATGTGTATAGAGAGATGTGAACCTAAAGGGTGAGAATGTCATCTCTTGACCCATCCATGCACAGGCCTCAAAGGCTGTCATATATGCAGTCAAACAGGTGAAACCAGGGTGTAGGACGAGACTTGATGACCATAAAACAGTAAGGTAGGGGTACCACATCCTCATTGCTCATATCTCCACTGGCACACTTTACTTTCCAGCACACTCCATTTTGGCACCACAGAGGCCGCTGAAAGTCAGGTTGTGGTTCAAGTTATTCTCCAGCAGCAACTCAGTAATTTATGTCACCTTTGTCCCTCACTCAGTCTCCAACTCTGCCTCCAAATGTGTATGTGTGCACCAAGGTCCATCAATAAGGACTGCAGTGCCCTAGAGTTGTCACCTGCAACTATGTTATGTTACATGAGCAGCTATGCTCTCTCTGTGGTGTAACCTATGAAAATGCGGGAGGAAAGCATGGCTGAATGAAAGCATGAAGAAGCTACTTCACCAATCACCTTGCAATTTTACAGCAGCCTTGTTGGTTCCCACACTTGATTTGTTGCATAATTGGGCACAAAGCAACCCTATTTCAGTCAGTTAAATGAAGAACTACTTGGTACCTGGCTGACTACAACCCCTTTTGACGTTGGTGAGCTGGCAACAGAAGACAGTCCGTTACTAGTGCCAGAAGTGAACACAGCACTCTCTGTGCATGTTAATCATGAGATCTGATGCATATCTTATTAACCTGTACAGCTCTAATTGTACAGTGAAATAGATTTTTGAAAATAATGGGAATATATTCACACTATTAATGTCACTTTTTTATTTCTTTGTATTGATTGTTCTGATTGTTTATTTCATGAATCGATCAATAAAGCAATACAAAAAAAACAATACCGTCACTAGCCAAGTCTAGCCTGGCTGTAAATATTGTGCATTTTTGTTTGATTTATTTTCTTCCCTACTTCGGGTAATGTAATGATAGGTTGCTGTGTTTGTTTTTTTTGCTCTGTGAAGTAGAACACATGATGTATCTCTACATCTTCAATTGAATCAACTATTAAGAGTTTTCCTTTACCTTGATGTAAAACATTTATTTAAACTCATTTTCTGGGGTCAAGTCTGGTCCCAAATACTGTTTACTGTGCACGTCGGAGCATACCCATCCCACTCGGGGTGACACATGCAAAAATAACAGTTGATGGACAGAATGCAGAATGAGGCACAGGGTCAAGGCTGATTTGCATATGGCCATGTCTGAACTGGCGTGGTGTGGAGTGCAAAAAAACGATGGATTTAGGCCCAGATCTCTGTACTGGGGTGAATGTATGACATTGTTCTGCATTCTGTCCATCAACTGTTGTTTTTGCATTTGTCACCCCGAGTGGGATGGGTATGCTCAGACGTGAGTCCCATGCTCTCCACACCACTGGAGTCAAGCTATCCTGGCTGAAGACGGCTGATAGCCAGAAACCGGTCCTAGGATGCTTGATTCCGGTCCAGGAAAGACAGGGCTTTGCAGTTCGGGCTGGACTGTTCCCATGAGGCACAGGGTCAAGGCTGATTTGCATATGGCCATGTCTGAACTGGGGTGGTGTGGAGTGCAAAAAAACGATGGATTTAGGCCCAGATCTCTGTACTGGGGTGAATGTATGACATTGTTCTGCATTCTGTCCATCAACTGTGGTTTTTGCATTTGTCACCCCGAGTGGGATGGGTATGCTCAGACGTGAGTCCCATGCTCTCCACACCACTGGAGTCAAGCTATCCTGGCTGAAGACGGCTGATAGCCAGAAACCGGTCCTAGGATGCTTGATTCCGGTCCAGGAAAGACAGGGCTTAGCAGTTCGGGCTGGACTGTTCCCATGAGGCACAGGGTCAAGGCTGATTTGCATATGGCCATGTCTAAACTGGGGTGGTGTGGAGTGCAAAAAAACGATGGATTTAGGCCCAGATCTCTGTACTGGGGTGAATGTATGACATTGTTCTGCATTCTGTCCATCAACTGTAGTTTTTGCATTTGTCACCCCGAGTGGGATGGGTATGCTCAGACGTGAGTCCCATGCTCTCCACACCACTGGAGTCAAGCTATCCTGGCTGAAGACGGCTGATAGCCAGAAACCGGTCCTAGGATGCTTGATTCCGGTCCAGGAAAGACAGGGCTGGGCAGTTCTGACTGGACTGTTCCCATGAGGCACAGGGTCAAGGCTGATTTGCATATGGCCATGTCTGAACTGGGGTGGTGTGGAGTGCAAAAAAACGATGGATTTAGGCCCAGATCTCTGTACTGGGGTGAATGTATGACATTGTTCTGCATTCTGTCCATCAACTGTTGTTTTTTCATTGTTACTGGTCGATAGTATTTATGGGATCGGGTTGTGTGGCAGAGATTCTTCAAGCTATTTGCATCATGAGTAGGGTTTCTTTAGTGAAATTTGTGGGGGTTGAGAATGGGCAGTGGGCACACATTTAGGATTTCTGAGTTTTCCTATTGACAATTTTTTCTGCAGTGTCATGTAAGTGACATTTACATTTCTGAGCTGATACCGACACCATTAAATCTCAAATATGTCACAAGATCATTGGAATGGGATATGACAGTGGGTGAAAAAAACAACTTAGACTGCTGAATATCCCCTAAACTTGAAAAAATCAGAAGCTCAGTAATGCTGGAAGGTCTTACATAGACTGTACGGAGGTTTTGGCTAGGGCTCAGACATTGCAGGAACCGGCTATAATTGCGTCACTTGACGCAACAATGGCATTCAACACGATTGAATGGTCTTATTTATGGGCGGTATTGGCTAAGTTTGGGTTTGGGCCCGGGTTCATTGGCTGGATACGTCTGCTATACTCGGAGCCGCTCGCTCAAGTGGTGGTAAACAACAGAGTCTCGGCTTCCTTTTTGTTGGGGCGGGGTACCCGACAGGGTTGCCCTCTATCCCCCCTTCTTTTCTCTCTGGCTATAGAGCCCCTTGCCGCTTGGATACGTTGGGAGCCTTCGATCAGGGGTCTGTGATGGTCCCCTGATTGGGAGGACCGCATATCTCTATATGCGGATGACATTTTGCTTCATCTGGCCTCTCCCCGTAAATCTCTTATTGTGGTTTTTGATGTTCTGGTCTCCTTTGGGAGAAATTCAGGACTCTCGATTAACTGGAAGAAATCTGTGTTGGTCGTATTGAGGGGTGACCCTCCAGTACCTCCTAGAAACTGTCCTATACAGTTTAGCGTTGAGGGGTTAACATATCTGGGGATTTTCGTGTCCCTAGAACCTTCAATCAGGTACTCTCGCAATCTTCTTCCCCCCTCTTCAGCGGCTTAGGAGTGATGTCTCCAGGTGGAAGAAGCTTCCTCTTTCATTATAAGGCAGAGCGACCCTCTTTAAAATGATGGCTCTCCCACTTTTTTTTATGCTCTGCAGAATACCTTGGATGTAGTACCATCTAGTTATTTCCGTGAAATTGAGAGCCTTCAACGGAGTCTGTTGTGGGAGGGCAGGCCTCGAATTGCGTTACACAAACTTACTATTTCTTGGTATGACGGAGGCATTTCCCTCCCGGATATCAAGAGATATTATTGGGCGGCCCATCTGGCGGCAATTAACCACTGCACTTATGGAAGGTTGATGATCCTGGCTATGCCATGGATAAATGGCTTCTTCCCGGCAATAACTATAACAGAGCCCTATATTCTCGACCTAACAAGGTGACATTAACAGGTCCCACTAACCAGGAGTCTCCAACCTTTTCTGTAGTAAGAGCTAATTCTGCTCAAGGAAAGTCCTGCCGAGCTACTAGGATATTTCATCACTGGAAAATGCTGATGATATGTATTAACATTACACTGTGACCACCCTAAGCACGATTATCAGTAGTAAACACCCAAACATTCCAGGTGAAGTTATCAGCAGAATACTAGGGAAACGTTTATCAATATTAAATGCTTGTAATCAAGTACAATTCAAATCATCACATACTGTGTGCCACAAAGGGTATTACCACAGCAATAAGTCTCCCCAACTCAAATTGCGTTATCATTCAGCTAACAACTTTAAATGTGTTTTAGAATTGCAATATTTTGTCTTCATTAGTATATTCGTTTTTTAAAATTCACATATTTTCTATCAAAATCACTTTCCACTTTGAGCAATCAAACTCAATTTTCAAGAAGAAAAACCTTTCTGTAAAAACAATTTTTTCCTTTAAAAATCAAATCAGTTTTCCTTGTTAGAAAATACACAGTCGCTAAACATCAGCTTTTCGTTTTTATTGAGTACCGCCATGTAAAAATGCCTCTCGTGGACAAATTCTGCTTCAAATACCCAGGTATTGGAATCATAGGCCACGCTTGCTCACCATAACACTACGAATGCCTCTGTTATGCTATGTTATGCTAATAATGCCCATCATTAAACCAGGGCGACCACTGTGTCGCAGCTGGATGCCCAACATATATTAGATATGGTCATTATTATGGGAGAAACGGTTGCCACTCTGTCAGGAAGGGCTAAAAGCAGGCTAGTCATGCTCTTTATATGTCAGTGATGGCAGCAAGTATGTAAATACTAGACCTGTATGCACAAAATAGTCAAGGATGAAAATGTTATGACTATGGCACAATTATACCATGAACGGGTTCAATTGCGTCAGAGTTAATACTCTTATGGTGGGGACCAGCATACATATTTGGCAGTCCTTGACACTAGGAGTAGCTTTAAGGAATCAACACTGTTTATTAGGGAAGGACAGACTGTCACACACCCCCACAAAATTGAATGTGAAGCTTCTAATTTTCTCTGCCCTGGATGCATCCTCCTCCTCAGCTCTTTGGTTGATCATGCTCCCAACTAACACATTTTCACTCTAGTTCTTGCAGTCACACAGTTTGGTGGGTCAGCCCTGGTTACTGCTGCTACTATTCTTTGATGTCTCACACGGTGCGACTGATAGAGCAGGGCGCATAACATGCCCAATCTACTTTAGATTTAAAGTGGATAAAGGTGGTTCATGTGGCAGACCCATAGGGCAAACACCGTAGCCTCCACATGCTTCAACACCCTCCGCAAGACCTTCAAATGGATCCCCCCGAATCCAGGAAGACCATCACCCACACATTCATCACCAGCAGGCTGGACTACGGGAACGCCTGCTACGCCGGAATCAATAAATCTCTACTCCACAAAATCCAGACCGTCCAGAACGCCGCAGCCAGACTCGTCCTCAGCATCCCACGACAAGACCATATCTCCCAGCACCTATGAGTCATCCACTGGCTCCCGTCTAAAAAAGAGTGACCTTCAAGCTGCTCACACACACCTACAAAGCCCTCCACAACACCGGACCCCAATACCTCAACGAATGAATCGCCTTCTATGCCCCCAAAAGAAACCTCTGCTCCGCTGACCAGGCCTTGGCCGAAATCCCCCGCATTCACAGAGCCAGAACAGGAGGTAGATGCTTCTACTACATTGCGGCCAAGACTTGGAACAAACTCCCCCTCAGCATCAGATGAAGCCCCACACTGCAAGCATTCAGCAAGAGCCTCAAGACCTGGCTTTTCGAATGACCGGAGCTGCCCAAATCCACCACCCCCAGTCCGCTCTATGAATACCTGATTGATAGACCAACACAGTGTGTGTTTGAGTGTTATCAAGAGTCCCTGCCATTGGTTTGACTGTCTTATGGGTAATGAGACGAGTAGTGCTGCCTTCTTTAATACACACAGAATCTCTGAGATTGGCTTGGTTTGGCTTCACCTCTGAGAGCTACTTTGAGGGTGCTGGTGAGCTACCAGGTGATCTCGAGCTACTCCTTGCATGTTTGGCATGTGGCCAGGGACTCATTGGGTTGGAGAAACAGATTGACTACGGCTACCCCGTATGGGACTCCGAACGGCTTGGCAAGCTGTGGAAGATGAAAGGCTTCGACAAGGGGGAACTCAGGCATTTCCACGGTTGGGGACGTCTGGGGGAAAGGGGAAGATCAAATCATTTGAAGAAATGCAGATGGAATATAAACTCGCACACTCCGAGTTCTTTCGATATGGGCAGGTTCGACATTCCCTCCTTTCATTACTGCCCGGCGAGACGGAACCTTCAGAAGCTTCCCCTTTGGAAGGTAGAGTATTGGACAGACACCTACCTGATAAAACGATTTCTCTGATATATAAAAAACTGATTAATCATAGGACTGACTCCCTTGAGGCGCTGAGAGTCAAGTGGACACAAGACGGTATAGAGCTGGATGAGGAAGATTGGCAGACAGCTGTTTCCTCTCCTAGGGAGGTTGCGATCACAGCACGCCTTAGACTGGTTCAACTCAAGATTTTAAATAGGGAAGGGGAGGAGCCAAGCTCGCGACCGCGATGGCCGCGTTGTAGCTCGGCTCCGTCAACCTTCCTGCCTGAAGCATTAATCCTGTGCCCTATCCTGCCCCGAGAAGACACACTCGACGGAATATGGAATTATGAAAGTCTGCTGGCACTCACCGTCTGATCCGGATGTTCCTGGGTGCTGCGGATCTTGAGCTGTGCCCTTGTTAGCTTCGGAGCCTCCGGGGCGTGCAGGCCGGGGACTCGCCTGCGGCTGCCGGCCGGAGTGGGGTATCGACGCCGAACCCTGGTGGAGGAGAGGGGTCGGCCGGAGAGGCCATTGTGCGGTTGGACCGGTGGCGACTGACCGAGCCCGGTCTGGTGGTCCGGGGACCCAGCTGCGGGGCGCTGCCTCCCACGGACGGGGGTTGACCGCACAGGAGACTCGTCTCCCCTTTGTTCTCCTGTCCGGCCATCTTGAAGCCCTTCGCCCGGAATCGGCGGGCGGCGCCCACTGGATAGTGGCGCCGGCTGCCCCCAATATTTTGGTGGCCCATCTTTCTGCACCAAGATTGCCATTGGCTGTCACCGGCGAGATCCCGTTGAACCCCGCTGGCTGCCCAAATTGGGGTCGGAGAATGCAGCGGCCTCACTGCGCCGACAAAATGGCGGTCGGCGCCCCATGTCTCAGACTTGTTGGGGACGGCGAAACTGGCCTGTTGCACTGCACGTTGGCTGAAGAGTGTGGGAGTGAGCCCACGATTGGCGACGTCTTCGCCGCCTTGTGTTCCTGGCGTACGTCCATGGCTTTTGCTGTAGCTGGGCAGGATAGTGGCTTTCTCGCCGGGCTCGTTGAGCCGCCCCCCATGTGTGCGGCCCAACCGATGAAACGTGCTGCATGGTCTTTCCCGGATGTTGAAGAGAATACGGCCGCCGCTCGTTTGGAAGTCCGAACGCCTGTTGCCCTATGTCTTCAGGAGATCTTCCCTGAGGTGGACGTGGTGGAGGGCTTCCAGCCGGGGTCCGTCCAGATCTGTCTCGCTGGGACACCCGGTGACTGTCTGACTCGAACTGCTAGACAGGGATCCAGTGATTGTTCCATGGGGGTAACTTCCCCCCTTTGGTCGGCGGAACTGTACTTGTGCTGCCTGCTGCTCCTGACGTCTTTCTCTGCTAGTCTGGTCTGAGACCGCCATTATCTGTATTGTAGCTCGAGACTTGGATTCCCTGCTTTTCACTCCTGGCCTGCCCTATTCCGATCCTATGCACACTCTGTGCCTATGGCATTAGACAGGAGAGGACAGGGTTGAGATGAACTTGCCTCGGCGGACTGCTACTTCATTACATGGACAGATGGCCTGCTTGCGGCTGTACAAGTATGATCGATTCCTCTTCATGTTCCTGATGTCTGAGTTTGGAGTGATTTCATCTTCTCGTGGGTTCTAACTGTGCTCAGATGGGGGGTGGGAGCAGATGGTCTTTTTATCTGTAATGTTCCTTCTTTACTTTTTGACTCTTCTATATTTCGGGTTCCGATTAGGGCGACAGGCACGCTGCTGTAAGGGTGGGCCGTAGCCTTCTGCAGGGGTGCAGGGTGGTGTGGGTGAGATGGGGTCTGTATTTTCGTTTTTTCTTTTCTTTATTTAGTTCTATGGCTCTTATGTATCCCTTTTCCGGTACGCTGCGTCTGCATGCAGGCCTCATGGGGTGTCTTTTGACAGTATAGGACTTATGTTCTTAGTGCTAATGATATTGACTGCACACTTACGCATCCTTCTTACTCCGATCCCGTATGCGGGTCTATTCTTGAGTGCCCGATCCGCCATGGGGCGCATGCCGCGGCGCCGCGTTCTTTCTTCCCTGTTTTTCATATTCCTTCTTTCGTTGTCCTTTCCTTTTCCCTTTTTCTGGGTTGATATAGCGGATGGCTATTTTTGTGTTGCAACTCTGACTTCCTTGAAATGTAATAGTACGTATTCTAGTAGTAGCGGGTAGGTGGTTGGCAGTGGTGGGAATTGATTGACGGTGTGGGACTTAAGCTTTGCCTCTGTTAATTGTTGCTACTATTTCTGATTCTCACTGTTTCTTGTATTGCTGCTTCGCCAACGGCCCGCCATGGGATTTCGGAAATTAATAGCTGCAATATTCCTGCTATACTTCCTATCATAATATAAAATTAACCTTCTTTCATCCTGCTCATAGCGGTTTCCTTGGGTCTTTATGCTTAAACTGTTTGCTTATGTAATGCCGGAGAACTGCTGGAGAATTCTTTCCTGTTCTGTGCGCCCGTACTGTGTTGTGGCCGGCCCGATGGGTTGTAGGCCCGTATTTGTACGCTTCAACTTGCACAATAAAGGTTTAAAAAAAAAAAAAAAAGATTTTACATAGGATCTACCTTACGAGACCCAGACTGGTACATATGGGGCTTTCAGACTCAGGGCTGTGCAAAAGGCGATGTTGTCTAGTTGGTACCTTTATGCATATTATCTGGGAATGTGAGTATGTCACCACTTACTGGCGCAGCATACATAACACTGTACATAGAGTTCTCGGAGTTTCCCTGTCTCCAGAGGCAAGGAGGTGCTTACTTAACATATGGGAACCTACTGACTTAAACACTTCACAGACGCAGTGGGTCACTCTAGGTTATATGATCGCCAAGCCGAATATCGCCCAATTGTGGGGAGCGGCGCAGCCCCCTCCTTGGAAAGATGGGAAAACAATTTAGATTGGTGTATGAAAACTACGTACCTTGTGAGGGGACGCCCTCAGAAATGGTCATTGATTTGGGGGCCTTGGAACAGTTACAGAGGAGAAATATGTACACCACCCATGAATGCTGTCCCTGATTATTCCCCCTCTCCGTGAAGTTCTGATATAATTTTGAGTTTTGTTTATCCTGTGACCCCACAATGTATACTCGGCTGCGGTATTTGACCCACTGTAATGTACATTTTCTGCTGATGTTTGTTTCAATAAAAAGAAATATAAAAAAAAAAGATATGCTGGGAAGGTCATTGCATTTGCTTTAAAGTCTAGATGCAAAGATGTTAATGCTATCAGAGATGCACCTTGCTTTCAACAGAGTCACACATTTTGATGAAGCATGGATATGTAATAGAAATCAGTGACCTTTTTTCATACCTACAATTCTAGACTTTAAATACCTCAAAGTGGTAAGGTTGCACAGGCCTGGTACTTGATTGGAGGTGGCTGAATGGCAGGGTTGCTCCGTTTGGGAAACAATAATTTGATGCTTCTTGTGACCATCACGGTACAAAAGGGGGTGGTGATGGACGGAGCATCTGAATCAAACACTCCCACCCAGTCAAAAGATCTGGGTTTAATCCATCACCGTTCTTTAGCCCACTCTGTCACCCCAGTTCAGACATGGCTATATGCAAATCAGTCTGACCCTGTGCCTCATGGGAACTTTCCAGCCCGAACTGTCAAGCCATGTCTTCCCTGGACCGGAAAAAAGCTTCCGAGGACCGGTTTCTGGCGTTCCAGCCGTCTTCAGCCCGGCTTGCTTGAATCCAGTGGCAAAGTGAGCAGGGGACTCACGTCTGAGCATACCCTGCCTCACTTATGGCGGCCAAAAGCGGTACAAAAGGGGGTGGTGATGGACGGAGCATCTGAATCAATCAAACACTCACACCCAGTCAAAAGATCTGGGTTTAATCCATCACCGTTCTTTAGCCCACTCCTCCACCCCAGTTCAGACATGGCTATATGCAAATCAGTCTGACCCTGTGCCTCATGGGAACAGTCCAGCCCGAACTGCCAAGCCATGTCTTCCCTGGACCGTAAAAAAGCTTGTGACCATCACAGCATCTGTTAGGGTGTTCCGGGGCACTTATTTACTAGTTGATGTACCAGTGTTTTGATAGATGTCTTGAGGAATGTACAGGTGCCACCTAAGTGAGAATACAAATTTTATTTGTCATCCATTGCTGATTATACCTTATTGTCTGCAGATGTCATGTGCTGGGTATAGATCTGTGAGCTACTCCCTAGGACTTTATGAAGCCACTCAAGAAACAAACGGGAACAAGAGATCCCAATTTTATATATAGTACATGGGAGCGGTGTTTTAGTGCGAAGAGATGCTTGGCATTATTTAAAACTGGTATGTACCGGTTGAGATTTGTATGGCGCAAACCTACCATAAAACCAACTGAGTGTTGAACAAGGCCATGGCTCCTGGGAAAAACAATTTTTTGCGGAAAAGGTTAATGGTAAACTGGTAAACTATCAGGTTTAGTACTCCTTGAAGTGGTGTGACTTCAGCTTTTTTCTCAGATTTAGAGTTTGTGTTCATCTGATGTTGACATGGATGCTAGTACAGATCCTGGGAGCATGAGCCAGAGAAGGCTTGCCTTCTGTATTTTTTTTGTGTGCAATGGTTTGACTTTAGTATGGCAATTTTGAGGTCTTGGTCTTCCATTGTTCCCCAGATGTGGGCAATTTTATTTTCCAGATAAGCTTGGGTCTTCCTGTTGAGATCTGTCGTATGCAGCTGTTTTTAAGAAGATTCAGGCTGCAAGGAGGAGCAAATGTAGATCTTTAGGCATGGGGTTAATGTGAACAAATTTCTTAGAGCCCTTAATGAGCCAAGCCTGTAGGATTCTTTTAAGGGATGCTAAGGTATTATTGAGGAGACCACTGTTTTGAATGATTCCTCCATTCACATGGGAGAGGACTAAGGCATGAAGTCATCTTCCAGGAGAAATGGCTTCACTTTCTTCCAGAGGGATTGTTGGAACCAAGTTAGCCTGGTCTTCTTTTCATTGTGGTGTTTAAAAGAGAGATCTGTGTCAAGGTGGAATGCCTACTATTTTGCATTGTCTGTCAGCATGGGGGGTGGGGGGAGGGTTAGTGAAGCCTTGCGGATTTAAGATGGCCAGTCAGGCTTGAATCTGGGGTTGTTTGGTGCTGTTGGCCCCCAGAAGGTATTCAGTCTAGGGTAGAAGAACAGATTTATGATTATTTTATGACAAACCGGCTCATTGTCCTCAGACTGTTGTCTTGCTTTGCTTGTCTTTGAAACGTTCATTTCTATTAACCCCAATTTCAAAAATATCAGAAGCATGTGGTATCCCTTGCAGTATATTGCTTTAACTGGACAATAGCAGGACATGAGTCACTAAACAAATTTGAAATACATTACATGTTTCAGGCAGGGCAACATGCACAGGCTCTTACCGCCTAATGCCAGGCTACATAATGGTTTCAGTGGATTCCGGACGTGTCTTTTTTAAACGGCAGATGTTACATTCCACAGTAGATTATACAATCACAAAAATACACACACCATGCAAGCCACTTGCATGCCTCTTCGTAAGCCAGTCGTATAGCTTACAATTTCATATGACATTCAGCTTCCCTTCTTCATGTATCTCTCTAAAGATGTGGCATAATTGGTAGTAGAGACATTAGACCAGACCTAAAAAATACCTCCAATGACAGATGCTGTGCAAGTGACTTACACCGTTATCAATTATGAAAAATTGCCATACTCAATACATTTCTAAATTTTTTACTTTGTATTTGAAGTGTTTGTGCACTCACAAATTGTCTAACCCTTTATTCTAGATTGGAACGAGTACTATGGACAATCCATTGTTGAAGTACAGTGCAAAAGAATATTTCTTCAAAGCAGCGTTGTGCCATTTTATTGTTGATGAGCTAAATGCTAAGGTTAGTAATCTCCATACCCAAAGTTGTGGCTCTTTCAGAGTAAAAGAAATTAAATAAATTATAAAACTTCATAAATAAAGTTCAATGCTTATTCACTTCACTTGGTTAAGAAGTGTTTAATCTGTGTCCATTATCTAGAGAGTCTGTTCTCACTGGCACCTTAGGAACAGTCACTAGTGACTATGAATGTTTGTCATTGCCTACAAGGTAGTAATCAGCCCCTGAGAATGCTGCAGCAATTATGGCAAATGTTTGTAGAGTGAAACATGATCCTTTGTACATATCTGTGCAGTTTAACATTTGTATTTTATTTTAGTATGACCTGTGCTAAACTGACCTGGTTTTTAGACCCTTCCACATCAAACATAATCACAAGCTAAACTTGCCATTCCCACATGACACTCCTTCCTCCAACATTCTGGCAGCTTTTTATGTTAAGTCACTAACGCCCTGACCCTACCCTGCCTGGACATTACAAGCCCGATACCTGGTGTTTCGTACCCCAGTAAAGACCCATTCAAAACTGGTATTGTTTTGCATAGAGTTACTCCAATTTTATGTTTTATTGCAGATGATTGACTGTTGGCTGTCTTGTGAGAAACTGGTATGGTACAGAGCCTGCACTGGTGTCCCAACCAAGATGGGATAATTTGACAACACAAGGGCAGTTTGGACTACTATGATAATGTCAGTGTGGGAGTCAATATTGAGAAGTAGGCTTATGGTGGCCTCTGCCTCTGTTTTGACTTGCCACCTTTCCCTTCTAAAGTAGAGAAGGGTGGTGTATTGAGGCAATCGGAGCTATTGCTCTTGTTTGCAGGCATCTGTGATTGTATAACTTGGAGGGGAAATCTTGTGATATGGTAAGTGCAGTATAGCTCTATTTGGTACTATGAGGGGAACACTGACTTATTAGCAGTTTCTGATTCTTCAGAGCAAGAAGATTTTTTTTTGTATGCATGCATCCTACACCAAGGGCTCAGTTTACCTCAGAGGGTTGGAAATGACAACTTTCCATTATATACCCAATGGAGTACTGGCTTTACTGCTCTCTTGTGTGCTTTAATCACCACATTCCCGGACGTCTGTGTGATCTGACTGCTTTGATCTGAAGATGACACAACATTCTCAGCCCAACCACAATATTGTTGCTGTGTCTAGATGCTACCCTATGATTTATCTACCCACTGCAAGTAGTTTTTCTTTTATCTATTATACACCTTTTCATTCCCTGGAACGATAAATCATAGTTTTATCTGTTATGGCAAAACTGCTTTTGTTTACCAGATCTTTTTTTATCAATAGTTTATTGATGAATTACATATTACAATGTATACATGATAGCTTCTGTTAAATGGTTCGCAAATAATTTTCTGTCAAAATGTTGGTAGAGATCATTTTCAAATGTATAATTCTGCTCCTCAACAACCTATATTGGGGTTGTTGGGGGAGTAGAATTATACAGTTCAACCTTTTACGTTATATCATTCTCCCACTTTATCATGGCAGAGATGTCATTCTTCATCCACAGAAACGTGATCCATGTGGCCAAGAGCAGTATCAGTTGTGTAAAATGTAAAACATTCCATTCTTTGCTCTTTTTTTTAGGGTGTAAGGTGAATATATATTTAGCAGCCTCACATTCTATCATCCAACCTCTGAATGCAGCGATAGGGGTGAATTATCTTCTTCCAATGTTGTGTGATCTCTTCACATTCCCATTTCATGTGAAATGTATATACAACACTAGCACATAATCTTGGTAATTGTTAGAAACATTCCTGTCTAATTAACAGTTTGTGGGTCCATTTTGATATTTAATTTTGTAACCCAGATCAGAGTTTGGAATTCGCCTGCTGTCATGATGGGGCCTCGCTAATTGTATGACTTCACACAAAGCTGTGTTGATCCTCCTTTCTTTGCCACATGATAAACAACATCTTATAACACAGTTAATCAGGGTTTTTGTGAGGTAATCCCAGACAGAATAGACAAATCATATGCTTGAACTCTGCATAGTGTTATTATATTCAATTGAAATTCGGTAGTATGGTTTCACAAACCTATTATCAATTAAAACATCAGTGAGAGTGCCACTTCAATCAAGCAATCAATAAATAATCTTTATTCAAACACTATAAAGATCATGAAAGATTCAGTTCATACATATAAAAATAGGAGTGCAAAAATCATCTTGAGATTGAAACCATAACATCAGCTATATACAAATTTGTTAATGGTTGTTAGACCTGGCACCATTGGCGTGGGTCTCCCTTCCATTTTTGCTTTTGCCTCATGTATTTTTGCTGGTGTTAGATGCTTTGGGCACTGTGCCACTGCTGTCCAGTGCCACAGTGCAAGTATTCCCTATTGTAAATTGATTATTTAATCAGTGGTTCCATGTTTGGCTATTTGGTTTACTTGTCAGACCCTAGTCTAGTGCACTGAGTGTGCCCAGGGCATGTAAATCCAAAATGTTGCTGGTGGACTTGCAGCACTGGTTGTGCCACCCACAGAAGCAGCCATGTAAAATGTGTCTAAGGTCTGACATTGCAGAGCCTGCGTGCAGTCTGGTACTGTCATACTGACTGGGCAAGTGCACCCACTTCCCAGTCCCTAAACCTTCCCTTTTCTTCATATCAATCACCCCTATGGTAGGCCCAAGGGCAGGGTGCATTGTAAGTATAAGGTAGGACAAGCCCTGATGTGTGTGGCATGTCCTAATAGTGAATTACAGCCATTTTCGTTTTTCACTATTGCAAGGCTACCTGTTCTCCATAGGCCAGAATGGGCTGTTAGAGTTATTACATTTTATAATCCTAACTGTCTCAGAGAACATGGTAGAAATTCGAGTTTAGTATGCCTGAACTCAGAATAATAAAATACATCTTTTAGTAAAGGTAATTTTTATATTCTGTGTTTGCAAATACCACTTTTAGAAAGTAGATATTTGCTTGTCTAACCATTCAAACCTGCCTCTGCTAGGTTGTGTATTCCTATGTCTGATTTTGTGAGTGACAGGGCTGGGGAATTCCAGGAGACAGGCTGAGTCACCCAGTGGTGAATAAAGAGATCTGCATCTAGATGGGAGGGAGGAGTTGCACCTGAACCTTTAATAGGGCTGTGCCTGCCTTCCACAATGCTGGCTCCACCCCCTGGGGAGTGGCTGATGTCTCTGCCCTGCACACTGAAAGAAGAGAAGGAGTCCTGTCAACAAACTGCTCCAGGACTGTACTTGCCTTCCACAATGCTGGCTCCACCTCCTGTGGGGCGTCTGATGTGCCTGCCCTGCACTGTGAAAGGAAAGGAGAAGTCTGGTAAACAGAGTGCTTCAGAACTGGTTTGGACTGGGCAAAGGCCCCTCTCCCCTCAGAGAACAAAGGATTTTGGGGTAAAAATATTGGCACCCTTATCCCATGAAATTAGATCCATTTTGGACTACAAGAAGAAACCTTTACTGAGGAGAAGATCCTGAAGAAACTGAGGAGAGACTATTCCCAAGCTGAAGTGCTGCTTGGGGGATTGGCCTGCAGTGGTTGCCTTACTGCCAAAAGAAGGAGAAAGTAACTTTGTGTACTTTGCTTTCAACTTGTGAAGGATCTCCAAGGGCTTGGAAAAGAGCTTGCCTCCTGCTGAAGTCTCAGTGACAACAGACTTCCCCCCCCAGGTCCCCAGAGTTCGTTTGGAAGTGCCTGCTGCTGTTTTGGGCCTTCTGAGGAACTGCGTGTCGCAAGGAGCTGGAAGCGCGACTCAAGGAGAAGAAGCGTGTCGCCGTCGCTGTGCCTACCGTCGCAACTCCGAAGGAGGGTGTCGCCGCTGTAACTGTCGCACTGCACCACATCGGAGAGAAGCGTGCCGCAGCAAAGAGGAAGCGTGTCTCCTTCGCTGCTGCTGCTGTCGCAACTCCGAAGGAGGGTGTCGCCGCTGTAGTTGTCGCACTGCACTGCATCAGGAGAAGAATCTCGCAACGAGGTTGGAGCGTGTCCTCGTCGCTGTGCCTGCCGTCGCAACTCGGAAGGAGGGTGTCGCCGCTGGAACTGTCGCATTGCACCGCATCGACCAAGAGCACCTCGCATCCCCGAGAAGCATGCCGCATCTGGAAGATCTTCACGTCTTTATTTCTTTGTATCTGAACTTTGCCGCATTTCCCATCGCTGCGACATTGCTTGTCATGGAAGCGCAACGCAACTTAAGGTACATTGACGCAGTGTTGCATCTAAGAACTGAACTGAACTAAGCTTAAATCTACCATCTTAAAGTAATCATAGTGTGTATTTTTGTTGTTTATGGTCTTGTGGTAACTCTATATAAAGTCTACTTATTTTTTATATAAAACCTGTGTGGTGTCCATTTGTAGTTTTGTCACTGGGTTACTGTATGTGATCACAACTGCTTAACTTACAACGCCTCTTAAATAAGCCTTGGCTGCTCGCACCTCATAGCCTATAGGGTGAGCAGGGGTTATTTTAGGAGTGTAATCCCCCTTTCCCTGACTAGAGGAGAGGGTCCCTATTTGTCACAAGTACCTACCTGTGCCAACTAGAGACCCCCAAATCTAACAATGGTCATAAAGACAAAAATCACAAAAAGACATTTTTTTTATATTGCTCGGTCACAAAGCAGATTTTCTAATCCCTAATACCAAATTGTTAAGCCACATAAAATTAAAATAAAAATAAAATTGACTTGACTGAAGGCGACAATCCTTTTTTTCTTGCTCCTCATAGTCAAGGTAAGACTTGGATTATGAAAAAAAAACAAGGCAAATTTTCACGTCCAATCAAGACTTTTTTAAAGCAATTATATAACAAAAAGTCATACAAACTGCAAATTGCATTTCACAAATAAATAAAAACATAGTACTTCAAAAGTGCTCAACAAAGAAAGGGGAATATATCAAACAGTCAGTAAGTAACGTTTTCGTATAGCTGATTTCAGAAAACATCCTACATGAAAATAGACCAAGGGATTTACCAGCAATCCCAAGAACTAAAGTGCAGGCTTATACTGTAGGAACCCATATAGTTTGAGAACAGGTTTTTAAAACGTTTTAGTTTGCAGTTCAAAATAGTTAAAGAACAAATGAAATGATCTAAGGTTTGAACTGATGACTCCTCACACTGGTACGCTAAAATAGAGGCTTTATCGTACTCTCTGAGAGGGACAGAAAGCAAAGATCTGATTGTTCTCAGCCGCAATTTGGCTAAAAAAGCTCTTTCCCAGTGGCTTAAAACCCAAGTCAGGTATGACTAGATGGAGTTGATTATTGGATCATGACATAAATGTGCAACAAAAGTTTCTTCAGTTCCTCTTGTTCTCTAGATGTCACCTTGTGTTTAACAAGTAGCGTTTTAATTCTGGAAATATCCACGTTGGCCAAAGAATGTGGAGAAGTAAACGATTCATTCCTATGAATGGCTTTAGAGGTGTAGTGAACATATTTTAGCCAGGGAATAGCGGTGCCCATCTCAGAACTCCTACAGTCGGAAATAATCTCCTGATTAAGGGTTGTAGGACCTTTAGACCAAACTGAGACTCAGAGCATTAGAGGTGCAACCTTGATCATCTCAGATTCATAGTCCTACACCAATTCCTCATGTAAAAAGAGGCGCAGTGTCGAGGGGAGAAGGCAGAGCAAACACTGTCAAAATCTATTCTCCTGCTTGTGCACTGTAGTTCTGTCCTACTCACTACCTCACGTATGCCTCTAAAGCCAGCATTATAGGCGCACTTTTTACTCAATTAGTGAAGTCAAACAAAGCCCCCACAGAATGTTTGAAGCACAAACAATGGTTTGCTATACAGGGAAGCCAGGAACCTTTGGAATCAAACACAATTCCAAAATAAGGGAAGTTGGTGACCTGCTTAATATGCTTACCCTTAATCCAGTATGAACCAGTTTTAAAGTCTTTCAGACTACATCCCATACATTCGGTTTGGATATGTTTAAATCCAAAACTAGGTTGTCCATAAAAGTAACAAAGCTATTAATTAGAGCCCTCAAACCATTGGGGATTCAGGCTATCAAGACTGCAACATCTGCATAATGCAGAGCCGTTACTGAGGTGGACTTAATCTTAGGTAGGTCCTTCCCAGAAGTCTGTAGGGTGACATTCAGTCCATTTAACCCCTTCCCTGCTGGCCCGTTTCCGCCCCGTGCGGTAAACAAACGAACAGGGGCGGGCCATGACGAACCCCAGCCGTCATCAGCACACGAGCACCGTAGTGCATGACGGCTGGGGTTCGTCACCAGCATGGAAGGGGTTAAATAAATGAGAAGCAAAATGGGTGCCAGGACACAGCCCTGACAGACACAACACTGTAGATTAAAAGTATCTGTATAGTCAACTCGTGGCCCATACCTTATAGAAGCAGTCACCCCTGGTGCAAAGCCCGCAAAAAGACAACTAAATATTCAACTAGCCCTAACTCTAAAAGTATTGCCCATAGTTTGCTGCGGTTGACTCTGTCTAGAGTGCTGCTTAGGTCCTTAAAGGAGAGAAGCAGCCCACCCTTTGACTGTTGCATATTTGTTAATGATCAGGTAAGGGTTGAGGCATTGATTGTTCAACTGTACCAAGTCCCTCTCTAAAACCATTTTGCATAGGAAAGAGTACTTGGTTACAGGATGCCCAGTTCTCAAACCTGTTAAGAACAATGCACAGAATGATCTTGATCATAGAATCAAACAAGGAAATTGGTCTATAACAACTAGGATCTTATCTGCATCCCTTTTTATAAACTGGAATTACCACAGCTGTATGCCATGAAGTAGGAAGGTCACTGGTCACAGCACAATCGACCACATTAGGGATTTGAGTGCCACTTCTTATGAAGCATTTCAGTGCCACGTCTGTGAGGTGTCATTTAGCATGACAACATTTCCAGCTACATGCTTCAAAACCTGCTGACCATGTAGACCATTGTTTTCCTGCCACCAAATACAGCTGTCAACAAGGTAGATGTCAGTGTTTTGAACTTTGATCTAACTAAGTTTTCTAAACATGAGTAAACATGAGTACTACCCGAGGAGAAACCACCACCTCCAACCTCTCTATGGGTATGTAGTGCATAAGTTCAAACTCCTTAGGTATGTGTTGCAGGTGTAGTATAAAAGGGTTTCCTAATCCTCGATTTTCATAACAATTCTGCATGGCGTCCCATATGACCCTTGCCATTTGACAAGGTTTTCAACATACCATCAAGTGTATGAAACTGCCTTTCTGGATGTTGGTGAACACAGAATAGATATTTAGGGGGAATCATAATTTTGGCCTCTGCCACTCTATCCTTAAATGATGGACAGCTTAGGTCATCATTATGATAACGTCCTCAGAACCAAACAGTATGTATGTTTCATTGACTATAGTGCTGTTGTCGATGGCATCAACAGGAATATTGTGGACAAAACCTAAGAATGATGTTTGTATGTGTAGGGAGGCAATTGAACTTTGTGTACAGAGCATCTGATAAAGACTGCTAGCCGTAGATTTCTTACCTTGGAATTATCCCCAGGTGTCTGGATCTGGAAATTTTTCATGAGGACCATGAGTGCCAGCAGGTGGCATCATTCGGCTCCAAGTGGCGCCATCCGTGCTGGAAGTAGAGTGCGTAGTACCTGTGGAGAGGCCATCTCAGCGTGCTGACATTTCTTATTTTCTTTCCGTACCAGTCAGTGTAGATCCAGGAAAGAGCTACTTCCAGTCACTTTCTGACTGACTTTTTTTTTTACCCTTTTATTGAAGATTGTTGGAACATTTTCTCCTACTGTGGCAGGGATGTCCACACAGTAGGCTGGCTTTAAGCCCTGTGGGCACCTGTCACCAGCAAATGTCGGTAACGGACCCACACTTCGTCTGGTTCTGGTACCTTGAACATAACCATGATGCCAAGACCTGCATCAATTGTCACGCCATACACCTCAAGATCTTGAGGGAGCCGTCCCTCAATCTCCTCAACGTGCTATGCCTCGATGGTCTCGATCCTGGTCTAGAGGAAGGTCCCATCATCAGTCGCAGTGCCACTCCAAGCGCTTATCGTCGAACTCAAAGTTGTCCGGACATTCAGGTAAGTCCCACAAGCACAAAAAGAGTAAGAAGTTGAAGAAGGATTCGACTTTGCTCCATCCGTCTAAGTCATCTGACGAGACAAGGGAGCATTGGCTTTCAAGGCCTAGCTCCGCGGTTGAGCCTGTATCAGTGATGTCTCTGCACCTCCGGGAGTTTCCAGAAGCCTCAGTGACCCCGCCCAACTCTGTGGATTTTATGAGGACATGCAACTCCTATTTGGGTAGACCATGTCCACTGGAGCGCTTATGGGCCCCGCAGGCTTGGGAGGGACCCCTAATGGGCTTTGGCAGGCAGATTCGCCCCGCGCCAGTCAGGCCCCTTGTTTCCATGGACAGATTCAGACCAGCGCCACTCACGCCACCTCTACCTCCCCCGGCTCCGACTCCACTGCTGACTACACGGCGCCACCCCATATGTACTCCCAACTCCGATAAAGAGTTGGATGGGTGTCGTCTGACGCCAACTCTGGTACTGATGGGAGGCCTTCCATCTAGGCCAGGCCGGAGTCTGTGCTGTATTTCTATGCGCTAGGACTTGGGGATGACTGGGAGGGCCACTGCACCCTAATGAAAACTAGCCCTTAGATGTCACCAAGGATACTTGGTGTGAGTATTTGGCAGTGGACTGGACACCTCCCTAGGTACTGGCTTGGTCTCTCCTCCTACCATGGCTATGAAGGAGGGAGCTTTATTTGCTATGGTGGTGAGGAGGGCGACCGAGGTCCTGGACCTTTAGCTGCCCTCCGTGGCTGTCAAGATGTATGTCTTGACACAGGTGCTTCAGCTAGTAGTCACCCCTTCCGAACCACTTCTCCCTTTTAATGAAGCCCTCATGGACGTCTTACTCTGGGCCTGGTCCAAGCCCAGCACAGGGGCTCCTGCTAATAAGACAATTGCCCGCTGCCCTCGCCCTGCCCCAGAAGACCCAATTTCCTCACTAAGCACCCCACCCTAGAGTGCCTGGTGGTCCGAGCCTGCACTTCCAGCATAAATCCTGGTGCATTCCCTAGCACTCCACTGGATACGGAATCCAAGAGGCAGAATACCTTGGGAAAGAAGAAGTTTTCTTCTGACAGTCTGGCACTGTGGTCGGTGAACAACGTGCCTTTTGGACCGATACTCCCATTCACTCTGGGACTCGGTTGCACAGGTCCTGCCTATGGTCTTGGAGGAGGCCCGAATCATACTCTCCCAAGCTATTACTGATGGCAGGGATGCAGCTAAGTTTGCCATATGCTGTGGGCTGGATATGACTGACTCACTAGGCAGAGTGGTTTCATCATCAGTGGGCATTACGTGCCATGCCTAGTTGAGAACCGCTGGCTTTTCGGGGATTTCCAGGCCTCACTCATGGACATGCCTTTTTGTGGCTCCCATGTTTTCAGAGGCAAGGCAGACTCATTGCTGGAGCACTTAAGGACAGCAGGGCTACGCCCACGTCCTCAGGCCTTTCCATGGTCCCTCACCAACCACTGTCCTCCTTTCACTCCTTTCGTGGCCACGGAAGGGGATTCCAGCCTAGTCTCTACCCACCCAGAAACCACAGCCCTCAGGCTTCCTCAGGCTTCCTCAGGCTTCTCAATCCTTGTGCGGCTGATAATGTGGCTCCCACAGACCTCGTGGGTCAGGTAGACAGAGATCGGGCTAGTCCACCCCCTCCTCCCACCACACACCCCAGCAGCCGCAGCCTCCAAGCTTTTTTTTAGTTTGCCCGCTGACCATCATGGACATTAAGTGAGTTCGAATTTGAGGTATTTGTAAAGGGCATAAAATACGCCATCACCTGCACCACTAGAGTCATTAACATCCGACCACTGGGTTCTCCAGATTATTCATAGGGGCTACTCCCTCCCCTTTGTAATTACCCCTTCAGCCACTTGCCACCCACTTTTGACAGGCTTACAGAGGACTACACCTCATTACTCTGCCATGAAGTGGCAGCTTTCTTGGCCAATGGAGCCATAGAGAAAGTGCCGGCATCAGAAGTAGGTCATGGTTGTTATTCCTGCTACTTTCTGGTAAACAACCGGAAAAGAGGTATTCATTTTAGCCTAGACCTGCACCCTCTCACTTTCTTCCTGAACAAGGAGAATTTCAAAATGCTCATGTTCGTTCAAGTCCTGTGTGCTCTGGACCCAGGAGAGAGAATGGTACTGCCACATCCCTGTCCTACCTGCCCACTGACATTACATGCTGGTCACAGTAGGCTACGAGCACTTTAAGTTTCCTTTGCTCTCATTTGGCCCTTATAGCGCCCCTTGGGTGTTCACCAAGGTGATGGCAGTGATTGCAGCTCATCTGCAGCATTCAGGGGTACCAGTCTTCCCCCAACTCGATGACTGGCTGTTGAAGACTAGCTCGCCTCGTCCCCCACCTCCAGACTACGGTGGACCTCCTGCACTCTTTAAACTTGCCGTAGTCACACCTGATCCCTTCTCAGATGCTCCAGTTCATCAGAGCTGTTATGGACACAGTGAGTTTCAGACTTCTCCTCTGGAAGCAGTGAGTCCAGGATATTAAAGCTATGATCCCCATATTTTGCCCTCTATCCTGGGTTTGGGTGAGACTGACTCTGAGGCTGCTGAACCTCATGGCCTCCTACAGCTTGCTAGTGAGGCATGCCCACTGGCATATGCGATCTGTGCTGTGGGACGTGAAGTTCCAATCGGCATCAGAGGAATCTCTCTGACATGGTCCAGATATCCAGTGGTGGCTGACGAACCACGATTGAGTCAGCAGCAGACTCTCCCACTTCTATAACCAGATCTGGTGGTAGTGAAAGACATGTCACTCCTGGGATCGAGCGGCCATCTGGAAGAGGGTGAAAAACAGAGGACTCTGGTCTCCAGCGGAATCCGAACTCCACATCAACCTTTTGGAGATCAGTGAAGTCCGACTGACATTGAAACACGTTCTACCCTCCATCAGGGAAGGCTAGTGCAGGTGTTCACGGACAACACCACTGCCATGTGGTTCTGCAATAAATAGGGCAGGGCCGTGGACCCTCTGTCATGAGGCTCTGCTCCACAGGACTTGGCTGGAACATCAGGGAATTTCCTGATGGTTCAACACCATGAAGGCTCTCTAAATTCCAGAGCAGACACACTCTTCCAAAGATGCCCAATGGATCACAAATGGCGTCTCCAAACGGAGGTGGTGCAAGGTCACTTTCAACAGTGGAGAGAGCTTTGGTTAGATCTGTTTGCCACCGCCTAGAACGCACAATGCAAGCAGTTCTATGGGCTGGAGTTTCCAGGTGGCTCTACTCAGTGGAGCTCCGGCCTCCTATACGCCTTTCTGCCAATACCACTCTTGCCCAGAGTACTCAAGCAAATTAGGAACAAGACTGGGCCCAAGTCATTCTTGTGGTTCCGGAATGGGCTTGGAGAGTCTGGTATCCCGAGCTATTGAGCATATCTATTGGTCCTTCGATCATGCTGCCCTTTTTGGAGGATCTTGTGTTGCAGCAGCAGGGCTAGGTTGTCCACCGGAACACTCCGTCTTCATTCATGGAGATTGAGCAGCGACAGTTGACAACTTTTGACCTTCCGTCCAAAGTCTGTAATGTTATCTTGGCAGTTTGGCGTCCCCCCAAAAAGACGGTAAATGCCCGCTGTTGGGACACGTTTGTGGCATGGTGTGCAGAAAAACAGGTTCATACCTTATCTGCAACCCTTTCCCAACTTCTATTGTTTATCCTTACCCTAGCCCAGCAGGGCTCTTCATTGGGCACATTGAAAGGCTATTTATTTGGTATCTGCATTTCTGCTGCTGCCAGATCAGCCCTCCCTCTTCAAGTCCCCTATTATAAATAGGTTCCTTTAAGGTCAGCAACATGTTTCCTCCAGCTTCCTTTGTTATGCCTGAATGGTACCTCAACTTCTAATGTGTGATCCATTTGAACTGCTTCATTGAGCCCTTTTAGGCTTGTTAGCATCAAGATATCCTTTCTGGTGCCCAGAGGGTCAGTGAACTGCAGGTGCTGTCATCTCAGCCTCCATAAACTTTGTCCCAGACAAACTGGTCTTTCTACTCAAACATCTTTGTTGCCGAAGGTAGTACCTCCATTCCACGTAGGCTAGTCCATCACTTTGCTTAACTTGTATGCTCTACTTCATCCCTCTAAGGAAGAGGAGAGACTCCACCGACTGGGCCCAAAAAGAGCAATCTCATTCTTCCTTGACCTCACAAAACCATTCCGGGTGGACGATCAGCTCTTTGTTGGGTATGTCTGAGCCAAGAAAGGGAAGACCATGCAGAAAAAACCCTCTCCTAGTGGATTGTAATCTGCATTAAAATCTGCTACGCATTGGCCAAGAAGCAACAGGCAGAGAGTTTGCATACTCATTTCATCAGGGCAAAGGCTGCGACCAATGTGTTAGTACACGTAGTTCCAGTCCTGGTTATCTGCCAGGCAGTATTGTGAGCCTCACTACACACGTTCACCAGGCACTACTGCCCGGACAATCAGGTCTAGAGGGACGGGCACTTTGTCCGTTTAGGTGCTGTAGGACTTTCTGTTTTAAATTGGGTTTGCAGACCCTTCTACGGAGAGGTATTGCTTGGGTATCTATTCTAAGGTAAGGAATCTGTGGCTTGAATCCTCTATCAGATGGACAAGTTACTTACCTCTGTAATTTCTTAGCTGGTAGAGACTTTATCTAGCTGCAGATTTATACCAACCCACCCATCTTCCTAGCTCTGCAAATAGATTTCTAAGTGCAGGGCTACTGACTTTATTGACCCTAGTTCCACGCACCAGTGGTCGGTATTCTTTGTGGGTCTGCACTACTGGTGTGGTAAGTCTCCAAAAAAAACTGAAAGAAACTGACATCAGTGCGCTGGGGTGACACCTATAAAGGCACCAGGCATGTCACTTCCTTGCCAGTGACCATGTGGAGCCGGACAACTCCATCTCCTGGCACACTGGGGTACACCTCACAAAACATTTCCAAAACCTGTCTGACGCCTACGGATACTTTTAAGTTAAGGAATCGGCAGGCCAGAGAGAGTCTCTACCAGTTAAGGCGTTACCGAAGGTATGTAACATCATCAACAAGTTTGTAATATTATTTAGGGTGAGGAAGTATTTTACTGTTGTGGCAACACCTCTTAGAGAAGATGAAAGTAAAGTTTTAGTCATATTTTAATGAGTATGTAATTAGCTTTCTCCTTTTTGGATATAATAAAATATATTGATGGCTGTGAGTGCTTTATTTGTATTTCTTAAGATCAATTTATCTCGATTATTTTTAAAGATTTTGTACATTTGTTGGGGCCAGTAATGTTGATCTGTTGTTTTTGTGGGTGCAACAATTTTAAGCAATCACACAAAAAACTAAATTTAAATTTTAAGTTGACGGACAACTTAGTTCATGTAGACTGTTGCATATGTATTGGTCACCGTGTTGATCACATTTTATTTAAAAAATATTGCCTGAAGGATAGTGATAAACCCTCCCAGTATCTGATTGGCTCATTTGACTGGCTGTTGAAGACTAGCTCGCCTCGTCCCCCACCTCCAGACTACGGTGGACCTCATGCACTCTTTAAACTTGCCGTAGTCACACCTGATCCCTTCTCAGATGCTCCAGTTCATCAGAGCTGTTATGGACACAGTGAGTTTCAGACTTCTCCTCCGGAAGCAGTGAGTCCAGGATATTAAAGCTATGATCCCCATATTTTGCCCTCTATCCTGGGTTTGGGTGAGACTGACTCTGAGGCTGCTGAACCTCATGGCCTCCTACAGCTTGCTAGGGAGGCATGCCCACTGGCATATGCGATCTGTGCTGTGGGACGTGAAGTTCCAATCGGCATCAGAGGAATCTCTCTGACATGGTCCAGATATCCAGTGGTGGCTGACGAACCACGATTGAGTCAGCAGCAGACTCTCCCACTTCTATAACCAGATCTGGTGGTAGTGAAAGACATGTCACTCCTGGGATCGAGCGGCCATCTGGAAGAGGGTGAAAAACAGAGGACTCTGGTCTCCAGCGGAATCCGAACTCCACATCAACCTTTTGGAGATCAGTGAAGTCCGACTGACATTGAAACACGTTCTACCCTCCATCAAGGGAAGGCTAGTGCAGGTGTTCACGGACAACACCACTGCCATGTGGTTCTGCAATAAATAGGGCAGGGCCGTGGACCCTCTGTCATGAGGCTCTGCTCCACAGGACTTGGCTGGAACATCAGGGAATTTCCTGATGGTTCAACACCATGAAGGCTCTCTAAATTCCAGAGCAGACACACTCTTCCAAAGATGCCCAATGGATCACAAATGGCGTCTCCAAACGGAGGTGGTGCAAGGTCACTTTCAACAGTGGAGAGAGCTTTGGTTAGATCTGTTTGCCACCGCCTAGAACGCACAATGCAAGCAGTTCTATGGGCTGGAGTTTCCAGGTGGCTCTACTCAGTGGAGCTCCGGCCTCCTATACGCCTTTCTGCCAATACCACTCTTGCCCAGAGTACTCAAGCAAATTAGGAACAAGACTGGGCCCAAGTCATTCTTGTGGTTCCGGAATGGGCTTGGAGAGTCTGGTATCCCGAGCTATTGAGCATATCTATTGGTCCTTCGATCATGCTGCCCTTTTTGGAGGATCTTGTGTTGCAGCAGCAGGGCTAGGTTGTCCACCGGAACACTCCGTCTTCATTCATGGAGATTGAGCAGCGACAGTTGACAACTTTTGACCTTCCGTCCAAAGTCTGTAATGTTATCTTGGCAGTTTGGCGTCCCCCCAAAAAGACGGTAAATGCCCGCTGTTGGGACACGTTTGTGGCATGGTGTGCAGAAAAACAGGTTCATACCTTATCTGCAACCCTTTCCCAACTTCTATTGTTTATCCTTACCCTAGCCCAGCAGGGCTCTTCATTGGGCACATTGAAAGGCTATTTATTTGGTATCTGCATTTCTGCTGCTGCCAGATCAGCCCTCCCTCTTCAAGTCCCCTATTATAAATAGGTTCCTTTAAGGTCAGCAACATGTTTCCTCCAGCTTCCTTTGTTATGCCTGAATGGTACCTCAACTTCTAATGTGTGATCCATTTGAACTGCTTCATTGAGCCCTTTTAGGCTTGTTAGCATCAAGATATCCTTTCTGGTGCCCAGAGGGTCAGTGAACTGCAGGTGCTGTCATCCCAGCCTCCATAAACTTTGTCCCAGACAAACTGGTCTTTCTACTCAAACATCTTTGTTGCCGAAGGTAGTACCTCCATTCCACGTAGGCTAGTCCATCACTTTGCTTAACTTGTATGCTCTACTTCATCCCTCTAAGGAAGAGGAGAGACTCCACCGACTGGGCCCAAAAAGAGCAATCTCATTCTTCCTTGACCTCACAAAACCATTCCGGGTGGACAATCAGCTCTTTGTTGGGTATGTCTGAGCCAAGAAAGGGAAGACCATGCAGAAAAAACCCTCTCCTACTGGATTGTGATCTGCATTAAAATCTGCTACGCATTGGCCAAGAAGCAACAGTCAGAGAGTTTGCGTACTCATTTCATCAGGGCAAAGGCTGCGACCAATGTGTTAGTACACGTAGTTCCAGTCCTGGTTATCTGCCAGGCAGTATTGTGAGCCTCACTACACACGTTCACCAGGCACTACTGCCCGGACAATCAGGTCTAGAGGGACGGGCACTTTGTCCGTTTAGGTGCTGTAGGACTTTCTGTTTTAAATTGGGTTTGCAGACCCTTCTACGGAGAGGTATTGCTTGGGTATCTATTCTAAGGTAAGGAATCTGTGGCTTGAATCCTCTATCAGATGGACAAGTTACTTACCTCTGTAATTTCTTAGCTGGTAGAGACTTTATCTAGCTGCAGATTTATACCAACCCACCCATATTCCTAGCTCTGCAAATAGATTTCTAAGTGCAGGGCTACTGACTTTATTGACCCTAGTTCCACGCACCAGTGGTCGGTATTCTTTGTGGGTCTGCACTTCTGGTGTGGTAAGTCTCCAAAAAAACCTGAAAGAAACTGACATCAGTGCGCTGGGGTGACACCTATATAGGCACCAGGCATGTCACTTCCTTGCCAGTGACTCCACGTGGAGCCGAACAACTCCATCTCCTGGCACACTGGGGTACACCTCACAAAACATTTCCAAAACCTGTCTGACGCCTATGGATACTTTTAAGTTAAGGAATCGGCAGGCCAGAGAGAGTCTCTACCGGTTAAGGCGTTACCGAAGGTATGTAACATCATCAACAAGTTTGTAATATTATTTAGGGTGAGGAAGTATTTTACTGTTGTGGCAACACCTCTTAGAGAAGATGAAAGTAAAGTTTTAGTCATATTTTAATGAGTATGTAATTAGCTTTCTCCTTTTTGGATATAATAAAATATATTGATGGCTGTGAGTGCTTTATTTGTATTTCTTAAGATCAATTTATCTCGATTATTTTTAAAGATTTTGTACATTTGTTGGGGCCAGTAATGTTGATCTGTTGTTTTTGTGAGTGCAACAATTTTAAGCAATCACACAAAAAACTAAATTTAAATTTTAAGTTGGCAGACAACTTAGTTCATGTAGACTGTTGCATATGTATTGGTCACCGTGTTGATCACATTTTATTTAAAAAATATTGCCTGAAGGATAGTGATAAACCCTCCCAGTATCTGATTGGCTCCTTTGCCAAATTAAGTGACATCATCACATCCCTACCTTGATCTCCACCTGTTTTGGTACATCCTGGATTTGATCCAGTTGCCCTTAATGCCTCATATCAAACGTTTGGTGGAAGCTCTGGAGCAGCCAGTGACTTCTGGGCAAAGTTTGACATGGATAATGTCATGTAGCACTGGTCTCTCAGGGCATTCGGTTCTATTTCCTTTAAATTGTATTACAGCATACAGCCTTCGGTCTCTGAATTCTCAATTGGTAATTTGGGTAATTAGTCAAGAGATAATCCAGGAGGTAATACCATGCTTGCAACTCAGCTATAGCATGGCGGTCCGCCTTTTCTCATGGTTGTTGCTACTCGTCAGTTTTCAAGAGGGATAGCTCAGTGGACATGAGCCACTGCTGCAGTGAATGTGCTGAAAACCAAACAGTGAACTATCAAAAAGTAACGAGAGTACAAAATAAGCATATTACTGGTTAGAGATGTAAAGAAGACCAGTCTCAGTGGTTGCGGCTGTTCAACGACTTCTGTTTCAGGGCTGGCATCGGGCACAGTGCAGGGGACCAGCAATGATTCCAAATTGGCCCCACACAATGTTCTGGGACTGAATAATATTGGGGTTGGGTTAGTACTGCACAGTTGGAACCTAAAATCTCAGGGGGGGCTATGCCCTGGTAAATGCTGGATGAAGTCTAGATTTTCTAGTGTACAGATGACACGAGGTTTGGGTTACACTCTAGACAGCTGTATACTTATTGGGGACAGCTGGGCCTGCTAGTTTAGGGTTGTTGTGCTCGACTTCTAACAGCCTTATCTTGACAAACATAAAATGTTGAACAGTGGTTCAAATACGTCAGAATTTTAAGGTGACAGGCCACAGGGGAATAGGATAAAGAGGGAAAACTCTCAAATCGCTGCCTCATTCAGGAAGGGCACTAAAACAAGTGGGTTTCATTTGTCTTATTTAAACTGCCTTTTTACTCACCAAATTATACAGCCACTCCCAACTAAGGGTGTCATGGGAGCTTTCAGAGTCCGGTGTAACCAATATTTTCTCTGTCTCACCCTGCCACCCACCATATCTAAGTGTAGATAAAGAATATTTAAATTGAGAACCTGATGTACAAAACTGTTTTTGCTATCGCAAACACTGCGATTTGTTTGTTATGACTGCAAAAAAGTTCTTTCCAATTTAAGAAACCTATTTTAGGTGGTATGTCATTTACATAATTACCATTAGTTTGCAACCAGAATTCCAGTTGCAAATCATTGAAGAGTTAGAAACGTACAAACTAACGTATTTGCAGAAGGGAAGGAGCCTATTTTGCAACCCTTCCATTTTTATGTCTCGCCTACAGATGCAGCGCCATGCGCTGCTCGTGTAAGCAAGACTTATTGTTGCCGGGTAGCTTAGCGAAGTGGGACAGGAGAGGTGCACAAGCTTCTTAACACATTAGAGACAAATGGCTTTGACCGCGCGCTTTAGGAGACATGGGCTGTGAACGCGCGTGTATCGCTCCCCTACGCTTTCACTTTCGCGAGCGAGGCGCCTGTACAGCCCATGTGCATGCTCACGGCGTCTTGTTATATGTTCTAAAGAGCCGTTTTGTGTCTTCCAGGGGTTGTAGTTTGCATAGCAATGTTATGGTATTTGTCGGTTATAGCTGGCGCATGCATATTCCTCCATACCGTCCGTATATTTGTTTGTAGTTTGTGCTTTTTTCCTGCATCGTACACTGCCTCCATGCCAAGCCCATCTCAGGAGCGGCACATCGAGGCCCAGGAGGCGGGGCGGGCCAGACCCAGGAGGCGGCAGCTCTCCTCCTCGGCTCTCGAGCTTCCTGTCGCCGGAGAAGCGGTGGAGTCTCGAGGACCGTGCCCGCCCCCATCGCCAAGATGCCGAACTTCATGGCGGTGCTCTCTGGCCATTGTCTTCACGGTCGGAATGTTTACCACCGGCCTGTGAGTGTCCCAACTCCGGCGGCGGCTCCCCCTCACCCCCGAGGCCTTGGCGCGTGCTCGGTTCCTGCCTTTTGCGCTGACGTGTCCGGGCCCGCGCCACCCCCTCAGTACCGTGCTCACGTGGCGCCTGCAGCCAGAGGATGCGAGGGGGGTGCGCAGCCCGGTAACAAGCCTCTCCCCGGTGAGTTTAAAAGTTGTGACACAGCTAACTGACAAATGTTCACAAATTTACTGTAAAGTGTTACTAATGCGTTTGATTAACTGCTTCTGACAAATTAATGAAAATATATGGTAAATTGACACATTTTTTTATGGTCCGTCTTGTTCATTCTGCCTACTTTTCCATTCCCTATGGTATCACTTAACAATCCAATTGGTAAGTATCATGTTAATGGAAATGTATTCCATCTATTCTCTGAAAGCAGCAATTTGGGTCTGCAGTGTGGGCATTACAAGCAACGTAAACAGAAACGTTTCGAGTGCTGTCCTAAATTTGGAAAAAATACCACGTAAAGATGCAGATATTGTCTCTGCCTCTAGAAATGTGTTGGAAACAAGTGGATTAACGTGCATTAACCACATTACCACTAGATTTTGCCGATTTTATCCAGCCATTAACACGGACATAGTACTTGGCAGTTCCAGCTGATGGACATTTCATTGTGGATTGGGGAAAAACGCACCCAACTATCTGTGTTATTGCACCACCAAAAAAACTCGGAAACATCAAAAGTGTGCGGGAATCAGATTGCTGCACAATTTACCCACTAACGCATTCATCCTCAGATCTGTAAGTGAAACCGTTTGTTGGGAAATGTACTCGTGTAGATCACTTGTCCTTCTTCTGTTATCACTGCTCCACACACACTTGCTTGGCTCTAAGCAGGCCATTCAGGACTCATTAAAGCAAGCCTTGTTCGTGGTGTGTTTTGCCAGCAACATGATCAGCTCGCGCTTCTAGGAAGCGCAAGACTTTCCCATCAGTGAACATATGGGATTTTTCAGAAAATGTCCAGACTGACGTTTTCCTGCCCACATCTTCCTGCTCTTGTGACAATACACATTAGACATTGCACATGATGAATAACTTGTAGAAATGTGCCCTTAGGACTCTTTTTATACAGGCATCAGACTGAATTTGAACTGGCAATCACAGCCCCTTGCTGTATTGTTAAGTGTTTCCTAGTAAAATGAGCAATGGCTGCTGCTTAATCTAAAAACAGTATGTGAAAATATATTTCAAATGAAACCCTTTCATTAGAGTTTGGATCAAAAATACAGCTGTATGATGTTTGTGCCTGTATTGTTTGCATTAAAATTCCATGTTTATTTGCACAAGTTGGATAGCAGGCATTAACAATGCAAATGCACTTGATGTGAACGGTTAACCTTTTCAGCATATTTACTAATTGAGGATTCCCTTCCTATGCAATCTTTCAGAAACAAAGCGTGTGCCTTGTCAGGGGTAGTAAGCGCAACAGAAATACAATTTACACTTATATTTACTCATAAACACAACTCATCGATGTAGGCTGGGGTAATGTATATATATATATATGCTTGAAGTTTGCTATTTAGTCATACAGATCACCATTCCGTTCACAAAAAACACGCACAAGTGCAAGCCTCGGGTGTCAATGCACCAAAATGGCAGGGTTACCGGAAGTGACATTATGACCCTTTTGACTGCCAATGACATCTCAGAATTGGCTGCTTGTTCCACATGCTCAAATTCATTTCATATCCCCCAGACTAATTCACCACTTATTCTTTTTTGGTTCCTGAGTAGCGTGCTACTCACCTAAAAGCGCTTCAACACTTCATCAGGGGTAGCAAGCTCTATATAAATGCAAACCTTTTCCATCTTCTATTCCCCCCACTATCCTTCTCAATCCAAATAACAGACTAACATATCCACTACTCAAATTACTTTCACATTTCACTATACCAATTCACCACTAATCCTTTATGGTTCCGTAGTAGCGTGCTCCTCGTCGAAAAAACGCTTCCATGCTTCGTTAGGGGTAGTAAGCGCTATATAAATGCAATTACAATACAATACTATACTTACCGCCTCAGCAGCTTCCTATGTACTGGAAAAAAGGTGCAGCAAGTAACGAATACCACAAGAAAGAAAAACAAGCATTTACAATGCATTAGGTCTCGCATTATTAAAGCTTGAGCTATTGGCATTGTAAATGACAATGCCTTTTATTCATTTGCATTGGTGCGTAAACAAGCACTTTGTACTTATAGTCCATGCTTATGAGAAGCAAGGCTGGCCGTCTCTTTTACTGCCAGCCTTGCTCATTGTAAGCAAGGACTATACGTTCAAAGTGCGTGTTTATGCACCGTTTGCAGGTTTTAAAAACAAATGAATAAAAGGCATTATCATTTACAATGCCAATAGCTCAAACTTTAATAATGCGAGACCTATTGCATTGTAAATGCTGGTTTTAATTGGGGGAGTGGGGGGACTTTCGGGGTAGTAAACAGTGGTCCAGGAGATCACTGCCAACTCCCTGCCACATTAAAAAAAAAGTTTTTTTCAAATGCAGCCTTGCAGGCTACCCTCCCAGTGAAAATGATCACTCGGAGAGTGTTGCAATTTGCGAATTACCTAATGAATATTAATTCGGTAGGTCGAATGTTAACTAACTCTGAAACTTTATTTTGCAAAGCGACCTATCAGTACATGAGTTTCTGGTACCATATTGCGACTGCTTTTTGTGACCAGAACAATCGTACTTATGGCCGTGGTTTCTTTGCCAAAACAATTGATCAGGAACAACAATGTAGGGCCTAAAGTATTGGTTAAATAGTTAACCCCTTTGTACTTATTCTTGTGTCACATGTCAAAGTTGATAAACCGTCTATATGGAAGGCATTTTGTTTGGTACTTCCCTCGCTTAGGAACCAACTGCAGTCAAAAGAACTGTCGTCCATGGTGGAAGAATACTCTTGCATAGCACCACCTCCTTCACAGACTGAGTTACTAGAAGCGGTACTAATCAATATATTGATAGCTGCTTTGGCTTCTGAATCAGTATTTCCGGTCCCAAACATATATATATATTTTTTTTAAACGCACTTTATTGATTTTGTTTTTAAACCATCGCATCCATGAATACATTTTTCATTACTTTTGTAAGAAAGCATATAATACATTTGTTGGTGTCAGTGCAGTTGATATTGTACATTGAGTTTGTATATTTTAATCCAAGCACTCTCATTCCTCAATTTGGTTTCAGACGAACATTTGGCATCAATATACATTACATATGTGTTATGTTAACAACTCAAACCACCCTCCCTCCACCTGCCTTTTTCCTGGCTCTACTCAACTTTTACACTGTTATGTCCCGGTCACCTGGGTGTTACCTGTGTAGCGTTATTGTATTGACTATATGTCTGCACTTCCGATCTGTACTTACGCTGGGCTCGACTGTACAGTGTTATATCTATATACACCTTCTACGATCTAGGGGTTGTGGGCAGGGGTTCAAGATCTAGGGCTTTAAGGGCCTCTAACATTAAATCCCACTCCTCAGAGATATGATTTTTCCGCAGGCCGCGTGCTTCTTCCTGTCTGATGGCCACGCTTTCTGCTCCGCCCCAGCGCAACAGTCCACCATGCTAATTGTGCGCTGTTGGGGGTTTCTGTGATTTCCATCTCATTGTCATGGATCTAGGAAGCGGAGCTGTACCTTATGCGATTTGGAGCTTCTATGAAGTACCAATATGCACCTATCGACTGTTTATTTGGAGATTGGTCACCGTTTCTATGCTTTGTTTTACTTCCACCCAATATACTTTAAGACTTGGGCAAGACCATAACATGTGGACAATATCCACTCCTACTGCTTTGCATTGGGGGCAATGGTGATGCGTATTTAGCAACATATACAGCAAGTGGTGTGGTGTAAGGTAGGTATGTAAAATCATATATTGTATAAATCAAAATTGTGCATTCCGTTATACTTTCTTAGGATATTCTATGATATAAGCCTTCTCCTTGTGAGAGAATTCCTTCTCTATGTCCCTGGACCATTTGTTGCGCAGTTCAACAAGGGATATCTCAGCATGTGCCCGGGTTCCTCTATATAGCCATTTAATTAGATCGCGCCCTTCTCCCATCAAGTACGTGCCTGCACTTATTCATGTGTTGGGGGCTCTTCCCTGTTGGAGCCCAGTGCTTCTTCACATACCGGAAAATAGCAGCATGTGTCATATATAAATTACCATGGACCCCATTCTCCCCTGTGAAATTCTCATGATCCATCAGTATGTTATTATTGAAGAGTTCACCTACAGTTTCAACCCCTCCCTCTGACCAGGTAAGGATGCTACGTCGTGTGATCTGTCCATTGGGCATTGGGAGTCCTATGAGGGAGATGTTATTTGCATAGTAGGCACTGTTACGTGTATTGTAGTGTCTCGCATGGTGTATCCTATTTCCTGTAAGTTACAGCCAGCGACCCAGTATGAAAGCCACTGGAGTTGGCTCGCATATCAGTATGCACGGAAGTCTGGTGCCTCCAACCCTCCCTTGCTGGTCCCTAGCTGCAATTTATTGAGTCCCGCCCGTCTTCGACCATTTACCCAAATCAATTCCATTAATATTGTGTTTAGTGTTTTAAAGAGGAGGGTAGGTACCAATACCTGCAGATTACTAAAAATAATATAGGTGCCTTGGAAGAACCACCATCTTGGATATGGCTATGAGGTCCATCACTGAAAGCAGTAGCGCGATCCAGAAGGTCACCTGAGAGTGGATCGCTCTAATCGCTCTGTTCAGGTTGCCCTCTATTAAGTCTTGTTGTGACCTGTAAATCTGGATGCCTAGGTACTTGAACCTATGCTGTGCTACTGTTAGGGTATATTGGCCAAATTGAGTCACAACTGCCCTCAGATGCGCTCAAAATGTGAAAAAATACTCGGTATCGGTTCCAGTGTGCCCCTCAGATCGTGGGCGTATATTAAGTTGTCTGCATAAGCTGATAGCAGGTGCATGGAGTTGCCTAGTTGCTTTCCCTTTTGTCCTGCCTCCTTTCTTAGTTTAATAGCCAATGGCTCCAGGGCTAACACGAATAATAGAGGCGACAGGGGGCAACCTTGCCGTGTGCCTCAGCCCACTGGGTATGCATGGGATGTGGCTAGCGGTGTGGACTCTAGCTGTGGGGACCGCATATAGGAGCCGTATCCACTGTATATATGCAGGTTTTAGGCCAAATTTCTCAATGGCCTTCACATATGGTCCCACTTTATTGTATCAAATGCTTGCCACAGGTCAAGTGTAATACATCCTGCATTTGTATGATCTATTGGGGTGGCGTCCATTAGGTGCTACAGTCTCCTGATCTACAGTGACATGCTGCGTGCTGGCACAAAGCTGTACTGGTCAATGTGGACTAATTTAGCCAGGTACTGGAGCAGCCGGCGTACCAGTATTTTACTCAGTATCTTGTATTCTGTGGCTAGGAGTGATAATGGGCGGCACCCTGTAATATCCGTTGCAGCTCGCCCCGGCTTAGGGAGTGAAACCACCAGTGCCTGCATGGTAGTGGGGGGCAGATAGCCCTCTTCTAGCACCATTTTCTATAACTGCTCCAGTTGAGGGACTAGTGCCTCGGAAAATGTGTCAAAGAACTCAATTGGCAAGCCATCAACGCCCGGTGCCTTGCTGCGCGGTAGCTCTCTTATGGCCGCTTCAATTTCTGCTTTCGCGATGGGGCCTGCCAGCTCATCTTGGCCTTCTCCATGTCAGGAGTGACCAACCAAGAACCAGATTCCACAGGAGCAGATGCAATTTCCTAAGTCCCCACAGCAACTGCGACTCCAGACAAAATAAATATCTGCCCTCACACCAACCGGGGGGAAAGGGGAATGGGAAGAGGAGAGACTGCCTCCAAATACAGGTATATGCTGGTACCCTCATGCTGTTGGGAAGGACATCAGTTGTTCAGTTTTGGAGATGAGGCAACTGTACCTGCAGAGCATTACAAAACGTTACAAAATACAAGTGGCAATCATACTCTGCTTCTTAGTCACTCACGCATTCCATTCACTCCTAACCACCTGAATACACTGAAAGGCGAGCCACTCTCTGAAGGTCTGGTGTGGAATTAAAACAATCCCTGCTTAGCTATCTCAGTAGACTTCTACAAATACTGGAGAATGCAAGATAATTCTAGAAGGTTTCGACAGCTATGATTAAGTTAGGTCTCTCCTGTTAATTCTTGTCACTTAATAAAATAAATCTTACTGTCCTTTTTCAGTCTTTTTAAAAAGGTAACTTCCGAAGAGCTTCAAGAAAATCTCCTGATAGAAGAATCCAGGAAAGGAGAAACGCTGATTTTCTGTGGCTTCTGTGGAAGAGGGATTCAAGACCTTGACTGGTAAATCTTCGGCGAGATACTAATCTCAAGGAAGGAATAGGGAAAAATATCCCAGGTGTGAACACCATTCTGCGAAAGGGGCGGAGACAAAACGGGGCAGGAAAAAATACTTGAATAATCAAAAGAGCAGGAGTGTGAATAGAACACGAATTCTTGCTCCAAGGCGACAGTTGAAGTGCGAAGTTTCTAGCACTCGTGCCCTGGAGGAACACTGCAGCGCGAGTGGGAATCCGCACAGCTAGAGCGCTGAAGGGTATTTGGTGACGGGAGCCATCTTAGGTCTGAATCAAGGCTGACGGAACCAAGCTCCAGCAAAAGCCTCTGCAAAAATAAACCAGAATGAGCGCGTTACTGCAGCCAACGAGGATATGAGGCAAAACCTAGCTTCTTCTTCCTAGGTGAGAATTTCTGGACACTAGCAATTGCGTTCCTGACACTCCACTAAGTTGGGGGTATGTAAGACCATCCAAGAAGGCAAATATGGGCTCACTTACCATGTGCGTGGGTGCGCTGCAAAGGGTTTCATAAGAATCGCAGAAGGCATTGTTGATTCCTTGTTGGGTGCGTGTAGTTCCCCACTCGGTGTGATTATTTTATGTATAGCGGTGGGTGGTGGTGCATCCTTCAATATCCTGGCAAGGAGCGCACCCGATTTGTCTGCCTCCTTGTGTTTAATCCGGGTGTATGACCTGTGGTTTATTTCTGTGAGGCTCTCTAGCAATTCAGCGTGCTGTGTACCTGCTTCTTGCAATGGCGCTGCTTTTGTTGGGTCCCTTGCTGCTTTCTGCTCTAGTGCATTCATGCTATTTTCTAGTGTTTTAAGGCTATTGTGTATCTTCTGCCTTCCCCAGCTACTGTGTTAATTGCAGTGCCTTATATAACCATTTTAAATGCACCCATTACACCAGATTCGGAGAAGCAGTATTAGTTTTTTCAGCGAAATAATTGGTAATGGCAGTGGATAGAGTACTGCGGAAAACGGCATCCTCCAACTGTTGGGGCCATAGTTTCCAGGTAGGGACCGGGGTGGGAATTCTGCCCCATCTAAAGGATATCTCTAATGTAATGTAATGTAATGTAAGGTGTTTTGTAGCGCGCTCAATTACTACCGGAGTATCCTGGCGCGAATGACCGCTGGGGAACCCGTCCTGGCTTTCCCTGTGAGATGGTCCCATGCTGGGTATCTCCAAGGTGAAGCCAGGCATCCCCGGCGTCTGTGGGGGGCCGTTGTAGAGATGAGGCAAGCTTAATGCCCAGAGTTACCGAGTGTGATCACTGCCCAAAGTGGGCACCGAGGCGAGAATTATCAGTCCGCTGACCCTGGTCCTCGACCCTGCCGCGTCGGGAATCGAACCCTGGTCCCGGGCCGTTCTCAGCCTCCGGGTCTGCCGCCTCTAACCAGTGAGCCACACCTCTCTACATGGGTTGTGATCTGAAAAGGTCTTCCCTAAATAAGTGGCATGTCTCACTTGTGTAGTGGTGGGGAGGGAGCATAATATTCTGTCGATTCGCATGTGTAATTGATGGGTATTGGAGAAGAATGAGTATTCCCTAATAGTCGGGTTCTTTAAACGCCATGCATTGCCTAGTGCACAGCCATCTGCCCATCTGCGCAGCGCCTCTGCTTATTTAATAGATCTTGCACCTCAGATTGGGGGGTGTGAGCGATTCATTCGAATGTCCATGACTGCATTGCAGTCTCTACCTATGATCCATGGGTACTCAACCCACTCTGCTCATATTTTGTTCAGGCTTGCAAAGAATTTATCTTGCGCAAAATTCCGGGCATATAAACTGCCTATTACTATATGTGTGTCATGTTGCATTATATATCTACCCTGGGGGTATATGCGTTGTGCCAGTGCCACAAACAGGACCCCATGCCTGATAGTCACCCCCCCCCCTGGAAAAGGCTGAGTATGATGTGGAAAAAACTTGCCCCTTCCATTTCTTATGTAGTTTTCCAGCTTCAGAATACGTGAGGTGGGATTCCTGTAAAAGCAATATCTGTGCTTTCCGTCAATTTAGTAGTGCGTGTATCCTGTGGCGCTTATGCACCGAGCCCAACCCTTGCACGTTCCAGGTAATAATTTTATATGAGCCCTGCATACAGGAGAGGTGGTGTGTTTATAACATGTGCCTATTGTAGGTGCAGAGACCGGTAATATGAGACAAGTAAAACAGTGTAAGCCAGAATCCCGCAACTCTTTTAACCATAAATACTAGGTCCAGCCTCTTAACTGTGCTGGTCCAAACCATGAACAGAACTGTCTTAACAGTTATACAATTGTATGTTGCTTTCGCTAGAAGAGGGGGTTGCCACTTATGCCTTGTATGTTAGTTTCAGGCGACGTGGGCTCTACAGTGTCCAGACCATTTACTTTTGTTAATACATTACCCCTGCAGCTAGGTAAGGATACTTGTGCCATATGCAACAGTTATTGCTTTTATCGCTTCATATATCCTTTAGGTAGTTCTAGGCCTCTCAATCAGGCGCACCATTAGCCTAGGTAATCGTCCGCTGTTTGAGGCGTCACTGTGGGAAACAAAGCAATACTGTTCTCGGAGTTCGAATGTGCAGTGTTATCTTCTGATGAATCAGAAACAGCCTGAGGATCGCAGTCTCTGAATGTATTTGCTGCTGACAAGGCCTCCTCTCTGCTCCTCCGGGCCTTGTCCCGTGTAGGGCTGTACACCTGCTGTTTGTGAGTGAGTTTCCTATTGAGACGCAATCTTCTTCCCGCCATCCTCCTGGGGCTTTGCGGCATGCTTTGCGATGAAACACCAGATGCTGTGAGAGGGTACATGACCTCCAGCCATTCCGCTGCCTCCTCTGGACGTTCAAAGAAATGTGTTTCCTGGCCCTGGATGACCTTCAGGTGGGCAGGGAATAAAAGTGCGTACTTAAGGTCCAGGACTCTGAACTTTTTTCTTGACTGGTTGTTATGAAGACCTGCGCCGTTGGACAAGGATTGTATGGTCTGGGTATAGCGATATGCGTTGGTTCTCATACTGTATCGGAGATCTTCCCCTCACCATTTCTAGCAGGTTGTCCCGATAGCAGAAATTAAAAATCCGGGCTATCAGGGGCCGTGGTGGGACTCCAGCAGTCGGTCTGCCAGTAAGGATTCTGTGTGCTCTTTCTACACAGAAGAAATCTGGCAGGCCCTCCAGGGGTACGTAGTCGCAAGCCACTGTTCAACAAATCTGGTGGCGTTGGGGCCCTCACTGCGCTCTGGGAGACTAATAATACAGACATTATTTCTCCTCGTTCTCCTCTCTGCATCCTCTGCTCTGTCTTTTAGACCCAACACCCACTTTGAAGTTGCTGTATTTGTGCAGCATGCTACTTGTGCTGTGGCTGTATTTCTGTTATTGCTGATTTGTTGGTCTGTACCGTTGCTGCCAGCTTGGCATGATCCGCTTTTAGGAAAGTGAGTCCTGTAGTTAGCTTGCTTTGTTGTTCTATGGCCTCACTGGATTCTCTGACCTCCTGCAGTATTAAGTCCAGTTTGTCTGGGGTTGACTCCATGTGTGTAGGTGGGATGCAGCTCAGCAAAAGTGGTTGGGTGGGCTGCTCTGCATCCTCCGAGTGTTGCGTCCTGGAATTGGACGCATCTGGTGCATTCCCTTTGGGGCGCCCCATGGTGTATTCCCGCAGTTGTGGGATGTATCCGTTGCCACTGGTTGTCTAACTTGGATTTAGTGCAGTATGAGCTGTGGCCCCATCTGCCTCTGAGAGCCAGTGAAGTTTCTTGGCGCCTCCGTCTGCGCTATCCTACCCCCACACCGCAGCCTCTTCTTGCAGCAGCCCGGAGATTTAGACATTAGTGCTTAGCCTTGTGCTGAACATGACACTCAGCCCTTGCCCAATTGCTGCCTCTTGCAGGGCCTGCACTTCGACCTGGGACCACGCAACCTCGCCCCTCTAACTTTCCATCCACAACCGGGCCAGCGAGGATTGTTGACCATTTGTTGTCTGACTCCTCAGCTGGTGCACAGTTTGGTGTGTCTTTACTTGTGTTACAGCTTCAGTCACTGGAGGCTGCTTTGTATTACGCTGTGCCTGTTTCTAGTGCACTAAGCAGCCGCTTTTCCCTGAGCTATTCAGGGAACTGTGCCGGGGCCTGGATGCTGTGTGCCCTGATCTTGACCACCGGTTCGAGCAGGTCAGGGGAAGACAGAGGGTCCCTTTGCTCTGCCAAGCGCATTGTGCACGTCACTACATGTGGATAGCCTCACTGGTTCTGGGCTGCTGCTGGAGGCTCCACCAGCGCTGGATGCAGGTGTGGTCGGCGGCCTCGCGCACATCTCGAGGCTTGATGTTCCAAGTAGTCCCTCCTTTGCCCAGCACACTACTGTCGGGTCGACTCCTCTTGCCCTACTTACTTAGCAGTATTGCAGACTACCCCTGCCGGGGCATTGGGATCAGTTCCCTTTCTGGGTCCTTACCTACGTCGGCGATTGGTCTTGTGCAGCACTCTGTTCAAGTGGACTGCTCAGCACACACTCCAGGCCGCAGCTCTCCGCTCTATTTCGGATCCAATCAGGCCGGCGCCACGATCCTGGCTGCCCAGATCCTACATTTGCATTGCACTCACCGGCAGCGTCTTCAGTGCCTCCCAGGAAGTCCCAGCAAACCAGAAACCTCCCTGTGTTACAGCCAGCGGGGCAGGAGGACACACAGAGGTCGGCACCCGTCTCCACTCAGAGACCTCCGTCCAAGCTCCAGCCTGCGCCTGGGACTCCGTCCACGCCCTACACACACCACATCGGCCGATGTCTCTGTAGATGAGAGGGAGTTATCCAACATACGCGTGTGGCTTAACCTCCGCACTCTGTTTAAGGAGGCCGGCCTGTCGCACTTCGGCGGGCGCCCCGCTGCTGGAATCCTCTGGCTGCTCGCCGCAAAGTCCTCGTCGCTGGATCCCGGTGTCTGTAAGTCATGCACTGTCGTTGAAGCGAACCAGCCTGTATTTTCTGTTACTGCTGCCTGACTTAGTTCGTTTCTAGCTGCGATGAGCCCCAGCCACCGGTGATTTGGCAGAATCTAATGGTCTGGGCCCGGAGCTCCACTAAATTGTGACCGCCATGCCCCCGTCCCAAACCTATTTATTGAAAAGTTTTTTTTAATACCACCACACATCACTTTGGCAATTTCACAGCACTGAAGAAAAGCAACACAACTTATTACATGGAATGACAGGAAACACAGGAGTTAGAGGCAGTTGTAGGAATTAGTCAACCCCTTTGAGAGGTAGTTGCCTAGTCATAGCTTGGCTGAATAATGTTTTGTAGAGTTTTTTAATAATTGAAGGCTCTCTAGTGGATTAGATGGGTAGAACCTGGTCTCCGGTTTCTGGGTAGGCTATAGGCTATACTTTGGATCCTGGTTTAGTTGGCCTTCCCTCTCACCTCATTAACCTTTATGTATAATGATACGTGTTTCCCATTCAATTTTGATATTAATCAGGAGCCTGTGGAAAGCAATCAGTACTGGATTGATACATTATCTGCACAAATGCATTGATGTTCTGGCTGCTTGCTTTAGTAATCCTTGTAGCCGGAAAAAGTTTTTGGGAGATCTTATAGATTGGAGTACAGTAGTCCAAGTGTGATCACCAAGGCTTTTGTTAGCCCCATCTGATGGCCTGTCAGGTCGAATGGGAGGATTTTCTGATGGTTGGCAATTCAAGGTTGATGCCCTTAACAATAGGCACACGAGCCATCTCTCCCGTGACTTGCTTGAGCCCACACTCGTACAGTATCATTACCTCACTCATTGTCAAGTGCATTCTACCTTTATACAACATTTCAATATCTCTGCAACACTTCATTTAATGACTGTCTGGGCTGTGTTACAGTTTCTTAGATTTCAGATGAGTGCGCGCTGTCTTAAACCTTCGTATCACACCTGGCTTTTCACATGATATCCCAAAAGACACCAGAAGAAAGGAGCAAATGCAAAAACAACAGTTGAATGACAGAATGCAGAACAATGTCATACATTCATCCCAGTACAGAGATCTGGGCCTAAATCCATTGTTTGTTTGCTCACCATGCCATTCCAGTTTGAACCCAGCCGTATGCAAATCAGTCTTGACCCTGTGCCCCATGGGAACAGTCCAGCCCGAACTGCCGAGCCAGGTCCTCCCTGGACTGGAAACAAGCATCCTAGGACTGGTTTCGGGCTTTCAGCCCTCATCAGCTAGGATGGCTTGATTCCAGTGGCATGGAGCGCACAGGACTCACATCTGAGCATACCTGTCCCGCTCGGGGTGACAAATGCAAAAGCAACAGTTGATGTGGATCCCTTGCTCACTGTGCCACTGGATTCAAGCTAGCCTGGCTGAAGAAGGGTAACATACCCTGAAACCGGTCCCAGAGTGCTTTTTTCCGGTCCCGAGAGGACCTGGCTTGGCAGTTCGGTCTGGACTGTTCCCATGAGGCATAGGGTCAAGACTGATTTGCATATGGCTGGGTCTAAACTGGGGTGGCATGGTGAGCAAAAGAACAATGGATTGAACCCATATTTTTTGACTGCGGGAGAATGTTTGCATTGTCAGATTCCGTTCATCATTTGTTTGCTGTAACACTTTTCGCCCTAGGTGGGATGGGTATGCCCAGACGTGGATCCCTTGCTCACTGTTCCACTGGATTCAAGCTAGCCCGGCTGAAGAAGGGTGACATACCCAGAAACCGGTCCCAGGATGCTTGTTTCTGGTCCAGGGAGAACCTGGCTTGGCAGTTCGGTATGGACTGTTCCCATGAGGCACAGGGTCAGGACTGATTTGCATATGGCTGGGTCTAAACTGGGGTGGCATGGTGAGCAAAAGAACGATGGATTTAACCCGGATTTCTTGACTGGGGAAGAATGTTTGCATTGTCAGCATTCTGTCCATCATTTGTTTGCTATAACACTTTTCGCCCTAGGTGGGATGGGTATGCCCAGACGTGGGTCCCTTGCTTACTGTGTCACTAGATTCAAGCTAGCCTGGCTGAAGAAGGGTGACATACCCTGAAACCGGTCCCAGGATCCTTGTTTCCGGTCCAAGGAGGACCTGGCTTGGCAGTTCGGTCTGGACTGTTCCCATGAGGCACAGGTCCAGGACAGATTTGCATATGGCTGGGTCTAAACTGGGGTGGCATGGTGAGCAAAAGAACGATGGATTTAACCCGGATTTCTTGACTGGGGAAGAATGTTTGCATTGTCAGCATTCTGTCCATCATTTGTTTGCTATAACACTTTTCGCCCTAGGTGGGATGGGTATTCCCAGACGTGGGTCCCTTGCTTACTGTGTCACTAGATTCAAGCTACCCTGGCTGAAGAAGGGTGACATACCCTGAAACCAGTCCCAGGAAGCTTGTTTCCGGTACAGGGAGGACCTGGCTTGGCAGTTCGGTCTCGACTGTTCCTATGAGGCACAGGGTCAGGACTGATTTGCATATGGCTGGGTCTAAACTGGGGTGGCATGGTGAGCAAAAGAACGACGGATTTAACTCGGATTTCTTGACTTGGGGAGAATGTTTGCATTGTCAGCATTACGTCCATCATTTGTTTGCTGTAACACTTTTCGCCCTAGGTGGGATGGGTATGCCCAGACGTGGGTCCCTTGCTCACTGTGCCACTGGATTCAAGCTAGCCTGGCTGAAGAAGGGTGACATATCCTGAAACCGGTCCCAGGATGCTTGTTTCCGGTCCAGGGAGGACCTGGCTTGGCAGTTCGGTGTCGACTGTTTCCATGAGGCACAGGGTAAGGACTGATATGCACATGGCAGGGGCTAAACTGGGGTGGCATGGTGAGCAAAAGAACTATGGATTTAACCCAGATTTTATGACTGGGGAGAATGTTTGGATTGTCCGCATTCAGTCCATCATTTGTTTGCTGTAACACTTTTCGTCCTAGGTGAGATGGGTATAGCCAGATGTGGGTCCCTTGCTCACTGTGCCACTGGATTCGAGCTAGCCTGGCTGAAGAAGGGTGACATACCCTGAAACCGTTCCCAGGATGCTTGTTTCCAGTCCAGGGAGGACCTGGCTTGGCAGTTCGGTCCGGACTGTTCCCACGAGGCACAGGGTCAGGAGTGATCTGCATATTGCTGGGTTTAAACTGGGGTGGCATGATGAGCAAAAGAACGATGGATTTAACCCGGATTTTTTGACTGAGGGAGAATGTTTGCATTGTCAGCATTCCGTCCATCATTTGTTTGCTGTAACACCAGAAGAAAGGAGGGCATGGGGTGGCAAGTGAGAGAGCTAAAGCACCCCTGTGGTACAAAGAAGAGAAGTGGTTTGTTGGATGGATATTTGGAGTGCTCTCAACAGGGAGACGTGTCCCATGCTCACCCCCTTGCACAGTGCACAGACATGACTGCTGCAGCGTCAACCAGCACTGCTTAATTACAGCCATAATCTCTCTATTGATCCCCTTAATCTTTCCCTTCAGGAGGAGCAGATGTTAATTGTCTTGCTTGAAGGCTCTCCTGTTTGTGCAGTTCAAATAATTAAAACTAAGCCAGTTAACAATACTCCTGATTCTGTGCTGGGCTGGCTCAGCACAAAGCAGAGCACCTTTTTTGCAGTTAAGGTGTCTAAATTTAATACATAGAACTCAGAATTTCTACAAGTTAAAGCATGAAACACAGACAGCACAAGTCAGAAACCGTGACCAGGCATTGCCTGTCTGTTTCTAAAGCTGTGCTGTCTAAAGTTCATGCATCAACTAAGAGAAATCCCTAGTTATTTGTATGAAGTGAAGTGAAAAATATATAGTGCACAATTATTTAAAATCATTGCAATATGAAACAATTAATTTAATTGGACAATATGAATAAAACAATAAAATACAATTTTGACGCTACACACCGATTATTCATTTATGGCAGTTCATTAATTTTGATCCTATTTCAAATGTTTTCAAAGAATTTTAAAAAGCTGAAGTCAGTTGGGGATCTGCACCACTCAAAAAGGCTTTTATTGCCTTCTTGCAGTTTCTGATATTAAGCCACAGAATTGATTACTTCAAGAATTTTCACCTCGAGCCAAAGGTTTTTTGCAAATGATGTGGAGTAGCAATTTGTTTTACAAAGGCAACGTGGTGTCTTTGCCATCATCTGAATAATCATTTCTTTTTCGAGACGTAGAGCAGTGTCCTAGAACTTTTGGCTAGTATTACCTATGTAAGTGTTTGTCATCCAGCTGTTTTTCTTTGTTTATATACGAGAAAGAGTGTTCTGCAGTTGAGATGACTTTAGTTTGTTTCGTCACCAGTTTCTTTGAGTATATGGTAACATCATGTTCAAAACTTCAATAAAGTACAAGAATGAAAGTAAGTTTTTAAGGTAAGACCTCCATGGGTTCTTGCATTCAAATGTGATTAGTTGTCACAATAGATATTTTAGGGACCTTTCTGGAGACGCCCTAAATTTTGCACAGTATATTATATAGTAGGCTCTCAGGGTATACTCTTGCTTTAAACGTTTGAGCTCTCAGCATAATTAAACTTAAGATGAGATGTCTGATGGTCAGAAAAGTTGTCTGTATGTCTGATACTCGGTTAAACCTAGACATTTTGCACATTTCCAGTGAAAACGTATTTGGCTGAAGGATATGGTGGGCATTACTTTACTCCTGAAAACTTGTAAAAAGTGGGTTAGTGATGGACATGACATTTGGGTAATGAGGCTGAGAAAATATGTATTTACTGCTATTGCAATAGGTTTCAAGGATGCAAGATCACTCTTGTGGCCTCCCCGATCATTTCCCCATAGTCCTAGATATTTGTATTATGAAATTCATTCAAGCATGATTTTCTTTTAAACCCCAATCAGACTTCTTGAGAAACTTCTGGCGAAAGATGATCAGTTTGGTTTTCTCTTTCTTGATACTCAGATCATGGACTCACACAGTATACATTATGCTTGTTTAATTTCCTTGGCAAATCTATTGCAGTTTTATCTAGAATCACTGATCCATCAGAATGTTGTAATGTGTTAAATTGGTGGCCTGAAACTCTAGGTTGGATGAAGGCAGCTTCTTCCAGTGCTGCTCTTAAGTCTGCTATATTATATATATTATATACAGCTTGTACAGCTTGTAGAGCAGGGGTTCAAGAGCAGAGCATTGCTTTGAATCTTTGTATGTTTGTATCTTCCATTAGCAGTCAAGTCTGGAGCCAACCTGTTTTTCACCCAAATGTTTGAATATATACTTAAGATAGCATTAAGCAGACTAGTGGGTATGCCCCAAGCGTACAGCTTCACCCATAGTTTCACACGAAAAACCTAGTCGAACTCTGTTTTAAAATCATTGAATGCAAAGGAGAACATTTTTGCTGCGGGAAAATCATGGATACCGGCAAAAGTGCCGCGCTGATACTGCTTGATCTTAGCGCGGCCTTCGACACGGTGTCCCATGCCATTCTCCTGAAACGCCTGGAAGATATAGGAATCGTGGACTCAGCGCTCCAATGGTTTCGGTCCTTCCTGACCAGCAGATCATTCAGGGTATCTGCCCCCCCGTTTATCTCCAAACCTCAAGACATAGGGCAAGGGGTACCACAGGGCTCAGCTCTCAGCCCCTCCCTGTTCAACCTATATATGCAACCTTTGGCAGAGGTTGCTAAGAGATGGGGCCTCACAATGGTGTCGTATGCTGACGACACTCAGCTAGTCATCAGCCTTTGTGAGGCTCCCTCCCCGGAGGCTACCAACTTTAGGGATGGACTGTCTGCCGTCGCCAAATGGATGACAGCAAACTGCCTCCAACTGAACGGTGGTAAAACCGAGGTACTAATAATGGGGAAAAACAGCAACAACTGGAACGATTTATGGTGGCCTCAGTCTCTGGGCCCAGCACCCCCTCCAAAAAACTTAGTAAAAAACCTAGGGGTGTGGCTGGACTCGACCCTGAGCTTCCAAGCACACACTAAAAAAGTTGCCGCAACCTGCACTGGACTACTGAGAAGCCTATACCACATCCTGGGCTACTTCGACTCCAAGACACGACAACTCATAGTGCAGTCTACTATCTTGTCTAGACTGGACTATGCGAGTGTCCTGCTGCTGGGAGCGAATAAAGCAGAGATAAAAAGATTCCAACGAATCCAGAACTCGGCAGCCAGAGCGATAGTAGGCCTTCCGAGGAGATGTTCGGTAAGAGCGACTTTGCAAAGACTTCATTGGCTGCCCATAGAAGCCCGGATCCAGTTCAAGGCCCTCTTATTTGCCTTTAAGATCCTGAAGAATGAAGGCCCAGAGCTTCTTCGGCCTCTGATGACCCCCTATAAACCCAAACGAAACCTCCGGTCTATGGGGCAACATCTAGCCCTGATACCCCAGACGAAAATCTGTCGCATCGGAGGTCGTTCCTTCAAGCTACTGGGGGCCAAACTGTGGAACTCCCTCCCTCTCCACATCCGTTGCATGGATGAATTGTTAGCCTTCCGAAGAGCGATCAAAACCCATCTTTTTCCCACCACATAGATCCCTCTCTCGTTTCCAGTAGATTGTGTTATGGTTCTAGCGCCGGGACGCCCCGTTGCTGGGGCAGCTGTTGCGCTCTACAAAACATATAACATAACATAGTTTGATATATCATTAATGATAAAGCCATCAAATTATCCTCAACACTACTCCCCTTTTTAAGCCCAGACTGAAAAATGGGTATCAGTTTTTTGTAATTGGCCCATTGTTTAGGTGATTTAGTATAGCCTCAGTGAAACATTTCCATTCAGCGCCTAACACAGCTATTGGCCTGTGGTTGCTTGGTGAGGAGTACTGCCCCTTTTTTATGTTTATGTCTAGGAACTAATACGGATCTACACCAGCTTTTAAGCACCATGTTTGCCTTTAGCCATACTCGTATAGCAGTGAAAGTGTACAGCCCATAGGTCTATATTGGCTTTGAAAAGCGATGCGGATAGACCTTTAGGGCTAAGCGCAATTTTATGTCTAATTTTGAGATTAATTTTAGTTAAAATTTTGCAGAGGAGATGACTTATTGATCAGGGGGGAAGATGTTGCTAATGAACCATTAGGTATATCGTTTAACTGAAATATGTAGCTGATACAATCTTTCGGGCAACAAAGGTTATGTTGTTTCTCTTTCATTTCTCTAGTAGTAGAGGGTATGGAAAAAGGCTTCAGTTAATGGATTTGGGATTAATGTGAATAAATACAAGAATCTGGGAAGCACACTCATTTTAATAAGTGCTATCCAGCCAGCCGTTTAGAATGGTAGCTTGATCCAAGACTACACTTGTTGCAATAGTTTCTCAACTGCTAGGCCATAATTGAGTCTTAGAACTTCCCTAGAGTTTCAGTATAGGGTAACCCCCAAGTATTGACTCAAGCAACAACTATGCCCCATATGTACGCCTTAATGGCACCCTATACGACGTAGACCGCCGATCTGGCGCTCTCAATCCATTAAAAGTATTCGAATATGGCAAGTTAAATCTCGTCTTGGAATAGACGATATAGCAGTGCCTCACTGGGGAACCTCCATGATCCGTATTGCCTTTGGGATCGTGGGGTGCTGATTATCAAGAGCAATGGGGAGTGGTAGAAGTGCACCAGGGCCATATATATAATGTCAGTCACACATGACTTTACATCCCTAGATAGAAGCCAGTTGTCATTACATGAAAACGAGTTATGTGAATAAAAAAATGTTGGTCTGCTTGGATGAGTGCAATAGCACCAAATAGCTAATAATCTACATATGTTTATGGCCTTGCCCAGCACCTTCAGTTATAGGGGCTTACATGTGTTAGTGAGTCTGCTGCGGTATAAAACTCGGTTCAGCCCAAGGTTTAGGTCACCTCCGCAAACAATGGCCTTGGGTGTTAGTTTTCATTGATAGAATATCTCTTGGAAGAACTCTGGGCTGTCTACATTGGGGCATATATATTCTCCAACTCTATTTGCCTGCTGTGCAGTTACCCCTCCAATATAAAGTAGCAGCATGTCCACAGATCAGTATTCACATTCTCCAGGAGTCCGAACTATAGGAGGAGAAATATCTATGGACACACCGCCACATGGCTAGTGTAGCAGACATTGTGGGGAACATGCATGCTTCTTGTAGCATCCCAAGTCTATTTTGTGTCGGTCTATCTAGACCAAGACCCTCCTTACCTTTTGAAGTTTATTGGTATTGACACTCCTAACTTTCCATGCTAGAACATGTGGTTGTGTAATAGCAAATAATCCAAGAACATCTTCCCCTCTCGCCACAGCAGCCCAATCCGGGCCCCCGTTGAACATTGAAAAAATAGTGCAACTGGACAGAAAGCTGGAATTTAAAGAAACACCGTTACGAGATTAAAGTGATGCAGAAATATGCAGCAACATACATTACAGATCACCAGTGTGTTTTGTATGTGCCGACTTCATCCCAGTGGACCAACTTGTCTGAGAACCTCTGTCTGGATTCTAGAAGCTTGTGCCAGAGGTACCGTCCACAAGTCATAGTTGTATCAGCTACATAGGTCAATATCCGCTTACATGTTGACTATCAAGCAGGCAGGATAGAGCATAGCATATTTGAATGCCTCTGTCTCGCATAATCCGTTTCAGAGCAGTGAACTTATGTCGTGCCTCCTTGACAGCAAATGTGTAGTCCGGGTATATTGAGATGGCAGCGCCTTGAAGTTAAAAGAGTCCCTGTTTTCTCCGTAGTCTCAAAACTGTGTCCTAATTGAGGAAGTTAAATAAACGCACCATCATTAGATGCAGGGGGCCTATGACTTAGCGAGCGATGAGTGTGCTCCACCAGGAATAACTCTAGAAGGGCGCACTGCCGTATAAATTCGTTAGAAGTGTTGATACAAATTTTTCAGGGTGCCCTATTTCAGTTATTTTGGCAAATCAGGTGATGCCTACATTGTTGCAGAGGGAGCACGCCTCTAGGTCCTTATTCTTAGTGGCATTCGATGAGAGGTTTTTTCCCATTTTGAGCACCTTCTCCGTGCTGATGGTAGTATCATTCTCCAAGTCAGAAATGCATCTCCCTGCTCTGTCCAATCTTTTATTGTCATGGTCCAGACATTTGTCAAGTCTGTCCAGGCATGGTTTAACAGAGTCTAGTTTGTGGTCATTAGAGGTGAGGCTACTCTTAATTTCCAGTAGGATGGTATCTGTGATGGCGCCAGGTGCCAAAGTGTCCAGAAGTACTTCCTTCACATTCGCTCTGCTGATTGTATTGCTGTTCTGTAGTCTTGTGTTGATTGAAAGCCAGCTTCTCTGCTTAGGGGCTGATTTGCCCATGGCTGTCAGTCTTAGAGAGTATGGTTCTAGTCAAAGAAGCTGGAACAGCCAGGAGAGCAAAAGTCTGCAACACTCGAGAGCATATTTAGTCACAAAAGCGAGCAACCCCAACTCAATACCTGCAACACACAGTCACCAGTGATAAAGGGTGGATGACAGTCACTTCTGGTTGGAGGGGCAGTTGAGTCCGGCAGCACCTCTGGTAATGGAAGTAATCAGAGGTAACAGGACAGCACCACATCCAGAGTGCAGGCCGGCCCACTGGTGCCCATCTCCACCCAAGGCAGGTCGTAACCCCAAATGCAGAGCTTCCCTACCATCGCAGCGGCATGCAGGCCCCACAGCATCCAGGGGGAGTTGTGCGGCACCTTGACACACTCATTCTTCCGTGGGGAGGGGGAGGGGTGCTCGCATGGTAGGCATACAATCAGATCTATGTTGCACACTCTGTCAGAAGTTGGCTGCCAGGCTCTTGTGATCGCCCGGCAGCAATCAGCCACTCAAGCAGTTAGGTGCAAGCCGCGCCCTGCTGGCCACGGCCCCTGAGTTCAAAGTATCAGTTTGCCAGCTGTGGCAACCACCCTACCTCGCCTCTACCTTACCCAGCATGACCGGTTGGCTGCATGTGTTACCTCAGGCTCGCCAGCCATCCTCGGGTCATATTATAAAGACCTACTCAGCACAGAGGGGCATGACCTTTGTTTGCGTTTGAGGTGTTGCTATGGCCCCAACCCCACACTCCACTCTTATGACCCATTTCTTGGTCCCAGTGATGTGTTTCTTACACTCTCTGCTTACTGCTTCTGTCCTGCTCTGTAAAAGTTGTCTCACTTTCCCAAACTCTGGTGCCTATTGATGCAACACTGCTTCTCATAGATTCCTCTCGTCTCTTCAGTACTCCTTTGCCTTAGTTTCTGTCCCTGCTCTCTTCCATTATCTACTGTTACTGCTTTTGGGCAAGACCTACCTGCAAATCCACTTTATGGTGCTGGAGGAGTGTCTGCCGAGCTCTTAAGGAAACTACCTAGAGATCAAAATGTACATTACATAGACTAAGTAACTGTCAGACACAAAGTAAACCAGCTACATCTATCACCTTTCCAATTTAATGTGTTCCTTCCTGCTCAAATTTATTTTGTGAAGAAATGTGATTTGTACCCTCTCCAGTCTTATGTGTTGTATTGTAACACATTGTTTTTGGGAGATTGTTTATTCCTTGTGTTATAATAGATATATATTTCTCTGGTACATTCTTGAAACATTCTGCTGATGTTTGTGACTTTTGCCCTATTTTTATATATTCAACATGTAGCACCTACCAAATAAGCTCATATTATTACTCTGAAGATTCCTAAACACAACCTGAGAACTTAAACCTTGAAATACTGATATAGCGATATAAAATAGAAGTCTGATCCCTCCCCAAAGTCCCAATGAGCAGTGTCTAGTATTTCTGAAGCAACCTGCCCTGGACTTCATGAGTTTCTGCATGAAGTACATGCACTCAACACTTTGGTCCACTCATTCCTTGATTACACCAACAGACGCTACTAAGAAGTCAGTGGGTGTATATTTATAAGCACAACACACTCCCAGCTTTTTCTTGACTATAGGACAATACAAGCAGGAAAAAACAATCAAGGGGAAGAACCATTAATAGATTCATTACATTTCAAAGTTTTTGGGAAGCTCCCATGGTTGGCCAATAGCCAAAGGGTCAGAGGAAGTAAATCTCAATCATTTATGAGCTAACACAGCCTTTACTCAAAGTAATTTGTTTAGCCACCCGACAGAACCACGATTTGTTTAATCTCAAAATAAGAATGTCTGAAATAGGAACAGAAAGCTGCATTGCCCTGGTCTCTCATTGGACTACATTGCATGGGTTAACACGCTGTCCTAGCCAAAGATGATAACCTCCATCTTGTTGATATTAAGCTTCAGTTGGTTACTGCTCCTCGAGGTCTGGACGACAGATAGACAAGACTGAAAGTTTTGCTGAAGCTCCCGCTAAGGGTGATGAAAGTGCAGAATTTGTTGTATCCAACCCAGAAAATCTTATAATGCAGCCACAGGGAACATATAAATGTTGAAATGGATAGGGAAAATGAATTATCCCTGAGGGATGCCTCAAAGATTGTCATTTGGCATGAATGGAAAGGAGTAAGAGCAAAGGAGCAACTCCTCTCTGACAAGAAGAAAGAGGATAATGATTGGCCTAACCACTGCAGTTGAACCTCTCCCAAATAGTGAACTACAATGTAGTTGTCCACTATCTCAAATTTGCAGAAAAATCAAAAGACGTAAGGACAGCCTCAAGGCTGACTCACACGTCTTTGTGGTGTGTAGCTTTGCCTGGAGGCATCCTCATGCTGGCAACAGCTGAACAATTGATAAGGAAGAGTAACACAAGTTGTTGTAGGTGTGGTTCTAAGTCACACCTTAGCAATTACCCCATGTGTCCAGCTATAGGGAAAAATGAGCATTATGCAAAAAAGTAGGCCACTTTCAAGGTGTCTCTAAATCTGTTAGAAAACCTGCTAGAGTCAACAGTGTAGAATTTTCTGAGAATCTTGGTGACTGCACAGAGCAAATTTTAAGAGCTGCTTTTAACAGTTGAATGCAATTCCATATCTAACAATCATTCTATCAGAGGTCCTCTAGGTATTGCATTATTTGGGAAAGTAAAAATCCCAATTATGGCTGATTCTGACTCGCCTATAACGATTTTGTAAGATGTCATGTTTTTTGGCAAATGGCAAGGTTCTATTACTTTAACTCAAACAGATGTCAACCCCAAAGTATTCAGCAAATTTGATATTGAAATGTTGGGTTACATTAATTCAAGGTTGGAATGTTTAGGTAGATCAATTTTTTACAAAAGTATATGTTGCAGTCAAGGGACGCAACATAGTTGGTTGGCAAGATCTTGCTAAAATGGGGTTGCTTCTCATTCCTGGCTCTGATAAACCCATTGCTCTGGGAAATGTTCTCCAAGGCTATACTGGAGTTGGGCTTTTAGAGGGTGAACAAAATGAGGTACAGTTCCTAAATCTTAAAGATCCTTCCCTAGATGTCAAAAAAGTTTTGGACCGGTTTCCTAATTTATTTTCAAACAAATAAGGCACGGTTAAAGGTTTTCAGCATCAGATTAGACTTAAGCCTGGTGCCCAATCTAGTGTTCACAAGGTTCATCCTTTGCACCTTAGTGCAAGAGATGAGCTTAAGTCAGTTCTCAAGTCATTGTATGATGAAGGGGTCATTGCACCATGTGACTCCTCAGAATGGGTATGTCCCATCGTTATTGTCAGGAAAAAATCTGGGGAGGTCAGGTTATGTGCTGACTTATGCACTTTGAATAAAAACATCTTGATTGACTATCATACCCTTCCCAAGATTCACAAGCTTCTGGCCAGTTTGGGTGGGGCCAAGTTTTTTTCAATCATTGATCTCCGTTTAGCTTCTCACCAGATACAGCAGATTCTCAAGAGTTCACTACTTTTGTCACACCTTTCAGGGTTCACAAGTATCTCGGGTTACCTTTTGGCCTAGCCTTCGCGGCTCTTTCAGAAGTTGATGGATAATCTTTTCGTAGACATGCCGGGGGTCCAGGCCTATCAGGATGATATCCTGGTGTTTGCAAAAAATTGGGAAACACATTTGAACAATTTGACTAAAGTTTTAAGTAAATTAGATGAAGCAGGCATGACCATTAGGACAGATAAATGCCAATTCAATTTGTTACCCAACAACTGGATTACTCTGTCACACTTTGTCCTCTGAGGGCATCCAACCCAAGTTGTCCCTTCTCAAGGCCTTTAGTAATTTTTTTCCTCACAAAGATACCTTTCAGTCATTTTTGGGATTAGCAGAATATTACGCATGATTTGTTAAGGCTTATGCTCAAACAGTTGAACCATTGCGTGCCCTCCTGCGCAGGGGTTCAACATTTGTTTGGTTTGACGGTCTCATCCTCTTTTTACCAAGTCAAAAAATTAATTGTTGAGGCACCTGCTTTACACGCTTTTCAAGATGGATATAAATGTTCCATCCATGGTGGACGCCAGTCTTACAGGGTTGGGTGTCTGGAAAGGAACACACCATAGCCTTTTCTTGAAGAATGCTCAAACCTTCAGAGACTCATTACAGTACTATTGAACACGTGTTTTTGGGCAATTGATAAATTTAAAAATTCAATTTGGGGACGTGAATTTGAACTTTTTACTGCCCTTAAACCTCTTACACATTTACTTAATGGTACAGGGGTTGGCAAGGCTTCCGCCAGATTGGTTAGATTACTTTCACGGTTGCGAGAGTTTCACTTTTCCATTAAACACATTTCTGGTGGTAATAATTTCGGGGCTGACTGTCCCTCACGCATGGCTTTTCTTGATGACTCTGATGTTGAGGATGTTGAAGACCGAGTATGTTGTGGCAGCTTTAGACACTATCAAAGAATGCCCCAACATCACTGAACAGTCATAGACAGAAGCTTACAGCAAAGATGAAATGCTCAAACATGTTATAGAATACATTGTCAAGGGGTGGCCAGAGAGCAGAAAGCTTTCTTGTGAGTTGAAAGCTTTTGCCATGGTGGCATCTGAGTTGTCCCTCATCAATGGCATGGTCATGCGATATGAATCTTTTATCCCTCCGTCAAGTCTCAGGGAGGACATCATCAAATCTGCACACCATGGTCATTTAGGTGTTACCAAAACTTCTCAACTGATTAAATTGTACTATTGGTGGCCATCCTTGGAATACCAGTTCAAATTTTGTGTTGATTCATGCGCTGAATGTCTTTTGTCAGATAAAAAATTGAAGTTGATGAGTGCACCAATGCATCCTGTTCCTTTTCCCAACAGACCTTGGGACAAGGTTGGTTTAGATTTTTCTGGACCTTATGATGTCTTACCTCATGACCTCAAGTTTCTCATTCTGATGGTTGACTACCATTCTAAATGGATTTATCATATGTTTTGTGATTCAGCCAGTACTTTTAATGCCATCAAATTCTTGATTTTTGTTTTGCTGTTGAAGGTTCACCATCTATTATGTAATTGACGATGGTACCTATTTTTTCTCGCACAAGATGTGTAAATTATTAGCAAAAAAACGATGTTACTCATTAAAAAGTTGCTTTGTATTCTCCAGCGTCTAATGGTTTAGTCAAAAGGGTAAACAGGTTAGTAAGGGGCGCCTTCAAGCAGGACTTTCGTCTGGTCAAGACGTTCAAGATTGTGTTGAGGCTAAATTATGGTCTTATGATATTTCTCCTCACTGCAACACAGGAGTTCCACCTTTTACCCTTTTGAGGGGTAGAAATGCCCACACCAATTTGTGTCCCAATTGGTTGCAAAAAAAACATAAGCATGGCCCTTGTAACAAAGGTCTTGAGTCTTGTGTGTTGCATAAGCAGAATCTTATGAAGTCCGTACATGATTCAGGGAAACGTTTTAATAATATGGAGTTGAAAGTCAACGATTGAGTTCTCATAAAAAATCCGCAAAAAGTTCCTAAAGGGTTTGTCTAAATTTTCTGCTCCTGTTCAGGTTACTGGTGTAAGTAAAGGTTCAGCACTCCTTGGTAGTAAGGGGTGGTGGAATAAACAATCACTTGTGCATCTGTCTGAATCACAGGTTAAATCTTTACTGAAGTTGTCTAAACAAGAGGTTGAACATTGTGACTGGACTAGTTGGTTGTGTGATCCTATTTCTGGCGTTTCACCACCTGTGCGAGAACGTGATACTGGGAGAGTTTTTCCCTGTCAATGTTCACCCTCACACATCAGTCAGTACAAAAGTATTGCACCTAATGCTGTTTCGACGTCTGCAGGTTTTCCTGTACAATCTGAAGATCTGGGTTCTCACAATAGAAGATTACCATCCAGGTTCATGATTATGTTTTGTCATGAATTTGTAACCAGGATTTTTCGCTACTCCTTTTGCATTCGCTTTCAAGTTATGCTTACCATTGTTTTTGTCATAAGTTTTTCTTCTGCTTCCTTGTTCTCTTTTCTATTTGTTCTTTGTGGGGAAGGGGAGAAGTTGTAGTGTGTAGCTTTTCTTGCTTTGCCTTGAGGCATCCTCGTGCTGTAGCCAGCACAAGGGAGTCTCGCCCTCTATGCATTTTTTAAAAATGGTTCCATGATCGGGCTCTGTTCTATGCGTGCCAGGATTATGTCAACGTTAATCAGTTGGCGGAGATCCTGGTGCGCAGCGGGAGCGCTTGGTCTTGGGAGCTTCACTTATTGGAAATAAATCCTGTTTACTTACCTCGTAGTCTTTCAGTCTCCTCATTACTTTAGTCTTCCATGCTGGGGCACCAAGGCTGCTACTGCTCTCATTCCAGGACTGTAGGACAGTAGGATTTGCTTTCATGGTTACTCCCACTTTTTGCTTGGTGTCAGAGTGTTTTTGACCTAGTCTGCTGGGATCCTACTAATTAGGACTCCTGCAACTGTGCTTTCTCCCCTAAATTGACATGGTAAGTTCTTTGGTACTTCCACAATTGGCTACTGGTGTACCCTTGTAAGTCACTCGTAACATGGTACTAAGGTACCAAGGGCATAGGTATACCAGGGGTCTCCCATGGGATGCAGCATGTATTGTGCCACCCATGGGAGTCCACTTAAACTGTGACTATATGCCTGCCACTACCGCCTATGTGAGTTGGTGCTTGCACTCCTCACAACAGATATAAATTTCCTTATTTCTGTGGTCACTGCTCTTAAAACCTATAAGTCACTCCTATGGCGGGCTCTTTAGATCTGGGGGCAAGGTGCTTGGTTAAAAGTGTGAGACTACCCCTGCATGAGCCGGACACCACTACAAACCCCGAGTCGATTCTCCAGGCTTTGTAAGTGCAGTCAGCCAATTTTAGACATAGGATGGACATAATTCATTACGAGATGTCTAACTATATTGTGCCTGCACCGAACCTGGTCATGTTTGGTACCCAGTGTTGTAAGTATGATCCCATGTACTGGGGGGCTCCTTAAGGGATCCCCCTGTAGTCCCGGTAACAGCCTTTCAGGGTCTGCCAACAAGCTAGTGCTGCTGCTAACCACAGACACGATTTTGTCCTCCTGCTGCTGAGCCAAGCTCGAGCAGGGGAAGGTAGAATAATAGGTTTCCTGTCACTGGGAGGTGTGACCACCTCCCAGAGAGGACTTAGTGTATTGAGCTTGGGTTAGGGCGCTTGCCAGGGCCACCAGACTGCTTTGAAGGGCACATTTGGTGCCCTTCTTGCATACTCCGGTTTGAACCAGCTCAGGGAGCCCTTGGTTCCCGCTCTGGCATGAAACTGGACAAATGAGATGGGAATATCCTCCCCTCTGTCCAGCCTTTCCTATAGGAAGAACACCAGATTTGTTCCAACCCTTTCCTTATGGCACTCACGGGCATTAGCCATGGGTGGGTCCTTAGTCATCATGGGACAAGACTCAACCCTGAAACTATGTCGCTTTTCAATCGTATGGACACTTGGGCTTTGTTGGACTTAGACTGGAACCAAGGCTGCACCAAGGAAGACTCCTGCTGCTCCTGGTCTCACTGTTCTTCCAGTATTCTTCGTCGTCTGTGTCTGTTCCTCTGCCAAGTTCTTCAACAGGCCTGCAGGCATCAAGGACACCCAAAGAAATCTCCTTTGGAGTGAAGGAGCTACTCCCCTTCATCTGCAGGCACTGCAACAAAGCTGACCGGTCTGCTGCTCCTGTCATCCTACAGACTTCCTGAGGCCCAGCAGCTCAGGTTGTGGTTCTACAACTCACTCGAGGCCTAACCTGTCCTCTTTGCAATTCTAAGGCTTGTATTCCTCTTCGAAACCGCTGGGACCAAATCCCTGTGCACTGCGTTAATTTGCCATTGCCAAGGCTTGTTGGCTCTGCACTCCAGAGATCTTCAGGCTACAAGAAGCTCCAGCCTCCACCACCTCTTTTTTCCAAGATTAGTGACCTCACCGCATCTTCCGTACTGTGGGCCTTCATCTTTGGTGAGCTGATGGAGGTCCTCTTGCGACTCCTGTGTCTTTGACCTGTGGGTCTTCCTGAGGGTCTTCTCTTGCTTCAGTGGGCTGCCCTGCTGGCTTGGGGCCTGCTCTGATTCTCCTGTGTTGGCTGGTTCCTTAGACCTTGCTGGTCTCAACGTTGCTCCTTTATCATCTTCCACGCTGGTTGCAGATACCAAGCCTTGTTGGTGCTCTAGTCGGACACTGACCATCTAGTCACCGACATCCAATGTGGGAAAGCTCATTCACGGCTCCTGGTCTTCCTCAGCATCTCCTGGCCCTCACAGCTGCAGTGACAAGGACATCATTGACTCCTCAGAACCTCCTGACGTTGGTAGGCATTGTGTCTCTGTTCCCCCTGGTCACCTCGGAGTGGCATAGAGTCTGTCCCTTCTGCTTGCAGGTTCTTCATTTCTAGAATTCACCCTTGGATTCCACTGGACTACTTCACATTCTTCTCCTGAGGCATCATATTTGAAGTCATCCATTGTTGTCTACGACAGGTTCTGACATCACTTCACCCCTATGCACCCAGCTTCCCTGGTGTAGGTAACCTGGTTCCTAGGGCATCCGCGTGTGGTGTTGCTCTCCAACATTCTGTCTTCCAAAGCGTTCTTCGAGGTCCTCTGGGAAGGGTTGTCCTTCTTCAAAACTGCAACAGTGACTACTCAATTGACTTCCATTGAACACGCAGCTGTGTTTCCACTTTGCACTCAGCCTCCGTGGGGTTCCTGGGTACTTACCTGGGGTGGTTCCTTGTGTTGCCGGCTCCTCTGGGTCTTCTGGTCAAAGTCCCATTCTCCTTTGCATTCCACTCTCCTTTGCATTCCACTTTCTTAGTATATGGTTTGGTGTCCCTCTAGAGACTCCTGTATGTTGTTCTACTTACCTGATTGCTTTTAAAGTGTTCTTGTGTATTGTGTTGATATATCCAGGTAGGAGATATACTAATGTGATAGTGATATTGTGTTGAACTGGTAAAACAAGCGGCTTAACACTCCTTCAAGATAAGCCTGGCACCATCTCTGCTCTGACTGCCTGGTGGCCTGACTGAATAAATACTTAGTTGGGCCTCTTGGAAGTTTTTGTCATGAACCCAAATCTCGGAATTGTCTGATTAGTGGTTGTTTAGAAGTAACCTGTTAACACTTAGAATCGTTTCCGGATCAGGTGACGAAATGTAACATAATCAGATAAGTCCAAAAACCAATAAAGCTTTCTCAACATCTAACTTATTTTAGGCAGGGAAGTGCCTTGCTGATATCAATTGGAGGCCCATAATGGAGGGCATAGGGGGATATGACTTGCTAGAAAGAAGGAAAGTAAAAAGTGGACCATTCAGGCCCCTGATGTAACATTCTCAATTTCACAAATTAGATGGTGGTGGTACAAAGATGAGGTTTAACATACACCCAGCAGGATGTAATTCCTCTCAGACAACTGGGATATCTCAAGTGAGTGAAAGAAGTTTAAATACACCAAGTCTTACCCCAAGAATCTTGACCTGGAATGGCTCGGCTACAAGACTGTTCACCAAGTCCATGAGTTTGGGTGCACTCTTTTCTGTACTCAACAGAGTCCAGTGCTTTCTAAACATAGGTTCCATACCAGTTCCAAATGATCAATTTACTACAGCCCTCTAAGCTCTTTACTGGCTTGCAGCTTTACACTGTGCCCCATTCGAAGCGCTCTGCATCACCCACTGAGCCATCCATGCCTCTGACCCAGTATTTTTACAGCACCAACTTCACAGCTATTGCCCAAGAAGGATCCTCACATCCAGAGTAGGTCTGCTTAGTATGACCTTTTCAGAAGGTTTTGCTTTGGTAGAATCTCGTTTGTGGTATGTAGAACCAAACTCAACATTAAGATACCTACACAATCACGTATACTTTCCAAAAGCAATAAAGCCTTACAGGTTTCCAACCAACTGAGCTTGGCACACAAACATGACCTTCCAGAGAAAATGATGCTACAAAATCAGACTTTTGAGATTAATAGGGAGATGGTATGTATAAACCAGGACGCCTGTAACGTAAACCCTTCAACATCACTGATGTGTATGCGCTGCACCAAGTCTGCAACGGAACAACCTGAATAACCCTTCCAGCTCTCACATGTGACACCCAACACTTAGGTCCCACAATATGTATGTATATTTATTCAGCCATGCAAATCAAGTTGAGGGGCATCCTCTTCCTATGCCCAAAACAGTGTTTTGGGTCACACAAGTGCTATATAGTGAAAGCCAAATGTTATGTTACAAGAGAATACAGTACTTGAATGGTTCTGTTCCAGAGAAAACGGTGTTGTTTTTTTTACTTCATAACTGAAAATATATTTACTTTTTAACATTTACATGTTAGTAAAAATACACGCCAGCTTACTATGGTAAGGTATATTTAGACGGTTGCTTTTGTTTATTACAGCTCGCAGTAGAAAAATATGAAGAAATGTTTCCTGCTTTTTCAGATTCAAGGGAATGTAAACTTCTGAAGGTGAGCACAACTCATCCAAAATGTATTTAAGCATTGACCTGTTGAGTAACCAATTTTTTTTTATAACACTAGGGAAAAAAACAAACCCTGGGGTTCACATTCTGTGGTCGCAAAGGCAATGCCAGATCTCGGATATGCAGCAGCTAATGGATTTCCTGTCAAGAAAGGGAATGGGAGCTCCTCCCAAATATTAGCTAATTTTTAACTAGAAAGGGTTGAATTACTCAGAAGTGCAATTCATTTTACATTCTGCATATTTAAGATTTAGTCATCATTTGCTGACAGCAAAGGTTTGTAAGTTTCCTTTCATAGACTTTAAACTGTGATCAACAAATGTCTTCACAACCACCTCAATATCTTTACTCATCGCAGTGCATCGAAACATGGGAAACCACCTCCATATGTTTCTGGCTTCCTGTGTGGACTGTAAAATCACCACAATCCGGTTATAAAACACATAAAACAGTGAGGGTTGACACGCTATAAGGAGTGACTTACTAACTTGACTTTTTAATGTATGGGACAAAAGGTAAGGAAAATCATTCAGGAGCAAATGCTTAGAGGTGAGAACTGGTGAGAACTGAAGGTCTAATTATTAATTCAGCACTCAAATGTTTGGAGGAAGAGCTGGCTATTAAATTGCTTTTGGAAATATTTTCTGTTTGTGGCATTGTGTAGATGAGACAAGAGAGGGTTAGAAAAGGAGGCTCTTGGAGGTGGTAAGACCGTTTCCCCAAACTGTTTATTCTTGATGGGAGCAGTGAAAGACTGTTCTGCTTGGCAGGTCAGATGGTTTCTAATGCATAAGGTGGACCTATAGTTTGGAGCAGAGCCATGCAATTGCATTAGGCAGATACTTTTGAAATCAATTCTTAAGATGCAAATTTTGGAGTGATGGTTAACCTTTATAGAGATCAATAGAGTAGTGTTGAAGATAACATCTACATTCCATTGAGTTGGTGAGAATGGAAGGAGTGCCCAGAGTAGTAGTAGTAGTAAATTCCTTTATTCGGCATAATTTACAACACCATAAAAAGTACACGTGTTAAAAAAAAAAACAAGGATAAAAACACATTAATAAATCATTACAGAGTCAATGAATCTGACAATCAATAGCTAAAAAACACAGCAGCAGAAATGTTGCCCAGAGAGTGAGGCTTAATTGAAGTAGTATATTTAGGTTTTACAACGCAAAATGTTTTTTGTATGAGACATATGAATTACATAAATATTGCACGCTTTCTTTCCTACATTATTTCTACATCTCACAATGATGATGCGTAAGATTCACATTCTGTGACATACATGGTACCATGCATATAGTCACTCATACTAATCAACAACCACTCATGTAAACCCCTATTATAAACAAAAAGTAAATCTCGTTGTCATAATTCAATGTTAATTACAGTCTCCGGATGAACAGACAAAAAACGTGCCGGAGAATTAACACAATATTGCCATTCCCACCATTTTGGCAGGCAAAACAACTGCAATTTTCTTCGATATGTTAAAACCAAATTAGAAATGTATGTGCAAACTGTACATGACATATGTTGTTGACCGCTTGAACAAACATGAAGACTCCAACTGGTAATTTGAGCACATGATAAATAGGTCATTTACCTTGGACATAACAACCTATTTCTCTTTGACTTAAAGAACATGCAAGTTGGTGTCTTGGAGTACGACTGGTTCATTAATACCATTAATTAAAACAGCGGTCCTAAAAAAGAATTATCACATTCTCTGAGGGCCACTCCCTTCTTTTTAAGCATTTATAAGTACAACTTCTAAACTGGCATCACAAATGAATGATTGTGACTCTTCTTACTGATGGTGATTAATACAGTCGGAGAGAGATGACCAGAAATGAGGGGCGAGAAGAATGAATAGGGATCACAGTAGGCACCCCCAGTGGCGTTTGTGTAGACTTCTCTAAGCAGGAGCTGGATATGTCTGAAGCAAGTATGTTTAATTGTTGTGTTCAGAGCAACTGTGCCGCAAGATGGTGGTATGTGGGTCTTGTGTGATACCTATTCAAAGAGAAAAAGTCACAATCATGGTAATAAGCCATACTCTGATACAGATGGCAGACTGGAGTTTGAGGAGACTGAGATTCAAGGTTGGGCATAATGACAATCACAGGTGAATGTTTTTTGTATGATTACTAATTCTGGCTGCCCTACTTTCCTTTAGGTAAGTAAGTTATATGCCTAATCAAATATATAGCTCTGATGGACCATTGCGTTTGAGTGTAATAACTTGTCTCCTTCATTTTGGAGTTCCAAACCCTCGACCACCTCTCACTGTTAGCGGTCATGTCTTGAAATGTATGAGCCAAGTGAACAAAAAGGTTTATTTGAATTCCTTTGGAAAGCAGTTGTACCCGGCAAAAGTACCCACCTTTGGTACTGCTGAGTGACCACTGACCATCCCAAAACCCAGGGCAAATGCCCCACTCAATCCTAGAATTGCAGTTATATGTGCTGAAGAGAATGAGCGTATTTTGTTACTTGTAGCTGCAGCTATCTGAACCGCATGGTATATGCAATCTATTATACTAATCTCCATATCTGCTTGCTTGTAACCTGTTTTTCACAACTTGTGATTTTCAACAAAGAAGAAGATAATGGAATAATTGCAAAGCCCATGTGGAGTGGGAAATGTTGGCATAGGAATTCTGCATATAATGTAAAATTACTTACATGTGGTTACACTGAAGTAGACAGCACAATATGCTGGAAAGAAGAAACCATATTTAGGATTGGCCCTTTTTTTATCTAGTTTCCTTCTAACTTATTAATAATGTATATAAAGCACAAATGCCTTTAAAAATTGATTCTAGAATGTCAACTCTACAATAAAATAACATGTAATTGTAAAATATGTTTTTTCTATTAGAAATTGCTTGAAGCACATGAAGAACAGAATATTGAAGCTTACACAGAGGCAGTAAGTAGCCATGGTCTTTATATGCTCTTTTGTGCAAGACAGTAACACCAACAAACAGTAGACAAACATTTACAGCTTGCTAAAATGTGAGATTATGGTAAATCCAACTCCTATATGAATATTTAATTTTTGGACGAAACTAAGAGCCCGATTCTGATGCGTTTTTTGAAAGATTCCTGACCTAATGGGTTTGGGAATGGTTTCCAAACGAATCTGATCGGGAGAGTCCACCCGACCGAGTACATTGCATCCGGATGCTTCCAGATACGATTTGGCTGGACTCCAATTGACTACAATGGGAGCCTTTGTTCCGACTGACTGTATAGGCTCCCATTGAAGAAAGGGGTAGCTGAGGAATATCAGGCACCCTGTTGCGGGCACCCCCTGGTGCCTGCCAAACTGTGCATGACTGATAAGGGAAGATTCATGGGCCCGATTGGGAAGGCTCCAGTTGCAGGGGGGCCCACAAGTCTGAGTCTGACTGCCGATTCGAGTCAGACGGCACGATTCAGCAAGGCTGTCCAAACCCAGCATCGTACTCTGTCGCTTGGAAACGCGGCCCGTAAAGACGTACAATTCTGCTCCGTTCGGCTCGGGCATTCCAAATGCCATCAAGTTTGGATTGGGATATTCCAAACGTCTAACTCGCATCATACTCCGTCGGTTGGAAACATTTCCAAGTCTGTTGGAAAGACATATTCCCGATTCGATTTGGACGGAGCAAATGCCTTTAGGAGGCCTTCCTAACCGCATCAGAATCAGGCTCACAGAAGGAATGTAGCCACAGCCGGTAAATCTAATTAATTTTGTTTATCCATAAAAGGGATGAACAGAATAGACTAGGTGTGGTGTATGACAAGGGTCGTCCATGTCAAATTTGCTGTTTAACATTCAAAAATACCCTCCTTGAATATACTCAAACCACTTTTAATTCCAGATGCACACAGATAACCCAGATATTAATTTGACTGAAGTACAATTCTGTACCCACATCTTCTCAGATTGCATGGCCCAAATTTCTACATCTGGCTAAGGAAAATGTTTCGTTAACTGATCGGATCAGTAAGCTAATGAACAGATTTCCTAATTTTTCAGACAACGCAGTGCAGTATTCGGATTTACCGAGCAGTGCCATATCTTGGAAAATTGGTCTGCTGGTGGAGTAATTCCATGTGCTAAATCATAAACACGTTTCTTTGCCTGATGCACAACGTCACATCATGGTGCAGAGATCACTGTGTGTTATCTACCAGTACAAATTACTATGCACAGAACACATCAGACTACTCAAGTGCATTGGATGTTTCCTGTGCCCTGCAGCACACATGGAGATGTTGTTTTTTTACAGAAATGAGCTTGTTTCCCCTTGCTTGTGCCTGTTTCATGTAGGCTTTAGTGTTTGATAAAAAGCATCAAGTTTTCTTAATAGATCACCTTTTGCGCTGGATAGCAAATAGCATGCTATACGCTGCACTAGTAGAAAGACTTAATAAATATGGGCCTTGGTGAACTATTTGTTGGAAGCAACTGAACCACTAGACCTGAGAAGAGCACTCCATCTTGGTAGACAAAGCTAATACCTTTATATTAAATTACATTTGACTTAAAATACCCAGAAATCTCTTCATTATTGAGCCATTGCCAACATTATTTATACTGCCTTATCCTAAAGCATGTCGAGAAAATACAATTAATTGCAAGTAACCCAATATATGTGCACGCACTCTGCCAGAACTTTTTTGAACATCTACTATAGACGACCAATAGAGAATTTTGTATTTGTTTTTACAAAGTTGCTTATATTTTATTGTGGCTCTCAAACAGACAAACATAAATCTTGCAGTACTACTGCAAAGAAGTGTTGTTTTGTGACTGTCTTTAAATGGGCGACTTTGTACAGATAAATAGATAATTTTAGCAAGTTTTAATGCATTTTAGAACAATCACTGAATAATATGCACTGGTTCTTCTGGAGGAGTATATCAGCAAAGGACCAAGTCTGCAAGGATAATAAACATGTTGACTCTGGTAGTGGTGCTGTTCCCTACAGTGGTGGGGAGCACAGCGTGTTGTTAGAATACCCCTCACACACCAACAGGCCCCTTTGTGTCATTCTACCATCATTGGGGTCTTCGCACCCCTCTACGGAATGCGGCGTGCTACGACTAACGGCTGCGTAGGATGTATTATTTTTTTTAACATCACGTTTTCACCACCTCACCACTCACACTTAACTACTCTCCACACACCGACACATAATACATCTGAAGTGCTCCTACGCAGCCGTTAGTCGTAGCACGCCGCATTCCGTAGAGGGGTGCGAAGGCCCCAATGATGGTAGAATGACACCAAGGGGCCTGTTGCTCCCCACCACTGTAGGGAACAGCACCACTACCAGAGTGGATTCTATTTTGTTTATGTGAATCATCTGGGGAGAACGAATCCACTTTTTTCTCCCTCCCTCCTTTGTTACAAATATGTAATAAACATGTTGGTCAGAGGCATTAATTGTGTGAGCTTTCTATAAACATTATTCCTAAAGGACCATCTTAGTTGGTGAAAGAGGCCCTTAATGTTGCTCCCTGTAGCTCTCCTAAATATATTAATACTAGCCATAACCAAATGTACACACTGGACACGCCCTTCACCAAAATATAATCTGCTGCTGCTCTAGATTCATGTGAGTGATTTATTTTACCTTTAATTTTCATAAATTTGACATTTCTGTGATGCAGTCATATATGATAAGCTAGGCACATGGTTCCATATATGGGACTCCTGTATCTCATATCTAGGGATAGCAGACAAGCACAGGGGTTCTGACTAGCACCTGAATCTCTCCTAATATCCAAATAGATATTGTGTACTCTCCAGCTCAGTTCCCTTATTTATGTGGCTTGCGCCTCTTTCCTTTATCTCATTTTATATTTTATATCTAATCTCGTTTGCCTCATCCTATTTTGTATCTAATCTTTTCTGCCTCACTCCTAAATTTTCTTTCTAATTGTGCTTTTCTTTGTCTTCTGAATAACCCCCTGCTCCCCTCTTGACTGTCTGGTTCCTCTCTCCAACCTCATCTGTATCAAGCTCTTCTGACACTATAATGTATTTTGTAATTTAGTTTCTCCCTCAACCAGCTTGTCTCTTCCCACGCTGTTGGATGCTGTTGCCTTCCCTTTAATCTATTGAAATGTCTCAGCACCCTGCTTCATTTTTTTATGACTTAGTGTCCACACTTATCTGGCTTATATCCCACTGCATTCTGTAATACAGTGTGCGCCACACTACCCCCTCAAACTTCTTGTGCTTTGCTGTATTGTCATTTGTTGTACCTCTTTCCACTCTGTCTTTCTCTCTTTCTGTGCATTGATCCCCTCGCTCACCTCGCTTGTCCCCTGCTCATTTCTCATCTGGTTTCAAACTCGCTACCCTAAGATACCTCTTGCACCTCACCCCTTATCCTATCCCACTTTGCAATCATTCTTCTGTCTTGTATGTTGCCCCGTCTCTTATCCTTCATGTCCCTTCACTCTCATGCATGTAACACCTTTCGAATCCTTCCTTTTCTCCTCCAGGGGATCCTCATCAATAGTCATAAGCATTAGAATATTCCCGCCCATGCGCGGGACCCCGGAAACACTATATTATATGTGCCCCACATATATATATACATACATATATATATATAAATAATATATATATAAAAACAAGCAATAGCAGCCAAATCACATTAGAGCTGAAATATGCTATGAATAATTTCCACCATACATGTATAATAAGCATTAGAAACATGAGAAACAACACCAAAGTTTGTTTAGAAACTGTTTTAATGCTCAGAAAGCAGTAGAAATTCTCATAAGTCACTGGAAGCATAGGAAGCTCCCAGGCTGCATTGCAAACACACAGTCTAAAAAGACTGAAAAGCTAACCTGTAGCTGAATAGCAATAAACTGACACCGTGCCTTTAAGGCACTCATGACCCCCTGTATCCCATCATGCCCCAGGGGTGACAGTTAGGTCAGTTGTTCTTTCCGGCTCCTTCAGAGAAGGACCCTGGTTACACAGCTTCACTATTTTTCTGGTTTTTGACAGAAAAATACTTCATTTTTGACAACTTTTACTCTTACTTCGACATTTAACATCTAGTCAAGTAAGATACTGCTTGTTTCAGTCAGTTTAGTGAACATTTTCTTCTGAGAATGCCTTCACTCTTTGACAACTGTCCTTCTTGTGGCAACAAGAAGGCAAAATCAGACAACCACGACGTCTGCATCCTATGTCTGCCTGAAGATCATGATCCAGGCACCTGTCCACATTGTGAGCACCTGTCAGGAAGAACTCTCAAAGACAGGGAGAGGATTCGAATTTATGGCCTTGCTCACAGGGCTTCAAGAGGAAGATCACCGGTGAAGAAGGGCTCCAAGAAGGTTCATACATCTTCTAAAAAGAAGTCTTCATACCCTTCAACTTCAGCGTCGGGCTCGGCGCTGAGAGAAGAACCACAGGTGGAGTTTTCCTCTTCAAAACTACCGTCGACGGCGGGCTCGCCGTCGAAGAGAAGACCAGGTACGTCGACGACGTCGAAAGATCCAGCTCCTTCGTCGAAATCCCCTCCGCCGACGTCAACCGGGCGACGATCGGCATAGAGGAAGGCGACTCCGCCTCCGTCAACCATGCGACGGTCTGCGTCGAGATCCATTACCCCTCCGCCGTCGTCAACCAGGCGACGACCGGCGTCGAGGGAGGTCACTCCGCCTTCGTCAACCAGGCGACGACCGGCGTCGAGAAGTGTGACCCCTCCGCCATCGTCCAAGAAGCGGCACTCAGCGTCGAGGACCAAGACCCCTCCCCCATCGACAGTAGCTCGTCGATCGGCGTCGAGGACGCAGTCTCCGTCAGTGCAGCGTCGGCGCTCGGCGTCGAGGGTGCCCAATACCCCTCCGCCGTCGTCGCACAGGCACTCGACGTCGAGACAGAGAACTCCGTCGACGGCCGACCATCGCCGTTCGACGTCGAGGCAGAGAGCTCCGTCGACGACAGGACATCGTCGTTCGACGTCGAGACAGAGAAATCCGTCGACGGCCGGTCATCACCGTTCGACGTTGAGACAGAGGACTCCGTCGATGGCTACTCATCACCGCTCGACGTCGAGAGACTACAGACCCTCTCATGGACTTTCGAGGTCGAGATTGTTTGATCCTCCGACTCCTCGAAGGCGTTCGACGGCGAGAGAAGAACGCTCGACGTCGAGGCATTCAGATGCAATCATGGTGACGGAGTCTGCTTCTCATCATTCATCTTTTCGGTCCTCTGGCTCCTCAACTGAACCTTCAAGGTCCAGAAGCCCTGTACACAGATCTCCTGAGCGTCGACCAGATCCGTTGGCCGAGCGAATCAGGTTGTCACCTAGATGGTACAAATCTTTGGACCATTGGCGAGATTCTGGGGCTACCAAGCGTATGCAGGAATATGCCAGCCCACACCACAGGTCTCCGCTTCAGGATCTGGTGGAGGAGATGGACAGGCGTAGTCCTCCCAGGCGCAAATCCCCTGTGAGACCACCCACCAAATCGCCCAGAAGATCCCGATCTCCTAGAAGGGAACCTCGAATGGAAGGTCGGATCAGGTCTCGCTCTCCTAGGGGCACATCGCCCGTGAGATCACCAGCCAGATCTCCCAGAAGATCCCGATCTCCTAGAAAGGAACCTCGGACAGAAGATCGGATCAGATTTCGCTCTCCTAGACGGGAGGAGCGTTCAAAAAGGTCACGGGAGCGGAGACACATCGCTCACCGTAGACGTCGACGTACTCCGTCTACTTCCTCTAACTCTTCTACCAGATCGTCCAAGAGGGACTACTCCCCTACGTTGACGGACAGTCCTGCGTCCAGGTCCTCCCCAGTGGATGACATTGGCACGTATCTGGATGCACTGCAAAGAGGAGCACTTAAACTGAACATCGAGATGTCTGTCCCTCAAGTAACAACGACAGTCATTTTTGAAACTTTACACAAGAAAGCCATCTCCCGGCCTCTGCTGCCTTTAGTCCCGGGGATTATGGATCCTGTCAAGGAGGTTTTCCTAACCCCAGCAGCAATCAGAGCGGTACCAGCCCGCATTCAGAAGAAGTACAAACCGGCGGCTTCTGACCCGGTGTTTGTAAAATCTGACCCTCCAGCAGACTCTGTGATTGTGGCAGCGGCGAGGAAGACACATGCGGTTGCTGGTTCCTCTTCAGTCCCGCCAGATAAGGACAGCAAAACCCAAGACTCCTGGGGTCGAAAGGTTTGCAACTCAGCTGCTACCACTCTTAAGGTTGCTAGTGCAGCTGCGCTTCTGGGTCGATATGACAGAGCCTTATGGGACTCGATGGAAAGATTCAAAGCCAAGCTGCCAAAAGAGGACCAACAGGACTTTGAAGAGACTGTTACAGAGGGGTGTCTGGTGGCGAATCAGATGATAAGCACGGCTGCGGATGGGGCAGTACTTTCGGCTCATTCCTATTCCCATGGAGTTTGTGCCAGAAGATCGGCCTGGTTGCGCCTTACAGGTCTGAAACCGGATGCTCAGCATCGGATTCTAAATCTTCACTTTTCGGGTTCCGCTCTCTTCGGAGAACATGCGGACAAAGAGATGACCCAAATGAAGACTAAGCTGGATACGGTGAAGGCGGTGGGCTTGGAGAAGAAAAAAGAATTCAAGCGCCGCTTCAAGACCAACAGGGGGAAGAGGGGCTCAACAGAGGGTTCAAACCCCTGAGTGGTCCCAAAATAAAACTCAAGGGAAACCCCAGTTTCGAGGCAAGCCCAGCAGAGGTAGAGGAGGTCACCAACAGTCCTCCAACACCACAAGAGGAGGAAAGGCCTGAACAGAGGCTTCCTCTGGCGCCGTTGCCCACTCCATTGGGAGGAAGTGCTTCGCAACACCTGGCAGAGTGGGTAAGCATCACAAGAGATCAGTGGGTGCTGAATATACTGCGCAATGGATACAGGATACGTTTCCATGCTCTTCCGAAGAGCATCCCTACAAAGAACTCTTGCCCTCACCAGCTAAGCTTGCTCCGACGAGAGGTGATAATCCTACTGCAAAAAAGAGCGATAGAGGAGGTTCCTCCCGCGCTAAGAGGAAAGGGAGTTTACTCCAGATATTTCCTTGTCCCCAAAAAAGATCAGGAGGACAAGTTCAGACCAATACTCGACCTAAGACTATTAAACAAAGTCATCGTCAAAGAAAAGTTCCGCATGTTAGCGCTTCACCAAATATGTCCACATCTTCAAGCCGGAGATTGGATGTGTTCGGTGGATCTGCAAGATGCGTACTTTCACATCCCGATTGCGCAACAACATCGCAAGTACCTGAGGTTTGTCGTAGGGAACAAACACTACCAGTACAAGGTGTTACCCTTCGGTCTCAAGTCCGCACCACGAGTCTTCACCAAATGCATGGCAGTGGTGGCGGCTTTTCTTCACAAGAAGGGTCTCTTCATTTACCCATACCTGGACGACTGGCTCCTAAAAGGTCCATCTCCGGTACAAGTAACACACGATCTGCAATTGTGCCTGCACCAGCTACGCAGACTCGGCCTCCATGTGAACCTGGAGAAGTCAGTCCAGCGGCCTACACAGTCCATCCACTACCTAGGCTCCGTTCTGGACACAAGCTTGGGAAAAGCGTTTCCTTCGGAGGAGAGACTTTTTTCCATGAGTCAGAAATGTGAGATTCTGCTAGAGTCTCGGCTTCCAACAGCCCGACAAGTAGCATCTCTACTGGGGTCCATGGCGTCCTGCATTTTTCTCATCCCAAACGCCAGGCTGAGAATGCGTCCTCTACAACAGGCTCTGGAGGATCAGTGGGACCAAGCGACAGGGCGCTGGGAAGATCGAATCACTCTTTCCCAGGCGACGAAAGAGGCCATCAAATGGTGGACTCGGAGAAAGAATGTGATGGTGGGGGTGCCGTTTCACCAACCCGTTCCTTCCCAGTCTATAGTGGCGGATGCCTCCCTGCAAGGCAGGGGAGCACACATGGGTCCGCTTCAGATTCAAGGCCAGTGGTCTGCGCAGGAACAGACATACCACATCAACATGCTGGAACTCAGAGCGGTATTCCTGGCTCTCAAAGCTTTCCTACCAGCGATCGAATCCAACTCAGTCCTAGTTCAGACGGACAATACGACCACCATGTTCTATCTGAACAAACAAGGAGGCACAAGATCTCGCCCACTCTCTCAAGAGGCTCAGACAATCTGGCATTGGCTTCTCTCTCTCTCTCGGTCTCACAGTAGTGGTAGTGCACCTTCCAGGCGAGTTGAACGTCAAAGCAGATGCACTCAGCAGGCACTTCGAAGATCAGCCAGACTGGGTGCTAAACGACGAAGTAGTAGAAGAGCTTTTTCGTTGCTGGGGTCGTCCATCCATAGACTTGTTTGCAGACGGCAAAAACACCAAATGCCACGCCTTCGCGTCCAGGTTCCACCGGCCAGGAATGCAGGGGAACGCTCTAATGATGGATTGGGCAGGGATGTTCGCATATGCGTTTCCTCCCATAGCGCTGATTCCGAGAGTAGTTTCCAAGCTCCTCAGGTCGAACATGGAAATGATCCTGATTGCTCCGGATTGGCCTCGGCAGTGGTGGTATCCGGACCTTCTACATCTGTCTGTGTGTCCACACAAACGGCTCCCTTGCAGGCCGGACCTGTTGAGCAAGATGAACGGGAGGATAATGCATCCCAACCTCCCATCATTGAACCTAACAGCATGGCTCCTGAGGTCCTGCAATATGGACATTTGAACTTGCCTCCCGAATGCATGAACATTTTAAAGGAGGCTAAGAGACCTTCCACAAGAGCATCCTATGCATTCAAGTGGAAAAGATTTTACTTGTGGTGTAGAGATCATCACTTGGATCCGACCAAGGGGCAGGAGGACGTCATCTTACCATACCTCCTTTCCCTAGCAACTGCTGGTTTAAAGTACACTTCAATTAGAGTGCATTTGTCAGCTATTGTAGCATACAGAAAATCACCTGATCAGATGTCTTTCTTTCAGGTTCCAGTGGTTAAGGACTTCCTCCAGGGGTTGAAGAAGGTGTATCCCCCTGTGCGAAATCCTTCTCCTCCTTGGGAATTAAACCTGGTTCTATCCAGGTTAATGTCACCTCCTTTCGAGCCCATCCACAAAGCTTCCTTGCAACATCTCTCTTGGAAGGCGGCTTTTTTGGTGGCGATTACCTCTGCGCGCAGAGTAAGTGAAATACAAGCGCTCTGTGCGAAGGAACCATATACTATTTTCCACCACAACAGAGTAGTCCTAAGGGCTCACCCATCTTTCTTGCCTAAGGTCATTTCTGATTTTCATATAAATCAGTCTATTTCCCTCCCTTCCTTTTTTCCAAATCCTATGACCCCAGCCGAGCGGTCACTTCACTCCTTAGATCTTAAGAGAGTGCTTAAGTTTTATTTGGAAAAGACTAAAGGGATTAGGAAAACGGACCAACTGTTTGTGAACTATGGCTCAATGAGAACAGGTTTTCCAGCGGCCAAGAGGTCCATCTTCAGATGGATTGTCTCGTGCATTAAATTGGCCTATCAGCTAGCAGGCAAACCTTTGTTGATGTCTCCAAAAGCGCATTCCACTAGAGGGAAGGCCGCTACAGTAGCTTTCTTGCATGACATTCCAATGTCGGAAATTTGCAAGGCTGCAACCTGGAAATCAGTGCATACCTTCACGAGGCATTACTGCCTCGAATCTGATTCCAGGGCCGATACTCAAGTAGGGCAAGCCTCCTTGAGGAATCTGTTTGGGTAGTCTATAGTCTACTCGGACTTATTGATGAGATTACTGTCTTATCATTCCTTTGCCCGCAGGGATGAGGAGAGGCTCGCTACTCTATTCTAATGCTTATGACTATTGATGAGGATCCCCTGGAAGAGAAGGATTAGTTACTTACCTGTAATCCTAGTTCTCTTCCAGGGGTATCCTCATCAAAGTCATAAGCAACCCTCCTGCCTCCCTGGGCAAAGGATACTCTTTAATAAGGAGATATTGTTAACCTATTTGTTACTGGGTTTGTTTTTCAGTCTCCGAAAAGAACAACTGACCTAACTGTCACCCCTGGGGCATGATGGGATACAGGGGGTCATGAGTGCCTTAAAGGCACGGTGTCAGTTTATTGCTATTCAGCTACAGGTTAGCTTTTCAGTCTTTTTAGACTGTGTGTTTGCAATGCAGCCTGGGAGCTTCCTATGCTTCCAGTGACTTATGAGAATTTCTACTGCTTTCTGAGCAATAAAACAGTTTCTAAACAATCATTGGTGTTGTTTCTCATGTTTCTAATGCTTATTATACATGTATGGTGATTTGGCTGCTATTGTTTGTTTTTATTTGTATATTATTTATATGTATATATATATATATATATATATATATGTGGGGCACATATAATATAGTGTTTCCGGGGTCCCGCGCATGGGCGGGAATATTCTAATGCTTATGACTTTGATGAGGATACCCCTGTAAGAGAACTAAGATTACAGGTAAGTAACTAATCCATCTCTCTTCTGCCCCAGTTGCCTGTCTCATCCATCTTGTTCATAATTGCCCTCGATCATCTGGCTGGTGGTACACTCCACTCTGTCATTTGTATTTGGTCTTGTCTATTTTCTCATTAACTGCATGAATATCTGTCTTCTCACACCTGTCTTTTGCTTAGCACACTTGTCTTTTGCTTAGATCATTTTGCTTGGCCCTGGCTCCTCCATCCTATGTGACAAAGCTATCATCCACCTTCTCGCTAATCTAACTTGTCGTGCTCCCCTTTCCTATCCGATTTGTGCTTCACTGGCTTCATCTATTTTGCTTCAGGTATTTCTCCCACTTGCTGCCACATTTTACTTTCTCATCCGTGCCTTGGTCCCCACTCATCCATCTGGATACCATTTAATTATTTTATCCGTATTATCCCTTAATCTTCTATTGTGTTTCCCATTCTCCTCCATTGTGCACCTTGATCCTCCTGTGCCAATAGTATTCCTTGGTGATCTGTTGTATGCGTTGGCAAAAAAGAAAATGCAAGGCAACAGACTTTCCTCATTTGTGCACCCAGGATCTTATCTGTGAAGTCCAACCTCAACTCTACTAGAGTTTATGAAAGAGTTAATACTGCATTACACACAGTAACAGTCAACACATGTTCTTCTATTGGAGTTTCTGAGAGAAACCTCAGATTCACTTCTTCAACAGAATACAACAAGGTTTCCAGGACTGGCAGCTGTTGCTACCTCTTACTGGCATACCATCAACTTATACAGTCACAAAAATGCGTGCTTCACAAACCTCTAATACCTGCAACGGAATGAGGTATGTATAGATAGATACTCACTGAAAAAACAAAGGTTAAAGTGACGCTGGAGTTAGGTGAAAAGTTCAGTGACAATGTGATGTTTTAAACCAAACAAAATACTGAAATTCACCAGTTATAGTTCTCTAGTAACGATAAGTCATGCCCTAAAGTAACTATAACTCACACCCCAGCCATGCACAGTGTTATCATCAATTGTGTAATTTCTGATATTGCAGTGAAGTCAAAAGATGTCATGAGTGATGTAATGTGGGATAATTAGCTGTGCATGGAGAGCGCATGAGTTATAGTTCCCTTAGGACACAAGTTATAGTTACTAGAGAACTATAACTGGTGAATTTCAGTGGTTTTTTTGGTTTAAAACATTATGTTGTAACTGAAATGTTCACCTTGTTATAACATTACTTTAACCTTTGTTTTCTTTCAGTGGATGTGTAGGTTATTTTTATCAAAAGTTATATTTTATTGCTATATGTAAAGGCAGTTCCCTTGTGCAGTCACACAACCTTTGGTTGTCGACAGTGTGTGGGTTGTGCCAACTCCTCCCCCCTCTGAAAATGGCCTGTGGCAGTGCCTGGCATAGGGTTGGCCTTAGGACCTGACTTGTGGCCATGCCCTGTATTCAGCCCCTTGCTAGCAGTAAACCCCACGCCATGCACGTCCATCTGGTATGCAGTGTGCAGTTGACCTTGCAGGGCCTGGCTGCACTCGGGTATACTTACTGACTTCGCAAAAAAGTCATAACCCCAAAACATTAAAAGTTAGCCTACTATCATCTTTCTACAAAAAACACCTATATCTTTAATCTATGTATAGATCAGTAATTCACACAATGCAATCTTTTTATAATAGTGATTATTATAAAAATGTTTAATAAAGATTATTTTTTTAAAACATGTCTGAGTCTTTCAAATTAGTTTTTACTGTTGCATTTTGTGGGCTGAAAATATTAAAAGAAGGAGTCGTAGACATATTTTTTTGTGATAAAACTAGCATGTAACATTTTTTGGTCCCGAAAATGGTATCATAAAAACATCTGGAAGAGGACTTTGCACTCCAGCTGGGGCGCTTTTAAAAAATGCGGTATGCTCACTAGGTCATGGTTTGAATCACCCAGAAGACGTACTGTTTTTTTTTTACTAGTTTTGCTGTGAGGCTGCTTCACTTTCTGAAGCACCTCACAACATTAGAAAAATGCTAGGTGGGGCGTAAGCATAAAAATATTGTTTATTATAATGCCTTGGGACATTATGGGGAGCTCCTTCTTAGGTGCAGTGAATTATAAATGGTGGGGGGGGGAGGGGGGCACTGATCTAAAAGGTCCCCTCTATCCATTCTGCAAACATTTGGGTATGGGGCTCTCACAGGGGGCATCAGTGGTGCAGTCCATGGACAGAGTGCAGGCCACGGATCACCCCAAGGGGGCTGTCAACAGCCAGCAATACCCCTGCCCATTGGTCAGCAAGGCCAAAGAGATCTGACCCAGGGGCCGTGGACCAAATGTTCACGTTTCTGCAGAGGCAATGGTATTACTCGAGCACGAGACTTCATTAGCCAGCCTGGGGTCAATTGACTCTGGTCTGTTTCGGAGTGAAACGCTGCTCCAAGGTGTAAAACTTGCACGCTACTTTCCCCAGGGAGTGTACCCTCTTTTCAGATCAAAAAAGTGCAGGGCTTTCAGAGGGCCAAACGGTCCTTGAAGCTGCCAGGGTGGGGGCTTGGTGAGCTGAAGAACTCTAAACATTAGCACTATGAAATGGCCGTCTTAAACAAGCCAGCGCTTTGCAGATCAAGTAATTAAATACATTAGGCCGAGTTAAATGAAGTATTTGTGGTATGCCCCCGTTTAAAAGAGATTGGCAATCATTCATATGGCAATTGCGGGTGTCAAATGTCTTCCCAGAATCTGAAGTTACCGGTTGTGAAAGGCCGCGCTCCCTTTATGGAATAATATGAGCCACCACAGCAAATGTTTTGTGGTTTGAACAGCAGTGCCTCAGTGTGCTTTGTGGAATCGGGGACTGTCTGGAGCAACACAAGATGTAATGCATGAGTCACAAGCTGCATTTACAGAAACCATTTTATACAGAGAGACCATATAAACGCCGCTGAAATACTCTATAGAACAAGCGCTCGTCATTGCGGAAAGGCAGCCGCTTGTTTATATTTGCATCGCGCTTTCACTTTATGTGAAAGCGAGAAGCAAAAATAAACATGCAGCTGCCTTTAACAAAAACGAGTGAACAGATGTGTTCACACTTACACCCCTCTTTGAGATCAGAAATACCCTCACAACAGCCATGAAGCAAACGATCCAGTCCGGATGGGCCGTCCTAAAAGAAGACAGGGTGGTAACTAAGAGGAATCCTTTTCAATGGGAAGCCAGCATTTAGCATAAATGCTGACATGACCCAGTGAAAATGATGGGCGGGGCTTCAAGTCCCCTTCTGAAATCTCCTCTACCACAATATGTCTCGCAGAGCGGGCAGCGCATGAGCGCTGAAATGCTAGGCAAGACCTTAAAAGGAATTATTTAGGCTGTTTTCAGGCACTGGGGACCCCATCTCCTGGGGCCTTATGTGTAAAATAAGGGGCGCGGGCACGTGTCCCCCCTTCTTGAAACGCTAAGGGCCCTGGTGAGTCCATCCCCTCGGTCTGTATTTTTAAAATTAATTGGAGGGGGCATGTGGCCCCCCTCCTCAAGCCTGTGCCTGCCAGAGACCCCATCCCCATACTGGGTGCTGGCCGGAGCCGGCATCTTTTCTTTGCTTCAGCCCAAATGGGAGGAGCATTTTTCTAATGCTCTTGCTGGACGCGAGCAAAGTGGAGTTCCCTGACTGAGAGAGTGTGGGGCGAGTATGCCTGCATTCCCAGGGCTGGTAACCATAGTGTCCCGGGGGTAGGCACCCCAGTATACTGTGAAGTATCATGCCTAGGGTTTGGAATCTCTGGGGCAGATATGAGTAAGGGGAGGGGGGAACGCGGCCAACCTGACCTTTTTTTAGGTATTTGGACCCAGGGATGGAGTCCCCATGGCCCATTAGTGGCTCAGGCAAGGGGGCCCAAATGCTCCCCTCTATCTGGTATTCGGCCCCAGGGGAGGCCCTCTACACTTCAATGCGCATTTCGCCCCAAGGGATGGGGATTGTCTGGGACCCTGAGTGGCTTGGGGAAGGGGGCTCCTCAGAGTCCTGATTAGGCATATACTGCCTGGAACAAATTTAAAGTCAGCAGAGCTATGGCTTGTTTACTAGAGTTACTTTTCACTGTTCACCAATTCCATCAGCGAAACAAGAAGTTAAGAGGATACTCAAGGATTATCATGTATTGCCACTGTACAACCTGTTCATCAACCTACGCTGACCTTTTGTGATGCAGGGGTAGAAAATGCTCCAAAGGACAAAGCCAACAACAGCAGCAACATTCCACATCCTCTTCTTCACCAGGTATTGCTGCCACACCTCTTTAGATGTACCTTGAACATCATGGTGAAAGGCTGCAGAGTGCATCTATCTTTGCCTTCCTTACTGGCATTCGAACACATCGGACCAATGTTTCCTTCAGATTATCCAAGTTAGTTAAGCCATTCCTTTTCTGGACATATGTCCCCACATCTACCCAGTTTACTCTCAAGGGTTGACCGATTATACCTTGATACTGCTAAAGGAAGTGATTGTGTTGTCCATAAAAGTGGAGATTTAACAAGTACTGGTGGCAGAGATGGGGTGTTACATCTGGGACTTTCTGGTCTCCAAGAAGGACTGAGACAAGAGTCTAGACCTTAGAATCTTGAACTCCTTCCTCAAAAAGGAAAAGTTTAAAGTTGTGACACTTGAATGCCACAGGAAGTATCTCCGCTTTGTGGTCGGGTTAGATAACTTCCAATCTAGCACCCTACCCTTTGCACTTATTATTATTATTATTATATGAAATTTGTTAAGCGCACGGCTACCCCCACGGGTGTCCCGGCGCTGTGGACAGGAACGGTAGTGACTAAGGCGGCTAGTAGCTGGAGAACAGGTATGTTTTCAATTTGGACCTAAATAGGGGTTCTGATTCAGTGAGTCTGAGGTTACGCGGAAGGGAGTTCCATAGCTTAACAGTGACCACCGCAAAAGCTCTGCCTACACTTCTAGACCGATGGAAACGGGGAGGGAGTAAGAGACGGAGGTGGTTAGATCTAAGGGAGCGAACTGATTGGACCTGCTTCAGTCTGTCTCTGAGATCGCCTGGTCCGTTCGCATTGGGTTCTCTGAAGGCCAGGACCAGAGCTTTGAACTGGATGTGATGAGAAATCTGAAGCCAATGCAAGTTCTTTAAGTATGGGGAGATGGAGTGACGATAGGGGACGTGACAGATCAGTCTTGCTGCCGCGTTCTGGACAATCTGTAGTCGATGACGTAGATATGCAGGAGCCCCTACATAGAGACTATTGGAGTAGTCCAGATGTGAAGTGATGAGGGCGTGCAAGACAGTCCTCATCAAGTCCCTAGATAGATAGGGGGAGATTTTTTTATAATTTTTAATTTGCCAAAACAGGCAGATGTAACTTTTTGAATTTGCGTTTTGCATGATAATTCATTGTCAATATGAAACCCAAGGTTCTGGGCCGAGTTGGCCGGGATGGGGGGTGGGTTCAACTCCGGCGGCCACCATGTGGAGGACAGAAGAGGGATTTTCAAATTAAAAAATAGCACCTCAGTTTTATCGGTGTTTAATTTTACGTATTAGATGTCATCCATTGAACAATGTTAGTGAGGCAAGATTTAAAATTATCCAGTCCTTTGTCAGAGTGGTCTCTAAAAGAAAAAATCAACTGAGTATCATCAGCGTAAGAGACCACTCTGACACTACAGGCCTCAATAACCCTTGCCAATGGCGACATGTAAACGTTAAAAAAGAGAGGGCTGAGGGCCGACCCCTGAGGGACTCCACAGTCAAGGGGCATCTTATCTTTTGTCAAGTAGGGGCGACACCATACCTGTTGCGTTCTACCAGACAGGAATGATTTTATCCAAGCAAGTGGTGTGCCCTGTATTCCTAAGTCACGTAGCCTTTCCAGTAGTATGGAGTGGGGCACAGTGTCGAAGGCCGCGGACAGATCGAGGAGCACCAGCATGGCCACCTCATCTCTGTCCACTCTCTCTCTTATGGTCTCCGATACCTCCAGAAGGGCCGTCTCTGTGTTATATCCGGATCTAAATCCGGATTGAGTGTCATGCAAGAGGGTATTTGATTCCAGGTAGTGAGCCAATTGTTCCTGTACAATTTTTTCCAAAATTTTGGCAGGTTTGGGGAGCAGTGAGATTGGTCGGTAGTTGCTTAGTACCGACGGGTCAGCATCCACTTTTCAATATGGGGATTAGCATTGCCTGTTTCCATTCCGACGGGAATTGGCCAGAGGCGAGGGAGGTATTCCAGATGGAAATTAGGGGGGTGGTGATAAGTGGCCCCAGCTGCGTGAATACTTGAGCTGGGATGGGGTCTAGGGGAGAGCCAGATTTACATTTTTGCATTCTATGTGGGACAGAATCCCTTACGATGGATTTGAATACTTCAAATGTGGTAGTGCAGGCCGGTAAAGGAGGTTGGACTGGTATCACCTCACCATGCCCCTTTGGCGGTGTGAAAGAGGAGAAAATATCCACAATCTTGTGATGAAAGAAGTGCGATAGGCCATCACAAAGTTCTTGACTTGGTAAGGAAGGACGGGTAAGAGCGGATGGTTTAGTGAAGTCTTTCACAATTTGAAATAGGGTTTTAGCCGAATTGTCAGCAGAGTTAATCTTGTTGACGAAGTATTCTTTCATAGTGGCTTGTTTTAATTTGTGAAACCTTTTTAACACGGCTCTATAGATATTTTTTCCGAGAGGATCATAAGTGCGTCGCCAAATTTTTTACATTTGCTTCTTTCCCTACGTAACTCCGTGGAGAACCATGGGGCGGAGGGCTTTGATCTGGCAGTGGAGAGGGGGAATAAAGGGGCGATCGCATCAATCGCTATGGAAAGGTTGGAGTTAAGCTTTTTCACATCAGCCTCTAAATCCTTGGACGGAAGCCATTCAAATTTTGACAGTACTGGTTCGAGAGCGTTGCAGGTGACTTTATGCCATTTTCTACCCACATTTGGTCTAACACTATTCGTGATTAGTAGGGGGTGGATAGTCAGGGTGAAAGGAATGAGCGAGTGATCGGACCAGGCCAAGGGACAAGGTGCCAGAGTAGAAAGGGCTGACAGGTTCGTAAAGATCAAATCTAGGGTGTGGCCTGCCACATGGGTGGGCTATGAACTCTCAGGTCCAAGTTTATTCCAGCTAGCGTTTCTACCAGGGACCTCGCCTTTGGACAGGAAGCGTCATCCACATGTAGGTTGAAGTCACCTAGGATGGTAAAATGTGGGTGTTTTAGGGATAGGTCAGCAAGGGTAGCCAGTAACTTTGTAAGGTGAGAGAGCTGTGTGCCAGGGGGGTTGTAGATTAGGGCGCCCGCCAGGATCAGGTGAATGGGGTTCCGTGATACTGAAATACATTGCCTCGATAGGGCCTGAGTTAGGCAGTTTCCTGGAGGTTATTTTCCATTGGGACCGAGAAATAATGGCGATCCTCCCCTCCCACTTTAGCCCCTGGCCGATTAATCCCTACAAATTGGTAATCTGGGGGGATTGCTAGCGATATAGCTGGGTTGGAAGACTCCTTGACCCACGTTTCGGTGAGAAACATCAGTTCCCATGAGTGGGTGGTAAAAGATAACCAGATGTCGCCTGCATGTCGCAGGACTTACATCAGTCCTTTACAAATGTCCTTTCAGTGGCTGCTGCATATCTTCTCAGGGAAATGGAAACAGGTTTTCCCGCACCTTGAAAACTGACTGATGAAGGCAGGCTTGCTGTAGCTAGTCTCAGACTACCTACAGTCAACTGTGTCATTACTCTCCACACTGGGTTTTCCATTAAGGTGTCAAAGTCCCCTCTCCAGACAGTGTAGAAATTTACCTTCTTTGAGGATGCTCTGGACACAGTTGTCTTGAAGGCCTTTCCACCTCTGTAACATATCATGGGTATTGAGGCTACGATTCCAATGTTACAAGCAGCGTCACCTTTTTCAGCCTTGATGGTTCTAAGGCTTCTTAGGCTCTTGGCGTTGTGCAGCCTCTTGTGTCATATATCTGTGGGCCTTTAAAGATAACCTGCAGCTGCGGTGGGCGCAGCTCTTGGAATGCATTTCAGGCAGAATATATATCTCTGATAAGGTGGCTCAGGATCTTGGTGGTGTAGGATGGATGACCGCGTGATGTACAGCACACTATTTTTCTTTGCCCACCGGAGCTTAAACTAGTGATGAATGTGATGGATGCTCATCTCTGGGGGTAAAATGGACAAGGTAGAGATCAGGGATAGCTGGTATTAGATGGGTAAAGCACCACCACATTAATCGTCTGGAGCTTGAAGCCATTTGCGTAGTCCTCTAGACTTGTCTGCCTTCCATCAGGGTAGGTTAATTCTGGTGCTGACAGATAACACGACAATCATGTGGTTCTGCAAGAAGCAGACCAGAGCTGGGTCTGTGCTCTGTCTTAAGGCTCTTAGGTTTTGGCAATGGTTGGTCCTTCACAGGATTTTCCTCACATTGAATCACCTAACTGGATCCCTCAGCATCAGGGCAGATGAGTTCAGGAGGCAATACCTTGCTGATCATGAGTAGCATCTGCACCTAGAGATGGCACAGAGTACCTGTGCCCACTTGGGCATGTCCGTGGTGAACCTACTTGCTATCTCTGAAAAACTCATTGCCCTGCCCTTTGCACTCTCTTGGTCATCAAAAGTGATTAGAAAATGCACTGTGCCACTGGAACAAAACTGCATCCAGCTAGGGGGAAACCAGATTTGGGTTGCTTGTGCTACGACTCCGAAAGTACCCGGCTTGGCAGTCCCTGTTAGGAGCTGTACCAAGACTGATTTGCGTATGGCTGGATCTAATCTGAGGTGGCATGGTGGACAGACAAATGATGGAGTGGGATGCATCCAAGTAAATCCCATAGGCAAAATTTAAATCAAGCCATCCACCCATCACTTTTTTGTATACTTTTGTGCGATGCCCTAAATGTGACGTGTATGACCAGACCTGGTTCCCATGCTCATTGTGCCTCTGGAAAAAAGATGCAACCCACTGAAGATCCCCAACTAGGGCAAAACCGGTCTTAAGTTCCCTTTGTTCCAGTTCAGTGAGGACCTGGGTTGGCAGTACAGGCTGGACTGCTCCTATTGGAGCAGGACCAAAGCATTTTGCATATGACAAGGTCTAATCTGAGGTGGCATCGTTGGCAAAAAACTGTGATGTGACTCTAGTAATTACCAGTGGCGAAGATTAATTCAGGCATTTTACCCATCACATTTTTTCTACTTCAGTGGGACTCTGGCATCCTAACATGTTTCTGCATCTAATCCCCCGGGCCCTGAAGAAAGTCAAGCAAGACAAATCACATAGATACTAATAATCCTGGATCAGGCCAGTAGGGTCGGTTAATGTGAGGCTGACCCTGTGAATCTTCCCTCCACTTCGTCATTCTGTTCTAGAGAACTTAATGTCCCAGTAATATGGCAGAGTGTCGTGTCTGTACCTCCACAAGCTAAACCTCCATATGGAGAGATTAAGTTGAATCAAATGAGAGGCTTTAATCTCCTCATCTCAGGGAGTTGATATCATTTTGGCTGATAGCCATCCTTACTACAAATTAATTTATTTGGCAGGTAGATTAGTAATGTATTAAAAAATCTTATTTCAAACCTGGAGTAGCATACAGCAATGTTTTCTGATGCTTTTCTCTGCATGCATGCTAGACTCAAGTCTAGAGGAGACGTGTGCTTCTCAATTGAGCAAAAAAAGGCCTGCAACTAACTTACAACTGCATCAAACTCTTGACCAACTGTGTCACATTTATAATGAAAACTGAAGACCTTTGTTTTCCTAACACCCTATAGATTGCCAGCCATTCAGAACCTAGAGACCTTTCTTTGGTGTTGTGTTGTGTGTAAATACGGTCATTTGTAGTTGTTTACATTTGCTTAAATTGATGATTTTGACAAGATCATTTGGTCAATTTGACTTATCTTGCCATTGATAGGAAAGGTGTTTCTCATGCAGTATGTGCTCACAAGATATGCTGAATGGAAAGAATACCTTGAATTTGCCCCTTATGCATGGTCATTGAAGACTGGTCGCATCCAGTGCAGGGTACTCCGTACTGTGCAGGACAGGGCCAATGTCTTTCGGTCTTTGAACTTTGCAAAGTATGCTTCCTTTTCAAATCTAGAGGGTTCCAAGTGATGTAGCTTATAATTTTTTTATAATATGTTCAACTGCACACTTTCATTCACAATGTACACTTCACGTTTGCCAATCATTCTGAAGCTAAGGAGCAAAATATATGGGTACAACTTTGAAAGACCAAAGTTTCACCTTGCGGGTCCATGTGTTTCCCTTGAAAAATGGTTGCTTTTCAAGCAACATTTTTTCAACCAGAATGGTATAGCGAATAATCTTGACTTCATTAGGTTTAATAACGGATGCAAAGTTCATGGTTTATAAAATCTTTGTGGCACATTTGATGGCAGAGAATGATAATAAAGCTCTTTAGCGTCAAAAAATTGAGATTAATAATTGTCTTTTCAAGTGTTCTAGGCCTCAATGACAAGATGTCAGATTAACCTAAACATATTCAAAGACTACAATTGATAGAAAAAAGAGAACTATTATTAGTTTCTCGCCATGGGGTGTATATAGAGTGGTCTCAGACACATTTATTGGCTTACACTAGCATACCAAAGGGAATTCACTATTGTATGCATTATGCAGAAAACCCTGGTCAGGTAAATATGAAAAACATAGACACCTATTCTACAACTACAAAGGAAGGTTTGGTACCCTAACACTTGCACTTTAATAAAATCACATTTAGAAATGTGTGGCTTTCTAAAGCATTTGAGACTCTATTCCTGAATAAATCCCCGATCTAATCATCCCTCATACTGTCACTTATTGTATATATGTACTGCCATAATGTTCTCTACATCATTGTGTACTTCTAATATATCCGCTTAGTAAAATCGTCTGCTTGTTGCAGCCCGTAAAGTGCTTTTAAACCTTTCTGTCTTGAGAAAAAAAGGCTGTTTACTGAAAATCCCCAGTTATGTTATTTAGGGTTTTCGCTATGATTAAAATGAAATGCTATACTTAAAACACAACCAATCTATTGTTATTGAACACAAAGACTAATTTTTTACAGTTTTATATCTTATGTTTAGATTTCTCTGACAAATTGTACTCTATTTTTATCAGGTGAAGGAATTTGATTCAATATCTCGTTTGGATCAGTGGCTTACAACCATGCTGCTACGCATCAAAAAATCTATTCAAGGTGACACAGATGGGGACCTCAAGTGAATTGTTGAAACTCCTTGTGGCATGTAGTCAAAGTCCTAATTTGTGTTCCGTTTACTGGCCTGTGACAAATATGAGACACGTTACACTAGTAGCTTCACTATGCTATTTCAGAAGCAAATACTTTGTGTATTGTTCAGTATCAATCTGTGTGCCTGTATTACCAACTCAGCTGGGTTAAAAACTATGCTGTTATGTTGGGTCTCCACTTTGTGTGTTTGTATATGATAGTGTACTTGATATGAGACCAGGCATCACAAAGCACAGGTGAGCTGGATCTTCTGTGTGTCATGGACTAAGTTATTTTATTATGTAAAAAGGTGATACGATTGCCTACAGTGTGAATGTAAAAAAAAACAGACAACATTCCACCAGGCAAATAAACAGATTTACTTACTAGCTTTCCTTGTTTCACATTTTATATTGTTAAACCGTTATTTGGCTATTTCAGAGATTAAAAAAACATTGGAATAGTGCTCAAGTGGTGTCATCTAAAATAGGCTTTTGATTTACTAATACTAGTATTTACCTATTCAGGTTCTAGGCAGATATCAACAGCAGTGTATAAATCCAGAGCACGTTATTTGGCTCAGAGATAGGTTGCCAAGAGCTGGTAGTCTATATATGGTAATGCTACTATTCGGACTAAAATCCATTTGTTTTCTAATAATCTTATGTTTCATCCATTTCTTTTTGTTCATTTAAATGGTTCTGAAAATCTCAATTGCAAAGAACCTGCTAAAGGCAGTAGTACAAAGAATGAGTGGCTCTAAATACTGCTCCTATCATATGTAGTAGTAATTAAAATGTGTTTATTTTGACACCACATATCAGTTAAACTGTACACTCAAAACATTTGTTGGTTTTTGTTCCTCACATTAGTCCTGTACATCATATATCATATAGTTGGTGACTTTTAATGGCAATACCTATCCACATTTCTAAATAACGTAGAATTAATGTTGAACTACTGTTCATGCAATAGATTGTTTTGTGTGCTTGTGACTTGCAGCATGAAGTTACTGCTGTTTTGTTGCCGCTTTTTGTATTTTTACTTGCAGGCTGTTTAACTTGTATTAACTAGTCTACATATTTAAGTTCATGTCTTTTATTTAAAACAGTTTATATATGAAGGTGCAGTATCTCGTCAGTGGAGGTATACAATAATTAACATACTTTCATTGCTTATGCTTTTTTGAATATTTATGTGTTAATATTTAATTTTTGGTGGTTGAATCATTATCTCATTTGTGTACCTTACCCTCAAGGTTGATGGTTTTTTTAACATGAATTGTGTTCCCAATTGTTTTCAGTTTCCTGTGTTTTTAAAAACTATTGAATTCATTTCATTGTTTTGAAACTTAAGAGTTGCAATCATACAGAACATGTCATGCAGATTAAATCACATAATTGCCAATAGCAAAGTTTCTGCTAACTTGTTTTGCTTCGCTTTAAAAAAAACTCTACATGGAAAAATTAAATTCATAGTCTCTAAGTCCATGGGCCAAAATTAATGGATGGAAAAACATTCGTATTAGTTAGCAAAAGGATTTGCAGCGGTGGGTATATTGTGCTGAATATTGTCAAAGGAAGTGTGTATCAGAAAAAGGTCAGTTGTTCAATCAATATTTTTGTTCAGTATTAAGAGAAATAGAAATGGTATATGAAAAACTGCAGAAAAGGAAATGGAGTAAACTAAACCATTTACAAGAAAAGATTTCAAAATATCCTGCAACTAAACTAGCACCAGACGTGAAGCTTTCATAGTTGCAGGCAGCGCAGTCAACAATCATTACAGCCTTGCTCAGGAACAGGGGACTGAAAACCAAAAGGTCTTGCTCCACAGATGTGGGTTCAGGTACAATCTGACCGGTACAGTTCTGGTCATGTATCCGCACATCTATGAGTCTACTAATTTTATCTTCAGTGGTAGTGAGCAATTGGATAAATACTGTGAACTTATCAACTAGCCCAAAAACATCATGGATTCACTGGTTGAAACTCACATCCGACTACTTTTCCACTCATGTACAAGTGAAGTAGATGATAGTATAGTGATAGGTGTGATCTGCTTAAATTTAATTTAAGCATTTAGTAGTAGTGAACACAGGCTAAAGAAGTCCAGCAAACATAGGAAACAATCGAGGTAAACACGCAAGGAGCTATCTTATTGATCGATAGGAAATAGTACTATTTATTGAAGTTCGATGTAAGAAAGAAAAAGTAAATATCAGGTGCCATAAAAATCACTCCTAGTTGGTTTGGTGCTCCTTAAATATCTTTAAAATTCCAGAAGAACTACAAGGCCTGCTTACTTTAAGATGGAAGAAAGTTTTATTAAAGGGCTGAAAAACACCTTGGGCTGCACATAACAAAGCCAAGATTTTAAAATGCTGGAAGAGTTGTGGAGAACTTTATTTATATTATGGAAATCTTGTGAAACATTACAGGATTGAAGATGAGGTCTTAAAAGCCAGTAAAATAATTACATTTTGGAAATTGTTTTAAATCTGGAATGAATGTAACAGCATCCTAGGAAGAGAAAAGGGATGATAATGTACACTAAAATTTAAGAGCATCCAGAAAAAGGCTACAAACATTGTACATGGTTGAAACAACGTATGTTATGAGGCACGACTTGTGAACTTAAGTATGCATTCAGTAGGGTATATTATGTATCAGGCCATGTTCAAATTCCTTAAGACGTTGTTTTAAAAAAAGAGTTTCTTGAACTAGAAATGAAATAAAGAAACTGGGTTGTGTTAGACTGGGTTAAAAGCAATATATTAGCCTTATTATTATGTAAAGGATGGTGGAGGAAATTATCCATCCACAGGGAAGAAGATGAGTGATTTGAAGTAAACAGAAAACAGACAGTCATAGCAAGTATAACGTTTGCCCTCCTGTAGTTTCTTCATAGAGAATATATACCAGAGAATAACAAAATGGATAAGTGGGGTGTCCTTGTCTGCTGCTTTTGAGATCACCCTGCTGCTAAAGTTAACTTAAAATATTTTAGCTTCACATGATTGTTCTGCCAAATTATTTCTATGTTCATTTTATCATCTTCTGAAAAGTCAGAGTGATAGGACAGTTATGTATTTTTTATTGATGACATTCTGACTCACAGATTGTGCACCTCAGTCAATAATTTACTGAGTGTTGTTTGTTAGCCTGAAGCAATGAAACACTGTCAGATTTCATTGACTTGAGTATGTGTGTAAATGCAGGATTCTTCGATTTGGCTGTTAACGACTTAAAGCCACAAATGTAAAGTTGTCAATTGGTAATTTAATTGTGCTTCTCTCAGCCTAGAGAGTAAAGAATTTAAGCTCTTGTTTTTTTTCTTTTGGGTATTCCATCAATGCCCTGTTTATTTTTTTAAAGCATATTGATGTGAAAAGTATAATAGTGAAAAAATTTAACAATCTCTCCTCTATTAACAGGTGTTTGAAATGCAGACTATAATGCATAGTGTATGTTCTGCAAAACCACTCGTCTTATTATGTGTTTAATTTCTTATCACCAGCCTATGGAATCTTTGCCCTTGCATTTTGTAAAATGAGCCCTGAGGTTGTTTTATGAAAATGTATACATTTACTTTCAGTAAACACAAGTACCATGAACACAAACAAATATCAGAAATAGTAAGAGCAGTACATTCGACATAAGAAAGATTTTGACTGCACACATAAAACAAGGGAGCATCTGAAGCTAAGCAAGTAGAAACTATCCAAAATATAACAGTGACATTGTGTATATACATTAGTGGCAGGGATGCTATTTTCATCATAAAAACAGAAGATCATTGTAAACCCACAGCGTCATACCTGTCAGTTACATTGTAATAAATTGTCTATAAAGACTGCCGCTATAGAATGCAACTATTTATGATATCCAGAACATGAGGTTATTGTATGTTACATAAAGAATTATTACTTATTTCAAGTGCTCTGTAGTTTAATCATTGTAAATTATTCATTTTAGCTGTGTTTTAATTATATTTTGTTAAATACTTGCTTTGTGATATAGTTTTAAACGTTAGCAGTATGTTTTCACCTGTACTTTCCTGGGTATTATTTTGTATTTGTCTGAAGGCCTGAAAACTGTATTTTTACACATACGAAAATATGCTTTCAACATAGGGTATAATTATGATGTTGTTGTACTAAACCTCTTTATGCAAATGTCTTTATATTTGTTTATACCTGTGTACATGCAAACAGGCATCATTGTAGCTATGGTTCTGGCTAGCAGATGGCATGCATCAACTATTATATGATTGAAACGCTGCTGAATCACAGTTCAATATCACCATTTAGCACTGGGACGATCTGTTGGGCTTGTGTGTTCTTAGGTCTATTGTTGTGTTTATAAATTGTATAATTAATACTGAAGCAAATTAAAGAGCCTAGTATATGAGTTTTGTGTGAAACCATACAGGAATAAATTCAGATATCAAATTGCTTCTGTGCATTATTCCTTGCATAAACATTTTGTCTGTGTTCATTTTGATACATTTGAATATTTGTTGAAATTAGTTCTATAAACAGTAACATTTATCAAAGAAAGTTCAATTGCTAACAGCTTCACAAGGCAGAAAATATTTTTTAATTTATGTTGCTCTTTCATCATATGATGCATAGGCACTTTAATTTTCATTCTGTTTTTCATATCAGTCGCCCATGTTCAAGAGCAACTGCTGCTTATTGTGATTTTATTTTTAGTGCATGACATGGTTTAGATGCCAGACTGAAGTCCTCAGGTGTTTTTGTTTATTTATTCTTTTTAAATATCAAACTATATTATGTGACAATTTATATCAACCAGAAATATGATTCCTTGTAAAAATGCAACCTGAAGGTCATTCCCCTTTTCTCCTTGGTATGGAGTACGTAGGAGACAGAACCCTTACACAGCCTATATAAGCGAAATAAAACAGTTTCCATCCATGTCATATTGTTTTTTAGTACGACCGGTGGTACAGCAATTCAAATTTACGGATATAAGAAAACACTACATAAGATACAGATATTGATCCCCTGTAAGCCCAAGACCGAACAGAAGTCCACCAGAGAATTTGTTCTTTTGCCTTTTCTACATACACTGTACAAACTTAACGGAGTAGGTTCTGATTAGTGTAATGTCAAGGCCAGATTTGGCGGTGTGGTCCTATCCACTCAAAGCCTTTATAGTGCACATAATTCTCACTTTCTACCTTACAGCAAATAATTTTTAATGGAAGTCTGCCTAATTTGCTTTCAGTAAGAATCTAATTTCTTTCCATGTGCAAACCGGTTTATTTTATGGTGTGCCAAGCACCTGTAATTTGCTATTGTGTAAATATGCAAAAAGGTCAGGAAAAGTATGCAAAATTGAAAAACCACATTTTGACACTGTATTTTATCATAAAATCCATCCTCTCGTCTATTTAGGATGCAACAGTGCATTCTACTCTAGCAAAGTACAAAAACAAGTACAGTAAACACTAGCCACTCATGTTCTTGTGATTCCCATGCCCTGTGATACATTTTTGCCACAAAGGGTGGGAAATTGCGCAATGTAGTGTAATAGCGTAATTTCGGGAATCTCATGAAAGAAGTGTAATATAAAAGTACTAAGATTATGCGCACATAAAAAGAATTTCGGCACGCCTAGTTTAATTTAAGGTTGATGATTTAAACCATCCAGCGCTAAGGTCTGTAAAATGTTAAACCAAAAATGTTCGCTTTGTAAAACCTTTTTTTTGTTTGTTGCCTTTTCCTGATGATGGAAATGCTACTTTACTTATCGGAGGTGGGAGTAATGACAAGACATTCGGTATAACTTTAACTTAAAAATGTACCTTAGGGGGCGTGACCAAGAACCTCAAGAAGGCAGTTGCACTCTAAGAGCCCTCCGTCATCCGCTCCCATCTCCGCTGAGTTTGGGTCCTGAGACTGCCACATCCTGCAGTGTTAAAACCCTTGAGACCTATTGGCTGGGATTGGGCCTCTGGCTGCTGCAGCGATGAGCTCCGCCCGCAGTGAGGCCCTCTGCACCCTCGGCCACTACATGGTGTCCTCATAGGGCATTGCTTCCCCACCGGCGGTCAAGAGCGGCTGGGGCTGGGCCTTCTTGCTGAACACTGGGGGTGACACCAATCCCATAAATGGTCCTTCCCTCCCTTGGAGTAAGGCAGCACAGTGAGGAGACAAGTCTGCCAATTGCCAGGGTAGCCACACTGCGAGGCCCTGCAGCAGGAGCTCCCCATCACCTGATGTGTCCTGGGGGCTGAAGAGACGGGTCTCGGGCGACCTCTGTGCAACTCTGGCTTGCGGGAGCCTGCGGACTGCAACTGAGGCTTCCTGACCTTGACGGATCGATCTGGAAGTGTGTGTGAGCTGGACTGAGTTGGCCCACATGGAATGCGCCAATAGTGAACTGCCTGAGCTGTTGTGGGCTGGAGAACTGACCAGTTGTCTCCGTAGACAGGTAAGGAGAATAAGCAGGGTGCTGCAATGGCAGCACATGGTGCCCTGCCCGCCCACTCAGCATTAAGACTCATTGAGATGAGAACTAACCCTGCCACCGGTCCAGGCTGACTGCACGGCAGGGACCTGCACTCAATCTCAAGGCACATTGCCAACAGCGGTGCAGGCGGCCTGTGAGCACCCCGGGCCTCCATGGCCTGGGAGTCCATCAACAGCCTGCCTGGGGATGTGATCTGCTGGGCCACTGGAGGTGTATCAGGTGTTTTTCTCCGCAGGACAGTTGGTGTCTGAGGATGCATCGGGTCACCACTCTTCCGCAGGACCTACTGGAACTGGGCCCTGCATCATGACATGGAGAACGGTGCTAGAAGATCCTGCTTGAACGTGGAACACAGCGTTATCATGGACCTGCCTGCGGCACCCTGACTGGAAGGGTAATGCTGTTTTAGCATTTACTGTTAATCTCCTAGGACTACCAGTACGTTTTAGAATTGTGTGCTCAAATTTAATTGTGCACCCATTTTTAACCATTTCAGTTATTATCGTTATTGTTGTGTTGCGCCGCAATAGCTCGTTTTACCTTGTGTTGTTAAAACTTCTGAAGCCCTCTCACACTGTGTTAGGATTTTCTGTCCTACCTGCTTGACTGAGACCCCGGTCCGTCACGGCCTGTGCCGTTTGAACGGAGGGTAGTTGTAGGCAAATACTCACTTCCGGTGGGATACTCGGATAAGACTGCTAGCGCTCTAGTTTTCCGGCCCCCTACCCCTACATAGCTGGGAGGAAGGCGCGGACGCGCGCGGCACCCTGACTGGAAGGGTAATGCTGTTTTAGCATTTACTGTTACTCTCCTAGGACTACCAGTACGTTTTAGAATTGTGTGCTCAGATTTAATTGTGCATCCATTTTTAACCATTTCAGTTATTATCGTTATTGTTGTGTTGCGCCGCAATAGCTCGTTTTACCTTGTGTTGTTAAAAATTCTGAAGCCCTCTCACACTGTGTTAGGATTTTCTGTCCTACCTGCTTGTCTGAGACCACGGTCCGTCACGGCCTTTGCCGTTTGAATGGAGGGTCGTTGTAGGCAAATACTCACTTCCAGTGGGATACTCGGATTAGACTGTTAGCGCTCTAGTTTTCCGGCCCCCTACCCCTACATAGCTGGGAGGAAGGCGCGGACGCGCGCAGCGGCACCCTGACTGGAAGGGTAATGCTGTTTTAGCATTTACTGTTACTCTCCTAGGACTACCAGTACGTTTTAGAATTGTGTGCTCAGATTTAATTGTGCACCATTTTTAACCATTTCAGTTATTATCGTTATTGTTGTGTTGCGCCGCAATAGCTCGTTTTACCTTGTGTTGTTAAAAATTCTGAAGCCCTCTCACACTGTGTTAGGATTTTCTGTCCTACCTGCTTGCCTGAGACCCCGGTCCGTCACGGCCTGTGCAGTTTGAACGGAGGGTCGTTGTAGGCAAATACTCACTTCCGGTGGGATACTCGGATTAGACTGTTAGCGCTCTAGTTTTCCGGCCCCCTACCCCTACATAGCTGGGAGGAAGGCGCGGATGCGCGCAGCGGCGTGCCTGCGGCGCACCAAAGGCAAGCCCGCCTGCGCCCGTCCGCGCTAGAACGCCGCCAGCCGCCATACCTCTAACATCTCCAGTCAAAGATTTCGGCCTGCAGGAAAATGATCACCATCACATCACTCCTTAGGTATACTAGGGTATAGCTTCTAGATTTGAATACATCATGTGCCCAGGTGTCGGAGGTACTACTAGCAGCCATACGGGCGGCCCCTTGTTCCCGCAGTATAGATTCGACTGTGGATAGACGGACCATCAGGGCTGACCCTAGTTTAACTACCACTGCCCCAAGGAAACTGACAGCAATTTATTTTAATGCCAGATCAATTCCCAGACACGCACTCGAAATATGGAGTCTCCTCGACGCTGAAACCCCTGATCTATGCTTCATATCAGAGACTTGGCTGCATGAGCATGCCACCCCAGACCTCCATGTAGCCTTCCCTCAACAATATAAAATAGTTAGATCAGATAGGAGGGACGCCAGAGGTGGGGGATTATTGATTGCAGCAAAAGAGACTATCAATGTTTGCATGATAGAAAGTGAGGTTATTGAGCAGACAGAAATCATAGTTTTTAAAATGAGTGGCCCCCTAAAGGAGGTTTGGAAAGGGGCTCTGCTCTACTGACCTCCTGGGACTAAAGGTGAGTTTCCTGAAACCCTACTAGAAACTATTGCCCCCCATGCACTGACGGCGGACAGGTTTCTGTTACTGGGCGACTTTAACTACCATGCAGAGGACCAGTCAGACGCAGAAACAGAAAAACTAATCTCCACCATGAACACTCCAAGTCTTAGTCAACGGATCAAGGGTCCAACCCACTGTGCTGGGCACACATTGGACCTTTTATTTACCAACTCCCCTGATATTTGGACAGACTCCCCTATTCCGTTACTATGGACCGACCATTATTTAGTAAAATTCATCATAAACGGCTGTGTGTCGGGACCGTCCAATAAGGCCAATTTAAAAGCATGCAGAACCATGAAAAAGATCACTCTTTCCTCCTTTTCGAATACATTTCAGAAACATTCTATAGATCTAACGACAAATGTTAATCTAGCAGCAGTTCATTTAGAGTCAGCGATTGGTAAGGCATTGGATAAGATTGCCCCCCTGCGCATGGTCAAGTGCAGGGAGAAGCCATCCCCTTGGTTCACGGAACAGCTTAAAGAAACCAAGTCCATCACAAGAACCGCTGAAAAAAAATGGCGAAAAAGTAAGGACGCAAATGATCGTAAGATCTATCAAACCCTGCACACCAACTATATGAGGGAAATAAGAACAGCTAAGAGGGGGTACCTAGCAGATCGTATAGCTAAAGCTGAAAACTCCTCGAAAGAGCTTCACCACATCCTAAAAGAATTTACTTCTCAAAAAAATCCATCATCTACTCCCGATACTGTAGAATGGACTGAAGAACTTTCTAAATTTTTGGAGGACAAAATCACAACCATATGTGAATCCTTCAGTCCAGACTCTCTGCCTACACAGTACCAAGATCAAGATCCCATTATTGAGAAATGTCCCTCTAGATGGACTACTTTTGAAATATTTGACAAGGACACTACCATTAAAATAGGGCAAAAGATTAAATCAGGCTCCCCGTACAATCAACTACCCCGAAACTATTTACCTTACTTGCCCCGGCCCTAGCAGACTGTCTCACTAGCCTCCTCAACAAATCTCTGTTTGAAGCAGAAGTCCCAGAGATTTGGAAGGCGGCGAGAATAAGACCAATATTGAAAAAATCAGGAGCTGATGTAAACATTCATGTAAATTACCGACCCATCTCCTTGCTCCCGTATTTTGGGAAAATATTGGAAGCTTCGGTCAACAGACAGCTGGTTAAATATCTTGAAACGAATGACCTACTTGACCCTTCACAGTCAGGTTTCCGTGCTGCTCACAGTACGGAGACAGCACTGGTTGAGGTCGCAGACAACATAAGAATTGCCCTGGACAAACATCAATCTTCCATCCTTGTCCTCTTAGATCTGTCTGCGGCCTTTGACACCATCTCCCATCGTATTCTGATTCAGAGACTATGGGAGATTGGTGTCAGAGGGCAGGTATTGGAATGGTTCAAGAGTTTCCTCTCTAACCGGACGACCACAGTTCAGATAGGCAATATCTTGGCCAGTACTCGACCTGTCAAAAGGGGGGTGCCACAGGGCTCCATCCTGAGCCCCACACTTTTTAATATTTATATGGCTCCCCTGGCCAAAGTAATTAGAGCGTTCGGCTTCGATTTTATATCGTATGCCCACGATACTCAAATTCTAGCTACTCTTGGCCCTGACATTAACGAGACTAAAGACCGTTTTAATAACTGTCTGATGGAGGTGAAAAACTGGATGGGTCAAAATCACCTACAGCTGAATGGCAGCAAATCAGAGGTCATGTTGTTCGGCAAAGCCATTGGGCATTGGACCCAGGACTGGTGGCCTACACAACTGGGCGAATGCCCAGTCCCAAAGGAATCGGTCCGCAACCTAGGTCTCCACATGGATAATAAGCTCTCCATGAAAGCTCAGGTGAACCACATTGTCGGTACCTGTTTTGGCATCATGCGCAGCTTACGTAAGATCTTTAAGTGGATACCAGCTGAAGCCCGTAAGCCCCTAGTTCAAGGCCTCATAATAAACAGACTTGATTATGGCAATTCACTGTTACTCACCACAAATGAATGTCACATCAGGAAGCTGCAGGTTCTGCAGAATACGGCAGCACGCCTCGTCCTAGACCTACCTCGTAGATCCCCCTCTGTGCCATGCCTAAAAACCTTACACTGGCTCCCTGTGAAAAAACGGATCATGTTCAAAACACTATGTATGGTATATCAACATATGTATGGAAGGGGCCCAAAATATTGGACCATGAAAATCACATGGTACATGCCAAGGAGGCAGCTGAGATCAAGCACTGAGTCACTACTCACTACTCACTACTCACTCCTTTGAGAATTCAAACTGCCAGAAATGGAGGTCGCGCTTTTTCCTTTTTGGCTCCATCCCTTTGGAACAAAATGACTCTCGGCCTGCTCACAACCGCCGATCACACTAGTTTCCGAAAGAAGTTTAAGACCTGGCTTTTCTGCTAATCTCGCTACCTACCCTTTTGGTCAGAATAATCTGCATGCGCCATGAGACTCTTTTGGACGTGATATGTGCGCAATACAAATATCCTGACTTGACTTGACTTATCTGCATAGTTGGGTGCCTCTTTTTTGATCCCTCTGCTAAACTGTGCACTGAAGGGAATATGCGAATACCACATCCAGACCCTCATGCTTGCCATTCTCTGGAGTCTGGACATACCTTCCCATCCACCCCCCTGGCAGGAGTGTTGGCTTCGGGGGTGTGGGCTTCCCCTCCCAACTTGCTAGTGTGGGCTCCCATGGTTGGAGAGCTGCGCAAAGTCCTCGGTCATAAATGCACCCAGCTACCTACTGAGGGCCATACTTTTGTTGATTGAATTGCAGGAGCCCGTGGTACCCCTTGGAGTGCGGCCTTGACCACCAGTACACTACTGATGCATTCCTGAGGTAACAATATATCCACCCAAAACCCGGTGAGCGCGCCATCCGAGCCAAGAATACAGCCACATTGCTGCTTCTCCATTCCCTGATAACCCAGGCCCTGCCACATGCAGGACAAACTGTCAGTTACACCCTGTCCTAGAAAATACTGGCCCACAGATCATCCAGGAACTGCGACCATCTCCAGTACACGTATTGGCCCCTGTCTCGACTGCATTAGATCTCCTGGGTCACTCTGCTCATTCTCCTGTGCAATCGTGCTGAGCAGAGCTGACCCCTACAGCAAGCCTTGATTACCACTTCATCTCACCAGAGCCATGGTCAAGGACAGACCTGCTTGACAATTAGCCTCTCAGACTCATATAGACCAGTATGCCACCAGTCTTGGCAACCTGAGCAGTACCACATCGGACGGGGCCTCACTGCCCGAGGCAGACCTTGTCACCATTCTTCAAGCCATCCACATCTCTCAAACCTCAGTTGAAATCAAAATAGGAGAGGTGCAGGTTGGCATGGAGCTCATGCAACAATCTGCATAACGCCACAGCGAAGATTGCCAAGACAATATCCCGCAAATCCATCGTGGAGGATGACATTATTACTCTGAAGATAAAAGTCTCCTGACAACTATCACACACAGCTAAACTCCACCGACGAGCGGAAGATGCCGAAAACCACTCCCGCTGTAACAATCTGTGCTTTATAGGGATTCCCGAAGTAGGCAGGCAGCAACCTTCATAGAAAACTGGATGAGATCCTGAATGCCTCTAGATCGTCTGTCCCAGTGGTTTGTTATTGAGCGGCCACATCAGGCCTTGACGTCAAAGCCACCACCAGGCACCCCCACAGGCCCATAAGCACCTGTATCCTCAATTTTAGAGACTGGGATGCTGTCCTGCAGGAAGCCCGTGCCCATCCAGACTTATCCTTTCAAGGCAACAAGGTTCATGTATTCCCAGACTACACAAGGGAGGTACAGTCCCAGTGACAGTCCTATGCTGCGGTTAAGCAGAAGATCCAGACCCCTAATCTTTCATACTAACTGTTCCCGGAGCGCCTCGGGGGTGGTTTTCGCCAGTAAATCCTACTTCTTTCACACCATGGAGGCACCCTGGACAGCACTCACTGAGGAGTGACCACTGCAAGCTCCTAACATCTTCCCATCTTCCACTCTGAGACGAAGCGGATTGGCTAGACCGTGCACGCCCCCCAATTTGCATAGATAGTGTATTCACTAGCACAGGGGGCGAACCACCAATAGAGCGATCTCATTGCCATCATTGTCACCCAGGTCGACAGCAGGGGACCAGGCTGTGTCCCCAACGCCAGCCCTCTGACCTCCTGGACCACTAGATTCAGCCCTGACCCATGATCCTTGTAGATGGCCCACCACTCCGCCGGCCATTCGGGTGGTGGACGCTGTCCTTTCAAGGAGACCCGCACTATAATAGGACAATGGTCCTACCTATTACCAGTGACTGGACAATGCTGCTTACACTTACCGAATGACCTTGGGTCCTGAATTCACCGGACAAGATCCTACATTTTTTTTAAAAACACACTTTATTGATTTTTTTAAAATTCCGTTTCAAGTTGACAGAATCATGTATATGCAGAGTGAAATTTGCAGTACATTGAAGGTACTGTCATACATTATATATCGTACAATCTATAGTCTATGGACATCTTTCAAAACTACACATCTTGGTACAGGACATATTACATGTGTCATCTCTCAGTAGTACCTGATAAAAGAAGTCACACATGAGTGTATTTATGATAACAAACCAACATAACATCTGAACTTCCCTATCCCCCACCCCTCCTGGCTGGCTCTACCCCAATTAGAATTCTCGCCCATACAGTCTATCCTGGTGGCCACCTTGCGCCTTAGTAGTATGTGTATAATATGGGGTTTGGAGGACCATACTACTTATGTGTATTATTTTGGGATCGATAGTTATGGGGAAGTTGACAGTGGACTGTAATTTTCATGCTATTCATCATTTATTCTAGGAACAGGCACACGTTCTAGGGCCTCAAATGCCTCCATTAGTAAGTCTCATGCCATTGAGATTAAGGTCTTGTGTAGGCCTCGGGTCTCCTCTGGACTAATGGCAGCGCTCTCCGTACTACCCCAGCGTGTCACCTCTCTATGCCAAATATAAACTGATGGGTCATTCGCCGACTTCCACTGCATGATGATAGCGCGCTTAGCAATAAGTAACGCCAAGTCAATGAGACGGGTTTGCACCTTCTACGATTTAGGGTGGCGGCGAAAGCCAAGCATACAACTATCCATTGTCTGTTCTATAGGAATACCTGTTGTGGTTCCTAAACTCTGGACTACCCCCACCCAAAATTCCGCTAATATTGGGCATGCCCATAGTATATACTTAAAATGTCGGCGTTTTCTTACTCACACCTGGGGCACCGGTGTTCTGAGTCTGGGAATATATGCTGTAAATGGTGTGGAGTGAGGTACGGCTTATGTAATATCATGCACCTTATTAGTGTATGAGATATTCCGGCAAGTATATTGCACCGCCCTGTGCCAGTATAAAAGTGCTGCGCATAAGAGTGTTGGTGCACTTTGTGTGGCAGTGCCAAGGTGTGTAGGTCGTCGTGGCTGAATTTGAGAATGGTTTAGCCCACCTCCTGCAGATTACGGCCTGCCAACCAGTATGACAGCCATTGTAGTTGGCTTGCGTAGCAATAGGTGCGGAAATCAGTTGCCCCAAGTCCATTCTTTTCTGTAGCTAATTGTAGTTTGGCTAGGCTCACCCTTCGCCGACCTTTACCCCACATTAGGTCGGAGAGTAAGGTACCTGATGTTTTAAATATGGGAGAAGGAATTACCACTGGTACATTTGTGAAAAAATACAGTAATCGTGGGAGGATGACAATCTTTGAGATAGCCACCCAGCCAATCACGGACAGCTGCAATGAACTCCTGAAGATCGTTTGGGAATGGAGTGCCCTGATAGCCCTGTTCAGGTTGCCTTCTATTAGGTCTTGTGCTTCTCTATAGATTTGGATGCCTAGATACTTGAATGTGTATTGCACCACCGAGAGAGAGCACTTTCCAAATTGTACTGTATCTGGATGTATGCAGGGATGGAAAAAGAACACCTGTGATTTTGCCTCATTTATAGCTAGGCTAGAGACCTGCTCAAATAGATTGAATATACCCAGAGTGGGCCCTAGTTCATTAACCAGGTCCTTGGCGTATAGAATTATGTTGTCTGCGTATACAGACAGTACATGGGTGATATACCCTAGTCTAATACCCACTTATTCCATTTCGGACCTTAATTTAATGACCAGGGAATCCAGCGAGAGCACAAATAACAAGGGTGAAAATGGACACCCTTGACCAGTGCCTCTGCCTACCGGGTATGTGCGGGAGAGAGTCAAATGGCTGTTTTATGTGTAATGTGATGCAGCTCACATTGTGATTCCCAATAGATGCTGTTCCCTTGATGTGGTCTAGGCGACGAATATTCAATGAGGTACGGCGAGCTGGCATGAAGCCGCATTGGTCCGTGTGTATCAGGTTCCACAGGTACGGGAGGAGGCGGAGTGCAGGATTTTGCTCTGTGGCAAGTAGAGAGAGGAGACGGTATCCTGAGATGTCTGTGGCCGAGCGGTCTGGTTTAGGAAGGGATACTACCATTGTCTGCATTGTAGTAGAGGGAAGGTGCCCTGTTTCCAGCTCTGAGTTGTATAGCTGCTCTAGCTGTGGGACTATAGTGCCTGCAAATGTGGTAAAGAATTCTTATCAAGAACAACGTTAAAATTATTGCCTCTTTAGTAGCAGGAAACTGCCACCAAAGCGGCGATTATGGGCTTGATAATATGCCCTTGTGAATTCCCTGGGAATTCACAAGGGCATATTATCAAGCACATTATCGCCGCTTTAGCGGCAGTTTTCTGCCGCTAAAGCGGCGATAATTTTAACGCTGTTCTTGATAATAAGCCCCTCTTTCGGTAGGCCATCCAGACCTGGGGCCTTGTTGCGTGGTAACACCTGCATGGCTTCTCTAATTTCTGACTTAGTGATGGGGCCCGATAGAGCATCTTGAGCAGTGCGGTGTAGTTGGGCAAATGGTAGGTGTTGGAAAACGAGGCAGTATCTGTGAGGCCTGCATAAATAACATGTCACCTTTGTCCTTCACTGGGAACCAAATACCCTAGGGTATCCCCTGACTCACAGAGGGTAGCATTGCAGAGCAGTCTAAGGCTTACTCAAGGGAGGTGGTGTGGGCTCATAATCGCCATTACAGGTGCTGAGAAATAACACTCAATAATTGATTGTCCAGTCTGTACTTTGCTTTATAAAAGTAAGAGGACATTTATTAAACACACACACACACATACACACACTACTAAATACTATGCACCAAATTGCAAATATACATAAGCTGTTGGAATTACTTTGTGATATTGCATAACATCTCCACCCCTCACACAGCGGGGTGGGGGTCTAGGACCACCACTCCCATGTATTCACATCATCTTGCCCTCTACTGCAGTTAGTTGAATATAACCTGGAGCGAGGGCCCTGCGCACTGGCATCATCCCAGTGGCGATTCACCCCATTACCTCAACAAGCATTTAAAATAGGCACTCCTGCCCTGGTGACAAATACCCCTGACTGAGCATCTCCTATTGACCATGAAGTATACACCTCTACATCTTAAGGGCTAACAGTCTGGGTTCTTCTTCACCTAACACAGTAGCAAGAAAACATGTTTAGGCATCCCTTTAAAATTAGGTACTCATTAGACTTGGTAACATTAATAATGCATTGCAATTACAACCTATAATAGGCATCACAGAGGAGATCAAGCACATACAGCCAGACACCCTATCAGGAATGTCCAGCAGCATAACCTCATTTGGCTTATGACATCACCTTACACAGGCACTTCACATTACACATGTGCCTGTCAGTCCCTCTACAAGAAATAATGTTAGTAAATGCATTTCTGGTGCAATTACACCTTTTCACCTCCAGGGGATGCCCTTCTCCAGACATCCCCAACTCAGCCCTTCATCCCTTGGTGCACTTCCCAATACACTCCCAGTTTTGGAACAAACGTTCCAGCCCAGGAGGTGTTAAAATGCTGGCTGAGCCCTTGAGGTGTTATTTCTTCCGAGTCCCCAGATACTTAGGGAGGGACTTCTCTTCTTCGTGCTGGGGGAGACTGCGTTCTGCTGCAGCTCCCCCAGTACCCTTGCACACTTTTAGCGGTGACCCCATCCTCCTGGGGGCACCACCAACCGAGGAACTGCTGTTTTCCTTTGCAGGCTGGTCTGGGCCTGCAAGGCATTATGGGCGCTCTTGAATATTACAGCACTGGCTGCTCCGCTGCTTCAGGGAGAGCCACGCTGCCCTTCTTCCTGGCGCTTCACTACATTCAGCCCTTGTTGGGGGGCCCGGTCCCACCCAGACCCCCAGGTGAGTGTATGCGGCTCGGGGAGCCCACCCCCAGGCGATCACTGGCTTTCAGGAGCATGGTCCCACCAGGGCCCCTCTCCGCTCCTCTCTTGGTTTCAGGGTCCTGGTCCCACCCGGGACCCCCGCCTGCTTACTCGTGGGAGGGCAACCCAGGGAACCCACCCGCTGGCTGTCCCCAGCCGTCTCCCCTCCCGGCTAGCACCTTCGCGTGCTGCAGCGGGAGTCGGCGCCACAGATTTGGTCTGCCCGCTCCGGCGGGAAGATGCGCAGGCCTTCGCCGGCTTCTCAGGCCATCCTCCGCTTCGCAGCCCGGAGATGGGGTCCCGGGCCCCTCTTCCCCATCTTGTGCTTCGCTGGTGGGCCAGGGTGGGTTCCTGGCAACCTGTGGGGGATGTCTTCACAGGGAGCGCGGCGGCGCTCGCCGGCTTTGCTTCGGGCCCGGAGATGGGGTCCCGGGCCCCCAGGAGCCATTTTTCACGGGGACCGCAACAGCGCTCCTCGACTTAGTTTAGTGCTGCGTGGCCCAGAGTAGGGATACCTGGCCCCCATTAGGGTACGTTTGCGGGGAGCGCAACAGCACTCCCTGACTTTACCTCCTCGGGGGAGAGCGGCGGAGTTCCCCCTCCTCCTACAACACCAGGGGCCAGGGTGGGCTCCTGGCCCCTCTAGAGCAATTTCACGGGGAGTGCTACGGCGCTCCCAGACTTTACTTCTCCTGGGGCAGCCCCCGGGACTTGAACCACCCCGGGGGCATAGTTGAGACCAGCGGCAGATCCCCACGCGCTTCGTCGTCGGTCCACTGAGAGGTCAAAGGTTGCCTACCTTCTGCGGGCATATCTCGGCCCCCAGGTGGCCAATTTTCACAATGTTTGCCTCTTCTTGCTCCCCTTGGCCAGCCTCAGCCACTGGGAGAACTTTCCTTCGTCCTCTAGGTCTCACAGAGGGTGAATTCAGCAGGCAGCTGTCTTCACTGGATCCCTGCGCCAGCCTCTGACCTGGCTCTTATCCTATTCCTCTCTTCCCTTTGCGCTGAGGCTCAGGCTTCTCAACAATGGTCCTGGTCTCCCCTTGTGGTGCAAGTCAGGGTCCTGGGCCAGTCTGGAGGTTCTTCCTTCCAGCTGCCCGTGATGCAAGGCTCCAGCACCAGTTTTCCTCAGCCGACCACACCCCAGAGAGAGCTTCTCTTCCTGTGCAAACACTTTTTAAAGAATGGGGAGGGGGATGGCAGGAAGTCTCTGTTTGTCCTATCAAACAGCGACACATCACTTCACTTCCCCTCCTCCCTCCTTCCTGCCCAGGCCTCTGGGTTGGTTCGAGATGGCGTCATTCAGGGTTCTCCTGCCACATGGACTCTGAAAGCCCCTTCCCCCCATGCTGCCTTCCCCCTTGTGCAGCTTGGTGTCTGGCACCAGGTGACAGCTGCTGATGGATTAGCCTGTAGCTCCACCCATCTTCTCTTCTTGGAGAGGAGGCCTTCGCCTTTGGAAGGAAGGTCATTAATCCAGCCTGCCAGGGTCAGCCCAGCCAGGCCCTGGTTATGAGCTGAGTCAGAGCAATATGACAGTTCTGGATGACCCAAAAGCAGTACAGGTATGGCTTTGGACTCTGCAAAATACTACTTCTCACACGAGTTACAGTGGACTTTAGTGCATGTCTGGAATTCATAGGCCGTAGGAAAGTGAAACTAGCCCATGGGCTCCACGTCCCCATAGGAGAATAATGAAGTGAAAAACCGTAAAACACACTGACTTTCCCTGGCATGTTTCTTCCCAGTTTATGAAGCCTATTCCATGTCACCACCCAATTCTGCATATGTCCTGCCACACCAGTCTATCTGCACCTGCTCCTTGGCTGCCCACGCCAGGAATCTACCCTGTGCAGCCCCTACACGTGTGCACATGCATGTACACATGTCTGCATGTACCAGCCCGGTGGCCCTTACTCCGACTGCAGCGCAGCAGCCTAGTCAATCTAGGCGGACACCAGTAAAATCCACATGCAGCCTCTTTCATCATGAGTTCACTGTGCGAGAGTCTCAACTTATGTGGCTCTCCCACAGTAAAAGCTCAACAATTAGGTGCTCAAAAAGTGAAAAATATGGGTAGCTCAGATGGTCAGAACCTCCTACTAACAGTAGGTCTTCAAAAAAGGCGTCTATGATGTTCTCTGTCTGTTGTATTGGGGCTTGATATAGGGTTTCAAAATAATTGTAGAAGGCTTTGTTTATATCCCATTGGGTGGTTACAGTGTCTCCCTTTGACATGGTAATCTCATGTATGATTATGGTGGGGGGCGTGTCGCATAGGCGACGCGTAAGCAGTGCACCAGATTTGTCTGCCTACGTGTGTTTTAACTGAGTATATGACTTATAGTATATTACTCTGAGACTTTCCAGCAGTTGTGTATTTGATACGCGCCTCCTGCAATTCTGCCTTAGTGGGGTCCCGTGTCGCCCCCTGCTGCAGTGCATTCATACTGTTTTCAATGATTTTTAGGTTATTGTGTGTCTCCTGTCATGCCCCTGCCATAGTGCTGATAGCTATGCCCCTAATCACAGTCTTAAACGCGTCCCATTCTATGTGTCTAGTGAAGGCAGAGTTGGTGTTCTCTGTGAAATAATTCTTGATACCTTACGCCATAGTATTCTTAAAAAGAGGGTCCTCCAGCATCTGAGGTCATAATTTCCAGGTGGGGACTGGGGTGGCGGTGATACCCCAGGCAAGGGTTGATTCCAGTGGATTGTGGTCAGACAAGGTTTTCCCCAGATAAGTAGTATGTGTGACGTGTGCTGTGAGGGGTGTAGAGCAAAATATCCTGTCTATCTTCGTGTGTAGCTGGTCGGTCGGGGAGAAAAAGGAGTACTCCCTACTGGTCTGATTTTTGAGACACCAAGCATCTCCCAATGTCACGCCCTCTGACCACCTGACCAGTGCCTCAGCCTGTTTAATGGATCCTCCTCCCTGAATTGGGGGTGCGAACGGTCCATGACAGTGTCCATGTCTGCGTTGTAATCGCCACCTAGAATCCAGGGGTGCACTGCCCTGTCTGCTAAAACAGTATTAATGTTCACCAGGAATTTATCTTGGTCAAAATTAGGGGCGTAAATACTCCCTAGTACCACTTGTGCGCCATCTAATGTTCCACATACTAAGGTATATTGACCCTGCGGGTCTATGTGTTGTTCTAAGGCTACAAAGAAGACCCCGCCTCTGATCCAGATTGTCGCCCCCTTGCAAAGGCTGAGTATGATGTGGAAAAGATTTGAGTTTTCCATTTCTTACGCATCTTTGTAACTTCAGAGTCTGTGAGGTGGGATTTTTGTTTTTGAAAACCTTTATTTTAGCATTCAGTAGAAATACAAGCATGGGCCTACAACCGCGGGGGCCGGCCGCTAGACAAATTAAAATTCGTTGATATCACCATACGACACAGCTCATCAGCCGACAACCCAAAGGTCCGGCAGCGATTCAAAGTAAAGCTTGTATTGGAATGCATAGCTGGATTTCAGGATAAGACAGAGGTTTTGTTTTATATTATATAAGAGAGGATCAGGTGCCATACAATCAAACAGGAGAATGCGGGGGGCAGGGTAAGAAACAGGATATACATGTAATGACCACTATAATGGATATTTGGCGCCAGAGCATGTAGGTCAGTACAAAAGAACACACAATATACCTTTCCATATTGCGCCAATACTCGAGGCCTGCCCGCCCATAAATCAGGATATCATAAAAGCAAAAGCACGAAGTACAAGCATACAATAAGAATCTGAATGATTCATAGCTATACTGACCCTACAAGAAAAAAGAGAAAGAAGGAAGGCCATAGAAAATAAAAAAGGCAAAATAACCCCCCCACCCCGCAACCCTGCAAATGGCTACAGCCTGACCCCACTAGCAGCATGCATGTCGCCCCTAACAACTAAAACCCCAAAGGTAGGAAAAAATAGAGAGGAGAAGGGCATATCCATGTGGGCTCACAGCCCCTATTAGACCCCCCGCCTGAAACCGCCACCCCCTATCACAAAAAGACAAACTTATGACAGCAATGTAGAGAAATTAGAGGGTACCGTGAGACACTGCCTAGCCTCTTAGAGCAAACAGTTACAGGTCCAACACTTGTAAAAGCCATGCCAACCCATCCTGATCCAGCCGATCTTAACCATGGCCCTTCCGAACGAAAACACGAACCCCTTCCAGCAAGATCCAGAGGCACACAAAGAAGCAATAAAAAAAGAAAAGAGTCAGCAGAAATCAGCCCATGGCTACCAGCAGGCAGTGAGTCCTCAGGAACTGTAGATGCAGACGAACTCTCCCTCCGAGAAGAACAGTCCCAATGTGTCTTGAACAGGAGTCGTAGCGTCGCCAGGAAAGGAGAAGATGACCACAAAATAGATGGAAAGTCACAGACAAAAGTCTCCGGGAGGGGAACGCCTGACGATATCTCCAAAGCCGGTAGTGGTGGAAAGTTCAGCAATACCATGCCATCCTCGGGAACACCGTCCACCAGGGCACCATCCGATGGTTCCAGTACTCGTTTCTTCATGGGGTTCTCGCACGGAGTCAAAATGGCCGCGTTTTGAATGGCTGCAGAATCCCGTTTCAACAATAAGGTCGGGCCCGGTTCCACCAGGAGCATTTCAGATAGGCGCGTGTCCAATTTGCTCAATAAAGTATCCACATGTGAGCGGAATGCCCAAAGTTCAGCCAGTATTAACCTCAGCGATGGCTCATGCACCGTTCGATCCATATTCTCGTGCTCGATATCAATCACTATCACCTCCCCGGGTGATTCCGGCACCCACGGGGGGATAGACAGGCTCTCGACCGTGCAAATGCGAAGGGTGACCAGTCTTTGTTCGCAGCCAAGGTCAACCCAGTGAAGGCCGCAGGCCAGCGACCCCGAACCACCGAACCCCGGCGGGCGCAAACTGGGTCCGCGGGACGGGGGCCCCCACCCGCAGCCAGCAGCACGCAGACTCACTCCTCCGTCGATACTGAGCAATGAAAACGATCGCCACCAAATCCGGGCTGAAACAAAGCCTCCACTCCGGTCGACCGGGCCCAGCCTGAGTCTCCTGGCTGATGTTGTTGCACTACAGCCCAGCTGTGAAAGTACTCCAGGCCCCGGCTTCACCACTGGAGCAGGCCGCAAACTTAAACTCGATGTAACTCCGTCAAACAAGCCGATAAAAGTTTGCGGATTTCACCATCGGAGTGCGGGACAGTTCATGCACACAGAGACTAAGCGTTAAGTCAGGATAACATGCAGGATATCGCGGCGGGTTACGAGGGTCGACGGAGCCGGGAGCCTAAGCAGCCATCTTGCTTGCTGACGTAGCTCCTCCTAGAGGTGGGATTATTGGAGGAACACTATGTGAGACCTGCGTCGGTTTAGTTGTGCATTTATTCTATGACGTCTGTGTATAGAACCCAGTCTCCGAACATTCCAGGTTATTATTGTATATTTGTCTGGTATGTGGTCAAGTGTCTGCATGGATTGCTGTCAGAAGGGTGCCAGGGCAGGTATGAGAAATCGTATTATGTGAGGTGAGCCAGTAACCCAGAACTCCCTTGGAACAACTTTTAATACTAGGTCCAGTGTTCTAACTTCACTAGTCCAAACTGATATCACAACAGTGTAAACTGTAAACATGTTACGAGGTGCATTCGCCTTATGGGGGGGGGTGCTTACTATGTTATATATAGTTTTGTTTGGGGTGTTTGAATCCATATTACTCGGACCCAATGCATATGACAATGTAACAATACCAAAGCAGGGGAATAAAGTGTGTTGCGCACCGCTGCCCACTGATATCTTACCAAGTACCATTGCATAACTACCAACTGGGTGAGGCAGATTCCCCCTCCTGACTATTTATTCGCCTGGCAGGTCGTCTGTAGTCTGAGGAGTTACATTGGGAAATAAAGCAATACTATTTTCCGAGTCGAAGTGAGCAGTGTTCCCTTCGGACAATTCAGATGCTGACTGAAGGTGTATGTCTCTGAAGGTGCTTGCAGCTGCTAACGCCTCCACACGGCCACGTAAGACCTGCTCTGGAGTAGGATTACCGCCCTGGGTTTTCTGAGCAAGTTCGATAAGGCATGACCTCCGAGACCCCGGCGTCTTCTGGCTGTGAAGCATACTTTGCGTGGAGGACCCGGATGTCGTCGGTGGGAACATAATCACCAGCCATTCCTCTGCTTCCTCCGGAGTGTCAAAGAAGTCCACTTTTTGGTCATGTATGACTGTCAGGCGAGCCGGGAAGAGTAGGGCGTTCTTACGATCCAAAGTTCTAAGTCTCTTTTTGGTCGCTGTGTACGAGGATCTTCTGCGCTGTACGAGCATCGTGTAGTCGGAATACAGTGAAATTATTTGGTTCTCGTACTGTATTAAGGCTCCTTTCCTGGCCTTCTGGAGCAACAAGTCTCGATCCCTATAATTTAATATCCAGGCAATCATAGGATGGGGCGTAGCACCTGCTGTTGGATGTCCTGCTGGGATTCTGTGCGCCCTTTCTACACAGAAAAAGTCCGAGAGGCCCTCTGGGGCCACATGTCCCCTAAAACCACTGCTCTATGAATTTGGTGGTGTGGGGCTCTTCACATTGTTCCGGCAGGCCTTTAACACAGACGTTGTTTTGCCGAGCTCTTCCTTCGGCATCGTCTACCCGCTCCTGCAGTCCCATAACCTGGCATTGTAGTTGTGTAAGTTGCGCTGCCTGTTCCTTATGTTGCGGTACTAATTCAGCTATGTCAAGTTTGTTATCTTGAACGGTGGCAGCGAGTTTGGCATGGTCTGCTTTAGGAGAGTGAGTCCTGTTGTAAAGGAGCCAATTTGCTGCTCTATGGACTTTCTAGAGTTTCGTACTTAGTCAAGATCCTACATTATGGAGGGGTCCACCACTCCGTCCCCAAGTTCAAAATGTAATTATGTTTAGTTTTCACTTATGGGGCAACAGATGTTTTTGGTGGCGAAGTATGTGGAGGGGGTTGGTTGAGTTGAAAGTTGGGTAATGCATTATAATGTTGACTAATATCTGTTTACACCACACGACAAGACCCATAACAGTGACTTCTTTCCATCCAATCTATACCATAGCGAAGGTGCACCACTGCTGTTTATAGTGCCACCAACTTGCATCCCACTTAAGTTCGATCACTCTTTGCAACCCTAGTACATGGCCCCAGTGCACCCTAGCCTAGATCCTTGCCAGGTGCTCTACTGGAATCTCAATGAGCCTTTGGATCGCGTGAAATGCACTGCAGTTCTAAAATATTCTCACTAATTTATCCCTGCAGCCCTTATGTTGCAGGAGACACACCTGATGGGGAACCACTGCCCATTCTCAGCACGCTGGGCCATGACAGAATTTTCTATACAGGGTTCTCACGTGGCTCCCGAGGAGTGGCACTCCTCCTTCGCCGCTTTTTCCCCACTGGCAGTCAGACCCCCAGGAGCTCTTCTAAGCACTCACAGGGACAATGGGAGGGTGTATAATCAATCTAATTTCTAATTATGTGCCCCCAGCGGTCTTAGAAACCTTCTTTCCAGCTTATTGATGAAGTTTCCGGAGGGTCTAACGGTGATTGGGGGTGACTTGAATGCCGTGCGGGTTTCACATCAGGATGCCACTAGGGTCCCTTCTACAGATGGCCTCTCGGGTGCTTGATGCCTCTCAGACAGGGCCTCTATATTTGGCTATTGTGTTGTCTGGAGAATATGTAACAGTCTGCAACGACAATACACTTACACCTTCGTGGCACATCATAGTCACTTCCACATAGATCTCATATGTATGGTGTCTCTGATTTCCGTACTGGTACTAGTATTCAAATCTTCTCCTGTGGCATATCGGACCATGCCCCATGATTCTTCATCTAGGAACCCCGCAGGGGAACTGTGACCCATATGGCATCTGAACGCTTAGTTTTTCCAAGATGAGGTCTACAAACGGCTCCTTGACAACGAAATCAAGGCCTACTTTCAGCTTAATGATGGCACGTTCCAGTCACCGGGTACACTGTGGGCGGCTAGCGTGGCCACTATTAGATGGTATGTCAGGGGGTAACTTTAAGAGAAAACAGACTTAAGACCAGCACCTCTCTCACCAGAAAGGCCCAGGCGCTCCGCCTAGAGGGAATTATAACTATGAACAACACGAAGGGAGCTTCCTGCCAACAAGACCTTGTGTGGAGGAAATTTGTCACATTTCTTTTGAGGTGGCGAAATACATGTGGAGAGCATCCACAACCAGGGTCTATGGCTGGGGAAAGAAGAAGGGTAAGCTGCTTTATTGGCTCACCTCCCGTCCCCTAGCAAACCGGATTATACCCGAGGTAATCAATACATAGGGGGTGCTAACAACGCCTCTACACGGCAACCCCACAGATTGAGCCGGAGCCCCACCTTCTGCAAGAGATTCCTCTCCCAGAGTGTCATATGCTCGATCAGCCTATAATCAATTGAAGAGGTAGGAGGAGCTATTTCAGCAGTGGCCTCTGGGAAGAATGATTTCCTGCAGAATATTATTTGACATTTAGAGAAGACCTGACACCCCGGCTCCATGCCCTCTATGAGGAGGTGGCAAAAAGGAGTACCTTCCCCTCAGACATTGATATGGCCACGATTGCAGTCCTCCCCAGTTCGCAACCCCTGTCGTCGTCCTGTTCTGATTTTCAGCTGATTTCACTCATCAATACCAAAGTAAATATATATGCCACGAAACTGCTTGCCCTCCTTAGAACAGTGCTTAATATTCGTAAACATAATTGTAAACAGGTTAATATACAGGTGGGAGACTTAGTCAGAAGGTGTGTTTACGGAAAGCGAAGGCAGGTTCTATCAATCCCTTCGGGCCATATCAAGGGGCATCGGTAATATTATCGCCGCTTTAAAGCCCGTTTTCAGGCGAAAAGCAGCGATAATATTATCGCATTATCAGCAAGGACACGCTAGCGCGTGTTTCCTTGCCTTAGCGCCCGTTATCAGCACGCCTCGCATCGCATCGTTAATGAGATGCAAAGGAGGCATGCCTGACAAAACCCTATGGGATAATATCGCAAACCCAGCTTTGCGATATTATCAACGAGGGGTAGCAATATTTGAAATCGCGTTAAGTATGCCTTAACGCAGGAATTTAACGTTGATTACCTATCATGGGGGGTGGATTGTGTGGCTAAGACCACAGGCCCGATCATCAACGATATCGCCGTTTTCCATGGAATATCGCTGGAAAACCAACGATGTTCCATGGAAAACACCGCTATTGCTGGAATAATTATCGCCATTGCGCCATGCGTTGTTGATACAGCGCAAGCATGGCAATAATTTCTAGCGATAGCCGGCAATATAAAATCTCACGCTAAGAGCGGCCAGCGATATTTATCGCTGCTGCTTGATAATATGCCCCTTAGTGTGGTTATAGTGTTCTGTAATTCTATTTTGTTGAGTGATGGCATGTTGTGGCATTTTAGTCAGATTTCCCTTACAGATGGAAAGATCGTCTGGCTAATTTAACACTTATGGATTCAAATCTACTGAAGAAAAGTTCAGAACGGTTGTTTGGAGAGGCTTTGGGCAGTTATTATAATATTGGTGTAGGATGTGTAGAGAATGATGGTGATGACGACATTAGAGAAGAATGCTGCCTAACTTCATCTGATGACAGGTTATCTTCACCTGAAAATAGAAGAAATTGTGAAATAAACCATGGGAAAATTCAAGGATTATATTTGCAATGATCAAGTGCTGTAGTATATTATTCATTTTTGCATAACCTTATTTATTTTGCTTTTGTCTTCCTCTTATCACTTTCTTTAATTATTTATTGGGTAAGGGGAAGGATGAGTAGTCAGTCATTATGGACTTTATTCAATTTTTCTCATAAAAATCATAAAAGTACACACACAAAGAAACATTCCAAAAAACAGAATCTAAAAGCATATAATAAAAATACAACAGCAGAAATAATCAGATCATCATCAGTTTTCCTTTAACTCCAATATAAACAGCGAAGAAAAGAGAAAAGAAACGAAAAAAAACAACATCTAATATTGATGAGCCTAATCATTTCATTCTCAATACACCTGATAAAAACCATGATAAAAAGAAGTGCACTTTAGGTGTTGATAAAAGTTGTAAAAACAGTAATGCAGGTCTCACCTATAATTCATGGTTAACAGGGGAGGCCGTATATATTTGTGGCGTAAATTGCTAAACTTAAGACAAATCATAACAATGTGCAAAGTGTCAGTGATTGGAGTATTGTCACAGACACATACTGGAAGATCAGATTTTTTTAGCCAGCCACCATTAGAGTACATCAAGTGATGGATTACGTTTCACATAAAATGGGTCAACAGCCTACAATGAGGATAGAACATATTCAGGCTCTAGTATGGTTCTATCGTCGACCAGAATGAACTGACACATTCAACGGTTGGTCAAAGCAAATACCTCTCGCTCCGCTGCCACCCTGGAGGCGAAGGCCTGCTTAACCCAAGCAAATTCAGCTTCAACAATGCGGCCAGGATCATTGAAAAGTTCTGCTCTCCCTAGTTCTCTCAAGTTGTGCAGGATATACTGCAGCCATGGAATGTGTAGCATGTTGTCCAAACCCGTAGCTGTGCACAATTAACTTATTAGGCTTCTGCTCACCCGTTAACCAGACTGAGAGCCATAATAAAAGGGGATGAAGACTAATGAAATCTGATATCTATCCCCTACTTAACTCTTCTTGTGGAATGTCGGAGGGTGTACTTTGTGGCACATTTAGAAGTCCTCTAAAAACAACTTCTTTTCCACCACCTGTATGCACGGGTATCCCCAGAATTCACAGCCAAAACTAGCCACAGCAATATATATGACTTTAAAAATATCGAACATCGCCTTTATTGGTTTGTCCCCCAATCATCGTGAAATATCACAGATGTTGTACATGTACCTTTTAAAGATCATCATATTGTTGTGTAACAGCAATTGCTAGTTAAGGTGGGAATCAAGCAAAATGCCCAGGTAAGAAATATTTTCTACCCTAATAATATTGTGGCTCTTTGGCCCACATGCATCATTGTTACATTTTGCACTTCCTAATTTGCGAAAAATAAGGAATCGCAAATTAAGAAGTGCAAAATGCTATGCATCATTGTTTTCGGTATTCATTTGGGATTCGGTAAAAATCGCAATTTTTACCGAATCCCAAATGAATACCGAATTCTTAAGTGCATTTTCGCAATTCCTATTGATTCCTATGGGCCAAAAGGCCCATAGGAGTCAATGGGAAGGCATCAGCAAATTGCGAGTGGCACTTTGAAAATTTCATGGGTGCAGGGGGGGGTCCAAAGGACCCCCCCATGCACCCCTGAAATGTATTTTTCGCATCATGTTTCACACACACATGTCCTAAGGACATGTGTGTGTGAAACATGAATGTAGAAAAAAAAACATTTGCAGCTTTTTAAACACTTTTTCCAAATTTACCGAGTGGTTCAACCACTCGGTAAATTTGGCACCCTAATTGCGACTTTGCACTTGTGAAAGTAATGATGCATTGCTTTTAAGAAATCGCACATCTGCGACTTCTTAAAAGCACCCGCAATTTTAGAACTCGCAACAATGTTACGAATTCTAAAATTGCTTCATGCATCCCAAAAAGCACTTTTGCATTCGCAAACGGCCGATTTTAAGTAATCGCACCGTTTGCGACTACAAAAATGCTTGATGCATGTGGGCCCAAATCACATATTTATGGGTTTTAGTGCTTTTAGAACCCATCGCCATAACATGGATTTTTTTTTATAATTGTAAGATCGAGACTATCGATAAAACTCATAAAACGGTCTAAAGGTTGCTGCAATCCCCGTGCTATGCATGCAACCAAGATGGCAATCATCTGCATATAAAAGAGTAAGCAACGATTGACAACCCACACTCGGAACATCCTGCCTTTGTTCGGTTAAAACAGATTCTAAGCAATTTATATAGAAAATGAAGAGAAAGGGGGCCAGGATACAACCCTGACGAACCCCTCTCTTCAGATTAAAGTGCTGTGTGCACTCTCCTTTGAGGCCAAACTTCACCGAGGGGGATATTCTCAAGAACTTGTGATAATTACCTCAAAATTACCTTAACGCAACTCTTCACATCGCAGTCTGTTGCGAGAAAATAACGCTGTGTTGACGTCCCATTCACAACACAGCAGTACCATGTGATAGGCTCACAATAACGTGTCAAATGTCCGTGATAAAGTCAACCCGATGCCGCAAAAATGCGAAACACAAACGCAAAAAAATTGCGATGAAGCCAATCACAATACAAAAATCGGCGAAAACCAGCCACAGGCCTGCAATTCACACGCGTCCAGCGGGAAAATGTACTATAAAAGCAACAAAACAAAAGGAGAAAAAAAGAACCTGCGTTGCACCATGGATACACCGGGACCGAGTGCAGAGGCCAACACGCACCCCACAAGCCCCATAGACTACCAGCAAGGAACCTCATGGTCAGGGAAGGCCAAGCACACACCCGCTGCCAACAGGAAGGCAGCAATGGCGACAGGAGGTAGGAGTCCTGCACCACAGGAGGAGCTGGAGGAAATGGAGGCCACAGTCCTCAGTATGGAGACGGTGCAAGGAGTTGGGAGTACTGACACAGATCGATAGGACCTGACACAACATCAACAGGGTGAGTAACGACCAGGGACTGGGGGGACGGAGGGAGATGGGGACAATGGCACACATGCACAACGATGTGTAACACACTACAAACCCACAATGACCCAGGATCATGTCCCTGATCCCCGTGGCACACTGCAGCACACACACACATAGCAATAACAGCACATCCAACGACAATGTGGTACAATGTGCAACACAGACACTGCAGAACAGAGGACACAACTGGGTCCGCTCATGCGTAGAAACAGGCCAATCACATCTAACATACCAGGAAACTGTGAGATGGAAATGTACGTGTACAACCTCAAATCCGTCATGTAGTCCAAATGTACCCTGTGCCGCATCAAATGTACAGCACCTCCCAAACAGTCACAATGTACATTGTGATACAGTCTGCATGTAAACAAGAACAATGCACCGACATACATGTTATGTTATGTTATGTTAGCATTTGGTAGAGCGCAACAGATGCCCCAGCAAAGAGGCGTCCCGGCGCTAAGAAGACCATGTCAGCTCCAGAAGGAGAGAGGGAGAGAGCTAGGGGGACTAGTGAGAGGGGAACAAATGGGTTTTGACGGCTTTTCGGAAAGCAGTCAAGTTCTCCATTGAGCGGATGTGCAGAGGAAGGGTGTTCCATAGTTTGGCACCCAGCACCCTAAAGGAGCGTCCGCCAGTGCGGGCAAGCTTCGTCCGGGGGACAGTCATTAGGTGTTGACCTAATGAGCGAAGGTTGCGTTGTGGCACATAAGGTGTTAGGAGTGGGCGAAGAAGTTCTGGGCGTCCAGTTTTAAGTATTTTAAAAATCATAATGAGTGTTTTGAACTGGATACGTGGTTCGATGGGTAGCCAGTGCAGTTTTTGAATAGTGGCTCTGGCTGAACATCTGCGGGGGAGACCAACTAAGGCTCTTGCCGCAGTGTTCTGCACGCGTTGCAATCGTGCAATCTCCGCTTTGTTTGTGCCCAGCAGCAGAGCATTGGCGTAGTCCAAGCGGGAGAGGATTGTGGCTTGGACACTCAGCTGGCGAATCTTGGGGTCGAAGAATCCAAGTATAGGATTGAGGCTCCTCAGCAGGCCCACACAGGTAGCTGCCACTTTTTTTGTGTGAGTCTGGAAACTAAGTGCGGAGTCCATCCAGACGCCAAGGTTTTTAACCAGGGATTTAGGAGGTGGAATGGTGCCCAGCGATGAGGGCCACCAGTGCTCGTTCCAGTAGTTGGTGTTCTTACTGAGGAGCAGGACCTCCGTCTTTCCTGCGTTGAGCTGCAGGCAGTTGTCTGTCATCCACTGGGCTACAGCAGCCAGACCGTCTCTAAATCTTGAGGCCGTGGTGGAAGGGCCTTCAGTGAGAGTGATGGCTAGCTGCGTGTCATCTGCGTATGACACTAGCGAGAGATCCCATGCTTTAGCCACTGCGGCGAGTGGTTGCACATATAGGTTAAAAAGGGATGGGCTAAGAGCAGAGCCCTGAGGGACACCCTGTCCGATCTGGTAGGGCTGGGAAAGAAAAGGGGGAGCAGACACCCGAAATGATCTGTCTTTTAAGAAGGAGCGGAACCATTTCAGCGCAAGACCTGAGATTCCTACATTGGCTAGACAATCTAGCAGAATGTTATGGGAGACCGTGTCAAAGGCTGCGCTGAGGTCTAACAGAATCAGCGCAGCACTTTGACCGGCATCCAACATCGTCCGTAGATGTTCAGATGTAGCTAAGAGGGCAGACTCAGTGCTATGTCCCGGCCTGAATCCATTTTGGGATGGGTCTAAGATGTTATTATGATCCATGTGCTAGGATAAGATGATGTTAACGTGGGCCTCTGCAAGTTTAGATGTTCAAGGGAGCAGTGAGATCGGTCTAAAGTTCTCCAACTTGGAGGGGTCCAGGGTCGGCTTCTTGATGATGGGGGAGACCCAAGCCTGTTTCCACGTGGTCGGGACATTGGCCGAGGAGAAGGAAAGATTCAGTATAGAAGCCAAGGTAGGCAGGAAAAATTCTAGGGATTCGATAAATTGGGCCGGTCTCATTGGGTGTGCAGGAGATCCAGATTTGACTTTCTTGCAAAGTTTCGCAAGATCCTCCTGTGAGATTTCAGGTATGGACATCAGAAAGGTGCCATTACTGATGGAATTAGAGGGGTTAGGTGGAACAGAAGCGATCTGTGGGAATGATTTGTAGATTTTTTGCACCTTCTCTACGAAAAATGTGGCAAGATCTTCACATAGTTGCGCGGAGGTGATGCTGGGGGAGGGAGATCTACTACTCTGCAGTTCTTCTATCAGTTTAAAAATAACTTTAGTGGGGTTAGGGCTAGAGTTAATTTCATCTGCGTAGAAGGTGGCACGTACGGAGCGGATAGCTTTGTGGTAGACTTTTTGTTTAGACAGGTAGATGGCTTTATCCCTATCATTGTATTCTCTTCTCCAAGCTCTTTCGGCTTTCTTGCATTCCTTCCGCATGGATTTTAAGGAGTTGTTATACCACGGGTTGGAAGGGGAACTACGTCCCTTAGACCATTTGAGAGGGATGAGGGCATCTAGTCCCTTCGTGATCCAGTCATGGAAGGCAGCATATGTAGTGTTGATATCCATGTGTGCCTCATGCCGGAATTCTACAAGAGCGGAGTGTAGGTCACTGGTAGAGAGTTTGTGCCACGATCTTTTTTAGGTGCTGAGTGGGTTCGGCTTTCTTGAATGTTTCTGTGATCAGTATGGTGAGTTTGATTAGGTAATGGTCTGTCCATCCCATAGGTTTGGGAGCTTCAGTCGTAGTCGCCAAGATGTTAGTGAAGATAGGGTCTAGTGTGTGCCCGGCTGAGTGGGTGGCGGCCTGGATCAAAGGGTAGAGTTGTAGGGCTGCTAAGTCAGCCAAGAGGTTTTTAATTGTGGAATCTTGAGTTAGGTCGAAATGGAGATTAAGGTCTCCTAATATGGTGAAATTGGCCGAGCTCACCACTAAGGAGCTTGCCACTTCAAGCTTCAATAAATTTAGAAGCAGGACCGGGAGGCCGGTAGATGTATAGGCCGGATAGGGAGAAGTGGGGGCCCGTTGTGATATTAAATCGAGCACTTTCACAGCTCGAGATATTTTCTTTAATAAAGGGACAGATGAATAGTTTTCTGTAGATCACAGCGATGCCGCCTCCTCTGGTGTCTCTATTTAGCGATTTCATTAAGTAGCTTTCTGGTAGCGTGAGGTTCGGTATACTAGTCGTATCGTCTCGGAGCCAGGTTTCGCACAGAAAGAGAATGTCGGGGTTCTCTTCAAGTAGGAGAGTATTTACTTCTAGGTGGTGTTTAACGAGAGACCTGACATTGAGTTGGAGGATGGTAGAGGGGGTTAGTTTGTGCGTATCAGAAAGGTGTCTAAGTGGGCATGGGCTGGGTGTAGAGAAATGGCAGGACTTACATTGGAGGCATGTCTGTCCGAGGGTTCCTGATATCACCTCGCAGCTCTGTCCGGGGTTCAGGGCGACTAGAGATTTTCTGTCATAGTGGCGGGGTTCTCGTGGAGTTTGGCCAGGGGGATAGGCGAGAGGCGATGTCTTGGCGATGACGGGCGCAGACGGGCTTGCCTTAGGCGCGCCTTCGGCGCGCAATCGTCTCGCCCGCTGCGCTCGCCCGCTGCGCGTCCGCAAGATACACATAGTATATGGAGAGTAGGTATAGGGGGAGAGGGGCGTGGCCTCGTAAAAAGGGGCGTGGCCTTAGGGTGCGACGGGAAATGGCGGTAAGATTTGTTTGATCAGAGTGACCTCGGCAGCGCTGAGATCCGCTGCGAAGCTGTGGGCAAGAGGCTGGGATTGAGGACGGTGAGGTTTGTAGATCAGCACACACACATTCACTCGTGATTCTCAGATTGTTTTAAAAGCAAAGCATTTCATTTGTGACTCACAATAGTTAAAAATAGCAAGTGCTCGTAGACTATAGCTCCCGGCTTCCGCCTCAGGAGAAGTGTTCTTCTGACAGGACTTTGGGCTTTCGCGTCTTATGTAGTCTGGGGGCGTGGCCTCGTAAAAAGGGGCGTGGCCTTAGGGTGCGACTGGAAATGGCAGCAAGATTTGTTTGATCAGAGTGCCCTCTGCAGCGCTAAGATCCGCTGCGAAGCTGTGGGCAAGAGGCTGGGATTGAGGACGGTGAGGTTTGTAGATCAACACACACACATTTACTCGTGATTCTCAGATTGTTTTAAAAGCAAAGCATTTCATTCGTGACTCACAATAGTTAAAAATAGCAAGTGCTCGTAGACTATAGCTCCCGGCTTCCGCCTCAGGAGAAGTGTTCTTCTGACAAGACGCTGGGCTTTAGCGTCTTATGTAGTCCGGGGGCGTGGCCTCGTAAAAAGGGGCGTGGCCTTAGGGTGCGACGGGAAATGGCGGCAAGATCTGCTGCGAAGCTGTGGGCAAGAGGCTGGGATTGAGGACGGTGAGGTTTGTAGATCAACACACACACATTCACTCGTGATTCTCAGATTGTTTTAAAAGCAAAGCATTTCATTCGTGACTCACAATAGTTAAAAATAGCAAGTGCTCGTAGACTATATCTCCCGGCTTCCGCCTCAGGAGAAGTGTTCTTCTGACAGGACGCTGGGCTTTCGCGTCTTATGTAGTCCGGGGGCGTGGCCTCGTAAAAAGGGGCGTGGCCTTAGGGTGCGACGGGAAATGGCGGCAAGATTTGTTTGATCAGAGTGCCCTTGGCAGCGCTAAGATCCGCTGCGAAGCTGTGGGCAAGAGGCTGGGATAGAGGACGGTGAGGTTTGTAGATCAACACACACACATTCACTCGTGATTCTCAGATTGTTTTAAAAGCAAAGCATTTCATTCGTGACTCACAATAGTTAAAAATAGCAAGTGCTCGTAGACTATAGCTCCCGGCTTCCGCCTCAGGAGAAGTGTTCTTCTGACAAGACGCTGGGCTTTCGCGTCTTATGTAGTCCGGGGGCGTGGCCTCGTAAAAAGGGGCGTGGCCTTAGGGTGCGACGGGAAATGGTGGCAAGATTTGTTTGATCAGAGTGCTCTCGGCAGCGCTAAGATCCGCTGCGAAGCTGTGGGCAAGAGGCTGGGATTGAGGACGGTGAGGCTTGTAGATCAACACACACACATTTACTCGTGATTCTCAGATTGTTTTAAAAGCAAAGCATTTCATTCGTGACTCACAATAGTTAAAAATAGCAAGTGCTCGTAGACTATAGCTCCCGGCTTCCGCCTCAGGAGAAGTGTTCTTCTCCTGAGGCGGAAGGTGGTCAACACAAAGACAACATGCATCTCCCCTTCACATTGCAGAGGGACTGAAAACACCTCTAGCAGAGCAGGCCAGACAACTCATCAGTGATGATGGAGAGGACCACCACACCTTCGAAACCGATGCCCTACAACAGCTCATGGAAATCTTAGGCAATCCACCTCCAGGAACAGGGCAGCCAAGCTACATCGATAAGACCCCAGCCCCTGCACAGACCACACAGCAGGAAGCACCCGCCACAACGGCTGGATCCCAACACTTCACAGAGGCACACATCGTATTCCAATGCCAGTTGTCAGAATCCTAAAAGGATGTGGCCGAACAGGTGGGGTCAGAGCTCATGGAAGCCGAACTACATCACATACGTGGGTGTCTAAAGTCCCATCAGGGACCACCTACACCCCACAAAGGAGACCCACACTACAACAAAGACACATGTATTTGCATATTTCCTGTACAGTTCACGCCCATAGTCCCGCAATTAGCATTCACACACCCACGCTGGACCTGCGTACGGCGGCCCAGTCCACTCCTCTTAAGTATTGAGTTGGTGACGACAAAGCTACATGTCCAAGGTCTTACCCGCTGCCCGAGGTGACATGTTTGCATCTACTGTACACAGCACAATGTAATATTTTAGAGCCCTGAACCCTCATGCATACATTATGACCACATGGAGACACACAGATAGTCTGTTCAACTGGTTACGGGCACGTGCGCCCAGGCCCTTTATTGGCAGGGTCACATGTACAGTGACGCCTGTGCTGGATGTGTGTGGGGTGAGTGTAAGCCAGCCACTCAAGGAGTGGTTGGTGCTGGCAACACTTGAACAGTGAACACTATTGAAACGGAAACAGAAAACACAAGCATCACAGAGACAACTGCAGAGCATCATGATGGTAGCCGGAGCAAGTACAGAGTACACCCAAAAAACAAGCAGAAGTGTCAGTGAGTTGCAGTGCACTGAGGTTGGGGCACTAGGCGGAACGTGCTCATGGGAACAAATTGTCTAGGATTGTGTCCCCTTGGGATATTCCTGGTGCAGCTGCAGTGGGGTGTGTTACACAAGTTTCAAGTTTATTTATTATGTTTCGGCTCTCAACAGAGGGCCACATAAAACACATACAATTATACAAAAATAGTTACAATGGAAAACATTGGTTACATAATTAAAGAACCACAGCTATTCACTGGGTAAGCAGGGAACTAACACTTCTCTAGGGAATATTTAATAAATATCTAAAAACCCCCTGAAAAAGTTAAAAATTCTAAAACAGAACATTTCATTTGGCGGATAGTAAAGTGCATGGAAAAAAGTTTTAACATTTAAAATTCCCAGTTGTAAACAAATTGGTTTTAACCACTTAGAACGCAGAGGGCGCAATACTGGACAAATAAACAAAACATGATTACGATCCTGTATGGCATTACTACAAAGATTACATATCGGGGATACACCATACCATTTCGCAATGAGGTAATTAAGGGGGAGCAGATCATGTCTTAAAAGGTACCACAGTCTACGGACTTTATGGGGAATATTCCAAGAAAGGTATTGTTGGGGCAGTTTTGGTGTATATGAACTTAGCAATAACTGCCTTTCTTTAATCCCTTGTTTAGCAAGCATATCCATCTTAAAGCTGAGTTCCCATGAGGCACTTTTTAATTTTGACTTTAGTTCGGCAGGAGTAAGCAAAAACAGTGAGCTCTCATCCAACTCCAATAGATTAACAGCTTTTCTAAAGTTCTTAACCAACATTGAGAACTCATTAAAGTGGCCCAAAAGTTCTTTTTTAATAGCATCCCGTAGGGTATCAGGGTTACTTCTTGCTAAACAGGCTACCCACCTTACGAGGGCAATTAGCCCCTGAACCCAACAACTACGAAGTCCGAATTCTAGCCTGCATGCGGAAACTGAGCAGGCTGTGTTTAGGGAAGAAATTCTTCTTAACACCTTTCCTTCGATTTTGTGCAAGAATTCCCAATGATTTAGGTCCACTAGTTCTAATCCATAAAGTAACGTGGCAGGGATCTTTGCTCTGAATACCTCTAGAAATAGTGTGAAGTGTCTCTTTCCTGTAGCATTATACAGAGACCTTAACCCCATACCATGAGCCAAAGCTTTATGAGAGATGTGATCAATGTGGGGTTTCTCACTTAAATTTGATGAAATGATCTTACCCAGAAAGGTATAAGTTTTAACCACTTCAAGTTTTTGTCTTCCTATGGCCCAACCATAATTTTCAGATCTACATTTTTTCTTTCCAAAAGTACACATTATTTTACTTTTCGAGACGTTAATCTTCATATAATGTGTTTCTGCAAATTGATTTAATGCATGCAGACGGTTGGACAAGCCCTTTGGTGTTAAATCAAGGATAAGGATATCGTCCGCATACATTAAGACAGATATCTCTGAATCTCCTATTTTTGGTGCTTGCCCCACACTAGCAGTAATAACCTTTGAAAGATCTGCCGTATACAAAGAAAATAATGTTGGGGCCAATATACACCCTTGTTTCAAACCATTTGGGGAAGGAATAGGTTGTGAGAGACCACTCTCCCCACCATATAACACCTTGCACCAAGTGCCCGAGTGAAGAGCTTTCACAAGTTCAAGGAGCTGTGCTGGCATGCCTAAAGCTGCGAGCTTTCTCCACAGCGTTGGACGATCCACTTTGTCGAACGCTGTGGAGAAGTCAATAAATGCCACGTAAATTCCACTTCCTCGAACACGTACATATTTATCAGTAATCACCTGCAAGGCTGTTAAATTATCTAATGTTCCATGATCTTTACGAAATCCCGTTTGTTCCAAAGGTAAAATACAATTGAGTTCAATCCAGTCATTAATTAAGGTTAAAAGATATTTAGCGAATACTTTTCCTATTGCATCCAATAAGGCTATTAAACGGTAGTTAGCTGGATTCTCCCGTTCACCCTTTTTAAATAGGGGAATTAATATACTTCCTCTCCATGAGTCAGGGACAGATCTAGAGAGGAGACATGCGTGAAATATTGGGAGAAGAATTTTACTCCAGGAGGTGACGTCTTGTTTCAGTAGGGACATGGGAAGTTCATCAGGACCCATAGCTCCAGAAGAGCGCATGCTCTTTAACACAGAGGCTATGGTTTTCTCAGATGGGAGCTCTATGCTATTTTTACTATTCAGAATTGGATCCCCAGTGTCACCTACTACACCATTGGAAGCATATAAACCAGTTATGAATTGTATCCAGATATCTTCAGGAATAGCAATGGGAATGGTGGTAGTTCTTATGCCACATCCCTTCCCTATTATTGACCAAAATTCTCTGGAATTGTTAAAGGCTAATGCTTCTCTTAACCTAATCCAGAGAGAATCTTCCTTTTCTCTTTTTAATTGTGTTACACCTGCATCATCTCCCTCATCATCATCCCAGCTCTCCCACACTGCCTGAGGTGACATTGCTGCGTGAGCTCACAACAGCACAAAACTCAATCAGAAATGGTCCATGAGTTGTGGTGTACTGAGTTAGTGGCACCTGGAGTGCTGAGCAGGGGTTCAGGCAGATGATGGCATCCACAACAGGTATGAGAAACTCTGATAGTCTAATTACAAAAAAGATGACAGAGTGCACACCAGTTTTCAAATTTTATCAAAAGTTCATTAGTGTCCATTTGTAAGCGTGCTGGCCCGGTATCGTGGACTGCTCATGCCACGTATTAGGAATACATCACTGAAAATATGGGACATAATATTACCCCACTCCAGACGCACAGCTTTCCATTGTGCATAACAGATATGCCACAAATTGTTCCAGTTAAGCCAACGCTTTTTATTTGTATTTCATCAACGCTTTATTCCATGGTTTCCGTGATCGTCCTGTCACATATAAGACTCTCTATGTTTCCCTTCATTCCTTAATGCTGTAGATATGCCTGCTGGCCTTGTTCTAGAGATTGGAAGGTTACATAGAGAGTCTTGCATGTGACAGGACAATCACGGAAAACATGGAATAAAGCGTTGATGAAATACAAATAAAAAACGTTGGCTTAACTGGAACAATTTGTGGCATATCTGTTATGCACAATGGAAAGCTGTGCGTCTGGAGTGGGGTGATATTGCGCCCCATATTTTCACTGCTAAACTCTGATAGTCTGCCAGTACGACTGTTCCGACTCTGGCAGTTGACGTTTGGAGGTGGTCCTGGTGGTGGTGGTGTGTGCCTCCTGCGGTGATGCGATGTCCCGGCCGGTCAGGATTCGATTTGATGTGTGAACCTTGGTGGACCGCAGTTGTGGCCGGAGGCAGCAAATGGTGCAGGGCCACAGACACATGGCTTTGAAGGCCCTCGTCTCACAGGCCATCCAGTATATAAGCAGACAGGGCCCCGGACTTGAGCTGAACAGAGTTAGTGGCCCAGGATGCACAGCGGCCGGCACAGGCACACCGCCACAGGACGGTGACTTGTGGTGCACTGAGGTAGGGCCACGCGGACTGAGCGGGTCCTCGTCAATGTCTAAGGTGAATGTGGCAGAGGGTTGTGGGGGACAGTGGCTGCATGATGCAGAGGGCAGAAGCCATCCAGGAGCAGTAAATAGAGGAGTAGAATGCTACACTCTTGTTTCTACTGCCAATTTGGTATCAGCTACATGGGGTGAAGACGACCACCAGTCCATAGACTCAGACGGCACCAAAGTTCAACCAGGGAGTTGGAGTATAGTGATAGAAACTGCCATGAACAATGTACTCCACTATAGTGTATTCAAGACTCAGTTCCAAATGTGTGACCTACTAGTCCGTTGTGCATGCCGGTGGAGTACAGCAACGAGAAAGGAGTACTGCGGGCCTGTGGCGCGGAGGCCGTGATAGTCTGAGGAGGCTGCCAGTGTCATGGGCCTCGTGCTTGGAGCTTGCACCAGCACATGGTGGGCCCTCTTTGACACACGCCGGTGTCGGCAGGTGAGCAGGGAGGCCTGGGTGTGCAGGGGTGGGCAAGACGACTTTGGGGACCAGCGGCCCGGGATGCAGCAGGCACACAGGATCACAGTGAACACCGCTCACGGCAACGGCGTCAGCCTTTGTGGCGGGGTGAGAGGCTCCACCCTGGCTGAGACGTTGGACATTCCGGAAGAGCACCACGCCCAGAGTTACGTGCTTTTTATTCACACCCCTACGCTGGTCTGGTGTACGCAGGGCCAGCCCACTCTGCTCACGCTTACAGGAGGACGTACAAAGCTACATTTCCGCGATCTCCCCCACTGGCTGGGGTAACATGGTTGTGCCCACTGTCCACTACACTCCATACACCAGCGGTGTATGTTGACATGGATATGTGTGTGGTCTGCATACTGCAGTCTGGCCATCACATCCACACCACACTTGGCACTGTGTAAATTGTCATTCATGGGTCACTCCCCTGCTTTGCACATGCCTGGTCCCCACCTCTCCCCACAATCTGCTATCCTGTGGCTGTGGTGCCATGCCGTTGATGGCTTTTGTACATGGCTGGCCCATGTTCCCACAGTAAGTTGTGCTGTCGTGTCTGGTGGGTGGGCAAGTTTTTGGCATGTTGTATGTGAGTTGGTAACATGTGCATTCCCAGTGTTATGAGTTACTTGATTGTGTTGAGGTGTGTGGTGTGTTCATTTGGTACTTACCAACGGGCAGTGCATTTCCATGGGTTCCATCCTGGTAGCGCTGGTTGATGATTGACTGTCGGTAGATGTAGGTATCACTGCCTGGGTAGTTGGTGACGACGTTGGTGAGGATTCCCCGGTGGTCCACTATTGCCTGCACATTGATGGAATGCGTGTGTTTTCTGTTGCGGTTATTGTGTGCAGTGTCGGCAGGGGGCATAAGTAGGACATGTTTCCAGTCAATTGCCCCCCGAAAAGTGCGGGAAGCCAGCTATGGTGTAGACGCCTTGCTTGGTCTCCAGCTGTTCCTGCGCAGTGTTCAGGAAGTGAAGGTGCTGGGGTACCAAGCTGATGATGTCATCCAAGACCATTGTGAGGAACTTGGATTGGGTTAGCTGTGAGACTCCTCCGACTCTGGCGGTTGTTGGTTGGAAGGTACCAGAGGCCACCAGGTGCGGCATGGCCAGCAGCTTTGTCTGAGGTGGGATGTTGGTTGTCCGCTGTGTTGGTACTGTCAGCCTGTGGGCATGATGTTCAGGATGCGGAGGATGGTTGTCCTTTTGAGCCTGTAGTGGGCAATGACATTCTCTGGTGTTGGGTTTATGAGGTTGGTGCGTTTTCTGAAGGTCGCTGTCTTTGTCTGTGCTGCCTCTGTGGTGGTCCGGGGAGGGGGGTGGTGTCGGTCCGGGGGGGGTGGGGGAGTCCTGGAGGTGGTAATGGTGGGTGTTGTGGCCCTGTTGGGGCTCCAAGCTCCATGATCGGTGACTCCATGGCATCTGTTGCCCTTCAGGTGTGGCTCTGGCCTGGGTACACTTTTCTGTTGCAGGCTGATGTCCGACTTTACACCAGGTCAAAGCAGGTGTTAATTTCCTGCTGCTAACGCGCCTTATCGACTGTTTTATGTTCTTATCGCTGATCGGGCTGGTTGTTGAAAATGTTGTGATGTGGTGTTGTCGCTGCTTTTTGCACGGGAATGCCTACTCTGCATATCATTAGCGTAATGTTGCGGGGTCATCTGTGGCAAGGTTTTATGCGGCTGCTATCGCAGGTAAACTGATTATTTGGGCTGTTAGCACTCTCTTGTAAATGGGGCGACACATTTATCGGCGATACATCCTTGAGAATATGCCCACAAGTCTGTAAGACCATTGTGCAAATCTCGCTAGAAAATGATGAGCGCAGCCTCGACCCCCAAGACTTAGCTCAATTAATCATATCAAGCACTGAGCTGAGTTTCATGAAGGTCAAGTGAATTGAGCTATAGTGCATTTATTACCTGCATACGCAATCTGATGTTGTGGGTATAATCAAAAGATAAAGCTTTTAAAGAAACACACTTTTCTGAATGAAAAATGTCTTTCATGCATATTATCTTTACATTGTCTTTACTATAAAAGAGAATCTTGTAAATCTGACTTAGTGGAGCACCTATCTATGTAGAATCCTTTCAATGTCATCCCAAACCACACCTCTCAAGATCGTGTAACTGCTTAAAGGTCTAGTCTAAAGCATATTCATCTATGGATGCGCTCATGCGGTAGCTAGAGAAGTTACTTTGTAGTAATAATAAATCCATGATTTAGGCCAAAGTAACATAGTTCTCACTGACCGTGCCAGGAAGTCAACCGAATGTGAGATTACCTGAAAAGATGAAATACCTATTGACAGCAAGCATTTATGAGAGCACTAATCCTCTTTCTTTGGTTGAGGAGTATGAGCACCAAACTCTGTGTTTATTCGGTGTGAGACTGAACACTGCAGCTCACTAAAAATACTAACATTTACGGACATCCCAACCCCACATAAATGACAAAAACATGTTCCACGGCCAAGCAGAATTTCATAAAAAACAATTTTAGAAAAATTGTTGAGATTGATTGCTGTCAGATACCTCAAAGACATAACCGGTGAAACCATGACAGACCTTATATTCTTTACCAAAAGCTGCTAAAATTCCAAATGTTTGTCCAGGCTATAAGCTGCTTCTGTTGGGGGGCGGTGCATTAGGTAGCCGGAAGGACTGGCATCCAGTCATGGAGCTGAGATGCGACAGGCAATGGGGGACTGCGAGGAGCGGGAATAGCAGGTTGGGTGGAACTCCTGCTGGAGCACCTGGGTCCAAGGCATGATTCACGGGAGATGGGATGAATTGGGTGCAGAATAAAAGGAGGCACATAATGATAAAAGATTTGTTCACCAGCTGTTTTGCACAGGCTTCATGAGCACATACAAGATGTACTGTTGGATGGATTTTGCCATATATGTGACATATGGGAGGAGCAATTTGGTTTGCTGTTTTGCACAGATTGTGTAAGCTAGCACAACAGGTATGTTATCAATGGATGTCGCTCTAGATATGAGCTAATACATGCTATGCACTTTGTGGCTTTGGATTCTAGCACCTAGCACTATATACACGTTATGCTATAGTCTGAAGCTGAAGATAGCAGGTATGTGGTTAATCCTTTCACCGTGCAGGAGCTTGAGGAGGTTATTGACAACAGGCAGTAAAGTGCCTGGCCCTGATGGATTCCCCTGCAAATTCTATGTCACTTTCGGATGTTTTAAAATTCCACTGCTGCGCTTAGCTAATTCTACCTTAGGTCAATCAATCAATCAGTGGATTTGTAAAGCACTACTTTTCATGTAAAAGGGTATCCAGGCGCTAGCAGGGCCCAGAGTCAAAAATCCAGGTCTTCAGCGTGTTTCGGAATTTCATTAGGGATGCGGAGGTTGGGAGCTGTAGGTGGAGCTCATTCCATGACTTTGCTGTATGATAGGAGAAGGAGAGCCCCCCATCCCTGCTTTGGTGGATGCCGGAAGGAGAGGGTGGGGGGAGTGGTGAGTGAAAGGAACGTGGGGCATAGCTGCCTGTCTGTCTGGAGGAAGTTCAATCGGTGGTTGATGTAGATGGGTCAGAGGCTATGTAGTGCCTTGTATGCATGGATCATCGGCTTGAATTGGCATCTCTTCTGTATTGGGAGCCAATGGAGACTTCTGAGGTGAGGGGTACGTTGAGGATCAGTTTTGCTGCAGCACTCTGTATGGTCTGTGCGGCAATTCCAGAGTAGAGAGCATTGCTGTAGTCCAGCCGACTGGTGATGAGGGCCTATATGATGGTGTGTCTTGTGCTCAGGGGGAGCCATTTGAAAACTTTGTGCAGCATTCGAAAGATGAAGAAGCGGACAGAGGAGATGGCATTGATCTGGGATTTTGTGGTCAGCTTGCTGTCCAGAATGATGCTGAGGTTTCTGGCATGGTCGGACGGAGTAGATGTTGGTCTTAGATCAGAGGGCCACCAGGACATGTCCCAGGGTGTGGTCGTGTTGCAGAAGGTCTGTACCTCTGTGTTGCCTGTGCTGAGCTTCAGGCAGTTGTCTCTCATCCAGTTGGCAATGCTCATCATACACCAGTGGAAGTTGATTCTAGTGATGGTGGGTAGTGATGGTAGGCCCTTCGGAGAGGGAGAGGATGAGTTGTGAGTCATTAGCATTGGATAAGATGTTGAGTCCATTGGATCTGACAATGTTGGCCAGGGGATCATGTAGTTATTGAAGAGGGTGAGGCTAAGGGATGAGCCCTGGGGTACTCCATGATAATTTCTTTGGGTTCAGAAGTGAAAGATGGTAGGCGGAACTTCTGTGTCCTTCCAGTGAGAAAGGAAGTGATCAAACTGAGAGGGTTTTCTTGGATGATGATGTTGTGAAAACCTTGTGATGAGCGTGTGGTGGGATTCAGTGTTGAAAGCTGCTCGAGGAGGATCAGTGCTGCCGTCGCTCCTTCGCCGAGGAGGCTCGGATGTTTCTGGTGGCTGTGATCAGGGCAGTCTTGTGGCTGTGATTGCTGTGCAAGCCTGATTGGGAGGTGTTGAGAAGATGGTTCTGCTCCAGATGATTGGTGAGTTGTATGTTGCTGTCTTTCGCTAGGACTTTGGCCAGGAAAGAGAGCAGGGAAATTGGCTGGTAGTTCTTGAGTTCGCTGGGGTTGGCTGATGGCTTCTTGAGTAGGGCTTTGACCTTGGCCTGAGGCCTTGGTCCTCAGGGAAAGTGATAGGGGTAATCAAGGTGTCGAACAGAGTTATGATCCTAGGTGTAGGAAGCTGCCTTTTTATGTAGTGCACCAAAATGAGGCACACTATGTAAAAAGTCCAGACGACCCTTATTCGCCTACAGGGCTTAAATTAATAATCCCATATGACTGTGGTAGTGTGGGTAAGCAGTTTAGGCTTATCAGAGGGTAGTGTTAAGCATTTGTTGTACACACAGTCAATAAATGAGACACGCATTCACGAAGAAACTCGAGGCCAAATTAGAAAAATAACACAGACCTGTATATGATTTTAGACACCAAGATCTTCGGGATCAGGTAAGTACTTTAGATATTTTAGATTTGTACAGAAAAAAACTGTAGAAAATCACAGTTGGCAAATATGAGACATGAGCCTCAAACACGGAATTGTTATCCTATGGGAGAAACATTCAATGCATAGGTACACTTATAGACGACTTACAGGACTGCTCGTCTGGACTTACGGTAAGTAGGAGCCTAGGTCCAAGAAAGCATCATCAGTTAAATTTTACCTGCCCTGGGGTGTCTGGGTGCAGAGATGCTATACGCTGTGGTAGCCTCGAATGCCAAGCTAAAGTCAATGAAAAGAGTACCTATAAGAAAAAGACTGCAAGTGGGCACTGAGGGACCTGTCCAGCAGAACCCGAGGGGGAGGCGCTCAACACTTGAGGGTCTCAGGACCACGAAGACACTGTTGGTTTACTTGAGCCTGGACTGAGAAGCTCGGGTGCAGAGGTGTTTTGTCCGGCGGGTCGGTGAGTTAGAGGCTCTCATGGTTCTTGGTGTACTAGTACAAAAGAGGGAAAAAACACAGCAGGGCCACTCTCCGTGTGAAGCTGGCCTCTTTTGAAGTTCCTAGACAAGCAGGTAAGTTTTGGAGGAGGTGGTGTTTCGACTGAACACAAACAAGCCTTGGTGCTTGCAACTAGCTCCGGTACCCCTGATATTGGTGCAGAGAGGTTCCAGGAAGGCTCAGCATCTTGAAGACTGGATGAATTGATGGGGCTGCCCTCCAAGACACTTGGGGGCAGATTTACAATTACTGGCACACCCCTGCAAATTAGCAGGGATGCGCCAGTAATTGTGCGCCATGCCTCCGCCACCCATGATGCGCCGCATTTACAATGCGGCGCACCATGGGGCAAAAACGGCACAGATGCATCACGCATCTGTGCCACAAAGGTATCGCATTGCTGGAATTGCGTCGCATGCGCGACGCAGCTCCAGCAATGCTCTGGGGGGCCCATTCTACTAATGCTGCGTCAAGCCTTACGCCTGCTTCAAGCAGGCGCAGGGTTTTGACGTAGCATTGGCCTAAAGGTGACTGAGTGAAATCTTGTAGATTTCACTCAGCCACTTTTAGGAGGCGTTCCAGCACCAGAACGTCTCCCCCCCCCCCCCCCTGCACCAGAACGTCTCCTTAAGGCGCAGGGCTTTACAACATGATGCATCTCCCAGATGCGTCACGTTGTAAATAGCCCACACCATGGCTCATCTTTTGCGCCGCCACTGCGTCAAAAAAGTGACGCAATGGCGGCGCAAAAGAGGCGCAAGGGGCTTGTAAATCTGCCCCTTGGTGACTTCCTCCTGGTGAGTTGCTCCCTCAGTGGACCTGAAGGTCAGCAAAACAGTTGACCGTGCAGATGCAGTCGGTGCATACTGGTGCAGGGAAGTGGCTCCTCCACTCCAATAGAGATATTGCTGGCTCGATGAATTACTGGGCAGACCTGGGGTGGCTGTTCCGCTTCTGGACGAGTCGGTCTTTGTGATTGTTGAGACAGCAGCAGCCAGGCAGAGGTTTTGCCCCAAATTTGGTGCTAGTCCACAGTTCTCATGTCTTCAGTTCTTCTTTGTCCTTCTTCTTCTTTCAGGCAGATTAATATGAGATTCTGGTGTTATGGGACCGCCTAAATATTAAATTTCATTGTGTGAAGGCTAGTAGACAATGGGCTACTTACCCCTGGGGTCACTGCACCCCCTATATGACCACTTCCTGTGGAGAGTGAGCATAACCATGTTCCAGAGTTCCAAATTCCACCAAACAAACATGGTGGAATCCTTCTTTCATGGAGCACATCGGGTAGCCCACCTTAGGGGTGAGAATAGCCTAGAGCTGCAACACGCCTACTAATTAGCTAATTTCCCGCCTGTCCTGGTGCCAAATGGGCCATTGTCCAGGTCTGGAGGAAGCCGGGGTTGCATATCAAAGACGGCAGAGGCTTTGAAGCCTTTGGCCTTGGTATGCAGATTCACTGGCCACCCTGCTGGAGGAGGTGATAACACCTTTTCCAAAGGTATTGTTTCCTGACCTCCGAGAACGCTGGCTCTCACCTACAGTGGATCAGCAACTCAGCCGTGGGGGCAGGTCGGACAATACTGGTCAGCCAGCACACTGAAAGACTTGTAGGGTTCAGGGGCACCTCTAAGGGGCCCTATGGGTGCCTGTTATAAAAATACAATACTGAAATCAGTATGGATTAGTTAAGAGAAAGTGTTTGATACCAAACACCATAGGTTTCAATGACGCTATTAGGTAGCTGTGTAACCCGTATTGACCAGTGCCCAGTACATACCTTAAGATGGCTTCCCTGTTTACCTGCAAGATCTAGTAATAGAACTAAACATTACATGGGCAAATCTTCTGATGCAGATATGCCCTCACATAAAATATAATGCACACTTCCGTAGGGCTCAAAGGCCTGCTGTAGGGGTGACTTACATATGTTATTTGCAGTGACTATGGCATGGCACATAGTGAGTGTGCCATGTCGTGTTTTCACACATGGTATGCACTATGTCTTGCAGCCTGCAGTGGCAGCCTGCATGCAATTTGTATGGGGTTCCTTAGGTTGTCATAATGCATGCTGCAGCCCTTAGGGGACATCTTTAGTACCCATGCCCTAGGTACCACTAGTACCATTTTCTAGAGACCTACAGGGGTGCTAAGGTGTATGCGAATTGTAAAACAATCAGACCGTTTTATCTTGTTTTTAGGAAAAGAGCACTGGCACTGGGGCCTGGTTAGCAGGGACCAAGTGCACATTAGCCGAAGAACATCCGTACCAGTGGCAAAAAACGGGGGTTGACCATTTTCATACACTGGGGTTTATGAGGTTAAAGATGTGGTGTGGACGTGGGTAAGTGGGAGCCTCTGAGTGGACAGAAATTATGATGGCAGTGGTCTCCTGGAGTAGTAAGCAGGTGACATGCAGTCAGCCTGCTGGCTTTCCTGGTTACCTGCGAGGGTGTGTTTATTGAGGAAGTCGGCTGGCTTGGGCTCGGATTCAAAGTTTTTGTAGTTAGTGGCGATCTTGTTGTGGAAAAAGTTGGCAAGGTTGTCACAGAGTTCCTGTGACAATGTGATGCTGTTCGCCGTGACTGCCTGGGTTGGAGAATTGCCTGATTAGTTGCTCCTGAGGCGGAAAGCCAGGAGCTAGGACTCTATGCTGCTGTATTTTTTAAAATGTACATTGCTTTATTCTGTCGCTTTCGAATTTGTGTTACTTTTAAAATTTCAGTTGCTCCTGAGGCGAAAAGCCGGGAGCTAGGATCCAATGGTGCTGTCTTTTTAAATATCTCATTGCTTTACGTGCCGCTTATTGAATTGGTGGTACTTATTAAAAAATAAAACCCCTACCTGACATTAGGAAGCTCTTGCCTGCTCCGCCGAATAGGTGCGGAATTTACATCTACCGCGCAGAGTGGCCGCCGGCAACCTCCACGCCCACCTCGCTGGCGGGACGCTGGGGGCGCGGCTTAGCCCGATGACGCGACCTGCGGTGGCTTAAAGGAAGCAACCCGCGTCACTTTCGCCCTTCTTAGTTGCTCCTGAGGCGGAAAGCCGGGAGCTAGGACTCTATGCTGCTGTATTTTTAAAAATGTACATTGCTTTATTCTGTCGCTTTCGAATTTGTGTTACTTTTAAAATTTCAGTCGCTCCTGAGGCGAAAAGCTGGGAGCTAGGATCCAATGGTGCTGTCTTTTTAAATATCTCATTGCTTTACGTGCCGCTTATTGAATTGGTGGTACTTTTTTAAAAATAAAACCCCTACCTGACATTAGGAAGCTCTTGCCTGCTCCGCCGAATAGGTGCGGAATTTACATCTACCGCGCAGAGTGGCCGCCGGCAACCTCCACGCCCACCTCGCAGGCGGGACGCTGGGGGCGCGGCTTAGCCCGATGACGCGACCTGCGGCAGCTTAAAGGAATATGGGTATGACACCGCGCAGCGGTCGCGAGCAGCCGGCGCGCCATGGGTGCGCCGGAGGTGCGCCAGAGGTAAGCCCATCTGTGCCCGTCCGGGCCAGACCGAGCCCAGAGGCCACGACCCCTGGTCTGTTGCCCTCTAAGCCTTCTCCCAGGATAGTTCTTTCTTCCACAGAGCTCTGTAATATCCGCAAAAAAGCCGTGGAAGATGGTGGCGGTATGTTAAGTTGTTCTTATCTGTTCCCTATCCAACTCGAAGGGCCGGTGGCTTGTAAACACTGCTCATTTCTAGGGAATATGCAGGTTAGCCATGTGGCTTCAACTCGCCTTTTAAAGACTTCGCCTTCGGGAGACTGTACCTTCATTCTGTGTAATGTGCGTTCTTTGGCCAGACATTCCTTCGAGATATGGGAATTGATCAACTCATACTCGCCGGAAATTTGTTTTCTGACGGAAACGTGGCTGAACACCACCAATTTCCCGTTGATAAATATAGCTATCCCTGAGAATTACAAAATTATCCATCTGGACAGGGTGGGGAAATTGGGGGGGGGGGAATAGCCATTGTCTGTAAGAACCACATTAAAATTGCTTGGGTCAACTCACAAATTGACGACAGCATGGAAGTAGGAATCTTTCAAGCCAATTTTTCTCCTTCTGAGAGCTGGACTGGGGCCCTTGTCTATCGACCTCTAGGTCCTAAGGCGGACTTTGCGGACAAACTTGTGGACCTGATAGCCACTCATGCTCTCGCTGTGAATAATTTTTTACTCTTGGACGATTTTAACTTTCATGGAGAACTACTCATATCCCCGGAAGTGAGTAAGCTTCTTACGGATCTGGAACAGCTGGGGCTCTCACAGAGAGTCCTGGGAGCCACGCACAAGGGGGGTCACACCCTGGACCTAGTCTTTACAAATATAGACTTTCTCAGCTTTGACCCCCTGGCACCTCTCACCTGGACGGATCGCGCGATGATCAAGTTCACGTCGGCCCCTAGCCTGCCGATATCTGTAGGTCAGCCTATGGGGAGGGGGAAATTACTCCAGCGCCAATGGAACAAGCTGTCTTCTCAGATCTTTGAAGCAGAATTTCAGGCGCTGCCCCCGTTGGAGGACCAAGATGTATCAAGGGCCCTAAAGGGATTTGGGAAGGGCCTGGTACATGTTCCGGATACAATCATACCTGCAAATAGACAGGTCAGACCCATACGAAGCCGTCGTTCGGCCCAATGGTAATCGATTGAACTGAAACAGGAAAAATCATCTTGTAAAAAGCTGGAAAGAATGTGGCGACGGAATAAGTCCTCGCAGTCGAAGGCGCTATTTAAATCCGCACAGGCGGTATATCACCACAATCTAAAGGCAGCTAGATGTCACTATATATTATTTTGAGAGTCAAATTGAAAGGGCAGACAGTTCTTCCAAAGCCCTTTTTGACATTGTAAAGGACTTCGCCGCTCCGGCCGCTTGTAAACCTCCTCCCACTGAATCACAAGAGTTATGTGACTCATTGACTGACTTTCTTCAACAGAAAATTGAAAGAATTTATGCCAATTTTCCAACCCCGGAACAGGTTCACCCATTACCCGACTGTAGCTTAGGAGGCCGTATTGCGCAGACAGATTGCTCATTGGAATATTTTTCGCCGATCTCCCTTATGGAGACACAAAGAGCCTTGGAGGCTGCGAAATCAGGGTCCCCGACAGACCCCTGCCCCCCTAAGGTTATGTCACTTCTCTCTAACACTCTGGCCCCCTCCATTCAAAGGATTTTTAATCTTTTGATCCTGGAAGGTGTGGTTCCAGCATCTTGGAAGGAAGCTTTTGTCCGTCCCATACTTAAGAAGCCCACTGCCAACCCCCAGGACTTAGGTAACTATTGCCCCATCTCCCTGCTCCCTCTACTAGGAAAAATGCTGGAGAGTTTCCTTAACCAGCAACTAAATAGGTACCTAGAATCAAACAACATCTTGGACCCTTCACAATCTGGGTTCCGGCGGGGCTTTAGCACCGAGACTGCCCTGTTGGCGGTAACGGACTCCCTAAGGCTGACCATAGATGCAGGTGGCTCGGCAATTCTGGTGCTGCTCGACCTCTCCGCGGCTTTTGATACCATCTCCCATGCTAAGCTCGCGGAGAGGTTGAGCTCCGCAGGCATACAGGGTTTAGCCCTTAAGTGGCTGCAGAGTTTCCTGCTGGACAGACATCAAACGGTTACCATGGGCCCATATCAGTCCAAAAAAACTCAGTTGACTAAGGGTGTCCCCCAGGGCTCCTGCCTTAGCCCCACCCTCTTTAATATCTATATGGCGCCATTGGCTAGGGTGGTGGAAGCCCTGGGGTTCGAAACGGTGTCATACGCCGACGCCACCCAGTTGGTGTTCAACTGTGGGCCAGATAGGGAAGCCGACAGACTCCGTTTTCGCAGAGGGATGTTGGAGATCTCAATTTGGATGGCCAACAACTGCCTCCAATTGAACCCGAGCAAGACTGAAGTCATGCTGCTGGGAAAGGCCGAGGAGTCCTGGTCTCCGGATTGGTGGCCGGCGCAACTTGGGTCTGCCCCTGTGCCATCACAGAGCATGAACAATCTGGGCATTAAGCTGAACCACACCCTTTCAATGCAAGACCACATTTCCTCGATAGCTGGGGCTTGTTATTATAGGTTAAGACTGCTACGAAAGATTCTTCCTTTTATTCCCATGATACATCGAAGAACGCTGACCCAGGCAACGATTATTAGCCGGCTGGACTATGGCAATGCCTTGCTAGCCAAGGTCGGAGCAACTTACCTGAAGAAACTGCAGGTTATTCAGAATACGGCCGCTAGGCTGGTCCTGAATCAGCCAGCGGGCACCCCATCATTGCCATTGCTGAAAACCTTGCTCTGGCTTCCAGTCAAACAAAGACCTTTTTTTAAAGTGTGCTGCCTGACTTCTACTGCTCTCCAGGGTCTTGGCCCAGCATATCTTCAAAAGAAATTGAAAAAACATATTCCTAACCGCCCACTGAGGTCTAGCACGCTACAATTGCTTCATATTCCACGCATCAAACGCAGGCAGGGCCGGGCAGGGCCTTTTCCTATCTCCCGTTACCCTTCGAGGCATTCCCTCCTACCATGCCTTTAGGAAACATCTGAAAGCGCCTGTACTAACGATGCCGTCCTGCTATTTGTTTTCTTCGGTTGTGACTGAGAAAAAGCGCTGAGATGCCCCCCGGTGATTTGTGCGCTATATAAGATGTTATAACATAACATAACATAACATAACAAGAGTTATTCACTGTGGTTGGAGCTGGATTTGATTCAAGCTACTAGGGCTCTTCTCTTCATTTCCCTCAGTAGCCGGCGGTAGAGGTTGTGAGCTGTCTTAAAGGAGGTCCTGTCAGAGGTAGTCATGCTTGTGCGCCATCTTCTTTCGAGTTGTTTGCAGTGGCATTTTGTGGTACTAAGGTCTTCAGTGTACCAACTAGCATGCTAGGTGAATCTCCTGTGTTTGTTGTTTCTAATGGTAATGATGCTGTCTGCACAGTTGTTGAACCAGGAGTTGAAATTAATTTCTGACAACTTAGTCCAGGTTTATGGCGGAGTTGGGGTGGGAGGTGTTGAGGGCGTCAGTCCTTTGGGTCTCTGATACTTTGATCTAGTGCACTTGTCAGAGTGGGGATGGGTAGTACGGGGGCTGGTGATGTTGTAGTGTTTGATTGAGTGGTCAGTCTAGGTGAGTTCGCTGACGTGGCTGTATTGGACGTGGTCGATGCAGGTGATGATGGGGTGCAGAGAGTGTTTTGTGGTGTGGGTGGGGTTGTAGACAAGTAGGGTGAGTCCGATGTTTTTTAATGATGTCAAGAAGATTGAAGGTGTGGATGTTGTTTGGTCATGGTAGTTGAAGTTGAGGTCGCTGAGAATATGTAATCACTGGAGTCAATGGCGAGTGGGCCAATGATTTAGGTCATAGTGTTGCAGAAGCTGGACCTTGGTCCCAGGGGGCAGTAGGCGAGGGTGCCCCTGATGGTCGTTTGCCATCTGTTTGGAGCCTGAAGTTAAGGTGTTCCATGGCTGGGGTGGTGTCGTCCGAATGTAGTGATGCATCAGGTGGTGTCCTTGTAGATGATGGTGATTCCTTCCCCGGGCTTGTTGGTGCGCTCTCGGTGTGTAATCTTGTTTCTATTGGGTATTGCTGGGGTGATGTTGGGGGCAGACGCAGGGCTGAGCCAAGTCTCAGAGAGAAAGACTACATCGGATGCAAGGGTGATAATGAGGTCCCACAATTCGGTGTGGTGTTTATGGAGTGAACATGTATTGAGGAGGCTGCATGTGAGCCAGTGGGGTGCTGGTTCGGTGTACTGAGAGGCCTGTGTGAGGCTGGGTAGCATACTCAGAATCATTCTGTGGCAGGTGAAGTTGCAGTGGGTACAGATGAAGGAGCCTACTGCAGAGTGTGGAGAAGCATGGCAGCAGTGTTCACTAAAGTATCGAGGACGCATACGTAAGCGGTTTTGTAGCTGCGGTTGGTGGAAGGACCATGCTTCGTGTGCTGGGCATGGAGGGCGTAGATGGGCTTACCTTTGACACGTCTTTGGGGCACCAGCGGCGTACTAGCTGCACAATTCCACAACATGCCCATGCTGCACTCACCATTAAGTAGATCCTGGGAAGTGGAAGGTGTGTGGGGTGCAGGTGGGGCTGCAGAAGGCAGGAAGAAGAGGTGCCCAGATACGCAGGGGAGCAGGTAAGGAGAGGAGGAGGTGGAAAGGTGGAAGCAAGTGAAAGGCGGTGGGGGCAGCACAGGGATGAGGAGGGACAGAAAAGCGGATGAGTGGAAGATGGCAGAAGGCAAATGGAGAGTAAAAAGGTGAAAAGAAAGCCAAATGGAGTATAAAAGGAAAAAGAAAGAAAGCTGAGTACAAGAGTGCTGAGAATGCGAGAGAGAGAGAAGGGTGAGAGCGGGCTAAAGGAATGGAACAGATGAAAAACAACAGAATAAAAGTGGCAAAGCAGAGTCATGGAGTGCTTGGGATGCTAGAGAGAGAGGGGAAGAGAGCGGGAAGAAGAGAGGTGACAGAGAGAAAAAGGGCAATAAAGAGGGGCAAAGATCGAAGATAAAAGTAAATGAGGATGAAAAGAATGAGAGTCAGAGTGAGAAAGGCGGAAATGGATGGAAAAAAGTAGAGGTCGAGCAGAGGAGGAGAGAGGAATCCATGAGCAGTAGGCAGCAGTCTGATTTGCAGCTGGGAAATGGGTCCGAAAGGGTCTTGACTGGTTGGAGGACTAGCCCAGGTAAGTCCTGCGCACCTGCTAAGTGCCTATCTAAGGTAAGTGGAAGCTCAGTCCCCTCCCCTCGTTTGGCATAGGAAATGTGGTAAGTTTTTTCTTTTTTTTTTTTTTTCTTTTTTTAAGGGAACGGCCCTGAAGGCCCAAATTCATATCTACCTATTACACTTTTAAACTGTGATTATAAAATTATCATGACATTATTAGCGAATACATTCAACAAGATGGTTTCAAAATTAATTCACTCTGACGAAAATGGTTTCAATGAGGGTCGCCAATTATGCACCAATACACATGACTTAATTGAGGAATTGATGTTCTTTCTATAAAACAAATTTTAGAGCGATTTTCTTATTGGATACCGAGAAAGCCTTCAACAGTGAGGCCTAGGGAACTTATGTATATTATTGAAAAATTTGGATTTTCTTCCCAGATCATAGGGTTCAGAAAGAGTATGCATGACACCACAGAGGCAAAACTAATTTTAAATTCATCCAAGGTAGGGGATTTTAGAGTCCAGTGGGGGACTAGACAAGTCTGTCCCCTTCCCAGTTTTATTCACCTTTTTCATTGAACCACTGTCGTTAGGTATTCGCAATGATAATTCAGGCACCTCTGCCACAGATGGCTAAAATCAAGCATTATGCACATGATATAATGTTGATCCTAAGCCCAAAAAAGGAAATACAAGAGAAAGTATCTGACATTTTATGTAATTGTCCTACAGAAAGTTTGTCATCCAGCATATACACTTGTCCCAGCCGGTATTGGGGGGTAATTATACAGATGATTTAGAAGACTCTCACGATTTGAATTATAAACCTGTTGCAATTAAAGCAAAAAGGTTGCTCGCAAAGTGGAAGCGGTTACCACTCACGCTGCTGGGAAGGGTTGCTTTAATAAAAATGATGGTCCTCACACCGTTCACTCTCTGTTTTCAGCCACACTGTGCATGTAATATCACACCTTTTCTCAGCATATTGAATCTATGATCACGTCTTTCTTATGGCGAGATTCAATTTTGAGATTAGCACTAAGCACTTTATATAGATGTGAGGAAGAAGGAGGATTAGCACTTCCTAACCTGAAAACGTATTACTATGTGCATTTTGCACAATATGTATTTAGGTTTAGATGGGTACCTATTTTGTGTATATATTTTGAAAATGAGCTGATGAACATGTCTACAAACGTCTTACAATGCTTTGTATGCTGTGCTAAAGAAAATCGATCCTAGGATGTTTTTTTTTATATATTTCTTTTTATTAAACAGTTCGACCAAAATACATCAATTGATCACAAGCAGGTGACTTCACCATTCCTCAGTGACATTGTAAACATTACAAAATACATTACAGTTATTACATTGATTGGATCAAGGGGTATCAAGAGTGTCAGCTTCAATCTGCTGACTTGGTGGGAGACAAATGTTGCCTCTGTAGCGGTTCCAAGCTCCCCATATCTTATTCCATTTCCCTGGACATCATCTAGCTATGTAGACTGACTTTTCCCTGTACATGCACCAGTCAAGATCTTCCTTCCACCTCCCCAATTGGGGCAGTTGACTAACACCTCACAACTGTGCGATGTTTCTTTTTGCTATCATATACCCTAACGTTGCCCACTGTGTGGTGTATGTGTTGCGATCTGTGGGCTCCCAGACATTCAATAAGCACCTCCGAGTCTCTGGCTGCATGTCTATCCCCAATACTGCCCGTAGTGTGTGATGGGTATCCCTCCAATATAATTGTACCTGCTGACAGTTCCACAGTATGTGGATGAACGTTCCCAATTCTCTGCAACCCCTTCTGCACGCTCCGCTTTCTCCCTGTCCCATGCGCACCAAGCAGGGTCCTATTACATAGGTCCTGTGCAGTATTTTAAGCTGTACCAATCTCAGCCTGACTTGGATTGCCACCACGCTTGGGGAGGAGATCGTCTTCTGCCAGTCGTCGTCATCAAGCTCTAAGCCATCTCCCAGCCATTTTCCTTAAAGGGTCAAAAATGGATCCTCCATATTGTTGATCAATTTCCTATATATGAGGGAAATGGTCTGTTCTGGGAGCTGTCCGTCCAGCACCCTATCCTCAAGGGGGGGGAGGCCTCCGGAAGTGTTGTGTCCATAGGGATCTGAGTAAGCAATGCATGGCGGACTTGAAGGTAAGGGTAATACTCAGTGTCTGTCAATTTGTACTGCGTTTTGAGTGACGCAAATGGTTGTGCCGTTCCCTCCCCCCAGATGTCTTTGATCCGCGAGATCCCTATAAGGTCCCACTTATCAAAACCCTTTGATTTCCAGAGGCTCCCCAGTTTCTCCGAATTCCACAGTGGAGTGGCTAGTGGGAGTTTATCCTCCCACTTCAGGTGCCTGTTAACTGTTGCCATATCTGGACTGCATGCGCTGTCGGCCCAGTCAGTGGGAATCTGCGTGGTTTGGCATATAACTCCCTAGTATAATAGTTTCAGGGCTGTGTTACGGTGAGGCATAAAGCCCGATTGATCTGGGTAGATCAGGGTGGTGATTACTTTAATCAGACGTGTAGCTAGCAATTTGGCAAGGACTTTGGGCACCACATTTAAAATCGATATTGGCCTATAGGATGTGCAGCTGGTTTGGGGTTTGCCTTTTTTATGGATGACCACAATGTTGGCCACTCGCTGGTCATATGGGAGCATTCCCTTCTTTCTACTCTCCGTAAATATAGAGCGGATGTAGGGGCAAGCTTATTGGATTACAGTTTATACAGTTCAATGGGGATCCATTGGGCCCTGTAGCTTTACCCAAATTCACACCCCTGATAGCCTGTGCCACTTCCTCATTCGTCAGCGGGGACTCCAGGTAGCCTCTGTTTTCGTCCGAGAGCATGGGAAGTCCGATATCTCCTAGCATTTCACTATTTTCCACTTCAGAGAACCTGCCGGTCGTACTATATACCTCGCAATAATAATCTGCAAACGTGTCAGCTATGATCTGAGGGTCTGTTATGGGACTGGAATCTTTTCCCTGCACCTCGGGCATCAGTCTCGATGCCCACTCCCGTCTGTCTAGCCACGGTATCAGTTTTCCTGCCTTGTCTCCATGTTTATAAATTCTGCCCTGGACCTCTCTACTCTGCACCCTGGCTGCCGTTGACTTAGATGAATCACAACCGCATGATGTGAATAAACACAGAGACCGACAATTATAGAAATGCAAGTCTATGTTTGAAACGGAGGATCACATTCTCTAAAAAAAAAAAAAAAAAAAAAAACCAAGAGATCATCTTATATTAGGGGATTTACAATTAGGATAATGAAAGTTCTGCTTATTGAAACAAACGCCACATAAATAAAAAGACATACAAGCGATTAGCTTGACAACCGAGCAATTTTATTATCAATCATACGCGCTGTTGGCCCCTTTAAAAGACGGAGAACGCCAACTATCACGCACACGCCCAAAACTCCCAGGATCCTTTGCGGACCCGGAAGCCTTGCGCAAATCGGACGACTAGCAACACGGAACGCTGCTCGGCACCGATACATCTGTTGGAAGGTAAGCTCTCCCCTCCGCTGTGCTCCGCTTGTATTTAAAAATACCCTGCACACGATCTCTGACAGCTCCTTTCTGTCTCGGCTCCTCAGATTTAACTCTAACGCCCACGGACAACGCGTCCCAGTCACCGCACAACAGACCGGCGATCAAGACATAATAACGATTCTTGAGGTGAGAACACACCCTCCCTTAAACAACATGCCGTTTTCTCCAATTTATAGCAACTTATCGCTCATAAAACCCCGCTTTCTCACACAGCCGGAGCCCCATCACTGCCAATCACCACGGAGCCCGGACCCACCATATTCATGTAAGCATGAAACAAGGATATGTGGGATGAATGTTGACAGATAATGGTCAGTTTTTGATAGATATTAATGGGATTCATTTCTCCATGACAGATGGTTTGGTGTCCTGGTAGCTGCATTTGTTTTTTCTGGTTTCTCACTGGTTGAGAGGTAAGAGACATAAGCTAGTAGTAGGGGCAGGCAGTTTGGTTCCAATATAAAAACACCATACCAATAAGTTTCCCCTTCTCTCTTCACAGACATGGTCCTGATGAGAACTCATCTACTTATATGAGTTCGAAACGCGTAGACTTGTCAAGCCTAAAAAAAACAAAAAATTGTGTGATATTTACTTCTGAGTGGTTAAGAAAGATATGAATATTCTTTAGGCTTCTTTGTAAATCAAAGTGATTACATTGTAGATACAATTTATTTATTCTTCTGTATTGTTTGTAAATATGTAAATAGTGTGGTTTGAGAGTGGTATGATTGGATGTATGTATTATATGTTGTCAAAAAAAAGTCTAAAACGTTTTCCTATCTGAAAAAAAGTTTTGTTTCTTCTGAATAATGATCATTTGTTTGTTGTACATAAGGTCTTAAAAATTTTCCATTGAAAATCCTCAAATCGTACATTGAGATTCAAAAATAAGAAAGAATCATGTTTCAAAATAAAATATAAAGAAAACGACATATCTTGGTCACCAGTAACATTTGTTCCATGGTCAGATGTTCAAACCCAAAATAAGAGGGTAAAAGAATTGGCAGCACATGCAATCTCTTTTGTTGGTCACTGGCTCTATCTCTGGCAATGCTGTGAAACTCATCTTGTCTTAACCTCAGGGGGTGATGGCCTTCCGGGGTTACCGCCCGGCCCAACTCCTCTTCTGATTTTAACACGTCCTCCTCAGCTCTTTCAAGTTTGGCCTGTCTTTCCCTCCTTTTCCCCGCTATCAGGAAGAGCATTTCCCCCGAATGACTGTTTTATAGGCCTCCCATAGAGACTTTGTGGACTCAACTGTACCCTCATTCTCTTGAAAGTAGTTATCAGTGGCATTGGCGATGTTCTTCCGGGTAGTCGGATCCTTCAAATACCACGGGTTAATGGGGGCTACTCTACCAACGCTTACATGTTCCAATTCCATTCTCAGCCATACAGGGGAGTCATCAGAGATGCTCCGCCCCTGATGTCTTGTCTCCTGGATAGCCTGGGCCTGTGCCGGCGGGACAAGAATATAGTCTATGCGTGACAAACAGTGGTGTACCCCAGATATGTGCATGAACTGTGGTCTGTCTGGGTTGTGCGTTCACCAGCCATCTACCAGCCCCATTGTGTCTAAAAACTCAGGCAGCCACCTCTGAGCGGATCTGATTGCACGAGGCGGATGTCAGTCTAGTTCCCCGTCCGTCACTGCACTGAAATCTCCTCCCAGTATCAGGATTCCCAGTGGAAATGTCAAGAAAATCGAGCTCAGGTCTTTGAATGTTTCCGACTGTAGGCGCTGCAGGACAGATATGGAGACAAATGTAGCTATCTTACCTTCCCATTGGCCCGAAACTCCTATATACCTACCCCTTTTGTCTGACTATGTGGCTTGTATTATGAACGGGAACGAATTCTTAATTAATATACTCACACCTCGCGACCCGGATGTAAATCCAGCGTGCGCCACCAGTTTATACCCTCCTCTATGTAAGGCCATGCACTTGTTTCCTATTAACTGTGTTTCCTGTAAAAGGACCACTTCCGGGGCGTGTCTTCTAATACATTGGTTGACCATACCTCGCTTTATTTTATCCCCCAGCCCATTCACATTCCAACTGAGGACTCTGACCCCTGATCCCTGTTTACCGGTCATCATTATGTCTCTGCGGAAGTTGCTTTCGCACTGCTATTCTCATAGATGGTGTCGAAGAAATCAAATCAAGAAACAAATCAACTTCAAAATTTTAAAAACATTACACACCCCTCCCAACTCCCCCCTCCCTGCACCCCTGCTCGCGGTGTCTGCCCATCACAAACTGGCAGAGTGCCTGTCGCCCTACACACTAATACTATTAAATAACTAAAGGTAGTAACGAGGAGGAAGGCCCGCAGTCCAACCCTCCATCCCCCAAGCCCATTACAACCCAAATATATTGTCCCTTAAAGATCACAGAATGCCCTACTGCAGTGCAATGATACAGTGAGAGTTTATGTCCAACCATGGGGCCAACGACTCCTGTACCTGGCAATGTTCATACAGTCCGTATTCATAGTTGCTGGATCTCACTCCTGTTCCGGAGCCTCCCGATCTCCGTCTCGGTCACGTGTCCAAAATCGACTGGGGGCCGACTGTCCAGCCAGTCAGACGCCACTTCAGGATTGTCAAAAAACCATGCTCTCCCCTCAGCCTCCACTCGCAGACGCGCCGGGAACATCATGGCGTATTTAAGTCCTTTGTCCCTCAATTTCTTCTTGACGGTGAGGAAGTTCCTGCGTTGTTTCTGTACCAACTGCGTGAAATCGGGAAAGAAACATTCTCATAACACAATGGAGTTGCCGCTCAGGCAGTTTGCAGGATAGCATCTCTGTCTCTAAAGTTTAGGACCCGTGCAATCATCGGGCGCAGGGGCGCCCTGGGCTTTGGTCTTACGCCTGGGACCCTATGTGCATTTTCAATAGTGAAGAATTTACCCAGTCCCATGGGCTTGAGGTGTGATAAGAAAAGTTCCTCCATGAATAAATCAGGGTCTGGCCCTTCTGATTTTTCAGACACTCCCAAAATGCTGATGTTATTGCGTCTGGATCTCCCTTCGTAGTCATCCAACTTTCGTTCGGCCGTGTCACAGAACGACTTAAGGTCTCGTACTTCCTGCTGGAGCTGTGACACATCATCAAAGAGACTGGCCGTCTTTATGTCTAGAGATTTGACTTTCTCATTGACCTTGGTAAGATCCGCTCGAAAGAGATTCACCTCTATGGAGACCGTGTCCAGTTTATGTTCCAGGGACTCCATTTTGTGCCTTAAAGATGACTTAACCCAGTCTATGGCAACCATGACATCATGCAAGGTCAGTTTTGAAGTGGGGCCTGTGGAGTCTCCCCCCACTGTTAAGGCATGACGCAGATCCATCAGTGAACCTTTGGGTAAGGTATAGCGATCCAATTTGTTAGTCTGGATCTGCTGCATTCCCTTGGTCATCCTGGGCTGGGTTTTATCAGTATCCGGTTTGTTCGCCATTTGCAGGCCGGGTATTCAGGTACACCGGTAGCGCCCATATAAGGGATCTGGCTGCTATGTACAGATGTCAGCGAGAACAAGGGAGGGGTCTCCCGTGTGGTGAGCAGCCCGGCAAGAGCGATCAGTCCGACTGAACTTGGTGTCTCCGAGACAATCGTCGGTTGCAGCGTCAGATGGGGACGCCTCCGACCAACCCGGGGCATCCAACTGCGCCTAGGGTCTCGACAGCCCCTGACTACACCCCAGCACGCAATGAACTGCCTGCGTCTCAGAAGGATGTCAACTGGGGAGGGGGTGCGGGAGGGAGGGGAGGAAGAAACCCCCACATGACTGAGGCGCCCGCCGGCAGGAATATCCCATACACCACCCCAGCACTGGCCCTGGTGTTGTCATATCCCTGCATGCGCAGTTGTGATGGTTCTCCTCGTGGCTCTGGATTGGCCTTAGTGGGTCACAATCTCTCCCCGGTGCCGTTGCCAGCCCCAGATTCAATCAGACAGGCACTACGATTATCGGGGGCCGGCCAGGCCCTGCACTAATTAGTTGTCTCCAATCTCGTCCCCGGCCGCACTCCGGAGCTCCACAATCCAAGGGATGGGAGGGGGGAAACGAGAGTCACTCACCCCCACTCCACCGGTGGTCCCGCAGCGCTCCGGCTCCGCTGATGCAATGTGGCAAGCACGGGTGCCGTGGCGTACCCGGGGCCCCTCCTCACGCCCGGCCCCCGATGGTGAGTAAGCAGACGGGGGCCCAGAGGGACGTCACTCACAGCATGAACGGTGCCTTCCGGTCCGGGCTGCCAGAGTCGTTCCCCTCTGCCACGACCACAAGAATCACGCTTGTCGCCATCTCTACTCCCGCCGATAGGCCCAATACTGCGGGGCTCGTAACTCCGTCTTCCGGCCAGATCGGGAGACCGGGAGTTCACCAAGCGGCACCGCTCACTTCACTCTTGCGGTTGCTGAACTTTAATGGCAGGATAAATGACCGGATACTGGGCTCAGGGGATGGTAGCGGCGAAACTGAGGTTTCGCGCAGCCATCTTGTTCCGACGCTCCCCGATCCTAGGATGTTATTCAGCAGTAAGAAGCTGACTGCAAATGTATTTGATAACTCTTTTTATTAGGTCTCGCCTAGGCAGCGCTAGCGCCGTCTCTTCAAGACATGCTGTTTTCAGGATATGGGCATGAAGCTCCACCTACTTTCCGCCTTAATTGACTCCTGTTACTGTCCTTTGTAAATGGTGGCTTTTCATTGGTCAATAGGCTTAGAAATCCCTTTTTAGTGCCGCCTTTTCTCGTCTTGTAACCTCTCATGAGGACACCCCCTGTTACAAGTGTTGTTACTCTGTATATTTTAATTATTTAATTACAGCCTAGGAGCACTATTTTCTTAAATGATTTACTCCTGCTTGCCATTGCAGGCAGGACATGCCCTACAGTAACCCCCTTTTCTTTAACCAACGTGGCACGCCTTGCAGCTGCTGTGCGCCTTTCTTTATGCCGGGTAGTCATATTTACTGTAATGAGCAAAGTCTTCTTTTTTTGTTTTAAAGGGCACCATGCCCCACTTTCACTTTCATGGCAGCCGCGCCCCTTTCTTAAGACCCGGATTGCCATATTCAACTTGACAAACAAATGCTTTTTTTTTAAGTGCCCCTTTCTGATTTTTCACCTTAATGCCGGCTGACCTCTTTCTTTAGACTCGGCTCGCCGTATTTAACTTCACAAACAAATGCTTTTTTTGGTAATAGCGTCTCATGCCATCCTTTCACTTTAATGGCGGGCACGCCCCTTTCTTTAGACGCGGATCGTTATATCCAAAGAAAGTTGGCACGTCCGCCTTTAAGGTGCAAGTGTGGTATAGGGCGCTTTTACATGAAAAGCATTTGTTTGTCAAGTTGACAACAATTTTATTTTTGTGTAAAAGCGCCCCATGCTTTGATTTTACTTTAATGGCAGCTGCACCCCTTTCAAGTTATCTCGTGCCTCCTTAAAAGCATCACCCCTATCCGGCTCTCCTCTCTTCTTGGCAGGTATCACCCCCCGTAGCTGAGAAGGCTGCATTTAGGCACAAGGAGGCCGATTAACAAAAAATATCACAGAAAGGACATATATTTTGCTGAATAGCTTTAACAAATGTGCAGCCACTGCTTAAAATGAAAAAAGCAATATAATCTTCAAGCTGGGATTTTCAGACTGCTACTCATAATGATAAAACAGAAGCTTAAAGTCCCAGAACGCTGTGCACAGCTGGTAAAACAAGCATTTGCAATGCAATGCATCTCACATTAGGAAAAGTTTGAACTATTGGTGTTGCTAATAATAATGCAACGTCAACTGCTTAAGCTTTCAGTAATGCGAGACCTATTGCATTGCAAATGCTTATTTAAGTAAGTTAGGGATTTGGAATAGACACCTGTTGTCGAATGATAAAGTACATGTCTATCACAAGATCACTAATAAATGAGAAAAAAGAAAGATATTGTTCTAACCTGAGAAATATGGGGTAAAATGATTTAAATTTTTCTGTGTTAAGGGGGTCTTGATTTTTGCAAAAAGCAATTCTATTCCAAATGGTTTATGTATTAGACTCCACAGCTCTTAAAATCAATACATGGAGCCCCAATCAATGCTTTAGGTGTGGATCCACAGACAATGGAAACTAGTCCCACATTATTTTTCAATGTGATAAATTAGAAAATATTTTTACTTTAATCTTTAAATATTTAGAAAATCTGCTGCAGGTTCAAACCCCTTCAAAACCCACTCTTGCCGTGATGGGATACTATCCAATGCAGGAAATGTCAATGAGATATAAAAAGTTAATTGTTATTAGTGTTGGCGGTACAGTCACTATTCTTTCAGATGGAGGAATAAGGTAAGTCCCTCTTTTTCTGAATGGATTAGGAATATGAAGAAAGCTAAACAAAGGAAGAATCTATTTGCTGTATGTACAAGCAATACGATTACATTTAGCAAGTCGAGGGATCCGTTTAGGGATGCTCTAGAATAAACTGCGCTAAGGCTGGGTGATATGATGGAGCATTATATATTGAGTGATTTTAGGGATTTGCTATCTGTCGATAATGTTATATATTTCTATAACTGAGGTTGTTTTTTGGATGTGTGCAAGATTTTTGTGAGAATATGGAATTTATTTAATAGTCCCAGCGGTACATATATATATTTGTTACAACTGATGTATTTCTATGAACTCTTGATTTGATTGTCCTTGAAATTATGCTAATCCTTTTCATTATAATTGTACCTTCAAATTAAAAAAATAAAAACAATAGGTTAGCCAGGATGCAACTTAATGACTGGAACAGAAAGATTTTCAAAGGTGATCTTATGCCCCGCAAAACGTTGAAAGAATGCTACAAGATTTATGACATTACAAAGATAGTCAACACCAGAGGTCAGAAATCCTGGCCAAATAGTGACAATTATTCTAACCAGCGTTCCACAGATGGGCCTGAACCAACCACTAGTCACAGACTCCCAAGAGTCTAACTAGCAAACAAGCTAGTATGCAGCACTAGGTTAGTCTGACTATCGGAAGCAAATAGAATAAGTCTATGGGCAAGGAACAAAAACATCGAACCCACTGAGAACACAAAGCGGAGGCATGTCCCTGAACAACCATGAAGACAGATCAGGTGAGGTTTCATCTAATCTGCGAAAACTGTAAAAACTACCAATCTTGTTTATTCAACACATTTATTACCCCATGCCACTGACCACCAGTGGTGGCCACCACAAACAGAGGGTGGTGGGGCAGGTGGAGGGAGTGCTTGGGGGTTCGCCTGGGGGGTTCACCTGAAGGATATTAGAAAAATATTCTTTTTTTTAAAGCACACCTTTAGCCGCCAGCCGCCGGCCGCCTCCAGCATCGAGCCGCCTCTCCTCTTCTTGTTCCCAGTAGCCCCTGGGACAGACTCCCATCTAAACCCTGTGTTGCAGAGCAGCTTGGGGATTGGCCTAAGCAGGCTAGAAAGATGCTCCACTCAGGCCAGGGAGTCTGTGAGGGTTTCTCGAGCCTGACTATTCAATGCAGCCGGGCTGGAGAAACCTAAGTGCGCATGTGTCTTTTTGGTCAGCCGGAGAAGGCCAGCCAACCACATATGCACACTTAGGGATTGCCCATAGCACTTCTCTTTCCCCCACCCAGGCCTCGGCACTGCCCCTCCCTACAGCGCTGGCTCAGATCCGGCAAATGCAAACTATAACGATGCAAGAATATAATTTTATTTTTCAGTTGCTGGCTCAGAGCCAGGCAGTGGGGTGACGCTCCTCCGACATTGTGGAGGAGCCGCTGCTGCCTACCACCCCATGCCACCTCCCTCAACACTGCCAGGGCCAGTCAAGTGTGGAATGACCTTCCACTACAGATACAAGTCTTCTCCTCACTTCTTGAATTCTGCAAGAAGCTTAAGATCTGGGGGCAGATTACCAACAACTAGCGATAATTATCGCTATGTTGGTTTAGCGGCGATATTCTTATCGTCGAGCTGCGGCGATTTTTATCGCTTAGGAACCTTGCTATTATCAAGGTATATCTCCTAAGCGATAAAAATTGGCCAAAATGCATGAATATCGCTGAAAAGTCAGCGATATTCATGCATTACCGAGCTAATGCTCTTAGCCATGTTATCCACCTACCATTGGATAACATGGCTAAGAACTGCTCAGGGGCAGGTGTTAGCTTTTGGAGATATTCGTGCTTAGCGCGAATATCTCCAAAAGTTGGTAATAGGAGATAGCGATGTTAGCGACTGTTTCCAGTCGCTAACATCTTGGCACGCCCACTTTGCATGTCATTAGTGATAAATATCACTGACATGCAAAGCGGGGCCCAAGATGGTCACTATCTCCTACTAGCTGTCGCTAACTGGGGTTAGCGACAGCTAGGTAATAGGGAGATCATTTTATCTCCGCTTTCTTGGCTTTTAAAGCTAAAAAAGCGGAGATAAACCCCCTTGATAATATGCGCCCTGGTTTTTAGAAACGTTCCACTAGGCCCTAGGTGAAACTAGACTCACACCTGCTCAGCGCCAGGGTACCGTACCGGGTGATAGTGTGCTCTATAAATGTACATAACATACCATGTCACGACATGACATAACATAACATAAAACATACATTAAAACATGACATAACACCATTAAGGATCTTGGTTTGCTAGGACTGCAACCTGGTTCAATGACAGCTGTAAGACAACACTGGAATCATGCACCCAGACAATTTTAAGTCTCTCGAAGAATACATTTGGTCGAGCAGTTGAAATAATAGCTTTGGCTCACTCAAATAAGTTACTCTGCTCACACATCTTCTTGGAAGCATCAATTATTTCTGAGTTACTGACCATGAAATATCGGGTGGACAACAATACCTCCTACACCGTACCAATTGTTTAGCGGTCTCCAAGCTACAATTTAAAATCCCTGGATGAATGCCTAAATATAATCTTGCACTTCTTCTCGGCATCAAAAAGAATCCTAGATTTGAGAATCTTTAATTAATGGACCAAATGACTTATTCAACAAACCACATCTTGTTTCCAATACCATCATACTCACTTTGAGTTTTACCCAACTGGTTGATTGACACACAAATAGCTAGCCAAACACTATGAGTTTGCAGCTTGAGGACAGAGCCATCTCCGACTTTTGTCCGACCACTCCCTGGAGACCAGCCATCTCAAAAACATGGGGAAAAATAGAATAAAAGCACATTCTAACAAGAAGCTGAGGCAGTTCAGGCCACTAAAAACCCATTAAGTGAGGCCTTCTTCTGCACTTTCCAGTGCACTCCTTGCAAGCAAGACCATATGACTCACCCAAGTCACATCTTGAAGTGTTTCCAAAAACAACTAATTAAGGGCCAGATGTAGGTATCCAAATACTGGTCGGTAACGGCTGAAAATACCGATTTTCGTCCGTTACCGACCGGTTTTTGGATACTGAGATGTAGGGCATGAAAAAATACAGATTCAGTAATTTTACCGAATCGGTAATTTTACCAAATCGTTAATTTTACAGAATGGTAATTTTACCGAATCAGTAATTTTACCGATTCGGTAAATTTATCGATTCGGTAAAATTACCGAATCTGTATTTTGCAATGTAGGTAGCACTGTAAACAGTGCTACAGGGCTTTAAGGATTCGTTATTTACCACCACCTATTAGTTCGTGGTAAATAACGAATTCCTATGTAAATGCAAATATGTGCATTTACACCTGTGCCATATGACACAAGCACTAATCAGGGGTGCAACAGGGTGTCAAAGTGACACCCTGCCACTCTTGACTATTTCACAAATTTACCGAATCGGTATTTACAGAATCGGTAATTGACATTCATTCCTATGGGCCTGGAATGGCAATTACCGATTCTGTAAATACCGATTCGGTAATTACCGAATCTTAACGATTCGGTAAAAAATACCGAATAATTACCTACATAGGTTTTACCGATTCTAAAATACTGAATCATTAAAATTCGGTATTTTAGAATCGGTAAAACCTTTTTACCTACATCTAGCCCTTTATCCCTTGTTGCCTTGGCTCCTCCCAAGGAAAAGGAATTCTAGTATGAAGGAAGGGATTTAGGGCCCGATGTAGGTACCAAATACCGGTCGGAAACGGCCGATTTTTGGCCTACTGAGATGTAGGGGACCTTTTTTTTGTCCGATTCGGTATTTGGGTAAAATTACCGAATCGCAAAAATACCGAATCGGTAATTTTTCCGATTTTTAAATTTGGGATGTAGGTGGGACTACTTTCTGTCCCACAGGCCCTTCAGATTCGGTATTTTACCACCCAATCCAATTGGGTGTTAAAATACCGAATCCAGGTGTGCATGCACATGTGTGCATGCACACCTATGCCATGTGACAGACAGACATGCCTTTAGGGCATGTCTGTGTGCCACATGGCTCACATGCCTGTTTTGGGGGTGCTAGAGGGTGTCAAAGTGACACCCCCTGCACCCTTGCACAAATCGGTAATTACCGAATCGGTAATTACCGATTCGGTAATGCCCATTGATTCCTATGGGCTTCAAGGCCCATAGGAAGCAATGGGGGATACCGAATCGGTATTTACAGAATCGGTAAATACCGAATCTTACAGATTAGGTATTTACCGAATCTGAAATACCTACATCTCCCCCCCTCTAATTTACCACTTCATGAATACCGATTCGGTATGATTCGGTATTTATGAAGTGGTAAATGTAGATTTACCTACATCGGGCCCTTAATGTATTAATTAGGATCTTGCTTTCATGAAAATACACGGGTCTGCAGAATGACAAAACAACGTGCAATATCCACTTAAAGTTAAACAAATAGAAGTGGTAAGAAAACTAAAACAAATGGGTAAAAAACGCATGTTATGGGTGGAGAATTTGACCTACCCAGTAGATCTTTCTTGGCTCTTCCACTCTTAGGGGTCTGTTGGGCTGCAAAAGAGAGAACACAGCAGTCACGCTGACCCACCTGTAGGCAGTTGCACAGGAGAAATTGCACTAACTTGCCAGAGACACTGGCTGGTTATTTTAGAGGGTTGGCAATGGGATCTGAGACGTATTCCCAACTCCAGTGTAGCTATGTTGGCAAGAAAGTATTGTAGTTATAATTAGAGCGTTAGCATAGGCAAATAAAAAAAGAACGCATGAAAAACTTCACCGTATTAAAACTATATAAAGGAATTGGTCATATTTTTACTTTTGTTTGAAAAATGCACCCCCACATACCTTTCCTATGTCATTGCCTGTGAGAGCAGCACTTGGCTTTTCCTTTTAGAGGTCCAGTTGCTAATCTCCCCTACATAAATGGATGGCTTGCACGATGCGCAGCGGACGCGCTACTGGCGCACCAAAGGCTCGCCTAAGGCAAGCCTGTTCGTGCCTGGACGTCGGCAGGAGCCAGGACCCCTGCTTGTCCCGCAGCCGAAATAAGGAAAAAGGACTGTGTGAGATAGACCAGGCAAGAACAGCTAAGCTACAGGAAAGATGACTTAGACAATTGCACTCAGCCACTTAATACAATATCATGTATGACATTGGAAGGTCCCTTTACATGTAGAGCATGCTGTTTTCAGAGCATGAAACCAGCTACACCTAGTTTTTAAGGGAACGTTGCTGGGTGGAAGTAATGGCCAACGGTGCTACTCAGACTAGATTGATCCCCCTCCCATGGCCTCACTGAAATCCCAAAACTGGAATTTCCTATTATGTAACGAGAGATCTCTACCAAAACACTCAACAGAAATATGGGACCTGCTCTGCTCTAAACTCCCTGACATCGGGTTCCTTAAGGCTCAAATCCATCTATTGCTGTGGCTCTCCCGGAAGGATATCAGATCCAAATGTTGGACAGAGATTCCAGAACGGGGGCATAGCTATTATTCACAAAGAGTCCATTAAAGTATCTATACTCGACCAACTTAACAGTGACACTTTGGAAATCTTGGTTTTCAGAATAGATCTGCTCCCCCAACATTGCTGGAAAGGTGCTCTGGTATAGTGACCACCGGGGTCCCAGTCCAATTTCTCGCATCAATTGATGGAATTCATCCTACCACATGTGATTTCTACTAGAAACTTTGGGGCATATTACCAACAACTAGCGATAATTTTTGTCTCTAACTTGTTTAGAGACAAAAATTATCGCCGCACATCGGCGATTTTTATCGCAGATAAACCTTGCTATTAACAAGGTTTATCGCAAATGCGATAAAAAACGGCCGAAATGCATGAATATCGCTGAAAAGTCAGCGATATTCATGCATTATCGAGCAAATGCTCTTAGCCATGTTATCCACCTCCCATTGGATAACATGGCTAAGAACTGCTCAGGGCAGGTGTTAGCTTTTGGAGATTTTCCCGCTTAGCGCGAATATCTCCAAAGGTTGGTAATAGGAGATAGCGATGTTAGCGACTGTTTTCAGTCTCTAACATCTTGGCACGCCCACTTTGCATCTCATTAGTGATAAATATCACTGACATGCAAAGTGGGGCCCAAGATGGTCGCTATCTCCTACTAGCTGTCGCTAACTGGTGTTAGCGACAGCTTGGTAATAGGGAGATCATTTTATCTCCGCTTTCTTGGCTTTTAAAGCCAAAAAAGCGGAGATAAACCCCCTTGATAATATGCCCCTTTGTGCTTCTAGGGGATTTCAATATCCTTAGCGAAAGTTCCACAACTCAAGACACAGCTAGCTTTTTGGCAGACCTAACCTCACCAGAACTGGGTAAGATCAGTAGAGGCCCCACCCACTTAGCAGGACATACGTTAGATATTAACTTTTCTAGCTCCCTCAATATCATCTGTGGTGCCACCTCTCCACTCACCTGGAAAGACCACTCACTTGTAGAGTTCTATATTGAAGGCCCGGGGACATCCAAAAATCCTTATACTAATTTTGCCAGGTAGCGTAGACAGTGGTTCAAACTCATGCCCAAGGATTTTGAAAAAACATGCCTTAGCTCTCAAAACTCTGATACAGGTAATGTGGAAAAGCGCCTAGCCTATTTCAACTCTAATATTAAAACTACCATCGACCGTCTAGTCCCGCTGAAAAAATGCACCAACGTAGTCAGACGTCCTCAGTCAGCTTAGTTCTCTTCTAATCTTCAAACAGAAAAGAATAATTGCAAAAAATGTGTACGGCTATGGCGTATATCACAACTCTCACAGGATAACGAAAGATACAAACAAGCGTTGACGCAATACCATAAAAACATCAAACATGCTCGCAGAGCCGATAAAGCGCAAGAACTCGAACAGGCATGGAATGCAACTAAAACCCTTCACCAGATTTTAAAAACTTTCACTTACCCCAAAGAATGTGAAAAAGAAGAACCACACTCCCAAGCAATATGTGACAAATTAGCTATACATTTTACCCAAAAAATTGAATTAATTTATAATAAAATCACAGCAGTTGGAAGCCCTCAGATCGAACCCACGATTGACCAACATGCAAGTGTAGACAACACACAGAGGCTAGATCCATTCACAAGCACTTAAGCCAGAAGAAGTGGAGAATTTACTTAAAGCGATAAAATCAGGATCTCTGTTGGACATCATCCCTGCTAATACCACCTCTTTGCTAGCCAAACAACGTTCAGCTCCTATTTGCTCTATTCTGAACTGCTCTTTAGAAAAAGGTATTTTTCCCTGCCACATAGAGGATCTATCCAACTACCGTCCCATTTCGTTATTACCTCTCCTGAGCAAGGTACTAGAAAAGCATATGAATACACATTTGTCTGATTTTCTCGAAGTCTCAAACTGCCTTGATGCATCCCAGTCGGGCTTTCGACCCACACACAGTACGGAGACTGCCTTGATTGAAGTTACTGACATCAGAATGTCCCTAGACAACGGACAAGCGGTGCTGCTGGTGTTGTTTGACTTATCGGTAGCCTTTGATACCTTCTCCCATCAGACCTTGCTCAGGAGGCTTGGGAAAATCTGCATCCATTGGAGTGCTTTAAAATGGATGACGAGTTTTCTGTCTGACAGAACTCAAACTTTAAATCTGCGCCCGTTCCGTTCTAAAACCACAAAAATTACTATGGGGGTGCCGCAGGGCTCTTGTCTGAGTCCCACATTATTCAACATTTATGTTGCCCCCTTAGCAAGATTGAAAAAGAACTTAGGCTTTGTTCCTATGTCCTATGCTGATGATACTTAGCTTCTATTCTCGTTTGAAAGGAACAATCCCAATGCCAGGTAATCCTTGCAGAGGGCATGCGCTCCATTGTTAGCTGGATTCAAAATAACTTTCTACAGCTTAATGCTGGGTAAGCGGAGACAATACAGTTTAGCGAGGCAATGTTGAGGTGGTCTCAGGGTGGTGGCCCGAGGAAATGGGCACCGCACCCATGCAAAAAACTAGCAGCAGAAAACCTGGGTGTCCGTTTGGATCAGAAGTTGACTATGAAAGAGCACGCGATATCGACTGCCAGGTCATGCTTTCATGTGCTTGGGCTTCTAAGGAAGGTGTTCCCCTTTCTGTCACTACACACATGAAAAACACTCATCCAGGCATTAGAGTTAACCCTACTGTTCTAACCCTTCTCTATATGTGACTGGTAGCTGCAATCCGACAACGCGGAGATATCCCTTGGGGGGTGATTCAGGCACTCTATAAGAAATTAAATCAAATCATTCATTTTTTCACATGAAACTCAATAGTGGTACCTCAAAAACTGCTGAACAGAATTACACCAAATTTGGCATAAAGCTAAATCGTATGCCCAGAAAGCTTGCTTTTTGAGTTTAGGTGTATATCCATTCAGTGTGTTTTTCAGAAATTAAGCCTCAAAACTTTGTAAATGTTACGCCATGGAGGATATATGAGCCAACAGATCTCAAGATGAGATCTGATTGGCTGACACTGCATCAAAAAAACTTTACATCAAATTTGCGAGCCTGCGCTTCAGAAAATAAAACCACCTAGGTGGCCAGGGATAGGGTGTGGCGTATTACATTTTATAGGGGAGGGGCATGTGGCCCCCTGTCCCAAGGCTCCATGAGGCACCGGGGATCCTATCCCCTTAGACCGATACTAAATTAAAGGTGATTGGGGCACACAGCCCCCTCCACAAGCCTCCCTGAGGCCTCATGGATCTCATCCCAAAGCTAAATTAAAGAGGATGGGGGCATGCGGTCTCCCTCCCTAAGCCCCGGCAGGCACCGGAGCTGAAGTTTAAATTACAGAGAGAGGGCTTGCAGTCTCCCTCCCCCAGCATCTAAAGACCCCAGGGAACTCATCCCACAGGGCTGTTATATTAAAAGCCCGTGCCCGAGCCATGAAAGGCCCTGTGGGTCCCATTGCCATGGTAAACTCAATTATTCTGTCTAGGGAGCTCACCACCGGGACACTCTTTCCCTGCATGTGAGAGCGCAGGCAGGGAAGACTTGAATGCCCCCGCCCAGAGGGAGCTGCAGAAGTGTTCCCATCAGGTGACAGCACACATTTTTTTCCTGCACGTTGTCTTGGGGGGCAGTAAACAGATAGTTGTTCTCGCCTGGCAGAAGCACAGACAAAAACCTGCTCCGGCCAGCCGGGAGCAAAGCTGCCTGCCCCTGCACCCAGAGGTGCTTTCAGTGAAGACGGTGGAGCTGTGAGGGACAGGTGCCTCCACCTGCAGCTCTAAGCATAATATGTTTTATAGGTTCCCCTGGTGGGACCGGTGCAACCACCTTAGGCCCTGTGGAGGGGATGGGGTCTCTGGGGACACTGCTGGCATGGGGAGGGGGCTGCCTGTCCCCCTTCCCTTTAAATGAATTTTGGTCCAGGGGATGCATCCAAGGGGCCCGTATTTGCTCAAGAGGGGGCCACACAACTTCTCCCCTTCAAATAAATTGTGATCTGGGGCTTGAGGGTCTCCGGGGCCAGTTTTGACTTGAGAAGGGAGCAGCACATCCCCTCCCTGAGATTTTTTTTTTTAAGAATTGCCGGCACACAGGATAAATCTAGAGACTTTGGCTAAATCAAAAGATGATGGGTGTCCTGGGTAGGCTCAGGACACTCATTATAATATAAAAACATAAAAAAGAGGGTGAAAATTAATAAAAAAATTAGTAGCAAGGGCTGCTAATTTATTATTCACAGCGCCTAGCAAGGAATGCCTCATAATAGTACATATCTTTTTGCTGGTGGTGCTCCAGAAGAGGCAGGGGCACTACAAAAATCTTTTTTAAGGTTGGAGGGCTGCAGGGAGTTCAGTAGACCCCAGCAGTATTAGGAAAAAACTGTTAAAAATCCATGACGCTAGCATAGCTTCCTATAAAAAAAAGCAGTCAGGGCTGGAGCTGCATGCTCTTCAGCTTGAGTGCAAAGGACTCTAGTAGTTGGTTCTATGGTTGCACTTTGTGCTTTGAAAATTGTTGAAAAAAAGATTTAAAGACAACTTTGCAATATGTGAATTTATGAAATATACCTTTGATTATAGTTACTGATGGCATTTTGGCATAGCCAGTATGTTTGCCTTACTTAAAATAACATACTTTATATTGTTACACATAATCAGCTGTTCGTACCAGTGGGGGTTGGGCAATGTGGGGGTTTGGGTGCAGGGCCTGGCCGCAGGACAGGCCCTGCATTCAACCCCATGCCGTGCACAGCAATCAACATCTTACTTTATGTTAAAAAAACATAGATAATCACTAAAAAAACCAAAGGTTAAAGTGACGGTATAGCTAGGTATGGTAATAATATATCACATTGCATTTACCAAAAGGTCAAAGTTCACTGAAAAAAACAAATGCTAAAGGGGTATTATAGGTAGGCGAAAATGTCAGTTAAAACATACCATTTTAAACTAACAAAACTGCTTATGCAGTCTGTTCTGTCATAAGTGTAGTGGAAGCTGCCTGGTTACATCGTAACTGAACTGATTGCCCTTACTAGAGCCTGTTGTGTTTAGGACCAGCTGAAGGGGACGATTTTTACCAATAGTCAGTATGGGTTTTTTGTGGTGCACAACTTCTGGCGGTTATGGTCTCAGAGGGGTTCACGACCTTTCAGGTTCCCCCATTCCCAACGGAGAACAAGTACATAAGCTGTTGGAGGCTGCGCAAGTTGTGGTCATTAAATATTCGGCACATTGCAAAAGGGATGATTATGTGACGGTTGGCAACATATATACCAAAGAAGCTAAGGTTGTTGGCAGTATGGGGAAATTCAGACGCAGTAGGAGTTAGCAAAGATAGCATCAAATGAAGGTTCTAATGAGAATGAGAAGGAATGTACTTTCTTTCAAGAGTAACTCTATGAGCAAATAAATAAGGAGCATAGGTTTCAAAAAGAGGGGAAGGACGTCCGCCTGCAAGGGTGGAGGTGGACATGGGCAAGTGATCTAACTTTCTATCAAGCTTAACAGAGTTAAAACATAAGTTCCATCAACTGATGCATTCTTTAGGTTCCTACTGGGAAGTGTTCTCTCTGTACTTGGTGTCGGTCTATTTCTCACGGTTAATACAATGCCAGCCTCTTCCCTCACTGCGACCTTCACAATATCTCACAAAGGATATTTCACCTCCTCAGTTTCCCATTCCGTGCAGGTGTTGACATCATCATCCCTACTCTAAGACCTCCAAACTATAAGTCAACAAAGAATAACAATTTTACACAAGCACACTTTGACTCTACTGCCTGAAACAGAAAAATGTTATGTACAGCAAGCAGAAATGCGACTTTAAATTTCAAAGGCACCTAGGCCTACTTCCAATAATGTTAATATGCACATATGTTAGCTAAAGCTAATCAAAATATGCGATTAATTCAGTCTGATAATGCTAAATACAAAAAAGTGAAACAATAATATGTGAAATAATGAATACATTGGGTGTAAATCTATACTACTATAATAAAGGAAGAACTTTGAGGCTTTGAGGCGGGTAAACTCGGGAACCACAGTGCCAATCCACACACCTGATACACCGTTGTAATCGTCAGGGTGTGCAGATGGTTATAGGCTATATAAAAAATTTTTAAAACGTTATTTAAAAAATGTACATTAAATAAAAAAGTAGTCCCTCCGAAGTAGCGCCGGCTGCGACGTGCGTGCTCACTTCAGGAGCGCGGGGAGGAGCGGCTGTGGTAAATATTTGATTTACCGTCCTAATTTCTATGCAGGTAAGTACTTAATAAATAATAACTCAATCGGAAAGAAAGAGGCAGAGTCCGTGGTGTTAGAGTTCTTAGGGGTTTTATTCCTTAAAAAGGAATGGTCAGACCGGATATCATGTTCCTACCACCACTGGGGTGTAGGAAGGGATAGAGCAATATTTTATTGACAATACATAGCTTATATACTTAAGTCACATTATAGAAAACCAATACAGTAGGCGTAACAGCTGAGAGAAACAAGATAACAGCATCCACGTGTTAGTAATACGTAATTAGAAGGCGTGAACTGGGCGTGAACACAGAGGTGTGTGCTAGAAACGTCACAGATAGGTGTCACAAGTGGGTGGCACAAAGCAGAATCTTGTAATGTCAGCAGAAATCTGAGGCCTGGATGCGCGCGCAGCTGCATGACGTGTGATTGACGTGAAACTGGAGGGTGCAGGGGACTTGACATTTACACTGGCGGAAAGAGACAGAAGTCTGGCATGTCAGATCAACTCGTACCTCTATCATATCTGATATCTGATGTTTGGGAACCATATTATCTAAACGGAAAAGGTCTCTGGGGCAGAAGCTATTCTATACTGACTGTGAGTGCGTGTATAAGCGCCTAAGTGTCTGCATGAGAATGCGAGGGGCATGGGCCTACCATGGTAACAGAGGCTATGAATTACTTGCACGGAGACAGTGAGGCCGGGCCCTTTGCTCTGCAGCTGGGGGAATGTTTACTTAAACTAGTAGGCAGGAATGCATTTTCGAGGAGCGGAACAGATAATTCGAAGGTTGAATACAGTTTTGGCAGGCAGCAGGCTGAGCTAAGCGCCGTGAGCCGCACAGGGAGTAAGGCAGAGGTCACGGGTACAGAGACAGCCTGGGCTGAGGCTTTCGGAGTCAGAAAGCAGGAAAAAAGGCTCGATGGCAGAATTCAGGGCCTACTTCGCCAGAGCTGAAAAACGTGTAAAGTACACCACAAAAAGACGTTGGCATAGCATACTTAGAAACTGAATATTCAACCCATTCAGGGTGGGTCTGAAAGAGGACATGTTAACGTTGGACGCAAATATATTTGCGTCTTCATAGCTGGCACAGGAGGGAAGTTACATGCACTTTAAGCTGGTACATGGAGACGGTGGGGTACACGTTAGGGAACATTACTTGACCATAAAATTTATATTTCCTCATTCCCTCCTTGTTCCCTACGGACCCTTCATGATATATCGATCCTCATGAATCGATCAGTCTGTTCTTGTAACATCATTTGTTCTTCTTTCTTTCTTTCACGTTTTGAGAGAAAACTGGAATGTTCAATGCACGATGTGGCACACAGTCCACAAATCGCTGGCCCACACTGTAGGCACAGGCAGCAACTGAATACTATGACAAGGGCAATGCCTAGGAAGGATAGGATCTTCCATCCCCAAGCGGTTACCGTTGTCCAGAACCAACCGGACCAAGTCCAGGTGCCTGGATTCTGATGTATCTGACTTGCAATTTTATGAAGACGTGTAATAGCTTGGTATACCGTTGGCGCGTTTTCTGGAATGAAAACACAGCAACTTGACCCGATGACCTTACAAGCTCCGCCTCTGTCTGCCAAGATGACGGCAATAACAAGACGATTCTGAAGAACAACAACCCGCATGGCGGACTGCTCCTCTGTTAAGTTACCTAGGGCGGAGGCAGTTTCATTCACTACTGCTTCAAGTGTTCTAGTTAATCTGCGTATTAGTTTACTATTTTGGACGGGGCCTGTGAAGAAAAAGAATCCTTTATTGAAATCTGTGTATTGCTCCCATGCCGTTTCAGTGTAGTCGACAATCGGGAGATCTCTTCGGAGTCTATTCTTTACTAGATTTGTATTTCTGTGATAATCAGGAGGGGCTAGAAAAACAGGTGGCAGAAGGAATGCAATGTAACAGGTACCATCCCAATCTGGAGGCAAGCGGATATATGCGGTATGGCCACAAACAAAGTAGGAATGACGGGTAGCTCTAAAGGAAGATTTGCCTTGATCACTGAATTCGACCACAGTAGTACATTTACTATGACCTAAGTGTACTGAACCCTTCTTACTGACACATAAATCACCAGTGACTGGTAATACTGACATAGCAGGGAGAACTGGTGCAGCTTCGGATTCAACAGTAAGAATCATAAGGTTAATTGTATAATTACCTAATCCATATACTTCATTTTCTAGATCAGTTCCTATTCTAGTGGGGAGTCCCTTCTTGTCAGGGTAACAGGCATTAAGCAGAACTAAGTTCAAGTTTCCCCAAACCCAGCTCCCCTTGAAAACAGCGACATCAGGATCTACGGAATTAATTATTCTAAACCATGCACCAGAGGAGCCATTGTGAGTGAACGGGTACGGAAAGAGGGGCAGAACTCCCTTGTATTTCTGGTAGGGGGGGAGTCGGCCACATATCCAGCAGTTTGTAGCGTTGTTAGTCTGATGGGAGTGATGTAACATACTAATGAACGTGTTGTTGCGCAGCGCAAGTCTGTAAGAAAGTTCGTGGGGAGGTAATGCACTAAAAGAATGTTCGGCAGTGACATTGTAAGCAGATTGTTCACGCTTGAAGATAGGGTAGTATATGGGAAGCAATATACTCGCAACAATAATCAGAAGACTTAGAAAAAACATAATCAATAACGTCACTATACAGTGACTGCGCAGTGATTTGCAATATGTACGTTTCTTGAGTTGTCTCTCTCTCTCTCTATCTCGATCTAGGGGATACATGTCAGAAACTATTTAACCGATTCACCTAGGGGAGGACTTAAACAATTAAACTGTCTGACTTGCTAGATCGAAGTTTCATGCGGTACTCCTCTTGGGGAGTTTTCTCTTGTTTCGGAACTTTAAAGTCACTAGGTTCGATGCAGTCTTTGGAGGGGGTGGACGAGTCTGTTTCTGGCATCAGTTCGTTACACTTTTTTATATGACTCGTATGGATCCACCCCTTTCGGCCTTCCACCTTGATAGCGGTCCGTGTTGTAAGAAGGACGGTCTTCGGCTCTTTCCAGCGGGGCTCCAGCGGACTTTTCCTGTCGAAGTTCCTAATTAGGACTGTGTCACCGGGACGGACATCATGCGGCTTTACATCAGTGTTGTCAGGGAAAGCTGCGGCAACCTGTGAACGACATGATTGGAGTGCAGACATCAAGGAGGCAAGGTAATCTGTCAGCATATTACAATCAACATCGGTAATTTTTTTAGGTATGGGCGTCCCCCACATATTCGGTGGTCTGCCAAAGACCACTTCATACGGGGATAGTCCTGTTCTCGAATGGGCGACCATTCTCATATAGAACAATGCAACTGGCAGGGCGACTATCCAGTCGACCCCTTTCTCTTTACAAACTTTAGCAAGGCGGGTCTTTAGTGTCTGGTTATGCCTTTCTACAAGGCCAGCGGCTTCGGGATGTCGGACACAATGGAATCTCCACTGATATCCTAGCAGCAGGGAAACCTGTTTCATGAGTTCGGATGAGAATGGCTGTCCGTTATCTGAGTATACGACACGAGGCAAGCCGTATCGTGGGAAGAATTCTCGAACCAGCTGCCTGGCAGTGGTCGGAGCAGTGTAATCTGGGACTGGATATGCTTCGGTCCAACGGGAAAGTGCACAAACAATTACGAGGACATATTTGAATCCTCGACAACGGTCCATCTGGATATAATCCATCTGGAGGACTTCAAAAGGGTGATCGGGAGGACGAAATCCACCTTGCTCTACAGGGACGCTTTTACCTGGATTGAACTGACAACAGATCATGCAAGTACGCACTTTCTGTTTTGCTGCTGCTCGTAAGTGTTTGTTGTACCAGAGATTCTGTAAACTGTCTAACATCGCTTTCTCTCCTAGATGTGCTGGACTATGTGCTGTATTGATTATGACTTGAACCATAGAGTCGGGGAGAAACCATGTAGATTTTCCCTTCGTCATCCAACCTTGATCTGTCTGGATCCCTCCTAGTTCAGTCCATTTCTTTATTTCATCAGTAGTAGCATGTGTCTGAATATCGATTACATCTAGTGTGGGATCCCTGACTGTCATACAATGTGTCGGTACTATTGTCTTTATGTGAGTAAAATACCCAGGCAAATCCTCAATAGAGACACTAGCACATGAACAGTGGCATTAGCCCAAACATGGTTTAGAAAAAAATATAATCAAAAAACGTTTTTGCACATATTTGTGTATTTTAATTTCTGTTATAAAACATGATTAAATGATAAAAAATATTGAGTACATTAATATTTATACATGATAAAATATTCCAGCATTATAGCATATGCATGGATCTAGACATACATCAGGTACATATATGTTATACAATAAAAAGATGGTTTCACTCGGTCAAAATAGTGTGGCCCGGCTTTTGAGGTAAAATGACGTAGCCTGACTGCACGCGGTTTACAGCGTCTCTTGTGCGTGAAATAAGGAGCTGGACGCGGACCGGTGGCAAATGGATCCCGGCGATTTTTCGTACTTCAGCAACATTTTTGACCGAGTGAAAGGGTGTATATCCCGAATTAAAGACGCCGGGAACCTCATGCAGCCGGCTCGCACATTTTATCATAAAAACAGGCGGTAAATCCTGCTGCCAATACGTATAAAAGCTGATGGTTTCAGGACATTAACATTAGAGAACCTACCTATTTCTCTTTTTACCCTGGGACCTTTTACTGTGTGTATCTGCTTCCACTTTGGCTTTAATCCCGGCACCACGTGTTGGTATTTATAGAAATATGATGGTACAGTCCTGAGGAAGACACAGTTGTGTCGAAACGCGTAGACAGGAAACCATCTTTTTATTGTATAACATATATGTACCTGATGTATGTCTAGATCCATGCATATGCTATAATGCTGGAATATTTTATCATGTATAAATATTAATGTACTCAATATTTTTTATCATTTAATCATGTTTTATAACAGAAATTAAAATACACAAATATGTGCAAAAACGTTTTTTGATTATATTTTTATCTAAACCATGTTTGGGCTAATGCCACTGTTCATGTGCTAGTGTCTCTATTGAGGATTTGCCTGGGTATTTTACTCACATAAATTCTTGCCCTGACCCAGGAAATTGATCCAAATCAGGGGGTCCTTGTTTATTTTACATGGTACTATTGTCTTTGTCACGTCAGTTGTCTGAGTGTGAGTCAATGCTGTATGTTTTGCTGTCTGGTCTGCCAGGTCGTTACCCTGGGAAATAGAATCTGTAACTTTAGTATGTGCTTTACACTTCATGACGGATATGCCTGAAGGCAGATGTATTGCTTCTAACAGTGCTTGAATGAGGGGACCGTGTTGGATCTTGGCACCGTGAGAGGTCAAAAAACCTCGTTCTTGCCATAACATTCCGAAGTCGTGTACGACTCCGAACGCATAACGGGAATCAGTGTATATGTTAACATTTCTGTTCTTGGCTAGTATACAGGCTCGGGTCAGAGCAATAAGCTCTGCCGCTTGAGCGGACAGCGTGTCAATACGATATGTTTCTTTAACTTCAGTTTCAGTGGTCACTGCATACGCGGCCACTAATTCTCCTGTACTTGTTCTCATACATGAACCATCCACGTAAAGTGTCAGGTCTGGATTTGTCAATGGAACATCTGTTAAGTCTCGTCGGGGCTTTGTTACTGCATTAATGATCTCTATACAATCATGCGGGGCTGGATCTGTCATAATTGAAGGTAACAATGTTGCGGGGTTTAGAATGCTGCAGCGTCTGATTTCTATGTGTGGCTGGAATAGCGTTAATTCATAACCTGTCAGTCGTGCTATAGTCAAGTGTTGAGTCTGAGTTCTGTTTAAAAGAACCTCTACAGAATGTGGAACTTGTACTGTTAATTGATGTCCTAAAACAATTGAGTCGCTCTGTCTGATTGCTAGTGCTGTTGCTGCTACTGACTTTAAGCACGCAGGGAGTGCCTGGGCTACTGAATCCAATGTACTTGAAAAATAAGCGCAAGGCTTATGTGAACCTGCTTGGTCTTGAGTGAGGACAGACAACGCTGTACCATCACGTTCTGTAACAAAAAGTGTAAAAGGTTTGCTGTAACATGGTGTCGCTAAAACTGGTGCTTGGCATAAAGCTTTCTTTAATTCCTCAAAGGCTTGTGTATGTTCCTGAGTCCAAGGAAGGGCAGTCGAAGTCGCTGCCTCCTGTGTTGTCAACTGAATGAGTGGTTTAGCTAGAAATGCATACTGAGGAATCCATTGTCTGCAGTACGAGGTGAGGCCTATAAAGGCCCGCACTTCCTTTTGTGTCTGGGGTTGTGGCATATTTACAATTAACTGGATGCGATCAGGAGTGAGCTGTCTCCCCACTTTGGACAGCAAGTGACCCAAGTACACAACTTGCTGAACACAGAATTATAGCTTCGAAGGGGACACCTTGTGTCCCTTGTCGGCCAGAAAATGTAAAACTGTCAGTGATGCTTGTTCACATTCGGGTTCACTTCGTGCGGTGATCAACAGATCATCGACGTATTGCAGTAAGGCGGTGTTAACTGGCATTTGAATACAATCTAGTTGTCTTTTCAGTGCTTGACTATAGATGCTGGGGCTTTCTGTGAATCCTTGAGGTGCGCGTGAAAATTTGAAACTTCGTCCATTTAAACTGAATCCGAAGAGGTATTGGCTCTCTGGATCAATAGGCACACTGAAGAAGGCGTTCTTGAGGTCAATTACAGTAAAGAACGTGGCTTCAGAATCAATAGCAGTCAATAGGGATGAGATGTCGGGAACCACAGGGTACTGTGGTACAATGCATTTATTCAGTTCTCGTAAATCAATCACCAGCCGATATACTGGCGGTGCATTGGGATCAGTACGTTTAAGAATCGGAATGATAGGGGAATTACAGATATTGGAGTCGGTCTCTACGACCACTCCTTGGGCAATGAGCTCATCAATGATTTCCAGTAAAGCCACTACAGCATCGGGTGGTAACTTGTATTGTCTGATTCGTGGTAAAACAACACCTGGTTTCAGTGTAACACGGTATGGTGTAATGTGCATGCAGCCTACATCGGTTGGGCCTTGTGCCCACAAGTGATCTGGTACATTTTTCAATCTGACATCAAACTCTCGTAATACATAGTGACCCTTGAAATCTCGCAAAAAGAGTCCTTCCGGGGAACAACATATCACTGCTCCTAGAGCCTTCAATGTTTTGATACCTAACAGATTTTCTGGACATGATTTTGTAAGTAACAAGTCTGTAACACGTGATAACGGACCCACAGCCAGGGGGACTGGTTCTGATACCTCATTTACAATAGGCTGTCCTGAAAAACCAAGGGAAACATTCTGTGAGCCTGAGAGGGGTGCCCCTGGGACTTCGTCATGGCTGATTGTTGTGCGGCTTGCCCCTGTGTCAATTAAAAACTTTCTGTCTTTTCCCAATACTTGACTGTGTACATAAGGACCCTCTTGATCTACAGGGATCTCAATAAGAGGCAAGCCAAACTCCCTCTCTAGGCTGTTTCATGTGTATCGTGGATAATCCGGGTAACCAGATTGGGCATACTGGTACATCTGTTGTGAAACTTGCTGAGTCGCGGCAATGGGCTGTGGTTGTGGTACCGCTACCGTCTGTGCTGTATGTGATGAAACATGCATAGGCTGTGTATTCTGTGAAGTCTGTTGCTGGACCTGGTCTTGTCTAGGTGGACGCGGTCTTTCTTTAGTTTTACCTGTTGATATATTATGTTTCAAGACTGGGCATTCATGTACGTAGTGACCTGGCTGCTTGCAATAGTTGCATGTCCCTTTAACGGGAGCTGCTGAATTCTGGGTCTGGGTCGTACCCTTTCTCTGGCCGTCGGCTGGAACCGACTGGGCCACTAACATTTTCATTTTCGTGTCTTTCATACGTTTCTGTTCATGATCCTGTTCTTCTCTAATTCTGTTCTGATGGTATTGTAACATTTGTAACATCTGGGATGGCGTATTTGCTTGCCATATACTCTCAACCTTGTATACACGACTTTTAACTGCTGCCAGGGAATTCTCGACTAACTTTGATACAAAAAGGTGCGGGTACGATTCGCTACTTGGTTTAAGGCCGCTATTAATAAGGAAACATTTCTCGAATCTTGAATAGAAGTCACTAGTATCTTCATCGTGTTTCTGTTTACATGCTGAGATAGCGTCCCAGTCTTCCTTTCTAGTTGTCAGTAATCTTGGCAGAACCTGTACTATCAAACCTGGTAATGCTTTAGTTTTTTCCCCAAGGCCTAGCCCTGGGGTACGAAGTTTTTCCTCGTCTTCTATTTCTGCCCATGCAATCTTTTTGTCTCCCACCTCCCATTCTCGTTCCTTAAGTTTCTCGTAGATGCCGGTGGGCAGCAATACCTTTAACATTTTCATGAGATCTTCATATGTGTAATCTCCCATCAGTAACATGTCTTTAAGTTCTCTATGAAAACCTGCAGGGTCTTTATCATGACAGGGTACTAGTTTCTTCATTTCCAATAGTTCTAACTTGGTCAGAGGTGTGTGTACATACACACGCTTCAAGGTATTATCGGTACCCATAACTGGGTGTACTTCTCGTAAGGGGTTCTGACTTTCAATGCCATGCAGACGCTCCATATGGTACATTTTTCTTTCTGGGGGCGGAGCAGGAACATATTCGGAGCTTAAGAAAGTGTTGTATCTGTGCCGTTGTTCTAGAATTATTTGTATTAACTTGGTACTTAGACCTCTCCATCTATCCATGAGTAGTGCTTCTAATGTATCGTGTAAGGGACCTGGATCAGAATGTTGGTTTCTGTATAACGTGAGGAGGTGCTGAATCATGTATACACCTGCTAATTTCTGTTCGTCTGGGGATAGGTTCAGGAATGTCTGCGCTACTGTGTCATCATTGTATATGTTCGGATTGTCAGCCCATAGTACTGCTGACCGGGCTAGTTCTTGTTCATCCATAGAATTGAGTACATGGTACCCCATTCGTTCTCGAAGCATTTTATCAGTCTCTTGGAACTGATGTTCAGGAGAATTCGGTTTTGATATGCCAGAGAGAAAAACTCTCTTGCTTTCTGGACGGATGCCTTTCCTAAGGTAAGTTCCCTTACCTACATACGCTATCGTATCTGTAGTCTTTTCTGGTTCTTCAGGTTCTTCCTCCTCCTCGGAGGAAGCTTTTTCTTTCTCTTTTTCGTGTATTTCTATCACTGCTTTTCTTATTTTCCTGTACATACTGGCAATGCAACCCCCTTTATCATGTTTTCCTTCGGATATATTTTGACCCCACTTGTTGAGTCCCTCTAATTCATCCTGTTCTGTCTCAGGCCTGTCTCGTTCTCTTATTAAGCAATTTATGAAAAAACGTAGTATATATGCTTGAGTGTCAACTTTATGATGTGCCATGGCCTCCTTAATACTTTCAGGGTCTTCCCCAGTCTGGACAAAATGATATATTCTATCTAGGTGCTCTTTCATTCCTGAGAATAATATTAGGTAATCTGTAGCTTGTCGTAAGCGTAGCGATGCTATCAACATTCTATCGTCTTTGCCGGGTACTGGATCATATCTGCAAACTGAAAGCGGTCCTTTGAGTCTGTCGAAACGGGGTGATTGGGGCGTAAGGTGGTTCTGCATGTCCCTAAGGTGTAATCTGTGTGTTGCTGGCGGGGTCTGGTAACCCCCGGTCGCACCTCCTGAGGCAGAGGCTTGGGCATTATCCCTCTGTGGAGTCTGTATGTGTACTTGAACTTGTCTTTTAGTAGGATCAGGTAGAAGCGGATTTGGTATATTAATTTTAGGTGCGGGAAGTGGTGGAGGTGGAGGAACGGTGGGCTGTCGAACGGGGAAACCTGGTTGCGGTAATGGCGGGATATGGTCTGGAGGCGGGTTGCCATCTCCGTCACCGTCAGTAGGCGGGACGTGGGCATGTGGATTGGTGTAAGCGGGTGCTACATCGTTTAGATAGGAATTCAGAAATATGTCTTTAGTAGTCTTGTGAGTTACTTTAGTTGGGACCAATGGTGGTGGCAGATTTTTCGGTATTTCTGAAGTGGCTTCAGGCGAACCCTCGGCCATAAGATACATACCATTTACAAGATTGTTTCGTGCGCGGTCTACTTGTTCTGATTTTACTCGGATCCCTTCAGTAACTAATTCGTTTTCTCGGGCTTTATCTGATTCTTCTCTATGTCTGTCTTCTCTACGGAGTGCTTTTTCAGCACGTTTATGTGATTCCTTACGCCAAAATTCTATGGCGTCTTTCTGAGATTGTCTGGCTTTCTTTTTCCATAGTGCTTCTTCTACCTTCATGATGCACTCGGCATCCCATGTTCCGGTAACGGGCCATCTGTGTCTCTCGTCTAGATGCTTAGTATAATCGGCCCATAAATCTAGATACAATATGGCATCTAAGCCATGTTTCTGATACATGAAATTTCCAGGAGTGTCCCTAGGGGGGATAGGAATTTCTTCCTCTAGTATCCCTTTCCTAGTTCCTATCTGCTTTAACTTATTGAAAAACGGCATCTTGTTTACTTAGTACTAAATGCTCAATCCTTGCTACTTAATTCTGAACACCGCTAGTTACACAAAAACACAATAATGCACATTAAAAAACAGTCACTCATACCACGACGTTAATCACATGAAAGACATTTGAGACATATATGACTACCCCCCTATACTGGATGTACTGCTAAACAGCACAGATACACTGCTAAGAACAGTGCAAGAACTAGAATAACTGATGTACTGCTAAACAGTACAGATACACTGTCTAAAACAGTGCAGACCGAATTTGTGCACCCAAACCCGTCTTTACCGGATACATAAAAATGCACCCGTCTAGATACGTCCCAGCAATGGTACTCACCGGGAAGCACGGAAACAGAAGGCCTCGGAAAACTCGACTGGACTGGACCGGACTCGACTCGACTTGACACGTGGATACTTCGGAAACTGGTGGGCCTCTTGACACCTCGGACCTTGCTTCTTTCGGCTAGGCTCTGGTCGGGATCCTCCGCACTCCTCACCGCCTCGGTGCTGATCGCAGTCTTCGTCACCTCCGTGGGCCAGAGGGAGATACAGGAAATCCTGCCAGTACGCGTAGTTTCCGTCTAACTGATGGCAGGGGACAGAGCTTGCAACGCACCAACCGGCGCGTGGGGTGGGGGAGGGGTCCCTATTCGGGCGCCAGAATAATGTGGTAAATATTTGATTTACCGTCCTAATTTCTATGCAGGTAAGTACTTAATCAATAATAACTCAATCGGAAAGAAAGAGGCAGAGTCCGTGGTGTTAGAGTTCTTAGGGGTTTTATTCCTTAAAAAGGAATGGTCAGACCGGATATCATGTTCCTACCACCACTGGGGTGTAGGAAGGGATAGAGCAATATTTTATTGACAATACATAGCTTATATACTTAAGTCACATTATAGAAAACCAATACAGTAGGCGTAACAGCTGAGAGAAACAAGATAACAGCATCCACGTGTTAGTAATACGTAATTAGAAGGCGTGAACTGGGCGTGAACACAGAGGTGTGTGCTAGAAACGTCACAGATAGGTGTCACAAGTGGGTGGCACAAAGCAGAATCTTGTAATGTCAGCAGAAATCTGAGGCCTGGATGCGCGCGCAGCTGCATGACGTGTGATTGACGTGAAACTGGAGGGTGCAGGGGACTTGACATTTACACTGGCGGAAAGAGACAGAAGTCTGGCATGTCAGATCAACTCGTACCTCTATCATATCTGATATCTGATGTTTGGGAACCATATTATCTAAACGGAAAAGGTCTCTGGGGCAGAAGCTATTCTATACTGACTGTGAGTGCGTGTATAAACGCCTAAGTGTCTGCATGAGAATGCGAGGGGCATGGGCCTACCATGGTAACAGAGGCTATGAATTACTTGCACGGAGACAGTGAGGCCGGGCCCTTTGCTCTGCAGCTGGGGGAATGTTTACTTAAACTAGTAGGCAGGAATGCATTTTCGAGGAGCGGAACAGATAATTCGAAGGTTGAATACAGTTTTGGCAGGCAGCAGGCTGAGCTAAGCGCCGTGAGCCGCACAGGGAGTAAGGCAGAGGTCACGGGTACAGAGACAGCCTGGGCTGAGGCTTTCGGAGTCAGAAAGCAGGAAAAAAGGCTCGATGGCAGAATTCAGGGCCTACTTCGCCAGAGCTGAAAAACGTGTAAAGTACACCACAAAAAGACGTTGGCATAGCATACTTAGAAACTGAATATTCAACCCATTCAGGGTGGGTCTGAAAGAGGACATGTTAACGTTGGACGCAAATATATTTGCGTCTTCATAGCTGGCACAGGAGGGAAGTTACATGCACTTTAAGCTGGTACATGGAGACGGTGGGGTACACGTTAGGGAACATTACTTGACCATAAAATTTATATTTCCTCAGGCGTCCAGGAACGCGACGAGGAGCGGCGGACATGGCGTGGGGAGGAGCGGTGACGTGAGGAGCAGCGGACAGGCCGGAGGAGCGGTGACCAGCGGCGGTGAGGTGACAAGCAGCGGACAGGCGGGAGGAGCGGTGAGGTGACGAGCAGCGGACAGGCGGGAGGAGCGGTGACCAGCGGCAGTGAGGAGCGAGGAGCGGCGGAGCGGTAAACTGAGGAGCGCGGGGGAGGAGCGGCGGCTGAGGTAAGGGGACCCACGGACAATGTCGGGGCAGGCGGGGGTCGGGGCGGGCGGGGGCCCGGGCTTCTGGACAATGTCGGGGCGGGCGGGTCGGGGAAGCCTGATTGCTCCCGGACAAGGTCGGACGGGCTGCTAGTCATTTATAAATCATATGAGCTGTGGTTATGCGGGTTACAGATTAACATTTCATTAGGCACAAATAACTAATGGTGACACTGTGTCATCACCAATACAAAGCTTAATGGAATAATTTTCCTACATATTTATTATCGTTCTTTCCCTAGTCAAGAAAGTAAGAACTCATGCTGCAATTTATTTATCTACTTTGGTAAACAGATGTTTAATTCTGAAAAAAATTGAAAATGTTGCCTTGGGGGAACAGATAGAGGATTTTTTTAAACTCCAAAATGATAGTTTCCCATCTTTAAAACAAAACCTTTTAATATATTGGGAGTGTTCTGTTATCCTACATTGAGGGGGGAATATGGTTGCATTTATGACTATCAATGAAGAGCATACGATACAGAACCAAGGTACACTATTTGAGGTTCACCCAAGAGCGACAGAAGTGCACTTGTTGATAGTAAGGTTGGTCGGTTAGGAAGCACTATTGCAGTCCAGCCAGGAGCAACAGAAGCCAACTCCTGTAACCACTTTATAGCTATCAGTGAGTTTACTACATGAATTTTCCCAGATGCAACAGGGGCCCAATCTTTGGTAGCACCCAAGTGCAAATACAATTATCGAGGCACCCAAGAATGACAGAAGCCCAAAACCTGGAATCAATGTTTAGAAACCATTAAATAAATATATGAAGATATCCAGGAGAAGGAAAGGCTAGACCCCTGGAGGCACTGTTAAATAACCAGGACCTTATATATGTACCCACCCAGGAGCCACAGTATACAAACACCATTGAAACACTGTTAAGCAAATAATGAATGAAGTTGCAAAAGAGTGACAGAAGCCCAATATTTGAAAACACTGTAAAATGAATTTCCTATATGGCCACAGCCAGGAGTGATAGCTGCATGTTCTTTGAGGCACTGTTAAATAACCAAAGGGTATTAACTGGAATCTACACAGGTACGACAGAAGCCCACACCTGGAAGCAAAGTTAAACAACTAATGAATATGCTATATACACAATCCTTCAGGAACCTTACACAAGGTCATACTTATGGAACTTTCATGGAATGGGAGTCTGCATCTATCAGTGCAACTATGCATGGATACTTGTTTAGCTTAAGAATATTAGAAGGGGTGGCAGATCAGAATATGGAAGGGTGGGATTGAATTAGGGTTATGGCTGTAGGTTCTTCCAGGCACAAACAGATAATGTCATAGGTAGAAGACCTAGGACCTGATTACAAGTGTAGGTGCTATTTAGCCACCTGATAAATAACCATACCATGTATGCATTATTTATCGGGTGCGATCAAAAGCACCTACTACGAGTTTATGGGGAATAACATGTAATATTGGTGTTTAATGCACCAAAATCCGCGTGATAGGGTAAATATTGTTTGCCTTTCCCCTTTTCTCAGGATTGACCTGCCAAAGTGTAACGAGCCTTGAGGTATTTAACGCATTCGATAATTATCAGATACATTAAAACCTTTTACCTTGTAATTCCAAATTGTGCGTAACAAGGGGGTTACGCAAATGTCAGAATACATCAAGCACATCATAATCAGGCTCTAAATTTCTCTGCTCTTTTCGTGAATAGCAGGCTGACCGCTCTGGGTGGAGGAGCTGTGTGGGGGAGAGGGCAGAGTGGAAAGGCAAAAAAAAAAAGTTTAGGGAAATGGCTAGCAACTGAAGAGGAAAAACAAGCCACATATAAACAAAGCAAAACAGCAAGCAAAATGGTTACAAAAACCTATCTTCTTCACAATAAACCGTGAACCAGTCCACCTTAAGAGGGACAGCAGGGCTTAATGTTTAAAAGGCAGACCCTCCAGGATTTCGCGGTTTGCCACGAAATCTGCACTTTTGTAAAAATGCCACGATTTTTACATAAGTGCCCGCGAAAATGAAGGAATGCAGGGAAACGGTTTTTACATTTCTTTGAGAATTGACATTTTTCAGGGCTAGGAAAAATACATACAAGTTGTGCAATAAATTCTGTGTTGACTTTTGAATGAGCATATGCATACTGTTGATACTTCCATCACCAAAAGCACAATTCCTATAGTAATTAAAATGAGTGACCGCCTCAACTCACCTTGGTGCCAAAATTGATATTTACATTTGTGTTCCAGATCATAAACATAATATAGAGACCCCTGAAGTAATCTATAGTCTGTATTATGCTGTGTGTCAATTTAAGAACCTTATTAGATGCGGAGAAGTGTCACATATGAGTTAAAGTGTGTGACTAAAAGTGAAAAGGACTACTCCCTGTGTTGTAAATCTTCCCCATGTTTAAAACTGTGCAAAAAGGGTCTTATTATCGGAATATTGGTGTATTTACTAAGTTGTTAGATGTCTCTCCTTCTGCCTTATTCTGTATGCTGTTCAATTCGGAAGTAAAAGCTAAAATAGAAAGCCCTTTTTAATAAACCTTTCAAATTCAGAAGTTGCTTTAATATATGAAAGTATGGGTTGTCTCAACGCATCAAGATATATTTTAAATACAGGCGCATTGGACATGGAAGGTGAGGGGGTAACATGGCCAACTAGAGCTTGGGCGTCAATTCACTAAAATGCTTGGGGTAGTGGAAGGGACATCACAGAAAATTACATCAAATCAGGGCCTATTTCAAAGTGGAATACTCTGCTAAAACATTTTCAATTGTTTTAAAGCTGAAAATGACTGCTTATGAGTAAAATAAAGTGCCGCAAAAATGCAACTAAATTTCCATACTTGTGCGGCTAAATTTCCACATTTGTGCCGCTAAATTTGCTAATCCATGCCGTAATATCCTGAGGGGGTCTGAAAAGGGGAGCGATAATTATTCCTGCCCCAGCATGCAGGGTGTGTCTGATGGGTGCCTGCAGCCCACTGCACGGCTCTGGATCAGAGGTGCTGTGATGTCTCTGGGCAGCACTGTCTCTTCAGTGACTGACAGCAGTCACTGCCCGAGGAAATCCAAAAATTGGAGAGACAGGAGGACAGAGGGATAGGGCACCTTGTTCTAAGCGAGAAAAGTGCACAGGCAAAAACCAGGCATGAAAAGGCAAGCACCTGAAATGAAAAACAAAATAACACAAAACTAAGCAATGATCCAGCAAGAAAAACGATTACAACAGCTTTTTGAAGCAATTCCTTTCATGCTAGACCCGTCCGCACGATTTATTTTGGAATATGGCCGGGCTGATATTGCATCTACATTTTACACAGGCACAGTAGTTACAATGCACCAGCGTGGTTACTGTTTCTATGCTGGCGTGTCTAGATTTCAATTTAGGGCTCAGGGGAGACTGAGTGGAGGCAGAGGCATAATTTTCACTTATAGTTGCTAAAAAAAAGCAAAAAGGTTCTCAAAGTGTGGACAGAAAAGGCACTCATGAAATATTACATCATTTATGGTCTCGTTTCAGGGGAGGGATGGAGGGAGGGCTGGGGTATGCGAGGCGTGCTTTGTTCTTTATTCCAACTAGTTAAAATAAAAGATTACATTGACATGTGGACTCAAAGGTTTCATTTCGCCGGTACTGCATTTTTTGGGGCAGATTTACAAGCCCCTTGCGTCGCCGGTGCATCACGTTGCGTGACGCACCGGTGGCGCAGCCTGCTAAGGGATATTTACAAGCACAGGTAAAGTCACCCTGCGTGACTTAACCTGTGCTTGCATATATCGCCCCTGTTCACGCAGCACTTTGCGTGTTAGAGGCGGGACATGGGTGTTGGTGGGTGTTCCCACGAAGCACCCATGTCCACTGATGTATTTCCAGATTTACGAGAAATCGTAAACCTGGAAATGCGTCAGTTTGCTGTGCCATCATAGGGGTGGCGTAGCCAAGCGAAACGAGGAGAAATGTTTTCATTTCTCCTCGTTTTTTCCTCTTTCAATACGTGCTGCATTCTGCAGCACGCATTGAAAGAAGAAAATGCCTGCAGTGATTGCTTTTGTTCAGGAAGGGGCTCCTTCCTTCACAAAAGCAATCTCCCCATGGCGCAGGCATTCTTGCACCGTGGTGCAAGGGTGCCTGCGCCAGCGCTTGGCAGCTGTTTCCGCGCCAGCACTGGGGGGAGCCGCAGCGTGGCGCAGCCAAACGGCTTGCGGTGCCGCGCTGCAGCACTTTCTTGTAGATCTACCCCTTTGTTTTTAAATGGTCTCTTTTGCCCAAGCATGTCCACTGCGAAATGCTTTCCCGAGATCAAAGCACAACTTGGTAACGGTTTGGTGCATTCACCTTTTTCATACGATGCCTATACAAAGAATAATTTATAAACCATACCAGATTGTAATACAGGTCCCTGCCCTGATCCCAGGTTGTGCAATGTAGATGTGCGGTGTAAACTTCTGACAGTCTCAGAGAGTGATGCTGCACCTGCAAAGCCTCGGTCAGCAACACAGCTAAGGAGGGCCATGGAGGAGATTCAGTCAGGTAAGCCCAAGAAAGCAGTCTGTGACTATTTTGGAAAGCAGGACAGGCTAATACAAACAGACACAGTGGGAATAGAAGGCATGCTCTTGCAAACATACCAGTGCCATAAACGTTGTCATGTCTTCCAGCCATCAGAACTGCCAGGGGGGTTTAAACTTCCCACTGTGAAATAAGCAGGCAAAGGGGCATGATAATGAAGGCGAGAGCATGGGAGGGTTCTCTGACAATATCGTGGTAAAAATATAGTTGACATTATTTGACAACAATATTGTGTCAAAAATATAGATTACCATAATATTGTGTTCCTATACACATGATGGAAACGACACAAATATCAACTCAATAATATTGTGGAAGAAATCATCATCCAAAACTGGTAAAATACTGTTTTAAAAACATTTACATTGATTTTTAAAGTAATACATTTAAAATCCTACAATATATAAATTCAAATAAATATTAACAATTATTTCATTTTATATATATATATACGCACACACATAAATGTATATATATATATATACACACACAAACACATATATATATATTTATACACTTTTAAAAAGATAAGAATACATGTACAATTTTTAAAAATATATTTGATTTAAAATAGAAAAACTGAAAAAATATTATATAAAACCAACCAAAAACATCTATGGTAATATTTACATAAACATGTATAAAATAATGTTATTTCTCATGTTAAAATTAATATACATGAATAAAGATATCCATATTAATTATAAAATATAAACAATATATTTACATTTAAAGAAATTGCAAAAACTAATATAAACAATAAAAAATAATTGTAAACATTTCTACAACAAAATGTACTATTTATTTTACCAACATATAAAATAGTAAACTATTAAACCCTATCAAAAGCCAACCTTGATTTAAAAGAATGTAAGTATTGCAAAATAAAACATTTTAATTATCAAAAACAAGCAATATTAAAAATAATTATAATGATATGAATCTAATTTCACCAACAGTAGGGCAAGTGTTAAAGTTCAAGGAGTTAGATTTATTATCCCTGATCCAGCGTAAGCAATAGTACAGAAAGGGTTGCACTGCAGAGAGGTCAGATTTACTATTCCCACTCCAGTGTAAACAACAGTAGGGAAAGTGCTGTACCTCAGAAGGGATTGGTTTACTAATCCCATTCCAGGCTGAAAAACAGTAGGAAAACTGTTAGACTTCGCAGAGGTCAAATTTACTATTTCCACTCTGGTATAACCAACTGTAGGGAAAATCTTGAACTTTGGAGGGGTTAGATGCATTGCTCCCACTCTAATCTAAGTAACAATAGGGAAAGTGGTGGACTTCCGAGGGGGCAGATTTACTATTCTCATCCTAGTCTAAGAAACAGTAGGGAAAGCGTTGGTCTTCGAGCGGGGTTATATATAAGAATAGCGCTCCTAATCATTTATTAAAAATATTTCAACACCTAATAAAAGAAAATTATTTAATTATATTACATAGAAGAAATACATACACTACTACTTAACAGTAACACATTTTAATTATAAAATAAAAATGTACAAATTAAACTATTTATAATAACATCCACTCCCCTACAATTTTAGAGGCCGCTGCCCACTTCACCCATTAGCGCCTTACAAGCTGCCTCTAGTAGCCGCACTGCAGCTACCAAGCTTCCGAGGGGGCAGATTTACTATTCTCACTCTAGTCTAAGCAACAGTAGGGAAAGCGTTGGACTTCGAGCGGGGTTACATATAAGAATACCGCTCCTAATCATTTATTAAAAATATTTCAAAACCTAATAAAAGAAAATTATCTAACTATATTACATAGAAGAAATAGATACTATACTACTTAACAGAAACACATTTTAATTATAAAATAAAAATGTACAAATTAAATTATTTATAATAACATCCACTCCCCTACAATAAATTAAAACATACACAATTTTAATGATTACTTACAAAATTATAAAAACACTTACAATTGCATTACTTATTAATTCAAATAAAACAAATAATTAACATAATAACTGCATTAACATTCCATATAATTATCAATTCTATATAAAGAAACATTGTTATAACTTTAATGTCCTCCCACTCTATTACCCAGCAAAAGAATAACACTGTATTAAAAATTACTTTTGTGAGTTAGCAGATAAAAATTAAGCTACACATTAAATCAAATAAAACAATAAACAACATTTCTAATATTAAATAATGTATATAATTAAGACTCAATAAATATTTATTAAACATTAAGAAATAAATTAAAAGTAAATACATTTCAATTAAATTAACTTCCCAACCAATTCCTCTTGTGCCCTCATCATGCACTACTTATGACCTCACATACTACAAACCTCCTGGCATATTCTATGAAATCATTGATACCATCACTGAACACAAGTGAAATTACATAAATGATGACACCATGGTGCATGGTAACATCCCTTTAACCTTTGTTTTTTTACTAGAGAATATATTATGTATCGTCCCTTTAACCTTTGTTTTTATCAGCAAAAAAATAAAAAAACATATATATTACAACACACTGTCACCCTCAGAGGAAATCAGCAACCGCGGACACAGACAGGCTTCTCAAGTAGTAGTTTATTTTGCAAAATTAGGCAACTCGATGTGTTTCGGGACCTAGTCCCTTGATCACGAGTGCCGTGAGTGATTTTTCATTTCCTTAAGTAAAACAAACATGTGAATAACATTTCATAGAAGGTGACACCAGACTTCAAAACAACTCTCGAGTAGATTATTCCTACTACCAATACAGTGTCGGATTTAACAATCATGACTCAAAATCACATTTGGCCATTAACGAACTGAACAAATTTATCAGCTTACTGTCTATAGAAGAAAGACTTATCATTGTCGTGTTCATCACAGCAATTAATGTGTTCCGTAATTAAACATTGATCTTACCCAATGGGTTGCGTTTCGAGGAGCGTCTCAAATTGAGGCTATTTAAATATTTCAAAAACAATTCTGCCTCTGTGGGCAACTACAATCTTTAGCTGCGAGAATCATTGCCCTAGTGGGCATATTTCAAATCGCATGCTCTATCTGTCGCATTATGCCTTTCGTTTTACTAACTTTCCACTACGCTATGTTTCTTCTATTTCTAATCTGAATTGCTGAACTATATACGAACGATCTTTAATTGTCCAGTTTTATTTTGAGGTATCAAGCCCCAGTGGGTTAAAACATAAAACACATATACTTTCGCTCTCTAGCGTCTCTTCCAGCAAAACACAGGTGGCAATGTCTGTAAAAAAAAAAAATTAAAGTATGTGAATTTATTAATCATACATAACTACAATTTTTCACCACCCACAGTGACATTAAAATAACAAGCAGCTTCTTAAGGCATATAAAATATTTACATTTCTACGGACAATATATGAAAAAGGGACCCCCTGAAAATGGATAATGTTCCTAGGACAGGGCAATAGTATTTCAATAATAAAACAATTCCTAGGCAACAAAAAAATATGCCAATGGGCTGATCAAACAACAACAGTGGGTAGACAATATGTACATAAACAATAGTATACTGAAATAGATGATAACAAATTAGTTAGACATTAATATTCAATTTATTATACAAAAAATATACATACAAATTATATAAACCACAATAAATAATCAAAAATGGGAATGAAATATATATCAGACAATAAAACACATAGATTCATAAAAAGATCCAATACAGTGATAATATTGAAATCCAAAGTCAATAAAATCGTTTGAACATAATATTAAAACAGAAATTTAATCTAAAACACAGCAGTGGTTATAATGTTGGTTTCTACGCGCGTTTCGGTGTTTGACACGCCTTCTTCAGGAAAAACCACTTGAGAATCCTAAAATTAGTCAGCATGGACATGGAGTTGAGAATTTTATATTGATGGGTTGTATTCGGATGCTTCGTAGAGAATCAAATATAAAAACTAAGTTCATTTGAATACAGTGGAGTGTCCAAAGATGTGTGGCAACTTCACTTGAGTAGATTTGTCAGGTTAAGATTAGACCTTTTCGACGTGATAATGGATTATATTATATCCGTTCGGTAATGTCGTGACATGTTACTATTGTATATGGCACTTAGGCGGATTCATATTAATAAGCCTCCTCGTACACAGCCTGGGTTTAGTGACCTTGCAAGTGTATTAGAAAGAGGCAAAATTCCAGTGATAGTGCGGAATCGATAAAACTTCAATGGCGCCACATTTAATTTTAGTTCAGAAAAAGGGGTGGTGATGAACAGAGTGTCTGAATTAAGCAGACCACTCTTACCCAGTCCAAAGATCAGGGCTTGATCCATCACCGTTTTTTAGCTCACTGCATCATCCCAGCTCAGAACCTGGCTACATGCAAATTAGTCTGTTCCAGTGCATGATGGGAACAGGGCAAACCAAACTACCAAGCCAATTCTTATACTGGGAAGGAAACAAGCTTCCGGGGACCGGTTTCTGGCATTTCAGCCGTCGTCGGCCCGGCTTGCTTGAATCCTGATGGTGCAATGAGCAAGGCACTCACATCTGAGTATACCCTTCCACGCTTATGGTGGACAAAATGATTCAGAAAAGGGGGTGGTGATGAACAGAGTGTCTGAATTAAGCAGACTACTCTTACCCAGTCCAAAGATCAGGGCTTGATCCATCACCGTTTTTTAGCTCACTGCACCATCCCAGCTCAGAACCTAGCTACATGCAAATTAGTCTGTTCCTGTCCCAGTGCATGATGGGAACAGGGCAAACCAAACTACCAAGCCAATTCTTATACTGGGAAGGTAACAAGCTTCCGGGGACCGGTTTCTGGCATTTCAGATGTCGTCGGCCCGGCTTGCTTGAATCCTGATGGTGCAACGAGCAAGGGGCTCACATCTGAGTATACCCTTCCATGCTTATGGTGGACAAAATGATTTAGAAAAGGGGGTGGTGATGAACATAGTGTCTGAATTAAGCAGACCACTCTTACCCAGTCCAAAGATCAGGGCTTGATCCATCACCGTTTTTTAGCTCACTGCACCATCCCAGCTCAGAACCTGGCTACATGCAAATTAGTCTGTTCCTGTCCCAGTGCATGATGGGAACAGGGCAAACCAAACTACCAAGCCAATTCTTATACTGGGAAGGAAACAAGCTTCCGGGGACCGGTTTCTGGCATGTCAGCCGTCGTCGGCCCGGCTTGCTTGAATCCTGATGGTTCAATGAGCAAGGGACTCACATCTGAGTATACCCTTCCACGCTTATGGTGGACAAAATGATTCAGAAAAGGGGGTGGTGATGAACAGAGTGTCTGAATTAAGCAGACCACTCTTACCCAGTCCAAAGATCAGGGCTTGATCCATCACCGTTTTTTAGCTCACTGCACCATCCCAGCTCAGAACCTGGCTACATGCAAATTAGTCTGTTCCTGTCCCAGTGCATGATGGGAACAGGGCAAACCAAACTACTGAATCGTTTTTGGCCACTATAGGTGTGGCAGGGTATACTCAGACATGAGTCCCTTGCTCACTGCACCATCAGGATTCAAGCAAGCCGGGCCGACGACGGCTGAAATGCCAGAAACCGGTCCCGGAAGCTTGTCTCCTTTCTGGTGAAGAATTGGCTTGGTAGTTTGGTCTGCCCTGTTCCCATGATGCACTGGGCCAGGGACAGACTAATTTGCATATAGCCAGGTTCTGAGCTGGGATGGTGCAGTGAGCTAAATAACGGTGATGGATCAAGCCCTGATCTTTGGACTGGGTAAGAGTGGTCTGCTTAATTCAGACACTCTGTTCATCACCACCCCCTTTTCTGAATCGTTTTTGGCCACTATAGGTGTGGCAGGGTATACTCAGACATGAGCCCCTTGCTCACTGCACCATCAGGATTCAAGCAAGCCGGGCCGACGACGGCTGAAATGCCAGAAACCGGTCCCCGGAAGCTTGTCTCCTTTCTGGTGAAGAATTGGCTTGGTAGTTTGGTCTGCCCTGTTCCCATGATGCACTGGGCCAGGGACAGACTAATTTGCATATAGCCAGGTTCTGAGCTGGGATGGTGCAGTGAGCTAAATAACAGTGATGGATCAAGCCCTGATCTTTGGACTGGGTAAGAGTGGTCTGCTTAATTCAGACACTCTGTTCATCACCACCCCCTTTTCTGAATCGTTTTTGGCCACTATAGGTGTGGCAGGGTATACTCAGACATGAGTCCCTTGCTCACTGCACCATCAGGATTCAAGCAAGCCGGGCCGACGATGGCTGAAATGCCAGAAACCGGTCCCCGGAAGCTTGTCTCCTTTCTGGTGAAGAATTGGCTTGGTAGTTTGGTCTGCCCTGTTCCCATGATGCACTGGGCCAGGGACAGACTAATTTGCATATAGCCAGGTTCTGAGCTGGGATGGTGTAGTGAGCTAAATAACGGTGATGGATCAAGCCCTGATCTTTGGACTGGGTAAGAGTGGTCTGCTTAATTCAGACACTCTGTTCATCACCACCCCCTTTTCTGAAACATTTAATTTTAGGTCGCCCGGTAGGGAGGCGGTGGATCCGTCCGGTATTGATGATTGGGACCGGACGGATCCACCGCCTCCCTACCGGGCGACCTAAAATTAAATGTGGCGCCATTGAAGTTTTATAGATTCCGCACTATCACTGGAATTTTGCCTCTTTCTAATACACTTGCAAGGTCACTAAACCCAGGCTGTGTACGAGGAGGCTTATTAATATGAATCCGCCTAAGTGCCATATACGATAGTAACACGTCACAACATTACCGAACGGATATAATATAATCCATTATCACGTCGAAAAGGTCTAATCTTAACCTGACAAATCTACTCAAGTGAAGTTGCCACACATCTTTGGACACTCCACTGTATTCAAATGAACTTAGTTTTTATATTTGATTCTCTACGAAGCATCCGAATACAACCCATCAATATAAAATTCTCAACTCTATGTCCATGCTGACTAATTTTAGGATTCTCAAGTGGTTTTTCCTGAAGAAGGCGTGTCAAACGCCGAAACGCGCGTAGAAACCAACATTATAACCACTGCTGTGTTTTAGATTAAATTTCTGTTTTAATATTATGTTCAAACAATTTTATTGACTTTGGATTTCAATATTATCACTGTATTGGATCTTTTTATGAATCTATGTGTTTTATTGTCTGATATATATTTAATTCCCATTTTTGATTATTTATTGTGAAGTTTATATAATTTGTATGTATATTTTTTGTATAATAAACTGAATATTCATGTCTAACAAATTTGTTATCATCTATTTCAGTACACTATTGTTTATGTACATATTGTCTACCCACTGTTGTTGTTTAATCAGCCCATTGGCATATTTTTTTGTTGCCTAGGAATTGTTTTATTATTGAAATACCATTTCTACAGACAACCATCTTAATTTCTCTTACACTTCCTCACCCCTATAAAAACTACAAAAAGGCAGCATAATGAACATCAAAAGCGAAGATTTAAATACCTAAGTGTACCGCAAGCTCTTCGTCACAATTGTGACCTATTGGTGCTAGAGTCCTATATTGTACAATCAGTTTTGATTCAAGACAACGCAGATTCTGCACTCAATTTCCCCCTCTGTCATTCATTTTGACTGTGTCCAATACACAAAAACTTAACAGATTGGTGTTTTGACTGTGATGACTGTGAAAATGTTGTGCAATTGGATATTGCTTATTTCCATTTTTGATAGCACGAAGATGTTCAAGTATCCTTTTCTTCGCTTTTTGTATTGCGCTACCGATGTAGGCTTTCTTACATGGGCAAAACAGGGCATAAACTGCAAATTCAGTATTGCATGATGTATGTTTTACTATCTGGAATGGTTTAAAGTCAGGTGATAGTATACATTCCTTCTTGTTTTTACTGTTTTTGCAGGCTTTGCAATTCCTGCATGTGAAAAATCCCTGTATTCCTGTAGATTTCGCAATTGATGGCTCCACTGCTCTACATAGGATATCTTTGAGAGATTTAGCCCTTTTAAAGTTGATCTGGGGTGTAATCTCAATGCTGTTCGCTACATCGGAGTCTGTATATAGGACTGGCCAAAATGCACTTAAGCTCTTACGTACTTTGTAGGCCTGTCAGTTGTAGGTTGTAATGAATCTGATTTTATCTTCAATTTTCTCTTTCTCATTCATTTTCATGGCTAACAGAGATACTCTTGTTCTTTTACCAACTTCCAATTTGGATTTATTAATCACTGATAGCGAGTATCCTCTTTCTAAAAAATCTCATAGTCATGATACCTTCTTCTGTGATGTAACTCTCAATTGTACTAAAATTGCGTTTGGCTCGTAAGAGCGCTCCTACTGTTATGCTGTTAATCAATGAACTGGGGCAGCAACTTCGTGCGTGTTACAAAATGATGCCAGCAGTGCTTTTCCTGAAAAGTGCACTTTCAATTTATTATTCTGCACTGTGAGTCTAAGATCTAAGAACTCAAGCGTATCTTTGGACCATTGGCTGGTAAACTGTAGATTGTAGCTGTTTACATTTAATCAGTTAACAAACTCTTTAGCTACGCTTTCTGTACCATCCCAAACACAGAAAATTTCATCTATGTAGCGGATCCACATGGCCGCCTTCTCTTTAAACATATGAGGAAATATAAATTTTATGGTCAAGTTGTGTTCCCTAGCGCGTACCCCACCGTCTCCATGTACCAGCTTAAAGTGCATGTAACTTCCCTCCTGTGCCAGCTATGAAGACGCAAATACATTTGCGTCCAACGTCAACATGTTCTCTTTCAGATCCACCCTGAATGGATTAAATAGTCCGTTCCTAAGTATGCCATGCCAACGTCTTTTTGTAGTATACCTTACATGTTTTTCAGCTCTGGCAAGGTAGGCCCTGAATTTCTGCCATCGAGCCTCTTTTCTGGCTTCTGGCTTCTGACTCTGAAAGCCTCAGCCCAGGCTGCCTCTGTACCCGTGAACTCTGACTTACTTCCAGCGCGGCCCACCGCGCTCAGCTCAGCCTGCTGCCTGCCAAGACTGACTATAACCTTCGAGTTATCTGTTCCGCTCCTCGAAAATACATTCCTGCCTGCTAGCTTCAGTAAACATCCCCCTCAGCTACGGGGCCAAAGGGCCGACCTGTCTCCGTGCAAGTAATTCACAGCCTCTGTTACCATGCTCCCATGGAAGGCCCCATGCCCCACGCTTCTCATGCAGACACTCAGGCGCTTAAACACGCACTCACAGTCAGTATAGAATAGCTTCTGCCCCAGAGACCTTTCCGTCCAGATAATATGGTTCCCAAACATCAGATATCAGATATGATAGAAGTACAAGTTGATCTGACATGCCAGACTTCTGTCTCTTTCCGTCAGTGTAAATGTCAAATCTCCTGCACCCTCCAGTTTCACGTCAATCACACGTCATGCAGCTGCGCGCGCATCCAAGCTTCCGATTTCTGCTGACATTGCAACATTTCTGTTTGGTGCCACCCCCTAGTGACACCTACCTGTGACGTTTCTAGCACACACCTCCAGTTCACGCCTAGTCCACGCCTTCTGATTACGTACTAGTAACACGTGTATACTGTTATCTTGTCTTCTCTCAGCTGTTACGCCTACTGTACTGTTTTCTATGACATGAATTAAGTATATAAGCTATGTACTGTCAATAAAATGTAGCGCTCTATCCCTTCTTCCACCCCTGCGGTGGGAAGAACATGATATTCTGGTCTTGACCATTCCTTTTTGAGGAATAAAACCCCTAAGAACTCTAACACCACGGACTCTGGTTTTTTCTTTCCGATCTGAGTTATTATTGATTAAGTACTTACCTGCATAGAAATTAAGACGGTAAATTATATATTTACATCATTTTGGCGCCCAAACAGGGACCCCTCCCCCACCTCACGCGCCGGTTGGTGCGTTGCAAGCTCTGTCCCCTGCCATCAGTTAGACGGAAACTACGCGTACCGGCAGGATTTCCTGCATCTCCCTCTGGCCCACGGAGGTGACGAAGACTGCGATCAGTACCCAGACGAGGCGGTGAGGAGTGCGGAGGATCCCGACCAGAGCCTAGCCGAAAGAAGCAAGGTCCGAGGTGTCAAGAGGCCCACCAGTTTTCCGAAGTTTTCCGAAGTTTTCCGAAGTCGAGCCGAGTCGAGTCCAGTCCAGTCGAGTTTTCCGAGGCCTTCTGTTTCCGTGCTTCCCGGTGAGTACCATTGCTGGGACGTATCAAGACGGGTTTGGGTACACAAGTCCGGTCTGCACTGTTTTTAGACAGTGTATCTGTACTGTTTAGCAGTATATCTAGTATTCTGAAGTTCTGCACTGTTTACCAGTGTATCTGTACTGTTTAGCAGTATATCCAGTATAGGGGGGTAGTCATAGATGTTTCAAAAATGTCTTTTCGTGTGATTAATGTCGTGGTATGAATGCGACCGTTTTTAAATGTGCCTTATTGTGTTCTTGTATAGCTAGCTGTATTCAGTATTAAGCAGTAAGGATTGAGCATTCAGTATTAAGTAAACAAGATGCCGTTTTTCGACAAATTAAAGCAGATAGGAACTAGGAAAGGGATACTAGAGGAAGCAATTCCTATCCCCCCTAGGGACACTCCAGGAAACTTCATGTACCACAAGCATGGCATAGATGCCATATTATTTCTAGAGTTATGGGCCGACTATACTAAGCACCTAGATGAAAGACACAGATGGCCTGTTAACGGAACATGGGATGCTGAGTGCATCATGAAGGTGGAGGAAGTACTATGGAAAAAGAAAGCCAGACAATCTCAGAAAGACGCCATAGAGTTTTGGCGTAAGGAATCGCATAAGCGTGCTGAAAAAGCACTACGTAGAGAAGACAGACTTAAAGAATCAGAAAAGGCCCAAGAAAACGAGTTAGTTACCGAGGGGATCCGAGTAATAACAGAGCAAGTAGACCGCGCACGAAATAACCTCGTGAACGGTATGTATCTCGCGGCTGAGGGTTCGCCTGAGGCCATTTCTGAAATACCGAAAAACCTACCGCCACCATTAGTTCCAACTAAAGTAATGCATAAGACTACTAAAGACATATTCCTGAATTCCTATCTAGAGGATGTAGCACCCGCTTACACCAATCTGCCTGTCCGCGCCCTGCCTAACGACAGGGACGGGGGTGGTAACCCGCCCCAAGATCAAATTCCGCCAGTACCACAACAGAAACCTCCTGTTCCACCACCTCCACCACTTCCCGCACTTAAAATTGATCTACCGAAACCACTTCTACCTGATCCTACTAAAAGACAAGTTCAAGTTCAGATACAGACTCCGCCGAGAGATGATGCCCAAGTTTCCGCCTCAGGGGGTGCGGAAGGGGGTCTACACACCCCGCCATTGACACGCAGGTTACAGCTCAGGGACTTTCGGAGTCCTTTTACGTTCAAGTCTCCCAGCCTTGATGTATTCAAGGAAAACCTTTCAGTTTGCAGATATGATCCAGTACCCGGTAAAGACAATGTAATGATGATGGCATCACTACGGTTAAGATCTGCTACTGATTTCCTGCTATGCTATGCAGGAATGAGGGAGCGCCTAGATAGAATATATGAGTTTGTTCAGACAGGGAAAGACCCTGACAGTATTCAGGAGGCCATGGAGCGACAGAAAGTTGACGTTCAAGCACAGATACTACGTTTTTTCATAAATTGCCTAATAAGAGAACGAGACAGGCCTGGGACAGATCAGAGTGAATTAGATGCACTAAACAAGTGGGGTCAAAATATATCTGAAGGAAAACACGATAGAGGAACTTGCATAGCCAGTATGTACAAGAAAATTAGAAAGGCAGTAATAGATGTACACCAAAAAGAGAAAGAAAAGGCTTCCTCCGAGGAGGAAGAAGAGCTTGAAGAACCAGAAAAGACTACAGATACTATAGCGTATGTAGGTAAGGGAACTTACCTTAGGAAAGGTATCCGTCCAGAAAGCAAGAGAGTTTTCCTCTCTGCCTTAACAAATCCGAATTCTTCTGAACACCAGTTCCAGGAGACTGATAAAAGACTCCGAGACCGAGTGGGGTACCACATACTCAATTCGATGGATGAACAAGAACTAGCCCGGTCAGCCATACTATGGGCTGAAAATCCGGATATGTATAATGATGATACATTAGCGCAGACATTTCTGAACCTCTCCCCAGACGAACAGAAACTAGCAGGTGTATACATGATTCAGCACCTCCTCGCGAAATACAGAAACCAACATTCTGATCCAGGTCCCTTACACGAAACATTAGAAGCACTACTCATGGATAGATGGAGAGGTTTAAGTACCAAATTAATACAAATAATCCTAGAACAACGACATAGATATAACACTTTCATAAGCTCTGAATATGTTCCTGCTCCGCCCCCAGAAAGGAAAACGTATCACATGCAATGCCTGAGTGGCATTGAAAGTCAGAACCCCTTACGAGAAGTGCACCCAGTTATGGGTGAGGATCATCTCTTGAAACGTGTATATGTACACACGCCACTGACTAAGTTAGAACTGTTAGAAATGAAGAAACTAGTCCCGAGCCATGATAAAGACCCTGCAGGTTTTCACAGAGAGCTTAAAGACATGTTATTGATGGGGGATTACACATATGATGATATCATGAAAATGTTAAAGGTACTGCTGCCCACGGGCATCTACGAGAAACTAAAGGAAAAGGAATGGGAGGTGGGAGAGAAAAAGATTGTATGGGCAGAAATAGAAGACGAACAGAATAAACGAGTCCCAGGGGTAGGCCTTGGGGACAAAACTAAAGCATTACCAGGTTTAATAGTACAGGTTCTGCCAAGATTATTGGCAACTAGAAAAGAAGACTGGGATGCAATCTCAGCATGTAAACAGAAGCCCGACGAAGATACTAGTGACTTTTATTCAAGATTCGAGAAATGTTTTATTATTAATAGTGGTCTTAAACCAAGCAGCGAATCGTACCCGCATCTTTTTGTATCAAAGTTAGTTGAGAATTCCCTGTTAGCAGTCAAGAATCGTGTATACAAGGTTGAGAGTACATGGCAAGCAAATACGCCATCTCAGATGTTACAAATGTTACAATACCATCAGAATAGAATTAGAGAAGAACAGGATCAAGAACAGAAACGTATGAAAGACACGAAAATGAAAATGTTGGTAGCCCAGTCGGTCCATACCGACGGAAACAGAAAGGGTACGAACCAGACAGGTCACGTCGCAGGTCCCGTTAAAGGGACGTGCAATTATTGCAAGCAGCCAGGTCACTACGTACATGAATGTCCAGTTCTGAAACATAACATAGCAACAGGTAAAACTAAAGAGAGACCGCATCCACCTAGACAAGATCAGGTTCAGCAACAGACTTCACAGAATGTACAGCCCATGCAGAATACACAGCCTATGCATGCTACACCTCATACAGCACAGACAGTAGCGGTACCGCAGCCCACGGCCACGACTCAACAAGTTTCTCAACAGATGTACCAGTATGCCCAATCTGCTTGCCCTGAGTATCAACGATACACATGAAACAGCCTAGAGAGGGAATTTGGCTTGCCTCTTATTGAAATTCCTGTAGATCAAGAAGGTCCTTATGTACACAGTCAAGTATTGGGAAAAGACAGAAAGTTTTTAATTGACACAGGGGCAAGCCGCACCACAATCAGCCATAATGAAGTCCCAGGGGCACCCCTCTCAGGCTCACAGAATGTTTCCCTTGGTTTTTCAGGACAGCCCATTGTAAACGAAGTATCGGAACCAGTACCCTTGGCTGTGGGTCCATTATCACGAGTTACAGACTTGTTACTTACGAACTCATGCCCAGAAAATCTGTTAGGAATTAAAACATTGAAGGCTCTAGGAGCTATAATCTGCTGTTCCCCGGAGGGAGTTAGACTCTTTCTACGGGATTTCAAGGGTCATTATGTGTTGCGAGAATTCGATGTCAGATTGAAAAACGTACCAGATCACCTGTGGGCAAAAGGCCCAACTGATGTAGGTTGTATGCATATCACACCATACCGTGTTACACTCAAGACAGGAGTTGTTCTACCACGAATCAGACAATACAAGTTACCACCCGATGCTGTAGTGGCTTTACTGGAAATCATTGAAGAGCTTATAGCACAAGGAGTGGTCGTAGAGACTGACTCCAATATCTGTAATTCACCTATCATTCCAATTCTTAAACGTACTGACCCCAATGCACCGCCAGTATATCGGCTGGTGATTGATCTTCGAGAACTGAACAAATGTATTGTACCACAGTACCCTGTGGTCCCCGATATCTCTTCCCTATTGACTGCTATTGATCCAGAAGCAACGTTCTTTACTGTAATTGATCTCAAGAACGCTTTCTTCAGTGTACCTATTGATCCGGAGAGCCAATATCTCTTCGGATTCAGTTTAAATGGACGAAGCTTCAAATTTTCCCGCGCACCTCAAGGATTCACAGAAAGCCCCAGCATCTATAGTCAAGCACTGAAAAGACAACTAGATTGTATTCAAATGCCAGTTAACACCGCTTTACTGCAATACGTCGATGATCTGCTGATCACCGCACGAAGTGAGCCCGAATGTGAACAAGCATCACTGACAGTTCTACATTTTCTGGCAGACAAGGGACACAAGGTGTCTCCTTCGAAGCTACAATTCTGTGTTCAGCAAGTTGTGTACTTGGGTCACTTGCTGTCCAAAGTGGGGAGACAGCTCACTCCCGATCGCATTCAGTTAATTGTAAATATGCCACAACCACAGACACAAAAGGAAGTGCGGGCCTTTATAGGCCTCACCTCGTACTGCAGACAATGGATTCCTCAATATGCATTTCTAGCTAAACCACTCATTCAGTTAACGACGCAGGAGGCAGCAACTTCGACTGCCCTCCCTTGGACTCAGGAACATACACAAGCCTTTGAGGAATTAAAGAAAGCATTATGTCAAGCACCAGTTTTAGCGACACCATGTTACAGCAAACCGTTTACCCTTTTTGTTACAGAACGTGATGGTACAGCATTGTCTGTCCTCACTCAAGATCAAGCAGGCTCACATAAGCCTTGCGCTTATTTTTCTAGTACATTGGACTCAGTAGCCCAGGCACTCCCTGCGTGCCTAAAGTCAGTAGCAGCGACAGCGTTAGCAATAAGACAGAGCGATTCAATTGTTTTAGGTCATCAGTTAACAGTACAAGTTCCACACTCTGTAGAGGTTCTGTTAAATAGAACCCAGACTCAGCACTTGACTATAGCACGACTGACAGGTTACGAATTAACGCTATTCCAGCCACACATAGAAATCAGACGCTGCAGCATTCTGAACCCCGCAACACTGTTACCTACAATTATGACAGATCCAGCCCCGCATGATTGCATGGAGATCATTAATGCAGTAACAAAGCCCCGACGAGACTTAACAGATGTTCCATTGACAAATCCAGACCTGACACTTTATGTGGATGGTTCATGTATGAGAACAAGTACAGGAGAGTTAGTGGCCGCATATGCAGTGACCACTGAAACCGAAGTTAAAGAAACACATCGTATTGACACACTGTCCGCTCAAGCGGCAGAGCTTATTGCTCTGACCCGAGCCTGTATTCTAGCCAAGAACAGAAATGTCAACATATACACTGATTCCCGTTATGCGTTCGGAGTTGTACACGACTTCGGTATGTTATGGCAAGAACGAGGTTTTCTGACCTCTCACGGTGCCAAGATCCAACATGGTCCCCTCATTCAAGCACTGTTAGAAGCAATACATCTGCCTTCAGGCATATCCGTCATGAAGTGTAAAGCACATACTAAAGTTACAGATTCTGTTTCCCAGGGTAACGACCTGGCAGACCAGACAGCAAAACATACAGCATTGACTCACACTCAGACAACTGATATGACGAAGACAACAGGACCGACACATTGTATGACAGTCAGAGATCCCACACTAGATGTTATCGATATTCAGACACATGCTACCCCAGAAGAAATAAAGAAATGGATTGAACTAGGAGGGATCCAGACAGATCAAGGTTGGATGACGAAGGGAAAATCTACATGGTTTCTCCCTGACTCTATGGTTCAAGTCATGATTAACACAGCACATAGTCCAGCACATCTAGGAGAAAAAGCGATGCTAGACAGTTTACAAAATCTTTGGAACAATAAACACTTACGAGCAGCAGCAAAACAGAAAGTGCGTACTTGCATGATCTGTTGTCAGTTCAATCCAGGTAAAAGCGTTCCTGTAGAGCAAGGCGGATTTCATCCTCCCGATCACCCTTTTGAAGTCCTCCAGATGGATTATATCCAGATGGACCGTTGTCGAGGATTTAAATATGTTCTCGTAATTGTTTGTGCTCTGTCCCGTTGGACCGAAGCATACCCAGTCCCAGATTATACTGCTCCGACCACTGCCAGGCAGTTGGTTCGTGAATTCTTCCCACGGTACGGCTTGCCTCGTGTCGTGTACTCAGATAACGGTCAGCCATTCTCATCCGAATTAATGAAGCAGGTTTCCTTGCTGCTAGGATATCAGTGGAAATTCCATTGTGTCCGACATCCCGAAGCCGCAGGCCTTGTAGAGAGGCATAATCAGACATTAAAGACACGACTTGCTAAAATATGTAAAGAGAAAGGGGTCGACTGGATAGTCGCCCTGCCAGTGGCACTGTTCTATATGAGGATGGTTGCCCATTCAAGATCAGGACTATCCCCGTACGAAGTGGTCTTTAGGAGACCACCGAATATGTGGGGGACGCCCATTCCGAAGAAAATTACTGATGTTGATTGCAATATGTTGACGGATTACCTTGCCTCCTTGATGTCTGCACTCCAATCATGTCGTTCACAGGTTGCCGCAGCTTTCCCTGACAACACTGATGTAAAGCCACATGATGTCCGTCCAGGTGATCTGATCCTGATAAGAAACTTCGACCGGAAAAGTCCGTTGGAGCCCCGCTGGAAATCGCCGAAGACCGTTCTACTTACTACGAGGACAGCGGTGAAGGTTGAGGGCAGGAAGGGGTGGGTCCACATGAGCCATGTTAAACTGTGTAATGAACTGAAACCCGACCCGGGCTCATCCACCCCTTCCAAAGACTGTATCGAGCCAAGTGACTTTAAAACTTCCGAACGAGAAAAAACTCCCCAAGAGGAGTACAGACTTAAACTCCGATCTAGCAAGTCAGACAGTTTAATTGTTTAAGTCCTCCCCTAGGTAAATCGGTTAAATAGTTTCTGACATGTATCCCCTAGATCGAGATAGAGAGAGAGAATTCAAGAAACGTACATACTGTAAATCACTGCGTAGTCACTGTATAGTGACATTGTTAATAATGTTTTTTCTAAGTCTTCTGATAATAGTTGCAAGTATACTTCTCCCTATCTACTACCCTATTTTCAAGCGTGAACAATCTGCTTACAATGCCTCTGCTGAACACACTTTTAGCGAGTTACCTCCACATGAACTCTCCTACAGACTTGCGCTGCGCAACAACACGTTCATTAGTATGCTACACCATTCCCATCAAACTAACAATGCTACAGACTGCTGGATATGTGGCCGACTCCCTCCTTACCAGAATTACAAGGGAGCTCTGCCCCTCTTTCCGTACCCGTTCACTCACAATGGTTCCTGTGGTGCATGGTTTAAAATAATTAATTCCTTAGATCCTGATATTGCTGTTTTCGACGGGGGCTGGGTTTGGGGAAACTTGAACTTGGTTCTGCTCGACGTCTGTTACCCTGATAAGGAGGGACTCCCCACTAGAATAGGAACTGATCTAGAAAATGAAGTATATGGATTAGGTAATTACACAATTAGCCTTATGATTCTTACTGTCGAATCCGAAGCCGCACCAGTTCTACCCGTTATGTCAGTATTACCAGTCACTGGTGAATTATGTATCAGGAAGAAAGGTTCAGTACACTTAGGTCATAGTAAATGCACTACTGTGGTCGAATTCAGTGATCATGGTAAATCGTCCTTTTAAGCTATTCGTCATTCTTATTTTGTTTGTGGTCATACCGCATACATACGCCTACCTCCAGATTGGGATGGTACCTGTTACATTGCATTCCTTCTGCCACCTGTTTTCCTAGCTCCTCTTGATTACCACAGAAATACAAATCTAGTAAAGAATAGACCCAGAAGAGATATCCCACTTGTCGACTACACAGAAACGGCATGGGAACAGTACACCGATTTTAATAAAGGATTCTTTTTCTTTTTAGGACCTGTTCAAAATAGTAAACTAATACGCAGATTAACTAGAACACTTGAAGCAGTAGTGAATGAAACTGCCTCCGCCCTAGGTAACTTAACAGAAGAGCAGTCCGCCATGCGGGTTGTTGTCCTTCAGAACCGTCTTGTTATTGACGTCATCTTGGCAGATAGAGGCGGAGCCTGTAAGGTCATCGGGTCAAGTTGCTGTGTTTTCATTCCACAAAACGCACCATCAGTATATCAAGCCATTACACGTCTCCATAAAATTGCAAATCAGATACATCAGAATCCAGGCACCTGGACATGGTCCGGTTGGTTCTGGACAACGTTAACCGCTTGGGGATGGAAGATCCTATCCTTCCTAGGCATTGGCCTAGTCCTAGTATTCAGTTGCTGCCTGTGCCTGCAGTGCGGGCCAGCGATTTGTGGACTGTGTGCCACATCTTGTATTGAGCATTCCAGTTTTCTCTCAAAGCGTAAAAGAAAGAAAGAAGAGCAAATGATGTTACAAGAACAAACTGATCGATTCATGAGGATCGATATATCATGAAGGGTCCGTAGGGAACAAGGAGGGAATGAGGAAATATAAATTTTATGGTCAAGTTGTGTTCCCTAGCGCGTACCCCACCGTCTCCATGTACCAGCTTAAAGTGCATGTAACTTCCCTCCTGTGCCAGCTATGAAGACGCAAATACATTTGCGTCCAACGTCAACATGTTCTCTTTCAGATCCACCCTGAATGGATTAAATAGTCCGTTCCTTAGTATGCCATGCCAACGTCTTTTTGTAGTATACCTTACATGTTTTTCAGCTCTGGCAAGGTAGGCCCTGAATTTCTGCCATCGAGCCTCTTTTCTGGCTTCTGACTCTGAAAGCCTCAGCCCAGGCTGCCTCTGTACCCGTGAACTCTGACTTACTTCCAGCGCGGCCCACCGCGCTCAGCTCAGCCTGCTGCCTGCCAAGACTGACTATAACCTTCGAGTTATCTGTTCCGCTCCTCGAAAATACATTCCTGCCTGCTAGCTTCAGTAAACATCCCCCTCAGCTACGGGGCCAAAGGGCCGACCTGTCTCCGTGCAAGTAATTCACAGCCTCTGTTACCATGCTCCCATGGAAGGCCCCATGCCCCACGCTTCTCATGCAGACACTCAGGCGCTTAAACACGCACTCACAGTCAGTATAGAATAGCTTCTGCCCCAGAGACCTTTCCGTCCAGATAATATGGTTCCCAAACATCAGATATCAGATATGATAGAAGTACAAGTTGATCTGACATGCCAGACTTCTGTCTCTTTCCGTCAGTGTAAATGTCAAATCTCCTGCACCCTCCAGTTTCACGTCAATCACACGTCATGCAGCTGCGCGCGCATCCAAGCTTCCGATTTCTGCTGACATTGCAACATTTCTGTTTGGTGCCACCCCCTAGTGACACCTACCTGTGACGTTTCTAGCACACACCTCCAGTTCACGCCTAGTCCACTCCTTCTGATTACGTACTAGTAACACGTGTATACTGTTATCTTGTCTTCTCTCAGCTGTTACGCCTACTGTACTGTTTTCTATGACATGAATTAAGTATATAAGCTATGCACTGTCAATAAAATGTAGCGCTCTATCCCTTCTTCCACCCCTGCGGTGGGAAGAACATGATATTCTGGTCTTGACCATTCCTTTTTGAGGAATAAAACCCCTAAGAACTCTAACACCACGGACTCTGGTTTTTTCTTTCCGATCTGAGTTATTATTGATTAAGTACTTACCTGCATAGAAATTAAGACGGTAAATTATATATTTACATCACATAGATGACTCTCTCACTACTTTCTCTTCCTAGTACCCCATGTAGACACCTGCAAAGCACGGAGCGAAACAGGTCCCCATTGATGTACCGAGGGTCTGTTTATAGATTTTATTATCAAAGAGAAAGTAGTTCTGTGTTAGGCAGGTTGACATCATCTCCAATAACATCTCTGTATGAAAGAGATATGAGATAGATCTCTCATTGAGAAAGTGTCTACAGGCTTTCAAACCTAAAGCATGAGGGATACATGTGTATAAACGCATGACATCTAATGACAACAGTGAGCAAGTACTTTTCCATTGCAGTTCTTCGAGACATCGTAAGAAATCTCCCGTATCTTTAACATAGGAAGGGAGTTTTTGTACCATAGTTTGCAGGAAATTATCTACATATCTCGAGGTGTTCTCAATACAACTTCCTCGCGAGGAGACCATAGGTCGCCCCGGGGGGTTCTCTTGGTCTTTATGAATTTTGGGCAGTAGGTATAGTGCTGGGAGCCTAGGGAATTTGCATTCTACAAGTTTAAACTCTTCTTGTTCCAATAATCTCTTGTCCCTCCATTCTACTAACTGCCCATTAACGGTCCTCACTGAATGTTCGATTCCATCCTATTGCTTCTGCTGTATTTGTCATTATCTGAAAGTTGTTTCATCCCTTCATTGATATATTTCTGTGTAGACAGGACCACTACAGTCCCGCCTTTATCCTATTTTTTAATGACTATTGTGTTGTCATTTTTTACATTTTCAATAGCCCTTCTTTGTGCTGGCGTGACATTACTCCACCCTTTAATCTTTTTCTGATTAGAAATTTTGAGTAGTTCTTGTGTGACTCCTTTTTCAAAAACATCAATTGCATCATTCTTAATTTGTGGCAAAAACATTGACTTAGGTTTAAAATGACTTGCAGCACTCAAATCAAGGGGAACATCTTCATTAATTAAATTAACAAAGGGGTCACTTTCTACATTATCAACATCTTTAAGGATATTCATAGTATGGAGCAACTCAACATCAGCAATTTTAATACTGCTAGGGTTTTCTTTCTCTACATTTACATTACTGGCGGCTTTTGTTGCATACCACTTCTTAATGCGTCATTTTCGTGTGAAAAAGAATAAGTCTATACGACTTTGGGTGTAATAAAGTCATTAGAGGGGCAGAAAGTAAGACCCATAGATACAAGTTCTACCTCCATTTTGGTGAGTACTCTCTCCGAGAGGTTGATCGCTGTTTTCTTCTCCATTATTTCGCTTTCACCTGGCCCCTTGTCGCCTTCCCACTGGGCTTCCTAGTTTTCCTAATGTTGAGGTATTCTTTTTTCTTCCGCCTCTGTTACCTTTTCCATGATTTTGATGTCCCCCATGTCTGATGCTCGTTTGTCTTCCTTTGGCAACCATATTGAACTCTGTTAAAATGCTGTTTCCGTGATGCTGGAAAAATCACTACCACTTGTCACACTGCCTTCTGTTGGATTAGCTGTGCTGGATTGATCTTCAGCTATACTCATTTGTGCTGTGGGATTCGTCATTCTTCCCATTGGCGCAGATGTTGTGCTCCTCAACTGGTCATATTTCCTTGCAAAGGTGAGAATCTGACCTTTCTGATAATCGACCAAATCTCTTTGGAACTTTCGTTGTTTTTTTATTTTAATGTCTTCTTTGATTTTATCAAGACTTTTTTCCATTCTTTCCATCTCTTTCTGAAATTCCTCTGTACCACAGAGCGTTTGTAATTGTTGCGTGTATTCTTCTATGTTGATGGCGAATCTCTCAACATCTTTCCTGGCATACTTCACCAACATTCTCAGCATGTTGGTTGAGCACTGGTGGTTGTTACTGGCCCAATCGTTCACTAGTTCCGGGTCCGGGTCGTTAAAGGTTGGCGTAATAAAAATACGCAAACCTCTCGGTATTCTACTGATCTCAATACATTTTTGAAGAGTGGTTGACTGCCACCACTTATTTTGTTCTGTTTTGAGGGCTTTCCACATCTAATCCCACAATATCTTCTTTGTTGATGTAGTAGTTCCACTGCAAGTTGCCGTGTTTGTTTTCATGTCATCATCGATCCGACATTGATCAAACATTCGATCAGCTACCTCAGAGCGCTTGACATTTCTCGTCGCTGCCATATTCTTTTGCTGAGTTATAACATACGCTTTTCATGTGTCACTGCTTTCTGCGACAAAACTGTTTCTGCTTCAAAAAACAGTATCGCCCTCCGTCTGCCAAGTTTTTTCGTTGGTACAATTCACTCGTCTCTGAAGTTTTCAATGTTGTGGAAACAGTAATCTCTCCTGCGTCCCCTTCCTCGAAGAATATCCGTACCAATGTATCTACTTGGCTGGCAAGGTCAAACAGAAATATCCAAACAACTAAACTCAGTGCCAGGCACTGAAATCGCCATGACCCTGTCACTTACGACGGCGGTCCGTGGTGAGGGGCGAACCTCATAACATCGCAACACATGCTGTCACTCTCAGAGGAAATCAGCAACCGCGGACAATGGCAGGCTTCTCAAGCAGTAACTTATTTAGCAAAATTAGGCAACTCAACGCGTTTCGGGACCTAGTCCCTTGATCACGAGTGCCGTGAGTGATTTTTCATTTCCTTAAGTAAAACAAACATGTGAATAAACATTTCATAGAAGGTGACAACATACTTCAAAACAACTCTCGAGTAGATTATTCCTACTACCAATACAGTTGCCGCATTTAACAATCATGACTCAAAATCACATTTGGCCATTAACGAGAGATACATTAATCTGTGTACAAGAACTGAATACATTTATCAGCTTACTGCCTAATACATGTCTATAGAAGAAAGACTTATCATTGTCGTGTTCATTACAGCAATTAATGTGTTCCGTAATTAAACATTGATCTTACCCAATGGGTTGCGTTTCGAGGAGCGTCTCAAATTGAGGCTATTTAAATATTTCAAAAACAATTCTGCCTCTGTGGGCCACCACAATCTTTAGCTGCACGAATCATGCCCCTAGTGGGCATATTTCAAATCGCATGCTCTATCTGTCGCATTATGCCTTTCGTTTTACTAACTCTCCTCTACGCTATGTTTCTTCTATTTCTAATCTGAATTGCTGATCTATATACGAACGATCTTTAATTGTCCAGGTTTATTTTGAGGTACATATATATATATTTATAAAATATATATGTATATATTCATTGAAAGAAACAATGGTTAAAGGGATATAATTTGGTGAAAATATGAGTTAAAAACATTTATATAACAAAAATACTTAAATTCACTAGATATAGTTATCTCAAGTAACTGTAACTCATACCCTGAACTAACTATAATATGCAACCCACCATGCACAGTGTTGCAGTGATGTTATCAATGATGTCATAGAACATGTCATGAGTAATGTAATATTGAAGGTATTTAGCAATGCATGGAGAGGTATTACGTTAAATTACTCAAGGGCACAGATTAGTTGTTTGAGATACTGAGAATTTCAGTGGTTTTGTTAATTTAAAAAGGTATGTTTTAATTGCAATTTCCAGCTAACTATAATGTCACTTTAACCTTTGTTTTTTAATGAATGTCTTTGGTTTTGTATTGTAAAGTTAGATGTCCATCACCATGCATGAAATAGGGTTTGTTGCATGGCCTGGCCTATGACCAGGCCCTGTTCGTAACCTACAGTGGGCACCATGCACCCAACCCCTTGCGGGTGCTCAGCACCTATGCACAAGGCCTTTGCCCATGCCCACCGGGAGGTTGAGCGCAGAGCCTGGTCTGCAGCCAGGCCCCTCGCCCATCCCCCTGCAGGCATCCCAAGGCTGTGTGCAGCATGGAGTTGGGCGCAGGAACAGGAGCTACCAAATCCCCCCCACGATAATACAAAATGTGTAATTTTAAGTAAGGCAGATCTAATACCTTTGTTAGAGTGTCAGAACACCAAGTAGTGACCAGCCAACTGGCTTTTTTTTTTTAAAGGTGTCAGCTTTTCTGGGGCCATGGAATAAATGACCCGAGACCTACTGTATTTTTATTATTGTTGCCTGGGAGCTGCTGCTTTCTCATCTGCCCTCCACACCATTAAAAAAACTGGTTGATGGTGCCTGTTTCTTCTAGGGGCAGCACAGGGATGATAAGAATATAATTTCAAAAAAGCTGGGGCATTATGGGGTACTCCTTGCCAAAATAGTAAATAATAAATGAGTGGCTCCTGTCTCTAATTTATTACTAACTGTTTTGCTTTTAAAAAATTGTTTGGGTGCCCCGGTGCCCACTCGTTTACTCACACTATTAAAATAATTCCCTGCAGTCACTGTCAGCTCCCCAACCAGCACCCAGGAGCCGGCAACTTTTTGTTTTTAAAGTGGGTGCCCATCCAGGTCACCCACAGCATGCCAACTCGTTGTGGGCCGTGGGGTGGAGCCACAATGCCCCTGCGGCCCCAGCAATCACTCAGGCAGGACACGGCCATTTTTTTTTAGAGTGGATACCCTGGTGCCCCCTATTCGTTGGGGACTGTGGTGGAGACCCAAGGCCTCCAAAGAGCCTGCAGGCTCTCCAACCAGCACCCAGCATGGTGCTGTCAGAAGCTGGCTTCATCTCTTTACTCCCATCCAGACAAGAGCAGTTTTTATCTCTGCTCACGCCCGGGCTTGAGCAAAGTTGTGTTCCCTGCCCGGAAGACTGCAGGCAAGAAATAAAGTTGATATTGCAACACAAAAAGATGATGCAACTCAAAAAGACATAGCCATATGAAAATCAGTCTTGACCCTGTGCCTCATGGGAACAGTCCAGTGGCATAGTGAGCACGGGACAAACCCAGATCTGTGACTGGGGGTGAATGTTTGACAATGTTCAACATTCCGTCCATCATCTTTTTGTGTTGCATTTTCACCCTAAGTGGGACGGGTATGCCCAGACGTGGGTCCCGTGCTCACTACGCCACTGGAGTCAAGCTATCCTGGATGATGAGGGCTGAAAGCCCGAAACCAGTCCTAGGATGCTTGATTCCTGTCCAGGGAAGACATAGCCTGGCTGTTTGATCTGGACGGTTCCCATGAGGCACAGGGTCAAGACTGATTTGCATATGGCTATGTCTGAACTGGGGTGGCGTGGTGAGCAAAATAACGATGGATTAAACCCAGATCTGTGACTGGGGGTGAATGTTTGACAATGTTCAACATTCCGTCCATCATCTTTTTGTGTTGCAATAAAGTTGATATTCCCTGCTCGCACGCTCCCATGCAGGGAACATCAGAGTCTCTGGGATGGGGCACTGCCCACGTTCCCCACAAAACAAATTGGCCCTGGGGGATGACGTTACCAGGGCCTAAAACAGACCCTGGGAGGGGGCTGCGTGCCCCTCTCCCTATATAATTAAAAGCAGTGCTGGAAGATGGGATCTCCGGAGTCTAAAAATGATCAGCGATTGGAGAACTGCGAGCCACCTCCCAAAATAATAAATACAGGCCCTGCTGGATGGTGTGCCCGGGCATAAAAATGGCTTGGAAAGGAGCGCAGACCCCCACCCTGAAAAATATGAATGCTCGGACCCCTTGGGCTGTGGCCCACCTTGGGGTGCTCAATTTCAAAAAGGGCGGGAGTCTCCATTTTTTCCCCCTGTGTAATGGATTTGCGACGCTGTGAAAAAAGTTACAATTTTTGGCTCCGGCGCAGTATCCCTAAACTGCCCCTTTATGTTTTTTATATATTTTTTGCAGAACCGGGGATTGAGTTCCCATGTCCTAAAATGGGTGCCATCACATCTATGTTGATGTGGTGGCAGCTAATCAGATAATTTTTTTGATCTGTCAGATACATGGATCCTCCATGGCACGAAATATACATACATTTTGAACCTTATTTTTCTCAAAAACTACTGAACAGCCTTACACCAAATGAAAAAAGCAATCTCTCAGGACCGAGGTCTAATTTAAAAAAAAAAGGAAATAGTGCTTTATACTGCTCTGTGATTTTAAGCGATGTATATAACTTGGGTTGCTATTACTATATTTGATGGTACTCTGGTATGTCTTCTCTCAAACTGAAAGTCAGACCCTGTCCTTTACAGGTGCCTGACTACTTTGCTCCTCTCTGAATAAAGGGCCACTGAAGATGCCTGTAACAACTAAAGCATTGAAATATCACATACTGAAAACATGGAAATGTCTCATATAAGCACTTACTTGGAAGTTGTGTAGTAAGAAAAGGGTCTGTTCTTCTATTCTCTATATTAGGGCAGCGAATATCAGTGGTCATGAAGGGCGGGGAGTGCACCTGAGATCTTCGGAAAGCCGGCAGTAGCAAGGGCAGGGTGGGCACTGAGCGGTAGGCAGCCAGGGACCACGTACGGAGTTGGGACACTGTCCACCCTGCATGCTATATCTGGAAAAATTATTAGGGGTGCAGGCATCTATAAATGATGCTACAATTTAACCACTCTTTGAGCAATTTAGAGAGTGACATTACACTTTCAAGTGAATTATGGTGGTCTCTGGAGAGCAAGATCATGTCCTAGGAGAGGTGCAAGTGCAGAATGAGAAAGCAGAGTCTGAGGTACCCTCCATCATTGAGTAGGAGTCGGGGCCCTGGAATGGTAGTTCAATTACAAACTTGCATGTATACGGTATTTCGAAAGTGTGAACCAAGTGAAAAGGCAGCACAGTGGTGTATAGGGTCAAAGTTTAAAGCCAACAAGTAATAGGAGAGAAAGCTGGTTTGCGGACGGTTAATGCATTGTGATGCAGTGTTCTTTAAAGATGTCTTCAACGCTTTCCTAAAGTATAGCAGCAATGGTGCAGACTTGATGGATAAGGATATGTTCTTCCTGATCCTGGGTGCACAGATTGAAAAGGCGGCTGTCTTATTTTTCTTGTTTGCACTTCTTAGTCTGCAGTCGGATGGTGTCCTGGCTGTGGGTGTGCTGCGAACCACCAGAGATGGTGAACTTGTCTGCAAGATAAGCAGTGCTGTTATTTGTAATGATTTTATAAATGAAACATTTGGTTTTCAAGATGGAGCAGGCCAGCAATACGAGCCAATGGAGTTTCATCAGGATGGGGGTGACATGATCATATTTCTTCAAGATCTGGATGAGACGTGCTCCAGAGTATAGGGTGCCCCTAAGGAGTGCCAGTGTGGAATTTGTGAGGCCTTGGAGTAGGGCATTACCATCACCTAAGATGGCTGGAACATGATTTTCTTTAGACGAGAGAGCTGGTATCAGGCAGTCTTTGTTTTCAGCAATGTGTTCCTCCATGGTGAGGTTGCTGTCCAAGTGTTTTGCCATTAGGTGAGAGTTGGAGTTTGAAGGCATCAAGGTTGATGTCAATGAGTCAGATTTGTCCTGTATCCGGTTTGCTGCGTTTGGCAAATAACAGGAATTGTATCTTGGTTGGGTCAGCTTCAGGAATGAGCTGGACATCCAGGTTGGATAAAGTACAAAGCAGTGTTTGAGGTATTGGAGACCTGAAGCTGAGCAGACTTTCAAGTAGAGCTGTATGTCATCAGTAGATTGGTGAAACATGATGCTGTCATCTATAGGTAGAGCACCAAGCTTCTCCATGCAAAAGCTAAAGATGACAGGGTACTGTATGAACCTTGAGGACAGCAAACAGAATAATGATCTTTTGTGACTTGAAAGTGCCAATGTGAACAAACTGGTGTAGGTTGGAAAGGTAGGAGGAGAACCAGTGAAGGACATTGCTAGTGAATCCCATTCATGAATTGTGGGTGCACATGAGAATCACATTGTCTACAGTGTGGAAGGCAGAGGAGAGGTCAGGCAATATGCGGAGGCAGGGGTTATGCGATCAAGAGGGCATCATCTATGATGTATAAGGTGGTGGTCTCCATGCTTTAGAGTGATCTCAAGCCACATTGGTAGTCATGCAGGACATGTTTAGCACTGATGCGATCTTGGAATTGAACATAGACTGCTTTTTCAATAATCTTGCAGATGAATGGTAGGTGAGTAGGAGTGATGGGCTGGTAGGCCATCAAGGTCTATTGAAGAATTCTTTAGGAATCTGAGGATCTGGCCAGTTTTTGGGAGCTTCTGGGAAGATGTCTTGAGTGAGGCATTGACAATGGTAAGTAGAAGGAAGATGGCATGCTCAGAGAGATCTTTAATGAAGGCTAATGGTAAGGCATCATCTTCATAAGAAGTTGTTTTGAGAGAGTGGAGTATGTCTGCCAGATCTGGGAGGGATAGGACTTTGAAAGCTGATCACTGCAGGATTCTATGGCGGTGTGGGTGTGAGAGATTAAGCAGGCTTGGTCTCGTCAATGTGCTATCTCATCAACTATTTTGCTGAAAAGAGGTTGATGGCTTTACACTTTTCTGTGGAGTGAGAAATAGGTGAGTGTGACTGGGCTTTATTGTCTTGTCCAGTGTTCTGTTCTGTTGGTGGTTTCATTGATAGTTATAGTATCCTATGCTTTGGTTGAAGTGATGAACTGTCTGTTGCACAGATGGACTTCTGTATCAAGACGTACTCTTGAGTTCTGTTTTTATTCCATTTTCTTTCCTATCTTTGGATGGATCGCTTGTTATCAGCAAAGTCTTTACATTGCCAGGATGCTGAAGACTTTGTCTTGAATGTTATGTTTGGGGAATGGCTGTTGACATTGTTTTCTAAAACAAAATTCAAGTTGTTTAGAAGTATGTTGATGTGGGACGTGGAGTTGATGGAATGAGAGATAAGTTCAAGTATTAGGTTGTCAATAGAGAAGTCTTTGACGGAGCTGAAGGTTTTATCTTCTCTTTTGAGTTGACCATGGTTTGTTGATGGCACGCTGAGCAGGGACACAGTGATGGCACAGTGGTCATTCTACTCCAAGGGTATGGGTGGTTTGCATTGGATTGTTGGTGATGTTGAGAAGATGAGGTTGAGAATGTGGCCTTTGAAGTGTGTTGGCTGTGAGACGTTCAATACCATTTTGAGTGTATCAACAAGGTTGAAGAGGGTGTCTATTGTTTTGTTTTCTGAGCGTGTGTTGTTTGAGAGGTTGCAGTCACCAATGAGAGCGGGATGAATATGTCGGATGGACAACCTGGTTAGGAGTTCTGATAATTTATCAGTGTAGTCCTTGTTCTGCCCGGGTGGCCTTTAGATGAGAGGAAAGGTGGTGGTCTGAGATGCAGAGTGAAGGAAAGGCCATGTCAGGAGAGCCATGGAGATGAGTGTTTCTTGCTTGCCTAGGGAGCAGGACTTATGTATGACAGCGAGGCTGCCTCCCTTTTCATGTGCTCAATCCACACAATGGATGCTGTAGCCTGTGGGAAGACGGACGTCTAGAATGTGCGAATATGTTGGGTAGTACCATGTTTCTGTGATTGAAAGGCTGTCAACCTTGTTATAGTTGCTGTGTTCAAAATCATTTAAATGACTGGAAAGGGTGGGACCACATAAATCAGATCATAAGTGCAGGGGTTCAAAACTAGACCTCACTGATCACCCTTCCTGGAAAATTAGAGCAAGCACAGTGAGCTGCAATTACAGGGACATATGGTTAATACCACATCACAAAATATTGTGCAATAATATCCGAGTAAAACCTCCATCAATGTGAGGATGAACACTGCTTTCCCCACTGTGGTGTATGGACTGTGAGATGCTAGGTAATGTTTTGCACCAGCATACAGGTCTCACGTCAGTTTGGACCTTTTTTAAGTGTTTGAATGTGAACATTCTAAATGAGGATTTTGTGGATGCTTGATGGTGGCAGGTGTGCATAAAATCTCTCGCCTCCCTATCTACTTTATGCTGTATTGTCCTTCAACATTGCACTTTGGTGGACGAGGATGTGATCAAATTGAGGAGCATATACACCCCAACATGGGTGTGCAGTTTTCTGTTGTTGAGTAGCAATTAGCCTAGTAAGAGAGTTCATCTGGCCAGCTGATGCTTCCTTTCATTTCACAGTCTGCTAATTTGAAGCGTACTTCACCAAAGACAAGACTCTCATTGGAAAGTGTGCTATTTGGAAGTGAGATGGTATTGTTTGGAGGTGGGCCGAGGATTGCTAAGCCAGGCTAGAACACATAAGAAGTGTGCTATACAAGGCCTGCATTGCCGCACCACTGCCAGGTGGGTAGTGCACCTGGCACTTAAATGGTTTGAAAGTTTCCTTGCGGACAGAACTCAGCGAGTCCAACTTGAGTTGTTTACTTCTCAGACCTCGGCTGTAGATAAAGGGGTCACACAGGGTTCCATTTTAAGCCCCACTTTATTCAACATCTATGTATCTTCTCTGGCTTCCATTATTAGATCTTGTGGATTTGACACAGTCTCGTACGCGGACGATACACAACTGATAGTTACTATCGATACAGATCCCGCGTCAACCAGAAAAAAATTTAAAAAGTGCATGCTAAAGAGGGCGGCTTGGATGACAGCAAATGTTTTGCAGTTGAATACCACTAAAACTGAGATTTGCTGTTCGGGAAAGGAGAGGAGCTTTGGTCTACTGATTAGTTGCCTCCTGAACTGGGTGAATCACCCAGCCCGAAAAAAATGGGTGAAAAACGTAGGTGTTATTGTGGACGAGAAACTCTCCATGGAAGAACACGTGAAAAGCATTTCGGGCACCTGTTGCGGCCTAATGCGTATGCTCAGAAAATGTTTTCCTTGGCTTCCTCTTTCCGCAAGAAAGTTGCTCATACAGGCACTACTAGTAAGTAGACTAGATTACGGTAATTCCCTATTGGTAGGTATTAGGGAAGATCTGCTCTCTAGACTGCAGGTTGTGCAGTACACAGCTGCACGTCTGGCCCTCAATCGTCCCTTTCGATCACTTTCGGAACCTCTCCTGAGACTACTCCATTGGTTTCCCATTAGGCAAGGAGCAGTATTCAAGCTTCTGTGTCTGGTATTTAAAACTCTACAGGGGCATGGTCCGGCCTACCTCAGTAAAAAGTTAATACCTTATATTCCTTCCCGGCAACTCAGATCGAGCGATCAGCCCTAGGAGGATCAATAAAATCAGAATGGGAGGCCGTTCATTTTCGCATCTTGCTCCCTCCCACTGGAACAAGCTGCCAGACGACATTCGAGCTTGCCCCACCTTAGGGCAGTTTAAAAAAAAAAGTCATAAAACCTGGCTGTTCAGTCACTAATCAGTTGTCTCCCCTCTGCTCTTCTGATATTGTGGTGCCGAGAGATCCCCTTAGGAATGATTCGTTTTGCGCCTAACAAATGTTAATAATAAAAAAATAATAATAACTTGGAGGCAGATTGGAACACACAGAAGCATGTGTTGCAGTGCAAGTTGGAGGCAGGCTGGAGCCCATAAGAGTTACAGCTGCCATGACGAATCTCTTTTTTTCGCTCATCTCATTTTCTGGGTAGCGCACCTGCTGATACACATACAGAACATTTTTATGATATAATAAGTGTGGAAGACTGTGAACTTATAATGAAGCTTGATCCATGTTGCCGGATTGTCAATTTTTCAGGGCAAGTATACTCTCAGAAATTGAAAGGAAGTTTAACCTTAAGAGGATTGATAAAAGTCCTTGAGCATATGGAGGACAGTCGATCAAAATGCTGGGTTATTTTCAGGTATGTCTGGAGTTTCATGGAAGAATCACTGTGGGGAAAGTGTAGGTTTCAATCAAAAGGGACTGTATTTGGTATGGCCTCATCAAAAGGAATTGAGTATATTTTTGGATCTTAATGCTGGACCACAGGTTCAAGTGAGAGAAGTGTTTGAACTGAAGAGTATGTGTTCAGCATTTGAGTTCAGATTCCCAAATGAGGGGTGTCTTAAAAACAACATTTACCGCATGTTATGTTATCCGGAGTTTTGTAGAGGGCTCAGCTACTCAAGCAGAGTGTCTCAGCGCTGTCAGACCCAGCAAGGCACAGAACAAGGAAGTAGATGGAATTATTGGCCAAACAGCCAAGTTTTGAGATCTTTTCTGAATGACATACGCCTCAAAGATGGTGTTTAACTGGTTTCTAGCCAGCTAAGATTACCTTTAGGTGTGCAAGATGCTATGAAGATTAGACTCTGAAAAGCAGGGGTCATTGTTTCCACTGATGTATTGAAATGGTCTACGCCTATTGTTGTGAAAAAACGTTCTGGTGAAATAGGGATCTGTCGAACTCCTTACTATAACGCAGGAAGTGGCTGTTAAAAAATTTGCACTTTGGATAATTTCTGAACTGCTGTCTGTGTTGGAGAGAGCTAGTTATTTTACCGCCTTGGATCCATCCTTCGTTTCTCATCGGATGAGGCTAGAGGGAGGTTGGCAAGAATTCACATCTTTTAGAAGGCCGGTTGGGCCTTGGTTTTTCAAGAAGCCATGGCATCTGTGTTAGGGGATATGATTGGAGTTCGATTTGACTAAGAACTGATTTTTGGGAGAGCATAGGAAGAACAGAACAAATGCTATGGTTGTTGAATTTCTCAAAAGATAAGACATCCATGCTTGAACTCTCAGAGCTGAGTAGTGCTGTTTTGCTAAGGAGATCTCATACCTTGGTACTCAACTTCTCCGGTGGGTGGGTGGGGGGTTCATTCACACTAAGTTCCCCAAAAATCAAGAATGAGGGTATTATTATGACATTGGTAGACTTGGAGTGGGGCCGCCCGGCTCTGAGACCGCCAAAGCCGTAAGAAGCCGCCAACCCGATTATGACTTTTTTTGTCTCTGACGGGCAGTTCTTTGGCGGTCCCACAGCGGTTCCTGCAGTGCATGGATTGCAGGAGGTGGGGGTGCATGCACACAAGGGGACACTTCATGTGCCCCCCCTGCATGCATCCCATGGGGTAGAAGCAACCGAGGGCACTGTAGGGCCCCCTTTGTTCCCTCACTGCCACACTTTTCATGGCGGCCTCACCGCCATGAAAGCTTTGGTGGTGAGGAACCTCCTAATATGCTTGTCGGTGCTGGTGTGGCACCACTAGCATATTAGGGGACTCAGAACGCTGCAAGACTGCCAGGGATGCAAATCCCTGCCAGCAGCAGTGGTCTCATGTGGTTCGACCACCCTACTTGTAATACGTGGGTTTGACGGTCCATCAGAACACAAAACTCATAATAAGGCACCTACTCTCTTTTCTTTGCATGACAATTTTATAGCAGAATCATGAAGATGATAGCTGAAAAAGCCCAGGAAAGCATACTCTTCTGTGGAAGGGAGTGGAATTTATTTGGAGTGGTAAATGTGAAAAAACCTTTAGAGTCAGAAAGGAAGATTTGTAAGGACCAATCTCGAAAAGTGTTTGTTCCTGGAAGTGAGTGGACGGTTAGCACAGGTGCAAGTGCAAAGGTCTAGGTGCTAGGTTGGTCCAAAAACATGAATGTGGTCAAGAAACCACTGCATTTGCTTCAAGGGCGTTGAGAGGAGTCAAATTAATTATTCCATTGTGGGGAAGGAGGCTTTGGCAGTACATTGGGCCCTTAACAAGTTCAGAATGTTTATTTTTTTTAAGGGGTGAGGTTATGACAGTAAAAAGTGATCCCAGACTTTGGTGGATGTTAAACCCTATTTTATTGTGTGGAATTGTAGTTCAGAAGATACGAAGTTAGGGGCATATTTACTAGGACAGAGATAAACACAAAGCACGCTTATTTATTTATCGCTGTCTATCGCAGGAATGTATCGCCCTGCTAACGCGTTATTAACAACGCGTTACTCCAGGGCGATAATATTCCAGGGAAATGGGCCAACATCGCTGGAAAACCAGCGATGTTGCACCCAAAACGGAGATAGCCTTGGTGGTACGACCCTCTGGTCGTATCACCATAATCCACCTCCCAGGTTAGCTATGCCTTAGTCAGGAATTTAACAGACGTTAAATTCCTGCGTTAAAGCATAGTTAACGGGATTTAAAATATCGCTACCCCTCGTTGATGATATCACGAAGCTGGGGTAGAGATATTTTGACATGGTGTTTTGTTATTCACACCTCCTTTGCATTTCATTGGAGATGCAAAGCGAGGCGTGAACAAAATGGGAGCTGAATCAAGGAAACACGCGCTATCGTATCCTTGCAAATAATGTGATATAATTATCGCCGCTTTTCGCCCAACAACGGACGCTAAAGCGGCGAGAATTATATCTTCAGCCCTTGATGATATGCCCCTTAGTCTTTAGGGGTACAAAACTAATTCCTCCTAAAATTTTTATGAAAAAAATAAGTGAATTGGCATACGAAGGCCGTTTTAGGATTGTGAAGACTAATGAAATGTTGCAGCTAAATTATTGGTATCCTAGTTTAGATTTACAAGAACCAGAGAGTGCCTTAGTTATTGCATGAGTGATAACATTTTTAAAAGATTCTCAACACTTAGGCATTAGGGGAAACTTTCATTGTCAAAGTGGGAGGATGTTGCCGTGGAATTTGGAGGTCATTAGCTGGAGAGGTTGATACTCCATACATATTTATTGCTTATGACATGTTCTTGAGGCGGCCGAAGATACACTGGGTAAGTGATCTCAGTTTTAAAAGTGTTATATCCGTCTTCCAAGACATGTTTGCCACAGAGGAGTTTCCTAGGGCAATATTAATGGACAATGGGGTGCTGTTTTGTCTAAAGGAAACTATAACCTATTTAAGGAGTGCTCTACTGATCAAAAGAAAACTTCTCTCTTCCACCCTGAATGTAGTGGCATGGTTGGTAGGCACGTTCAAAAAAAGTGTACAATTCGAGCGGTACTCAAGGATGGACTGGAAGAATGAATTGCTCGAGGGTTGAATCATATAGACAATCTCCTTATCAGACCACTGGTAAAACCCCATTTGAATTACTCGGAGATCACAATCTGAATTGTATTTTTGATTAAGGGTAAATGGTGTGGCAGAAAGGTTGTGTGAATGTGACCACTGAAAAACAAAAAAAAGAAAGACACACTAAGTCTCCAGGATGACTGGAAAAGTATTTTGATATTAAGAAAGCTGAACTTGATTGTTTGGTTAAGGTAGGAGATTTGGTGGGCATCAAGGCTCTTACAGTGTGTAAAATGTTTTCTAAATTCACAAGGCCGCTCAAATTCAAGTAATTATTCAAGTGCACAGTTAACTTTTCAAATGGAAACGTATTGAACCTCAGTCACGTCTCAGTGTGTGAAGGAGAGCAAAATAACTCATGTTTAGAATATCCCCATGGACCAGACTGGATCTAGAAGCTTTCACATCAGTGGCTTGTGACTCCACAGTAACTGCATTCCACCCCAGAAGTGATTGGAGATGGCTAACAGCTCCAATGTATTTATTGGTCACTGCCGTCACCTCTGTAATGGGAAGATAGAAGTGTTGCAGTTGAGCAGCCACCACTGCAGCTCTTTTGGAGTTTCCTTCAAAACCTGGATGACATTAAACCCCTTTTCTTGATGCTGAGTCCACTAAGACTTTGGACGCCACTGCAGAGCCAGCATATGCACACTGGCGAGTCGGACAAGCGGGATACATGAGGCCAGGATGCCCTGAAGCCTAACAGCCGCTCTCACTGAGGTCCAGGGCTGAGGCTTAAATATCAGGATCATAGCCTGAATGTCCTACACTGGTTATGATGGAGGAAAAGCCCTGAACTGCTCATATGAAAGGAAGAATCAGGTGCAACTTAGGCTCGTTAATCGAAGACCCCAACAAAACCAGGTTGTCTGGAGCTGGTCTACAACTGTCTGTGGCAAGTACACCTTCAACAGTCAGTTGTCCAGGCAAGGAAAAACTGGTATACTCAACCTTTGAAGATGGGCATCTCCGCTGCCATCACTTTCTGGAACACCAGAAATACCAGAAACAGGGATTGATGTATTGAACACTTATGGGAGGGTAGTCAAATAACTCATCCCAGGTCTGTGCATGGTAGAGTTCCAGCAAACACAAGTTGAGTCTGACAGGAAGAACCATCTGTATGCAAGACTTCTCAAGTCCCACAAAGATTTCATGATCTGTTTGTTGGTTACTACCTTCTCTATAAAGTGGAAAAACTTTGCAAGACTCAAGTACAGAATTGTCCTGCTGAACTGATTTCCCTTTACTGAGTGAAGCAGAATCTGGAGAGTTCCTGGAGAAACCAAGATCGAATAGGACCATGTCAGACCTTGCAGCCTTCCTTGACAGATGAGACAGTCTAGAGAAGGGTAGCAGCAGACCTTCTGCAGTTACAGAAAGGCAACTACCAGGGACATGACCTTGTAGACGACCTAAGTATTAGACTCGAGTTACCACTAACATGTAGATCTCAATGTTGAAGGTGGGGAAGGGGAATAGGGATATCAGAGAAGGCACAAAGGAGAGAACATCATGTTGTAATCATACAGCTAGGCTCATGAAATACAGGCTCTCTCAGGTGTTTTGTAGTCTTTCACAAGAGACAGCTCTTTCATACTAAACAATAAAATACTACTATTACTCACTGCTCTTACATCTATTTGAATTAGACTAAACACACAACATATAAATGGCACAGTACCTTTATCTTACTAGACCCAGGGCAATCAACACAAGACTGATCCTGTTCCCAATGTATTATATGGAGTTCTTAAAGCTCCACAACTTGAGGCACCGAACAAAAAGAAAAGTTCACTCAGGATTTGTAAGTAATTCTGCAAAGGCTCAGGAGACAGTTGCTACAGCACTGGTGTACCTATGGAGTTTAATGGGCCTTGTTGGACTTGGCCCTTTTTGAAGGGTCATCCCTGAAATTTTTGCCTTCCTTCTGTATTTTATCTGACCTGTTGTTGGCTATTTTATGACTCTGGGCACTTTACCACTGCCGATCAGTGCTAAAGTGCATATGCTCTCCCTATGGTAAATTGATGTATGGATTAGTGATTCCATGATTGGCGGGTTTGGTTACTTGTCAGACCCTAGTACAGTGCACTGAGTGTGCCCAGGGATTGAAACCGAATGCTGCTGGTGGGCTTGCAGCACTGGTTGTGCCACCCACAGAAGCAGCCTATAAAAATGTGACTTAGGTCTGCCATCGCAGAGCCTGAGTGCAGTCTGGTACTCCAATGTTGACTGGGTAAGTGCACCCACTTGCCAGTCCCTAAACCTTCCCTTTTCTGCATATTAGTCACCCCTATGGTAGGCCCAAGGGCAGGGTGCATTGTAGGTAAAAGGTAGGACATGCCCTGATGTGTGTGGCATGTCCTAATAGCGAATTACAGCCATTTTTCTTCACTATTGCAAGGCTACCTGTTCCCCATTGGCCAGAATGGGCAGTTTGATTATAACATCTTATAATCCTAACTGACCCAGGGAACCAGGTAGAAATTCCAGTTTGGCATGCCTGAACTCAGAATGATAAAAGACTTATTTTAGTGAAGATGGTTTTAACATTCTGTGTTTGAAAATAGCACTCTTAGAAAGTAGATATTTTCTTGCCTAACTGTCCAAGCCTGCCTCTGCTAGGTTGTGTATTACTTGTCTGGAGTTTGAGTGATAGGGGCTGGGGGATTCCAGGAGACAGGGTGAGTCCGCACAGGGCTGAATAGAGCTATCTGCATGTAGATAGGTGGGAGGAGTTGCACCTGGGACCTGAATAGGGCTGTGTCTGCCTTCCACAATGCTAGCTTCACCTCCTGTGGTGCATCTGATGTCCCTGGCCCACACTGTTAAAGGAAAGAAGGAGTCTTGTCAACAAAGTGCTCCAGGACTGCACAGAACTGGTTTGGACTGGGTACAGGACCCTCTGCCTTCAGAGGACAAAGGATTTCTAATATAAAATAGGGGACCCGAACCCCAGAACTTTAGATCACTTTTGGGAAACAAGAAGAACCTTTGCTGAGGAGAGGAACCAGAGAAACTGAGGAGACTATTCCTAAGCTGAGTGCAGTATGGGGAGTTGGCCTGTAGTGGTTGTCTGACGGCCAAAGAATGGAGAAAGGACTTTGTGCTACCTTCAAATCAACTTGTGAAGGATCTCTAAGGGCTTGAGATAGAGCTTGCCTCCTGCTGAAGTCTCAGGTTCAACAGACTTCACCAACCAGCTCCCCTGCCTTCCCTTGCTGGGAATTGAAGTGCCTGCCTTCTGTTGATCGGGGCCTTCTGAGAGATTGTGTGTCGCTGGGAGCAGGAAGCGCGACTCAAGCGGAAGAAATGTGTCGCCGCCGCAGCCGTTGCATCACCGGAGAGGAGTGTCGCATCTCTGGAGAAGCGTGCTGCTGCCGCCATCGCATCACCCGAAGCACCTCGCATCACCGAAGAGTGTCACCGTTGCAGCAGACACCATCGCTTCACCGGAGAAGGGTGTCGCAGGGCCTGTCGCAGCTCAGAAGATTCGTTGAGTCGCCGCAAGGATGTCGGGCATGCACGCATCGTTGTTGCATCAAGAAGGCAATGCCATTTTGTTTCATTGCACCGGACCTTCATCGCATCACAGCGCTGCTGGTCGTATTGCCACGGAAGCGCAGTAAGAAACCGACGCAACACCTCCCCACGCGGAGATGAACCTACACACCCCTGCGCAGCAGTAGGGACCCGACGCATCACCGTTCTTGCGTGTAAGGAACCAACGCATCACCTCCCTGCAACACTTTCGTTGTATAGCGTTACTCATCCAAAGGTACATTGAACTCAAAGTGTCGCATTTCACATCTAAAGATAACAAAGCTATTTCTACCATTTTTAAAGTTCAGTATTGTGGATTTGTGTCGTTTGTGGTCTTGTGTTAAGTCTATATAAAAATACTTATTTTTATGCTACAAATTGTGTGGTGTCCATCTGTAGTGTTGGCACTGGGTTACTGTATGTGTTCACAAGTGCTTTTCACACTGCCTCTGAGATAAGCCTGCCTGCTTGTGCTAAGCTACCAAGGGGGTGAGCAGGGGTTATTTCAGGCGTGTACCCCATTACCCTTACTAGACGCAAGGGTCCCTATTTGGTCAAAGATACCTACCTCTGCCAACTAGAGACCTCCAAATCTAACAGGCCTCTTTAAATGACACAAAGGAAGGTGAATAGACCACACGAAAGTCAATGTAACATCTTGACCTCTTTCTTGATGGCTGCCAGCCAAGTATGTTCTTATCCCAAAAGGAAGTTATCTTGGACTGTGGAGTAGCGTCAGAGGAAGAGCAGGTTTGCAGCAAAAGAAGCTCTGGACCAGACAACTGTAAAAGTGTACATAGTACTACTCAGCAATCTGAACACTGTGTACTACTGAAGAACACTGTCAGTATAGAATTGAAATGGTTTCTTGCCATCAATTAGGAGGTTGACTGTTTTCTCCTGAGCCTTTAACCACAAACCTTAGCCTCCAATTCCGTCTCTTAACTGTTTCATCTTGACACTCAATTATATGCTGTTTCTTTGTTTTATGTAAAGCATAATAAAACAGAAAGACTGCAGCTGAGAAATAGAAAAATGTGAGATAAATCTTGGAGTTAACGTTACAAATATGAGTTTAACTTCATTGGCTACCTGGCCAGCTCTGTCCAATAGGGAACCAGCCATCACAAACGAGTGAAGCTTGGGAAGGAGGGAATATGAAGAGGGTAGCTGCCTGAGAGCAAGAGTGGATTGTCTTTGGGAGCTCAATATTCATTTAACAAGGGCTCCCAGATGGCAAACAGAGAGGTTGATTTCTCCCAGTTTCCTTAGACAGCTTGAGGACCTGGGGCACCATGAGTAGGACCTGTTTTGGTGGTGAGCCAAAGCTGCAACCAGAACATATATGCACTCATTTTCCAGTCAAGGATCAGAGTCTGCAGAGCCTAATAAGTTACAAGAACTATCTGATCAATCTGGTGAACGCTTCTAACCTCAGATTCCTCATTTTTAGAATATCCCTATGTGCCACACTGGATCCAGAAGGATTACTTCTAGCAATGCTCCTGTATTGCTCTGAGTTTACTCTACATCGCCCTGGAAAAGACAGAGCAGAACCACATATAAGCGCAACCCCTGCACAGTGATGTCCGTTCCCTTCTTTCGAATCCTTTCAACGCACACCTGGAGAACTGCTCCCAACTCTGTTGGTATTCTGACAAATCATAAAACCTTTTAACAATGTTCATAGTGTGCTAGAGAACGATGTGGCAACCAGAAACGACAGGATTAAAGCAGTGCTGTGACTGAAGTAAGCAGATGTCAGGCAGTTTCACACAAGGTCTGTACATGGTTCTTGAGTTCAGGCTACATGTGACAAGTGCCCTAATGCACCCTAATGATGTGAATGATTTAAACTAAACCGATAATCATCCAAAGCTAGAAGAGAAATTCTAGAGTGGGAATTGCTAGTAAATAGCTTTTTATTTTAGCAAATTTTTCAAAGAAATATTTCAAAGTTTTTGTTCATAATACAAAAGAGAGTTTAAACTTTTTAGACTTTAAAAGGAACACTTCTTCGCCCGCCTTTGTAGGACGCATGCGCGAGTGTGTAGTGCCGACAAGAACGCCACCGGTCCGTGCGGATGCTCGTTTCAGAAGTAAGTGTATCCATCCACTCCTTCCCGGCAACTTTGTATGCCTGTGCCCGCCCTGTGAGTGACATGTGCCTCGTTCTTCTTTAGTGCATCTCTAGACTGCCGCCATACGGGTGCCAATTATTTCCCCCACCTTGGACGAGCCCGGGCCCCGATTGATTTTCTTAACTTCTCGTGGTAAGCATTTGCTACACTAAGGAAATTGCTTTAACTCTAAACTCCGTAATGACCCCGTAATTTAAAGTTTCTCATTGCATTGGTTTTCCTAGTGATTCCGCAAATACGCTCTAGCCGAGCCCAGGCCCCGATTGAATTTTTGATTCCTCGTGGTAAGCATTGGCTACACCAAGGAAATTGCTTTAATTCTAAATCTCATAAAGGTCTTGCAATTTACAGTTCCTCTTTATTGGTCTTTCTAGTGACTTCGCAAAGGCGCCCTCCAAGCTTTGTTCGAAATTGGCCTTCCATATCTGCGGACACTTTGATTTACTGATTTCGATAATACGTCGAATGTTAATGTTTTTGCTAAATGAACCGCACTAAGCAAGCTCCAATAGTAATTTCGAACTATGTAAATTCGTTTTTCTTTTCATTACAGTATTGATTTACTCGACCTTGTTGATGCACAGTCCTCGAGGGTCTTCACGTTTCGAGGACCGGTAAGAAGTGTTCCTTCGACTATAGAAACAGCATATTTAATAAATCTCCCTGACAGTCCATTAATTCACTCAGTTTCTCCCCGCAGAGTGACGAGCGGCACTACTTTTATTCCCCCCCAGCCCCAAAACGAAGATTAGTCACACTAGGGGTGAGAAATCATATAGGATTCCTTTTTCAGCTATGCCAGCAAATCCCTAAACTCCGTTCTAAACAGAGCTTCTTATTCTTTAAGCAGGCATCCATTCCCTGCTCTGCAGCGTACTATTCTACGGGCACGTCCGAAGAGAGATCCTTCACATTGTGGAAAAGGTGAGTAAAGCTAGACACCGAACTAGTCGGCATGATCCAACTCTTGTCCTAAACTTGATAACACCTATCGGAAGTTTCAAGTCCACCCTTATGTTGTTCTTTTCTAGGCACAGATCGACCCCCCAAAAAACTTTGGTCCTTATTATACCTTCTAGATCATCAAATAAATTGGTAAGCCGCTGCGGGGACGCCCAAGTCGTTTGGCAACTCCCCCTGTTGTTATGTCCTGAATTTAATAGCTGTTCATTCCGTGTCACTTATTTTCTTTCTTTCACTGTTTTATTCTCCAACAGATATTTCATTAGGCCCTGAAGAGAATCCCCAACAACTTCAGTGGGATTCGAAACGCGTAGGCCCCGCCACATATTGGTCTATGAGAGCCGCCGGGGATCTAATGAATCAACCCTGCAGCTCCATGTTTTACATTACCAAGTAGTAATAATCCCAATGAGTTCAGATCATTTTGTTTGATATACAGGAATGTACCACGTAAAAAAACTGGTTATCTTAATACCACTGTAAAATATTTCCAGACCTTGGCTATTTTTCCCTTATTTCTCTGTATTTGTATTTGTATTTGTATCTGGGTTTTGTATCGCGCCAACTCACCGACAGGTCTCAAAGCGCTTCTGACCAAGTACAGCAACAAGAGAGAAGATGGAAGAGTGTGGAAATATTGACCTAACTACGGGGATGTAAACGCGTCTTTGAAAAGTAAGGTTTTCAGGGATTTCCTAAAGCGGAAAAGATTAGATTCTCTACGAAGCACCTCCGGTAGCTTGATGCAGATGGTAGGAGCTTGGACTGAAAAGGATCTGCCTCCTTTTGTTGCCAGTTTAAAACGTGGGCAGGTTAGCAGGAAGGAGTTGGAGGATCGCAGGGCGCGCTTAGGTTCATACATTTCAAGCCTATCTTTTATATAGGCTGGCGCCTGTCCATGAATTGCTTTATGGCAGATGCACATGCTCTTAAATTCGACTCTTTGCTTCATAGGGAGCCAATGTAGCCTATAAAGCAAGGGGGAGGCGTGGGCCGCCTGGGTACTCCGAATATCAAACGGGCTGCGTCGTTCAAGACGACCTGAAGACGTTTGATGGATTTTTTTGGGAGACCTAGGTATAACCCGTTACCGTAGTCAATTCTAGACACTATTGTAGCTGAAACAATGGTTCGAAGCATGTTCATTGAGAGTAGGGGGACGAGCTTACGTAGTAGCCTGATCAGGTTGGTACAGGAGCCAACCACAGCGGAGACTTGGTTGGTCATCGAGAGTTCCTGATCGATTTTCATACCGAGGCTCTTTACACTAGGGCACGGTTTAGGGGTGTGTCCAAGTTCTTGTGGCCAGAACAAATCGTTCCAGGGGGAAGAAGAGGTTGAAACTACAAGGACTTCCATTTTGTCTGGATTGATTTTTAATAGGTTGGACGACATCCAATTTACTGTGAATCGTAGTATATTTTGGGCCATGGACTGAGCCGACGTTGTGTTGTCGATACTCAGCAACAGCTGAGTGTCGTCGGCGTAGTTAAAAACTTTACAGCCCATGTTTGCCAGGGATTCTATCAGTGGCTGTAGGTATAGGTTAAATAAAAGTGGAGAGAGCGCAGACCCTTGCGGGACTCCACAAACTAAGGCGCCCACGTCGGAGACCTGATCTGCTAACTGGATCCTCTGCGTCCTACCTGATAGAAAGGCCGTTAGCCATTGGAGAGCTTGTTCTCCTATCCCGGACCTGGCTAGTCTGTCCAGGAGCAGTGCATGGCTGACAGTATCAAACGCAGCTGAAAGATCTAATAATATCAGGGCGCTTGGCTTTTTACTGTCAGCCATGCATCTGAGCTCATCCAGTACTGACAGCATTACTAGTTCCGTGCTATGGTGGGCACAAAAGCCAGCTTGCCGCTCCTGGAGAAGATGGTGAAATTCCAGAAGGGGTGTCAATGATTTTAACACATGCTGTTCTAGTACTTTTGATAAAAATGGCAGCTGGGAGATTGGCCTGTAGTTCTTCAGGCTAGTTGGATCTGCCCCAGGTTTTTTTATCAGGGGTCTGACGCGTGCCTCTTTAAAGATGGTTGGTAATGATCCAATAGCTAAAGAATAGTTTAGGAAGTCTAAGATCTGGTCCTCTAGAATCGGAATGGCTAGTCGAAAGATATCGGGCGGGCAGGGATCGGCGGGGGAACCGGACTTGGTGGATGCTACTAGTTGTCTAAGGGTGGTGGAGTCAATTTCAGGAAATCTAGTGATGATAGGGGTTGAGGGGGTTAAAGGGGGCAATGGCATGGTGTGTATAGTTGAACTATCTTTTTTGATATCTGACAGTACAGTCGCTACTTTTTCAAGAAAGTATCCTTGAAAAGTGTCACAATCAATCAATGTATCTGCCTTTTCCTCCTTCTTCCTTAGCTCTTTCAGTATTTGGAAGGTTTCTTTCTGGATGTTTGTGGCGTTGTTAATGCGTGTTTCATAATAGTCCTTCTTGGCTGAAACGATAAGCTTTTTATACAGTTGAAACGATATTCTGTATAATTCCCTATCAGTGTCCTTTTTAGATTTCCTCCAGCATCTTTCAAGATAGCGGAGCTTTCTTTTTTGGTCTCGTAGGCTTTGGGTGAACCAGGGAGCTCCTTTTTCTGCACCCTTTATTTTTTGTGTTTTTTCGGGGGCTACCTCATCAATTGATTGCCTAAGGGTGGTTATTTTCGTGACGTAGTTTAGGTCTAAGTCAGTACCATCTAATGGGATTATGGATTTCTGTTTACATTTGAACAGGGCTTTGGTCAGGGTTTCAGAATTGACTTTTTTCCATTGGCGCACTTTTTTAGTTTTTAGTGGGAGTTTAGTCTGGGAATTGTTTTGTGGTATATAATACAGGATTAGGTGGTGGTCCGACCAGACACAGGGTGTGATATTTGTGACGACCGCCTTTGGCATAGAAGACCAAATGAGATCGAGAATGTGGCCTTTTATGTGGGTTGGAGCTTCCACTAGTTGTACCAGTCCAAGAGAGGTCATGGAAGTTTGCAATTTCTGAGCTGATAAATCTATATCCCTTTTATCCCAGTGAACATTAAAATCACCAGTCACCAAGATGTTTTTGTAACGTGTGCATAGATCCGATATTATAGGGAAAAAGAGATCGTTGAACATTGGAGTACTTTGGGGTGGGCAATAGACTGTTAAGATGATAAAACAGGAATTGTTCATGGTGATTTTTATCCCCAGTAGATCAACGGCATTTATGGTCTCAGTTAGGATTTTGCTCACCATAAGCTGCTTTTTAAAAATCGTTGCTACACCACCGCCTCGAACCCCATCTGGTCGGTTATGCCAGACCATATCATACCCGCTAGGAAGGGCGGCTATGATGTCCGGGGAGGAGGTATCACTCAGCCAAGTTTCGGTGAGTGTCAGGATGTCGATGGTCTCGTCCTGTAAAAGGGTGAAAATTTCCAGCTGGTGTTTCTGTAGTGACCTAGTATTGAGGGTAGCTAACTTTAAAGGGGGTAAAAGGCTAGTATTCTTAGGGCTGGGGATATAGAGGATGTTATTTTCCTTGAGAGCGGCACATATGGTAGGAGACAGACTGTACCTGTCAGAGTTCAGTGCTAGGAGATCCTTTGTGGTATAGGTGATACATGTGCCAGAGTCCCTGAGCCCTGAGCCCGATCGTGCGCGGACGGGCGCAGACAGGCAGGACTCTGGCACGACTCCGGCGCAGGTCCGGCGCGTCCGCTGTTCGCGTCCGCAGCGCGGAGTCATCCCTGTCTGTGTTTATCACGCTTCCAATCGCGTCACCAGCCAAACCCGACCCAAGATGGCCGCCAAAACCGGAGCCCTGCCCACGGCATCAACACTCAGCCGAGAGCAGGTCCAGAGCAAAAAGGGAGGGGGTGAGAAGGGGTCTAAGGCGCTACTAAGCGCAGGGGGTCTCAGCGCACCTATTAATCTCAGGTGTGCTCAAAAGTGCAAAATACAAGTTCCGAATTAAAAGCAGTTTTAAAAACAAGAGGAAAGGCAGTAGACCTCCCGGCTTCCGCCTCAGGAGTGGGAAAGTGAGTGCTAAGTCAGAATTACCTGCACACTAACACACGTCCCATTTATCACGCTTCCAATCGCGTCACCAGCCCAACCCGACCCAAGATGGCCGCCAAAACCGGAGCCCTGCCCTCGGCGTCAACACTCAGCCGAGAGCAGGTCCGGAGCAAAAAGGGAGGGGGTGAGAAGGTGTCTAAGGCGCTACTAAGCGCAGGGGGTCTCAGCGCACCTATTAATCTCAGGGGTGCTCGAAAGTGCAAAATACAAGTTCCGAATTAAAAGCAGTTTTAAAAACAAGAGGAAAGGAAGGAGACCTCCCGGCTTCCGCCTCAGGAGGGGGAAAGTGAGTGCTAAGTCAGAATTACCTGCACACTAACACACGTCCCTTTTATCACGCTTCCAATCGCGTCACCAGCCCAACCCGACCCAAGATGGCCGCCAAAACCGGAGCCCTGCCCTCGGCGTCAACACTCAGCCGAGAGCAGGTCCGGAGCAAAAAGGGAGGGGGTGAGAAGGGGTCTAAGGCGCTACTAAGCGCAGGAGGTCTCAGCACACCTATTAATCTCAGGTGTGCTCGAAAGTGCAAAATACAAGTTCCGAATTAAAAGCAGTTTTAAAAACAAGAGGAAAGTAAGGAGACCTCCCGGCTTCCGCCTCAGGAGGGGGAAAGTGAGTGCTAAGTCAGAATTACCTGCACACTAACACACGTCCCTTTTATCACGCTTCCAATCGCGTCACCAGCCCAACCCGACCCAAGATGGCCACCAAAACCGGAGCCCTGCCCTCGGCGTCAACACTCAGCCGAGAGCAGGTCCGGAGCAAAAAGGGAGGGGGTGAGAAGGGGTCTAAGGCGCTACTAAGAGCAGGGGGTCTCAGCGCACCTATTAATCTCAGGTGTGCTCGAAAGTGCAAAATACAAGTTCTGAATTAAAAGCAGTTTTAAAAACAAGACGAAAGGAAGGAGACCTCCCGGCTTCCGCCTCAGAAGGGGGAAAGTGAGTGCTAAGTCAGAATGGTATATATATTGTACTATATTCTTTGTCCTTTTCTTTTGATTGCTTGATTGCGATACGGTTGGTTGTGATATGCGTGTAGCTTTGAATGAATGATTGATGTACAGTTATATTCAAATGTCCTATGTGCCTTTTTAAGAGAACTCTCTTTTGTATTATGAACAAAAACTTTGAAATATTTCTTTGAAAAATTTGCTAAAATAAAAATAAAAAGCTATTTACTAGCAATTCCCACTCTAGAATTTCTCTTCTAGCTTTGGATGATTATCGGTTTAGTTTAAATCATTCACATCAGTATTGGCATTTGTTTGTTTTATAATTATTAGGCTCAGCCTTACTGATTGGAGCCAGCCCTTAGTTGTTCCCTGCTAATGCACCCTAAGGCTTTTTGTAATGGTGAAGTTAAACTCCATATCATAAAACATAAGATACAGTGGTGGTTGAAGCATTGGTCCTGCTCCCCTTAAAGTTCAAGGGCAAGATTTCAGTCCCAATCATAAGGCAGCTCCTGTGAAACTTCCATTTCCCATTAAAAGTTTTCTGGTAAGTCGAAATCAAAATCTGGGCACTAGTGCAAGAAGGCCAATCAAAACTTAATTCCATCCTGCCACTCGAAGTTTAGTGAGTGTTAAGGCGCCATGATAAAGATCACATTCCCCGGATATTTCCTGGATCTGGCCCAATACCCTAATTTGTCCAACCATTCCCAGTTTCATAGGCTGCCATTGACTTCGCAGCCAAAAGCAGCCTTCAAAGAGGCCATGCTGCACAAATTTGATGTAATTTGGCTTAATCTAGAGCACCTTCTGGCTCCAAGGAGACACAGGGCCTCCGGTCAGATTTCCACCAGCTTAGCAGCTCCAGACGCCGCCTGACCCCTTTGAAACCGCTAACAGGGCCATACAGACTACTACTTCGGCACCATGGTCCACACGGTCCTCTTCTGTGCGGATGCTGACTCTTGTCAATGATCCGATCCACACACCAGAGACAGTGGTTGTTTAACCAGATTCCAATCCAAGGCCTCTGCCTCGATGTGAGCATCAGCAGAGAATTCATGCTCTTTTTTGCTCTGTTTCAAACCAGTGCAGGACACCACTGTCCCTATTGACACTGATGATGAGGAAGGGGAAAGATTGCTGCCCCTCATTATACTGATGATGCATTTTATCTTGGCTTACAAAATGCTAGAGGGAAATAAATATCTTGGAGGAAAGAGTATTGTTTGTGGTGGTGGTGGTTTGGCAGGAATCTGAGACACTATAATTGCAGTTGCCCATTCCTGACAGAAAATAAATGTTTTAACTGAAGTTATTCGGCCTGGGCCAGCTTCATCTGAGGCATTATTGTATTTGTATTTGTATTTGTAGGGGTATTTGTAAAGCGCGGCGTTCGCTCCGGAAGGAGCATCTTGGCGCTGAGAATCCTTGATGACCGGTCTGAGAACAGAGAGGGATTAGATGGCTGCTTTAGTGAGATCATCGGGGAGGCTGAAGATCCAAGTCTTCAGAACCTTTCTGAATGGTTTTTCTTGCGCTAGTTGCCTGAGGTGTTTGGGCAGATTGTTCCATGCTTTGGTGGCCAGGTGGCTTAAGGTTTTACCTCCCTTCGTCTTCAGATTATACTTTGCAGGCAGGATGAGGTTGTCCTGGGACGAACGGAGAGATCGCCTGGGGGTGTAGTGGGGAAAACGTCTGTGGAGGTATTTTGGACCGGAATTATTGAAAGCTCTGAAGGCGACGATTAGAATCTTGAATAAAATTCTCTTGTGGAGAGGTAGCCAGTGTAAGGATCGAAGGGCTGCGGAGATGGAAGCTCTGCGGGGCAGTTTGAGTACAAGTCGAGCAGCTGTATTGAGCACACTCTGAAGTTTCGCGAGTGTGGTTTAATTAAGTCCTTCCTGATACTGTTCTGGCTACAGGGTCCAAGGCATGCACTTGCTCGTCTGTCAGTCGCTCTACGGTTTCGGCAACACTGCCCGGCTTGACTCAGGCTTACTAAGCATTCTAATTCAGAGATATACACTTTTCAATTTTCCGTCTGTGAGGTCAATCAAACTTCCTTTCAGACCAATCCTCCACAAAGGGAATCAAGAATTGATGCTGATGGAAAAATGGTGTTTTCCTCAGCTAGTCTAGATCTATCAACATAGTTGGTCTTTTGTGTAGGTACAGCCACGTTTTATGAGATAGGGCCAGCAACATCTTGCTGGCTGTCTCAGAGGATCTCAGGGTCTCCTTGACTCCAACGATACAGGATGGTCAGGGGGAAGTTAAATATTTGCTCTAGATCAGCTTGGACACTACGGACTGCCTCAGCAGGGCTGGTGGTACCAGTGTTGTAGTACATAGGTATGCCTAGATGAGATCAACCAGGTTTCTGGAGCTGCATAGGCAGCCCTAAGGCATGCCCTTTATTAGCTCTAGGCTCTTCAGAGAAAAAAGATGTGGTGCTCAAATGGATCAAAGACAGTCACGCCACAGCACATTCTCAGAAGCTGTTAACACCAGATAAACAATACTCTCACCAAAACAGAAAATTCAGAGGCAGTTCCAGGGACCTGACTTACAAATAAAGCCAGCCCTCCCAACTTCTTCTACAACAGCTGACCCAGTCATTTCAGGACCACTCAAGTCAGCAAGGGAAACATTCTTCAAATGTTCCTTCTCTGACACAGCAGCTGTCAAGCTGCTTTAATTTACCCTTGCAGGTTCATGCCTGGTCAATTAGAGGCAGAATACAAAATGCCCTCACTGGCTGGAGACCCATCATATTTGGCAGAAGGGCCTTGCAGGTTGTAGAGGGAGCTATGCCCTAGTGTCTCTCTCTTCCCCCCCCCCCCTATTCCTTCTGCAACCGAGTGATTCTCTAGAGCTGTCCACAATCCTGATGCACAACATTAACCTTCTGTTGTTTAAGAATGCCACAGAGAGTAAAGATGCAATTGGTGCAATTTCCTTATTTTGAAGGAGGATGGGTACCTGAGCCTATTTTGGGCCTCCACCATCTGAACGCCTTTCTGAGAAAATACAGATTTGGTTCAAAATACACACTCTGGCTCAGATTCTGTCAGCTATGGATGCAGGGGACTTGATGGCGTCCTTAGCCTTGCAGGACATTATTTCCATACATATGTCCTTTAGCAGCACAGACATTAGCCAAGAACACTTTCAATTTACCCTTTGGCCTTACTTCAGCCCCACGGGCATTCAAGAAAGTGTTGACAGTGGTTGCTGCCCACCTCTTGAGATCAAAGAAAGCGTACTGCAGCATGCTACTGGTTGCTGAAGGAGGGCTCAATGTAGCCACATGTAGACCACCATGAGAAAAAGGCTTAACGCTCACCATCATTGGAGATTAACATCAACGAGCCAAAGTCTCACCTGAGCACCAGCAGATAATTCCATTTCTTGAGGGGATTCTGGATATGGTGTCATTTCCTCTGCCAAGACAGCAATATTCAAGCTGTTTCGGGACCAGTCCTGGGTTTTCTCAGAGGCGACTCTGTCTACTCAATACTTCTTATCCTGAATACCAAGTAGCACATGCAGGCACTCCAGTGGCCCTCACATCGCAACAGAAATAGCATCAGGGATGCCCCTCTGACTCTATTCAGATCCCAAAAGAGACTGTGCAAGATCTGCAGTGATAGATGCCAACTTGACCTGTGGCAGGCTGATATCTCTCCCTCACCCAGAGTTCAGTGGTAACAGGTACATCACTGCTGGTTTGAAGGTTGAGGAGTGAATTGGGGGTTTGGTATTACCTACAACCACCTTGGGCCTTAGACAATAGTTTGCACAAAATAAGGTGGTTGTGAGATATATATATTTGATTTATCTTTCCATACTTTCCACATTTTTCAAATATTTTTCACTGTATATCCATCGAGTTGAATGTGTTATGTTATGTTATGTTATATGTATATTTATTGCGCGCACAACTACTCAAGAATGTGGATTGTCCTTTTTTTATCCCACCAAATGTGAAAGTTTAAAAAACTTTTGTGTTCAATCATTACTAAAACAAATTTGAGGTCATGATTATTGAGTAAAATGTACCTCATGCACAAGTAAAGATGTGTTTAAATCTCACAATCACCTTACTTTGGTTTGAAGGATGAGGGCATCTGGAAGAGGTGGAGATCAGAGGCATTTGGTCTCTGGCGTCAGCCAGCTCAATATCAATCTTCTGGAGCTTCGGGTGATCTGTCATGCCCTAAAAGCCATTCTGCCGTACTTCAAAAGGAGATGGGTGTAGGTCCTCATCGACAACAACCACCACCATTTTTGTTACATCAATACACAGTACAGATTTAGATTCCTGGATCTGGTGCCAGGAGAAACTATGCCTCTGGAGGTGATTGGACCAGAACATATTCCTGATAGCCAACCACTTGGCAGTGTCCCTGAAAGTGAGGACAGATGTCGGTTAGCATCCCAAGGTGGTGCAGGGAGTCATCTATTAAATGAGATATGCCTGGGACACAGCTACTCACTAACTCGAATAATGTGGAGTGTCAACAATTCTGTGTGATGGAGTTTCCTCCAAGGCACTTGGTACTAGACACACTCAATCTGGAATAGGAGGACAGACTCATGTATCTTTCAACCACTACCTGTCCTTCCTCATTATTGAGGATGATAAAAACAGACTAGGCTCAGGCCATTTCCAACTCCCTGGAATGGGTCAGGAGAGTGTGGTACCTGAAGCTCCTAAGCTTGACTATTTCTCCTCCGATTAGGCTTCCCCTTCAGGGAGCCTTCTGTTGCGACAGCAGGGCAGGGTTCTACATCCAAGTCCTCACCTCCATGTCTGGAAATCGAGTGTTAGCAGGTGAATGAGTACAAACTACCGACTGAGATGGCTTGCCCAGTCTATTCTCCAGGACTTACTTATTGGAGGCCATTCTCCAGACTCCATACCTTTGGGAGGTATTGCCATGTATCTGAAAGTAGGGGACTCTGTAGTTAAAAGTTTCCATCACAAGTTACTTATCTTCTGTAATGCTCCTTCCAGTGGATAATATGTCTAACTGCAGATTCCATACTGCCCTTCCACTTCCCCTTTCTGTGGAGTGGCTTAATTATCATCTAAAACACTCCTCATTAGGTATTTCCACACTGTCTCAGAAAATGTGAGCTATGCTCAACATCTGAGGGCGCAAATGGATAAAGGCACAAGAAACTAATGTCAGTCCACAGGGTTAGCGCCTATATGTGGCCCCACTTTGTCACTTCCGAGACAATATGGAATCACTGTGAAGCTTATGGTGCCACGTACCCGCACGCATGAGAACTGATGTAAGAGTTCTCCATATCCAGTCTGGGGCCAAGAGCTATTCTAAAGATGAGGATACGGTGTATTCACCACAAGCATTACCACAGTTAAGGAGCTTGTTCATTGGTTTCAGGGTCGCATGGTGCCTAGAGTCAAGATCAAGATCAATATCTGATTTACTCATACAAAGTTCTCTCTATGGATGAAGCCTGATATTGACTGATAAGAGTCTTAGCAATTCCCAATAGGCATGCTGGGGCATCTAGAAGTGCATCTGGCACTGGTAGTTTGGTCATAAACGGTGGTTGCAAAAGTGGTAGAGTGGATTTGTACCTAGGGCTGGTTCTCAAGTGCAGGGAGTAGGACTGTGACCAAGGGCCACTTCACTGTGGGGACCAGTGAGAGGAAGAATGCCTTGTAGTGGTCTCCCCTGGTTTTCAGCTTTGTACTGAAAGCATCCAGGAAGTTGAACCATCCAGGAAGTAGCACAAGCAAAGCCTGTACTAGGTTAATGGGGAGTTGGGATGTCATATGTTCGAGTTGTCCACTCTGGAGTTCATCTTCCCTTAAGGAAAGGGAGCAAACATTTGGATACTGAGAAGGCTGCTGGTACTGGTTGACTGAAGTGCACAGTCGGGGGCTGGCCCTTTGAGAGTGGAATAATGGCACTCTCCTCCAAGATCTGAAGATGCAGGGATGATGGCAGAGTCTTGAACATCTGAGTAACCACTGGAACAACCTCTCAAAAAGACTACTGCTTGTGGTTGACCTGAGCAGATTACTCAGCGGCGACTAGTGCCTTTGCTTCTTTCTAGAACTCTAGTGTTTCAGGATAGGTCGTGACTTACACTAGGGGAGGGAGGCCTCTTCCCCCTTTTGAGACGAATCCTGGCACTTAGTGACTTTATTGCCTTTTCCATCAAATGCCCCTTGCACAAAGCTCCTCTGTAGAAAAGGATGAAGAGTATATAAAGACCTAGTCAGGCTGGGACTGCAACTAAAGGTCCCCAAAAGCTTGACTCTTCTCCCTGGTGCACCTCTCCAGAATCACTGGAGAGAACTGAGACTTGGTCCGCTAGCCCACTTGCTGGGAGACCTTATCAAAGTTTTGATGGAAAAGTCAGCAGTAGAAAATCCAGAGGAGACACGTGTCAAATCCCACAGTGCAAATGGCTTGGGACATTTACGACCTACAGGGAATCCGAGTCAACCCGATGGTGCAGTAGAGTCTCCAGAGGTGGGGCGAGTTTGGTTCCCAAAATGGACTCATTTTCTTATGGCTAATGCCTTCTTACTGGACCTTTCCAACCCAATCAGGCCAAGACAAGAGTCTACCATGGGGTGTAGGCCTGTTGGGGTCCAAGAGAAGGACCTGGATGGTCATGCCATATGTTGCCTTCACCTTTTCTCAAGTTACCAGTGACCAATGATGGTCCCTGCTACCTTACAGTTTAGATTACTATAATGCTCAGAGACCTTGTACCACAACAGCCAATCACTATTCCTTGTATTAAAATCTCACATCTCCTGCAGAGTAGATGCACCCTTACTCTTTGGAAACCCCATGCAGTTCTTCTGATACTACTGTACAGAGCACATATGTGAACCTGATGACTGCTCCCCAATAAGAGATGTAGAGGTTATAATGCTCGGCTACTGCAAATGGTTAGTGAAATAACACACATAGTAAAATATACCTAAGGTGAAAAAGGAGGATGGATGTCAGAGTATAGCAAAACTCTTTGAATGGGAAAGAGGGCATAATGAGTTGTATAATTTGAGAGAAACAGATTTCCCATCCACACAGTAAGGTGGAAAACATGGAACTGGTTCTAGTGTGCATACTATTGGCTAATGCCCGAAGGGGTGTGGTACAGGCCATCAAGGGCTGTTATAAAAGCAGGTTCGGATCAAACCACATGGTTGCATCGTAATCGCATGCTGATAGCGAGAATAACATTCTGAAAATATGAGTACTGAGAGTTGTGCACCAAGCATTATTTGTAGGAGCACCATACATTCATGCTACATTTTCTTTCACAATGTCATTTCTCACTGCTTCAGTGATCCCACCTGCAACCTAATATGCATCTGTTGATTCCAGTCTGCTCCATTTTTACTATCACTGGACCCCAAACCTGCCATTCAGCTGGAACCTAGGCCGATTCATCATCACCAAAAGCCGCTGTGTAGCCTTTGTCACAGAAGAGGCTCAAGCCCTACCATGTTGCTAAGGTCACATGGCCTGATAAGCATATCAAAAGAAGGGCCCATAGAGCATTCCAAGGTAGTGTGGAGTACAACAGGACCCGTAGTAATTAAGAAAAGAGTCACGTGTTGGCGTGACTAAACCAATCTTTGCATAGGTGCAGGAAAACAAATAATGTTATTTTTAGTTGATGATTTAGTGCACTCATTTGCTGTGAAGTATTGGTTACAGAACTGACTTGTGCAATTGTTGCTACCAACTCTATCCTGCATGTGCCATCCACTGTTGTTACACCACCATACATACAACACAGATGCTCCGAGTCACTAAGAGAGGCACATATCTCACACCAACATGGGAGGGAGCTCCCCCGCCCTTGGAAAGCACTTACTGTAACACCTGTTCTTTTCTATTTCTTGGCTCAGTTCAAGTTGGCAGTAAGTACAAACCCCTACAGCTCATCCACTTTCAAGTTAGCATTCAATAACCTGCAACATATTATGAAGGTTTTGTTGAGATTTCAGACTCATGTGTAGGCAAATGCTGTGTTGCACATGGGAGAGCCTAAACAATGCATTGAAGTGGGAGGCATCCCAACATTTATTTCGAAGGCCTATGTGCTGCAAGATCTAGAGATTCTGACTGAAGAAATCCTAGCCCTTATATATGTATTCCTGTACTCAGATAGACAAAAGGTTACACGATTATACATTGCCTGCACCAGCTAGCCAGCAGTGAATCCCAAGCTGAGTAGTTCCTGGCATAAAGATAATTTGAATCAGTACCCGAATCTGCAGTGTTCACAACATCCTGTCCATGACTGCTGCATTTATGCACCAGGCATCAATGTCACAAAGTATTTCATCACTCTGTCTGATAGTACCAAGTTGGTACTGATTCGCCTGCCAGGCATAGTAGCCCAGATGATGTCTGCCGATGGGAAGTGCCAACATTTGAAGCGTGCCATCTGAACATAGTAGACTTCTTCATGCCAGAGCCAGCCATGAAGAATCTATAGAATACCCCTGTTGGCAGTGACTGCTGATGGGATAAGGGACAAACCCAAGACATGGGTGGGTGGTAACGAGTGCAACATAGAAGCCATACCACTTGGCACGCACAAAAAGGGATCCTCTACAACTGGCAACAGCAACATCATTAAAGTTCCAAGCCAACCAGTCACCTGACACATTCCCAAGAAGATGGGATCAAGTATATTAAGTTATGACTGCTTTAAAGGGTACTTCTTATGAAGAGGAGAAGAATTTTGTATTTTGAAGTGCAAGCTGAAAGAAGTGCATGTCTGCTCAACAAGGGAGAAGAGGTCATAGATCAATACATTTCTAGTATGCCCTACTGCCACATTCACTGCAAATCTTAGAACAAAGCTAAACATCATGTGCGCAGAAAGTTTTTATCATCCTAGATGGGCTCTACAGAAGCATAGAATCACATCCCAATAAGTCATATGACCACTTTGAGTGGTTAAGTGAGAATATATCTGCAGATATGACCCACAACAAGGAGCTACTGCAAATAGCCTCCAGCAGGCAGCATTGATCCACATCTGAAGTGGTCAGTATTTTTGTGCAGCAAGTTCTCTACAGTGCCTTTAAATACGTTATGCTCCAAATCTGGCTTGAGAAATGGCAAAACACTTTTACTTATGTCATACCCTAGACTGAAAGAATAAGAGGGCTGCCCGATTTCCCAGAAACATAAGCTGCCAACAACCAGCAGAATGATGCCTGACCTGCTACAGCATGGTGATGAATCTCTTTGTAAGATAATAGGATAACTTTAACGCAGGATGAGCCCTTACTGGACACCCCACTCTCACCCTTGCCACAAGATCGCACCTGAGCAGCCCAGAAACACTAAGGCCCAGATGCATCAAGGTAAAATCCGCTCGCAAAGGCCTTTGCGACCGGTATTTTTGCATTTGGGATGCATCATCCCAAATGCAAAAAATCGCAAATTAAGAAATCGCAAAATTGCGATTACTTGCATTTAAGGAATCTCAAATTGAGATTCCTTAAATGCAATGCATTAAAGTTAAAAAAAATAGCGATTTCGCTAATAGGGCTTGCAAATTACCATGAAGTTGAACATCATGGTAATTTGCAAAAACTTAGAAAAATGCACTAAAGTGCATTTTTCAAAGTTTCATGTTGCGCACACACATGTCCTAAGGGCATGTGTGTGCACAACATATGTGCAGAGATCAATTTCAGGGGTGCAACAGGGTGTCCTTTGGACACCCCTGCACCCTTGAAATCGCATTCTCAATTTGCGATTCGCTAATTGCGATTCGCAAATTGAGAATGTCTTCCCATTCAGGAATGAATAGGGAGGTATTCTTTAATTGCGACTCGCAATTTGCGAGTCGCAATTAAGGAATTTTAAGAAATCGCTATTTTTTTTGTGATTTCTTCATGCATCGTATTTTGCTATTCCTTAATAGCGAATCGTTATTGTTTGCTATTAAGGAATAGCAAAATAGGTTCTTGATGCATCTGGGGGTAAATGGGCTATAGAGATTTCAGAAAGAAGACCCTGTCAAACAGGCACTTTACTCAACTAAAACTGGAGAAGGAAGTCATGTCATAAATTGGTGCCCAATCCGTACAAATCCAACAAAGGTGATATAGATATTCAAATTCCACTATTCATCAGTGCTGCTGGGGAATGACAAAGAGTATGAGAAGCAGAACCTGGGATTTGAAGAACAGCTCTATGAGGAAGGTAGAGGATGGAAGTAGAAGACTGCTGCTGCCCCATGCCAGCCAGCAACTGATAAATGCACCGGTCACAACCCAAGGGGCAAGTGACGGCCGAAGCTGATGTCCCATCAGAGCTAAAAGAGCATCCATGCATAGCCAACCTAAAAGCCAGCTCCCATGTCACCACCATGTACATGCCAATGTAAAAGCAGTACCAGAGTCATTTCCCATAGAACCAATGGAAAGATCTGGCATCCAAGGCACAGGAGAAATCTTGTCTACACTTGGGGTATGGGAATCACAACATCAAGCTAAATCACAGACACCAAGCATGATGTAAACACATTAGAACCAGCACTAGCCAAACGTGCTGGAAAATGGCTAGTCCAGACAACCTTTGTAAATTAGAAATGCCATAAGACATAGAAAGAAAAAGTAATACAAGCCAGAAGACATTTGATTACAATTCCTGCACAGAGTGTCAGGTGATGATATGTAATGTCTCGGTGATTGAAGTTTATTTCAGGACAGCAGCCAGTAGGAAGCATCAGGCCAAAGACCCAACCAGGATATGTCCTGGTTAAAAGGCCCCAAAGCCCACAGGGGCCGGGCACCATTTACCCATCAGTGCATTAGGCATCGATGTCACTAAGTATTTCATCACTCTGTCTTGTAGTACCAAGTTGGTACTGATTTGCCTGCCAGGCATAGTAGCCCAGATGATGTCTGCCGATGGGAAGTGCCAACATTTGAAGCTTGACATCTGAACTTTGTGGACTTCTTTATGCCTGAGCCAGCCACGAAGAACCTATAGAATACCCCTGTGGGCTGATGTGTTTTCTTCTGAAAAAGCACCATATTTTTCAGCGAATGGTTCAGGCAAGGACATACATAGGGCATGCAGATCTAAAAGCTATAAGATCAAAAAGGAGTCTTGCGGTCCATGATCTTTCCAATAGTGTTGACCTCCAGGAAAAATAAGGAGATGCGAATGTGCATAGATCGCCATAATCAAAAGAGCAGAACAATACTAGGCAGAACATAACGCCTTGGGTTATGATGCGCTTAATAGCCTTGACAATGCCTCTATTCTCCATAATGGATCTGTCAAGTGGCACTTATAAAGTTCCCGTGGGGGAGAAAACTAAAAAAAGAGGATGTTCAAGCTTTGTTAAGTTCAAAGGGATGAAACATGGCCTTTTAGCAACCCTGTCAATGCTCAAAAGCCTCATAAAGATTACAGTAAGAAACATTAATCTACTTAGAGTATAAGGGTATGTTGAGGGTATCAGTTTCTTTCGAAAGACAGTAAAAGAAGATAAGCAATATATATATAGAACCTATTCTATCTTCTGCAAGAGAAAAGACATTCCTGCTGCTTCAGTATCTTACATACATGTAACATATCTCTGTAAGGGACCAAAGTAAACCCAGCAGATGCTCTATGCATCTGACTTAGGCCTATCACCTTGGAAAACTTACACTGTTCCTGGCGATTCTTGAGATATTAGCAATATTTTGTGGCAAGGTTTGTTTAGATTAGCTGGCCCAATACACAACTGACAAGTGGTACATCACCAGCAATTAAAAATATACAGAGCCATGACCCACCAGAGAAACCTTATTTAAAGAATCTTAACCCATTTGGATACTGATAGACTCAAGTCTGTGAGGATACTTTTAGAACACCAACAGACTAGCTACATCAGGTAGCCTATCCAAGCCACACATATATCTAAAAGAATCCGTGAGACTTTTGGAACCCTACATCCAATAACCACGTATCAACTAGCATTAATAAATGGATGCCCATCAGACCCTGTGGTTTCTATAAATGCACCATGTGCAATATATGTCAATTTGCCATGGACAAGAAAAAGACATTTTCTTACAACACCAACGAACCCACGAAATCAGGCACTTTATCAACTGTAATTCAAAGTTGGTAGTTTACTGCATCATATGTCACTGCGGGTTGATCTATGTGGGGAGTACCATCCGTCCCCTCAAGGAAAGACTGCAGGAACATATTAGAGCTATCCGCAATAATGATGCCAGATACCCACTAGCAGCACACTACAATAAGGAGCATTCGGAACTGGAGGTATTGGGCATCCGTTTTCATGGCATTGATATGATCAAACCTGACCCAAGAGGAGGAGATAACACTCTTACCCTCCGCAAATTAGAATCACAATGGCTGATTAAATTACGTGCAGTAGACTTAGGGCTGAACACAGATAGGGACCTTTATGTATTCCTCAAGGATTAATTGTATCTGTCATATGTCTCTGTATATTATGAAATTTAACTGCGTTCTTTGTGTTTTCTACATATGATGAATTTCATAGTGACATGCAGTGCATGTATGTTTCCTCTTTGTATGCACTGTTTTCCTGATGTAAAATCATATACAAGAATTTACAAGGATGTATATATGTGGATATGCTGAATCCTTTATCCTCAATCTTAATCGAATTTTTTCGCAATCTTTCTTCCGTTTAAAAATTTTATTTTCAACTGCCATCAAGGGTTTTTGATACATTGGTAGACTGTTCTATTTTGACAGGGGGTTTAGTACTGTTACCCCGAAGTACTACCTCTCTTCCGCACACAGCACGCTATGGCCCCATAGGCTTGGAATTTTATACACAGGGACGCTATATAATTTATCAAACTAGTTTATATTGGGACTCATACTCTTTTAATTCCAAAATAGCTGTACAACAGAAGGCCGATGACACAACAACAGTAATAGTTTGTCATGTCAGAAGTACCAGTCTGGCATTCCCCGTTCGCAGGCATTAGTTTGCATGCAGAAACGAACTGAACATATTGTGATACCTGCATTCCTACCTAAAACGGGTCCGTAATTTTCACTACCGCGTATATAGAGGTCTTTACTTTTAAATTCATATTTTTTGTAAAACTTATCTGCTCGAGTCCTAACACCAAAGGTTCGTTTCTGTGGACCGGCATGTAATACTATGGTCCAAGTACCTTGCTAAGATGGCCGCCACATTTCCATGTAGCCAGTCGCATCTGATAGGATGGTCGCTCATTTCAGTTTTTCCCGCGATAACTCCCTCTCGGCGTCCCTTTAAATATTGAACGCGGGGTCGCGTCAATTTCAGTGCCTTGCAGTGGAGACTCGGCGCCCGGAAACAACATTAATAAGGTAAAAGATAGAGCTTTGATATGTGTGTCACTTTGCCAGACATGCATCATTGTCTATATTCTTTTGACTCGGACAGTTAGTTGTCTTTCCGTTTTTTTCACTTTGTTTCACTTTTATTTTTCTCGTCAGCTTAACATATCATGTAACATTTATTGTACCAGGACACGATTAGGGCTGTGTGCGCTCGGCATTTTTTGAATATGTGTTTTAATCCAGAGCACACTGACATGTTCATGTGCCCTTCGTTATTTTAACTATTTGGGAAATACTAAATATATCACTAAGTTTGGTCTGCCTGTGTGTTTTCCTTGGGTCTCTTTTCATGGAATCCCTCGTGGCTAGCAAGGAACAGGTCATGTGGGGCACACAGTGTGTGCAAACGTTTTTTTGGTATATTTCACCACCTACTACTGGTTCCTCAAGGGTCAATATTAACTCCGACCCCATCTATCAATGTACACTGGGCTTTTCGCTAACAGATTTTTTATTACAACGCTGACATGCAGGGCATATAGACTCTGGATATATCAGTCTTTTTTCTTTTTGCTGTTTCAGACTTATCAAGGTCTTTAAGAATTTCTCATCTAACAAGATAAGACATATCTCCACGCAGCGAGACGCACCCTCATAACAAGTGAGTGATTAGTAATCAAGTCTCTCTTTTGGAATTTTTCCAATTTGCGCAATTCCTTGGATATGCTACAAGGAATTACTAATACATAACCATTGTTCCCACTGTAGGACTTTTGTCTCTTGGAGCTGGATGGGTATCTTTCAGTTATAAGGAGCACAGTTAACATACGGATACAAATAGCCTTATTTATATGCTGACAAACCTATACACTCCTTATGTGTTCCCACTGCTGCACCCATAACTATAATTAATGTGTCCATCTTTTGTCTATGTTATAGGACTTACCTAAACCAGTTCGGTCCGTTCAATGATCCATGAGGGACTAAACTAGATCTGCGTTACTTAAAGGGAATCTACTTGCTCAATAGCTCGCTGTGACCAAAATTTCCAATAGGTAGGGTAATCTTTTTAATTAGGCCGCAATCCTGCTTACATTTAAACACCTTAATCCCAATAATTGTATAACATATGCTGTACTCCATCCTTATTAGGTTTCGTACAAAACGCCTCATTCCCATATCCTCTTGAGTACTAACCAGTCTGATGCCAGAACAGCACAGGACCATAACAGCATAAGACCAGAACAAGATAGGTAGGTCTTTGTCTTACTATAGTTGCATCTTGTGTATTCATAGCTTAACATTTGTTGCAGAATACTGTGTTAATTTTGAACATGGTTAAGTGGAGAGTGAAAAAGCAATAATATCTGGATACCACTCAGACATTAGACAACTTCAATATACTGGAGCCGCGAAGCCTCTAACACACTAAGTCTATACATGCTGTGTTATGATATTACAGCCTCGTAGCATGAAATTATATGTATATATTTCTTTGACAAATTTCTGACATGTTTCCATCTCTTTGTGATCAGCCCACAGGCAACATATTAATGTCCCTGTTTTTAGTGGTTTTCTAGGGATGTTAATATTAATGTATATATACGGGATTATATGTATGAGACCATGTAAATAGGCCAAATGTATCTATCTAGGGATTTTGTATATATTTAGTGTATATATATTTTATGAGATACTTATTGCAACTTTTATATTTCCAGCCTTGAAAAAGCCCTGGAGAGGGCGAAACACGTGTCGGCAATGATAAGCTGGGAATCTTTTAACCTATTTGAATAATAAAGAACGTTAAGAACAAGATTCGGTTTTGGATCCATATTTTACATTGACATCGAACCATTGAATAATGTTGGTGCAATAACCTCGGAAATGAATACATTCATGTTCATAGATTAATGGACTGTTAAGAGGGTGCTTGTGCAATTTGGTTTTTCTTTCTTGATCCAAGCCACACATATATCTAAAAGAATCCGTGAGACTTTTGGGGTGAATTGTTAGCTTCAAGACTGAGGGCACTCTACATTATAAAGGGGATGTAACTCATCCACGCGATAGCCAACCAACTGAAGGTGTTCGAGATTCTAGGCATCTTTTCACTTGCCTACTGTAATGTTTCCATCTTAGAGCCACTACTTCCTGCCAACACATATGAGGGATCAAAGCCTTTCAGAGGTGTTAAACATGAAGAAGACAGGGAAACTTGACATCTGTCAGCTGTGCTCGCCTAGAGCCCTGCAATATTCTCCCAGCTTGGGATCATGCTGCATACTTTCTCAAATTCCAAGACTTCATACTCCCTTTGTAGTTCAGATGGAAGGAGCTCAGTACACTCCATGATGACAAAGAACATCCAGGTTTTGACAAGAGCTTCAACCTGGTTTGACAATGGCTCTAGGGGCCTCGCCTATCAACAGGACTGACAATAAAATCCCCGTCCAGCAATGACAGCGTTTGGGGTAGTTCCCTACTTCCTCCTCTATTGTTTATTCACTGCAGGGGCTCTATGTGGCAGGAACAAAGAAGTATACAAGGGGGCCCAGAAAGGTCAGTTAAACATCTGCACTCATTCTTCATGTACCACAACGTTTCTTAAAAACACAAAACCTAGACCTGGTGTAATGAAACAGGAAAAAACAAAACTGCCCTCTAACCTTCTCACAACTTCAGATGAAAGCTTGTTAATAACATGTTATTGATTTGCTATTTTAAAAATGCTGAAGACTAATGCATGCATGCATACATACATATACCATATATTCAGGACAAAAGTCTGACTTGACACATAATGCAGTGTGACATAAAAAAACAACAAATAGCTCCAACCAATCATTTGATCAAAGATCCAAATTACAGGATACTTGATCCAAAGAGCAGACAAAATGCATTGTTGTGAGTGCTTTATGGGATGTTACACCAAGTGTAACAGAGTGAAATCCTAATTACAGAATTTGACTCTGTTACAGTAAATGTAGAATCGCAGAACGCAGCCATTAATCAAAGAAAGGTTTCTTTTTTAAATGCATATTTCTGGATCATGCCCATGGGTGCAGAAGCGGATTAAGATAATTTTAACCACATCCGCGCTAGTTGAATTCCCCTCCTGTGCTGCCATTCCATAAATCCCATTATTCATGAGGAGCTGGGCTCGTCATCAGTGTGCGAGGAGGCTACACCATGACGAGCCCAGCTCGTCATGAGCCTGGAAGGGGTTAAGGGTTCCAGAGGTAGAGAACCTGGACTTATTAAGAGCTGGTCCTCCAAAGATGTCAGTTTTGAGATGACTGGGAGTGAAAACTTGGCGACTCAAGGTGTGGGTCACTTGCAACAAACCTTTCTGCCTAATGGGGTGTCCTTTTGTTCTCCTTTGTAGCCCAATTGTAAGTACCTGTCTAAACTGATGTACCAGAGTGGTAGAGCAGAGCAAAGAGAGCTATTTTTGTCCGGTGCACCATCCATCAAGGACCGGTTAAAATAAGAGGAAAAAGCATATAACTGTACTCTTGGTATTGCAACATGCAACTCATTGTCACTCCGTGTTCAGCCCAGAGGACACCTCTATCTTGCTATTGGTATTAAGCCCAGGACACTTCCAGATTTTCCACGTTATCAGGCCCACATGGCACCTCTACAAAGCTCTTGGTATACAGCTCCTGAAAGCTTCAGCGAGAGATCCTGTGGGAGACAGACAAGCTAAAGGTTTTTCTACCTATTTACTTAAGTGAGTCGCAGAACCCCAAGAAATACTTCCAGCAAAGATTACCTTCAGAGGTAGACAAAAAATCTGAGCGCTCAATCTGAGGGAGAGGTGCAGGAATTCACCTCTACAGATCTGGTGACTATCAACAATGCGCAAAAAACAGTGTCAGTTGGAAGGGATCTGAACCCCTAAATTCTACACTTTAGTCCAGGCTTTTGCAACATTAGGTGGGGGTCCAGAAGGCTGAGCAAGGCAAGAGGCAACTTGTAGAGTAAAAACCAAAAACATTTTGGGACTATAGAAAACAAAAATGTAAACTGCATTTGTTTCATGAGACAAAGAAAAAGGAATAATCAGTTGGAAGAAGAGTTGTGAGAGAAGCAAGTGAATATGGGGACTGGTTGTTAGATTTGATGGGTGTGTGTATGCACGTATGCCTTTACTGATGAGACCTGAGCCACATAATCATTGTGTTTGATAAACCTCCCACACACAGAAATAAAGGCATCCAGAATACATAAAAAAATAATTTACTTCTAAGTTGTTGTCAGTCTTATGAATATTTGGTGCTTTCATTTTAGGCTGGATTCATAGGCAATAAATGGGCACACTAATCCATGTTCACGATGGCCTGAATCTGTGGCTGAATTGAATCAGTATGTGCATGCAGCACTGCAAGTTCACTCAAGCTGGTAGCGATCAGTACTTCTTGATGAAGTAGTGTAGTATCTGGTTTGTTAATTATAGTAGCTGAATTGTCTTGATGCATTTCAGTCACATCTGTTGGAACAACCATCAGATTTTGAAAATTACAATCTTTAGAAAGAGGCGGCAAGTGTTCGGATAGTGTTGATGATCGATCATAATCCTCAGTTCGATGTTCTTTTTTGTCAACGTCATCGCTCTTAGATGAGCAAACCACAAGGAACGATTTCCATGGTGTCTTCTTGTCATGGATCTACAATACAAAAAGTAATTTTTATTGCATAATTGGGTAGAACAATTTCAATACACCACGAAAAAAGCTGAGGATCGTTTGCCTGTACTGTTATGAACACGAAAAAGTAAAAGATCTGATGAAAGTGGCTTACTTCAACATCCAACCCAAACTGTGTTCCTTTAAACTTCTTTCTATAAAAGAAGCAATTGAGCTAAAAATGACAAGCAGCATTACTGGATCACCGGCATACCTATAGCTCCCAAACCCCTCAAAATATTATCAAGTACATCCTTGATGCTATGTTGACAAATACTGACAAGTGTGTTAATTAATGAATCCCTATAATTTGGAGAATTCTCCAGGGAACTAAAAATGTGTTACATCAAACGAATCCTGAAGAAGCAGGGACTAAAACCTAAACTAATCATAGCCCAATATCGAATGAGTAAATTTGAGACAATTTAATTGAAAAAGCAGCATTCATTCAGATCTCATATTTCCTCCACCAGACAACCTCCTCTCTGATTAGCAATCAGGTTTCAGGCCTAATAAAAGCACCGAATCAACACTATGTGCAAATTGGGATGATATCATGAACACGGTAGTTTCAGAGTAAGGTGCTAAAATGGATACAGTCCTAGCTGATACACAGAAAACAAATTGTGTCGATCTCCATACCGGTCACCTCCATTCTTGGAGATGGGAAACGTTTATCCAACGTCAAGGAAGACACCGCTCTTTTTCAACGTATATATGGTTCACTTTATACATGGTTCAACCTCCTGAACTTATAAACTTTTAAATTTACTAGTTACAATTATTACGCCCAGATTATTCTTAAACTAGAAAGCCCATCAGACCAAAAGACATTTGAACTTACAAAGTACCTACCAACAGTTAACAACTGAATACTACACAATCTCATAAAACGAATCCCTTTAAAACTGAGATCGTATCACATAAAAGATGGGAAACCTATGAACAAACTCTGGGCATGATCAACCATACCAGGAGGTATAAGGGAATAGGGGGTGATCAAGCACTACTAACTCCTACTTGAAAAACAGGTTATCAGTGTGACAAAAAGCACCTGCAATGATATTGGACATTAAAACAGATTTTCCAATAGGTAAGCTACGCTCATAGGATTTAAGCCTCAACCAGCTTAGTATAGTCACATCTGCAATATGACAACGGACAATACATTGGTCTAAAAAAAATAGATAATCAGCAAACTTCCAACAAATCCAGAACTCTGACACCAGGCAAATTTAATCTGAACAGCCTTTAGCCCATCACTCTGGCCTCAAAGTCATGAATTGACTACCTTTTAAAAGGAGAATATCCTTTAAAGCTCTCTATATTGATGATAGGGTGTTCAACAGCACTGAACCGATGTTCTCCAATCCACACCAAACTCTACACCCAAACGTTGAAACTTAGTGTGAAACTGGCACCTCTGCTGATCTTTTCAGAAAACCCAGTAGAGGCAGAAGAATTTTCCTGGTCCAAACCTGCAAGCCAGAGAACACGCTACCCAAGAAAATATGGGCAACCAAACAGTTAGAATTCATGAAAGCAATTAAAACTGTTCTTTTGTCCAAGCCAGGCTCAAGCTCCAGAAGACTGGACAACATTTCCAATTTGAATGGATCAAAGGCAGTAGGAAAGTATCAAATGTCCCAGGGGTATGGCCACAACGTCACTAGATGAATGGGGAAATTAATGGAGGTCTTAAATATGCCCCGTCAACCACAATCTCATATACAACATTAATTAACGTATATTTACTAAGGCCCTGCATCCACAGCTGCACCCATCTTTCACATTCACTGGGGAAAAAAACATGCTTATGTGCATAAAGCCCCAGGCAACACTTCTAGCCTGCATGCACCCAATGTTTTTCTCCAGCCTGGGATGATCTACAGCAAACACCATTGCGATCATACTACACCTGTACATCATACAGGAAGTTGGTGAGAATTACAGCACTCCCGTGTCTTCTCAGAGCTGTAGAAAGCTATATAAATGATATTACAGCTACTTACAAGAAAGCATGCTAAACCCTGCAAAGGGTACGGAAAGTGTTATAAAATGGGTTGTTAGTTGCAAAAGATAATTCTTTTACAAGTAATACCATCTGCAATTGCCTTTTTACTTGGAACCAAGTACCCCATTGTAGCACATGACTCTAGTAGGGTACTGAAGCAGAGCAGTCCAATGCCTACAAAGAAAAGCTGGTGTGAGCTAGTAATCCGAATTTGCCAACAACCAATAAACAATTGTCCAGTCGGTGCAGTACATTTATTACACACACACACACACACACACACACACACACAGACAGTACTAAACACTACGTATTAAATTTCAAATATGTACATCAATTAGATAGAAATACCTCTGGTGATACACTTATATCGCATTTCACTCATGTGAGTTCTGAACCCCATAATCACAATCCCTCCACATGTACATCTGCATGTGCATCGTAATATAAGTGGGTGTCATTTTAAACAAGGCAGTTATCAACTAGTTACCACATTAAAATTTATACGGCAGGCTTCCAGTAAAATAAAATAAAAGAGCTCCTCTGAGTGGTTTTGCCCCACCCTTGGATGACTCACTGCCTGGTCAGTTTCCCACCCGAGGTTACGCAACTTCACTACTCCCTGGAGGCCTTAATGATCTGGTTTCCTAAAGGGAGTAAGGTGGTTTGAGATATCTTTAACCCTACTAATACGTCGGTGCATAAATGTTCCCATTGCAAATGGCATCCAAAGCTACAGTTGGTCCCGGGAATGGCTTCCAACTACTACATGGAAATACATAAGGATAAATGGGGCCTAACTCAGGAAAAGCTTTTTTGCGCTCTGCTGAATGCATGGCCGATGGTTAAAACAGCACTGAAATACATAAATTGATTGTTAACTTAGAATTAGACTGCTCATTTGTGACCGAATCTTGGGCTAAGGAAGATTCAGGAGCAGAATTAGTAGAAGCAACCCCAACAGGATATTCTATTATCAGACTAGATCGTGCTCCCGCAGAGGGGTGGGTTGGGGGGAACTAGCAATCGTCTCTAGAGTTTGTCTGAACTGTACCTTGCAACCTACTACAGCTGATACAGGATATTTGCTAGATAGCGCAGTTTAGATTTAAAGCCAATAGTAAGCTTCTCTTCTTTCACCCTCCTGGCACTGGCAAGCAGTATTTTGATTCCTCGGATCAAACTCTTGACCACTTTATTGCCAACTCTAATTTTACCATGTTAGGTGATTTTAATCTTCATTTGGAAGATCTGAAAAGTAAAGAGGTCAGTAAATGTTTAGAACTGATTAATAATTTTGAGTTCTCCCAATTGGTCACCTAACCACTTACAAGGCTGGCCACAGCCTCAATGGAATTTTTGTGAATCACTTGACCTTGGAGATTGGAAAGGCCCTTCCACTTAGTTGGTCAGACCACCTAGCTATCACTTTCACACTCCTTAAATTGCAGATGGAAGAAGCTAGGATACAGGGCAAGCATGTTTCCGTTAGAAGCTGGGGTAAAATCTCCCACATAGATTTGTAAGGGTCCTTAAAATATGATGACAAAGAACACTGCTAATGCTACCTTGCCAGAGGCCTTTAATACTTGGGCATGTGCGACTATAGAACAAGCGGCCCCACTTAAATCCAAGGTGGCTACGAGAGCCAAGGCATCTGTGTCAAGGGTCTCAGACGGTTTAAAGGATCTTAGATGGCAATGTCTAAGGCAAGAATGTAGGTAGACGCTTACTCCCAGTGCAAAAGTGAAACTTAAGCACAAAGAGTTAAATGTGATATATACAAACATGCAATTTTTTATATTATTAATGGTCAATCCGATTGTTTCACTCGAAAATTGAGTGCTGCTTGCAACACCCCAATTAACTTTTTTTAAGCTCTGAAGGAGATACACCCCCCTGCCCCCCCCAAAATCCCAACAGCTCGGTAATTCTTAGAAAGATTCGTGAAGATTTTGCCACAAGGTCGAAGATTATTTTAAAGACGAAAATGTAATATTTTCTATGATTTTCAGGAAGATGAAGGCACTTTTCCCCCCTGGAATGGACACAGATGATTCCACGGCTAAGGAACCCATGGCTACTCCGTCTACCTTTTCTCCAATATCCTGCATGCAAATTAAAGCCCTACTTATGCATTTTAAATCAGGCTCACCAGAAGATCTTTGCCTCCCCAGAATACTTCGATTGGTTCCTGACTTTTAGGAAAAAATCTATAACCAGATAATGGGCTCCGGAGTTCATCCACAAATATCCTATTAAAAAAAGCCGAATGGGGAGCCAGATGATTTTTAAAATGTCGACAGATTTTGCTTCTGCCAGTATGGCAAAACATTTTGAAAAATGTATTATTCAGACTTTGGACGAGTTCATATTCACACAGAATCTGCTGGACTACTCACAGAATGCTTTCCGTAGAGGTCACAGCACCGAACTGGCTTCAGTAGCTGTGGCTGATAACCTCCGTTGTCAGGTGTTCCAGGATGTCATGCTGGATCTGTCAGCAGTATTTGATATAGTGTCGCCCTTCCACTTGGTGTAAGGAATGCGCCTTGTGGGGGTGAGGAGCACTGTGCTGGCTTTACTGGGGTCCTTTCTCACTAAAAGAACCCAGCCTGTCAGCTGCAGTGAGAGGCAGTGTGCTCCCTCCCACCTTCTGCTTAAAAGGCTACCTGAGCGCAATTACCAGGCTGTAACACAACAGTAGTCTAACCCAAGCAGCCACACATATGTGTGCACACGTTTAACCATTCCAGAGCCTCCATCCTTAGCTGTGTCTCAGCCACCTTACTTTAAAAGGCGGACACCGACAGTTACCTCACTCAGTTCAGTTATCATGAATTTACCAAGCGTGAGACTCATTCACAGTATAAAGTAAAAAAAACTGGGTAGTCATGAGCGGAAAATCCTGGTGGGTTAAACGGGTGGCATCCGTATGATACAGGAAGCACTATACAAATACCAATACAATACAATCTTTATAAAATTATCAAACAGTAGGTTATCTCCACCCATGCTACACCCATGTGGCAAAATCGAGAAATGACTCTGCATATCTATATTTAACTTTCTTTTTAAATAGGCAGACTGGAAATACCCAAGGCAAACACAAGGAGATGATGGGCAGAGCTCTGAAACTTTTCAGACAACCACCCCCAGTCACAGATCTGGGTTGAATGCATCATCATTCTTTAGCTCACGTTGCCACCTCAGTTCAGACCCGGCTATATGCAATTCAGTCTCGACCCTGTGCCTCATGGGAACAGTCCGTCCGAACTGCCAAGCCAGGTCTTCCCTGAACCGGAAACAAGCATCCTGGGACAAGCTAAAAAAAATTGCAGAAACCCCCCAGAAATGGCCTATTCTTAGCATGCTTTTTACTTCTTCTTTTCCACAGGAGGAAAGAAAGAATGTGCAGAAGCCCGCAGTAAAATAAAGTGAGCTCTTAGACGTTAATGCAGCAATCTGTTAAACACCACATAAGGCACTGCTTTGAGCTTTCACAGCCAAAGGATATGATCTGCAGAGAGACCGGACCTATTTGCATGTATGCCTTTAAATCGGAATCCAGACAGTTGTTCCTAGAAACGGTATGGGTCTTTCTCCAGCGGAGAAGGTCCCTTTCGGTATTAGATTTACACAAAGCACTTTGATCATAGCACTTCCAGGTTCACCCTTGTCTGATCCCCTACACCCCTATCCTCCACAAAAATAGGTCGGTGAAGGAGTGAGAAGAGGGAAAGAATGTCACACCAACTTAAGGCTATGATTGGCCATTCTGACATTGACATTTCTGTGCCCACAAGAACGCCACAACTTTCTATATTTGTAGATATAGCCCTTTGACTAAACTTCTTACCATCTAATACTAAGGTGATTCCCTGCACTCTGGCCATCCCCAAAGGCACACAACATTGGTCTGTGAAGGAGTGGGAAGAATGGAGTTGCGCTATTCTAAAGAAGGCCTGTGATTGCTTTTTAAATTCTGTGCCTATGGAAAGCGCAAGACTTTTTATATCTGCACTAAACAGTTTAATCATGGTGTCTATTGGTTAATTCTTAGCGATCCCCTATATTCAAAACCCCAAATGGAGGTGGCCACATGGGTAGGAGTAAGGACAGGGGTGAGGCGGCAAGCTAAGGTAGGTCTAAAATTGTTCTGAAGTTGAAATTTATGTGCCCAAATTGCCCTTTGTGTCGAAATTTTGTATCCTCAAGGAACCATGCTGCCAAATTGACTGTTTACAGTTCCAGGTGAAATACCTGGTCAGGAAGTCATGCCATGTTGGTAGCGGCATAACATTTCAATATGCTAGTTCTACCAGGTCAGAGAACTATGCCTTTCTGACCCAATGCAGTAGAATCAGGAAGAGGGCCATGATTGCTTGTTAGTAACTTTGTATTACCAGAGGAATCAGAGGAATATATGGAATATTGTAAGCTAATTACCTTTACCTTGACGCTAACCAAGCCGTCACCAAACGTCTGCAACTTGCCCAAAATGCGGCTGCAAGACTACTTTGTAATATCCCTAAAAAATCTAGCGTGTCCAAACATCTAATTGACCTGCATTGGCTCAGGGTGGAAAACCGCATTAGGTTCAAAGCCCTGAGCTACATGTTCAAGATTAAATCTGGCACCGCACCAAAGTATCTGCTATCTCTTGCAACCCCTTACCTTCCTGCTAGAGAACTCCGATCTCAGACTTCGGCACTTTTTACAACCCCGAGATTCAAACTAGCGAGAATGGGAGGGAGATCTTTCTCGGTACTAGGGCCCGCACTTTGGAATAAACTCCCGCTTCACATCCGCAAGGAAGACAATTATGCCAGATTTAGAAAGAACCTGAAGACCTGGCTCTTCCGCAAATAAGTCCTTTTCACTTATCAACTGTCCCCTACCTGTGTTTGACCTGTCATCGGCGCCGGGAAACCCTTTTTGGGTAGCTGTGCGCCTTACAAATTAAAAAAAAAAAAAAAAAAAAAAAAAAAAAATTATATTGATAGGACATTCCCCAACGACTGGTGGTTTTGGTACCAGGAAGTAAAGTCTTGGCATTTTTCGTTTTCTTGTTTTAAGAACAGGTCCACATGTTTAGCTCCCACTTCTGGGTAGCATTGATGTGCTTGCTTAGTCTATCTGCATCTGTGTTCTCCACTTCTGGTAGCCGGATTGCCACTAAGGTTAGGTTCCTTTGTATCAACCATGTCCACATCTCATCTCCTGTGCTAGGCTGGATAGCACGTGATCTTGTCCCCCGCTTGTTGAGGTAGAACAAGGTGGTAATGTAATCCGTTGGTATTTTCAACACCTTTTTTGACTTGCGACTGGAACAGCTTGAGGGCTAGAAACACTGTCTTGAATTGAAAGATTTTTAAGTGTTCCACAGCATCCTCTAGGCTCCACTAGCTCGATGTTAAGCTTGTTGATGTGTGCTCCCCTACCTGTGTGGGATGTGCCAGTTGTTATGAGAACAGTGGAGATGACCTGCCTACTGTAATGTTCCTGTTTTTCCACCATTGCATCTCCTTGTGTGCTCTTTGCAACAACAACTAGATCCTCTCAGCTCCCTTTTGCCTATGACCAATATCTGTTGACACTCCTGGGTCAACCTCATGTGGTGCCTGGTATTTGGTATGCGTGATATAAATGGTGCCATCATGCCCTTGGATTTCCCCACTGTCCTCACCTTCAGCTTACCCCTTTTAGTAGAGGCAAACATGTCCTGCTATTGTTTGAATTCTCTTCGTCGTGGGGAAGGTTCGTTCATGTTTCGAGTCTAGCCTGGCCTCTAGGAAAATCTTTTCCCTTTCTGATTCCCAGGATGCTTTTTCCTTTTTAAGGAAGAAACAAAGGCTGTACAGTGATTCCTTGACCTTCTATTTATTGGTTTTGCATTGTTGGTATGACTTTGCTTTTATCAACCAATCGTCCAGGTACAGTTAGACATGAATTCCCTTTCTTCTACCGACTTTTTCTCGAATGGCAGCACCGTTAACTGGTAGTGCACCATGTCTACAACTCATCTTAAGAATTTTTTTTGTCCATTGTTTATTGGCAGGTAAAGGTATACTTCCTTGGGATCTATTGTTGTTATGTAATCCCCTCTCCCATCTGGAACTTGTGTGTCTTGGTGTACCTGTTAAGGGCCTCAAGGTCGAAGATGGGCCGTATGGACATGTCAGCTTTTGTTATTAGGAAGAAGGCTCAATATATTCCTTGCCCCCTTTCTGTTATGGTACCCTTTCTATAGCCTTTTTTCACAGCAGGTTGGTGACTTTTCGTCTCAAGTGTATGGTGTCCATGCTGCTTTGGGGTATTGTCCTTGGTTTGATGTTGGGCAGTGGTTCCATACAATATCCGTGTTGGATTATGTGAGTACCCACTTGTCAGAGTTGATGTGCCATACCCTGAGGAATACTATATGCAAGGGGTGAGCTTTGAGAAGATACTTTTCTGTGCGTCTTGGTGCGGTACCTCTTCCATGTACAAATACTCAAAAGGGCTGCCTATGTGGTTTGGTGAACTGCACCTGTGTCGTTGTGCTGTGCAAAGCCTATTGTGCACCAAAAGATGTACAGGTAGTGCCCCCACGAGGTTTTTCTCCTATGTGGAGCAGTTACTCCCCAGAAATGGACTCTGAGCTGCAGTGAATCCATGGACTTTGTTGCATCATTACCCTTCTTTAACCTCTAAATCCACTGCTGCTCTGAAAGCATCCCTCCTATTAAGGGTATGTCTGCACCTCCTGAAGGCATGGCTCCTTAGCATGGTTCTGGTGCAAAGCTGTCTGCTGTGTCCATGGCTCACTTCAGGCTAATGTTGGTGATTGGTAATTGCCTTCCCCTCCTGGATGATGTATTATCCCTCTTTTGATTTAAGTGTCTAAGGAAGGTTTTTTAGTAGGTTATAGAAAAAGAGCACACAGCTAGGTATTAACACAGTATAAATGTATGGTTCTACGGTGAAGGTGAGGTGCAACCTAGGGTAAGGGGATGAGCCCTGTAATCCCTCAAAGAGTATCAGTCGAGAATGATACTGTATACAGTAATTTACAAGAACCCCTGCACACTCTAATAGATAAACACAGCTGTCAAAGTGGACATAGTGGTACAATACGAGCGAAAGCTTGGGATTGCAAATAAGTAAACAGTATTCTTGTAATCAATCTTGTGAAACAGGTGTAGTTCAATGTTCGAGGAAACCAGCCGACACGTGTTTCGTCGCAATTGGGACAATCTTCCCGCGACTCCTCAGGGCTGGGGGGGATACAAAAGGAAGTGATGGGGTACATGACAATAATAAACAAAACCACTGGTATGCGTTATTTAACTGGATATTAGACCAAACATCAAAGGAAAAACCACTGCACGCGTGATTGTTTAGATGGCGACGTGCCCATATAGTGGAGGTGGCTATAACGTCGTGGTTGCAAGGCCAATGATTTGAAAGGTACGGCGAATGTCATGTGTTGGTATGGGAAGGAGGAAGTGGTGGGGGATAAGTGAACAGCTTAAGTGTCACACACATTATGAGGAGTGGAAAGGACAGTGCGGGGACACGCGCAAGCCAAGAGTGATCAAAAGACATTGTGAGGAGTGTCAATGTGAAACATGCATAAGTGGAGTAGCACGTGTAGCGTTCCTAGAAAAAAATCATAACTATGTTGAAAAGTAGTATTGTGTGGGGGAACTCTGCCAAAAGAAAACCTGTAGCCGTCTTTGGGTCCGTGAGTCAAACTGCTGCCTGTCACACAGCCCTGCTCACGCCGGAATCACCCGCTTGAGCCATTCGCCTGCCTCCCGCTGCCTCACTCATTTTTTTCATCACCCGAATGCGGCCGCCGAGCGGAGAGCGGGCCAGGGGACTCCAACACCCAGCAGCCCATGCGGACCTCGCGCCAGACAACCGCGCCAGGAGGCGCATAACAGCAGCGTCAGCCCCTGCTGAGTAGGGAACTTTGCTTAAAGCAAACCTGTATCCGTCTTTGGGTCCGTGAGTCAAACTGCTGCCTGTCACACGGCCCTGCTCACGTCGGAATCACCCGCTTGAGTCATTCGTCTGCCTCCCGCTACCTCACTCCTTTCTTTCATCACCCGAGTGCGGCCGCCGAGCGGAGAGCGGGCCAGGGGACTCCAAAACCCAGCAGCCCATGCGGACCTTGCGCCAGATAACCACGCCAGGAGGCGCATAAGAGCAGCGTCAGCCCCACCTCGCGGGACGCCGGGCGAAGGGCGGGCCGTCTACGGCCTTCCAAGGCTGGACAAGACTGGACTGGGCTACCCCTCCAAAACCCACTACAACTTGGTAAGACACTCTAACAATACATCTGTACCCTAATAAAGCTAAACTGTGACTGATCATGGCCCGTAATACTGGAAAGATGGGAAAACGTGGGACAAGTGTAACTGGGGGAAGCGTAACCGGGACATTGGACGACTTTTTCATAAGAGCTGCTGGGGTCGTTGAGAGATCAATCAATCATCGCATTTATATAGCGCACTACTTACCCAGAGGGTCTCAAGGTGGTGGGGGAGGGGGATCTGCTACTGCTCGAACAACCAGGTCTTGAGTTGTTTCCTGAAGGCGAGGTGGTCCTGGGTCAGGCGGAGGTGGGTGGGGAGGGAGTTCCATGTCTTGGCGGCGAGGTAGGAGAAGGACCGCCCCCCTGTGGTGGCTCTACGGATGCGGGGGACGGTGGCGAGGGCGCGGCTGGTCGATCGAAGCTGGCGTTTGGGAGCGTAGAAGTTGAGGCGGCTGTTGAGGTATCCTGGGCCTTGGCTGTGTAGGGCTTTGTGTGCGTGGGTGAGGAGACGGAAGGTGATTCTCTTGTTGACGGGGAGCCAGTGCAGGTCTCTCAGGTGTCCGGAGATGTGGCTGCGACGGGGGATGTCCAGGATGAGTCGTGCTGAGGCGTTCTGGATCCGCTGGAGTCTCTTCTGGAGTTTGGCGGTGGTTCCGGCGTAGAGGGTGTTGCCATAGTCCAGACGGCTGGTGACGAGGGCCTGGGTGACAGTCTTCCTTGCCTCGGTGGGGATCCACCGGAAGATCTTACGTAGCATGCGCAGGATGTTGAAGCACGACGAGGAGACGGCGTTGACTTGTCTGGTCATGGAGAGGGAGGAGTCCAGGATGAAGCCCAGGTTGCGTGCGTGGTCTGTTGGTTTGGGTGCGCTGCCTAGGGCAGGGGGCCACCAGGAGTCGTGCCAAGCGGCGGGTGAGGATCCCAGGATGAGGACTTCCGTCTTATCTGAGTTCAGTTTCAGGCGGCTGTTCTTCATCCATTCGGCTACCTCTTTCATCCCTTCGTGAAGGTTGGCTCTGGCGGTGGCGGGGTCGTTGGTAAGGGAGAGGATCAGCTGGGTGTCGTCGGCGTAGGAGATGATGTTGAGGTTGTGCTGGCGTGCGATGTCTGCGAGGGGGCTCATGTAGATGTTGAAGAGGGTTGGACTAAGCGAGGAGCCTTGAGGGACGCCGCAGATGACTTCGGTGGCTTCAGATCTGAACGGAGGGAGGCGGACTTTCTGTGTCCTTCCGGCGAGGAAGGAGATGATCCACTCCAGTGCCTTCTCCTGGACTCTGACGTTGCTGAGGCGTTGTACTAGGGTACGATGGCAGACGTTGTCGAAGGCCGCGGAGAGGTCCAGGAGGATGAGGGCCGCTGTTTCTCCGTTGTCGAGCAGCGCTCGGATGTCATCGGTGACTGCGATCAGGGCGGTCTCGGTGCTGTAGTTTGCCCGGAAGCCACTGCGAGGGGTCGAGGGATCCGTTCGTCTCGAGGAAGGCGGCCAGCTGCTTGTTGACGGTCTTCTCGATGACTTTTGCAGGAAACAGGAGCAGCGAGATGGGGCGAGAGAGAGATCGCACTCACGGAAAATGTCTATCCCTGGAACTCACGGGTGCTAAACGTACCTCGTTGGGCGATTTGAAACATGCCGTCACACCGGATCACGATGAACCCCGGAGATTAGTCACGATTAGCCCAAGCACACAGGAAGGATTACAAAACAAAGATAACTCATTAGAAATGGGAGGGGACATATTGTCTTTGAGCATTTCTTCATGTACCAGTATATCTTCGGAGGACTTCCCCCCCCCTATTGTGGCCAGGAAAAGCTTACATGCCGCTGACTTACAAACAGAAACACCTATGTGCCCTAAATAAGTGGGCAAAAGAAAGAGGGGCGGGCGGTCATGTGGGCAGGAAACCGAACATTTCTAAATTATCAGGTACACTAAGTACGTCGGCCCCAACAAGGGCCACTGTCAGACCCATTAAACAAGTAACAAGCTCGTCAGTATCTGACGCTCTGGGACACCAGCCCCAAATCAGTGCTCAAATCTCAGGGAACGAGCTAGAAATTACCTTTTGTAATATGACCCACCTATTAAGATCCTTCATACTTCCCCTGATTGAAAGACTAAGGGTTATTAATGGAAAACTGGACGCCTTGAGCGAAATAACCCTAGAGAACACACGCAAGCTGGCAAATCTAGCACCCTCAGAGACTAATAGGGACACAGTGTCAGAGCATGGTAAACCCACAGTAACTAACGCAATGCCAGTTATTTGCCCAGTGCCCAAGGCTGTACTAAATGACCGGAAGCAACATGCTAAGAATATGAGGGTAATAAAAAGTGGCCGAAAGCAGAAACCCGCTGAAAGCAAAATCACAGAAATAAGCACTCAGAATACACCACTACCATCACCAAGTGAGAAAAAGGGGGCTGGCGATGGGATAGACTACATGGAAAACCGGGTTCCTTTGCCCGTAATTAATCTCCCCCTGAGTCGTCACCATTGGTATTAGTGCTGGGAAATGTCCCAGCATTGAATAAGGGAACTAGGGAGAATCATAGTCAATTAAAAAACAAGGTGGCTCACTGGTTAGCAACTAACACATCAGAGGGAAACGAGATATGGCAAAACATCATAATGGCCCGAAGGGTGGCATGGTTGGGCAGGACACGTAAAAATAAAACACGGGACTGCATCGTAATTAATTTTAATACCCCAGAACCGGTAGGGAGGATATTAAGGGAGGTCATGTTTAACGTAGGGACACTGACACAAGGTATCGAGATCCTGCCATTAGAGTACTTTTACAGGGATCTGAATAGACCAAGACTCGCTAGAGGGAATGGGTGGGGGCACAATAGGACACCACATCCACAAGTATGGCAGGGATGGGGACATCCCAAAACGAGGCCATCGTACCAAGCACATTGGGGGGAGTGAGGGTCCAATTCCAGTTTTTGAAGGAACAAATAGGTTTGCAGTACTCTCCGGTCTTAATGACTGACTGACTAGGTGGCGGTAAAATCAAAGCAACCAATAAACATACATACAGACATGCCACTCAGATTGGGAAGCCGCCCACACTGTCCGTACCTAACGATCAGGCAATGCATGGTAAAATCTCCCAAGGGAAGTATTAATGGCGCTCAATCCAGGCGGGCAGAAAACTCCCGCCCTTAAAGTTAACACAGCTGCGGATAAAACATTTAGGACCATGGCCACCCTACGGGACGACAATGAAATTGTATTGGCGAGCCCCGATATTAAAGAGGGTAAGGCCAAGAATGACGCCGAAAGGAGGAGGCTTGCGCCAGATGCACGGGAGGGTAATCCAAAAAAACGACAAAATACGGCCAAAACGAAATTGCCCTGTTCAACAGGGGGGCCAAGTAAGGGTTGTCTCCTGGAATGTATGTGGGTTAGAGAGTAAAGTGCATAACACCGTCTGGGGGGAGTACGTGCAGAATATTGACATCCTATGCATCCAGGAAACCTGGCTACTAAATGAAAAACACCTAGATGGATTCAAGACTTTTCACATCCCTGCAGTTCGTTCTCTACATGGTAGGCATAAAGGAGGTATATGTATATATGTTTCTAACCTGTTGAAGGTTATTAAGATTGCCAGTAGAAATTGCTCTCATTATTACCAATTGGTTTCTGTTACTTTAAACCCCTGTGTTGAGCTAGTAATGGTTAATTTCTACAATAATATTAAGAACGTTGATTTTGCAGAAGTTTTAAACACACTGCAGGTGGAACTAAGTGGCCTAAACCTATCGAAAGGAAAAGACGCTATATTGATCTGGGTAGGTGACTTTAATATAAATATATGTGACCTTGAAACATGTGGGTTCCAGAAATATGGTAGGGGAGAAACTGTGGGCAGGAGTCATTTTACGAATACTGACAAGAGGGGAGAAAATAAACAGTATCATGGCCAACTTTGACCTTGGCTTTGCCAACATGTTCTGTGTTCCCCTAAGGTCGATTTTAGCTCTACCTTCTTAGCTAGGGGGCTTCATTCTGTTATTGACTTCATCATTGTACCCAATAGATTCTCCAACCGGGTGAAAAACTTTGAGACTCATACAATTGGGTTGAGCGATCACCTTCCCCAAGCGTGTCCATAAGCACCCTTGAGTATAACAGTGCTTCCACCATTGAGTCTTTGGTATGGACGCAATACATTGCAATAGCACGCCAAAATGGATTGGCATTAAAATTGAGTATTGTGGACCCAGTGAAAAAATCCAAGGAAATTGTAGCTAAGGCTCCAACACACATTATGGTATGCCTAGATGAGAACTCTTCTAACGATGAAACTCTGGAGGCTTTCGGCCATATTACAACTATTATCCAGGGTATGTTAACTAGGGCATATATTAGTAAAACCAATAAAAGTATGGGCTGGTTTGACTCTCATTGTACTAAGGCGTACACTGCCCTTAAGGTCGCTTTAAGTAACAAACCAAGGGACCACGACGTAATAAGGGAATGGAGAAAGGTATATAACTTAGGAACGCCCCAGCGGAAGAAGGAAATTAAAGATCAAGCATGGCAGAACCTGTTGAGGGCCTCACAGTGTAGAGACACCAAATCATTTTGGCAAGCAGTTAACTCACCCTTTCTTACTAGAAAGGAGGTAGCTAGGATTGAAATAGCCATAGAAGAAAAAACATGGATAGATTTCTTTTCCATTGTCTACAGAAACACACAAGGGGTTATCATGAAGGAGGTTGAGGCAAAAGGGTATTCTTTAACAGAGCGAGACCATCTCCCGATACCCATGGAGCTTTCCCTTGAGGAAGTACAACTAGCAATAAATACTAGTCAAAATAATAAAACCCCGGGACCAGATGGGATCCCTAATGATATTTACAAAATGAATGTTGATCTTTGGGCCCCACTTTGCACACGGGTTCTAGAAGCCTGTTGTGCAAAAGGTTTCATCAAGACATGGTCCGAATCAGTCATTATACCGATATATAAAAAGGGGGACAGGGAGAGCCCAACTAATTACAGACCCATATCTCTATTAGACTCCCTCATGAAAATCGCAGGGAGAGTGGTCTTAAATAAAATGCAAACGTGGGATGAGGAGCATGGTATTTTAAGCCCTGTACAGTACGGGGGTTCCGGGAAGGGATGGGTACTGTGGAGCAGGTCCTAAACTTTGTAATGATACAAGGGAAATATACTCGGGCTAAAGAGGGGTGTCTTTACGCAATTTTCGTCGACCTCTCAGCAGCCTTAGACTGCGTAGAGCATGCAAAGCTGTGGCAAAAACTGGAGGAGATGGATGTTGAGACCGCCATCGTGCTTTTTCTTCGGGAGCTCTATTTAGGGGCAACAGCTAAAGTAAGACACAGGCTGAGGGGGGAGTGTACGGGGTCCTTCCGCATAGAGAAGGGTGTAAGACAAGGCTGCGTGCTGGCCCCATTTCTTTTCTCACTATATACGAATAACCTGGAGGCTGAATTGGGGGCCAGTACAATTGACTCTCCGAGTTACGGTAATAAGCAGATTGTTTCCCTTCTTTATGCGGACGACGCAGTACTGATGGCCAGAACGAAGGTGGGTGCTCAGAAGGCCCTATTGAAGTATGTAGAATTTATGGAAGCAACGGGCCTTAGAATTAACGCAAAGAAATCGTTTGTGATGCGCTGTGGCAAAGGTCGCGCTAGCTGCAAACATCTTAAAGTGGCAGGTCTCAAAATCGAATACACCAAAACCTTCCCATACCTGGGGGTACTAATCGATGGCTCGGGCACCTGGGGACCTGAGGTTAAGAATAGGACCCTATCCTTTAAACGATCCATAGCGGCCTTGATGAATTTTCCTACTAAATTAGGCAAAAGACCCCCCGAAATTATGCTAAATATTTATGTGGCCAAATGCAGAAGCATTGCATTGTTTGGAGCAGGGATCTGGGGGTACCAGGATATATCATCTTTGAAAATTGCAGAAAATAACTTTTTTAGATACATGTTAGCTCTCCCTAAGGGCACTTCTGTATATAACTGTCACGCTGAATTAGGTATGGATCACATAACAGATCTGATCAAATTGCAACCTATTCTGCTTTGGCGGAGAGTATGGGCTTCAGAAGCCCTTGGTTTAAACCAGGGTATCATTAGGGACGTCATGGGTCTGGATAATGCGAAGCGTATTATCTGGCTCGAGTATGTCAGGAAAACACTAACTGACCTGCAATAGCTCGAGTTGTTTAGTAACCCGGACTTGATCCGGGATGTACCAAAAAAAGCACTAAAAGGTTATGCATTAACCACTTTGACCTGTTAAGGAGCTTAGGGGAGATCACAAAGAAAACGGTCATTGAACATCAATTGTCATTGACTTGTTACACAATACAACCATATTTAACTCTTAGTACCATGGGGTTTGATCGTTTTATCCTGACCAGGTTCAGGTTTAACCTATTTCATCGGCTGGTCACATTTCCAACCAAAAACGACTGGTGCAGAACTTTAGCCCTCTGCCCATGCGATAATACGTCATTTCAATCCACCTTCCACGTGGTGTTGTTCTGCAAACTGTACGAAAGGGAACGCAGTAGATGGATAAAACAATACCTGAGGCAGGAAGCCTGGCGGCAATGTAGGCCAGCGTACCTTAGTTTGCAGCAGCTGGGAAATGTCACATGTACAATGGTTATGACAGACTTTTTCTCGTAATTCAATGATTATCTAATATCTGACGTGATAGATTAATCATAATGTCATTTAATACCTTTTTAACTTAAATATTATTTATTATCATATGGAATGTAAAGATGTATATATATATGTATTGTTGCTTTTATGATCTTTTATATTCTGAAAATCCAACAAAGCTAATCTGACTGACTGTATTGTGTGGAGAGTCTATATAATGAAAAAGGATGAGAACATATAAGTTCCTCCCAGTCATGAAAGGATAAATAAATATTAACATTCCAGGTTAAGTTTGGATAAAAAACAATGAAATATCGCTCACCGCTCCGTCGTTGATACTTCCGACCCAACAGCGCCCAGGACTAATTAGAAATGGAAATGATGAATGGTGGATTTCTAATAGATGAAGACAATGACAAAGCATGTGTAGTGAGTGGCTCTGTGCAGGTATGGGATAATGGGTAATGTATGAAGATAAAATAAACAATCTTGGCTTGCTCACCTATCAAGTAATCTTCATGTAGACGAGAAAAAGTCAGGTGAGCGATTGCGACATGGGACACTCAAAATACGTTGGAAAATATTTAAAACGATGATCTAGAAAGAAAGAACGAGGGGGGAGGAAAAACATCAATGATGCGTAAGAGAGCGCATGTGGTGGGCTGTTGGATAGAAAAATAACATGTGTTTTTATGTGTGGGTGAGCCATGAAATGAACATGGGCCAGCTATAAACGTGGACATGTCTATCCTGCTTCGGACCCAGTTATTAACATGTGGGGAGGACAGAAGCTGTGGATATATTCGAAAAAATCCATCAGATTTAGGAGGTTCAATGGTAAAGGGAATGATATAGTTGAGGGTTTCTCCGGGATTAAAGAAATACGGGCATAACTTAATTAGGTTTCGATATTGATATAGCCGAAAGAGTTGAGTAAATTGGCCCTCGATGAAAAACGAGTTAAAGTGGTGGAGTTACCGTAAGGGGCATAGACTTACTTGAGATTTATTCAATCCGAGTGTCTCAACGTGTTTAATTGATTGTAGAAATAGTAACACCGATATTAGATGTAAATTGACCCTGAAAAGATATATAATGAAAGCGCTCAGTGAAACCTGATAGTCAGTAAAAGTAAGAATGGTCATAGTTACAAGAGCTCTCCCGAAGCTATCAAAAGCTCGTGATGATTAAACTTACTTGGTGTATCAGACAGGTAGATCCGACAACCGTTCTCCATATTGCTCGCCAGGTATGGCTACAGTGACAGCTGCCCCGGAAGTGAAGAAAAAGAAAAACAAAAGGGCGTGGGAAGCGCCCGGATGCTGGAGCCCCAGAATGCTAACCTCACTGTAACAATTCGAGCGTTTGGCACAGGAGAGACCAACGTACGTACATACTGACGTGAAATCGGCGTGTAGGTCAAAGAGAGATACGAGGAAAACTCTAAGTTCTCTCTGTTAATAAAAGAAATGGGCTTCTTGTAATCACAATCCACCCTAAGTTATTGGGTATGCGAAAATGAAAGGATCCATTTGTGAGAGTGACACAGACAGATGAACAAAACTGGCATGCATGGTCAGTGGCATAATTAGTGTAGTAGCATGCACATGGTAGGACAATTCCGTATATTAATACAACAGTAAATACATAGCAATATTTCCATAGTTTTGGAAATAACCACAATTGTTCAGTTAAAACAAAAACCGTGAAAATTTACAAGAGGCCGTATAGTAGATATAAGTAAGTACGTTAAATATAGGCTCCGTATCGTCCGAAAAGCTGAATAATTAAGGAGAAAAATAAAAACACATCATTATATGCCAAGTGTAGTCTATATGAATAGTAAGTACAGTTGTTCTGAGATATAACATAGGAGCATGCGTGTGAACACTAAACCTATACATTTGTCTGGCTCAGTAACCGTCAATGGAAGACGTTGTTATATTTATAACGAATATTAAAAACAAGAACAAGAAAAAACCCGCTATGATGGAAAGATTGCCATGGTACAGAATAAATTAATTATAGAAGAATTGGAAAGCGCAGCAAACACTGGTGAACATACATCATTTTGGAATGGTGAACTGTATCAGTCGGAATTTTACAATTGTATTCCTGGTTAGCTCTTTCATAAGAGACTCTCATATACATGTTGACACCTTGGAAATCAATCGTCCGATACTGAGCACAGTGTAAGAAAAGTAATTGTATAATTTTTTTTTATTATATTTCGCTTAGAAAGTACTGTAACTCTTGGTCGTAATTAAGACCACGGTCCACTGCCCGAAGGCGCATGATCCATGTTGCCTCATTGTGTCTCAAATGTAACTCCCTGTTTCCCCCTCTGATGCTCTGTGGGGTGACCTCAATAACCAAAGAATTTCACCTTTGGGTGACCATCATTGGGTGCCTGGCATGTGGCCACATGAAGTGCTACAGGGTACTTATCTTGTTTATGAATCGCACAAATATGTTCCGCGATCCTGTCCTTTAAAGGTCTAATAGTGCTTCCTACGTAGTATTTACCACAGGTGCACTCGATGATGTATGTAACAAATCTGGTTGTACAATTTATGTTACTGTTAATAGTATGCGTTTCCCCATAAGTGTCAGTGAAAAACCTAATGCCGTGTTTGGCCCATTTGCACATGGTGCAAAAACCACATTTGTAGAAACCATGGCTATGTTTTGTGAGCCAGTTCGATGTCGTTACATCACGTGGAATGGTAGGACTCAACCTATTCCTAAGAGTGCGGCCTTTTCTACATTGATTTGAGGGCGGTCAGAAGAACAAGTTACTTACCTTCAGTAACAATATATCTGTAAGAAACAGTAGTTAGTATTAGATTCCTTACCTTAGAATATCCCCAGGCGTCAGACTGGATCCGGAAACTTTTGCGTAGCAATACCCCTGCGCATCGGTAGGGGTCGTCCGAGGCTCCGCGTCCGTCGTCGGCGTCGTTAGCGCTGGAATGACGTCGCAGGAGTACTTAGACCCCGCACTCGCGCGCTGACGTCAGTTCTTATACACCGCTTTTCCGCGCCAGATACGCAGAGCCATGATAGAACCAACACTGGTGACATGAAACTAGGGCCCTGAAAGGGGAGGACCTTAACCCTAGATATCGGTTTGCAGAACTGGGAGGATGGGTGGGTCGGTAAGGAATCTAATACTAACTACTGTTTCTTACAGATATATCGTTACCGAAGGTAACTTGTTCATCTGAAAGAAACAGGTTAGTATTAGATTCCTTACCTTAGGATAGATACCCCAGCAATACCAACCCCGGTGGTGGGTCTGCGAACCAATAATCACACCAGAAAGTCCTGGAGGACGGAACGGCCAAAGAAGCCATCCCTTCCGGACTTGACTGTCCAGGCAGTAGTGTCTTGCGAACGTGTGCAGCGAGGCCCACGTAGCTGCCTGACAGATGTCCTGCAAGGGGACTCCCCGGCCCAGGGCAGTAGTAGCCACCATGGCCTGAGTGGAAGGGGCCCTCAGCCCAACAGGATGTTCTTTTTTAGCCAAGAAGTAGCATGCCTTGATGCACAAAACGACCCACCGAGAGATGGTCCATTTCTGCACCGCCCATCCCTTCTTAGCTCCCACGTAACCAACAAAGAGTTGGTCATCCACCCGGAACTGGCGTGTGCGATCCAGATTGAAGGAAAGCGCACGCTTTGGGTCCAGACGGTGGAGCCGCTCTTCCTCTTTAGAGGGATGCAGAGGCTGAAAGAAGGTGGGCAAGGTGATGGACTGCCCGATATGGAAGGCCGTGACTACCTTGGGCAGGAAAGAGGGTCTTGTCCGCAACACAACCTTGTCCGGATGGACAGAGAGGAAAGGAGGTTTGGAAGAAAGAGCCTGGAGCTCACTCACTCTCCTGACAGAGGTGATGGCAACCAGGAAAGCAGTCTTAAGGGTAAGAAGACGGAGAGGACAGTTGTGAAGTGGTTCGAAGGGAGCGCACATCAGATAAGTTAGTACAAGGTTCAAGTCCCACTGAGGCATCACGAAAGGAACAGGGGGGAACATATGAGTGATGCCCTTCAAGAACCTATTTACAATGGGGGACTTGAACAAAGATGGCTGATCAGGTAGCCTTAAGAAGGCGGAAAGGGCAGAAAGGTAGCCCTTGATAGTGCCCAGAGCAGAGCCCTGCTGGGCAAGAGAAAGAAGGAAGAGGAGAAAGAGGGGCATTGAGTGGATCCACAGCCTTTGCTGTGCACCATGCCACAAATTTGTTCCACCTGCAGGCGTATACCGACTTTGTGGAGGGCGCCTGGCTGCCAGAATCACAGTACAGACTTCAGGAGGCAAGTCAAATGGCCTCAACTGTCGCCGCTCAATCTCCAAGCATGGAGGTAGAGACTGGACAGGTTCGGGTGGAGTACCGTCCCCTGCTGCTGCGACAGAAGGTCCTCCTGAAGAGGCAGACGAATCGGAGGATCGACTGACATACTGAGTAGCTCGGGATACCAGTACCTTCATGCCCAGTCCGGAGCCACAAGGATGACTTGGGCCCGGTCGCGCTTGATTTTCTTCAGCACTCTGGGCAGAAGTGGTATAGGCGGAAAGGCATACAACAGACCGCAACTCCACTCGCGTCGAAAAGCGTCCCCGAGCGAATGCCGCCTTGGAAATTTCAACACGCAGAACTGATGACATTGCGCGTTCTCTTTGGTGGCGAATAGATCTAACCAAGGCTCTCTCCACTGCAGAAAGAGGGCTTGCACCACGTCCGAGTTCAGGCGCCATTCGTGATCCATCATGCACCTTCGGCTGAGCTCGTCAGCCTTGGCGTTCAGAGAACCTGTCAGGTGTGGAGCCACCAGGGTCACCCCCTGATGCTCCAGCCTCTGCCAGAGGCGCAGAGTCTCTTGGCAGAGGGTCTACGACCCCACCCCGCCCTGTTTATTGCAGTACCACATGGCAGTGGTGTTGTCTGTGAACACCTGCACTACAATCCCCCGGACAGAGGGGAGGAATGCCTTCAGTGCTAGACGAATCGCCCGCAGCTCCAGAAGGTTGATATGGAGCCGGGACTCCGCCGGAGACCAGAGGCCTCTGATCTCTGCCTCTCCCATGTGGCCACCCCAGGCCTGGAGGGACGAGTCCGTCACAACTGCGTGCTCCGGTTGGGGGAGGGAGACGGATCTGTCGCTGACCCAATCTCGGTCCGTGAGCCACCACTGCAGCTGTCTCATAGTGCCCTCCGAGATCAGGACATGGTCGGACAGGTTGCCCTGATGCTGGGCCCACTGAAACTTCAGGTCCCACTGCAGAGCCCGCATCCGCCACCGGGCGTGATGCACCAGGCCATCAGCCCCAGAAGCTGCAGCGTCAACCTGACCGAGACCCGGGATAAAGGTTGAAAGATTGGAATCAGAGCCTGAATATCCCGAACCCGTTGTTCGGGAGGATAAACCCGAAACTGCGCCGAGTCGAGAACCGCTCTGATGAAGAGGAGCTTTTGAGAGGGCCACAGGTGTGACTTTGGCACATTGATGGAAAACCCCAGCTGGTGCAGGAGGTCTGCCGTTGTCTGGAGATGGCTGACGACTGTCTGGGGCGAGCCCGCCTTCAACAACCAGTCGTCGAGGTAGGGAAAGACTGAAACCCCTAACCTGCACAGATGAGCTGCGACCACCGCCATCACCTTCGTGAACACCCAGGGGGCGCTGCTAAGGCCGAAGGGGAGCACGGTAAACAAAGTGCTAGTGGCCTACCGTGAACCGCAGGTAGCGCCGGTGGGCCGGCAGGACGGGGATGTGGAAATAAGCGTCCTGCAAGTCCAACGCTACCATCCAGTCTCCTGGGTCCAGGGCAGCCAAGACCTGAGCCAATGTCAGCATTTTGAACTTTTCCTTCCGGAGGAAGCTGTTGACGTTCCGTAGGTCCAAGATAGGGCGCAGGCCCCCTTTGCCCTTCTTGGGTACCAGAAAGTAGTGGGAGTAACAACCACTCCCTACTTCCGGCCCAGGAACGCGCTCGATGGCCCCCTTGGCCAAGAGGGCCGTAACTTCCTCTTGCAGAAATTGCAAGTGATCCCCCGACACACGGTGGTATTGCGGTGGCATGGCTGGAGAGGTCGCCTCGAAGGGGAGGGAGTAGCCCCTTCGGAGGATTTGCAGCACCCACATGTCCGACGTGACAGTGGGCCAGTGGAAGTTGTGATGGCGAACCCTAATGAATAGAGTTGATTAATGACGTTCAGGCCACCCAACTTCTTCTTTCCATTACTGAACTAGAGCATACTCCATATGACATGGAATTACTCTTAGAGGAATTGGATATTGAAAAGGACCAGACCATAGCAAGTGGTCTGAGGTCCAAATCAAGATGGATCCCCACTTTACCGGGAGGGAATCCCATTGACAATTCCTACAAAAGAGTATTGGAAGACATCGACAAACTTCATCCACAACATGGTAGAAAAACTTTTATGTATAAAGACAACCTTACTAAGGGGGAATGCTATGCTTTAAATACACTGACCAAAGACAACGACTTAACTATAAGAGAAGCAGACAAGGGAGGAAACGTAGTAATAATGAATTGAGTTGATTATGAGGCTGAAATACTCAATCAGCTAAGTGACCATTCTTGCTACGAACTTCTCCCACAGAATCCCATAGGACCACTTACTATTAAAATCAATAGAAAATTGAGTTTGTGGAAGGAAGCTGGTCTGATAGACAATGATGAATTTCTTTATTTGAAAGTTTACCGACCTACGTACCCATGGCTATACACACTACCCAAGGTGCACAAGAATTTGCCTTTCCCGCCAGGTAGATCCATCGTCTCGGGCATGGGTGGGCCCATTGAGAGAATAGCTGAATACGTAGATTTGTGTTTGGGTCCCCTGATACGAAACCTGCCATCCTACATACAGAACAAAACAATTGCCAGTACTGTGCACTAGTTTAAATCCAGGTGAAAGAAGAAGCTCCTAGTTGCTACTTCCAGAAAAGACCACTCTTTCAGTCGAAGTTTCTAGTAGAAAAATTAGAACTCTTTTATTTAGTCTTTCTGTTGTCAATTTAGTTTGTTTTTTATGTATATTTTTTCAAAGGAAAGATTTTTCACATATAAATGTACATACATGTATTTACAACATCAAACATTCATCATATATAGAAAATGGAGGAGTACAGTTTTTTGGAACAGGGGGGATTGATGGATTGTGGAGACACTAAAGACACAAATAGACACAAGACACGTGTACACAAGACAGTGAATATATAACTAACATTTCTGGGGCGCGGTGGTAATTGGTGGTATAGTTTTATCAAGAATCCTCAACTAATTCAGTTGCTGCAATTAATTACGGAGCTAAATCCTAAACCTATTAGCAATCATAGGAATGGTGGAATACAGTACATAAGCTCCAAAAAAAATCACAAAAGTAACTAAGACCAAACACTATTTCCCAATATTTTTCTATCACTCTTATTTAGAGTGATAGAAATAAGGGTGTAGGAGATAAGCATAATAAAGCACACACTGGTGCATGCACAGGGATACCTACCATTTTGGACTGATATGCACTGTACAGTTTAATCCACCTTGGAAATGGGCATAAGAAGTGCCCAGAGATGAGGATGCTATTTGTGGCAGTTGAAACTTGCATCAACTGCAGTATATTCTCTAGAGTCCCTACAGAAGAAGCAGAAGAGCTACTTACAGGAATACGAATTAAGCATCCAGTCACTGTATATGCACTGAGGAGTCCAGCTAAAGACAGCTGGAAGAAAGCCACAGGAATGGGCATTATGCAATCAGCTGTATTGTATGTTTTGAGTAGTAACACCAGGGAGAATTAGTAAATACCAGGGAGAATTAGTAACAGTAATACGACAAATTTCTTCCTCTCTCCAGGAATTAACCAACAAAATCATTAAAGACGTTGTAATTATTTGGGGAGGCGATTTTAACCAAAGATTGTGTAGGAATAATGATCAGATGATCTGCGGTCTTATGGACGAGAATGTACACCCGATAATGCACTTTCCCCACACAACAATAGTGGCTGTTTAAACGAAACCCTTTTCGCTCTAGATCTAGGTTTGGCCAATAATATGTTAAATCCTTGGATTGCGCCAATCCCGACCTTTAATGGTAGAGGAAGGTTCAGTACAATAGATTTTATTTTTATTTCCTGTAAAGCGGAATCACGAGTTATGAATTTCACGACTCATGACAATGCTATTAGTGATCATTACCCTAATAGCATCACTCTATCACTTCTACAGAAGTCAGATAGCCATAACACATTGAGGACTCTGGAGCAAAATACTCTGATTTTAGACAGGCTAAATGGGTTCTCACTTAAATGGGATAAAGTGGATCCTGCAGTTATTACCACAAATGTAGTAAAATCATCGCGAACAGCGATTGAAAAATGCCTCGATACCACCACCTCCCGACGAGGAAGTTTTGACTCATCTTTTGACTGTTACTAAAACAATAAAAGAAGCCTTTTTTGTGAAATTAAAAAACAGAAAGCCCAAAACGAAAAGCTGGTTCAATAGTAGTTGCACAAAAGCGTACTCAAAATTAAAAGTTGCACTACATAAAACAGAACGGGATGCCCAGGAAATCGCCACACTTAGAAAGGAGTAACCAACCTATAAAATTCAAGAAAATTGAATTGAAAAAGGAACTGTGGGACTAACTCCACAAAAGTTGTACCTTAAGGGATAGTGCTGCTTTTTGGGCAGTTATTAGATCTCCCTTCCTTTCTGATTCTAGAGACAATCCTAAAATGGATGTTGCGATTGACGAACCGACTTGGGTTGAACACTTTGTCCGGATATTTGGCCTTTCTTTTAAGGGGAAAGAAGCTGACCATCGTCAGGGAAAGACAAACCCTGAACCTAAAATATCTCCATTTCCCATAGCCCTTGCCATAACGCACTATGAAGTAGCGCTTGCACTGAAGGCCAGCAAAAACGGAAAGGCGCCAGGCCCCGATGGGTACCAATTGATTTCTTTAAATTTGATCTGGACTTGTGGACCCCAATTCTGACCAGAGTTCTGCAGGCATCATGCGCGATGGGGCTTGTGGACTCATGGTTAGAATCCATTCTCGTACCCATCTTTAAAAAAGGGGACCGACATTCGCCATCTTGCTATCTAACCCAATCTCTCTGCTGGATTCCCTTGGGAGAGTCATCCTACACCGCCTCCAGCATTGGGCGGACGATGGCAGAATCCTATCAGATATACAATTTGGGTTTTGGGAAGGGCTTGGCATCATTGAACAAGCCCTTAACTTGTCTCTTCTGATGGGCAAGTACGTAAACGCGAAGGGAGGGGTCCTATATATGGCGTATGTTGATTTATCGGCCACTTTTGACGGCGTTAGTCACTCAAAATTATGGACAGTTTTACTGGAAATGGGGGTAGAGCAGGCTCTTGTCAATTTCCTGCATGAGTTATACTCAGATGCTACAGCCAGAGTAAGGTATGGTGTTAGGGGGGGAACTTACAGCGCCATTCCGGGTAGAGAGAGGGGTTAGATAGGGCTGCGTCCTGGCCCCCTTTCTTTTTACACTCTATACCAATGGTTTAGAGCGGGACATGGTAAAGGGGAGCCAGGACCTGCCCACAATCAAAAAGCGTCCAATACCGGCCCTACCATACGCCGATGACGCTGTGATACTAGCCCGTACCCCCGTAGAGCTACAACGTGCTCTTGTGAGATATAACTCCTTTATGGCCAATCTGGACTTTAACATTAAAAAAACTTTTGTCATGTCTTCCAGTCCCAAAATAAAGAAAACCAAGGCTATTTTTCTCAACAATGTAAAACTCGAGAGCACCAATACATATCCTTACCTGGGAATTGTAATAGACCATAAAACCTCTTGGAAGCAGGCTATTAAGTCTAGGAAACTGCTCTTTATGAGGGCTACTGTCGCGCTAGTAAACTTTTCTCGAAGACTGGGAAGAAGGCCCCCCACCAAACTCATTGAGATATATAAAGCTAAATGCTTAACTGTCGCAACCTATGGGGCCGGTGTATGGGGCTATGGAAAGGTAGAGGCTCTACAAAACGTTGAAAATAGTTTTTTGAGGTATCTTCTTGTCGTCCCCCAAGGCACTGCGACCTATTCGTGTCATTGGTCGTGGTAAATTTTAATTACCTATACGGAATTTATGCGGTAAAGTTCAATAAGAATAACTCAGTCAAAATAAGAAGGCAGAGTCCGTGGTATCTGAGGTTTAAAAGGGGTTTTATTCCTTAAAAAGGAATTGGTTCGAACCAGGTACAATGACCCATCGCCACGAGGGTTCAGGGTAGGAATTGCAATGGACATGTACAATGATTCATTAACAGGAAATCATATATATATAGTCATTTCATACAGTAATGTTGAATGCAGAAGGCGTAACAGCTGAGAGAAACGAGATAAGAACAGAAATACGTAACAGAAGGCGTGCACTAGGGCGTACACGGAGGTGTGTGCTAGAAACGTCACATAAAGTTGTCATAAGTGGGTGGATCCCTAGAAGGATCCTGCAGAGTCAGCAAAAACATGTGGCAGAGATGCGCGCGCAGCAGCATGACGTATGATTGACGTGCAACTGGAGGGTGAAGGGGACTTGACATCTAGCCCTACATGTGGAGACAGAAGTCTGGAGTGTCAGAACAACCTAATCCCAAATCATATCTAATATCTTGTGTTTAAGGAACTGTATTATCTAGAAGGAAAGGTCTCTCGGGCAGAGGCTATTCTATACTGACTGCTAATGTGTGCATATGCGACTGCGTGTCTACGTGTAAAGCAAGGGGGCCATGGGCCTACCATGGTAACGGAGGCTATGAATTACTTGCATGGAGACAGAAAGGCCGGGCCCTTTGCTCTGCAGCTGGGAAGGATGTTTACCTAAACTACTAGACAGGAATGTATTTTTCGAGGAGCGGAGCAGATAACATGAAGGCTGAATACAGTCTTGGCAGGCCGGCAGGCTGAGCCAGGCACCGCTAGCCGCGCAGGGAGTGAGTGAAAGGTCATGGATACAGATGCAGATCCAGGCTGTAGCATCCAGAGGCAGAAGGCAGGAGAAAGCTTGAATGGCAGAAAACAAGGCCCAACTCGCCAGGGCCAGAAAAACGTGAAAGTGCACCATGTAAAGACGTTGGCAAGGCACACTTAGGAACTGAATATCGGACCCATTCATGGTGGATCTGAAAGAGGACATGTTAACGTTGGACGCAAATGTATTTGCGTCTTCATAGCTGTGTATTAGTCTGCGGTGCGTGTGGAAGCGCCCCTTCCTTGGCCACGAAAGGAGCGAAAGGCACCCGTTTGGTGGCGTGGGGCCGAGAGGCCCAAGGACTTGCCCGTAGCCCCGGAGCCCTTAAAACGCTCAAGCGCATGGTCTGCCTTGTCGCTAAAGAGGCGACGGCCATCAAACGGCATGTCCAAAAGGGTGGCCTGGACAACAGCCGAAAAGTTGGCAACCAGGCGTGGCGTTGAACTGCCACCGTCGTTGCCATCGCTCTGCCCAGTGAGTCCGTAGTATCCTGCCCACATCGGATGAAATAGCGTGCCGCATGTCGACTCTCCGCAAGGGCTTGGGCGAGTTTAGTCCGGGCCTCCTCCGGACATTGTGGCAGCACGTCCGCGACCGTGTCCCACAGAGTGTGGGTATAGCGGCCCAAGAGGCATGCGGTATTGACTGACCGCAGTCCCAAACTCAGGGACGAGAACACCTTCTTACCGAATTGTTCGTACCTCTTGGATTCCCGATCGGGCGGAGACGTCGGGATTGCGGTCTGGGAAGAAGAGGCCTGGATAACCAGGCTCTCGGGGTGGGGTGGGTGGACAAGAAGCAAGGGTCGCCGAAGCCGGGCGGTAGCGTCTGGCCACGTTCCTATCTACAGGCTGACCTGTAGCGGGCTTGGACGTGCCCAAAAGAATGTCACACAAGGCCTCATTAAACGGCAGTAGAGGCTCAGCCAAGCTTGCCTGGGGTTTAAGGTCCTCAATGAGGAGGTTAGTCCTCAAGGCCGCGACGGGGAGCCCCAGGCCCAATGCCTTGGCCGCCCGCGTCAACACTACAATGTAGGCAGCCCCCTCCTCCGTAGCCACGGTTGGAGGGGAGACAAAACCAGTGTCTGGCGAAGTGTCCAGTCCACTGGCATCCCCAAGCTCACATGTCCAGTCCTGCTGAGACTGGCACTCCTGTGCCAAAGGGTCCACAGACCCCTCCCAATCTCCCTCGTCACCCATCACTTGAAATTCAGGTTCAAAGGATTGGGCCGGTTCGTGGAAATAAAAGTCTCCATACAACGTCGAGAGCGGTGCCCAGCGGCGCCGCTCTGGCGCCGGAACCGAATCGAGGGCAGGATCGGGGGTGGCGTCGCCGGTAGGCGGCGCCGGGGGTGACACTCTAGGGGCCGGCGTTGGTGAGGTCGTGAGGTCGACCGGTGACGACCTGGATCCGGAAGCGGATCCAGTGGGGGCCTGCGGCGCCGGGACCGAAGTCGCTGGCGGCGTCGGGGCCGAAGTACCCTGCGGCGTCGGAGCCGAAGCACCCGACCCCTGGGCCCGAAGGCGCCACAGAACCCAACGGAGGAGGGAGAGACCTCATAGCCATGAGGTACCGCTCGACCTCCTCAGGCGTCGCATCGTGCCCAGGGACCGGAAGGTGTGAGGCAGGCTGCGGCGCCCGCAACTCAGTCAGAGCCGCGTGGGTGGTGTCACCCGAATCCCAGGCTGCGTCGCGCGAGCGTCGGGGTGGGTCAGAAGAGCGATGACGCCTTTCTGACCTCTCATGCCTCTTACATGAGGAACTTGATCCCGAAGACCGATGCCGACTCGGAGCTACAAGGGCTCCGACCCCGCGACCGGTCCCTCGACCTCCTGTGGGACCGGGACCTTGAACAGTGCGGGCCGACTGCCGGATCTCAAGTCGCTTGCGGGACCGCTCCCTCCTAGCCTTGGACGTCAGGGCCCGGCAGTCGGAGCAGGTTCGGTCGACGTGGTCGAGGCCTAGACACTGAAGGCACCGGCGATGGGGGTCGGAAAGCAACATCATTCGGCTACACTTGGAGCAGGGTTTGAACACGGGCATCTCTACCGGCACCGTAGGAGTCGAACGACTTGAGAAAAACCAGATCAAAAGATGAAAAAAGTTTAGTCAAAAAGTGACTAAGGGGTAGAGCTTCTCCGGTTCTGCGCTAGCTGGTGCGGAAAAAAGAAGAACCAACGTCAGCGCGTGAGGGTGGCGTCTAGGTACTCCGGCGACATCATTCCGGCGCTAACGACGCCGACGACGGCCGCGGACGACGCCTACCGACGCGCAGGGGTATTGCTACGCAAAAGTTTCCGGATCCAGTCTGACGCCTGGGGGTATTCTAAGGTAAGGAATCTATCACTAACGTGTCTCTTTCAGATAATTCGGTTCAGGCTGGACACCTTTTATCGTCTAGTTACCTTTTCAAAAACAGTTGTTTGGGCAACAAATTAACCACTGTGCCCCTGTGATGATTTTTCTACCCAATCTTCAATTCATGCCGATCTTATTCTGTAAGTTCTACAATGAACCAAGAAGGCTCTGGCTCATCCAGATTTTAAAAACTATGGGTCTTCGAAGATGCTGCCCTGCACTCCTCACCCTCCAATTTTTGGATGATGAGCGCACTGCGAAAGCCATAGCTAAATTCTTGAAGTTCATTGTTAGACATAGGCCAAATTTAGAGTAGACCATGTAAACTCTATTTTAAGATTTATTTTCTCTCGTTGTACCGCTTAAGATGCTTTTAAGAGGTTTTTAGGCCGTTTTTAAAGGATTGTACCCTTTGCACTTTATGATCTTGTTACAGCTGAAAATGAATTTTATCATGTAACCTTTTAGTGATATGGATTTAAAAAAAAAGAAGTTTTTGTTATCTGGAAAATGTCTAATGTACTTTTATGGTTTTTCTATTTGATGAAAGCCGAATAAAGAAATTTTGATTTGATTTGATTTGAGTAGTTCACAATTTAGCAGCAGGTTAAGTCCCATAGAAATGAGCATTACACAACCATCCATGGTAAAGGTTAAAAGGAGTCCTCAAAGAAGCAGTAAAGAGGAACCTATAGGAATAAACAAATTGGACAACCACCAAAGTATATGCTCTGGTGGGTCACCGTGGAGCAACAAAGAAGTCTCCAATATACAAGCAGCTCCTTTGTAGGTCTGAAAAGTCTACCAAAGAGTGCAAGGGAGCACCCACATGGATGGGGCTTGTACAATTAACAAAGGTAAATGCTCTGAGGAGTTTAGCCAGGTTGGGAAAAGGAGCAACACATTGGATTGGATATTTTACAATCAGATATGTTACATGGGCTGCAAAGTACTCTGTGATGTGGCAGGGAGTTCCCCATAGCAGTGAGGGCTATACAAGCGACCATGACATATGTTCTGAGGAGTCCACCCAGGAGTGCCAGGATTTGCAGAGGAGCAACACAAAGAGTTAACAGAAATGACATACGCAAGGGTCTCTACAGGCCATTCAGGAGCAGTGATAGCATAGCCACTGTTGTGAGGGTTGCTAAGGTATCGCATGAATATAAATCAGTGATTCTGTTGACAGACTGTATTTAGGATGAATAATAAGAAAGGCTGTTGCAAGGTGAAAGGAAAGGTTAAGGAGAAAGTGAATATGTCAGAGGTTCTAGCTCACAGGCCTTTTCAACCCACAAACAGACAATGCCACAGAGTGCTGCCCTAAACATCACTGCTCTTTACCTGGACACCTTGGGGGAAGAGGTTAAAAAATGCAAGGGCAGCAATATCATGTGACAGTGCGCTTAGGGGTAGTTCTGATGGGAGGAGAGTGAAGCAAAGAGAGCAAGTCCCAGATGCGGGGGCATTTGCTGAGGTCCCTAGTAGGGGAGTGATGTACAAGCCCACCATAAAACATTTCATTGCACAGAATCTGTGTGCTACAGAGTTTGCAAACCTACATTACCAAATCAAGGCACCGTAATCAGAGAATATTAGAGCTGCAGATGGCACTACAATGCAGCTTTCAGGGCCAGTGAGCACACAGAACAAAGGAGGAAGAAAATGTGATGGGACGGAAACTTAGTGCAATAGCAACTTTACTGCCCAAAACATTCTAGGCCCATCAGTATCAGTGGGAAATGTCTGCGTCGAGGTCTAGAGTTGCAGAACCATTGAAGAAAAAAAAACTCTGTGTTTCTAAGAGGCATGACAGTAAGACAAATGAAGACATGAGCATAAGGAGGGACGGAGCTATGGCTCAGGAAGCGATCAGGAAGGGACGAAAGAGGCCCTCATAGGAACAGCAAACATTAAATATGACTAATTAAGGTAACATATATAGAGATGGAGCAGCTCTGTCCTGGTACCAATTCCATGCTTTCTTAGCAGGTTTTGTAGTTAATTATACAGATTCAAACGTTGTGACTGTACGGTGTGAAAGGCATCATTCCTTTCATCTACTTTATTCAATGTTTATATAGGACCGTTGTCCAAATATTAACACATAAGCTGAAGGCACACATTATTTTATGTCTTCATACCGCAGCACCAATAACAGGTGTACAGTTTTCGAAATGCCTAGAAACAGCAGCATGGAATTGAATGACACTCAATTTTTTATAACTGAAAACAAACATTTGGATCTTGGTCATGGAAGTGAGAAAACTGTTGGTGATTTATTTTCTGGCCACCTTCCTTGAGAATAACCCCTCAACCTTCGGGCTATTTTAGAAACTGACTCGTAATAGATTATGGACAATCAGACAATGCAGAGGTTTAGTCTTTATAAAACATTTATAAAAAAGTTAAAACGATTTAGAGAAAGATATGCAGCATAAGTGCACTATTTCAAAAGCACAAGTTGTATATTTCGCTATTTCAGCCTAGTAATGCCAGCATTTTCGAACCTAACGCTGCAGTTGTACAAAAATATGCTATAAGATTGTTTTATTGCATGAGACAATGTTGGTAATGTCTCACAAGCTTATTGTTTCTTACACTGGCTAACAGTGCAATAGTGTGTAATGTTCTAAGCCTGTCACGTGGCAGATAGGGACATTGTCGACATCGCTCAGCTAGCATGAGCCCTGTGTTAGACCTGTCAGCCCTTTGGGTGGTCCCTCCTTTTTTTTTTCTTTTTCCCTTTCTGCCTTCTATTTTTGTGTCCACCGATATTTTTGGATGTTGACTTTTAAACCTCCGGGCGTCTCAACACTGCTAATCAGTGCTGAGGTGCAGGTTTGCCCTTTCTAAAATGGTGGCCTATTGAGTTTTTTAAAATGGTTGCCCTCTCAGGAGTTACCTCAGAGCCATGGCCCATAGGCTAGCATTAGGGGGATCTAGAACCTTCTGGTCCCTTCTAGTGACCTGGGCCTAGGTTATATAAGGGAGCTCACTGGTCAGCCATTTTGTACACACTAAGGAACTGACTGGAGTGCAGACTGCTGCATATGGGGGATGGTGATCCTGACCAGGTTGATGGTTCTTAGGGGCTGCTGCCTGGTGTGGTGAATCTACCACCCTACCTGCTAAAAAGGCCCAGCTGTGAGAGGAGTACACAGGACCTAGCACCAGTGTGGGGAGTGGTTAATGACCACTACCTCCCCCGTTGAACGTTGAGATCGCCAGGCCGCAGAGGGACCTCATGTCGCCTAATTAAGAGGTAGTGAGTGGAAACTATAAGTTGGTTGGTGTTGGCTACAATTAGACTGGGAAAAAGAAAAGATCCTTTGGGTCACCCGTACAGTGAAGGGGAGGAGGAGAGGAAAAAAAAGCTAACAGTACGTTGCCCTCTAAGTGCCCTGCTCCCTACTGCCACAGACAGCGAGAAAGGTGAAGGAGAGCCACCGTTACCTTGATCCCCGAGACTGTCCTTCAGGAGCCTGCGTTTCCCCGTTGTACCGCTGTCCTGCTCCTCAGCGTCGGCATTGGGGTTGGAAGGGGCGGGTCCCGCTTCACGAGAGTACCGCCCCGCTGGTCCCGGCATGGGCTGGTGGGCGTCGACAGCTGCATCTGACAGGAAGGCCGAGGCAGACGCTGAAGTAAAAGGGGCTAGTTCACCCGAGGCAGTGAAGCGGTAGGCATTGCCTTTTGTTTCTGAAAGGAAGGTGAGGAAGGAGAAAGCGCTGAACTGGCCTAGGACACCGTCCGGTGGTTCACGCGGCAATCACCCTCCGTCCCCTGCCCGAAGTGCAGTTATTCGGGGGGGGGGGGGGGGGGGGGGGGAGGGGGAGAGGGTACGTTTTTAAAGGATCGCCGGCTCCTCCTGACATCTGAGCCGGTAAGAGCCCCGAGTGTTGTGGTAGGCCCGAGTGGGGTCGGAGTGCTTTCGACCTATTCTCCGCACTGGTGTCAGGGATAATTCGGATTAATGTGTCAGGCGGACGGGGACTATTAAATTAACAAACCCAGTGCTGGACAAAGGAGAAAAAAAAGGGGGGGGGGAGAGGTAATTGTCAGTCACAGATCCTCATAGAAGTGGGCCCGGAGTTGGTATTCGGACCTGGATTCACGAAGGGGTCTGTGAAACAGAACTTGAGGAAGGTTCATAGGCAGGAGAAGACAGTAATTGACTCTGGAATCTGGAATCTAATCACCATCTGCTGAACTATACCTGCTGGTCTAACTGTCATGTAATTGGATGTTTGCTTGATTTAAATGCAATACCTGCCTACCTTACTTCTGATATATGAGACAGCCTTTTTGGTAAAATAATGGGAATACCTGTTTTTGATTCATGTAATGAATGTTGCTGCTTGACTTACTGAAACTGCAAAGTAACTGCCTGAGTTGAGGTATTAAATGGGATCGTCCAGCTTATTGTAACTGCTGGGTACTGAATTATAATCAAATGGAGGGTCATGCCTTCATGTTACAATCATATGTGTAAATGCTTAAGATGTTCTTCACTACTAGAAACTGAAGTTGATCTAAAAGCACAGGATAAAGCATTCCATTCTTTTCTAAAGACGGTGTGGTGTCGTTTTTCTAGTGGAGGTGTGCTGAGTTACTGTGCTGAGAGAGACTTAAGTACGACAAGTTGCCTTGGAGTTAGGCCTTCCCACTTTGTGCCAGGCTACCCTAGTCGGACCGGTGATTCCGGGTCTAACACCCTGCAGCCATGATGAAGCTTTTGCGCACGTTACTACTAGGCTTTATTTTTGCAATACTCTGTTTATGCCCTTCACATGAGAACTGGCTGCTGTGTTCGTTCTCTTCCTGTTCCTGGAGTTTAGTCTGAACATTGAGAGCAAGGTCGCTAAACAATGCCCCTTGTTATTCTGTTCTGATCAGATCCTAGCACCTAGACAAAACATGCTAATGCAGCTGCTGTTGAAGACTCGTACTTTGATCTTATGGTGATACATGTTTAATTAACACACTTGGAGAAGGACCTTTCCAGGGAGAAGAGCAACACACACCTACGATGTTGTAATACTATCTATAGTCTAAGGTATGGGGGTCTGCTGACAAAGCCCAGAGATCTTCTATTATATAATAATACTTCTTCTTACCAAGGGGAGGGAGGTTAGAAACTATAGTCTTTTCTCCATTGTCTTTATACAATGACATCTCCCTTCATGATGTATGGCCTAGCTGCAATGCTAACTATATTAGTGTTATGCATTTTTCTGCTCGTTGTGGCCCGTATAGAGCATTTTAGGGCACAATAATTAAAATAAATATTTGAAACTATATTTGTGTCTCGGTCAGTTCTTATTGTGGACAAGTATGAGAGTAAAGGTGTGTCTTGTTACTGCGATTCCTGAGAGATCCGGCAGTGTTGAGTTCTGGGGTTTCTAATCATTTGCTTCTTCGTGAGTGTGTAGGAAAGCGAGTGAGACACTATAGCTAGTCGGTCCTGGGCTTTTGGGCATGAAGGTGGTGGGAAGGCTTAGCTCCTATACACCGAGGTCCCCTAATCCTGCGCATAGGTCTGTGTATGTGCAGAATCCCTGTAACAAGCCTTTTTTTTAATGTTTTACCATTCCAGGATCATCTAAGGAAGAAATTCTTATTTGACAAGAATCATAGATACATTTACATTGGGTCCAGTCAACAGACATATAAATCTGGTGAACATCTAGTTATTGATAAAAGTAAATAAAAACAAAATCAATAAGTAGTTGACCCTTTTCGAAATTTTGACAATCTTTTGTGAACTGCTGAATAGCAAATTAGACTGATTCCTAACTTGCTGGACTATCCAACGTATGTAAAAACATATCTTCCGTGTTGAATTAGTGGTCTAAGGCTCACTTATATACATTTTGCCTTAGTGTCTAGGTCAAGAGAGCTTTATAGATACCAAAAATCTAATTGATGCCTATAGTTCAGGAAATGTTTGTATTGAACAAAAATGTAGTTTATGCTTCCCTTTAAATAAATAACAATACACATGAGGCATCTGAAACCTTTACATCGCTTACATGTGATACTTTAGACTCACAAAAGACATATTTTAGTAAAAAATACATTCAGAATGTCAGGAAAAAAAGTTAAATGCCCTTACTGAAGTGTGTCTCCGGAGAGTGGATTTATCAGTAAATGTTCTCCCACATGCACTGCACATAAAAGGCTTCTCTCCTGTATGTATCCGATGATGACGTTGCAAAGCATTTAGCTGGGTGAATTGCTTTCCACATTGATCACAACAATACGGCCGCTCGCCTAAATATTAAAGTAAAACATTAATTATTTTAACATTCCCAATGAATTTTCTCATGATAGAACATCTTTTGATATGGAGTCTGAGTTAAATGTTCATGGAACAGCCTTTCAAAGGAACGGCAACTCCAAATGTTGACAATATGAAATTGTGCCATTTACTCTGCATTCATTTCTAATTAGGCTTCATACCAACACATTTGGCAATCACAATAAAAATTTACAAAAACGACAACGATCCGGATACAGCATGAAGCAAAGGAATCAACAATGCAATAGGGGGCACGATGTACAAATTCCACCAATGTGTGAGTTTATAGTGTCCTAGGTGAAAAAGGCAGCGGAACAAAACCCATTAATGACTAAAGAGAACAATGACACCTGTGAAATGACAACACTATCCCTTCAGTGTTTTTATGAGTTGAAAGGCCTGGGGTCTGAGCTTACTTTATTCTTTCAAAATGAGGTGAACAACAAAGCAATAAAACTCACATATGATGGTAGAAAAAACCCATTCAGATTAATCAATACATTATATCTTTCCGCTATGCAAAACAAGGGAATGTCAAAGCTACATTTTTTAGTACTATCAAGGTATGCAATGCCAGATCTGTGTTTTCACACGAGACACTAGCATAAAAATCACTGACATCTAGAAAGCGCTTTCAAGCCATGTCATTTTCTGATTTCCAGTCACCACTGATGTCAGGAGGTAGTACACGTTTCACTGATGTGAGCTGAAGTCAACATGTCCTCCTGCTTCGACTAATTTGTGTCCATGACTTATCATTTGGAGGCATTAGGCAACAGGATTGGGAGTCAATCATTCACTATATAGTAGCTGTCTGTCAAAGCAAGGGAAAAGCCCTCCTATTTACTAGATGTAGAATGCAAATGTCAAACAGACAAAACTAATACATGACTTTCCATGAGGAGGTCATGAAGGTAAGGCTGCTTTATTGGAATGGATATAAAACCCTCCTATTGGGTGATACTTTCTAAATAGCTACAGCAGAAGGCTCAACAGACTGAACCGGGGGCATGAGGCAAACACTTCATGTTCCAGGCCTCTCTCTGCCTGAGAAAAGATGCAGTGACATCAATTATTTCAGTAGTTCAAGGGCATGGAGTTCAGAGGCAAGCTTGGGTGGGCAGACGCTGTAGCACAGCAGCTGCATCTCTGCCAGGGCCAAGTAGGTAGCTGTTCTTCTGGTCAGGTCGATGTTGGTGCATGGCAGTCCCTAAAGGGACAATTAGGAATTTGCAGCCCTGGTTAGAGAGTGATGACGCTGTATGGCAGTTTCAGCACAGAAAAGGCCTATTTGGCAGTTGGGGCTCCAATCAGGTGAAAGTCCTCATACAGCAGTTGCAGCCTTGAATAAGCCAATAAGGCACCTGCAGCCCGACTGGGCTGAAAGTGTCACACAGTAGTTGCAGGCACCATTAGGCCGAATAGGCAATTATACTTGGACCTGGTCTGACAAACCGGACGACACGGGTCACTCCGAGCTGACTCATCAGTCTACTTCCTCTGGATGTCCCACAGCAGGGCTTCTCCTTCATTGACAGTCTCTACTACTGCAGGGCGGGCCAGGAAGACTCTTTCCTTCTCTCAGCAGGCAGGCAAGCTTCAAGGCACCTCCAAAACAGAGTGTAGACTTCAGGTGATGTCCCCACCTCTGTGAGGCTGGCTGCAAGGCAGACACCAGCACTGGTTACACAAAAGTCTTTCAAATAGTCTGCGGAGCTTTCCCTGCTTTGATTTTGCAGGACTAGTAACTGGAAAAAAAAGTGGTGTGTGTCTGGGTCCCACTTTAATAGACATATCCTAGAAAGGGGACGTAGATCCACTGTTTCAAACATCAGAACCGGTTTGGGCGGCTCTCCCTTCATGGGACCTTCTCAGACTGCTTTACAGACGCACCCTTTAGAGTGATGGTACTCACAGCAGGTAGCACTAGGGCTGTCTTCAAACTGGAGCACCTATAACACAGATACAGTGAAGTGTGGGTTCCTGAACCTTGCTGTCATCACCTTAATTGAAGCATTAATCAGCGATAGGCAAAGTCGCAGGTCTGAGCTAGAATGTTCATTACCTTACACATCAGAAAGTACCATAAAAAAAATGCCAGTGCTCAGGAAAAATGAATCAGCAGCCCCTTGTACCAATTTTTTTTTTTAAAAGAATCGCTACCTTTTAGCCAGAGGAATGCACGCAATACACTACCAACATCACATCACCTATTGTGTGTATGATTGTTGGACCTGACATATTTGGTGTGGATTTCCCCCAACGTTTTGCCTTCCAGACTCCTGCTTTTGCAGGCTTTTAGGACTCTGCTAACTTTACCGCTGCTAACCTTTGTAAAGTGCTTGAGCTCTCTCCTTTAAACAAAGTAGAATTGTCTTGTAACCAATTGGCTCATTTAATGTACTTGTAAATCCCAATAAAAGTGGTATCCCATGTATCCAATGCCTGGAAATTAAATGCTACTGTGGTCCTGCAGCACTGATTGTGCCACCTACCTGAGTAGACCTGTAAACATTCTTCAAGCCTACCATTTCAGTCAATGTGTACAGTTTTAAACTGCCATTCTGACCTGGCCCAAAAAAAACACAACATTTTGCCATGCCTAAACCTTCCTCTTTAATACATACAAGTCACCCCTACGGTAGGCCTTAAACAGCCGTCAGGGCGGGGTGCAGTGTGCTTAAAAAGTTGGACATGTACTTTTATCTTTTACATGTCCTGGTAGTGAAAAAACTACTGCAAGGCCTACCTCTCCCGTATGATAAAATTGTGTTAACTTATTACATATAATAAGTGATACCCTTCAATCGGGAGCTTATAGGAATATCAAGTTTGGTGTCTAAAGAACTGTAATTTAAAGCCCTCTTTAATGGTGAAGTTGGAGCTTACGTCATAATTCTGAAAAACTCCACTTTTAGAAAGTTGGCATGTTCTTGTCCCAACCATTTGGTGCCCCAACCAGTTTACTGGGTTACATGACTAAGCATAACTGCAAGTTGTTTTTTGTGTTTTGCTCCCAGAGAGTGAAACAACAGGCCATAGGTGTTGGCAGGATGGGTATTCTCTGACTTGATAAAAGGAGGAGGACCTGTCACCTACCACACATGCACATCACAAAGACTCTACTTGAGCACACTCACAAGGGGTTTGACTCTAGTCTATTGTGAACTCAGACAACCTACAGCCAGGGCTGGGAGGCAGGAAATTCCAAGCACCTCTCGTGGTGAAACCTCTGAGAACCATCTCCTACTTCAAATGGGCAGCAAGTATAAATATCGGAACCACAGATCCCAATCTTCAGTACACCTCTGTACCTATGGAGCACTCAAAAGGACTGCTGTGCTGTTCTGCCAGTAGGAGATCGCTACTCAGTTGCCCTGCTGCCCGAATGTAGCACTGGACCTGCATCTTGAACCCACGACCTCTACAGTGACTCCAAGGGCTAGTTGGCCTACTGAGCAGAAGGCTCCAACCACCTTGAACCCAGCACCTGGACTCCGCTATGAATCCTACTCTCCCAAGTGGTGCCACCCCAGTCCAGGACCCTTGGAAGTGGGCCTGAAGGTGCTCTGCCAGCCCTGCTGTGGTCCCAGCAGAACCGACTTAGCGTGATGCATCGAATCACAAAACTCCTCATCGCAACTGCTGCGCAACGCATCTCTGATGAAGGACTCTGCATTGCAGCCTTATTGGAACTGCCGGTGAGGGATTAATTCTCAGCACAAGACTTTGGATCGCAAGCCCCTCATCAACAGCTTCCTCAATGGTAATGCAGGACCTTCCATCACAACCTTGCAACTTCCCACAATCGTTACTGTGAGATGCATCTCCACACCAGGGCAGTGGGGTCTCGCCATACTCTGCAACCAGGATTTAAGGTAGCCTCGTTCAGTGGGCCTACTTTGGTCCATGTATCCTGCCCGCACTCTACTGCAGTCTTCCTGACATTGTGACTCTGTCCCGGTCCGGCGCGTCCAGATAACAGTTCCAGGTTTGTGCTTCTAGGCACGATTTTCACTTAAATTGTTAAAATTGCATATCTTCGGTTCTACTAATTGTTTTTTTGGTCTCAATATATAACATTTTACTCTACTTTGCTAAATTGGTGTGAGATTTTTCTTATGTTGTATTTTCACTTGATTACGGCTTGAAGTGCTGCATAAATACTTTACACATTTCCTAGGAGTTAAGCTACAGTGACTCCAAGGGCTAGTTGGCCTACTGAGCAGAAGGCTCCAACCACCTTGAACCCAGCACCTGGACTCCGCTATGAATCCTACTCTCCCAAGTGGTGCCACCCCAGTCCAGGACCCTTGGAAGTGGGCCTGAAGGTGCTCTGCCAGCCCTGCTGTGGTCCCAAGCAGAACCGACTTAGCGTGATGCATCGAATCACAAAACTCCTCATCGCAACTGCTGCGCAACGCATCTCTGATGGAGGACTCTGCATTGCAGCCTTATTGGAACTGCCGGTGAGGGATTAATTTTCAGCACAAGACTTTGGATCGCAAGCCCCTCATCAACAGCTTCCTCAATGGTAATGCAGGACCTTCCATCACAACCTTGCAACTTCCCACAATCGTTACTGTGAGATGCATCTCCACACCAGGGCAGTGGGGTCTTGTGGTAAATATAATTTACCGTATTGTTTTTCCGTATAATTACTGACAAGTACAAGAATAGCTCAATCAAATGAGAGGCATAGTCCGTGGTATCTGAGTCATACGGGCTTTAATCGGGATGCTCGAGCCATGGAAATCAGTTCCATCAATACAAGGGTTCGGGGGTATATGCAATGATGGCAGAAAGATGTCAACGATTTATTAACAGTACATGGCATATATAGTAAAACTGTACAATGGCAATGGATACAGTAGGCGTGACAAGTGAAAAGTATATGATAAGAACACATGTGCGTAGCAAAAAGGCGTGTACAAGGGTGTGCACGGAGGCGTGTGCTGGGAACGTCACAGAAAGTGTCATAAGTGGGTGGGTGCGTAGAGGATTCTGCAGAGTCAGCTGAGACCTATGACCTGGGTGCGCGCGCAATTAGTATGACGTGTGATTGACGTGTATCTGGGGAAAGCTAGGGGTCTGACTTTTAGTACTAGTAGAGGAGACAAAAGTCGGGCATGTCAGATCGACCTGTTCCTATAACATATCTGATATCTTGTATTTGGGGGATGTTTAATCTGAAGTAAAAGGTCTCTCGGGCAGAGGCTATTCTATACTGAATGCATATGTGTCTAAGTGCAATGCACGGGGCCATGGGCCTACCATGGTAACGGGAGCTGTAAATTACTTGCATGGAAACAGGAAGGCTTGCTCTTTGCTCTGCAGCCGGGGATATGTTTACCTAAATCACTAGACTGGAATGTGTTTTCGAGGAGGCTGAACAGATAACTTGAAGGCAAAATACTGTCTTGGCCGGCAGGCCAGGTTGAGCCAGGCACCGCTTCGCTTGGCAGGAAGTAAGGCAGAGGTCAGGGATACGTGTCCATGCTGCAGCTTTCAGAGGCAGAAAGCAGAAAGGGTTCGGAGACAGAAATCAGGGCCTAGCTCGGCAGAGCCAGAAAAAACGTAAAAGTGTACCATGTAAAGACGTTGGCATGGTATGGTTAGGAACTGAATTATCAATCCATTCAGGGTGGATCTGAAAGAGGACATGTTAACGTTGGACGCAAATGTATTTGCGTCTTCATATTCGGTCATGGAGGGAAGTTACATGTACTTTAAGCACGTACATGGAGACGTTGGGGTACACGTTAGGGGACATACTTGACCATAAAAATTTCAATTACCTCATTCCCTCCTTGTCCCCTACATTCCCTTCAGGATATATCAATCTTCATGAGTCCATCTATCTGTTCATATAACATCATTTGCTCATCTTTTTTCATTCGGGCACGAGAACGTGGACTTGGATGGGGAATACAAGATGTGGCGCAGAAGCCGCAAATCGCTGGCCCACATTGTAAACATAGACAACAACTGAATACTATGGCCAATATAATTCCTAGGAATGACAGTAGCTTCCATCCCCAGGCTGATATTACACTCCAGAGCCAACCGGACCAAGTCCAGGAGCCTGGATTCTGGTGTATCTGATGAGCTATTTCATGAAGCCTGGTGATAGCTTTGTATACTGATGGCGCGTTATTAGGAATAAACACGCAACAACTGGATCCGATGACTCTACAAGCTCCGCCCCTATCGGCCTGGATGACGTCAAGGACAAGGCGGTTCTGAAGAACAACAAGTCTCATAGCAGACTGCTCCTCTGTTAAGTTGCCCAAAGCAGAAGTAGTCTCATTCACTACTGCCTCGAGGATTCTTGTTAATTTGCGTATCAGTTTACTATTTGAGACAGTGCCTAGATAAGGAAAGAATCCTTTATTGAAATCTGTATATTGTTCCCATGTGGTTTCAGTCTGATCAACTATTGGGAGACCTCTCTTGTGTCTGACGAGATCGAGGCGGGAATTCCTGTGATAGTCAGACGGGGCTAGAAAAACTGGTGGCAATAGGAATGCAATGAAACAGGCACCATCCCAGTCTAGAGGTAGACGTACATAAGCTGTCTGACCACAAATAAAATAGGAATGTGGGGAAGCTTTGAATGTAGACTTGCCTTTATCACTGAATTTGACCACAGTAGTACAGTCACTGTGACCTAGATGTACTGAACCATTCTTTCTGACGCACAATACACCTTTTGCTGGTAGAACGGATATAGATGGTAAGTCTGGACTAGTCTCGGACTGAACATTTAGAATCATGAGGTTAAGTGTAAAGTTGCCTAATCCATACACTTCATTTTCTAGATCGGTCCCTGTCATTTGTGGAAGACCTTCCTCGTTTGGGAAACATGCTTTGTTCATAACTGTGTTCAGGTTTCCCCATATCCAATTGCCTTGGGAAACTCTGGATTCAGTGTCTAAAGAGGATATTAAACTAAACCATGCACCACAGGAACCATTATGTGTAAACGGGTAAGGAAAGAGGGGCAGAGCTCCCTTGTAGTTCTGATAGGGAGGGAGTCGGCCACATATCCAACAATTAGTAGCATTGTTGATCTGGTGTGAATGGTGTAACATACGGATGAAAGTATTGTTGCGCAGCGCAAGTCGATAAGACAATTCATGTGGAGGCAGAGCACTAAACGTGTGCTCTGCAGTGTCATTAGAAAAAGAATGTGCAATAGGAAAGTAGATATGTAACATCCAACTTATGATAATAATCGTAAGACTCAGAAAAAACATAATAAGTAGCGTGCAGATGCAACGGCTTCGGAGATTTTTACAATTTCGTTTCTTGATCTCCTGTCTATCTCCCTGTCTATAGGGGTCTATCTTATACATGTCAGGAACCTGTTTAACCGCTTCACCCAGGAGGGGACTTAAACAATTAAACTGTCTGACTTACTAGACCTCAATTTCAATCTGTACTCCTGCTGAGGAGTTCTCTCTAACAGGGGGAGTTTAGTATCAGTGTCTGGAATGCGGCAGTCCTGGGAAACAGTCTTTGGCGGAAGTCCATAAAATTTCTTGACGTGGCTCGAATGCAGCCAGCCTTTTCTTCCTTCTAGTTTCACCGCGGTCCTTGTAGTCAACAAAACGATCTTCGGCTCTTTCCAGCGGGGCTCCAGAGGGCTTGCTCGGTCAAAATTGCGGACTACGACGTCATCTCCTGGGACCAGTTCATGCGGTTTCACCTCGGTGTTGTCTGGGAAGGCTGCCGCGACCTGTGAACGACATGATAGTAGTGCAGACATCAAGGAGGCAAGGTAATCTGTCAGCATAGTACTGTCAACATCCGTTATTTTACGTGGCATAGGCGTCCCCCACATATTAGGAGGCCTATCAAAGACCACCTCATACGGGGATAGCCCTGTCCTAGAATGAGCTACCATTCGCATATAAAAGAGGGCAACCGGTAAAGCTACCATCCAATCTACACCTTTCTCTTTACACACTTTGGCAAGACGGGTTTTCAGAGTCTGGTTGTGTCTCTCTACGAGACCTGCTGCCTCGGGATGTCGAACACAGTGGAACTTCCATTGATAGCCTAACAGAAGTGAAACCTGCTTCATGAGCTCGGACGAGAATGGCTGACCGTTATCTGAATACACGACACGGGGCAAACCGTACCGTGGGAAGAATTCACAAACCAACTGCTTGGCAGTGGTCGGGGCAGTGTAATCTGGGACGGGATATGCTTCTGTCCATCTGGATAGGGCACATACAACTACGAGGACATACTTGAATCCTCGGCATCTGTCCATCTGGATATATTCCATCTGGAGGACTTCAAAAGGCTGGTCGGGAGGATGAAATCCACCTCGTTCCACGGGAATACCTTTTCCTGGATTGAACTGACAACAGATCATGCAGGTACGCACTTTCTGTTTTGCTGCTGCTCGTAAATGTTTGTTGAACCAGAGGTTCTGTAGACTGTCTAACATGGCTTTCTCTCCTAAATGTGCTGGACTGTGTGCTGTATTGATGATAACTTGACCCATAGAGTCGGGGAGAAACCATGTGGTCTTTCCCTTCGTCATCCATCCCTGTTCTGTCTGGATCCCTCCTTGTTCAGTCCATTTCTTGATTTCGTCTGGAGTAGCATGTGTCTGCATGTCGATTACATCTTGTGTGGGATCCCTAACTGTCATGCAATGTGTCAGTGAGGTTACGTCAGTCTTTGTCATATCAGTTGCATGAGTATGAGTCTGAGCTGTATGTTTTGCTGTTCGATCTGCCAGGTCGTTACCCTGGGAAATAGTGTCTGTGACTTTGGTATGTGCTTTACACTTCATGATGGCTATTGCTGTAGGCAAATGTATTGCTTCCAACAGAGCTTGAATGAGGGGACCATGCTGGATCTTGGCTCCGTGAGAGGTCAAGAAACCTCTTTCTTGCCAGAGGACACCGAAGTCGTGTACGACTCCAAATGCATAACGTGAATCTGTGTATATGTTTACTTTAAGGTCCTTGGCTCGTATACAGGCTTGGGTCAGAGCAATGAGCTCTGCTGCTTGAGCTGACAGGGTGTCAATGCGATGTGTTTCTATGACTTCAGTTTCAGTGGTCACTGCATATGCGGCCACTAACTCTCCTGTGCTTGTTCTCATACATGAACCATCCACATAAAGTGTTAGGTCTGGATTGGGTAATGCAACATCTGTCAAGTCTTGTCTGGGCTTTGTGATTGTGTTAATGACATCCACGCAGTCATGTGGAGTAGGATCATCAAAAGCTTGTGTATGTTCCTGAGTCCAAGGGAGAACAGTCGAAGATGCTGCCTCTTGTGTTGTCAACTGTATAAGTGGTTTAGCTAGAAATGCATATTGGGGAATCCATTGTCTGCAATAAGAAGTGAGTCCAATAAAGGCTCGTACTTCCTTCTGTGTCTTGGGTTGTGGTAGATGTGCAATTAACTGGATACGATCAGGTGTCAGCTGCCTACCCCACTTGGACAGCAAGTGCCCAAGGTACACCACTTGCTGGGCACAGAATTGTAGCTTCGAAGGAGACACCTTGTGTCCCTTGTCTGCCAAAAAATACAAGACTGTCAGTGATGCATGTTCACATTCTTGTTCACTTCGGGCGGTGATCAATAGATCATCGACGTACTGGAGTAGGGCAGTGTTAGTAGGCATGTGAATACTGTCAAGTTGTCGTTTCAATGCTTGGCTGTAGATGCTGGGGCTTTCTGGGAATCCTTGAGGAGCGCGTGCAAATTTGAAGCTACGGCCATTTAAACAGAATCCGAAAAGGTACTGGCTTTCCGGATCAATGGGGACACTAAAGAAGGCGTTCTTAAGATCGATTACAGTGAAGAACGTCGCTTCCGAATCAATAGCTGTCAATAGAGACGAAATGTCTGGAACCACTGGATACTGTGGTACAATACATTTATTCAATTCTCGCAAATCGATCACCAACCGATAGACCGGAGGTGCATTCGGATCAGTACGTTTAAGAATCGGAATGATAGGGGAATTACAAACATTTGAGTCGGTTTCTACAACCACTCCTTGTGCAAAAAGCTCGTCAATGATTTTCAGTAAAGCCACTACAGCATCAGGTGGTAACTTGTATTGTCGGATTCGTGGTAGTACAACTCCTGGCTTGAGGGTGACACGGTATGGTGTAATGTGCATACACCCTACATCAGTGGGGCCTTGTGCCCATAAATGTGCAGGAACATTCTGTAACCTGGGATCAAAATCTCTTAATACATAATGACCCTTAAAATCACGAAGGAACAGCCTTACTCCTTCCGGAGAACAACAAATTACAGCTCCTAGAGCTTTCAGCGTTTTAATACCAAGCAAGTTTTCTGGACATGATTTCGTGAGCAACAAGTCTGTAGTACGGGATAATGGACCAACTGCAAGGGGAACTGGTTTCGATACTTCATTAACAATAGGCTTTCCTGAAAATCCAAGGGAAACATTCTGTGAGCCTGAGAGGGGTGCCCCTGGAACCTCGTCATGACTGATGGTAGTTCTGCTTGCCCCTGTGTCAATCAAAAATGTTCTATCCTTTCCTAATACCTGACTATGTACATAAGGACCCTCTTGATCTACAGGAACCTCAATAAGAGGCAAGCCAACCTCCCTCTCTAGGCCGTTTCATGTGTACTGCTGATAATCGGGGTAGTCAGACTGTGCATACTGGTACATCTGCTGTGTGACATGTTGTGTTGCGGCAATAGGCTGGGGCTGTGGTACCGCTACGGTCTGTTGTGGAATCTGCATAGGCTGCACATTCTGCGGAATATGTTGTTGGACCTGGTCCTGTCTATGTCGACGCGGTCTCTCTTTCGTTTTACCTGTAGCTATATTGTGTTTCAGAACTGCACAATCGTTTACATAGTGACCTGGCTGTTTACAATAGTTGCATGTCCCTTTAACAGGAGCTGCCGTATTATTGGACTGTGTCGTACCCCTTTTCTGACCATCTGCTGGAACTGACTGAGCAACTAGCACTTTGTTTGGTATCTTTCATACGTCTTTGTTCGTGATCATGTTCCTCCCTAATTCTGTTCTGGTGGTACTGTAACATTTGTAACATTTGGGAAGGCGTATTTGCTTGCCATGTGCTCTCGACTTTCAATACACGGTTCTTAACCTGGGGCAAGGAATTCGACTAGTTTGGTCACAAATAGATGTGGGTAAGACTCGCTACTTGTTTTCAGGCCACTATTAATAATAAAACATTTCTCGAATCTAGAATAAAAATCACTAGTGTCTTTGTCGTGTTTCTGTTTGCAGGCTGAGATTGCATCCCAGTCCTCCTTTTTAGTTGTCAACAATCTTGGCAAAACCTGTACTAATAATCCTGGTAATGCTTTAGTTTTCTCCCCAAGACCTAAACCTGGGGTTCGTCCGGTTTCTTCGTTTTCTAATTCAGTCCAATTAATCTTTTTATCTCCCACCTCCCATTCTTTTTCTTTGAGTTTCTCGTAAATACCGGCAGGCAATAATACTTTCAATATTTTCATAATATCGGAATATGTGTAATCTCCCATGAGTAACATGTCTTATTTCACGGTGAAACCCTGCTGGATCTTTATCATGACTCGGCACTATTTTCTTCATTTCCAATAATTCCATTTTAGTTATGGGAGTGTATACAAATACGCGTTGAAGCTCACCCCCTGGAGTCGACTGGACGGGGTGGACTTCTCGTAAAGGGTTCTGTCTGTCTAGGTGAAAAGGATAGCTTACTGGGGGTGGAACAGGAACAAAATGTGGAGTCAAAAACGTTCTGTATCTATGACGTTGTTCGAGAATAACATTAATCAAATCAGTACCTAGGCCTCTCCATCTGTTCAGGAGCAATTCGTCTAGTACATTGTATAAGGGACCTGGATCAGAATGCTGACTTTCATATAGCATAATGATATGCTGGATCATGTACATGCCAACTAAACGTTGTTCAGTTGGAGTAAGACTCAAAAATGTTTGCGCTACTGAATCATCTTTATATACGCTGTCATTATCAGCCCACTGTACTGCGGACCGTGCTAGTTCTTGTTCACGCATTGTACTAAGTTCATTGTAACCTATTCTATCCTTCAGGATTTTATCAGTGGCTTGGAATAAGTGTTCAAGAGAACATTTTTCTGGTATGGGGGGGGAAGAAAACGTCTTTTATTTTCTAGACGTATCGGTCTGTCAAAAGGCCTATCAGAAGAATACTGTTTAGGGAGTTTCGCTCTACCTACGTACGCTATCATGTCTTGAGTCACTGCTGGATTCTCTGGTTCTTCCTCCTCTGAGGAATCTTTTTCGTCTGACTCGGGTGTCCTATCAGCCTTCCGTCGGGCATGTATTGCCACTATTTCTTTACGGATCTTTCTGGACATGGCATCTATACAATTCTGTTTATCATGTTTACAATCTGCAATATTCTGACTCCATTTTGTCAAACCCTCCATCTCTTCTTGAGATAAACCTGGCCGATCTTGTTCCCTTATCAAACAATTAATCAGAAATCGCAATATTAACCCTTGAGTCTCAGCTTTCTGATATGCCATGGCCTCACGAATACATTCAGGACCCTCCCCCGTTCGAATAAAGTGATATATTTTATCTAGATGGTCTGGCATTTCTGGTAATGTCATCAAATAATCTGTAACACGTCTTAGACGTAATGATGCTAACATCCTGTCCCCTTGCTTGCCAGGTACGGGATCATATCTACAATCTCCAATTGCTTGTTTAAGTTTTTCAGATGTGCTCGCTTTAGGTGTACGCTGCATTGCTAATTCTCCGATTGTCAATCGATGTAATTGTGGCGGAGTGTGGGGATGGCCACCTACGGCACCTCCTGAAACGGAAGCGCGAGCATAGCCTGACTGTGTGGCAGGTATCTGTAATGGGGTTGGACCCTGGGTTGTGTCTGAAAAAGGATTAAGAGGACCAGTAGCAGGGGGAACAGTAGCAGGGGGGCCGGTAGGGGAAGTGACAATAGGTGCAGGAAGTTGTTGACGTGGAGGGGTCGTGGCTTGAACATTCGGAACAGGCTGATGTGCATTGTTAACGGGTGGTACGGGTACGGGTACAGTATAGGCTGGAGCTACGCCATCTAAATAGGAAGAAAGGAATGTCTGCTGCAGTCTGTTTGTGACGGATTTTAGTCGGAACCAATGGTGGCGGCAAATCACTTGGCATTTCCGGGGTCGCCTTGGGCAGGCCCTCGGCCAGAACTGGATACAGTCCTGTAATAAGGGCATTTCTCTGTCGGTCTTGTTGTTCTATTCTGACTCGTTCTCCTTCTTCTAGTAGTTCTTTTTCTCTGTCTTTTTCGGAATCCTCTCTACTTTTCTCTGCTTTCCGGAGTTCTTTCTCTGTCCGTCTACGTGATTCTTTACGCCACAATTCTATGGCATCTTTCTGGGATTGTCTGGCTTTCATTTTCCATAAAGCTTCTTCTACTCTCATGATGCACTCGGCATCCCATGTCCCTGTAACGGGCCATCTCTGTTTCTCGTCTAGGTGCTTGGTGTAATCTACCCACAAGTCTAAGTACAGTATGGCATCTAAGCCGTGCTTGTGGTACATAAAGTGCCCTGGGGTGTCCCTAGGCGGAACAGGCACTGCTTCTTCGAGTATCCCTTTCCTAGTTCCTATCGGACGTAACTTCGGAAACAGTGGCATTATTACTTTGACTCGAACACAATAAACTCAGTAATGGAAAGCAAACAGTCATTCATACCACGACATAAAACACATTAAAACATTTCGAACAGATACTGTCTAGTACATAAAACACAATGCTTGGAATCACGTGAGATAATGCTAGAAGACTCGAATACTGAATCACTGAATTACTGAATCACTAGATGCACTGCTAAACAGTACAGACCGGTCCCATAAAGAGACACGGCATACCGCGCTCACCTAAGTGAACACGTACGGACCAGGACTGTGTACCCAGACCCAGGGGTGGGGAAATCATATCGCCCGACGCCCGAGCCATGTTGATTTTTACCTCGGGCAAGAAGATTTAATGTCTAATTTGTCCGATGGACAAGTAGACATTAAATCGCGTACATAAAATACAGGCTTTGTGCACTTTGAGACTCACAACCAATCAGAAAGGCCGAATATGCTATTAAGGCCTCTGATTGGCTAGCAGTCCATGACTGGCTGTAGCCCGTGATTGGCTGGGGGACGGAAGCGGCAGTCTCAACATGCGGCAGTCTCAGAAATCTGGTGTCTCGCTTTCTCAATTTCAATGGGTTGGACGTGCAGAACCACGAGGAAGCGGTTTCCATTTCAACACGAGGGTAGCACAAATAGCTCGTTGCTGGGGCACGACCTGTAGAACGAGGTGAGAAGAAAGTGTGACATTAATGTTACCAGCTTAATGCAAAGTGAACTTGCGGCGTCAGGGTCGTAGGAATACAGTTCACTGTATCCTCTCTGCTCGCAAAGGGAAAAAGAAATGCAAACATCCTGCTGAGAGCTCAACTGAGAGCAGTCAAAATAACACGGCATTACGCTAGTGCCCATTTCAGATTCCACTTGAGAAAACAGAGCGTGCTAACTTGGGGTTTGGAGCGAACTGTTCTTTAAGTGGAGCTCAGCTATGCAACTATGCATATTATATTAAATTTGCCATTAAAGAATTGTACTGGGTCGTAAACATTTAACATTACCGCGCTCAGTATCTCAGCATCACCACACGTTAGCATTAGAGGAAATGAGCAACATGTTTGTTTTACCTCGTATTGTCTGTGACAGCTTGTGGAATTTAAAACTGTTGGGACGGATAGGCAATTTGTATTCATTTCCTTTAGGGACAGAAGTTGCAAACCGTTAACCGGCACAGTACCTTTATCAAAGCAATCTACTTTTTGCCGGTATGAGAATTGACCTTGTGACAGTGAGCCTCTGTATGCGGTTATATAATATATATAAAGACGAAGAGATGTTGAAATTCCAGTGTCCCGAATCAGTCACATAGCGCAGACACTCATTCATTGGTGGGCTAATAGAGTGTGCGGCTCACATTGCACACAATGTGACATGAGTTAACACTATCTGTCTCATTCTCTCTCCCTCGCCTTATTTTTATCTCACACGCCAACATTCCATGCTCTCTTTCCTGCTATTTTCCTGAACCATGTGCCTGTGTAACCACATTTTGAAATAACTGTCTCGTGAGGATCGTGAATGCTGCATGCAGCCACATGCTGCAAGCGCCTAAGCCCTGTCTCTTCCTCCTCAAAGCCCCCTCTTAAGAGGATTCTCGCAGCTCATTGCTTGCAGTTTAACTGGTTGACTTGTATGGATCAAACCACATCAGTCCAATCGAGGACGCCTGGCACCCTCCCCATTTTGCACATTACATGTTGCGTGTTCGGAGGACCGCATTGTCTGCTTTCTTCCAGAAGATCACAAAGAAAAGGATTTCCAACTAGTGCTCTAATGTAATTTGTGATAATTGGGTGTTTTAACAAGCACTGAAAATTGGGCAATTCCCCTAACACTCATCTGGCACAGAATATCCTGCATGTGGACTGCACGGGAGGCAAGCAGGGTTTGCAAGAGACACCCCAGCACTCTGTAGGAGCAGTCCATGAGCTCCCAGTCACGAGGCAGCGGGCAGCAGCTGAACTCCGTTGCTTTATCATAGTTAAATGTACTCCCTTCAGTCTTGGAACCCGCACACCTTGGTTATATTCTGGTTTTAGACGGGTGTAATTCTGCTCTAAAATGATTCTCTCTCTCCCTGTTGCTCAGACTGTGTGTCATAAAAAAAAGTGAAAAATATCAAAACGAACTGCACGAGTGCACAACCTAGTAATTCCTCTCTACTAGTCCTTTCACACACTCCATGCACACCAATCGGTTCTTGCTAAAGCACCTCAAGTTAGGGTGTTCCTGCTGTTATAAAAATTTTCTCTGTAATCCCCCCGTTGCTCCAGGGAGTTAGACTGTATCAACTACTACACATGCAATAAAGATACCAACGACTCCATGCTTCCTTGCACTAATACACGCACACATGCAGTCTATTGTTCATTTTCTCCCCCTCTCCCCCTTGCCCTCTCCTCTCTCCCTCCCCTTTTCCTTTGACCCCTCTCCCTCTCCAACAGGTTAATCAGGCCTTCAAACTAGCATACTGGCTTTGGAGTCTGAGACAGGCACATTGTAAACAGATCACGGAAGAAAAGACTCTGCCTGCTGATCTAACTCACTAGGATCGGAGCTGGGGAACTGCAGGTGTCTCTATAGTATATGTGGTAGCAGGCACAAAAGCCCACCAAACTACCATACTTGTATCTATCTATGGAACGTAGGTTACAAACTGATCACTGCAGCAGACCTTTGACCTCATTGACTGTCCAATCGGGAATGGAGGCTGTAATCAGTAAGCATCACCGTAGCCTGTGATGTGATCAGATTTTATCGAGCTCTATTTAGGCATAGAGCCATCAATGCTTGGGTACGTTAGAAGTACAGAATAATGTTTAGACTCTTGCCCTCACCCCTATTGCCACCCCTGAAGCTCATGCCAAGCCCAAAACCCCACTCGATGCCTGCACTCTCCCATCCGTATTAATTTTTATTCTGACTAAAAAAAATTCAGGGGATCTCGGGGTCATAACTCTTCATCGTCACTGGTTCAGTGTCACCACTAGGTGGCATCATAGCCTCCAGGACAGGCACCTGCGGATACAGAGCTGTTTCATTGCCCCTTCCACTTCCGGTGGCCAGAACCCACCTTCAGCAGAGACCCATTTGCATCTCACAGCCTCCACCTCAATCATAGCCACTCAAAGGCTTGCCCGGTTCTTTTCACAGTTTGATGTTGCCTCTGGTGGAGTTCAGTGGCCTGCAGGATGGATGCCTGTGGCTAGCATCAGAAGTCTGCAGCGAAACTTGCACAGCCACCTGTGAAAGACCATAAAAAGTTAGAAAATATTTTGGGTTTTTTAGCCACTGCTTTGACCCCGTCCCCAGATTCACTAACCCTGCTTCCCCCGTTTCGTGCAGCATCACAGTTCCTATCCATTTTTTAATGCAATTCAACCACTGAGCAGACAGCACCTTTTCCAGCCTCGCAAACTGTTCCTGCTACCACCCCTGCACTCTCACTGCCCTGTGAATACAGTATTCAGGAATTGCTGCCATGGGGTTTGGAGGGCAGGACAGGAGAAGAGGTAGGGCCAGGGCCTCCTGTCACAGACTCCAGAGCGGGTGAAGGGAGGAAAGAGTCCCCTATTACGAAGAGAGTCGAATGGGGCTGCCCCACCATTTTACCAACCACCATCCCTATGCCCTTCACACAAAGACCACACACATACCCACCCCGCTCCTGACTCCCCTGTTACAGCCAGAGCTGCCGACTTTCAACCTTGGGTACCAGGTTTGAGTCTCAGCATTGCTAAACATTCTGTGATTCTGGGCAGGTCACGTAATCTGTTCTGGCCTAAAAATAAAAAATACATTAACCTGATCTTGTGTATTGTAACTGGTGCTCATGAGAAGCACTCCAATACCTTTGGGTCATGATGGCGCTATATAAACAATCAGCAAAAAATAAACGCTCACTTGACAAGCACGGTGCTTTCCTTTCACAGACGAAGCAGACTCTGAAGCTTTCACTTTTTAAATGTGAAAGGAAAGAATCCTGCATCTTGAACTCAGACTCTACCACCATCAGTGCAAGAGGTGCATGGAAAGTACCTCGGTGTTTAGGCCTGTGTCCTGGCTTGATAATATAACTTGCATTTGTAAAGCACACATTTACCCAGAGGGGTAATTTTGTGCTGAATAATAGATGTTTATTGTTACCCAACTCAATGGTACTAATTATATCGACGTCAGAGGGATGAAAGGCTAAGTGGTCCCTGTGGGATGTGAACCTGTGACCATGAGGTCAAACCCAGTGCTGTACAATAGATGCATTAGTCCACTAATCCACCACACCTGATATGTCACTAGAGAAAATACATTTTGTGGTGCTTTTGGGTGTTTGCTCAGCTATTATTGGATTTCTAAATTCGCTGCAGAATAAACAAACTTCATTCGCCAGATAGCATTTGACTTTCCAAGAGGCCAGAACAGTGTTTCCAACTCTACTGTGACTGAGCCTAGGCGTCATTGCCAGATGTGACATAAAATGCTGAGTAGTTGCAGTTATTCACTAGCCCCCCATCTCAATGATGCTCTGCTCTCCACTTCTAGATTTACTGTCATTTCAACTTAACACTTCTTCCGTTTGCTTTGAGACTAGTGCTTCCTTTCCAGCTTTGTGAGTGTGAAGATTTCACAGCTGCTACATGTCCTACATATCTGAGGCAGACAAACTTGAACATAAGTTGCTAAGCTGCACCTCTTCATGTTATGGTAGCTTACTCTGCTGCTGCCTACTATATGCATGAGAGAACCCTGTACTGCTACTGCCAGTGCAGCATATGCTTTTTGTGTGGGAGAAGAATGTGGAGATGTTAGCAGTGAGTGCACAATAATATAAACACCACACAGAAGTGTAAAAGGAGGGATTGATTTAACTGCCCATTACTGCCTATTGCGTATTTGTGGATACTGCCTCAGTGAACCACAGCACATCTGCTAGGTGATTTTGCTGCCCCACGAACCATTCATAAGCTCTGCCAAGAAGGGCAGTTATTCCCATCCATAAGTTTCAGAGCATAACATTTGAGTATTTTTGAAGCTGGACAGCTATGAGTTGGCCCTATGATGAAGAACACCCTTCTGTCCTACAGCTTCATATTTCGACAGTCTGGTCTGTGCCAAAAACACTTAAGAAATGTAGTCCATTACCAGTCTGCACTTTTTCTCAACTCATGAAAATGTGTTACATGCACACTAGTTGATAATTGGTTGCAGTGCGCACTGACACATCTGCACGCATGCTGTACAACCATAATTGGATTTGCATTTGAAATATGTATTGCTCAGTATGTTGCACTGATTCTAGTGCAGATTCTCTGTGCAGACCTACCATAGTAATTTATGGAGTAGGCGGGGCAAGCAGTTACCTTCCCAGGACAAGTAGATTTATGTAACATTTTGTCCCCTGGCCAAGTAGATTTTTGAAAAATTTCCACACCCCTGCAGACCTGTCTTGACCGGACACAAAGTAATGCACCCGTCTAGATGCGTCCCTAGCAACGGTACTCACCGGGAGCAATACTTGAACGTGAAGGCCTCAGACTGGACTGGTTACTACGCATGCGCCTCGACACATCGGAACAGGTGGGCCTCTGGATACCTCTGACACTGCTACTCTCGGCTGGGCTCTGGTCGGGATCCTCCGCACTCCTCACCGCCTCGTCTGGATGTCGACCGCAGTCTCCGTCACCTCCGTAGGCCTGAGGGAGATACAGGAAAACCTGCAGATGCGCATAGGAGTCCGTCACAGCTGTGGTAGGGGGCAAGGCCTGCGACGCATCGCCGGCGCGTGGGGTGGGGGAGGGGTCCCTATTCGGGCGCCAAATTATGTGGTAAATATAATTTACCGTATTGTTTTTCCGTATAATTACTGACAAGTACAAGAATAGCTCAATCAAATGAGAGGCAGAGTCCGTGGTATCTGAGTCATACGGGCTTTAATCGGGATGGCTCGAGCCATGGAAATCAGTTCCATCAATACAAGGGTTCGGGGGTATATGCAATGGTGGCAGAAAGATGTCAACGATTTATTAACAGTACATGGCATATATAGTAAAACTGTACAATGGCAATGGATACAGTAGGCGTGACAAGTGAAAAGTATATGATAAGAACACATGTGCGTAGCAAAAAGGCGTGTACAAGGGTGTGCACGAAGGCGTGTGCTGGAAACGTCACAGAAAGTGTCATAAGTGGGTGGGTGCGTAGAGGATTCTGCAGAGTCAGCTGAGACCTATGACCTGGGTGCGCGCGCAATTAGTACGACGTGTGATTGACGTGTATCTGGGGAAAGCTGGGGGTCTGACTTTTAGTACTAGTAGAGGAGACAAAAGTCGGGCATGTCAGATCGACCTGTTCCTATAACATATCTGATATCTTGTATTTGGGGGATGTTTAATCTGAAGTAAAAGGTCTCTCGGGCAGAGGCTATTCTATACTGAATGCATATGTGTCTAAGTGCAATGCACGGGGCCATGGGCTACCATGGTAACGGGAGCTGTAAATTACTTGCATGGAAACAGGAAGGCTTGCTCTTTGCTCTGCAGCCGGGGATATGTTTATCTAAATCACTAGACTGGAATGTGTTAGAGGAGGCTGAACAGATAACTTGAAGGCAAAATACTGTCTTGGCAGGCAGGCCAGGTTGAGCCAGGCACCGCTTCGCTTGGCAGGAAGTAAGGCAGAGGTCAGGGATACGTGTCCATGCTGCAGCTTTCAGAGGCAGAAAGCAGAAAGGGTTCGGAGACAGAAATCAGGGCCTAGCTCGGCAGAGCCAGAAAAAACGTAAAAGTGTACCATGTAAAGATGTTGGCATGGTATGGTTGGGAACTGAATTATCGATCCATTCAGGGTGGATCTGAAAGAGGACATGTTAACGTTGGACGCAAATGTATTTGCGTCTTCATATTCGGTCATGGAGGGAAGTTACATGTACTTTAAGCACGTACATGGAGACGTTGGGGTACAAGTTAGGGGACATACTTGACCATAAAAATTTCAATTACCTCAGTCTCGCCATGCTATGCAACCAGGATTTAAGGTAGTCTCGTTCAGTGGGCCTACTTTGGTCCATGTATCCTGCCCGCACTCTACTGCAGTCTTCCTGACATTGTGACTCTGTCCCGGCCCGGCGCGTCCAGATAACAGTTCCAGGTTTGTGCTTCTAGGCACGATTTTCACTTAAATTGTTAAAATTGCATATCTTCGGTTCTACTAATTGTTTTTTTGGTCTCAATATATAACATTTTACTCTACTTTGCTAAATTGGTGTGAGATTTTAATTATGTTGTATTTTCACTTGATTACGGCTTGAAGTGCTGCATAAATACTTTACACATTTCCTAGGAGTTAAGCTTGACTGCTCTGTGCCAAGCTACCAGAGGGTTGAGCACAGCCTAATTTGGGGTTTGCTTGTGACTTCACCCTGACAGTACTTGTGGCAGCTGCTTGAGGAAAGTTTAACCTCCCTCATCCAGCAATCAATTTCAAACATTGATTTTCAGCCGTGAGATTAGGACTTGTGCTTCTGCAATGCCATATAGTGATTTTATGTTACACTAAATAAATCATTTGATACCATTTAGAGTTTCTTTTAAATTCTCCTGGATTGGCCTTTTAGCTTTTTCCAAATTCCCTCTTATTCTACTGGACTGTTATACCTGAAACAACACCTGGAAGGTGCTTGCCAACATAGATTCCTACAATGTGCTGAGCTCAAGGTGTTCTGCAAGAAGAAGGGAGTTCGTCCCAGAGCAACTCCAGAAAGCTGGAACTCCAAAAGACACTGAGGTTCTGGAGAGAAGTCCACCAGTCACAGGTTAAAGAGACAGAAGAGAATGATGATGTGAAAAGGCAAGGAGAGGTTCTGGATACTAGTCCTGAGATGCAACATTCAGATGAGGGAGAGGACTTGACTACTGAATTGATACTCCCTGCCAGAGCGGTGAGCAATAGGTCTTCTCAAGGTCTGTCCTCAGAGGAGCTGGCAACAGAAAAGCTGTCACGAAGTTTAGGCTGAGGATGGCGAAGTTTAAGATGGAGGAAAAGAAACTGCCATTGGAAGGAGAAGAGAGGAAGGCTGAGAGAGCCTTGGCGTGGGCGAAAGTGGCCATGGAGGCAGAGGAAAGAATAACCGCTCACGAGAGGAGCTAAGCTAGGCAAGAAGAGTCCAGCAATATTGCTGGCAGCATTCAAGCTGTGCCTTGTGAAGATAAGACAGCACACATTCCAAAGGATCTGGTGACTAACATTACTGTGGGAGATGATATTGACTAAGATTTGAAGTCTATGAGGTTGATTAGGATTGGTGAGAAGTGTTGGGGGCAGTCTACGGAGGCACATACTTAGTGAAAGAAGGGGCACCCTACTGGCCCTAGAGAAGGGGGCAGTATGAGGTATCCCCCATAAAGAACACCTTCGTCAGGAAGTATGGCCTAACCTCAGAGACTTTCAGGCAGATGTGTAGGGATAGTCAGAAGCTGTCCCGTCAGTAATGGGTGCATTATGTAGATTCTTTTTGTAAGGCACAGGATGGTTGGATGAAGGACAGTGAAGGCGGCACAATTTGGTGGTCAGAGGGCACATGATCAGTTTTGGTTTTGCAGATCTGTATCATCATCTGACCGACAGCAATCTCACTCAGAACATGGTCCACAAGAAGGTATCTCAGGAGTTACAAGGGTGGGCAAGGTCCCCACCAGAAGGAGGAGGAGGGGAGACAAACATAAAAGCGAGGAGTTCCCTTCAGATCCCCAAAATAGTTACCATTGACAACAAGTCCTCAGGGAAGGCACTTCCAAAGTGCTATGAGTGCCAACCGGTTAGGCACTACAAGACGGATGTCAAATGTCCCAAGCAGGCACAGCCCCCACTGATGGTAAGACACCAGGGCTGGCAAGTGTGGCACTTGGGGAGGAGATTGCCCTATTTAGTATGGAAGGTTGTGCAGAGGTTACCCTAGTGTCCCTGGGAGAAGGGGCCAAAGGCCCATATGTCTAGGAATACTAAGTACAGGCAGTGAGTCACGATCAATGGGCAGAGAGTGGAGACTCTCAGAGACCCAGGAGCCAGCATGACAACCATCAGGTGTCTTCTGGTTTTCTCAGACCCGGTAATCCCTAATGTAGTCCACCAGGTCATACTAGCTGAAAACTATGAGAACCACTATCTAGTTGCTCTGATTCCCTTTCAATGGTGGTGGGGGTCTGGGGGAGGGGAAGGGGAAGGGGCACCTTAGGTTCTTTGAGTGTAGATGTGAGTCCATCCATGCCTGCGGATTGTCTGCTCGGTAATGACCTGGCGATGTTTAAGTTGCCTGAATGTGTGTACTAGATCACACAGTCCATGGCCTCCGAAAGGGTAGTCAGGAAGCCCTGGATCCTTGAAGAATGTCTGAGGTACTTGCCAAAACGAGAAAGGGCAAGGGGCACAGAAAACCCACTCCAGAAACTCCCAAGGTCCAGGAGAAGGCTGAGCCTGAGGGCGACCTCCCAGAACCTACAGGGGAGGACATGGCTACCCTGGAAAACCTACCTGAACAGACCAATTAGCCGAAGGAAGAGGGTCTCACCAGGGAGGATTTCTGCAGAGTGCAGAAGGAGGGGCCTACTTTGGGGGGCCTATGGCGGCAGGTCTAGGCCAAAGCAGCTGGCAACACCTCGTGAGAACCTGATTTACTGGTAGAATGGAATCCTGTATAGCGAGCCTTAGGTTCCTGAGCCTGGTGCAACCCATGTGTTGCTGGTCCCTCAATGCTACAGGGCCTTCCTACTCCTACTAGAGCTGGCTCATGATGTTTCCTTGGCAGATCCTCTGGGGCAGGACAAGACCTTTGGCAGTCTTGTCACCCACTACTATTGGCCATGGATGAAGATGGCCTCAGATATGTTCTGCAGGTGTTGTCCCACATGCCAGGCCAGTGGGAAGTCAAGTAAGTAAGTGCAAGTCTCCCATTGTTCCCCTTCTAATCATTGGCACCCCCTTTGAAAGGGCGGGAATCAACATTGTTGGCCTCTGGACCCCAAGGCAGTCCTGAACAACAGGCTCATCCTGGTCTTGTTGAACATGCCAACTGGTACCCAGAGGCTATGCCTCTACGGAAGGTGACTCCGCCTGCAGTGGCCAGGACACTGATGGGGATATTTACCCATGAGGGATTCATCAAGAAGCTAGAAGCCGACAGTGATGCCAACTTCATATCAGCATACATTTAGTCCATGTGGGATGAGTGTGTGGTAACATACAAGTTCTTCACACCATACCATCCCCAAAAAAATGTGCTTCATGAGAGGATCAACAAGACTTTGAGTGGCAAATCCTTTCAAAGTACGCCTTAAGGCAGGGCCCTTAAGGCGGAAGTGGGACATCCTGTTGCCATGCAGGTTTGCATACATGGAGGGAGGTACTGCAGAAGTGTGTTTGTTTCAGCACCTTTGAACTTCTGATGGGCACCCCGTCAGAGAGTCTCTTAGCATCATAAAGGAGGGATGGGAACAAGCTTCCAAGAAAGCCCCTCGGGATGTTGTCAGCTACATGGCGGCCCTTCGCACCCAGATGAAGTATTTCTGGAAGAAGACTAGGGAGAATCTAGAAGCCAGCCAGAAGGTTATGAAGTTCAAGTTCAAAAATTTGTATAGCGCACTACTCACCCAGAGGGTCTCAAGGCGCTTGAGGGAGGGGAGAGGGGGTACTTTATTTATCGAATATCCAAGTTTTAAGTTGCTTTCTGAAGGAGAGGTGGTTCTGTGTAAGGCGGAGGTGGGTGGGGAGAGAATTCCAGGTTTGGCCGCTAAGTAGGAGAAGGATCTTCCCCGCATGGTGGATCTGTTGATGCACGGAATAGCAGCGAGGGCCTGATTGGACGAACGAAGTTGGCGGGTGGGGGGAGTAAAAGGACAGGGGCGTGTTTAAGCATTCGGGTCCAAGGTCGTAAGGGCTTTGTATGCGTGGGTGAGAAGACGGAACGTTATCCTCTTGTTGACGGGGAGCCAGTGGAGGTCTTTCACGTGACCGGAAATGTGAGCCTGGTGGGGGATGTCTAGTATGAGTCTGGCTGAGGCGTTTTGGATGCGTTGGAGTTTTTTCTGTAGTTTGGCTGTGGTTCCGGCGTAAAGGGTGTTGCCGTAATCCAGTCGGCTTGTGACTAGTGCGTGGGTGAACGTTTTTCTTGTTTCGGTGGGTATCCAGCGGAATATTTTTTTGAGCATACGTAGGATGTTGAAGCATGATGAGGAAACGGCATTGACTTGCCTGGTCATCGAGAGGGAGGAGTCCAGGATGAAGCCCAAGTTACGTGCGTGGTCCGTTTGTTTGGGTGCGTTTCCCAGGGCCGGTGGCCACCATGAGTCGTCCCAAGCAGAGGGGGATGAGCCTAAGATTAGGACTTCCGTTTTGTCCGAGTTCAGTTTTAGACGGCTGTCCTTCATCCACTCGGAAACATCTTTCATTCCTTCGTGTAAGTTGGTTTTGGCGGTGTTTGGGTCTTTGGTAAGGGAGAGGATCAGCTGGGTGTCGTCGGCGTAGGAGATGATGTTGAGGTTGTGTTGGCGCGCGATGGATGCGAGGGGACTCATGTATACGTTGAAGAGGGTGGGGCTGAGTGATGATCCTTGAGGTACGCCGCAGATGACTTCGGTGGATTCTGATCTAAAAGGGGGGAGGCGAACTCTCTGTGTTCTTCCAGCGAGGAACGAGATGATCCAGTCCAATGCTTTTCCTTGTATTCCGACGTTGCTGAGGCGTTGTATGAGGGTGCTATGACAGACTGTGTCGAAGGCTGCAGAGAGGTCAAGTAGGATGAGGGCAACTGTTTCCCCGTTGTCCAGAAGTATTCGAAATTCGTCTGTTGCTGCGATGAGTGCGGTTTCGGTGCTGTGTTTGGCTCGGAAGCCGGACTGTGAGGGGTCGAGGGATTTGTTGGATTCGAGGAAGGCGGCTAGCTGATTGTTGACGGCTTTCTCGATGACTTTGGCAGGGAATGGGAGGAGCGAGATGGGACGGTAGTTCTTAAGTTCAGTGGAGTCTGCTATGGGTTTCATCAGAAGGGCGCTGAGTTCGGCGTGTTCCCAGCTTTCCAGGAAGGTAGCGGAGTTGAAGGAGCAGTTGATGACGTCTCGAAGATGGGGTGCGATGATGGACTTTGCTTTGTTGAAAATGTGGTGGGGACATGGGTCGGTAGGCGATCCTGAGTGGATGGTGTTCATCAGGCGGATGGTGTCTTCAGTGGTGATTGGGTTCCAGGCGCAAAGGTTGTTAGAAGGGGGATTTGGTTCAGGGGTGGGTGGAGTGGACTGGTCTCCTGATTGGTTTTCAAAGCTGTTATTTATGTCGGCGATTTTGTTGTGGAAGAAACAGGCTAGGGAGTCGCAGAGGTCTTGGGATGGGGTGATGTCGTTGGTGCCGGCGGTGGGGTTGGTAAATTCTTTGACGATGTTGAATAGTTCCTTGCTGTTGTGGGCGTTGTTGTCAAGCCGATCTTTGAATGCTGATTTCTTGGTGGATCGGATCAGTTGGTGGTGTTTGCGGGTGGCGTTCTTGAAGGTGGACAGGTTGTCATTGGTTGGGGTTTTTCCTCCAGGCTTTCTCGAGGGTACAACAGAACTTCTTGGATGTCTTAAGGTCATCGTTGAACCAGGGGCTTTTTTGTTACTTTGCCTTATTTGATGGTTTATCAAGGGTGCTAGTTCGTCGGCGCTGTGGGTGATCCATTGTGTGAGCTTGGTGGCAGCCTGGTTTGGGTCCGATGATTTGGCAGGAGGTTTTTTTGTAAAGCAAAGTGAGGAGCTGTTCGGTGGTAATTTTGTTCCAGTTTCTTCGGGGAATTGGTTGTGGGAGGTTGTGGGTCGTGGTCTTTTTGTAGTTGAAGTGAACGCAGCTGTGGTCCGTCCAATGGAGAGCTGTGGTGTGGTTGAAGGAGATGTGCTTGCTGGAGGTGAAGATTGGGTCGAGCGTGTGCCCGGCGTAGTGGGTGGGGGTATCAACAAGTTGTATTAGTCCGAGATTGGCCAAGTTGTCCAGGAGGGTGGTGGTGTTGCTGTCATTTTTCTTTTCCAGGTGGAAGTTGAGGTCTCCCAGTAGAATGTAGTCCTCAGATGAGAGGGCGTGTGGGCTGATGAAGTCAGTGATGTCTTCGCTGAATTGAGTGCGGGGTCCTGGTGGTCTGTAGATGAGGGTGCCTCTGAGTGTGGTTTTGGGGTCGATGTGGATCTGGAAGTGAAGGTGTTCTGCGGCTGCGAGTTGATCGTCTGAGCTGGTCGTGATGCGGATGGAATTCTTATGTACGATGGCGATGCCTCCTCCTGTTTGGATGGTGCGGTCCTTTCGGATGATGTTGTAGCCGTCCGGGATGGCTATGGCGATGTCGGGAGCTGATGAGGCGTTCATCCAGGTTTCTGTAAGGAAGGCGACGTCCGGTGATGTGGTGTCGAGAAGGTTCCAGAGTTCAATGGCGTGTCTGTGGACCGAGCGGGTGTTGAGCAGGATGCACTTCAGGTGGTTAGTGTCGGAGCTCTGTTTGGAGTTTGTGGATTTGGTGTGGGTCTTGATGCAGTCGAGTTTGCAGGAATGGCAGGTGAAGGGTCCGTGGGTGTGTCCAGGGGCGGCTTGGTAGCAGTCTTGGAGGCGGCCGGGGTTGAGTGCCGAGAGGGAAGCAGCATCGTACGTTATGCGGGAGAGGTGGGATTTGTGAGGACCAGGGGGTCTGGCGCTGGGCGCGGTCGGGCCTAGACAGGCTTACCTTTGGCGAGCATGGGGCGCGACCGCTGCGCGTGAACGCTGCACGCAAATGCGTCTGTCATAAGTGGAGGGGGGAGGGGCGAGGGAGGATCAGCTGGGAGGCGGGAGCGGGGTGGAGAGGACGGGCTCGAGCGGCACAACAACAACAAAATGGCAGCAAAAGTGAAACCAGAAACAGGATGGGGCACAAAGAGTAATTGATGAGATTTAAGAATCTGTGATGTAAGCGTTACTACTACCAATGCACAAAACGAGCAATACAAATTACAGTCAAAGCTACACAGCGAGCGCTACAAACTGGGACTGCGCAAATAAATTAACAATGCTTAAGTGAGGTAAAGCGCTATAATTAATTCAATTGGGTGGTCAGAAAGCGTGGGTGATGGAGCCTGTGGAGACCAAGATAGATGGTTTGGGCCCTATGAGGTGCGCAGGGAGGATATCACCTACTTAGTGGACCGCAAAACCCCCAGGAACGCTTTACTGCATGTCAGTTGCCTCAAACAATAATTTGAGACGTCTGACGTTACCATTCTCCTGGTATCAGTGGAGGGTGTCAACCTCTTCCTTACTCTCACCCTTAAGCAACAGAGGACTATAGACAAGTGTTGGGACAGTTCGCCTCTTTCTTCTTCCTAATCCCATGGCTCACAACATGGTGTACCTAGAATACTGGCACTAGGGAAATTGTGCCTGTGAACAATAAGATCTGGAGGCTATATGACAAAGATAAAATTCTCCATAATGCTGGAGCTAGGGACAAAATAGCTCTTAGTACCAGAACCGACTGCTGCTTCGAAGTGGACACCAGGTATAATTATCGGACCCTCAGATCCAACTCTTCAGTACACCTCTGGACCTTTGGAAGACTCAGAAGGACTGCTGTACTTCTCTGCCAGAAGGAGACTGGCACTTTGTTGCCCTGCTGCTTGAGCGAAGGACTGGACCTACATCTTGAATCCAGACCCACCAAAGTGACTCTAAGGGTTAGTTGGCTGGCCTCCTGACCAGAGCACAGGGACTGGAGGCTCCAAGCTCCTTGGACCCAGCACTTGGGCTATCTGCTGTGATTCATACCCTCCCAAGCGATGGTATCCCAGTCTTGCACCCTCGGAAGTGAGCCTGAAAATGCTCTGCTAGCCCAGATGTGGTCCCAGCAGAACCCAACGGAGCATGACGGATAGCCTCACAAAACTCTGTATCCGGACCACTGCATGACTCATCTCTGACGCAGGACTCCACATCCCAGCCTGCAGTCTCATTGGAACTGCTGCTGATTGATACCTTTGCATCTCAAACCCGTCAACAGAAACCTTGATGACGAGGCAGGACTCTGTATTGCAAGCCCCGCAAACTTTTTCGAACCAGCCAGTGTGCAATGTAGGACCTCCCATCACAAGCCACTCGTCGATGACATCCTCATCGACAAATGCAGAACCTCGCATCACAGCTTCCCAGAACTGTTGCTGTCCAGTGCATTTCCACACCTTGTATTGCCTCGGCTGCATGACGCATCCTAGACACAGGATCTCGCAACACTCCGCTGTGCCAAGCTGTTGGAAAATGGCCTTCTCTGACGGGTCACCCCAAAAGTTTTGCATTCCATCTCCTCTTTTTACTGTATCTTTCTGTTGGCCTTAAGACTCTGAGTACTTTACCAATGTTGACCAGTGCTAACTTCCTGACTGAATTAAAATAATACAATTTCAAATCTCCAGTAAGGGTTCAGGCCAGGAGAAAGGCACTTTAGATTAATGACTAAATGTACAATTCATCATCGAGAAATACATTGTAGCCAAAGGGGGCATGATAAATCTTGCCTTTATGGATTAACATCAGCTTTCGACAGAGTCAATAGATCAAAACTCTGCTTCTTCTATTTGATATGAAGGTTTACTGAACCACCGTTAATTTCTTACATGAGTTAGTTACATTTAGATCTTAAGGCAGCCGTGAGGTACAATCAGCCTGGGAGGCTCTCCTCACCTATAGGAGAGCATAGGGGTGTTAGACAAGCCTGACATTTAGCCCCACTCTTGTTTACATGATATATCAATAAGTTGGGTTCAATATTATGTACTGCTTCTAGAGACATTCTTCGGGGTGAGACTCAGTTAATCCCAGCAATTTTATACGTGGTGAATGCCACGCTGCTAGCAAGAACGGCAGTCTGGCTCCAGCACCTTCTTAATTCATTCATAGGCTTTATGAACACCCTAGGTTTGAGCACTAATTATACTAAATCGAATGTTATGGTTGTGGGCCTCAAAAACAATTTATACAAAATATTTTGGAGAATGCATGGAATTACTAGGGTAAAAGTATTTTCCTATCTGTGAGTCCTCTTCAAAGAAAGGGGCACATGGGTCCCGCTATGGAGGGCAAAAAGGATTACAATGACCAGAGCTGTATAGGTGGTTTTTGATTTTACTATCAGACTGGGTGCCAAACATATACGTGTGGAGTTTACCAAGCCAAATGTATTTGCTTAGGCAATTATGGGAGTGATATCAGGAGATACAAGGAGGCTACAGACTTACAGATAGTGGAAAATAAATTCTTTAAATGGCCGTTATCAATCCCACAATCCACAGCCTCCTTTCTTGTTAATAAAGAGCTAGATGTCTCAGATCTTTAGGAACTTTGCCCATTACTAAAGTGGATTAGGATTTGGCTTAATCCTGATCTTGAGCTGAACCAGACAATCATAAAAGATTGTTTATCCTTGCAGAAGGGTAACAGTATCCTGTGGCTCAATTACATCAAATCTGTAGTGGGATATTTGGGACGCTCTGAGTTATATAGGTCCCCAGAAAGGATCACAAGAAATGATTTAGGCTGGGTCATGAAACATTTCCTCTCCGCTGTGCAGTCTGAGAGACAAGCAAGTGAGCTCTGTAAACCCTCAGTACGAGTGTATATGTTATTAAAGTCTTGCCCCTTTACAGAGCCTTACCTAGGAGTGGTCACAATTCCTTACCATTTCCTTTTAATGAGATTTAAGTTAAATCTTTTGCACTGGCTTCTTGCGGAACTGCAGGGGCTGAATAAAGTTGCAAATTTGGGCCCTTGTATTTGTGACAATTTCTCAACGCAAGATACCATGTATTTTGTTATGTTTTGTGATCATTACTTTTTGTTAAGGCAACACAAAACACATCCTCTGTTAAGAGGGAAATCATTTTTACATGCAAGACCTGCCCTCATATACCTTCAAATGCTGTTGAGCCCTTTAATATGTTTTAATGTAGCTAGTTTTTTAGCAGGGCCAGAAAAAGACAATTTGCACTGGCTTCGGGTTTAGTGAGAAATTGATGTTATCTGGTTTGGGCCATGCTTTTCAACTTCTAACTGTAGTGAATATAAATTGGGACTTTTAAATCATTTATCTGCTTTTTAACAATGTTTTTAGTGTCATTTAAACTGACACACTGGGAGCACTTCGTAAATTTTTTAGGAAATTATGCATCTCGAATATTGTTTGTGTCTTTTATGGTTTTAAGTAACCGAATAAAGAATATTTCACTGACTGTGTCCCATTCCCCTCATGGACTCCTCATCAAAACTCCTGGGAAAGGTTTTTTGAAGAGATTAGAGGACTAGGCAATTGACAACTCCATTTTGACTTAGCAATGTGGAATTCCTATAGCCCGACACTCCAGGACATATTGTTTGGGGTCAAGGGCAACAAGTTTTCATATGTATTTTGTCCTTGGGACAAGTAGGCCCAGCCCCCTGCAGCACAAACCCTTTGGCTGCCAGTTTACAGTAACACATTATGGATCAGGGAAGGGCATTATCTTCAGTTAAGGAAATATTTGTGTCCCTGTGTTACCTCTGTTCAAACTTGTATGTATGGTTCATTAATGCAAAACCTTTATTATTAGGGTGAGTGCTCTAAGTAAATGTTGTAACCTCGGACTGCACTACTGACAGTGTGTCGAGTACAAAAATGTGTACACATGTTTTCAAAGTTTAGCAATATGAGGCTATGTATAATGCTCCCAGAATTCTCTCTGATTAGATGCAAATATTTGCAAAAGCTTGAAAGCAAGATTAACGATTCTTTGCTTTCAAAATAAAATGTAAATAAGAAAAATAACATTTTACTAAACTACTGTAAAATTGTAGGTGCCGTTTCTTTGCAGCATCAAGTGTGTTGATGGATGATAGCATTTCACAAAAATATTTATAATGGAAAATCAGTGTAACCAGTTTCAATAAGATTATGGTAAACATAAAAATAAACAAGCACTGGCAAAGCCAGAAGGTCTGTAATTGGTGGTCAGTCTTTTGGTTTTGTCAATGTGTGCCTTGTTTTGGCATAATTGTTGTAAAACCTTATTGGTGTGGGAGCTGCCGGGCTCTCACTTTTATAAGAAACATTAGCAAAAACGGAAAAAAAATTGTGGTCTTAAAAAGCACACATTGTCACCGTAGTTCCTGGCACTGAACAAAATCCGTAGAATTTTAATAAACCGAAAAGGTCATGTTTAGTGCCAGAATTAATTAGGGGCCCAATTATTAAAGAAAGTTTCAAAAGTGCACTCATGGTTTATGCCCTTGAATAAAGTCCAGATTTACAGCTTTCATGAACTCACAAGAAGTAACAGAAGTAAGCCAAGAATTGGCACTCCTAGAAAATATGTGTCAACAGCATTTAAGCATGAGCAAATATGCATGTGTAGAAAATCTGTTGAGTGTTTGCAAGTTCACTTTCCCTCCAACCACTTTTATTCCAGCCCTGGAATTTTCTTTAAATTTGCCATTGTCAGGAATTCTCAGTATGGGAAAAGAATAGAGAAGAGTTGGTGAAAACCTTTAAAACATGCAAGCTAGTAGGGTTGCATAGACTCAAAAGGCAATTTCAACCACCCTATAACTATTGCTCATCATTACCTTCAGCCCTAGTATGTAGATCTGCGGACACATGGCAAAACAAGGAAATTGCTAGTATTCAAACCTCCTTATGGTATGAGCTCTGGCATAATTAGAGAGGCTATATCTGATCTCTTATATAATGAGATTGATGCCAAGGTCAGCCAAGACCGGCTGACCTTCAGAAAACTCCTCAAGACCTGGCTTTTCGAGCAGTAGCAGCATTTCCCATCCCAGCGCCTTGAGACCCTCACAATTGAGTAGTGCGCTTTACAAATGATATGATTGATGGACGCGTTAAATGGCACAAAAGGACCAAAAAGATTTTGTTACAGGACAAGTAGATTTATGAAGCAACTTGCCCCACTGACAAGTAGATATTGTATTAAATTCCACACCCCTGTGGCTAAGGCCCAGTACAGATTCAGGAAGGGACTTGGGACTGTGGAGCAATGTTTAAACCTAGAACTCCTGATTGAGAAGTACACAACAGTCAAGACAGGATCGCTCCACTTGTGCTTTGCAGACCTCACTAGAGCTTTTGACTTAGTAGTGTTGTATGGCGTTTTAAGATCCGAGCAAAATTTACCCATTCATGCCCTTATATATGTACAATTCACATTGCCCTTATATAGGCATATAACCTTATTTAGACATAGCCCATGCAGTCCAAATACAGGCATGGCTACTTCCACCCGTTCCAAAAAGCCACAACGATTTCTTGGAAAAATCAGCTTCAGCAGTCAGGGACATCCCTTTGCTTGAATATTGATTTGTCCAAGAACTCATGGAGTTTTCAAAGAACTACCATTCCCTTGGGGGTTCTTTGATGACGTTATTCTACCCAACTTTACGTCAAACTAGGCACCTTCAAGGTATAAATTATGCCTACACTTGCCATAGCAGAGGCACAGTGGTTCGGAGCAGCTCGACTATCTACTTGCCTGATGTAGCTCACTACAGCAAGTGCCGAAGGAAGCCGACCTTCCAGCGGACGCACTGATCAAGAGGTTGCATTTCTCTCTGAGAGAATACAGCTCTAGTGTTTCCAAGCTCCCCTCGCGGGGTGTTGGAAAATCAAGTCACGAGACAGATACACCAGACCTCCTTTATTCTAAAACCAAGGTACAGAGCTGATTAGACCCTAAGAGAAATCTTGGATAGATGCTTGGCAAAGAAAACTAAAACCTATGATACACCACACTTATTCTTCCCTCGTACTAGACTTAGTTATTTACATTGGGGTAGGCGTATTTTAGAAGCACCAGTTGAGTACTTTTATCCGTTGTTATATATGTATGTATTTATCTATGGTTTAGAAACCATATAATGCTTTTACAGTATTATTTGATAATACTCTTCGCGCTTATTGGAACGGGTGGAAGTAGCCATGCCTGTATTTGGACTGCATTATACTTTGCAGCCTGTATTAAGGAAACTGTTCAATAAATCCTTTTATTGAAAACGCCCGTCTCTCTATTTTCTCTGAACCTCTGATGAAACGAAGCATGCACGATTGACTGAGTAAAATATCTATCTATTGTTTCCACAACTCTGAAGATACGTTGATTCTTGGGGAAACAAGGTTGTCCTGTTTATGGGGTTGTCAGAAACTAATCCCTTCTTGTTTATTCGAGAAAGTTTCTAGTGACCTCTGAGCTAGCTGGCACTCACAATTAAGTCTAATATATTCGATAGAGACCTAGTCGACCTAAGTCAAATCTATAGGATATATTATTCCAATGCGCAGAGCCTATTGGGAATATAGGAACTACACTACAGAAGACCACACAATATTATGGCACACATTGCTCTCCTATAGGGCCCCTTTGTAGATTGTTAGTCTCCTTGCACAGTTATACGAGAATCTTTCAGCAAAAGATCGGTTTGGCCCGAATGGCGAATTGATGTCTTCCTTTTTAGGTCGAGCAGACCTTACTCTCAATGCGTGAGCATTGAGAGTGTCTGCTTCAGACCTTTTGTAGCCCGTATGGGGAATGAGTTGGGAATGAGGACACCAATCTGTTACGAGCGTTTTTCCTCGCGGGAGCGCAAGTCTGATACCTGCGCATGCGCGGTGCAAGCCCTGGCTCTCACACAGACACAGGCAGCCCCCACCCCTCTGCATGCACGCACGCACACACACAGGCGCAAGCCCTCGCTCACACACAGACACAGGCAGCCCCCACCCCTCTGCATGCACGCACACACACACAGGCGCGCGCATGCACACGCAGGCACACTATCCACTGCCTCGCATTCTCTCAATCACACACAGTCACGCATGCGCACACACATGCACACACACACACACACGCACGCACACACGCATACACACAGGCCTTCACATTAACCCTGGCCCTCCCCTCCCCTCCCCTCCCACTCACCGGGCTCTTTCGGCGTGTTTCGTGTCTCCTCTGCAGCGCTGGTCGGAGTCGGCCGGCTTCACTGCTTCCTCGGCGGCGGCGGGCGGAACTTCCTGCTGGATTGCAGGCCCCGCCCCCGTCTCGGCCAAAAGTGCCTGACTTCCGGTTTACACGGAGCAGGGCTGCGGCGGTGATTTCGAATGCTCATTAAGTTATTGAATGTTTTTTTTACTGCTTTTAACACAATGTCTTGTGACTACCCTGCGCTTGTTTTTGCTGATGTTGTTGTGGTGGCGAAACTCCAGAGCAGTTTCAATACGTGTGTTCTGATTTCGCTTTGCTGCCCTTTGAGTGTGATATGTACGGTCAGGGGCATTTAGGAGAAGGCGTTGCGTACATCCTTTCGTTTGGTCTCAGCTAAACTACCCAAGGCCATTGTTTTTATGTGCCCGTGCACGAGCTTGCCGTTTGCTCAGGCATTTCTCCTCCCCCTAATTAGTCACCCCTGCTGTTGCTGCCCACGGCCGGCCGTACTTTGTCTCCCATTTCCCCCCCACCTCCCCACAGAAATTCCAAGAGCTTGTTAACGATGCTTTCTCTGCTGTAGCTATATACCAAGTGAGAAGTGGGCTGTTTCAGAATGTAGACACTTCAGTGGCTGGTTCTTGTTATCTTTGCCGAGGTCTGTCTGTATGGGAGTAACCCAATTTTCAATGACAGCCCGTGATTGCGGGAAGGAATCACACCAACCCCCACTTGTTAAAGAAGCGTGAGCGGTTATTCTGCACAAGAGAGGGTCTATTTCGAACATAAGACGAACTCGTCCTGCATTAAGGCACTGAACTAGGCGGGCATCTAGCTGGAGTCGTTTAAAAAAGCATGCGTCTGGCATGGGGTCTGTGAGGTGAAAGGTCCGAGTGCTGAATTATGTTGACGTCGGAACCCACAGAGTTCCTGAGGGTTCAAGAACTACCATTGTCACCTTCAGACACAGCAAGGCCCCTCCCGTTAGGCAAGGCTGAAAGCAGGCTCACAGGCAGCATATTAATGAAGAGAGGCTTAATCCCAGAAGAAAACCAGCACAAGTACGCGACTCACCCTCACCCTCACCCCCCCTCACCCCCACAACCCCTCACAACAACCCTCACCCCCACACCCCCTCAATCTCAAACCCCCTCACTCTCACCCCCCCTCACCCTCACACCCCCTCCCCCTCACACACCCTCACCCTCACACCCCCTCACACCCCTACCTCCACACACCCTCACACCCCCTCACCCTCACCCCCACACACCCTCACCCTCACACCTGCTCACTCTCACATCCCCTCACCCTCACACACCCTCACACCCCCTCACCCACCCTCACCCTCACACACCCTCACCCTCACATCCCCTCACCCTCCCTCACACACCCATACCCCTCACCCTCACACACCCTCGCACACACTCACAACCCCTCACACCCCCACACCCTCACATCCCTTCACCCTCACACCCCCTCACCCCCCTCACCCTCACATCCCTTCACCCTCACATCCCTTCACCCTCACATCCCCTCACACACCCACCCTCACCAGCATAGCATAACAAAACACAGCATAGCATAACAAAATACAGCATAGCATAGCATAACAAAACACAGCATAGCATAGCATAACAAAAACAAGCATAGGATAGCAAAACATAGCATAACAAAACAAAGCATAACAAAACAAAGCATAACAAAACAAAGCATAACAAAACAAAGCATAACAAAACAAAGCATAACAAAACAAAGCATAACAAAACAAAGCATAACAAAACCAAGCATAACAAAACCAAGCATAACAAAACATAGCAAAACACAACAAAGCATAGCATAACAAAACATAGCATAACATAACAAAACATCGCATAACAAAACAAAGCACAAAACATAATAAAGCGTAGCCAAACACAACAAAACATAGCATAGCCAAACAAAACAAAACATAGCATAACAAAACAAAACATAGCCTATCATAGCAAAACATAGCATATCATATCAAAACATAGCAAAGCATAAAATAGCATAGCAAAACATAGCAAAACATAGCATAGCATAGCAAAACATAGCATAACAAAACACAACATAGGATAGCAAAACAAAGCATAGAATAACAAAACAAAACATAGGATAGCAAAACAAAACATAGCATAGCATACAGCATCACTCAGCACCACCACAGCATCACTCAGGGGCACCACAACAGCACTATGCGCTACAACAGCATCACTGAACGCCACTGCATCACTTGTTCGCCATCACAACATCACTCAGCAACACCACAGCATCAATGTGTGCAACCATTCGACAACTGGTTCAAATATTTTCTCTCAATGTTTCAAGCTTTATTACAAATGTAACAAAAAGATGTTAATATTTCACTTCTGTTCTTGGATTTTCGTCATAATAAAATACACTTAACATAATCTTCACAAAAGTTATTTACTAAAGTTTAAGCTATTGCCATTATAAATTACTATGACTTTTATTTAAGTATTAATTATTTTAAAAAAATTAAAAGCCATTGTTATTTGTAATATCAATACATGCAAGTCACGTACATACAACACATATTGCATTACAAATGCTATAGGTGTCATATTTGCGAATGTTAAAACTATTGGCTTTATAAATGACAAAGCTATAATTTCGCTATTTTCAAAAACAAAACATAAATAAAAAAATGTGTCATTTACAATACCAATAGCTCAAACTTTCCTAATGCGAGACCTATTGCATTGCAAATGCTTGTTTTATAATAAGTTGGGGTGTATAACAGGGTTGTGTAATGGCTCCCTTTTTATTCTGTTTATTTATAAATGTGGTTGATGACACTAAGGTCCCTGCAGTCTGATCCACCAATTGCTGCTGGCCGCTCGATTCCTATGCTTCTCAATGCTGATGACGCTGTACTAATATGAAGGACCGCGTTCGGACTCCAGAGACTAATGGACTCCTTTGCAGATTTTATGACCTCAAGAAAAACATTTATAATACACTGTGGGAAAATCCCCAAGATTGTAAGATCTTTTTACCTTGAAGAGACTCAGATCGCAAAGGTTAAGTCCTTTTGCTACCTGGCTGTGCTGTTCTTTGCAAAGGCCTCCTGAGCAGTCCATATGTCCAGTGCGAGGCTGCAGATGAAGAGAGTCTATTTTCATATTCTCCAGTAACCTGGGCAGCTATCCCATCGAAAAATGGTCACAATCTATAAAGCGAAGGCTGTATCCGCTGAAACTTATGGTGGAGGGGTATGGGTTACAAGGTTAGCAACTCACTGCAAGTCAAGGAAAATCATTTCTTAAGACATCTGCTGTGTACCCCTCATTCTGCATCATCTCCCATAATATAGAGAAGTTGGACCGAACCATTTTGATGGCACTTTGTGGCGTTCTATATGGGCGAAACCGGAATCGAAATTGACAAAGGCAATAATACACAACTGTCTTACTTTGAATCATGCTCTCAAAATTCGTTAGCTGCCTTTTATTAATAACACTCTTAAACTGCTACTAGGCCTTCCAGGACTTGAGGATCCAACCTACATTTTAGGATTGGAAAAAGCGCCAATAAAGGCCATTATGTCAGATGCAAGGGAAAGGAAGAGAGCTGTCGCCGATGGGAGGAAACAAACTGCGGTAACATATATGTCAACTCTATTTCACCAAGGTGACAAATCATCAACGTTATGACCGGACTAGACTAAGGTGGAGTAGCAAATAACATCTTGTTGCGTTCCATTAAAAAAAAATCTATGGGTTCTGACAACATCTCCATGTCCATGCGATGGATGCTCAAAACAATGCACTTTGGGCCCGATGTAGGTGGCAAATACCGGTCGGAAACGGCCGAATTCGGCCGTTTCCGACCGGTATTTGGCATCTTGAGATGTAGGGGGCCAGATTTTACAGATTCTGTAAATTTACCGAATCGGCAAATTTACAGAATCTGTAAAATACCAAATCGGTATTTTTACAGATTCGGTAATTCCCAGATGTAGGTGGGACTCTTCTGATTCCCAAAGGCCCTACAAATTCGGTATTTTACCACCCAATCCAATTGGGTGTTAAAATACCGAATTCAGGTGTGCATGCACATGTGTGCATGCACACCTAGCCATGTGACAGACAGACATGCCCTTAGGGCATGTCTGTGTGCCACATGGCGCACATGCCTATTTTTGGGGTGCCAGAGGGTGTCAAAGTGACACCCCCTGCACCCTTGCAAAATTCGGTACTTACCGATTCTGTAATTACAGAATCGGTATTGCCCATTGATTCCTATGGGCTTTAAGGCCCATAGGAATCAATGGGCAATACCGATTCGGTATTTACAGATTCGGTAAATACCGAATCTTAACGATTCGGTATTTACAGAATCTGTAATACCTACATCTCCCCCTTCATATTTACCGACTCTTAAATACCGAATCGGTAAAATTCGGTATTTAAGAGTCGCTAAATATGAATTACCTACATCTGGCCCTATATATTTTATGCTTTTCTCTCAGTTTTAAGTAAGCCCAAGGAAACACGCTTTAATACTATTTTTATTGCATACAATATTAGAGATCTTTAAGCGGCTATGAGTTTTCCGTTTGGCTTGGAATCTCTAGCTATTTGTTTTAATGTGGCTTCGTGTATTTGTAAAGCAATTTGTATTACGAAGAGAATGTGTTAAGATGGTGGAAGTTGCATGTTTCCCTAAAACGTAACCGTTTTACCTGTTTTTGCTGTACCGGTTTATTGTTGTTTTATCTAGATTAGGGTTATATATTAACAAGATTCCAGGATTTGCATTAATATATGTAAAGGATTCACCAAAGCAGCTGCTCCTCGATGACATCGCAGCAACGGACTGCCCGACTTGACGACGACGGACTGCGCGGCTCGATGACGACCCATCGCATTCATTGCAAAGGGGTTCAACTTCGAAATTTTGTGGACTGCGCAGATCAGAAGCAACGCATTGCCTCCATCAACGGAATCGACAACAAGGCATCGCCTCTGCTGATCCTCGCTTCAGGTCTTCGATGTTGACGCTTCCTCCATTCAAGGTACTTTTTCAGCAGGACCTGCATGAGTCCTGTAGCCGGCCTGTGCTCCATTGCAGTCGGCTTGAATTTTGGATTCACACAAGTCTAGCATGACCAGATGTCCCCTGCCAGTGCTTTATGACTGAGCATTATAATTTGATTTAATCTTTAAAAATTCATAACTCTAGTTCTACTTGTTGGATTTGTTTCGGTTTGTTCCTGCTTTACTCATAAAATGATCTCTTTTTCTAACCCTATATGGAGTCTTTTTGTGGCGTTTTCATAGTGTTACTGTGTGTTTGTTGAACAAATACTTTACACTTTGCCGCTTTAGATAAGCCTGACTGCTCTGTGCCAAGCTACCAGAAGGTGAACACAGGTTATCTTTTAGTGTGTATCTAGCTTATCCAGACTAGAGTGGTGGTCCCTACTTGGACAAGTGTATATCTTTGCCAACTAGAGAGCCCAATTTCTAACATTAGTGGCAGCTATCAGAGGGCTGAGCACAGTTTAGTTTAGGATTTAATTGCGATTTCACCCTGACAGAAATTGCGGCTGTCGCTTGAGTAAGGTTTCACCCCCCTCAACCAGTAACCCAATTTCGAAAAATGCACGCCTTAAGTGGCAAGGGTATTCTCAGACGTGGGTCCTGTGCTCCGTGTGCCATGGAACCAAGCTATACCTGACTGATGAGCCCTAATCAGTGCAAAACCGGTCTGGGGTTGCTTGTGTACAGGTACAGGGAGGACCTGGCCTGGCAGCTCAGGCTGAACTGTTCCAATTGTAACATGGTCAAGATTTATTTGCATATAGCCGGGTCCAACAAAAGAATGGGTTGGGATGCTACCAGAGCGAATGCCAGTAGTAAGATAAGCATTCCTACCATCACCTTTTTTGTGTATGAAATGTTCAAACTTCTCACGTCAAAAGCCAGCTACCTTTCTTTGGCCTCTGCCGAGTAATGGGGAATAAAAATGGGGTCCAATTGCACTGGGTATGGAGCACAGTCTCCATTGGCTCATACCTTTTCTAGGGTAAAGACATTGTAATTTGAGAGAGGGCAAGAATTGTGAATCTTAAAGACAACATAAAGATGGCTCACTATTTCCAAGTTCTCTGGTACAAGGAGACTGCACAACCAGCCAAGGCTGGTTTTCGTGGTACAAGGAGGGTTTCTTCATTTCAATAAGACAGCCCGAGTAAGGAGTTTAGGAGCTCTGGACATTGACAGAGGGATTCTGGCATTGTAGATGTACCCTGAACAGGGATTTCTGAGATTGATTTGGAGTATGGAAAGAGGAAGTACTACATAAGAGAGCCAGCTTAGCAGTTGGAATTTGGTTAGGATTGAAATAGCAATTGTCAAAATCACTAGCTAGTGTGCATTATAAAGATGGTTTCCTACCACAAGCAACTCAGAAAAGAACATGGAGAGACCAGAAGAGGATTGCTGGACTGCCTGGATAATGTCTGCTAAAATCCTACTTCTCCCTGTACTCGAGGTTTTGAGTGTGCTCTCAAGGGGCAGTCTGGCTGGCCTCCTAGAGCTTCAGGGATTTAAACGGGAACCCGGTGAAACTGCATTGGACTGAGCCCGACTTACACTGCTGAACAGTGGACTGGAACCTAGGAGCAACCTAGTAGGCGGTTTGAGAGTTTTTATAGAAACCAGAAAGAAGTTTCTCAGCATCTTTAAAAGTTGTGACTCAGCCATTGTGTTGGTCTTTGCACCCCCTCCCCCCGCAAGACTTCTGGCAAGAAAAAAAAAAGGCTTCAGAGCGGGACCTTGCAGTGAGGTCATCTGACCTCATGTAGCCTTTTCCATCTACAGTCTTCAGCGTTGACCTGCTGAAGGATTTGAGCGCTAGAAAGTAACAATTTAAAAGTAAAACAGGCCAAAACAATAACGTCATCCCAGAAGCAAAGCAACCTCAGCAGCTACACTTTCCACTTTTTCTCGGTTTGGAGCTTTAAACACTGAATGTTTCAGTGGGACCCAGACTCTGCATACTGGATTTTAGGGGTCTCTTGTTGGCTACAGCACCCTGCCTGCTAAAGAAGTTGGACTTACAAGAAAACTACTAAGTCCCAAGGTAAAACTTATGACAGGTGCCACCTGCTAGGTTTATCTGACCACAACTCCATCGCAGTTAGCCCAAAATTATATTTAAGTTATGGTCAACAGCAACCATTAACTTATTGTGATCACTTTTGTGCCATATTATTTATATTCTCTTTTGTTTGATGGTGCCAAAATGCGTAATACTAATTTCTCTGCGGAAAATATTTCTGCTTTAGGCCACAGCTACAGAGTTAAGCCCAGACTTTCTCGTTAGAATTGCATTTTGACCTAGCAAGACACATTACTAATTTGGTGGGACATTTCGCCCACATTAATAGACCCTAACAGGCCATATAAAGTGCACTATTATACTGTATAATACATTCTGATTCTGCACCTTTTTGTTCAAAGAGAAAAGTCAAATTATCTGGTGGGTAGGCTCATGCTACAGGCTTGCTTATTTTCCTATCAATGGCCGGGGTGATATATTCATTTCAACTCCTCATCTAGTCTACAAATGATTGAAAGCTCGAAGAATAAATAATGAACTGGTCTGGACATATTATTCCAAGACTGAAAGAAAAACACGGAATAGTTAATGCTGTGTAACCACAATTGAATCAGGAATTTCTTTGTGCACAGGGATGACTCTGTACATACTTATAACAATTGCAATTATCTATAAACAAGTGTTTGTGATCTGTAGAAGTGGAGTAAAAGTACAAAGGTTAGGAATTTGAACATGGTCTCATTATAAAGCAATGTCTAAGAAACAAAAGCAAAATGGTTGCAACAGTCCTGCCAAACATACCCAAAACAATTCAATAGACATTAATCAACAAAATAGCTTGTAAACCATTATTATTTCTTGCATTCATACCTGTGTGAACTTTCACATGTTGGTGAAGAGAATTTCTCTGTGCAAATGTTCGGAAGCAGATTCCACATTTAAATGGTTTTGATCCTGTATGTATTCGGTCGTGATGTTTCAAGTATTCCTTTGAAGCAAAACTCTTGCCACAGGTCTCACACATGAAAGGCCTTTCACCTGAATGATAAAGTATTACCTTTTTTACTCAGATGTTTAAAACATGTAGAATACCATGCTGTCATCCGTGCTGAAATCTCGTACTACAGAAATAAACAGATCTCTAGCCACTCATCCTTGCTCAGTTTCCACAAAGAACACCCCCTACACTTCTTCCATTTTGCTAAATTTAAGTGTAATGCCTTAGTCAACACCAAAGTTTACTACTACAACCACTTCCTCCTTAGTTTCACCACCTTTCTTCGAACCATCTAACAAATGCTAAACTTCACAATGGACGTCATGTTTCACCTTTTATTCTCCAAAACTGCTTTTCTGAGGTGCTATCAGGCATGTTATTTTACAGTGCATCATAACTCTGTTCAATGTCCACAATGTAGCAGTCAACAAACCTTGATTAGAGCACTTCACAAGCTCTCCATGGACTCTGGTAAATAGGAAGGGGGTGAAGGAGCTGAGCAATATAGCAAATTAGAGGAGGAGCCCAACTCCGTCCCACAAGAGGTACTATACAGGATGCTGCAACATCTTCCTAGTATTTTCAGTATCACTCAAAATCCATTAGAAAGTAAAAAGCAATGAGGCCAAGATCAAAAACCCAAAAGAAATCCCAGAGGGAGTCGGCTATATGTCACAGATTTAGATTGATCTAACTAAAAGTGTTGCACAGAGCGTACATGTCCGCCCTTACCTTGGCCAAAATTGGTCGGCGACCTGATGCCCTGTGCCTCCGAGGTTGCGGACTCCCTGGGACCTTTTACCACATCCTGTGGGATTGCCCTGTGATACAACGGTTCTGGACGGCTGCGCTGCGTAAAATGAGCAGCTCCTTGGGCAAACCGCTCTCCACATCACCTAGGGAATGTGTCCTCAACATTTGGGGGCCGAACGACCTAAATGCTTCGGAGCTGCAGTGGGCGGCGCTGAGGTTTCTGTTGGTCAAACACTCCATAGCGATGGGATGGGGCTCCCCAGAAGGACCGCTGGTAGTGCGCTGGGTAGCTGCAATGGACCAATGCATGATAGCTGAGAAGACTGTGTATAAAATAAGGGGTTGCCCCAAGGTATGGGATAAGAAATGGGGACACTGGAACGCATACCGTGGCGAACTGTGTGATTCTCCAACGGCGGAACTGACTATGCCCCGTGGGGGATCCAGGGGTGGGTGTGTAAGCTAAAGGGTATGGGACTTACATTCACTGTGATCTACATGTGCCTTTTTACTAAACATGTGATGCTCCTTTAATCGTGTTTTTGTTAACAGGGGCCTGGGGCGGTGCAGCATCACCAATTCGAGCTGGACCCTTGAGTTGGGCTACATGCTATTATGACTCTCTCTGCTGGATTTATCTGTTTGAGTATTGTTTCTGTTTAAAACAAAATCAGTGGTGCGATTACCCTATCTGTGTCCAACGCAGGTATTGATTTCCTTTCACTATGGTCTTGCTATACTGAGAAGCCGTCCGACCTCAGGGTTGTGGACCGTAAGGCTGTGTATTACGACCTGACCTGATTATTGCTTTTCATCTTTTGCCTGCATGTACGCAGATGTGACTGTATCTTTTGTTTTTTGACTAAACACCACAATAAAAAGAATATATATATATATATATATATATTTTTTTTTTTTTTAAAGAAATTAAGCACAATATAGCTGGAGATACAGGTCCATCCCAGTCTTAGAGTCATCCAAGTACTTTTCAGCAAACATATGTGCAGAATATGGACTTTTCTTGTTGTTCAGCGACACAATTTTTTATCCTACTGCAGCATGCATGGGGTATTGGGGATAAGTGTACGCGTGCTACCTCTATCAACTACATCCTACAGCACCCTCATGGAGCTAACACTCAAGTGCCTAGAGACAATTCAACTCTGTGTGAGCTATAAGTGTGGGGACCAGCACTTATTTTTGTGAACTGGCACTTATTTGTCTGCATCAGATATTTACTGAAAGCAAGAAAGAGAAAAACATACAAATCGGAAAGCTAGAGGAAGAAAAAAAATTGTCACTAAGGGAGAAAGAAGGAACTTGCAGGAGTGAGGTAAATGGGCATGGAGTGGATTCAAGACTACCAGCCTGGGGCTTCAGCATGCCACCGTTTAATTGGACCAGCTGGGGACTTCGGAGCAAATCTTCCGGCACTGGCACACTTTCTTTTACAAACTATACACTGGTGGCAACTATGGGTAGTAATAGTGCTACATACATTTTTTAAGTGTACAACCAGATCTACAATCTACCAAGTCAACACCCTCCTTCCGGCTATACTGTTCTCTAACGGACCCTGACTGCAACTCTTTAAAGTGTTGAATTGTCACATTCCACCATAGTTAAGTTGCACTGTCTAATTTATCCATGTGGTTGAAACTGATTTAGGGGATCTGTCATCACCTAGGATAGCATACACTACCACAAAAATAAGCACAAATACATGTTGCAAGTCAAAGTACTTCCAGAGCAAGTTGAACTTGATGCTGAATATAGGCACATTACCTCCTTGTCCGTCTTCCTCGCCACAGTAATTACTAATGAGCATTCTGCTCCTACAGAAACTCCAAGCAAAAGTTAACATACTAGTCTCCCTATCCCTCCAATATGGCCCCCAGTGGCAACCACCAATCACATAAAAGGATACAAGATCCACACCACAACCTGTTTTTTTGTTTCTGCACTACTCCGAGTGCTGTTCATGTTCCTGTTTGTTCAGGTAAGTTGGGGGCGGCGGTCCTGCTTTAGCGACTCTTGTGCCCCGTTCCATGAAGGGGGGGTTGTTGTTATCTACAAGTGTGTTTCACAGTGTTCCCCCCCTCCACCTCCTTATTGGGCACTTTTGTGCATTCTCCTTTGTCCATGCCCGTCTGTACCTTCTTTAAAGGATGTGCCGTCATTGCTATGGGCGTGCCGATGGCCGGCCTCCGGCATTTATTTATTTGTTTTTCCCGGTTTCCTTGGCTATTTAGCGCTTTTTCAGCGCTCTTGCTTACCATGGGTGTTTTGCATGTCATTTTTGTGTGTGCTTTAATGGTGGCTGGTGCTGCGTTGTATTCTGCTGCCGCTCATGGATCTTCTAGGTCTCTGGATGCCGCCCCTTCACTTGCCTTGCTCTGGCTACTGTTTCTTTCTGTGGTGACTGCCGTTTTGAATGATGTGGCCTAGGTTCCTCCCTCTACTGCGGCCGGATGTGACACTGGTTTCTCCCTTGACTTGTAAGGGCGAGGATGTGGTTCTTTTGGGTCGTTTTGTGGGGGGGTCAGACTTTAGAGATATTCTTCTGCACACTGTTGCTTCCCCGAGTCCATAGTGGCTGTGGTGGTCTCTCTTTCTTTGCGCAATTTCGACGTACAGAGCCAGTGTTGTTGCCTCTCTACTCATCTGTTTTAAGGGTGTTGGAGGCTGAATGGAATGGAGTTGTTGATGGTATGTTCCCTGGGCGTGGTAGTTTTCCCACTCTCGCCCTGGTGAGATGATGGGGGCGGTTTCTTTCTTTTGTTTCCTTCGACTCCTTGGGCCTATGCCCATTCTGACCTGTTCCACATCTGATCTCGTTTGCTCTCGGAAGATACCGGTCGTGCCGGGTTAGTGCCTGGTCGGGCGGCCTCCTGGTGGTACCAGGTGCTGTGGGCTAACGCCTGTTGTGGTTCGGGTCTTGGGGGCCGTTGCTGTGCTGGGAGTTTTGATTCTGTGCATTTCTCTTTCTGGTGTTCGCCTTTTGGTGCTCACTTGGTGGTTCGGATGAGTAATTCTGCACTTGCTCCGGCTCGTCGTGGGCGGGTTCCAAGACCTTTTTGTGGTCTTGGGCGTGGCCGGGGTACTTCTTCCTCTGACTGGTCCCCGTTCCCTGCCACCTCTTCCTCCTCTACTGCTGCCTCGAGTTGCTCCAGGTGTGGTACCTGTGGGTGGTAGGCTGTCTCTCTTGTGGTCGGCTTGATGCGGACTGTGTCGGTCCACTGGGCTCTCCTGTTGGTGTTGACAGTTTTTTTTCCCCTTGTTTTTCCTACTGTCTCCCCCAGACGGTTTCCGATCACCCCTTGCACCCGAGTCACTCTATGTTTGGTGGCACTGTTGGGGGGCTTACGCTGCCTTGTGGAATATGCCGCTTTGTTCCGATGCCTGTGGGTCAGCAGGGGCTGGGTGTATTCTTTGTTCTCTTCCGGGTGGGGTATCTCACGGAGCCTGTGTCCGGTGGTGGATCTGCCTTGGTTGGGTTGATGTTTTGCTCCATGTCCCGGTCCTTTTGACCTCCTCGCGTTTGAATTTGCCCTTTGGCCTGTGCTCCTCCCCTTGTGTCTTTGTTGCGGTTCTGGCACCTCTGGTTGGGCTTTTCCATGGGAGGGGGTTTGTGCTCTTCCTTACATGGTTGTTTGGTTGAGTCTGCTTCTCTGGGGGCAATGCTCCATGTCTGTGAGAGTTGCCTAGTCCTTGTGGGTCACTGATTCTCTTGATTCCTGGTTCCTTCTCTGGATCTGATTTACATTGGGGCTCACTTTGGACGCTGTTGGTTTGGTGTTCATGCACTGGCGATTGTGCTGGGGCTTAGGTGTGATGGGGCATTGGTGCCTCTGGTGGTCCCGGGTTGGCTTCGCCCCCTGTGGTTTCCTCTGTTGTTGGTGGTGGCATTACGTCCAGGTTGGACGTTGCCGTTCCTTTTGTATCCATTTCATGGGCCCTCTGGTTCCTCTTCCGTTGTTCCGGTCTGTGCTCCTTCTGGGTTGGCTCTTGTGCTGTCTTCCCTGTTCCTGAATGGTTGTTCATTTGGGATTGCGGGTCTTATCCTGCTGTGTGGGCGCCCCTCTGCTTGGTTGTCTTTCACTATGCATTGGGTCCCCTTTGCTATTTGGTGTCTGCGCTATGGTTTGGCTTGTGCTCGGGTCCTGGTTTTTTTTTAGGGGGGAAGGGGGGGGGGGGGGAGAGTCATGTTGGTTGGGTTTGGCCTTTTCTTCCCTCCATGTTCGGGGGGACTGCCTTTGGAGTTTTTTTTCTTGGTCTCCCTTTTGTGTCTGTGGGGCCTTTGAAGACTCATCTTTTCGCATCTCTGGCACTTGTACGCCCTTGTCTTGTGTTGTCCCTTCCCTGGTGGACCTTCTGTGGTGTTGAGTGTGTTGCAGAGGGTTCCCTTTGGTCAGTTGATGCAGGGGGACTTGCTGTGTTTGGAGTTGTGACGGTTTGGGTGCTCCTCCTTCTTTTGTGTCTCCTTGTGCTCTTTCTTGGTCGGTTGGCGGAGGTGGTGCTTCCTGTTGACTCCTTTGCACATTTTTGGTTGGGTAGTGTGCCTTGGTGTGTTATTTGCCTCACCCGGCTGCTTTTTCTGTTTCCTATTGTTTGTCGTTTTGGCTGCCCCTTCGGGGACTATTGCCATCTCTTCCACTCTCAATTGGTGGATTTGGGTGGCTCTCTTTTTGGTGTCGGTTTCGATAGGTGGTTCCCTCTCGTCCGATTCGGGGGTGTTCTTGCTGTTTCTTGGACCGCCTTTCAGGTTGTTTCCATGGGTGTTTTGCGGGACGGCCTCTTGGTCTTCACCTCTTGCGTTTTTTTCTCATTGCCAGCTTGAGGTTGGTGCTTCTGTTGCCTTGGCCTCTTTGGTTCCGTACTCAACAGTGGTTTCTTGAGGGGTGTCTCTCTCCGTTGTTGCCACCGACGTTATTTGTTGTGATGCCTTCCACATGTGGGCTGTGTTTCCTATACATGAAGCTGATATTGCTTTGGTAAATGCTCATTAGTAATTACTGTGGCGAGGAAGACGGACGAGGAGGTAATGCCCCGGTTACTTACCGGTAATCTTCATTACTCCGAGTCCTAGTCTTCCTCGCCACAGTATAGTTTCCCTTACCTCCCGGTCCTTTATTGTGGCTTCATGTATACGGCTTTGGTTTACAGGTCGTGGTGTGGATCTTGTATCCTTTTAGGTGATTGGTGGTTGCCACTGGGGGCCATATTGGAGGGATAGGGAGACTAGTATGTTAACTTTTGCTTGGAGTTTCTGTAAGAGCAGAATGCTCATTAGTAATTACTGTGGCGAGGAAGACTAGGACTCGGAGTAATGAAGATTACCCGTAAGTAACTGGGGCATTTAAGACAAGTGACGCAATGCAGCATGGTTGCAAGAATTCACAATCTTATCTTATTAATAATAATAATAATAATAATGAGGTTTAAAAAAGCGCTTACCTATATCAGCTGATGTGTCCCACTCCTATAAACCAGAGTGCGACTTTGAGAATCTTAATCTAAATTAATCTGAAAAGCCATGTTTTTACATTCTTATGGAAGACGTTCAGATTTTTCTTGCCTGAGCCCGAGGAGAAAGGAGTTCCACATCTTGGCAGTCAAACAGTTGAAGGAATGCCCTCTAATACGAGATCTCTTAATTCTGGGGAGCCATACAAGAGAGGCATCACCTGATCTCAGATTTATTTTAGGAAGGCAGAGAGAGATCAAAGATTGAATATATTTAGGGTCTTTATGGTTAAGAATCTTAAAGTAATAGTACATGGCTCTCCAAGACACCCAGTGCCTTAACAGAAGTTAAGTGCAACATTGCTAGAGCTGGGGCTGATGGCGAACGTCTAGGCAGATTTAATAGCAGCCGAGCCGCCATATTCTGCATCAGCTGTAGACTTCCTAATCGTGCCTGTGGCACCCCGAGATACGAGACATTGCAGTAATCCAGTCTTGACATGGACCACTGTCTTTCTGGCAGCTTCAGGCAAAAACACAGGAATTTATTTTAAGGTCTTTAAGATCCCAATGCATTGCCCTGCGAGACTCCTGATTTGAGTGTCAGAGGAAAATTCCAAATCAAATCAGATTTTTCACTTTCGCTTTAGGCATAGGTAGCTTTCCCAGAGAGTCACAACACCAAGCCATTGACCAAATTGTAGGATGTTTTCCCGGGATGAGGACATCGGTCTTCCCCGCGTTAGGCTTCAAGCAGCTCAGACTCATCCATTCGGCCACACTGATAGACAAGAATGGAGTTTTCACGCAGCATTAGAGGATTCTTGAGACAGTGATTATCAGCTGCGTACGACACAATGGAGAAGTTGTGGCGCTCGATGACATCAGCCAGAGGGCGCATAAACAGGTTGAATAGTGTTAGACTCATGGAAGAGCCCTGAGGTACCCCCTGCTGCAGTGGAAAGATCTTCGGGAGGTATGGTTTGTGTGTCACCTGAAAAGACTGATCTTGTAGGAATTATGCTATCAACCGTAAAGCCTTTCCATCAATTCCATGGTTATATATCCGTTCAGGAAGTAGGCTATGGGACACAGTGTTAAATGATAGCATCAAAGCAAACATGTTTTTCTGGACATCTATAGCCCAATTAACAGACCTGCAAGAATTGTGGGATTTTCATTGGGTCCACAAAAGATACTAAGAATCAGATACGAATAGGTCAGAGCTCTGACCAATTAAAAAGCAGAAAATTGCCATATATTAAACTCTAGATTTAATCGATTTAGTCACCTTTTTATCCTACATAAATCCTAAACTGTCTCATGCAGTTTAGTATTTTTGCTTGCAATCTCATTTTCTGCCACCTACTGCCGCTTTAGAATTAGCAAGGGATGCAAATTATGCTGTAGAAGAAGCTCTGATGTAGAAGAGTCACATGAGTTCTCTGCTGTCCACCAGACTACTGCCTTCAAAGAAAACAAGATATTGTAACAAAACTATGATCCCAAATTTCCAAGAGATTATAAATTCATAGTTTAAAGCCATTTTGCATGCTAGCAACATCCAAGCATATTGTACAACCTAGGAGATGCTGACAAGTGCTCTATCCAGTATGGTGGACAGTTCAACACTTTTTATCCAGGAATCCTATTTTCGAAGCCTCATGGATAAAAGCAGGCTTGTGAGCTAATACTGCTGGTTTGCTTTTAAAAGTGTCACATGTAAATTTTTTTATGGGCTTCCTTCTGTTAAGACAATCATGCATTTATGTATTTATGTAATTTGTAAAGCGCATGCCTACCTAAAAATGGTTTCCCAGATCTGACATCCTCACTAACTCACCAGAATTACTGAAGCCAAGGGAGGCTGTTAATAATGAAAAGATGGGAACAACCATGTTTTGAGGTGCTTACAAAAAGCTATATGTGATTTACAAGTTTTCAATGATTGTGGCAAGGTTTTCCATGGTTTTGGTGCCAGATATGCAAATGCTCGGCCACCTTGGTGGATTTTCTTGACTCTGGGAATTGCAGCCAGCACCAGGTGGCTAAAGCGGAGAAGGTGTTTTAGGTGTGTACCAGGACACCAACGGTCTCAAGTACAAAGGCCCTGTTATGAAAAGATTGTACATACAGCATACGGCTTTAAATTGTACCAGACGTTCAACTGGCAACCAGTGAAGGCTGTATAACATACTGGTTGATGAAGTAAATCTGGGTGGATGGAAAAGGAGCCATGCAGCTGTATTCCATACAGTCTGAAACCGTTTAAGCAGAGAAGTAGCAGCACCCAAGTATAGAACATTTCCGTAGTCCAGTCTGGACATTACAAGGGACTGGACTACTGTTCTTTTAGCAGGGGCCAAAAGGCCCACCAAGGTTTTCCTTAACCATTTAAGGATGCCAACACAGCAGACTGCTACTTTGTTGATCTGACAGCTCATAGACAGCTTGCCATCGAGCCATACGCTCAGATTTCTTTTACTGGACTGGTGATGGAGTATTACCCATAGCAGATGGCCACAGATGAGAGCCCCAGAGATGGGGTTGGTTGCCCACCAGCAGAATCTCTGTCTTGTCCCCATTCAGTTTTAATGAATTTCCATTCATCCAAGATGAACCTTGGGTAAGACAGCGCTAAGAGATTCTGTCCTGTGGATATCCTGAGATGATAAGGACACCACAATTAGGTATCATCTGCATCAGAAAACAATGTCAGCCCATGCGATTTTACAATCTTCGCTGAAGGTCTCACATACAGATTTAAAAGTAGAGGGCTCAGGGACACTCCCGGAAGCTAGGTGGTGCGAGTTAGACCTATGATCATTTGAATGCACCTGAAAGGTGCGGCCTTGTAAGAAAGAGCTCAGCCACACCAGGGTTGCGGTGCACACACATGTCTCCTAGCCTGGTCATTAAAGTAAAATGGCTCGCAGTGTCAAATGCGGCACTGAGATCAAAAAGGATCAGTGCAGCTGCACCCCCTTTATCCAGCTGGCACCAAAGATATTCAGCGACACCGAGGAGGGCTGATTCCATACGGTCACCAGGCCTGAAGCCTGATTGCAAAGAATGTAATAGACCATTTAGTTCAATGTAGGATGAGAGCTGTGGATTAACACGTTTCTCCAACACCTTAGCCAATGTCGGTAGGAGTGATTTAGGTCTATAGTTTGACCATACCAGAGGGTCCAAGGTTTTTTTATTTAGTATAAGTGTAACTAAAGCGAGCTTCCATGCTAGCGGAACAATGCCTTCTGAAAAGGAGGTATTTTAAAATTAATAAATAGCTTCAAAAATAATAACACAAGCTTGCCTAGTACTGGGCAGTGCGTGTGTGTGTGTGGGGGGGTGGGGGGGGGGGGCAGTGGTCAACTGGAGAGACTGATCTGACAGCTGCAAGCAGATAACTAAATAAAATCACATCTAGGGGTTGGGAAAAACTCGGTGAGCAAGTTGAATCAGAAGACACTTCAGAGGGGCTAGCCACAAAAGAGGCTTGAATACCTGCGACTTTGTTTTAAAAGAAGCCCGCAATATCATCACATTGTACTTACGTGAGGGGAGTAGCGGGGACAGTGCTAGCCTGATCTGAGAGATTCTTAACTACCCTAAATAAAGATTTATGGCAGTTTTTAGCCGTTGTGGTCCTATCAGAGTACAATTTAGCTTTAGCAATGCAACATTCTTTCTGATATTGTTTTAGAGCTATTTTGTATCTCAATCTGTTCTCATGATTCTAGGTTTTATGCCATCCCATTTCTAACCTATTGCACAAATGTTTTGGTTTGGTGCAATATATCATTGAACCATGAGGTAGGTTGGAGAGTTCGATGGAGTTTTTTGCTAGAAGCGGGAACTAGTATATCAAGAGGGGATCTCATCCAAGAATCTAGAGTAGGAGTGTCCGCTATTACTGACTCACTCAAAGTGGGACAATTAACTTCAAGTAAAGAATTGAAGGCTAAAACATTAAGCTTAGACCATCTCCTACCATGGAATGTTTCTGGGGCCTCTCTTAACTGTGGTCCAGATTGAACCAGCAAAGAGAAAGGAACTGCAAAGTGATCCGTCCATGTTAAAGGAAAAGGCTGATAGATTTGCAAACCACTAAAGTTAGTTTATATAGGATCCAACATATGGCTGGCCAAGTAAGTTGAGAAGTTCAAGATAAGATGAACATTAAGAGCCCCAAGATCCTCTATAACAGACGAAGCCATGCTACAGTCTCCTTCATCAAAATTAATGTTGAACTCGCATAATATGCTAACGTTGGAAATTTTAGGAATGGGCAATGTGAGAACATCGGAGATACTAGAGCTTCAATTGGCCACATTGCCCGGTCGGCAATAGATAAGGGCTCCACACAAAGTAAAAACAATGAAAAAAAGAAGAGCTTTGCATTCGGGAATAGCCAATTTATCTATTTTGTACATAAAAAACAATCTTTAAAAATATTAGCAGTTCCTCCTCCTTTTTTGTTTGCGTCCTGTCTCAGGATCCTATAGGAAGGGGGCAAGACTCAAATTACCCCTGGCCCGGGGGCCTCAGTATGCCAGGTTTCTGTTAAGTCAGGGTCATGGTCTATAAGAAAATTAGACATGTCCCTGTGATGTTTTGCACTTGAGCGACAACTTGAGCTAAAATGCTTAAAACCATGGTATTTCTGGGCAAAGCCAGGCTTCCTGTGATCCAAATGGTTCCCTAGGGAGGGAACAGGTTTTGAGTGCCGGGGAGAGGTCATGAACTTACCATGTGGGCACTATCTAACTGCTACCATCTGGTCTAAATCAGCCAATGGGGACAAGCAACTGTAACAAAAGGACGCAGGGCAAACAACTGAACAGCAGAATAGATGGGTTTATCTAAAAACGAAGGGGCAGCATTCCTGGCCAATGACAAAGATCAACTGACACAATAGACTAGGATTATCTGCACTCTGTCCACATTCTTTCATGCTGAAATTTAGCAGTAGTGTTAGGAAAAGGCTAATCTAATTTATGTGTCTGAACAAACACTGATTCGAACTTCATTGTCTTCCTTCATGCCAAAATCAGCAGAGGCGTAATGCTGGGCTTCCAAGACCAACTCAAACAAACTGATGCCTTAAGAGCGGGAAATCTTGCTCACATTTTTCTTTAAAAGGGAAGGCACAAAACTAATTTTACATTGTATAAATGGTCCATCCTCGGAACATTGGGGATATTCCCAACAGGGATAAAAAGAGCAGATTGGAGGTGGAGCGTTTACTTTATTAATGAATACAGGGCCTTGACCAGTTTTGGGAGGAGCTGGGAAGAGGAAGAGATTAACACAAGTGGGTCACACTGCGGTCATGTTTTTCTGTAGTAAAAAGGACTCCCAGGTCACTTTTGCTGTAACGCAAACCACTTGAGTAGGACTGAAACACAGTGTTAAAATTATCTGCAGGTAAAGTGCAAAAACTAGAGTTTGATCTTCTCAGGTACATTCTTAGCCCTTAAACGGAACCCAAAAAACTAGTTTCAGACAAAGAACTGCCATGTTCAGAAGAACTAATACCGTTTTGCATGCTGCTGTTAAGTATTGTGCCAGAGTAATGGAGAGACAGTCACCAGGCTTGAATTTGAATCTATGTATGCATGCATCTATTTATGTTGCGTTTTTATTGTGTAAACCTTGCCAAAGGCAGCGGAGCACTATATAGGGTCAGTGGCAAGGATACAGTACAGTTCCCGATCAGTGAAATTCAATAACCAGTGCAGCTGTGCAGTCAAAGGAATTTGTGTCTACCTGGAAGAGAACAAGAAGACCAGCTGCAACTAGACATTTCTTCAGCCTCCACACGTAGAGCTCCTCCCGAGTCTGCGGTGTAAAGAAGGCTCTGTAGAGAAAGTATCTCAGAACTACTGCTAAGGAGTTCTGGGACCCAGATGTAATTGGACACTTCGCCATGAACCTGTACTGGGGAACTGAGGAGCTTTTTCACAACCTGTCCAAGACTTTTAGAGAACCAGGGAATAAATGACAAAACTTTTTGTAACGTTTAGGACACAGAAATGTTTCTATTTCTGAAAGACACAACCTCCATCCTCCCTGGCTACATTTTGGTAGTTGGTCCCGTTCTATGGTTTTTCTACAGAGTTCAGCTATACTGAAAGGCAGAGAAAAAGGAGTATTTACCCTTGTTGAGACCTATATAACTGGCTCCGTTCAAGATTTTCAACCTCTAGAATTTTACAACGTCTGTATGTAAACCACCAGCTCTTACCTGAATGCGCTCAGTCACCAGTTAGCAATGAAGGGTGTGCAAATCCTGGTCTACCACAAAGATCAACACTTAGGGCATGATTACAAGTTTGGCGGTCCTGCCAGCACCCTGCTCCAGGACCGACAAACCCACAGTCAGACCGCCCGATTAGGAGTTTTCTTTTGGTCTGGCGGGTGGTACTTGGTGTTTCCATGGCAGTGCCTATTAAAAAGGCACCGCGATGGGAACGCCAAAGACTGTTCCTGCATGGCATGGACTGTATAGTCCATGCCATGCAGGAAAGGGGGTGCATGCAGACAGGTGGGCACATGATGTGCCCCACTACATGCATCCCATGGCCCTGAAAGGGAGGTGGTCAGAAAACTCCTAATACGTTAACCGGTGCAGCAGCGGCCCTGCCAAGCATATTAGGGCCTCTGACTGCCATGGGATCCTCGATCCCCGGTGGTTCTGTGGGGGTCCCACTATGGTATTCGCAATACGGTGGGCGCACCACCAGTCTGGCAGTCCAGGTTCAGCCACCATGGTTTCAATACAAAAGGTTTTTGAATTTACCGTCAGGTTTTCCTTAAACTAATTTTTGTCAAAAATAAAAAACTGCCACTCGACTTAGATAGAATTTTGGTGTTGTTCCACATGTACCAAAGATTTTCAGGGAAGGAATTTTCCTGTTGTGCCAAACTTTATAAGAATACACCATGTAGTCCTCACACAAACCAGTTTAGCTAAGAGGAGTTAGACTGTTTCGGCTTTGTGAGAAATGAGTCAATCTCACACAACTGGGGCTCTCTTCCAATAGCGTAATATCACGGTTTGCTACAGCTTGCATGCCCCGTAGAACTACGCAGGAATTCTTCAGCAGGTTCTGGTCCCCTTATAGCTAATGAGATCCTAATGTGAAATAATAATCTGAGAACCAGAAGGATGTAAGAGACAAGAGAAATTGTCTCAAACAGTTGGCCAATAGACAGATTTCAAAGGCAATGAAGACAGAGAAGCGGTATTTGGTGAGCAAATACTGCCAAAAACAGTAATACTCAAAGTACGGCCCAGGGCCTCATGTGGCCCTCCTGACCTTTATGTGAGGGTCCCTCTCAGCAGCAGCACTGGGCTGCTTTTTACTCGACATAGCGCTAATATTAAAAATATGTTAAATAAATGTGGAAGAATTTATTTAAATTTTAATTGCTGTTAAAGTGAGGAAGTAACTAGGGTGTTTTGCACTGCTTAACTTTAGGAACACATTCATTTATAAAGACATCTTGCAGCAGGCTCTTCGAAATTCAAAAGCGTATTTCATTAACATGCAGAACTGCCTCACCTTAGTAAATCAGATTACATCAATTCCATTCATAAGTATTGTTTTAAAGTCATAAGTTTTCAAACATGAATTTAGAAACATTCATGCTTCGCCTCATCCTGGCAACAATGCCAACAGTGAAGTCGGTTGTTATGTGCACCCTTTCTTAGGGTGACCAGAGTTGCTAGTTCAGATTAACAACAATATAGTTTATTAACTCAAACACAGGAGAAGGTTTTTTTAAGGCACACATCATGAAGTCATATATTTCTAGGCCCTCCTTTATGTAACAATGAACGGAAAGTAAAATAAAACATTTGCACAAGATCACACAATTTGGTCAAGTGGGGAAGCCAGGATTGACCGAGGTTTTCTGGTTCTACATTGTGCAATGCAATTCAGACAGTAGATGCACATGTGTTGCATTGTCTACACTAAACTTATTCCCCCATACCCCACCCCGACCATCTGCTACTGGCATCAGTATGGCCCTGTCACACCACCAACCAAACGTTTTGGCCCCTGGGAAAATGTTTGTGTGTACCCATGGCCTAAAGGGAACAAGTTATGTTTCACGGTACCTACTGTGTTTTCCAAAAGTCCACTAGATGCTAAAGACATTACCTCAACGTCCTGAACCATTGAGTTTTTCAACCCTCTTTTCTCCGGTTAAATATTCATGCTATCAGCGTTTTAAAATTTCAATTCCTTAGAAAACTACTTAGTAGTATGTAACTAGGGTTATTCACACCAACATCTGAAAGTACACTAATCATATCGGAAAAAAATAAATCTATTTCCCTTACATTAAAAGAAACACAATGGGAATCTTACCTGTGTGACATCTTTTATGGTAAATGAGTATGTGGTTCTGTGTAAATCTTGCACCACAGTCATCACAAGAGAATGGTTTTTCACCAGTGTGAATTCTGTAATTACAAAATATTAGTAGCATCGTTACTTGAGGATCGCCAGTACATTGTGTGCTTCTCTAAACTAAGGAAGTAACAATACCTAGAAAAAAAGAATACATTTTGGGTTTCTAATAAATAAACATGCAAGTACCTGCGAAAACAGAGGATTAGTCAAAGGGTAGAATAGATAAAGACAGAAAAAACAGAAAACGTTATGGATTCATTCTTAAACAGACCTACCAAGCTAAAAGACTTTAAGTGTTGAAAGCGTTCTGAGAATATTTTAAGAGAACTGATACTACAAAGTGCAGGAATCCTGTTCAATTCAATAACAGCAGCATGGTGGTCCATTTGATTTTCCCTAGAATACTTATTTTAATTGCACAAGAATCAGTGGCCCATAACATGCCAACTAGACAAACCACAGAAAAAAAAGTCACAGCTCAAGAAACCCCTGGCTATCAAGATTCCAAACTACTATGACATTAACCTTATTTACCAAAAGAAACCAGTCTATATATTTTCCAACCAAATGTTCCTCAGCACTTTTCACAGCCAAAATTACATCAACATATGAACCCAGCTATGATAACTATTGGTCTATTCAAAATATGTCACAAGCTCAGGTACATTTGGAGTTGGGTCTTGCATGTCAACAATTAGCCAGACAGGGAGGCTTCATTACAGTTTGCAAAAAATTGTGGGATGCCCCAAAAATACATTAAGCAACCAGATTTGGACTAAAATTATGAGACCTAGATCTTAGAACCTATGGCAAACATTTATGTGCTCAACAATGTACTCTTTGAAACTTAACGATTTGTGGGAATCACCAACCACCCCAATGGTGTTTAAAAAGTTAGTATGTAGTATAAACTTGTAAAAATGCTTTTGCACTTGCAGGACAACAATCAATTCACAAACAAGACCCATGCTGGATGAGGATAAACTCATATGATCAAATAATTAAACATCAATACTTGAAGACTAATTTCTCAACACATTTAAAACTAAAACTTCTCTCATACAGAATGGCCAATTTCCCCATAAAGGAATTAACCTTCCAATGGAAAAAGGATTGCAATGGAAAAGGGTGTGGTCCGCTCCAAACTGCAGGCTCTATGGTTACGAAGAAGACATAGTTTTACATATTCTGTGTGGGTGTCCAATCTTGATAAATGCTCACAGGCCGTTTTTAGGCTAAAGCTTAAACACTCTCCGAATAAGAACCTGCAGGCAAGTTTGATACATAGCCTAAATGGCCACCATATGCAGCTAAATTGCAAACTTGTAAAAATGTATGGATCATTTTAACGCCTGTTGGCTGCACAAGACAGAGCATACCATTGCCATTCTGGCCAATTGTACTGCAATTTATATTATGCATTTATTCAGTATTCAAGATTCATTATTTAATGGATTGCATTTTAGAAATTCGGCTGTTTCAAATTTGTTGCTTTTAACAGTTTTTAAGATCTAGAGTCGTGAACAGCTTATTGTAAATATGATTAATTCTGAAATGGTTTTAATGAACCATGCAATAAAGAAATTACTACTGTTCTATACAATCAAGACAGAAATACAGCCTTCAGGGTAGCATTCAAAAGAAGCAATGGCAAATAGCAATCCTGCCTCACAAGAAAGCACGAAGAACTAGGAGTTGTTTCAGTCCAACAAAGCAATGGCATCTATGGGGTCTATATATTCATAAGAAAACAATAAAATGTTCCCAAGGAAGCAATGCCAAGTAAGTGAATCTAGTCTTCCAAAGAAGCAATGTATAGAGGCATATATTCCCAAAAAAAATCGATGCCAACTAGGGAACCATTGTATGTCCGAAAAGTAAGTTCGGAGTCCAACCTCCAAAGTATGTTATGCCAACTGCAGTGTTCTGCTCCCATGACAGCAGTTTCTCCTTTCCTGGCAGTAATGCCAATCATGCACCCCTACCCAAAGCAGGGGAGATGTTTTTCAAGTTTTCAAGGTTGTATTGTTCCCAAGGTAGTACCAAGGTTTGGACTGGTCCTCCCAAGAAAGTGGGTTAGCCTTTAAGGGCGCTAGTGAGATATCTTGGGCTAACAAGCCAAGATGACATTATGATGGGTCTGAACAAAAATTACAATTGCAAAGCATTAAGCACCCAAGATGACCCGAGAGCATAAAATATATATATGGCCCCTCCAAATGTAGAAATTACATTAGAGCGCTACCCATGTGAAAGGGGAAAAAAGAGGGATGCTTTAAGAAGTTATCTTCAATTAAATGTAAGCAGATACTTATCATGCAGCAATGCATATTTGTGCAGCTCATCACTATATGACACATTATATTAAGTGAAAACCTCAGAAATGCCCATATAAGAAAAGAACAAATCACCCAATTAGCCAATAAGCAATTTTCAAAAAAATCTAACAAAAAGGCCTTCTAATGGAACTGGAGATGTGAAAAAGGCAGGACACATAAACAAAAACATTATTTGCAAAGGAAAGTGAATAAAAGTTTGCTTTTACCAAGTGAAAAATGTGGTCCCTCCTATTAAAGTACTACTGAATGTATGATCACATTTGCACCATGCAATTACAAAAAAGGCCTCACATCATCACACTGCTTGTAGCCGCAAATATACATTTTATCCTAATCACGGACTTGTTTGTGTGTACATTTCGAAGACTGGTTAAATTGCACTGAGTTCTTACAATTCAAGACTTGACGTTTTAGAAAAATATTTTAATTTCTCAACCAGTTCTATTCTAAAGCCTCAAAAACACAATCTGCAACAATCAACCCTATGGTGCTTTCCAGTATTCGGCTCAGCAAGTTAGTGTGCAGGGTTCTTCTTCATAAATATTCTACGCAGTTAAAACCACAGTGGAGGAAAACAAGAGAGTCAATTTAGAAAGGCACAGGCACCAATTCGAGGAGGGACCCATGACTGCATAAAACACAAATAGACCATGGATAAGGGAATGTAAGCTGACAAGCTTCACTCCCATGTCACAGCATCAATTCACGGCCTAGGCGATCTGTGCCCAGTTAATACTAGGCCAGGGCAGTAAACTCAGCTAAATTTGCAGAGTTTTCTGCACTCCGCGCTCGTTGGAGCTCGCAGAGTGCAGAAAACTCTGCTCCGCATAGCGCAGCAGAGTTTTTTCCTCGCTCAAGTTTGCCAGCGGTAAGTTGGCGAGCGCGAGATGCTACTCAGGGAGAATTTCTACTCGAGTGGCAGGAAGATCAACGCAAACGGCACTTCATGCCGCACCCCACTCCTTGCAGAACTCTGTATAGTTTTTTGGACACTTTGCATAGTTCCACATAGAGTAACTCGGCAAACTACACCCAGGCCTAGTTAATACGCTTTTATCACTTCATCATAAAGCAATGCAACAATTTTGTAACAGACAACAAAGCAGACGATGGCATAAAGTGTCTATTTTTTTAGCAAACTTGTGAATAAGAAGTTCCAGTATGAATGTTCTGGTTTCACCTGCCAAACCATAATGAACTGCGCACTAAATAACAGTCTTATACGCTGATGTTCCTGAATTTATCTACTGAAAACAACATGCAAGATAGTACAAAAATATACGGTTTATGCAACAGACAAGAATATTAATTTGCTATATACTTCCTGATTCTTAATTCATCTGCAACTTGCGTACGGTGCATAATAACATTCTCTCCAATTATGTTAAATTATTATCATACTAAAATACTAATAATATGAGATGTAGGACTCAAACAATATACTAATATCATAGAAAACAAAAAACAAAATGGTAAAATTATGCTCACAGATTAGCAATGTGTACACCCCAAATACATTGGAAATGCACAAAATCATATCCATATAATGTTTAAATAGCGGTAAGAACAAAGAAATTAAATGGGTTTACAGCAGTATTCCCATGAGCAACTGACACGAAAGGGGATTTGCACTCAATTCTATATTTAGATTCCTGTCAGTGGCTTTTACCTTTCCTAAAAGAATCCAAAAATGTCATGGAGTCTTTTCATACCTCATGTGTGTTTTAAGTGCAGAAGGCTGAGAAAATCTTGCCTCACATTGAGTGCAACCATAAGGTTTGTCTCCTGTATGCGTTCGTTCATGAAGCCGCAATGCTGTTTTGGAGCTCAAACCTTTAGCACAAATTTTGCAAAAGTGGCGCTCACCACCACCCTCGTGCACCTGAAGAACATGCCTCTTTATGTCTTTTTTCCGCTTGAACTTTTTCCCACAGAGCTCACATGGAAACCGCCGCTCACTGCTATGAACATGACGCTGGTGGCTCCTCAAGTTACAGCGGTTGGCAAAAGTCTGACTGCATGTATCACACTGGTACACAACTTCGGTAAAAACACCATGAGTATGTTTGTTGTGCTTCAAAAAACTTTTTTCGTATAGAAATTCCTTGCTGCAGGTTGTACACTTAAAATTGCCACCCTTCCTCTTCTTGTCATCCGTTTTTTTTAAGCTTTCGCTGAATTCACAGTTGCTGTCAGTCTCTTCATCCTCGGACTTCATATTTTTTTCTGATGGTTCTTCCAGCCCCAAAGTTCTATTTTGATTATTTATGAGCATGTTCGTGATAGAATTATTTTCTGAGTCCTTCTGCTGTTCTCTCAATCTTCTAGTATATTTCTTCTTAGGAATTTCCACAAACACTTTCCTTCCTGCCAGTCTCCCACTAGCTCTTCTGATTTTTACAAATGGGGGATTGAGGCCTTCTCTTTTCTCTTCTTCCACTGGTGATTTTTCAGTGGATGTGTTGGAACGCGCTCCACTGCCACTTCCTACTGGTGGGGAGACTACAGATTCTGATGGAATCTCTGCACTAGTTGCAGGCTCATCGATATGTACATCCAAATCCAAGAACACATTTCCATCATGCGCACCTTCATCGTCCCTGGACTCCACCTGTGACTCTGAAAAATGCTGCAATTCCAATAGCACTGTCTCAATCATCTGCTTTTTAAGCTGAAAGCAAGTTTCAGTTAAGTCCAAGCATTTTAACTTTTCGGCAGTTTCAAACATTCTCTGGACTCTGTGTTCTTCCACTTCAACTTTGGCAGTGTACACAAACTCAAGAAATGAAGCAAAGTCAACAACTTGAACTTCATTTAGGAGTATATCAGCTTTGGAACCACGCATGATCGGGTCCTCACTTAGAAATACTTCCTTAAAATACTTGCTTGTAGCAGCCAAAACAACCTTGTGAGCAAGAAATTCTCCTCTGGCTCCCTGATTCTCCACTCTCACTGTAACATCGCAGAAGTGGCCAAGAAGACGCAACTGATGCATTTCCTTCAGAAGGTTAAAAGAGGACGATTTTGACTCCAATAAAACAGCACGAGACTCCATTTTGAGTTTTTAGACGTCATCTGCTGAAAAAATAAAAATATACTTAATTAAATGGGACAAAATCTCTTCTCACCCGCCACACAGAACATATACATGTAAATGCAAAGTAAATTTAAATTTAGCAGTAAAATTAAAATACCACACGGTTTGTTACGTGGAAATTGAAAGTCCTGCAGTGGGGCTGATGCACCTATAGGTACAAAAGCGACAGACTTCAAAATACTAGAGCCATGCTGTAAAAGTAGTGCACGGTGCTGAGTGCAATTTTCAGCCTTGTGGAGATGCCATACATCTCTGCGAGGACCCAAGAGTGAAGTTCTCAGTGCTCAGAGTGATGGAAATAGGACAGAGAAAACAATTTTAAAGGCACATTCTACCTTAACAATTCTATATTTCTGCAGATGGTTGAGAGAATTGGGCTGAAATTCAAATGTGCAGCCAACCGTAGTTTTAAGACTTACTGTCTGTATTTTAGTTAATGAAATATGATCAGACATACTGATGTTACATTGTTCAAGGCAACTGTCTTTGAGCTTATACTGTGTGACCAGAAAGAAGCATCAGAAGAATTAAGCAGCTACCTGACTGTCTGCTCTTGAACTGTTCAAATAAGTTTACATTTTTGTACATGTCTTAATAGTCAAACTATTAAATTATAACTTTGCAATCGTTTTTTTTTTATGAAAACCAATGCCCATCCCTCCTGTAGTTCACAAAACTGGTTCACTTGCAGCATGGCCTAAGACACTGCCAAACAAATCCGTCACAGTCAGCTTGAACTAGAGACTAAAAGACATGTTACCCTCATAGATTACATGGAATGGATGTTATTGTGGGCATTCAATATCCAATATATTTTGCTCTGCATAGGCTTTTAAATTCTAGACAGGGAAACACCATAAACAAATCACTCCAACAGTAAGGACCAGTTGACATAAAGGTAGGGACTACTGGGTCCAGATCAGGCGCTAGCAAGAGTGAATGCAAACCACTAGTGTGCTTTTATATGTGACGACACAGAACACAATTGCTTTGAAAAGACAACCTGAAAGAGACCCTTTTCAAACGTTTTGGAGTAAGATTACTTCTTCTAACATCTGGCTTACTAAATGCTATCTCTGGGAGTGCCTATGTAACATGTTAAAAAGGTGGCATTTGTGCCTCTTTACTTACGGTTGACACAACACTACATACGCAAATCAGTTTTTTTATCCTTAATAATTTTACCCTATCCTTGAACAATCTGTATCAAACTTTGGAAAAGAAAAGTTTAAATGTAGAGCTTTTAATTATTTAGAAATTAGCAAAGGAAATTTCAGCAGGTAAAGAAAAAATTAACTATCAGTGGCAGAGCCCAAACGTCTTGCCTTTTCACTGCCAGTTCAGACTCACTGGCTTTGTTATTGCTTTTTGGCAACACTATTCAGCACTGCTAAAAAGAGAATGAAAAGGTTTTTGCTTGTCAATGTTGTACAGCATAGGCAAAAAAAGGCTCCAAGGGTGTGGTCAAAGAAAAAAGAGAGATGTGAATAAAAAGCAGGGAAATAAGATAGAAAGGGAAGCCATCCAATCAAGAGCAAGGGATTGGCCTAAAGCCCACTGATAGAAAATTCCCTGTTTTGTGGGATCCCCCCATTTTTTGTTAACTAGTATTGCTGGTTTTAGAACTCCACACATTAGGGCACTGCTGCCTAGTCCCCAGTGTGTGTGCTCTGACCCTTAAAACATGGTGAAATTGGCATAGTTAACTTCCCAGTAAGGTCATTGGATATGGTGCACGGAAATACACCAATGTAACAGAAAGTTAAATATCACCTGTGGACTGCAGCACCTATCGTGCCATCTGCTATGCTGACAAGGAAAATAAAGGCTTCAGGCTTACACATATAGCCTGTTGCAGCTTTTGAATATGCAAGCCACCCGGTCATAATAATCTTTTTTGATAGGAAGGAATCCTACTTTTAAATATTAAGCAAATCACAAGTGTGTAGTCCACATGGTAGCATGCCTAGTATTTTAAGTGGCACATGCAAGAATTTCATGTTGGCATGTTCCTTCATGACAAGCCCCCAAAGGCTATTTTCACTGTAAAAAGCTGTAGCTTATCTCATAAGAAAGACTAAAGTACAAATAAATTCCTATTTTTGCTAACTGTGCTTTGGTATAAACTACCAAAAAGTTTCAAGCACTGTTTTTAATATTCATTAAACATCCAATTAAATAGTGAAGCTGGATTTTTGATAAACATATAGGAAAGGTAACTTTTCAAAAGTTAGACTCTGCCTGCCTAAACCTTCAGTGGGCTAATTAGCATTAGCCTGCCAGCAGCTGCCCAGTCGGTGCTTTCCTCTTAATGGGGTTTGAGAACGGCTCTCGGAGCAGAGAGAACGGCTTGGGCATTTTTGAAGGAAGACCTGGATGGAAGATATATGGCTCTTCTCAACTAAGGAAGAGCAGTTAGGAAGGTTCATGAACTCGAAATGGTCCCAGATGAGGCCTGCCTAACACAGTTTGTGTAAAAGGAGACCTGAGGAAAATAGGCCTTTTAATCCCAGAGCAGTGTTGGTAGGCATCCTTGCACCATCCCAGTGAGAGGGAGTATTCCTAGATTTTTGCCCTGAGCTGCACCCTCAGGGTAGCACTTTCTGCCATTCAGAATTACTACTTTTCAACTATTCCTAAAAATACTTGGGAAATGAATGACTATCCCCAAAATATTCCAGGGCTGCAGTTGGAATACTAAATAGGCGTCCTGGAATGTTCTGGAGAAAGTTGCTCTTTGTCTAAATATTCTAGGACTGGAGTTAAAATAGTAATTCTGATCTTCTAGTGTCTACCACACCCACAGATGCTGTGAGGGCGAGGTTCAGGGCAAGAAACATGAACGAGCGTGGGAGGTGGAGCTGGTTCCAGAACCAGATGGGTATGGTTGATGAGGGGGGGCTGTTAAGTTCTCTTGAAACAACCCTGGGAGGGCCAACAACTTATTCTAGGGGCAGATAGGTTAACAGTGCCACTTCACCCATAGCTCATCAGCACACATCTGGACCTGTAGATGAAAAGAAGAGGACTGGGCCTACTGTCTCTAACCTGCGTGGACACCTAAAGGGCTGGACCTCCCAGGTCAAACAGGATTACTTTAGAAGCCATCCCAGAGTCATTGGATGATCATCCAACTACCTTAGAAGTCATTTACACGTCATCAGACATTATCAAGCTCTTGAAGTCATCAGCAAGCTGCAGAAGCTCAGCCTGATGATTTGAGGAGGACTTGAAAATTAGTATCTGATGACTTTAGTAGGTGTCATTATTCGTGATGATTAAAGGATGACTTGAAAAGGAGTACCTCATGACTCTAGTAGGTGTAATTATTCGTGATGATCTAAGGAGGACTTGAAAATTAGTATCTGCTGACTTCAGAAGGTGTCATTATTCCTTATGATCTGAGGATGACTTGTAAATGACTCTCCGATAACTTTACAAGATGACATCGTTCCTGATGACTTTGGGGGTGATTTGAAAATAAGCATCTGAATACTTCAAAGGTACTATTGTGTTTTCAAAAAGATGTTTTTGCGTCTGGTGATTTTAACAGGAATTGTTTGTCTATTTAAAGAGCACATCCACCACTTTGGTTTCAGTTTTCCAGAAAAATGCAAACTGTTGGATGATTGCACAATGAATTGCAGATAAACGTCTGACCTCCTGCAGCTCGGAGCCCCAAACACACCCTGAACCCCCAAATTAACCCTTGCACCCCAAAACCCAAACACAACCTGAACCCCAATATTAACCCTGGCACCCTGAACCCCCAAATTAACCCTTGCACCCCAAACCCAAACACACCCTAAACCCTAAAATTAACCCTGGCACCCCAAAACCCTAACACACCCTGAACCCCCAAATTAACGCTTGCACACCAAACACACCATAAACCCTAATATTAACCCTTGTACCCTAAAACCCAAACCCACCCTAAACCCTAAAATTAACCATCGCACCCCAAACCCAAACATGCTCTAAACCCTTAAATTACACCTGGCCCCCCAAAACACAAACCCACCCTCAACCCTAAAATGACCATGTACGCCCTAAAATCCGAAAGCCCTACAAACCCCCAAACTTTTTATGAATGCGGAATGCCGGGAGGCGCTGCTGTGATATGATACTTTCTGTACCCCCAGGCTGCACTTCCTTCATAGAGTATTTCCATAAACACATAGTTTAGTGGAATCCGATTGTTAGACTCTTTAAACAACTGCGGACAGACCTGCTCATGGCCCGAGGAATAGATCTTGCAAAGGAAAACAAGCTTTGTCGTCATGATGACTGCCGAATTCACTCCATCACAATACTAAAATACATTTTTAAAAAGCACAGCTGCCTCGAACACAATGCCAAAATCACCTACTGTAAACCATCAGTCTGCCGGCTTGCTGGGACTCGAACCGCAGATCCCCAATGGAGAGCAGCTCTCTCACCTTTTCATATACCGGAAGCCGGTAGCAAAAGCAAAAGCTACGCACATCCGGGAGCGCCGGAAGTGACGTCATTGGTCTGCGGCAGGAACGAATACTACCGTGAGTGCAATGGCCATTAAAGGGACAGATGGATAGGCATCGGTCTCTTTATTTTTCCAACTCCACTTCCTTCATCGATTCCAGCGTATACTCAGGTAAGTGCTGCAGCTGTTAAAAAATAGCAGCATCGATCCTCCGCTCTCGGTCCCAACTGCTCAATTTCCGTACCAGACCAGCTTCCTCATTTTTCGGAAAGCACGAGTTTTCATTAAGGGGGCAAATTCAGACACAGCTCCCTGCATGTGTGTGCTTCGTACGTGTTAAAATGAATGCCTGCGTTGCAATGTGTGTGTATTATGTGTGTTTCATGTTTGTCTGTATCAGCCTGCCTGCTTGTTTAATATGCACCTTTTGTGTTTGAGCATGTGTATTTTTGTGTATGTGTGACGTAGTGCAGTAGTGCGTGCCTGTGTAAATTGTGGAAAATTGCAAAAAGCCTAAAAAATTTGTTTTACAGCAAGTTCTTCCCCGTACGAAAATTAAATTACTGCCCGTATATTGAAGGTCCCATGTTGGTTCCAAGTGCACCTGCGTGAATTCAAGATTCTCGACCAAATGGAACAGTTTTCGATCTACTGAAAACTTGTCAATCAAAGAAGGCTAAACACATTTATTTAGGTGAATATTGTATATTGTTGAGCATTACTTGTGTCCTTGCAACTTGTCATTACTAAAACACTGCAGTTTTCATGGATGCGTTTCAAAGCATAAGGATAAATGCTTCAAATAACTTAGCCGTTGTAATGCTGGTTCCTTATTTTGTTTGCTATTAGTGTAATTGAAAGGCCTGGTTGCCTGTGGCGATTGAGGTTTACGCCCTATTTAGGAAACGTAGTCCGACACGCATTCCAACATCTTGCAATATCTGCTTTTGCAAAACAGGCTATCATTCTGGTTTCGTTCCATGTGCATGCAATGTTTTTAACTCGTTTGTATATATTATTGAGACGGGGCCAATTACGTATTCCGTTTGCGCTAATTTACCTTGACCACTAAGATCTCTGTAAAAATGAAGCAGGTCTTGTTACATCTGCCACTATTGATCCCAGCCATATATTATCCAGTTACAACCTGACCTACTGCTAAAGTACTGAGGTAGAGGGATCGAGCCCTGAGATAAATCATCTCTCTCTCTCGTCATTTTTTTTTCTTTTTTTTTTTTTTCTTTGGGGCATTACTTAATCGTTAGCAGTTTACCTTGGATCCCTGTGATATACCTAGGGTAGCAAAAAGACCCATCCCTGCGTTATTATACGCAGATGATGCGGTCTTGATGGCTCGCACGCCAGTGGCCCTACAACGCCTTGTAATATCCTTTAACACATTTATGTCTAATTTAGACCTGCAAATCAACTGCTCTAAAACATTCACCATGAATTGTGGCCCTGGTTCTAATAGAAAAAGGAGGCCGATGTTTATTAATGCCAGTCCCCTACCTTTCCATATCTGGGCATTTTATTTCATGAATCAGGGTCTTGGGCAGATGCCATAAGAGTAAGGAAAGATCGGTTTTGCAAATCCATCACAGCGCTTAGAAATTTCTCTAAAAAGATAGGGAGAAAACCTACTGTAGAACTGCTGCGAATTTTTAATGCCACTTGTGTTTCTATTGCTGTCTATGGTGCTGGGAGTTGGGGCTATGACAACGTACAATCTATTCAGGTTGCAGAAAATAAATTCCTGCGATTCATCATAGCTGTACCTGAGAGTGTCTCAAGTTACATTTGTCATATGGAACTTGGCCAACCCCATATTATCAGAGTCCAACCAGTACTGCAGTGGCATAGGGCTTGGACCAATGATGGGTGCGTACTGAATCGAGCTATCGTAAGGGATGGATTAAGTTTGGACAATGTGAGCAGGATAAGATGGTTCACTTAAATTAGGGACTTCCTTAGAGACATTGGCTGTATGAGTTATTATGACGATCCTTTGTCTATGTGTAACATTACGAGGAAGTCACTAAAAATAAAATGTATGAAACATCTGTAAGATATCAGAATGACTGCAGAAATTAAGAAAAAGTCTGTTGCAGCCCATCAACTCATATTACTGCAGGCCAAAATCCAACCTTATTTAACCCTTTCTATGACAACATTCGCGATTCATTTTGACCCGTTTTAGGTTAAGTATTCTTTTTAGGGTTTTAAGTTTCCCCGTAATGAACTGTTGGTCTCCCAACCTAATTAAATGCCCTTATGATAACTCATCAGAGCAATACCAAAAGGGTACAAAGTTCCCCGGGAAGAGTGAAGAAGTGCATGTATTAGAAGGAGGGGGGAATCCCCTTGATGGAACTAAAACCCTCACACACCCAGCAAGCTAGGTGTCATGCTTCATCATATGGGTTCTGCTCCTCGTCAGACTGGCGCTGCAATGTCTGACAGGCTCCCGAAACCGGGGCTCTTTAGCGGAGATCTTTTGTTCCGGCCATATGGTGCATGCGTGTGAGAGGGCGGGGGGTGTGGTCGTGACGTTGAAAAGGAGAAGTTAAAAAAAGGTAGGTCAGTCCACAATCCAATTTATTCGCGTGGTAGACTCCCTTGGTTAAAAGGTGGGAGGGGAGATACATGCCCTAAAACTATCTGAGCATATTAACTACTACCCTCTAATTAGGTCGACATGTTTCTTGCTGTGATGGCAATTCCTCAGGACCTCAGTAGATAGTACCACACAGTGAAGAGATTATTTAAACTTGTAATATGGTATACAACCTTATTTGGTCGGTAATACTGGGGCGCAGGCCGTTTGATCCTGTTGAAGTATTGCGACCTGTAAGAATAAAGACAATTCACAGGACAGCAAAGTGAATGCAGTATTCCCAAGTGGAAGGTTCGCACAAGTTCAATCAAAAATACACACACATTAAAAAGGTGCAGAGTTAAGAACAAGCAACCAGCGTAGTGAGGCGATAATTGTCTCAAACAATCATCTCACTGAATCATGCAACAGTGAAGTTAGGAAGAGGCAAAAGTTACTGCAACAAAAGTGAAGATCAGGTTACATTGCTTACCCCAGAGAAATCCCTATGGAACCTCGCAGTCTGCTCCTGTGGGAAGAGCCAACTGGGGAAACACTTGGAGGCAGGCAGTCAGCCTCGCACCCGGAGTGGCGGCTGTTTCGATAAGGTCAGTGTCCCATAACTAAGTAGCGGCCAGCAGCTGCAGTATACCCAAAGTGCACGCGAAGACCGGGCAACACGCGCCACTCATCAGAGCAGTCTGACATCCACATCCTTTTATTCTGTAAATGCTACACTTTACCCTGGAAAAGACTGATTGTACCAATTTTAAAGGAAATGAATGTTAGACGATGTTGTGCCGCCTTTTTAGAACTCAAGAAATTAGATGTTATTTTTATTGTAGCTTCCATTTCGGAATATTTTAGTAATGTTTTTAGATTACGAAAATCAAATTGCACTTGAAGTCAATGTATGCTGCATTTAAATGTATTACATATTTGTACCTACATTTGTATTTCTAATAACCTAGTGGTTCTAAATGTTTCTTTTAATAATGATGATGTGGTAAAATTAATTGTTTTTATGTACTTTTATGGTTACTAATTTTTAGCCGAATAAAGTCAAATTGAATTGAATACTGCCCGTATATTGAAGGTCCCATGTTGGTTCCAAGTGCACCTGCGTGTATTCAAGATTCTCAATCAAATGGAACAGTTTTCGATCTACTGAAAACCTGTCAATCAAAGAAGGCTAAACACATTTATTTATGTGAATATTGTATATTGTTGAGCATTACTTGTGTCCTTGCAACATGTCATTACTAAAACACTGGCAGTTTTCATGGATGCGTTTCAAAGCATAAGGATAAATGCTTCAAATAACTTAGCCGTTGTAATGCTGGTTCCTTATTTTGTTTGCTATTTGTGTAATTGTAAGGCCTGGTTGCCTGTGGCGATTGAGGTTTACGCCCTATTTAGGAAACGTAGTCCGACACACATTCCAACATCTTGCAATATCTACTTTCGCAAAACAGGCTATCATTCTGGTTTCGTTCCAGGTGCATGCACTGTTTTTAACTCGTTTGTATATATTATTGAGACAGGGCCAATTACGTATTCCCTGTTTGCGCTAATTTACCTTGACCGCTAAGATCTCGGTAAAAATGAAGCAGGTCTTGTTACATCTGCCACTATCGATCCCAGCCATATATTATCCAGTTACAACCTGACCTACTGCTAAAGTACTGAGGCATAGGAATCGAGCCCTGAGATAAATCACATTAATATTTCTCTCTCCTTGCGCGCTCTCTCCCCTCTCGCTTCTAGCATTCAACTGCCTCGGATCATGTGTTAAATATTTATACAGTGAAAGCACGCACAAGTTGCAGTAACGCGTGCCTTCCCCATTGATTGAGATCTTATAAGAGGTTTCCCCATGCCCTCTTCTCGTTTGAACTGCGGGTACTGCATGTGTCAGCGAGGTATGGGATCCCTTCATGTTAAATTGCATCTCTTACCAAACTTCCAAACACCTCTGGCAAAACACTTATAAGGTCCCAGAGGGGAGACCTATTGGCTATGCCAATGCTTTTGCTTTATGTATTTGCCATTGCAATGCCTTTTCATTTATAAAGCCATTACATATTGCACAATTAACGTACAATATACTAGCAAAGCTAATATCTTTAGCTTAATAAAAGGTGAAACCTATTGCATTTTTAACACTTGTCCTTTCATGTTGGGGGTGCCAGTGGGCAGAGGGTAGCAGGCATCTCGCTCTCTATGCATCTGTGGGGATAGGTAACTTGATTTCCCGTCACAAACCCCAGTGTGAAAGTTCACTTATTGATAGTTCTTCTATTTCTCTCATAATGCCTCTACTTTGCTATTACTATTTGTCCTGAGCAGCAAGACCTAAGCATACACTCTGGCTCTCCAAAAATAAAGTTGATTATTAGGTAATTTCCTCAATGGCCTTCAGTGCATGCCCAAACACTTCTTTGTAGTCCAAAATCTAGGCATATTAGATAGAAATTGCACCAGGCCAGTGTACTTTTTGGGGTGCTTTTCTCCAATTAAATCTGTTCAGTTTGATATGCTTTGTATTTTACCTCTGAAACTTAAACCACACACAAACTAATTCCTGATTTTTATATCTAGCAGTACATAATCATGGCTTCATTCAACGCCCTTTTTTTTCACTTGCGATCATTCTGTGTGTGTTCGAAAAGATGGTGACTTCCTGCTTTTGGACAATCCCAGGGAAGTTCTTTGTAAATGGCTTGGCGAAAATGTAGATGAAGCTGGTCGGCCAATCACCGAAGAGAGAGATTTTAAAGCTATGATTCTGTTCCAATCATCTGGTAAGCACACTAAGTAAACCTTTATAATAAGTTTGCAACTGCAGGATAACGGTACAAATTACCAACCTGTTACAGTAAAAACCTACATTTGTGATTAATTAATCCAATAATGGACAGTAAAAATGAACATGCATGTCCCCACATATGCCTTGGATTGCTCTCCAGAGACAAATGTAACACTTATGAAAAGTACTGAAACGTTTAGCTTGTGACACTACTATAAGGCAGCCATTTTTGGATAAACTATTTTATTTAGGCAACTTTTTTCAGGAGGTTCAAGTTCAGGCTTACAATGTGTACTGTCTATTAAGGAAAACTTACTTACTTGGTTATGGATAGATTGTACATTTGTCCTTTATTATCAATACCTCTTTATTTATATATTATGGCTAGAGCGTGAAGATATATTGCAAGTGGTCAATGTGTTCTTTTCTGTTTTGAAGTGTATATGTAAATATATATTTTTTCTCTCTTGCTTTTTTTTAGTGAAGAAACAGTGTCTAATGATTCAGGATATTTTTCAAGAGATAATTGCAAGCTATTCTGGCACAACAGAGGGTTTACAACCGGTGTTACTTCAAAGGGCACTGGAGAAAAAGCAGATGTTAATGGACTGGCAATCGGGGAAGCGCTGGTAGACTTAAAAGGGTGTTACGCGAACTACAAGAGGAAGAAATTGCAGAGAAAAGATGCAAGGACAAAAAAAGCCAAGCAGAGTGGACTGGATTATATAAGAGTTGGTAACAAAGCTCATGCTGAAAGCACAACTTCTCAGCCTGGTGATGCAAGTTCGCGGATGAATTTGCAGAAACTTGAAAACCTGGCCCTTTTAGCAGGGATGGCTAGTGTCCTTCATCAAAAATCCACAACTAAAAATGACGCATCAGACCGTGAAAATGAACTTGTCTTGGAGTCCCCGCTTAAATCCAAATATCAAGGACAAAAACATGCCTTCCTTTCACCACGTCGTCCTAGAGTAATCAACACTCATTCTGAAAATATAATGGGGCCAGTCTGATGTAATCAATAGCCATCCTGAAGCTGTCATAGGATCAACCAGGAATAATCCACACACATCCAGAAATTGTCATGGGATAATTCCAGAGTAATCCACTTCCATCCTGGAATAATTGACAGTCATCCTTAAATTAGCTAGAACCCATCCTGGAGTAATTCTCCCTCATCCTGAAGTTGTCAATTAGTATTCGTGGAGTTGTAAAAGGTAATCACTCCCTGCCAGTAGAAGTCATCAGAACACCATCCTACTGTGGTTTTTGTGAGGAGTCTAGGTTCGTCATCACATTTTTTGTCCTACGGGCATACTTCACGATGGCTTGGGATGACTTCCCCAGATAATTGCAGGAATAGCCTGACTAATCATCAGATGAGTCCAGAATGACTCCAGGAGGATCTTCCTTTTTGACAAGGGCTGCTCCCACTTGTACCAAAGCACTGAGAACTGAACTCCAAGAGTCAGCTGGTTAACCTGTCTGGCTTCTGCGCTCTCTAAATGAGGAGGGAGAAGAATGGAGCAGCAGGGCAGCCATGGTCCAAATTGCAAATACAGCACCGCTGTCGCGGTCTGCCGACCCAGCAACCTTTTTTCTGTTAAAGAACACATATCACCTCTGAAATACCTGTTCGTGGAAAGGCAGGGTGGATAACAAATTAACAATCATCCTCCATAGTTTGAGGAGTGCGGAGGAAGTGTAACATTCCCTATTGTGTAAGATAAGGAGTTACCCATTCGCACATTTGGTAAGGTTCTTATGGCCAAATAAATGGGTTAAATCCAACAATAAGTCCTTCGCTTTGTGCAAGACAGGGAACTAACATATGTTTGGCAAAGTCGGAGGAACTAATAAATCCTAGGTTATTCATTATTCCTGTATGACACTCTAGGTTCTGGCTTGGTCATAGAGTCTGGTGTTTCAATTTAAGTACCATTCTATCCATTAGCAAAACCCTGTCATATCATACAATGAACGTGAGCCTTGTACCAGGGTGTGATCTTTTGGCAGAAACAGTAACAATTCTGATATGTTGAGACGTAGGCGGTTGACTGGTCTGAGAGGCTATTGTAGGGGACAGAGCCGTACCCAAGCAGGGCACCTCTGAATCCCCTGCATGCTCGTAACAAAAGACTTTACGCTTCCACTTTATCCCCGAAGATTGTGTGACAGCTCGAACAATTGCACAAGTGGAGTCAGAAGGATGCGCGGCAATCTTGAAATAAAGACCAATTTATAGTGAAGAGGCATACAACTAAGTTTATCACAGCATTACAGAAAATAGTTGTGACATGCCAGTGAACTTTGACTTAGTGTAAACAAGCAGCCTCGCAGGTAGGTTAATGACCTCTGCTGGTAGTGTCTAGGAGACGCACAAAAAAGAATACCCGTATGCAATACATTCTCAAGGAATGAGATATAAGTTTACTTGCTTCCCTTTATAAATAAACCAACAAAGAAAACGACCGATAAAACCCCTAATGCCATATAAAATGAAGTGAATGTTTATCCTAAGAGACGAGACCTAACAAAAATGGACGATTGAATCGGCTCCACTCAGCCCAGTTTACCACACATAATGTTCCGTAGACACCGACCCTACTATTTGCAAGGATATTTCCTGCCATCACCTTCACCCCCTGCCTGTCTTCACTTGTAGATGCAGCATATTAAATGCCATGTAATGAAGTGGAAAGTGCGTTTGCTTTTACTGAGTTGAACAACAGAAACTAGTTCAATATCATAATGCTGATAACTTTAATTAAAGGGGTTATGTCGATAACTATATTGTTAAAGTTTCTTTAAACAAACACGCAAGGCGTCCGGAGCACTTGTCCACTACTTACACGGACCGAAGGTGAATTCAGTCTTATGATCGTTGTCCGTTATTGATATTTTAACAGACGACATTTGTCCGTACGCCAGTGCTTCCGGGTCGCTTGTCAGCCAATCCCAAGAATGGGAATATCCAGGGAGCTGTCTGAGAGTGGGAAGGACTCGCAATGTGTCAAATGACCTAGGATTGGAGAGCGGGCGGCACCTCAGCAGCCTCTAGTGCGCTTCAGAGCGTTCGAAAACTGCCGATTGGCTGTGGAGTCGGCACGTGCCTTTTGTGGTATGTAAACATTATCAGAAACCAAGCCGTTTTGCTTATTGCTCTGCTGGTTGGCGGACATTCGCCAGTTTGCTGAAAAGTAGGTCTAAAAGTTAGGCGAGAATGGAAACTCTAGCCGGAAGCGACAGTTGGTTTCACACTGTCAAGCATTACTGATGCCACGCACGATCGAAAAAGGATGGGCGACAGGGTGCTAGTTTAGTGCAGGGCTGATGGCGCGTTATGAGAGTGACTGATATTAGAACCCTTATCACAGCTGTCCAATCGGATGGTCGAGGAGTAGAAGATCCTCGCCTGATGGCAAGAGGTTCGTTCAGGGCAGCATGAGCAGAGCGCTACCACTCTAACTTTAGTTTAGCATTCATGAATGAGTAGCAGCTCTGGTACCGCTTGACAGCCGACTAGGCGCTATGCCTAATATGCGTGAGTTTGCATTTCAGTGCGGTGATTCGGACCACCACACTGAAATACGTTAGTATCACTCCTGATGTGTGATACTTGGCAGGGCTGCAAATCGCTTTCGGTCACGGCGCAAGCAGATTAAAAGCAGATATTAAACAAAATGCTTTCGGTCATAGCGCTAGTGCCCCCGGAAGTTTTAGCCTTCTGGCACGCTACTACCTATCGCATTTATCTACATTTAGCTCATCTATAATTCTAGAAAGATTGTTAATGCAATTGGATTGATGGATTTCCTGGTTAGTGCACAGTTCTTTCCAGAGCACACTCGTAAGTGTGCCCGGTGCCAAATTTTTCAACCTATATGAGTACTTTATAAAAAGTAAATCATTCATCTTAGTACAATTAGCGAGCCCTAATTTCAACCTTCTGGTAGACTGGAGTGCATTAGGGAAGGCCAAAAAGTATCCTTATGCAGTTTATTGCCATAGGTAGAAGACCAATATAGAATTGCTAGCAAAACTTCTTTTTTTAAATAGTCCCAATATTAAATCTATAGATGAACTACAGAGTTTAAGATACATTTGACGAATTTGGTACATCAAGTAACTGGATCTATTTAACATGACCCTTTGGTGGCACATATTGATTGCTATCCTGTCAAACCCCCAAATACCATTAAGCCCTGACATCGTCAATGCGTTCGCCTCCAATTTAATGGCTTTTAAAGGCTCCTGTAGAGTCCTGGTCTAGGCCTACAAGATAGGGACCCAGGACACAAGTAATACTGTTGGTGGCTAGTAACTAACTGACCACGCCCAGGACCCTGGGCTCTTTATTAACAATGTAGCGTGTCCACGCTTACGTCTGGGCTCTACCAAAGCCCCTTCACGCCTCAGGGGTGAAACATACAGGAACAGTGGGAGGGGGCGTGTGCTGCAGTGGTAAACCCCACTGGCAGCAACACTACATTCCTCCTTTACCTAGGGATAAAAAGAAACAGAAAACAAACACACAGATACTAAATAGTCTATCCGGTCAGCGAACATGCTGTGAGAGTTGTGATGGCGGCATTCACACAAAGTTCACCAACTGTCTCTGGTTCAGTCTCTGCTCAACTGGTAACAACCCATAACATTTTGAATATCAAAACAGAACAGTCTTACTTCATTTCTTGGCGGGGTCAGCCATCTCGATCAGTTCAACGCCAACACTGTGCCACAAAGTCACGATATCTCTGGGAAGGCTTTGGACACGGACGCAGGCTGTATCTTGCTTGGCTTCGGCCTTCTCCCGTAGCTGTGGGTGACTCTTCTGGGTCTCTGGTCTCGTTGACGGTGGACCCCTCCGCTGGTCTCTCCGTGACGTGGACGCTCGGGGCGGTGTCTTCTGTTTGGCCCGTTGCAGCGTCTGTTCCCACCGATCCTGATGGCCGACGTTGGGGGGTCGGGTACCACTCGTCCTGGTCAGGGTCTGCACTTCCCTCTGGTACTTGCTTGAAAAATGAGACGTTTCTTGTGACAGATTCGCCATTCCTGATAGCTGTAACCATGGTTCCGTTTATCTCCGTCACAGTCCATGAGTCCAGTTCGAAGGGCAGACGGAACTTTCCTCCGGGGTGGCGGTCTTTCACTAGAACCGTATCCCCGACTTGTATGGGACTGTCTGTCGCTCTTCTCCGTCGGGATGCTTCCTGGTTGTTTTTGGCGCGCTGTTCCATGGACCGGTTCCTTGGGTTTGGGGCGAGCTCCCACGCTGGGTGGTGCGGGATGGTGTCCGCCATGACTCGATTGAAGGAGAGTCGGCTCGGGGAGACTCCTGTAGTGCAATGTGGGGTCAGGCGGTACTCTCGGAGGAATTGGTAGATGGCCAGCTCTAGGCACTGGCCGTCGGCAACTGCAATTTGTATCGTTTTGTTCAAAGTTCTCATTAGTCTCTCGACCTCCCCATTAGCTTGAGGCCATCTTGGTGTTATCCGTCTGTGTTTAATACCCTGGCCTTGAAGATATTCTGTGAATTCGTTGCCGTTGAATGGGGGTCCATTGTCAGTGCGGACCTCCTTCATGAGGCCGTGGGTGGCTAGTATCTTTTCGAACTTTGGTATCACTTCCAAGGCTGCTGTTGACGATACAATTTCTACTTCCGGGTAGCGAGAAAAATCGTCCACCACGACGAGCATGTACTTGCCCCCAGGGAGGCTGCCGAAGTCTGCACTCACTCGCACCCACGGGGATGTGGGGCCTTCTTCGGTCACCACTGGCGCCGGAGGGTTTGGAAGGCTTGTCGCAAGACACACTGGACACCTATGGATCACTTCTTCAACTGCTCTGTCGAGCCCCGGGAACCACACCTTGCTCCGGAGCCCGTTTTTGGATTTGACAATCCCTTGGTGTGATCCGTGTGCCAGTAAGGCGGCTTGTTGCGTCAGGCTGCTGGGTAGCACCAGGCGGGGGCCTCTCAGGAGGCACCCTTCAGTTGATACTGACAGTTCGTGTCGGACTTGGTACAGGGCTTTCAGGATGGCTTGGGCGTCAGAGGTGCGAAAGGATGCCGGGCTCTGGAGCGCCTTCCAGTCCCCGCACTCTATGGCATGGATCGCGATCTGGAGACAGTCATCGTCCTTGGTGGCTCTTGATACCTCTTCCAGGGACATGGGACGTGGCCTTGACCTTTCGACGATTAGTCGGACGTACTCTTCGGTGGCCGCTGCTTCGGCTGCTTCGGCTGCTTCCGCGTCAGTAACTGGCCGGGCGTGCCTTGACAGGTAGTCTGCAGGATTACGCGAGCCGGGCCGGTATTCTACTGTGAACTGGAACTCCTGCAACTGCAGCACCCACTTCTCAATCCTTGGGGGTGGGCGAGAGGAAGAGCCTTGGAAGAGTGGTATGAGAGGTTTATGATCGGTAACCACTGAGAAGGGATGTCCATAGAGGTATATGTGGAAGTGGCGGCACCCCCACAGAATCGCGATGGCTTCCCGCTCAATTTGGGAGTAGCGCTGTTCGGTAGGTGTGAGGGTACGGCTGGCGTACGCAACGGGGGCCCACTCTCCGCATGGTTGTCGCTGTGACAGGACGTCTCCCAGACCGGTGGGACTGGCATCCACTAGCAGTTGCGATTCGTTTTGTGGGTTGAAGTATGCCAGTGTTGTGTCAGCTGATAGGGCTGCTTTTGTGTTCATGAACGACTCTTGTTGCTCCAGGCCCCACGTCCAGGTGGTAGTTGACTTTGTGAGATCGCGGAGTGGTCCAGTTAAGACAGACAGATCTTTTATGAAACGCCCACAGTAGGTTACCATGCCCAGAAAACTGCGGACTGCTGTTACTGAGGTGGGTGCCAGCGCGTTGTGAATGTCCCTGACTTTCTCTGGGTCCGGGCCTACTCCTTGATCGGAGAATTTGTATCCGAAGAAGCTTATGTCCTTGCGTAGAAACTCGCATTTGTCTTTGTGGAGAGTCAGTCCCCTCTCCTTTAGACGGTTGAATACTGCTTGGAGGCGCCGGACGTGTTCGTCCAAAGTCGGGGCATGCACCAGGATATCGTCGCTCACGTTTAGTACTCCGTCGAGGCCTTGGAGGACGTTGTGGATAATGTTCTGAAACACCTCGGCGGCGCTTGATATGCCGAAGTTAAGCCTCGTGTATCTCCACAGGCCGGCGTGTGTGGAGAACGTCGTGATTGGGCGCGAGTCGGGGTGAAGCGGGATCTGATGGTATCCCGATCTCAGGTCCATCTTGGAGAACCACTTGGACCCTGCAAGCTCCCCGATGTCATCAATGGTCGGCGTCAGATGACGTTCTCTTTTAATGGCCAGGTTGGGGAGGCGCATGTCCACACATATTCTTACCGCATCGGGTTGCTTCGGCTTTTTGGCCACGACAATGGGGGATACCCACGGGGTGGGTCCCGTAACTCGTTCGATGATTCCTGCTTGTTCTAACATCGTCAGCTCGGCTTCCACTTTGGGCCGGAGGTGAAACGCGATCCGCCTGTGCCGGAGGGCTACAGGGGCCACTGATAGGTCAATGTGGAGTCGGACAGGGGGCCCTCGTAGACATCCGATGCCCTCCAACAGCGAGGAATGTTCAGCGACCAGATGATCCAGACCTTGAGCTTGTACTGTTAGGGCAAAGTGTATGAGTCCGAGTTCATGTGCAGTCTTGCAACCAAGGAGGAACCCTGATCCTTTTTGGGAGACGTAGATCTTCGTCTGCAGTTGTATGGTATCGTGGGACACTGTCGTCCGGAATACTCCGCACAGGCGCAATGGGCGCCGGGTTCCGTAGGCGAACACTTGCACTCTGGTGGGGTGAAGCGCGGGAGCGTCTACCAGGTCCTGGTACACACTGGCTGCCATGAGGTTTATCGTAGCGCCGGTGTCGATGAGGGCTCTGACTGCATGGCCATTGACTTGGACGGTGCACATCGGTTCGGTTGACGACGTGGCAGCTAGGGTGTTAAGCATGCGCACCACGTGGACAGACGCGGTGCCTTCCTCGTCGTCGTCCATGTCGCTGCTGGTTGATGTGTTCGGTAGTGGCGCCACCTGTCGCGCCTTCCTGGGTGGGCCGCTTTGCTTCTTCCGCTGCAACGACAAACAGACGCTCGCAAAGTGGTTGGCTTTGCCGCACGCGCTGCAAATTTTACCTTGGGCTGGGCAGGCGCCTTTGTGTGGCGTGGCACCTCCGCACCACATGCAGGCTCGATCGCGGGTGGACTGTGCCTGATGTGGCTGTGTGTTCCTCTGAGGCCTCGTCCGGCCGTTGTGACTTGACTGCGCACACTGGCTCCGTCTTGACTTTGATCGCTGGATCCGGCTCCATGTGGGCCGCACGGGCCTTGGAGAGTTCTTTGGAGCGTCCCAAAGCGAGGATGTCGCGCATGGGCATGGCGTCCGTTTCTAGCACCCTCTCTCTCAGCTTCAGAGAGGCGCACCCCTGAATGAATTGGGCGCGAATTTCGTCCTCCGCGTCCAGGAGCGTACACGTGCTGGCTAGCTTCTTAAGACGCGCGTAGAACACATCAACAGACTCCTCAGGGAGTTGGCGCGCTTGTCGGAGCAGGAAACGCTCGTAATCCGCGCTGGTGAAGGGCTCGAAGTATTTTGTAATGGCGTCTCGCAGGGTGGCGTATGTGTGGGGAGGGTCGCCTTCCGTGACGTCCTTGGAGATGTCGTGAATAGCCTCTCCTCCCAGGTGTAGGAGCATTGCACGGCGTCGCGCCAATGCGATATCTGCCGCAATAAAATAGGTCTCCAGCCGTTCCACCCACTTTCTCCATCGAGCTGCTTGCGAGGGCGGCGTACCGGTGACGGAAAACGGCTCCAGGGTCGGCACATTGGCCATGGTGGCGGAAGTAGGGCCAGGTGGGACACACTCGCAGTACTGGCGGGTAGAGGCAGGTCTTCTTGGCTCCCACACGCACAGAGGAGAGATGCAGGCATTCTAGGGGCACAGGCAGGCTCCGTCCCGCCAGAAGCGTGGTGAATGGCAGCGCTAGCGGGCCGAAGACACTCGAGATGCGTGAGGAATCGCCGCCGGGTGCCTACTGCGCATGCGCAAGACCGCTGGGGCGTCGCGCGGGCCTGGTGGCGTACGGAGAGGCGTGCGCGGGCCCTGGGGTAGCGGGAGCGAGGCTTAGGCATGGCACCGGGACAGCTGTACGGAGCGGGCAGGCAGCGGCCTGTACCTGAGAGGAGGTGACTGCTGCTGGACGGCTGACAGGCAGGCGGAGGCCACGTGGAGGCACTGGAAGGTAGCATGGCCGCTTCCGGCAGGTGGGACCTCGCTGGGGGGGCGAGGCAGTGCAAGTCTCCGTTCTGCCGGGATAGAGGCGGGCCAGGTGATGCCCGGTGGCGTCGCAGAGGCGGCAGGCGACTCTGAAAGGCAGGTTGGCCGTGCCACGCGCAGGGAGGCACGGCGCAGGGCTGCGGGGCTGCCGAGAGCGACCGGGCAGGGTCACGGTGCAGCAGGGCACACGGTGGGCAGGCAATAGACCACTCTCGTCGCCAGTGTAGAATCCTGGTCTAGGCCTACAAGATAGGGACCCAGGACACAAGTAATACTGTTGGTGGCTAGTAACTAACTGACCACGCCCAGGACCCTGGGCTCTTTATTAACAATGTAGCGTGTCCCCGCTTACGTCTGGGCTCTACCAAAGCCCCTTCACGCCTCAGGGGTGAAACATACAGGAACAGTGGGAGGGGGCGTGTGCTGCAGTGGTACACCCCACTGGCAGCAACACTACAGCTCCAACGATACAATTTTAGATTCTGATGCATCAAGTTGTAAGTCATTATCTGTTATGGGTCTATGGAGGGTGGTCAAAGAGTGTGAAAGACTAATACGTATATGGGCCAAAAAATCATATCATTTGCATACTGCAAGACAGGAACATGCACGGAATCCATCCTTCAGTTCTGAGTTTAGGTCTGCTGTGTAAAAATTAAAAAGACGTGGTGCCAATATGCAACCCTATTTTAACCCACGTTTAATGGGGATATTCCAAAAGACTCTAGTGCCCTCCCATACCTTCACCCGAACCCATGTGTCCATGTGCAACAGATGGATTGTGTTGTAATTATTAACCTTTCTTATTGCGTTCTTCCATTGGAGTTTGATATTATTTTCCATGTTATTTTATTCCTTGTGCTTCCCCCCCCCCCCCCCCCCCCCCTCCTGTTTTCATTGGCGTATTCGAGCCGTTCCGCTGTAGTTGGCTTTCGAAAGTTGAGAGGTTCTAATCTCCCGTGAAGAGGGTTGTGAGGCATTGTTAATGTGGAGAGCGAAGACCGAAATAAAGACTGTGTTCCAGTGTCTCTTTAACACCTGCGAAGAGGATGGAATGCCTTTAGCATTTAGAAGTGCTTCCGGAAGGCCCCATTAAAAAAAATATTTCTACAGTACCACCCTATTCACTTTATAAAGCGACACTAAAATCGAGATAGCATACATAAAGCCTGGTGCCACGATTTATTACTTTTTGAGCCATTAAATTAATCACCAGAAAATTATCCTGGGTTTTACACTACTTTCTGTATCCTGTCTGATACAATGGCAACAATCCCTTGCCCTGCACCGACTCCTCCAGTTGAGACAGTAGGATACTGTTGGAGGTAGAGAAGTACTAAGAACTCAGGATACAGGACACAGGACACAGACGAGGCAAGTACAACTCGTTTGATGGCCATCCAACTCTCCTCACTGAAGAGCACTTCAACATTCCACAGGAAGCTTCACAGTGGGAGGTCCCACACGGGTCTAGGAGGAAGGGAGTACGGAACGTACCAACTAGGTTCTAACACATCTCCCTTCCTCATATTGTTTTTCTACCAAGCATGGCAGGAAACCTGTAGAGAAAAGGTTATGGCAGCACTTTAACAATATTGTCACAACTCCACCATTGACCATTTTCAAACTGAACAACATTTTTTAACACTTTGACAATCTTGCTGGGGGCATGGAACTTGCTGTTGTCAGTTCCCAACTTGGTATTCTTTCTGGCCTGCGCCATGTCCCCCACTTCCCACCTTTGCAACTTCACACCATTTGCTTGTCATACCATTGTTTGTATTCAGATTGATGTTGTTTGACCTTCTCTCCTGCTTCCTCCCTGTCCACATTCCTGACTTCCCCCCCCATTTAACCAACAGGGGTTAAACTTGGTACTAGGTTCCCACACGCGTAAAGACGCAAAAGGAGAGATCCCAGTTATTCTGTTGGGCGAGGTGTGGTAAGCCCACAAGCATTCCCTCAAACAATCCTCAACATCACAACCATTTATCATGGCCAGCTGGATATTTTCCTTGATAACCCTATTTGCCCTCTCCACCATGCCATTGGCCTTAGGGCAATAGAGCGCTGTGGTCTCATGTTTAATGCCGGACATTTCCAGAAATTTCTGCATTTCCTCAGAAGTGAATTGTACCCCATTGTCAGTGACTATAGTGGAGGGGATGCCCTCTACACAAAACACTTCTTTTAGGAATTGAACCACTGCTTTGGTGTTGATAGTGTGTACAAATTTTTGCTTCACCCAGTGGGAGGTGTAATCAATTAGAACCAACATGAACCTCTTTTGCACCCCAAGGTTTTGCATGGGTCCGATGATGTCTAATGCTAGTTTATTCCATGGCTTGGTTGGAACCTCCACTGGAGACAAAGGGGACTTGTGTACCACTTTTGTCTTGTCGCTTCTGGCACATGCTCTGCACTCTTTTACAGATTCCTCCGTCATGTTGTCCATTTTTGGAAACCAAAAGTTCGTTCTCAGTCTTCCTTTGGTGGCACTGCGCCCAAGGTAACCTTCGTGCGCCAGGTCTATCACTCTTTTCCGTAATCCCTTTGGCGGAATTACCCTGTTGTTGCGGTAGACCTTCCCATTGATGACGCTCAATTCATTCCGAACCTCCCAGAAACCTTCCAACTCTGCTTCCACATCTCTCTTGTTTATGGGCCATCCTTTCTGTAACCGCTCCACCAGAACTTTAAGTTCTCTATCTTCCTTCATATTCTCTTCCCACTCTTTCTCCGTGATGGCAGGAAAATCCATCCTCATTATGGGGCTGTCCAAAACTTCCTCCTCCGGTAGTGGTGATCTTGACAGGAAGTCGGCAATGACATTTTCCTTTCCCGGTACATGCTCAACTCTGAAGTTGTAATGTTCAAGACCCAAGATCCACCTGCTAATGCGTGGGGTGCAGTTCTCTAATCCCTTAACAGAGAACACATACATGAGGGGCTTGTGATCCGTCTGTATCGTAAATCTTATTCCCCAAAGAAAGAATTTGAAGTGCCGGACCGCCCAAAAACACGCCAGGGCTTCTCTTTCTATTACAGAATAATTTTTCTCTGGTGGGGTAAGGCTCCTGGACGCGTAGGCAATCACTCTTTCTTCCCCTCCATCCTTCTGGATTAGGGTGGCCCCCAAACCGTAGTTTGATGCATCCGTTGCCAGGATGGTCCTCTTGGTTGGATCAAAAGTTCCTAGTGCAGGTGAGTTGATTAGATCCTTTTTTAGAGTCTTAGCAACGGCCTCCAGCTCCTCACTCCACACAAATTCTTTGTCCTTTTTCAGCAACTCTCTCATGGGCTCACACTTGGTTGCGAAGCTTTCCACATACTTTGACATGTACTCCATGAGTCCCAAAAAGGATTTGAGTTCTTCTTTGTTGCGTGGACTAGGCGCTTCCTCCACTGCACGGATCAAACTTCCTTTGGGCCTGAATCCCTGTTCTGTGATAGAATGGCCCAAGTACTCAACTTGCTTGACCTTGATTCTGCACTTTTCCTTTTTTACAGTTAGGCCTGCCTCCATGAGCCTTCCGAAGACCTTCCTGAGTACTTTGTCATGTTCTTCTGCGTCTCTTCCGTAGACCAAAATGTCATCTTGGAAGCACATGGTGCATTCCACTCCCTCGAGGATCTTCTGCATGACTCTCTGAAAAATGGCCGCCGCCGACGCAAGGCCGAACGGCATTCTCCTGAACATAAAGGCTCCAAAAGGCGTAATAAACGCAGTGAGGGGCCTTGAGTCTGGGTGTAGTTCGATCTGGTGGTATGCCATGGATAGATCTATTACGCGGAGAAATTTTGCGGGACCCATCGTGCTCAGCATCTCATTTATGACTGGCAGGGGGTGTCTCTCCACCCAGATGCCTTCGTTTAAACTGCGCAAATCCACACAGAGGCGGATGCCATCACCACTGGACTTGGCCGTGAGAACAATAGGGGCCACCCACTCGGAGCATTCGACCGGTTGTATAATGTCCAAGTCGCACAATTTGCGCAGTTCTTTTTCTAAAGGCTCCTTCAGTTTGAGGGGCACAGTGCGCAGCCCGTGCACTACTGGTTTGGCATTTTGTTTTAGCTTGATCCTATGTTGGAAATTGTGCAAACATCCTAGTTCTTCTTTAAACAGCTGGTTGAATTCCTCACAGATATTATCACTCCCCAGGAACTTTTCCGTAAGCAACACCTGTTCCGCACTGTTGGGATCCAGTATAATCCCCAACTCCTTTTGATGAACCCATCCCAAAAGGTTTGAACCAGACTTGACCACATAAATAGTTCCGTGTGTTTTTCTATCTTTGAATTGTATCTGTACCTCCTTCATCCCCAGTAGGGGTATGCTGCCCCTATTGTAACCTGCAGGAGTGATATCAGGATTCTTAAGGTCGCTAATCTTATTTTTCCCCATGGACACATAATCATCTCTACTTATCAAGGTGAACGGAGAACAGGAATCAGCATACATTTCAATGCGCTCATCATCAATTAGTACTTCACATTTAGGATATATGGAATTTACAGTGTCATAAACATCTTTAACTTGTAAAACAAGCTTTTCCATACTTTGTTCAATGCACTTTACCTCTCTATTTGCACCTCTTTCAGATCCTCTTTCATTCTCCCTAGGATGTAATTCTCCATCCCGGCACACCCTGGCAAAATGCCCCCTTCTATTACATTTCTTGCAGGTGACATATCTGGCTGGACATTGGAAAAAGGTGGCAAAATGATTGTTACTGCCACAACGGTAGCACTTTGGCCCTTTCTCTCTATGCTCTACTTTAGTACTAGCATTTTCCCTAGGTCTCATCTTGTACACTTCTACTCTCTCTTCAGCATCATTTACGGAGGCTACTAACTCTCCCTCAGGTTTCATTTCCTTGACACATCTTGCGGTATGTTCCACTGACTTTGCTAACTCAACAGCTTCCTTTAGCCCTGGATTCTTGGCTAACAGTTTCTCCTGGATACGTGGATTATTCGTACATCTTACCAATTGATCTCGTATTAAGGAGTCAGTGAGGTCCCCAAATTCACAAAGCTGAGTCAAACCCCACAATACTGCAATATAATTTTGTACAGACTCCTGCTTCCCCTAACATCTCTTAAAGAACTTATGACGCTCCAGGACCACATTTATTCTGTCCCCAAAATGCTTCTCTAACTTTTCCATGGTCTGCACAAACACATCCACCGCCCCCACAGCATTCTCATCACGCTCTGGTACAGGTAAATTCTCGTATACTTTACGCCCTTGCACACCCAGATTGTGTAATAAAATGTGCTGTTTTCTTATAGAATTAAACCTCTGTCCCCCAATCGCTATTAGATAGGACTCAAAAAGTTTAACCCATTCTTTCCAAGTTATCTCAGGTTCCCCAATGTCATTTAGGAAGGGCGGGGGTTGGTTCATGCTTGCTGCTGCCATAGTGGATTGCGATGAAGGGAACCTTGCCATCAGGGAAAAGGGAAAAATGAGGGAAGGACGCTGGAAAGGAAAAAATTCCTCTGTTCTAAAGGAATATACAAAATGCACCAAAGAGGACAGAAAACCCTGGAAATAGAATGACCTCAGAATGCACAAAACTCGACTCAGGCACACTTCACCTTCCTCAAAAGAAATACATGTCCCTCATAGAATATGGCCACACCTCACAACGAACCGTAAAAACAAAGTAGAGTTATGGTGGATAACCACAGGTGTGGTACAGAAAGAGAGTCCGCTTAGTAGAGCACCCAACCAGTCAGACGAATATTGTAATGAGGAGCACCAACAGTCAGACGCCTCTAAAGCAGTGCGCAGCTCTTACTACGTTCTTTTCCTTTGAAAACCTCTCTTTTCGCCGGCTGTGGGGATCCTTGACAGAATTATTTCTCGAAGGCTGACTGCTTCGTATGAATTGCCAAAATGAAAACTGATCTCATAATAGACGCTGATCTCCGGCCCTCTGCTCCTGGTGTGCCGGCACTGTTCTCCCCGGACAGCCTCCTCAGAACGCTATCTGAGGGAAACACGCATGCGTCGGTAGGAGACTCTGCCAGGCCACCGGATGAGATGTGCCTCAGGAACGCTGACAGGGAAACGGGCCAACCCACTGAGGCACCGCCGTGCGCAGACACTGCTCTACAGGCGCGATCCCTCACACTCGACACGGAATTCGGCCACAGGGGACCCACGGGATAGGCCGGGGCCAGCCTGCGAGGCGCTGCTCAGTAAACTCCGCTACGTGGCACAACTCCTCCCATAGTATACATGGACTGAGAAGGAAGTTGGGGAACGACCAGTTCAAGCACAGATTTTCTCAGAGTGAACCCCTGCAGCAGCGCCGTACCAGTCACCACAGATAGACTACCGGCCAACGGTCTGCCAACAGTAAGGTACGTGAAGGTTCAGGGAAGACTCGCAAAGCGGGGTACACTCTAAGATGGCAAGGCTTCTTAAGCAGCACACAGTCCGCTCTATTTAGTCGCTGCTTTACTTCTTCACACTACCTCATAACTTGCTAGTGAAAGTCAGCTTACTTGTTGTCAAGTCCAGAACGATCCTTAAAGCTGCTCAGTCTTGAGCGCTAAACTCGCTTCTAGGCGATCCCACACAGGGGAAGTAGAATCCTCGCTATCCACAAGCTTTACTCCAAAAACCTCTTCTTCTCTGTGTGGAGAGAGCACGCAAAGGGGAGATGACCACCACTGTCCCCTGCACAGTTTCGTCGCCAGTGTTGGAGGTAGAGAAGTACTAAGAACTCAGGATACAGGACACAGGACACAGACGAGGCAAGTACAACTCGTTTAATGGTCATCCAACTCTCCTCACTGAAGAGCACTTCAACATTCCACAGTAATCTTCACAGTGGGAGGTCCCACACGGGTCTAGGAGGAGGGGAGTACGGAACGTACCAACTAGGTTCTAACACATACGTATGAAAATCTTTGCCTCGCCATCGAGGAGGGCAATAGTTCAATAATTTTTCGGGCCGTGCAGACTTCCTTTACTGTGCAGCGGATGTTAGATTAAACTCCTCCAGGAATTGGGTATTATCTGAGTTTCCGAAACTGAATTTGTCCGTGAGAAAGTGGAGCCAACCAAGTCTCCTTGCTTTAAATATGGAAATTGGTATCCCATTTGGGCCGGGGCAGGGGAGTGTGGGAGTAAGGGGGGCGGGGGGTGTTATCTCCTCAGCTTGCCTTTAAAGATTTAACAACAATCTCTTTTTCCGTTAATGCAATGTTGGTATTTTGATCGAAGGTTCTCCAACAGAAGGGCAGACGTTCTGTGGGCAGGGGACTTTAATCTGCAGCCATGCCACCTATCAAATGGGAATCCCTGCGGACTTGGAATGGAGTTGGTTAATTATAGGGGGAGTGCGGGTGAAGGAGAGGATTTTTTTCACTTCCCACATTGTCCATATGGTTCAACTTTAAACAAACTGTTAATCAAACTAGATCTACATCTGTTACGTTGTAATAAAAACAGTTTGAATGTTACCTTCCCTACCTTTACAGGGAGGGATGCTGGGACATTCATAGACCATATTTTGTTCTCCAGTACAGGAGACTTTTTAAATTTATATATCAGAGAGGAAAGTCTAAGTGACCATAATAGTATCTGCGTAACCCTCCCGGGACGAGGGGCAACACTAGTGACTGGAGAAATATGTTCCACTGATTTAGTACCTATTAGACCAAACGGTCAGAGGATTAGATGGTCTGGAACAAACTCTATGGCCAAGCAGAGGGAAGTCATAGTTAGTTGTAAAATGGAAATTAATTACTGCTTAAAAAATGAAATAAATCCTGACTTCCTATTGTCGCAATTTATCAATATTAATACCATTATTGAAGGTATTTTTACTAAGACATCCCCTTCTAACAGCTATAAAACGGGGATGGTTTGATAAATCTTGTACAATTGCCCTACGGGAATTGAAGAAGGCATTAGGTATCAAACCTCGAGATAGTAACGGAATAAAACATTTAAGGGTCAACTATAAAATGGCAATCTTGAACAGGAAAAAGGCTCTACAAAGCGAAGCCTGGGACAAGCTAAAGGAAGCAGCTGAGACCAAAAATTGTAAACTTTATTGGGAAACAATTAATAGCCCCTTTCTTAATACTGATGGTATCCCGGAATTAACTTCTTATGTTGCATGTAATGATTAGATCATTCATTTTACTAATATTTTTAACCCTGAAGGGACACCCCTAGCGGTTTCAGCTACCGAGGCCTCATCTTGGATACCTCTACCCCTGGGAGTAACCTTGGAGGAGGGTCATGAAGGGCTCTCCAAAAGCAAGGGGGGGAAGGCCCCGGGCCCAGACGGGGTCCCCATTGATTTATTAAAAGCAGAACCAAACTTGTGGGCTCCTATTTTGGTGAGGACTTTTAACTGTGCGGCAGAAGGTAACATTCCTCCCTCCTGGGGCCAATCGGTTATTATTCCCCTATTCAAAAAAGGTAGCAAATCTGAGGCTTCCAATTATCGACCTATTTCTTTGCTGGACGCCTCAGTAAAGGTTATGAGCAGAATTCTGCTCAAAAGGCTAGAAACCTGGGCAACAGACTTTAACATTTTAACAAAAGTTCAATATGGCTTCAGGAAAGGCATGGGCGCTCTGGAGCAATGTGTAAATTTGGACCTAATTTTTAATAAATCTACTGTAGCTAAAAAGGGCAATCTTTTTTTATGTTTTGCTGATTTGAGCAGCGCGTTTGATTTAGTTGATCACGCTATTCTTTGGGAGGTTTTGTTAGAGTTAGGGGCACCGAAAGAAATCGTCCATTTCCTGGCCAGGCTTTACGAGAAACTTTCTTGCAAGGTTCGTTATGGTAGCCTAGGCGAATGTACACCGTTCCTCAAAGTTTCTAGGGGAATTCGTCAGGGATGCGTATTGGCCCCTCTTCTATTTTCTCTTTTTATTAATTGTATTGATCGAAACCTGGCTGACATCCCAGCAGATGCTCCCCTGATAGGAGGTAAACCGGTCCCAATTTTATTATATGCGGACGACACTGTTCTTTTATCCCGCACCCAGATTGGGTTACAGCGATTAATTGATAGTTTTATGTTATTTATTCAATATAGGAAGCTCTGTGTGAATAAATCTAAGACGTATGTAATGTTGTGCGGGCAGTTTGCCAACAAATTGAAGCATAGTTTTTTCTTGGACAGTGATAAAATGACAAACGTTAAATCATTTTGTTATTTGGGAATTACTTTTACTAATGACGGATCATGGACATCTGAGTTCGACAACATCAGACTGAAAATGTTGCGGACTACCAGTAGTATATTTCGATTTGCATCCAAACTTGGATCGAGAAGTATCCCAGATATGACCAACATATATAACATCCGTTGTGTTTCTTCCGCACTGTATGGGGCGCGTGTATGGGGCCACACTGAAGGCACCTTGCTCCAAAAAGATGAAAACATTTTTTTAAAGAGAATGTTATGTGTCCCTTCTTCTGCCTCTGTACAATTAATTCATGATGAGGTAGGGATCGAGTGTATCTCTGACTTAGCAGCCGTTCGGCCACTCTTATTGTGTCGTTTGATTTGGGCTAAGTCAGAGACTCGATTCACTCAAGAGATTATCCTTGATTGTATAGGACTGGATTACTCTTTACGTATACAGTGGTTGAAATACATTCATTTCTGGTATAACATTTTTTTTGATATTGATGTTCTCCAGGACCCCGAATTGGCAGTTGCAATACCCAAAAAAGAAATTAAATATACATTTTTAAACTTTAAAAAGAATGAGCGAGATAAGGTGCATGGCAAGTTAGCCACCGTGAAGTTTTACAAGGAACTGAACCTAACTCCGGGGCTACAAAATTATCTTGCTATTGTGTCTTGTCGTTCCCATCAATTTGTGCTAACGTGAGTCAGATTGGGTATTGTACATCACCTTGTCGCATTCCCAAATCAGAAAACAAGATCTGAGATTCCCTGCCCATGTGACAACATATCACGACAGAGCTGTTGTCATTTTCTTCTTTTTTGTAAATTTTACCATTTTTTAAGGGTAAAGTATTTAAAACCCATCTTTTTAAAATACAATATCCGATCGTCAAAGGGTGCTCTAGTTTTATTATCTTCTCTAGAGAATGCGGATATTTGTTACTTTGTTGCTACTTTTATTTTGAAATGTACAGCTGCCAGGAAGAGCATAGTGCTGCTTTAACTTATATATTCCTGTCTGTACACAAATGTCCTTTTATGCTGTATATAGTATTTTAACCCCGTTTTTATGCCCAGAGTATGTAAATGTATGGTCCTTTTTTTTTATATATCAAATTAACTTCTCCGTGTTTGCCTGAGCCATTTTTGACCTTTTGTCTTAAATTGTACAGCTGCCAGGAAAAGCACTTGGTGTGACAAATATATTTTTTCCTCTCTGTACATGCAAGATCCTTTTTATAGCTTTTTAGTCTATTAGCAAAGTTTTATAATTAATTATATATTGTTGTTCAGTGTATGGCAGTATTTGTTCCCTCCTTTTATATATTATCCCTGAGTATTTCTGTGTTACTCTGCTTAGACTCATTACATATGCAACAAATCGTTTTTAGGTTGTTTCTGCTTGTATGATTTGTATTTTCCAAATCGAATAAAAGCTTATGAACTGAACTGAACTGATCGAAGGTTCACTCTGTACCAGTTATTCATCCTGGTACAGTTCTGAGAGGCATAGTACTCAGTTATCTGCATCAATGTTAATTTCATTTCTAGAAAATTCTATTGATTGTATTAACCTCCCAGAATTTTTTTGAGTCATGATCAGCTGGCCATTTTTTGATACTATACCGTTTCTTCAATTCGAAGGTATTCTTTTCCTTCCAGCATTTCTCATTTATTCCACTGCTAATGTTTTCAATTATTGCTTTTTGGCATTATTGCTTAATACAGCATTTTTTCTCCTAAAACGTGTTAATTTCCTTTTCATGTTGCACAGCTTTGCTGTGCTAGTTGTTTGCATTACCAACAAACCCCAGGTGCTTGTGTGTGCGTGAGGAAGAGGAATGATTCACTAAACTGAGGAGGACCTTGATATATTTTGTGGTGATTTTGCAGCCTGGCGGGTAAGTGGCCAAATTGTTGAGTAGATTCTTACGGAAGATAGCTAGTGATCCGGCTTTCATAAAGCCCAACCAAAAACGGGTTCCATTTTATTCAATCTTGGCGCCTCCTCCTCCTTCTCGGAAATTGTTTCTTGTTTAATATTTTGCTTAATCCTCTAATTCACTTTGATTGCTTGAGGAAGATGATCATTTTCTTTTCTATATATTATTTCAAAAGAGCAGATTTGTTGAAAGACGGTAGAAAGTACCAAGGTGTAGTATCTCGGGTGCTGGCTAAGTGAAACTGGCAAAGCAACATCACATACGCACACAATGAAGGCCAGAGCACAGGCAACAATCTTTTTGATATGCAAATTAAATGAGCTCATGCAGAGTCCAACCTCAGCACCAATTAGAAAAATATTACAAGCTAAGATCAGGCAACCGCAGGATACGCACAACGGGCATTCCCAGGCAAAATGGAGGTAATGTTGGATAAAGTGCTATGCCAGGCCTACAAACGCATTTTTAAACTTCCCAAACATACTTGTAACAGTTTAATTCGTTTGGAGTTCGGCCTAAAGCAACAAAGTAACGAATGCTTGGGAACACATGCTAAATACTTCTATCAAGTCATAACAGCCCCATCTGGAAGTTTAAAAAGTATGCTTAAGCCAATTTACGGTGAGACCACTAACCCGTGGCATAGTTACAAGGAAAAAGCAGTGAAAATCTTGGGGCTGGCAATTGAAAATTGGAAGGATGCACCAACAAACTACCTGGCGATTAAAAATGCAGTAAACAAACAATGTCTTCATCTGTCACACACAAATGACCTAGCAGAATTCGTAACCGGAAGAGGGCCACCCCGGTTGGCAACATCATATATAGGGCATAAAACACACCCTATCTTAGTCAAGCACTAGGTAGGAAAGCACTTAAAAACATTATATGGGCCAGACTAGTGCCCCTTCAAATCAAAGAGCTAAACCCTGGGTGGAGGTCCCTTGAACACAAAATAAGATGCAGACTCTGCAACTACAAACACAAATCTCTGCTACACATGATTTGCTGCTGCCCTGCAATGCTTTTGCCCCGACAGATCTTTTTAAAACAAATTTGGCTACGACACTGGGTTCGAACAGTAAAAGAAGCCGTTTCTGTACTTTTCTCCTGTACTCTTCCATCGGACCTGGCCAGGTTTGGGAAATACATGGCCGAGCTTCGAAATAGGTTTATGGAAGACGAGGGGTTAGGCATGATGAAAGTTACTTCAGTTCAATAAGCCAACTTGCCCTATTAACCAGATGGAGAAGATCATTTTAATAACTAAAACATTTTAAATCATGCAAGAAACTTAGTAAAGAGGATGCACTGGTATACTCTTGCTGGTTTTTTTTCTCACAAATGTATAGATACATATATTGATATATTTATTGTCTTTTATATACTGTTTTGAAAGTGTATAGAAATTTCTTTTTTTTTGGATTGCTGTTTCTTTTTTTTCTTCTTTTAACTGGTATGCAAGATGTATTGCAAATGGTTTTAAGTAACTGTGCAATATAAATAAAAACTACTACCAAGGTGTAGTCCAAGTTACACTTTGAAGCCATATAATGTGAGAGTTTTGCATAAATGTAAGGGAGGATAAAACCATTCAAATGAACTACTGGTTCCGAACAGCTTATGACAGAAATTAAGTTCAGACCGATCTTTAGATTTAAAGTTGGATTCCATAGGAGATATGCCCCATACATTTGTCAGATCCTTGAATGGGTCAGGAAGCAATAACTAATAATCCAAGATGCTATTCAGGTCTCCTGTTAATATTAACTCTACGTCTATTAGGAGTGGTAATTGGTGATACAGATGTTTAAATAGAGCGCTATGCACAGAGTGTTTCAGGAGACTATCTGCAGGAATGTATATGTTGTACACCAGTAGTGATTTACACTTTCTGGGGCCAGGACATTTGAAGACAGTTAATAATATGTAAATAGACTCTATTACAAGGCTTACTGCATTATGTTCCAAACGAATACTAATTAAGGCCGCCAGGTCCCCTGATAATCAGTTTTTTTGTTTTTATAGCTTCTTAGCAGGGTTAGTCCAAAAAATATAGTTCTGTATGGTAAATTCTCCCCACTCCCATGTTCCTGTAAGCACACAATATTGAAATCTTGAATTAAATTGAGTGTCTCTGAGCTTTTAACTTGAACATATTAGCGATGTTCCATCAAAGGATGGATAAAGTCTAGCATTTGGGCATATGGCTGTCTGGTTCATGACATGGTATCAGCTATGCTGAAACGTGCCCCACAGCCAGAGTGCCTGGAAGCCATGGCCAGTCCTCACGTATTGGGATGTTGTTAGGATTAGATGTTTCATTACATATACGCCTGCCAACAGACTGAACAGAGATCATTATGTTGTTTCAGCGTTTTTTGAATGCTTACCTCGCAATAGTATTCTTATGATTGATTTTGGTTCTGACTTACACTTCAAAAGAATTGAACTTGTGTTTTTTGACAGATTAAGTAACGATGATGGATAATGATGAGGACCCTCTGCTTCCACACTTATGCCCCATTCCAGAAAAACAAAAGTTTGATTTAAGTTTAACTTGGAAGTTTCAAGGTAATGGCACATTATTCTGGTGGATTAAGTGGATTTTTCCCAGTGAAATTGTCTGATTTGGAATAAACTCTACTGGCTGGATATGTTATTTTTATTGATGCAAACATAGAGAATAATGAAAATAAGTGGAGAATGTCATGTCCCGGAGGCTTGGAAAAACGCCCAGGTCATTCCTCTGAAAAAAAAAACCAACATTCCGGTCACCCAATTTCAAAATCTCAGGCCAATATCCCTATTGCCTCAATGCGCCAAAATTATAGAAAAAATAGTTAATATCCAACTAATGGCGTTTTTAGAGGCAGAAAACATTCTCCACCCCACTCAATCCGGTTTTAGACCTAATTACTCCACGGAGACAGCTGTCTTGTATTCCACGGAATATATCCGCAAGATGGTGGACGAGGGTGAAACAGCAGCGTTGGTCATGCTTGACTTAAGCGCAGCTTTCGATACTGTGCTACATGCCACGCTGCTGTCCCGTCTTTCAGATATCGGAGTAAAAGACCATGCATTGGCGTGGATTAAATCTTTCCTCACGAATAGATCTTTCCAGCTTCATTGCCCGCCCTTTAAATCATCTTCTCGTGCCGTGAGCTATGGGGTTCCACAGGGCTCTAGTTTGAGCCCTACATTGTTCAACATCTATATGGAACCCCTGGCTCAGATCATAGAGAACTTTGGGGTAGGCATTGTTAGCTACGCCGATGACACTCAGCTTATGTTTAAGCTTACTCCTGATACCGAGAAGTATGCCTCCAACTTCTCGGAGTGCATGGCTGCTGTTGCCATGTGGATGGACAGTAATTGCCTCCGGCTTAATGGAGACAAAACAGAGGTGTTAGTGATAGGGAACAAAACCTCTCTTTGGTCTCAAGCGTGGTGGCCCACAACTCTGGGCGAATGCCCTCGCCCTGTTGAGAAGGTCAAGAACCTAGGGATCATGATCGACTCTGATCTATCAGGAAAATCCCATGTAAACAAGATCATTGGAAAATGCATTGGCACATCAAGAATTCTTAGAAAAATCATCAACCTGATTCCTATTAAAGCCAGGAAAACTATTGTGCATGCACTTATTACACCTCACCTGGACTATGGGAATGCCCTCCTTTTAGGCCTCAACCAAAAACATCTTCACCAGCTGCAATGCGTACAAAATGCGGCAGCCCGCTTGGTACTAGGCCTTCCCAAAAGAACTTCTGCCAAGGCGGCATTGTCTAAACTTCACTGGCTCCCCGTTAGGGAGAGAATAAAATTCTAGAGCCTCTGCTATGCCCACAAGATAGCCCACAACAAGGGTCCTACCTATTTAAGAGGCCTCATGAACATCCACCGCCCTACCAGAGACCTTAGGTCCTCAGGAATGTCCCTTTTCAAACTCCCCCGCGTCCACAGAGCAAAAATTGGTGGCCGCTCCTTTCGCTACCTAGGAGTGAAACATTGGAATGCTCTTCCGATTCACTTAAGAATGGAACCCTCTGAAACCCTTTTCAGAGCTAAACTGAAAACCCATCTCTTTCCTCAATAAACCTGTGATTCCATTCCTTTCTTGATTCTCTGTGAGTTTTTATTCAGCAATCAGCGCGGGGATACACAGCTGTGCAGCCATGAGCTTAATAAATGTTTTATTATTATTATTATTATTAGAAGCGTGCCTCTGTTAAGGATATCATGTGGGCCTTCGCTTTATACTGAAGAGAGCAAATTAAAACCATATTGCTGTATCTGTGCCGATCCTGTGTTTATCCCAGTGCACAAGATGGTCTAAACGATCAGGCCTCTGGACAGGGCAACCTTTATCACTTGGCCATGTTCTGATCCTATCGTCCGAAGCACCAATGTTAGAGGAGGTATGTCCATTAGTCTGCTGAGATGTAAGTTTGAAGCCCATCTTTTTTTGAGTTGTAATATAGGGATGGAAGCCCCCTTAGGGTTCCTGTGGCATAAAATTGGGTCCGGTCTTAAGCTTTACTTTTTGATTGAATACATCACCCTTCAAGTTTTGATAATGTTGATCAACAACTCTAGGTTCCATCTGCACAGTCTCAGAAGAAGGCACAGCTAACCTCATTGTATCAGGTTGATATTTCCCAATTAAGTCACAGTGGGCTTCCTTAGATACTTTCAATTTTCACACCTCAGTGGTACGAGTTTGGGCACTTGTATTCAGGTCTTCATTTTCAAATACTGATTAGGGGCGATGTATGGGGAAGGTTTCACTTTACACTCCTGAGCGCCTCACACTTCTCTGTTTGGAGGGTGACATTGGTTGAAATGTAATCACTGACTCAATTAGAGCCTCCATGTCGACGTTCGCTCGGGAGTTACATTTTTTATTTACGTTTAGGAAAAAAAGGTTTGGGATATTAGTTTCTCTACTTTTCATGAACTTTTTTTAGTTTTTCTTGTTTTTGTGAGACAGGCGAGTTGAGGCTTATGTGGCTATTTTGGCTGCATCTGTGAGCACACCCAGAGAGGAGGGTCTGGTCGTGTTCATCAATTTAACCTTAGTCTCAAATTCTTTTGAGAAGTTGGGCGCCTGAAGCACGGGTGCTGTGCACATGGCAATCTTCAGGGCGTCAAAAGCCTTCTGACAGGTGTCAGTCCAGTTCACTTTCTTTGGCTGCTTCCTGGAAGTCAGATCAGTCAAGGGTGCAACAATGTTGCCATACCCCTTGACAAACCTCCTGTAGTACCCGGTGAGTCCTAAAAAGGCTCTCACCTGTGTCTGAGTCTTTGGGGGGTTCCCATGCCAGGATGGTATCAATCTTGGGTTGCAGGGGCGCCACCTGGCCGCTCCCTAACTGATGACCCAAGTACACCACGCAACCCTGCCCGATCTGGCACTTACTCGCCTTGATCGTGAGGCCTGCCTTGCGCAGTGCCATCAACACTTCCCAGAGGTGGTGCAGATGTTCTTCCCAACTGGCGCTGAACACTGCAATGTCATCCAGGTAGGCAGCACTGAAATCCTCCAGTCCAGCCAACACCTGGTTGACCAACCTCTGAAAGGTGGCAGGGGCATTCTTCATCCCAAAGGGCATAACCCGGCATTGGTAGTACCCATCTGGTGTGGAGAATGCTGACCTCTCTTTAGCCCCATCAGTCAAGGTGATCTGCCAGTACCCAGACGTCAAATCAAACGTGCTGAGATACCGTGCAGCCCCTATCCGATCAATGAGCTGATCAGCTCTGGGGATGGGGTGGGCGTCAGTCCTGGTGACTGAATTGAGTCCTCTGTAGTCCACACAGAACCAACCGGAGTTCAGGTGTGGCACCAGGCGCGGCAGCCTTTGGGACAAAACCACTGGGCTGGCCCAAGGACTGCTAGAGGACTCAATCACCCCTAAGGCAAACATCTTGGAGACTTCCTCCTTAACGTAAGCTCTGACCTTGTCAGTCACTCTGTAAGCCTTGTGCTTCACAGGAGGACTGTCTCCAGTATCCACATCATGGACGCTCCACTCTGTGACACCAGGAACTAAGGAAAATAGATCAGAGAATTGCCCCAACAGTTGGCGACAATCTTGCTGCTGATCAGGGGTCAGTGTGGCAGAGAGGCTGACACCATCCACTGACCCATCTTGCTCTGTTGCAGACCGGAGGTCAGGAAGAGGCTCTGTCTCCTCCTCCATTCCATCATCTGTCGCTAGCAGCATGCCCACTTCGGACCTTTCTAAGTGGGGCTTCAGGCGGTTAACATGCAAGACCCTCAAAGGGTTCCTAGGAGACTGCAAGTTCACCAAATAGATGACATCACTCTTGCGCTCCACCACCTCAAATTGACCGGTCCACCTGTCCTGGAGCGCACAAGCCTCCACAGGGGCCATGACCCAAACTTTCTGTCCAGGCTGAAGCTCAATCAGAGTGGCATTCTGATCGTACCACCGCTTCATCTCTTCCTGGCTGGCTTCCAGATTCGTCTGTGCGAGATCTCTAAATCGCAGCGTCTGGTTCCTGAAGGCTAGCATGTAACTATATACATCCTGGGGAGGTTTCCTGGGAGATTGCTCCTAGCCTTCCTTGACCAGACTCAAAGGTCCTCTTACCGGGTGTCCATACAACAGTTCAAAGGGGTTGAACCCTAGGGACTTTTGTGGCACCTCACTGTAACCAACCACAAGGCATGGCAAGAGGACGTCCCACTTACGCCTCATTGGTTTCTCAAGACCCATGATCATGCCTTTAAGGGTACGGTTGAATCTCTCAACCAGCCCATTACCTTGTGGGTGTTAAGAAGTGATGATCTCATAGTTAGCACCAAACTCCTTCCACAGAGACTTCATATAATTGGAAAATAAGTTTGAACCTCGGTCAGACACCACCTCTCTGGGGAACCCCACACAGGATAAAATCCCCATCAGTGCACGTCCCACCACGGGGGCCGTCACTGTCCTGAGTGGGATGGCTTCCGGGTACCGGGTAGCATGTCCACCAATACCAAGATAAACCTGTTGCCTATCGCTGTCTTGGGGTCCAGTGGCCCCACAATGTCAATGCCAACCCGTTCAAAGGGGGTACTGACTACAGGGAAAGGTTGGAGAGGAGCCTTGTGCTTCCTTCCACTTTTCCCACTTGCCTGGCAAGTTTGACAAGTCCTACAATGAGTATCTGAACTCTTCCGCTTCTGGGGCCAATAAAAGTGGGAGACCAGCCTTTCAAAGGTGTTGTTCTGCCCCAGATGTCCAGCTAAAGGTACGTCAAGGGCCAACCCCAGTAGGAAGACTCTGAAGCACTGGGGTACCACCATCACACAGGCTGACCCAAGCTCAGCAACCTTAGGCTCACTATACAGGAGGCCGTTCTGCCAGTAGATCCAATGTGATCCTGACTGATCACCTGCTGCCTGGTTTGTGGCCTGTTGCCTCATACCCTCAAGAGAAAGGGCCCAGGTAGGTTCCCCAGTTCAGAAACCTGCTCCCCTGTAGGTTCCAGGGCATCCCCCTCAAGGTCTGCCTCCTCCTGGACCGTGGGAACAATGAGGGCTGGTTTCCAGCACCCCTACCTCTCTAAGGCAGATTCCTGGGCCATACTTTCAGGCTCCATGATCTCTTGAACACCCTTGACTGCCATAGACCGAGTGGTCACACACGCCCACTCAGGCAGACCCAACATCTCTAAATGAGCCTTCTTCTCCACCTTATCCCAAGGGGAGCTTTCCAAATCATTGCCTAACAGACAGTCAACAGGCATGGCTGGCCTCACAGCTACTTGAAGAGTACCAGAGACCCCCCCTCCCCACTCAAAGGGAACCTGAGCCACCTTGCAATGGCTCCCTGTGTTATCAGCAGCAACAACTGGGAAGAATGCATTGAGGACCACCTGCTCTTCAGACACCAAGTGACACTTGATAGCTGTCACACTGGCCCCGGTGTCTCCTAAGAGCCTCCACTCTATGGCCATTGATGGTCACCCAAGGCCTGTATTTTTTAGTGTTATCAGGAAGCTGAATATTAGGGACCATCTCAAAGTCTCCTAATGAAACAAAGGACATTTCTGCGGGACCCCACCCACCTTGGGCAACCATCTCCTCCCCACCTAGGGGTACACTGGCCTTCTGACGGGGTGGTGCACGGGGTGGCACATTCTGACCCTTTTGGGGACACTGAGGATCATACCAACGGTGTCTCACCCGATTATACTGAAAGCCTGTTGGGGGTTCAGACTTCTTCTCAGGGGGAGGCTGGGAACCCTTACCTTCGTTCCCTTGGGAATTACTTTGGGGGCCCTTTCTGGAACTCCCTCTGTTTACCCTTGTCCCCCCCACTCTTCTGCTGGGGACCCTGCCCACCTTTGGCTGAGTCTCCCACATGACACTTGTGGACCCTGGTACTGACCCAGCGGTTCGCCTCAGCAAGCTTCCTAGGGTTAGTCAACTTGCTATCAATAAGGTGCTGGCCTAGCTCTGGAAAACAATTATCAGACACGTGCTCCCTTGCAATCAAGTCATAGAGCACTTGAAAATGATCCACCCTTCACCCAACCATCCATAGCTCTGCAAAAGAAAGATACATATTCTACCCAAGAGGTTCCTTCCAGCTTCTTACAATTCCTGAACCTCTGTCTATAGAGTTCTGGAGTCAAACCATACCTTGTCATCAGTGCTTCCTTCATGTGGGCATAAGACATCCTATTCTCACTGGGTAGGTCTAACAAAGTATCCCTTCCCTCACTCACAAAGCGACCCCGCTCCCCAATCCTTCTCAGGGACCCGGTGGGCCAACATTGCTATCTCATAGGCTGCAAACCGCTGCCCAATAGTTTCACTTTTATGGAAATCCTTGATGGCATCTTTGGGAATATATACCCTGCCTTCTCAAGGCACAGATGGTGTGCTGCCACCAGAGGGATTGATTTCTAAGCCTTTGGCCTTGATCTCTAACTCCCTCAACATTCTCTCATGTTCCATTCTCATTCTCTCTCTCTCCAAGGACAATCTGTTATTCTCTGCTTCCCTCTGACTCTCCATCGTAAGTATAGCCATATCCAGCTTATGTGCCCTATTTCTCTCCCTGTCTTCCAACTCTCTGGGTGACAGGTCTTTGAAAGAGATACTGCTGTCAGGTGGGGACGGTACCTCTCCCCTGGCTGGAAACACTGGCCTATCCAGTTGCCCATCTGCATCCCCAACTGGTTCCACCACAAGATCAGGGGCATTTCTTGCTTCTACCCAGGCCCTCAGCGCCTTTTGGTAGTCATCCTTTTTAGAAATGCCTGGTGTAGCAACTTTCAATTTCTTGCAGAGATGCTTGAGTTGTTTCAAAGTGTAGGTTTCCAACCTCTCTTCCTCAAAATCAAGATCCATAGGTGGAACAGATGCTGGTTTACTCATGGTAGTAAGAATTGGGAGTTTTCAGGGAAAAATAACAGTTCCAAGGAAAAAATTCTACCAAAAAAGTATGTGGTCGCATTTGATCTGCACTCACTAGTAGTGTACACCAATTACTGTATATGAAACACAAATGCAGGTTCAAATCCCACAGCTGCCACCAATGTAAGTTCTGGGAGTCTCTAGTTGGCAATGGTATTCTCCTTTGTCCAAATAGGGACCCTTACTTCTAAGTCAGGATAAGGGGATTACACTCCTAAATAACCCCTGCTCACCCCCTTGGTAGCTTGGCACGAGCAGACAGGCTTATCTCAGAGGCAGTGTGTTAAGCTTTTGTGAATATTCACAGTAATGCAGTGAAAACACTACAGATGGACACAACACAGGTTTTATAAAAATAAGTATTCTTTATATAGTCTTAACAAAAGACCACAAACGACAAAAATCCACAATACTGTACTTAAGATTCACTTAAAAGATGGTAAAAGTTGCTTAGTTCAAGTTGATGATAAATGCTACACAGTTCTCAACAAAGTACCTGGCTGCATAACGCAAAATGAACAAAAGGCTCGCAAAAGGGGAGATGCGTCGGTTCTGTGATCCGGGGGACATGATGGATCACCTGTGGATCACGACGCATCCCCTACTCTGCGCTAGCATTGAGGCGCGACGCATCTCCCCTTTTGCGAGCCTTTTGTTCATTTTGTGTTACGCATCCAGGTACTTTGTTGAGAACTGTGTTTGATGCGTAGATTCTCGACCTGCAGGCCTGTTGCGATGTGCAAGATGGCGCCTTGAGGCGATGATCCTGTTGCGATGCGTGACGATGGTGCCCTTGATGCGATGACGATGCGTAGACGCCCTGGCAGCCTTGCGACGACTCTGTACTTAAGAGCCGTGACAGGCCCTGCGACACACTCCTCCTGTGATGCGATGGCGACTCTCTCGATGGCGTCACGCTTCCCCGGTGATGCGACAGCAGGCAGCTTTGATGAAGACACGCTTCCAGGGAGATGCGGCGGCGGCACGCTTCTCCGGCGATGCAAGGATTTCAGCTGCGGCGGCGACACGCTTCCTCTCGATGCGTCGTGCTTCCAGCTCCCAGCGACACGCAAATGTCTGTAGATAGAATTCCCAGCTAGGAAATTCACAGGGGGAGCTGGCAGTGAAGTCTTTTGTCCCTGAGACTTCAGAAGGAGGCAAGCACAAGTTCAAGCTCTTGGAGAATATTCTGTAAGAGGATGAAATTCCTTAAAAAGTTCCTCCTCCTTTCCTTGGCAATGAAGAAACCACTGCAGGCCAACCCAGCAAACAGAACACTGGCAGAGGGGCAGTCCAAACTCCTGCAGCTTCCTTGATTCTTCTCCTTGGCAAAAGATTTCTTGTTCCAGAAGTGATCTAAAGTTCCTGGTACTGGGTCACAATATTTATACCCCAAAATCCTTTGTTCTCTGAAGGCAGAGAGGCCTCTGCCTAGTCCAAACCAGTTCCTGAGCACTTTGTTTACATGACTCCTTCCTTCCTTTCACATTGCAGGGCAGAGACATCAGACACACCACAGGAGGTGGAGCCAGCACAGGGGAGGGAAGGCACAGCCCGGGAGCACTTTGTTGACATGATTCCTTCTCTCCTTTCACAGTGCAGGGCAGAGACATCAGACACACCACAGGAGGTAGAGCCAGCATTGTAGAGGGAAGGCCCAGCCCTATTCAGGTCCCAGGTACAACTCCTCCCTCTCATCTAGATGCAGACCTCTCTATTCACCACTGGGCTGCCCCAGCCTGTCTCCTGGAATCCCCCAGCCCTGTCACTCAAAACTCCAGACAAGGAATACACAACCTAGTCGAGGCAGGCCTGGACAGTTAGGCGAGAAAATACCTAATTTCTACAAGTGGTATTTTCAAACACAGAATGTTAAAACCAACTTTACTAAAAGATGTATTTTTGTCATTCTGAGTTCAGGCATATTAAATTTGCATTTCTACCATGTTCCCTGAGTTGGTTAGGATTATAAAAATGTAATAATCTAACTGCCCATACTGGCCTATGGAGAACAATTAGCCTTGCAATAGTGAAAAACGAAAATGGCTGTAAAATGGCTGTAATTTACTATTAGGACATGCTACACACACCAGAGCATGTCCTACCTTATACTTACAATGCACCCTGCCCTTGTGCCTACCATAATGGTGTCTGATATGAAGCAAAGCGAAGGTTTATGGACTGGCAAGTGGGTGTACTTGCCAAGTCGACATGCCAGTCACAGATTGCACACAGGCCTTGCTATGGCAGGCCTGAGACACACTTTACAAGCTGCTTCTCTGGGTGGCACAACCAGTGCTGCAAGCCCACCAGCAGAATTTGATTTACAATCCCTGGGCACACATGGGGCACTGTACTAGGATCTGACAAGGAAATCCAATAACCCAATCATGGAGTCACTAATCAGTACATCAATTTAACATAGGGGACACTTGCACTGTGGCACTGAATAGCAGTGGCACAGTGCCCAAAGCATATAACCAGCAAAAACATATCAAAAACAGAGGAGGTAATCAGTAAAAAGTAAGACGGACGCCAATGATGCCAGGTCTAACAGGGACACAAAAAAAGAGAGAGGAAGAGCAATAGGTTCACTTAGCCTCCCAACTTACTACGCATAATCATTGAAAGTGAACCGAGACATAAAACAGAGTAATCAGGAAAGAATGTAAAGGAATTCATCCACGTATTCGACCTCAAAGCAGTAAATTTTGCTCTGCTAGGGTTGATTTTGTGGGTAGCATAATCATCGGGTCTTCTTCACGTGAGTGTCCCGTTCTCCAATTGAAGGAACATCCTCCTTCCTGGAGGTTGACTGTCTGCTTGGAGGCAGTGGTAAAGTGTGAAGTGAATTTAAAATTAAAATCCAATCCTAGAATAAAATGAGTTTTAATTTTGATAACAAAATGGGATAGGGATAGGTATAAAAGCAAGAAGTGATGTTATTAGGAAGAATTACTTATCAGGGGTGTAAGGTCTAGTTGACTTGTTTCAGCTGTGAATAGCCCTGGTTGGTCTGTGGCTTTTTTCAGGACTGGGTGAACTAGTAGCCCTCAAATTTTGAAGGAACTTATGCAAGTGCTTTTCCTTACATGTATCTTTGTCCACAGAGTTGCTCATAGGTGGACATGTAAAAAATGTAAGTCCGAAAGTCGCCTTATGGCGTTGCGGAGGACCAACGGGTCCATTCTCATTTGGAAATTGGCCATTTACACAAGTGTCCTGGTCTCTCCCACCCGGGATGGGAAACATGTAAGGGAAAGCCACTTACATAGGTTCCTTCAGAATCTGAGGGCTACCGTTTTATCCATGTTCACCCAACGGGAGCCTTATCTTGTGCAGAGCGGCAGGCTGGTTCTGGCAGAACGGCTCTCACAGCACTGTAGTTACAACAAACAAAGTATTTGATGGCCCTGAGACTTCTAAAACAGGGGGAAAGCCAAAAAGTCCTTGGAAAATGCTCAGAGTTCAACACAGCAAAAGGTAGTAGGCAGCAGGAAGCACAACAAGGTAGGTAGAAAAGTGGCAGTCCCTCCTGCAGGCCAACACAGCCGAGCAGTTAGCAGAGTGGCAGTCTGTAGGAACTGGGTTCACCAGATCCCCGGGGGGTAGCAAGGACCGAGCCGGTAGGCACCCGAAGCTTAGGTGTTAAGTGACTGCACAGCACAAGCATCCACTAAGACAATAAGTGCACGCAGAGACTGAGACCACACCAGTAGGTTTGATTCAAATAAATACGTTTTATCTAAAATCAAGATCAGGGCAATCAAAAATCACAGTAGTAATAACTTATTACCTTCCCTTAAAGCACAGGTGTTTCATTATTCGGCCATAAATACTTAAATACATAACTATTAAATAACTGTAGGCCTGGCAACAGCCTTGCTCCTAGTCAGGACCTGCAAGAAATTCTTTATAAAGACATTTAAATAACATTTCATGAAGTAGGAATAATCAGATCCCTACAAATCAGGCCACCTCTTATTAATCAAGAGGAAACATTTCACCAAGTAATTCTGAACATTGCATCAGGGGTGAACAACCTTCCATTTAGTAGAAGTAAACCGTTGCATTAGGTAAAATCAATCAGGAATAACCATTTCATCAGGCCAGAAATAATCAGCTCCCTATGTAGGGCAATATTTAACCATTCAGGAGAAAACCATTGAGTTAAAGGTAAACCATCTCATTAGCAGAAGTGAACCCTGGCACTAGCCATCACTAAACATGTATAGGGCTAAGATGAGCCTTTAACTTTACCCCAGCTAGGGGTTAACTCGACTGGCCTCGGGTCTAGGGATCTTCCAGAGTCTGGGCCAATTCTTAGCGTGGTATGGGGCCAACGGGGCCCAGTCTCAAGTCCTCCCGAGGGGAGGGGCGGTTTCGGGGCCTCCTTTTCACTCCTGGGAGGCCCCGCTCTGCTCATGTTGTCCGCCCTCCCCCGGGACGTTACCTGCGGGCTTCGGGTCTCCTCCGACCCCTTGCGGCGGAATCAGAAGGCAAGGGAGGGCTCCTGCTCGCCGCGGGCTCACTCAGCCCCGTGCAGTCGGCAGGGGCTCCCGACTCGCTCCGAGCCCCCGCGCCGGTGTCTCGCCCGATCCCCGGCCTTTCCTCACTCTGGCAGCACTCGGGGACAAATAGGAAGCAAGGGCGCTCCCGCAGCCGCCAATGGCAGCGTGGCCTGCGGGGCGCGACGTCAGGACCCAATAGGAGCGCGGCAGGGGCGGAGTTGGTATCGACGCCCCCGTCACGTAAGGTGAGAGGATTCCTTCAGGCCTAGCGCGGCCCGCTCTGACTCCGGCGGCCCTCTCCTGGCACCGAGGGCCGCCGCAACTGTGCACCCCGCGGGGGACTCCTCCAGGCACGCGCCGGTGGAAGCGGCGAACCTCGCCCTCCGGCGCACTCCATGGCAGCGATCCTGCAATGATGGGACGCCGGGCCGGGTGATCGTCAGCAAGCGCTCCAGCCATGGCACTCGAGGGAAAAGGGGCGGCTCTCTAAAGCACCCACCGGGGAGCCCGGGCTGCTGTGGTGATTCGGGTGGTGCCGCGGTCTCTGGCAGATTACTGCGCTGGGGCAGTCTCAACAATAGCACTTTGCGGGCATAGCGCTTCAGGGCAGCAATCTCCTCAAGAACCTTAGCGCTTCTCAGGGGTCTCTGCAGGAGAGCTCTGAGGCATAAGTTAGGCAATCTTGGCAAGGCAGTTCAGTCAGGACAGAGCAGGGGCACAGGACGGACAGCGCAGGGCAGCTGACAGGAGCTGGTTACCTGGTTGATCCCCGGCAGTCCTGGTAGGTACAGGATTGTTCTTAGCGCTTGGTGGTTCCTGCGCCCTTGATAGGTTACAGTCTCTTGGTTTCTTGAGGAGGGGGGGGGGGGGGGTTGAGTTGAAAGGCTTTCCTCAGCAGGTCATTTCAGGTGGTCCCTGGGTTCCCCTCCCGCCGGGCCAGATCAGTGGGCTAGCTCAGTGTTCCTTACTCGGCTTGGTGGGCAGCGCCTAAACCCTGTCACCCCCAGTGGTATAGGTTCCTGACTAGGCCCTAGCGCCTAAGTCTCCTGCGTAGGGTCCCCCAGGTAAGTGATGCCCCAACTGACTAGAACGTTTCCCTCCCTTTTCTTTTATAGTGGCAGTTGGCAGTGGGCAGTTGGTGACCACTCCCATATTCTGGAAGGTTCCAGGAGGTTCCTCACTCTAGCTATGGGCAGGCAGGCAGGCTGGTATTGCAACAATGTTTAAGGGTTCCAGCCAGCTCCTGGCTACTAGAATGCGTCTAAAAAGACCACGCTGCAATAGCAGGGGTCAGTGGCAGCCATGTTGGGGGAGGAGAGCACCTGCACCCTAGCATTGCCTAGCAATGGGAAGGTGCCCAGAAACCTAAGGCCAACAAAAAGAAGGTGGGAAAAATGAGGCAAAGGCGAAAAAAATAGGGAAAGACCATCCTAAGGCTAACAGGTCTAACATGCGTCCCCCCCCAGCCGAAAGTGGGGAGAGCTACCCAACCTCTGGGGAGTTCTCGTCACTAAGGCGGAAAAACCGGGAGAGACTGTCGGCATTGGCGTGGTCAACTCCGGATCTATGTTCCACCCGAAAGTCCATCCCCTGTAGGGAAATGGACCACCTTAGCAACTTGGGGTTTTCGCCTCTCATCTGCATGAGCCAGCGAAGGGGTCGGTGGTCGGTTTGAATTAGGAAGTGAGAGCCAAAAAGGTATGGCCTCAACTTCTTCAAGGCCCAGACCACAACCGTTCCCGAGGGAGGAGTCTTCTAGAGATAAAGGCCACAGGTTGGTCTTGGCCATCGTTGTTGAGTTGCGAAAGCACTGCGCCTACGCCGTGCTCAGAGGCGTCCGTCTGCACGATAAATTCTTTTGTGAAATCAGGTGTTGCAAGCACCGGAGCGGTGCACATCGCGTGCTTCAGTGTCTCGAATGCCTCTTGGCAAGCAGGCGTCCAGATCACTTTTCGCGGCAGCTTCTTGGACGTCAACTCAGTCAAGTGGGCTACGATGGTACCATATCCCTTAACGAACCGGCGGTAATAACCAGTGAGACCGAGGAAAGCTCGGACCTCAGTCTGGGTTTTGGGGGGCTCCCAGACCAAGATGGTCTTAATTTTGGCCTGGAGGGGTTGCACCTTACCCCCGCCCACCAGGTGTCCCAGGTAGACGACAGATCGCTGTCCAATCTGGAACTTGCTAGCCTTGATGGTCAGGCCAGCACGTTGCAAAGCCTGCAGCACCTCCTGGAGATGCTGCAGATGGTCCTCCCAGGTGCTACTGAAGACAGCTATGTCATCCTGGTACGCCGCTGAGAAGGACTCCAGGCCAGACAGCACCTGGTTCACCAACCGCTGGAAGGTGTCCGGAGCATTCTTGAGCCCGAAAGGCATCACTCTAAATTGAAAGTGGCCCTCGGGGGTGGAGAATGCTGTTTTCTACTTTGCTCCATCGGCCATGGCAATCTGCCAGTACCCTGATGTTAGATCAATGGTGCTGAGGTACCGGGCTTCTCCCAGCCGGTCAATCAGCTCATCTGCCTGTGGGATCGGGTGAGCATCTGTCTTGGTGACAGAGTTCAATCCCCGATAGTCCACACAGAACCGAAGTTCTGGTGTGGTGCCGGGTGGGGCCGCTTTCGGCACCAACACAACCGGACTAGCCCAAGGGCTGCTGGAAGGTTCGATCACCCCCAGCATTTTGGCCACCTCACCCTGGATGCTGTTCTTATCTTTATCGGACAGCCGGTAAGACTTGGTTTTTACAGGCGGACTGTCCCCTGTGTCCACATCATGGGTACACAGATGTGTAATTCCAGGCGTGAGGGAGAACAACGAGGCGTACTGCAGTCCCTCTGTTGCTCTGGGGTCAAGGATGGGTAGAGGACAACTCCCTCCACTGAACCATCCTTCTCCTGGGCTGCCAGAAGTTCAGGAAGAGGCTCACTCTCCTCCTCCTCGCTCCCATCCGTCACCATGAGGAGAGCAAGCTCAGATCGCTCATGGTGAGGCTTCAGGCGGTTGACGTGGAGCACCCGATGGGGCTGACGGGGGTCTTCAAGTCAACGACATAGGTGGTCTGGCCTCGACGCTCCACAATATCGTACGGACCAGTCCACCGGTCCTGGAGGGCACTAAGCTCCCCAGGCTCCATGACCCACACCTTCTGTCCAGCGTCCAACTCCACCGTCCGAGCGTTGCGGTCATACCACTCCTTCATGACGGCTTGGCTAGCCTCTAAGTTCTCTGAGGCTTCCTTCCACAGCTTGGCCATCTGGCTGCGGAACGCCAGCATGTAGCCGACGACATCACGGGGAAGCTTCTTCGAAGTCTTCTCCCATCCCTCCTTGACAAGGCTGAGGGGCCCCCTAACGGGATGGCCGTAGAGCAGTTCAAAGGGGCTGAACCCGACTCCCTTCTGTGGCACCTCGCGGTCCAAAAACAGCAGGCAAGGGAGGAGGATGTCCCATTTCCACCTCAAGTCCTCTGGCAGGCTCTGGATCATCCCCTTCAAGGTCTTGTTAAAGCGCTCTATGAGCCCGTTAGTCTGGGGGTGGTAAGGAGTGGAGAACCGGTAGGTCAGTCCGCACTCCTTCCACATGGCCTGCATGTAGGCCGACATGAAGTTCGTGCCCCTGTCTGACACCACAACCTTGGGGAATCCCACTCTGGTAAATATCCCCATCAGGGCCCGCGCCACCACAGGTGCAGTGACGGTCCTCAGAGGAATAGCCTCCGGGTACCGAGTGGCGTGGTCCAATAACACCAAGATGAACTGGTGTCCCGCAGAGGTCGGAGGGTCCAACGGCCCAACAATGCCAATTCTGACCCGCTCAAAAGGGGTCCCGACCACCGGGATCGGTTCCGAAGGGACCTTCATTTTAGTCCCAGTCTTGCCACTGGCCTGGCAAGTCTTGCAGGTCTTACAGTTGGTGTCAGAGGCAACTCTCATCCTGGGCCAATAAAAATGCGGGACCAACCGCACAAAGGTTTTGTCCTGGCCCAGGTGTCCAGCCAAAGGAATTTCATGTGCCAGTTCCAATAAGAAGGCCCGGTAGCATTGGGGGACCACTAAGGCCCTCGAGGATCCATGCACCGGAACCTTAGGCTCACTGTAAAGGAGGCCATCCTCCCAGTACTTGTGAAAATTGCCGGTCTCCTGATCAGTCGCTTGGGCTTCGGCCTGTCGCCACATGCCTTCAAGCGTGGGGCACTCCTTCTGCCCCCAACAGAATTCCTCCCGGGTAGGCCCTCCTTTCACATGCCACTCGGCAAGGGTCGGCAAGTCCCCCACACGAACAACATCCACCTCCACGGACTCCGGGGGTACCTCCACAGTCTCCCCATCCATCACACGGGGTGCTTCCTTCACAACATTTTCCTCTTCAGGACCAGCATTGGGTTGGGCCGTTGTCTCAGGCTCCAATCCGGGTTGAGTTCCTTGCCGGGCAGCCATGGACCGCGTGACCACGCAAGTCCATCCTGGTAACCCCAGCATCTCAGTGTGGGCCTTAAACTCCACTTCCTTCCAGGTGTTATGTTCCAGGTTGTTTCCTAGCAGACAGTCCACAGGCAAGGCAGGGCTTATCCCAACTCTCAACGGGCCTTTCACTCCTCCCCACTTGAAGGGAACCTGAGCCACAGGATAGTAGCTCAGAGTGCCGTCAGCCAACACGGCTGGATGGAACACATCAGGTACTACTTGCTCAGGGGACACCAGCCGCCTCACTACTGTGGTCATGCTGGCACCTGTGTCCCTCAGAGCCTCACCTCCTCCCCATTAACCTTCACCCTCTGCTCGTACTTAGCAGTGTTCGATGGTAAGGACGTCACTGGGACCAACTCTCTGTCCCCAAGTGAAACCAGGGTCAGGCCTGTCCATTCCCCTTCCCTATCTAGGGGCAGCTCCGCCCCAAGCGCTACACTGGCCACCCTGGGACTCTTGCCACCTGTGGGGGCTGGAGGTCTCTAGCGACACTGGGGATCCCCCTTGTAGTGTCCAATCTCCCCGCATTCGAAGCACCGGACAATTCTTGGCTGCTGACTTTTGTCAGGGTAAGTGGGCTTTGGGGAACTGGAATGAGGTGGGGTACCTACTCCTCTCCCAAACTGTCTAGTTTGTGGGCCTCGTGAGAACTCCTTCTTTTTATCTCCCCCCTCTTTCTTCTGGGGAACGCCCTGTCCGCCTTTCGGGCCATCTCCCCCGGGGCCCTTGTGTGACACCCGGGTGCTAACCCAAGTATCCGCCTCCTCCGCAAGCTCATGGGGATCAGTTAGCCTGCGGTCCAGCAGATGTTGGCGCAGCTCCGGAAAACACTTATCCAAGAGGTGCTCTCTCAAAAATAAATTGTACAGGCCCTCATAATCATACACCTCGCTGCCACACACCCAACCATCCAGAGCCTTACGGGCATAATCAAAGAAATCCACCCAATTCTGCGTGGACAGCTTATGGCTGCCACTGAACTTTTGGCGATACCTTTCGGGGTTGAGGCCAAACTTTTTAAGGAGCGCCTCCTTCATGGGGGAATACCTGAACGGATCCGCCTTATCAAGATACAGGAGGGTGTCCCTGACATTGAGAGGTATGTAACAAAACAGGCCACCTCCCCAGTGTTTCTCGGGCATCCCATGGGCTGTCACGGCCACTTCATACGCCTCCAACCACTTGGCGATATCATCCCCCTGAGTGTAGCTCGCTATCCCCTCCTTGGGTAACCAAAATCTAGGCTTGTGTTGAGCCCCTGGTACACTGCCACCATTGGGACTTGCTGGCGCACTCAATTGTAAAGCTCTCAGCTCCAACTCCTTGAGCTGAAGCTTGTGCGCCAACTTCCTTTCTTCCAATGCAAACTCTTTATCTTCCCTCTCTCTCTCCCTCTCGTGCTCTAACTTGGGAAGCTCCCACTTCAATTGCCTCTCCTCCCTCCTGTCATCGTACTCCTGCGACGACATACTCCCTCTAGACCCACTACTACTTGCCCTGGAACGTTTTCCTGGCAACACATTTTCAGATACCTCATCATTAAGTAGGTCTAGCTCTTCTGGAGCACCTGTTCCCCCTGGTGCGCCCTGCCCCTCCTGTCCCCCATCCCCTCTCCCCTCTGGGTGAGCCCTTACCCATGCCCTCAAGGCGGTACAGAGTTCCTCCTTTGCGGCCCTCCGCCCAACCGGCACCCCCATCCCCTGACAAAATTCCCTTAGCTGCACCACTGTGCACTCATCCAGGTCAGCTAGCTGGAACTCCATTTTGCCAGGTGGGGACCCAGATAAATCAAGGAAAGATACTAGGACGTAGGTAACAGGCTTGGGTCAAAACAGGACTCTACACACTCAGGTTAGACAGTGGGGGTCAATTGAGCTGGCTTGCATGCACGATAGGTGTCAAGTCTGATTGCAGCGCACTCTGCCTCACTGGAGGGTGCTGTATAGTCACAGGTCCTGATCCCACCGATCGCCACCAAAATGTAGGAACTGGGTTCACCAGATCCCCGGGGGGTAGCATGGACCGAGCCGGTAGGCACCCGAAGCTGAGGTGTTAAGTGACTGCACAGCACACGCATCCACTAAGACAATAAGTGCACGCAGAGACTGAGACCACACCAGTAGGTTTGATTCAAATACATAAGTTTTATCTAAAATCAAGATCAGGGTAATCAAAAGTCACAGTAGTAATACCTTATTACCTTCCCTTAAAAGCACAGGTGTTTCATTATTCGGCCATAAATACTTAAGTACATAAATATTACATATTAAATAACTGTAGGCCTGGCAACAGCCTTGCTCCTAATCAGCACCTGCAAGGAATTCTTTATAAAGACATTTAAATAACATTTCATGAAGTAGGAATAATCAGATCCCTACAAATCAGGCCACCTCTTATTAAGTAAGAGGAAACAGTTCACCAAGTAATTCTGAACATTGCATCAGGGGTGAACAACCTTCCATTTAGTAGAAGTAAACCGTTGCATTAGGTAAAATCAATCAGGAATAACCATTTCATCAGGCCAGAAATAATCAGCTCCCTATGTAGGGCAACATTTAACCATTCAGGAGAAAACCATTGCGTTAAAGGTAAACCATCTCATTAGCAGAAGTGAACCCTGGCACTAGCCATCACTAAACATGTATAGGGCTAAGATGAGCCTTTAACTTTACCCCAGGCAGGGGTTAACTCGACTGGCCTCGGGTCTAGGGATCTTCGAGAGTCTGGGCCAATTCTTATCGTGGTATGGGGCCAACAGGGCCCAGTCTCAAGTCCTCCCGAGGGGAGGGGCGGTTTCGGGGCCTCCTTTTCACTCCTGGGAGGCCCCGCTCTGCTCGTGTTGTCCGCCCTCCTCCGGGACGTTACCTGCGGGCTTCAGGCCTCCTCCGGCCCCTTGCGGCGGAATCAGAAGGCAAGGGAGGGCTCCTGCTCTCCGGGGGCTCACTCGGCCCCGTGCAGTCGGGAGGGGCTCCCGACTCGCTCCGAGCCCCCGCGCTGGTGTCTCGCCCGATCCTGGGCCTTTCCTCAGCCTGGCAGCACTCGGGGACAAATAGGAAGCAAGGGCGCTCCCGCAGCCGCCAATGGCAGCGTGGCCTGGGGGGCGCGACGTCAGGACCCAATAGGAGCGTGGCGGGGGCGGAGTTGGTATTGATGCCCCCGTCACGTGAGGTCAGAGGATTCCTTCAGGCCTAGCGCGGCCCGCTCTGACTCCGGCGGCCCTCTCCTGGCACCGAGGGCCGCCGCAACTATGCACCCCGCGGGGGGACTCCTCCAGGCACGCGCCGGTGGAAGCGGCGAACCTCGCCCTCAGGCGCACTCCAAGGCAGCGATCCTGCAATGATGGGACGCCGGGCCGGTTGATCGGCAGCAAGCTCTCCAGCCACGGCACTCGGTGGAAAAGAGGCAGCTCTCTAAAGCACCCACCGGGGAGCCCGGGCTGCAGCGGTGTGTCAGGGGGTGCCGCGCGATGGACAGCACAGCGCTTGAGGGGCACAGCGCTTCAGGAACAGTTCAGCGGCACCGCAGTCTCTGGCAGATTACTGCGCTGGGGCAGTCTCAACAATAGCACTTTGCGGGCATAGCGCTTCAGGGCAGCAATCTCCTCAAGAACCTTAGCGCTTCTCAGGGGTCTCGGCAGGAGAGCGCTGAGGCATAAGTTAGGCAATCTTGGCAAGGCAGTTCAGTCAGGACAGAGCAGGGGCACAGGCCGGACAGCGCAGGGCAGCTGACAGGAGCTGGTTACCTGGTTGATCCCCAGCAGTCCTGGTTAGTACAGGATTGTTTTTAGCGCTTGGTGGTTCCCGCGCCCTTGATAGGTTACAGTCTCTTGGTTTCTTGAGGAGGGGGTGGGGTTGAGTTGAAGGCTTTCCTCAGCAGGTCACTTCAGGTGGTCCCTGGGTTCCCCTACAGCCGGGCCAGATCAGTGGGCTAGCTCAGTGTTCCTTACTCAGCTTGGTGGGCAGCGCTTAAACCCTGTCACCCCCAGTGTTATAGGTTCCTGACTAGGCCCTACCGCCTAAGTCTCCTGCGTAGGGTCCCCCAGGTAAGTGATGCCCCAACTGACTAGAAAGTTTCCCTCCCTTTTCTTTTATAGTGGCAGTTGGCAGTTGGCAGTGGGCAGTTGGTGACCACTCCCCTATTCTGGAAGGTTCCAGGAGCTTCCTCACTCTAGCTATGGGCAGGCGGGCAGGCAGGCTGGTATGGCAACAATTTTTAAGGGTTCCAGCCAGCTCCTGGCTACTAGAGTGCGTCTAAAAAGACCACGCTGCAATAGCAGGGGTCAGTGGCACCCATGTTGGGGTAGGAGAGCACCTACACCCTAGCATTGCCTAGCAATGGGAAGGTGCCCAGAAACCTAAGGCCAACAAAAAGAAAGTGGGAAAAATGAGGCAAAGGCGAAAAAAATAGTGAAAGACCACCCTAAGGCTGACAGGTCTAACACAGTCCCTCCTGGTAGCACAGCAGTCCTTCTGGCAAGGTGCAATTGTAGAGCCAGCAGTGTCTGGTTACAGGTCCAGAGAATGTCTGATTTGAAGGGGTCAAAGCCCCAGTATTTATACCCAAAAGTGCCTTTGATGTAGGGGGAGATTTCAAAGGAGCCTCTGAAGTGCACAAGGATCCATTTCAACTCAGTCCTGTCTGCCAGGATATCTGTGGAGGGTGATCAGCACTTTGTGTGTGGGCAGGACACTATTTATTCAAGTGGAGTGCAAGCCCCTCCCATCCCTCCCTGCCCAGAAAGACCCATCAGAATACAGATTCAGTTGAGTGCCCTGTGCTGTGGTTGTCTAGAGGGAATGCATTAATGTAGCTGTCACCCAGCCCAGCCATGTATTTGAGACAGACTGTCAAGCACAAAGAACAGTAAGTGCAGAGAAATGTCCACTTTCTAAAAGTGGCATTTCTAAACCAGTATGGTCAAATCCAACTTCACCAGTAAGAAAGACTTATCTTTACTAATCCAAAGACATAAAACATGAAAAAGCTACTCCTCTCTGATCATCCGATCAGGAATGATCACTTAAAAAGGTATAAGGAAATTCCCAATGCTAACCTATGAGAGGGGAAGGCCTTACAGTAGTGAAAAACGAAATAGGCTGTTTGTCACTACTAGGACATTCAACCCACAGCAGTACATGGCCTACCTTTTACTTACATTGCACCCTGCCCGTAGAGCTACCTAGTGCCTACCTTAGGGGTGATCTACGTGTAATAAAAGGGGGGTTTAATGCTTGGCAAGTAGCTTTAAATGCCAAGTCGAAGTAGAAGTAAACTGCACACCCAGACACTGTAGTGACAGGCCTGAGACAGGTTTGATAGGCTACTTCTGTGGGTGGCATGATCAGTGCTGCAACCCACTGGTAGCATTTCGCTTACAGGCCCTGGGTATGGCATACTAATTTACAATGGACTTACAAGTAGATTAAATATGTCGATCAGGTATACACCAATTACACACATGTTTAGGGAAGAAGTACATGCACTTTGGATGGTTGCATGGGTACACCCACGCTCCACACATGGACTGCCTCCCTGGGGAAGAGTAACGCAAGGCAGTGATTTATCAAGCCATGCACAGCCTCGGAAGGTGGACTTGCGTGGCTTGATAAATCTGACTTTAATGTGTGTGGTCCAAGTGTGACACAACACTATGATAAATATGGGCCTATTTTTCTGAAAAGCAAGCAATGTTTAATAGACCACAAGAATATCTTCTGGGAAAATATAGCATGCCAAGGTTTGAGCTTACAAAAACAGGTTGTTATATACATTTAAACCTGTAAATGCTCCTTAAACCCAGCAAGCAAACACATTTGTAACAAGGTAACATGCTATTCTAACTACGTTCCCATAATTTTTGGAGGCAGGTGCAGGGCAGCACTTTGAGTGTGGTATTTATACAAGGTTGGGATTCTGCCAGTCTGTGTTTTGAAGTTTTTGCAGCCTACCTTTGCACATGCTTTCCACATGGAACATATATTTCTCATTCTCTTACAGTACTTATCGGGTGTGGAAGTGCTGACACCAGAGATGAGAATAGAGGAGGTTTAGAGAACACTCTAGGAATGGCTATTGATACATGTCTTGGTGGATGACATTTAGTAAATGTGGAAAACTGACTGAGAATTGACTACATGAATGTTGTCTCAATGGTGGGACGCAAACTTGCACAGAGAAAATTGACTACATGAATGTTGTCTCAATGGTGGGACGCAAACTTGCACAGAGAAACATATTCTGGAGTAATCAAACACACGTCTCTGTAGAGGACCAGAACCTGACCTCCTGGCTACTTTCAGGAGATACTTATTAGCAATATTAGCTTCATCTCAACAGTTATGTGTATGACTGAGATGCTACTGGTCCGCCACCCCAGGCACACAGGCACTGCAGGTAAGAGCAGTGTGGCCGGCTGGGGGTGGTGGGGAGTGGGGGGATTTCGACAGATGACCACAAGGGAAAATGAAATAAATAATTAATTTCCCCTCGTGATCGTCTCTCAAAATCCCCCCCGCCCGACCCCACCGGTCTTACCTGCAGCGGCTGCACAAAGGAACAGAAGGGAATGAGATACATGCTGTATCAGTATGACATTTGAAAGTTGGAGGGTATTATAAGTGGCCATTGAATGTTTTCATAACATGTATGCTCAGTCTCAACTTATGGTACAGCACAGCTTTCACAATGAAGCTGCCATTAGGATTTAGAGATGAACCCTCGCTCATTTCTCATTATATATTTAAGACCCAGATCCCAAAAAATCAACCAGTTAAAATTTATCAAGGAAATTAGACGGACGAGAAAAATCCACAGACATAGCAGCCGCAACTCAGGGCCTCAGTCTCAACTACCAAGTCACAAATGCATTTTGATGGGTGTCCTAACTTATATACGCCTGCTGAAGCTACTTCTCCTCCCCGCCTCACAATAGCTTGAAGGCCCTGCCCTGGGATCAGTTACTTTAAATGTATTTTGACTGCACACACTCTACTTCGTCTCTGCTATAAGCCTTGGTTGTAGAGTTGTCAAATGGGTGAATGTGTGCATGGTTCCATGTTTCTACTCCACCTTTTACAAATCATTTTATGAAGTGAGTGATGGCCCCTTGTACTAAACCCGAGTCACAAATGGAGGAGGTACACACACAAATTAATAAGGTGAGCCGAGCTATGGGTCTAGCTCAGCTCTAAGAGCCAGGGCACAAGCCGAGCCATGACACTGTTTGGCATGAAAACAAGTTACTTACCTGTAACTTTGGTTCCCCATTATTGGTAACTTTCATAGATTCCCATGCTTTTGTATCATTCCCCGTCGTCAGAATGGGAGCCTCAGTAACAAAAATACCATAGCAGTAGGTACAAAAGAGAAAGAAAAAGGCCTAGGCCTCATTCCCTTTTGTAGCATATCACCCTCTTTTTGTAAAAGAGACCAAACTTAGGCATCAGCCAATCAGAAGTGCCTCACCCCATAGAACCCTCCTAAAGGAACCTCATAGCCTCACATTTTCGTAGCCGTTGTGTATCAGTCACCATAGCTGTTGTAGGCTGAGCTTTCCTCGGGGAGGTGGGTGGGCGCATGGGAATCTATGAAAGTTACCAATACTGGGGAACCAAAGTTACAGGTTAGTAACTTGTTTTCTTGCCCCAGTATTGAAACTTTCCTAGATTCCCATGCTTTTGTATCAGAGTAGCAAGCAGTTAGCAATAAAAAACACATTTTGTGTAATAAATACATTGCCATAGCCAACATGACATAAAGATACAAAATGTGCAAACAACGGAAGGTGGGATAGAAAGGAAAGCTCACCAATTATTGGAAGACTGTCCCACTGCTGCATCATCTCGCTGTAAGGACTCCAAGCAGTAATGCTTGGTAAAGGTGTGGACGCTGCTCGAGGTAGCAGCTCTGCAAATGTCTTTAATCTGTACCCCCGCAAAGAGGGCAGTTGAAGATGCCACCGATCTTGTGGAATGTGCACGAATCCTGCCGCAGTATGGCAATGCAGAATGGCACTTGTGATCCATCTTGCTACCCCCTGCTTGGACAGCGGGAGACCTTTCCTTGGACCACCAAAGGCAACAAACAATTGAGAGGATTTCCGAAATCCCTTAGTACGTTCCAAGTAGAATTTTAAATACCGCTCTACATCCAAAGAATGTAGCGTCTTTTCTGCTGGTGTAGCCGGTTGAGGAAAGAACGCTTTTAGAATAACCGGCTCATTCAAGTGGAAGTCCGAGGGTACCTTAGGTATGAACCTAGGATTAGTCCTCAAGATTACAGTGTTTCTTTTAAATTGTAAGAAAGGTTCCTGGATAGTAAGGGCCTGCAACTCTCCAATCCGTCTAGCCGATGTGAGGGCGAGGAGTAGAGCCAATTTCCATGAAAGGAACTTTATGTCAGAACGATGAATTGGTTCAAATGGGCTTTTCATGAGCTGAGAGAGGACTAGATTTAAATGCCAAGTAGGAGGCGGAGGCCTCACTGGTGGATAAACTCTGAACAAGCCCTTTAGGAATTGTTTGACAATCCTGGAAGACCACAACGAAGGTCTAGACCCAGACCTTCTGTACCTCAAAATGGCAGTCAAATAAACTTTAATTGACGAATGGGCTAGTCCCGACTTAGCCAGGGATAGCAGATAAGGCAGAATCTGATGAGGCTTTGAAGCAAAGGGGTCAATTTTTTCTCTCCTACACCAGATACAAAACCTTTTCCATTTAAACCAGTAGGTTCTGTTCGTTGAAGGAGCCCTCGCCTGGGAGAGGACCTCCTTAATCTTGCTCGAGATGGGGAGATTCATAAACTCTTGCTGCTCAGGAGCCATGCTGTCAGGTTTAATGACTGTGGATCTGGGTGCCAAACCTGTCCTTTGGACATTGTGAGTAGATCCGGAATAGTCCTCAAGGGAAGAGGAGGAGCTAGCGACAACAGATGGAGTTCCGTGTACCAGAACTGTCTCGGTCAAGCTGGGACTATCAAGATCATCCTGCATGGTTCCACTTTGATCTTCCTGATGAGCCGCGGGATCAGAGGGATGGGGGGAAAGGCGTAGACAAATGTCCTTGAACATGCTATCGAAAGCGCATTCCCCAATGACCCTTGGTGGTGAAATCTGCTTCCATAAGACCGGCATTTCTTGTTGGTCGGTGTGGCAAAGAGATCCACCTCCGGTCTGCCCCACTGGCTGAAGACCTCTTCCAGAACACTCTGGTTCAACTCCCACTCGTGGCTGACTGAGGATGACCTGCTCAGTCTGTCGGCGTTCTCGTTTAGAACTCCTGGCAAGTGTTCCGCCTTTAGCGATATTCCGTGAATTATCGCCCATTCCGGGAACTGTTGAGCTTCCTGCGACAACGGAAGAGACCTGGTTCCTCCTTCTTTGTTCACGTAGTGCATAGCCGTGGTGTTGTCCGTCCTGATGAGCACTTGTGAACCTTCTAAGCGGGGAAGAAAGGCTTGCAGAGCCAGTCTTATTGCTCTTAGCTCCAAAAGATTGATGTGAAGCCGTTAATCGTGAGGAGACCAATGGCCGCTGACATGTAGGTCTTGCATCACTGCTCCCCAACCCTCGTTGTTACTACTTGAGGAGACGGATCGTTTATGAAGGATAGACCTTGGGACAAGTTGTTCTGATCTGTTCACCATAAGGCCGCTTCCTTCATCATTGGACTGACGGTCACCTTGTCCTCGAATGATCCGTGAACCAGTTTCCATTGATGTCTAGTTGTTCCTACAGAGGACGCATCCTCAGTCTGCAGTGAGGAATCAGAGGGATACACGATGAAATTACTCACAGTAGAGATTTGTAGTGGCGTACTGAAAGACACCTTCTTTCTCGTAGGTTCCGAGCCAAGGTCTGTAGTTTCTCCCTCCTTTCCAGAGTCGGGAAGGCTTTTGAGAGATTTGAATCCAGGATGGCTCCCAGGAAACGAGCCTTTCTGGACGGGACCAGGGATGACTTTTCTTTGTTTAGCGTGAGTCCCAGATTCTGAAACAAATTTGTACAAGCCTGAACAGCGTCCAGCGCTGCTTCCCTGGACGGGGCCTTCAGAAACCAGCTGTCCAGGTAGGGGAAGACTTGAAAATGGTTTCTTCGCAGAAATGCTGCTCCAGCTCCTTTGTAAAAATCCTCGGGGCTGAGCAGAGTCCAAAGGGTAAAACCCTGAATTGAAAGTGGCTCTTGGCTACTGTGAATCGTAGAAACCTTCTGTGTGCTGGGTGAATCGAGACATGGAAGTACGCGTCCTCGAGATCGAGCGTGGCCATGAAATCCCCCGGGCTGATGAGCCTTAAGATGTCTTGGAGAGAGACCATCCGGAAGGACAGGGAGATGAGATAGGTGTTGAGCTCCCTGAGATCTAAAATGGGGCTCCATTTCCCCAGCGTCTTCCTTACCAGGAAGAACCTGGAATAGAATCCTTGTCCCTTTTGATTGGAGGGGACCGGCTCTATCGCTCCCTTCCGGAGCATCGATGGAATGGCTGCCGGGGGCTTGGGTGGAGGGACTTGCGTAAATTCCAAGGTATGTCCTTTCCGAATGATGTTGAGCACCCAACGGTCCGATGTTATTTTGGACCAATTCTGAAGGTATTTGGTCACCCTGCCTCCAACTGATGACTTCCTGGAGGAGGGTCCAGTAGGAAGAGCCAGGAGTCCGCTATTGGCGCTTGGACGCATCCCGTCCCCGGCCAGCCTGTTTCCCCTTATTGTAAGGCCTTGAGTAGTTAGAAGATTGGCCTTGTCTCTGTTGATAAGGCTGGCGGTACTGCTGGGAACCTGAGCCATTGGATGAATAACGCTGCTGTTGATAGGATCCCCTGTAGTTATTACCTCTGCCTCTGGAACCCTTGAAAGGAGGCTTGCGGTATTGAAGGGTACCCATGGATCTGGCGGTTTCCGTGTCTTTTTTGATCTCCTGAAGAGTGTCATCGATTAGCTTCCCAAATAGTGCTTCCCCATCAAAGGGAAGATCCAGGACTTTGTTTTGAATCTCCGGTCGAAACCAGGTAGACTTCAGCCACCCTTGGCGACGGAGGACTGCAGCCCCAGCCAAGGAACGAAACGCTGTCGTTGCAATGTCCATGGCACAGTCAATGATCTCCATTGACGTCGCCTCTCCCTCCTGCAAGATCTTTTTTGCCTCTGAAGTTGACTCTGGAGGTAGCTGGTCCAGGAACAGAGCAACATCACACCAAAGTTGGCGGTCGTATCTGCCCAATCTCGCCAGGGCATTGGCAGCTCGCACCAGAAGACTCGCCATCAACGAGAATCATTTCCCAGCATTATCCAATCTCCGCCCTTCCTTGTCCGGAGGAGTTGTTAAGGGAGCAGAGGGGTTGCGGGATTTCCTCCGTGCTGCTTGCGAAATAACTGAGTCTGGTTTGGGATGGCCCGTTAAGGCTGCTGGCCCATCATCAGGTGCTCTATATTTCTCATCCAGACGCGGTAGCACAGGGACCACCGTTGATAGGTTCTTCATAGCCTTAAGGCCTTCTTTCCACAGATGATCTACTATAGGTATGGACCTTGTTGTCTTCCGATAGGGTTCCTTGAAGTCGTACAAGAAACAATCCGTGGCCACCGCAGGCATAGCCAATTTGAACCTGCCAGCTGCTCTCTCCATCAGCTGATGGAAACCTCCTACAACCGCTGGCAGGGAATCTACTGGATCTGGAACTGGAGATGCAGGGTCCGGAATGATGTATTCATCCCATTCAGTCGTATGATCCGAATTTCGATCCTTGTCCGAGGAATCATCACGGGGGTCTGCCGGCCTAGAGGGTTCTTGTGGAAAGGATGCTTGAGGCTGAGGGGACGCCTGAGCAGGTAATCCAGGAGTACCCGTTGAGGCAGAAGCCAAGACAGGCGTTGCAGGCACTGCAGGAACCAGAACTGGCCTAGCAGCCATAGATTTGTAGTCCTGCAGCATCTTATGCAGGTCCTGTAGGAATGAGGATGGTACTGTAACCATATCTTGCCCAGAATAATGTTGTGACTGGGCCGCCTGATGATGTTCACCATCCTCCTGGTCATATCCACCTTCAGAGTCCGTCTCTTGACATTTAACCAGAAGTTGAGAGGGACTGTTGGCATAGCCATATGAGTCATGGTCATCCTCATCTGACTCCCCTTCTTCAAAGAGCAAAGCTGGTGGCAAGGGGGTCACTCTCCTAGGAGATGTCATCTCCGGCATTATTCTTGTGACTGAAATTGTAATCCTTTTTTCAGATGACAATATCGTCGACGGTCCCGTCGACTATGGTTGCACACTCGTCGACAAGATTGGTGTCGTCGATGTCGTTGACGATGAAATTATTGATGCTTCAGCTGTCGTCGTCATTAAAGTTGTCGTCGTCGATGCTCTCGTCGACGACACTGTCGTTGTCGATGTCGTCGTCGACATCACCATCGTCGTCGACGCTGTCACTCTCGTCGTCGATGCTGTTTTTCTCGTCGGACAGCGTCGACGACGCCGTCGTCGTCGGCAAACCTCCCGTCGACGCTGACGAAACTGCCGTCGACGCTTCCTTTTTCGACGACGATCCCTTCTTCGACGGAGCCCCCATCGACAAACTCGTTGATGGAACCAATTTCATTTAGTTTTCAATTTCTTCGTTGATGGAAACTCCGCCGTCAATGCCTTCGTTGTTGAGGATTTAGAACTCCTCTCAGAAGATTGGGAAGAGGGTTTCTTGAAGGCTGGGTCAGTCTTCGCACCCTTGGAAGGCGTAGATGGTCCTAAACTTTTCTTTTCACCGTGGTGAGGAGATTCGCTTGGACCCAGGCTCTCAGACTCTCTGGGGGATTTTTTTGAGGCCTTAGAGGTATGTTCCACAGAATGAGAAGGGGAACCCATACCCCTTTTGACTGACCTTCTAGATGACACAGCTGATGATGACTCCTCACTGTCACTGGAAACTCCATGTTTCCTCTCTTTCTGTTTCTGAAGCCAGGTCAAAAGTCTACCAGCACGATCCCAGAGGGTCTTGGTAAAGAAAGTGCGGCAGATTTTACAGTCCTCCGCTTTATGATCCGGATAAAGGCAATAGATACAATCCTTATGCCTATCATCCACAAACAACCTTTTCTTCCCACATCTGGAGCAGGGCTTGAAAAGGGCCTTCTTCTTTTCCTTGTCAGCCATCCTTACAATCCTGAAGAGAAATCCTGAAGAAAATTTGAAGAAAATCCTTTGAATAGAGATGAAATGAGCAGATGTCAAAGGAGACTCCCTAAGCACAACTTGCGGTAGAAAATCTGAGGCTCTGAGGTTCCTTCAGGAGGGTTCTATGGGGTGAGGCACTTCTGATTGGCTGATGCCTAAGTTTGGTCTCTTTTACAAAAAGAGGGTGATATGCTACAAAAGGGAATGAGGCCTAGGCCTTTTTCTTTCTCTTTTGTACCTACTGCTATGGTATTTTTGTTACCCATTCCGACGACGGGGAATGATACAAAAGCAAAGTGAAAGTTCCAATACTGGGGCAAGTATAGTAAACACATGATACAATCCCATCAACATTTGAAAAAGTTTATTTCTTTAACATGCTGACACATTTTTACATAATATAGCTTATTAAAAGTGCTAGGTTTTAGAAACATTCATAGCTCTTCTCCAAGAACAATGCCATTAGTGAACTAAGAGGTAAATTAGTAGTACTGTAAATGCTAAATGTGGCCTTGATTCTTATTATAGATGAAGCAACATTACAGTCTATTAAATCAAACATCAGAGGTGTTTGTACAGTGCACATCCTGAACTCAAGTATTTGAAAGTGCTCTGGTGTGATAATACAGAAGGAGGCTCTGTGAAATAAATGATTTGCGTAGTATAACACAATGTGGGGAAGCAGGTAAGCCATGTATTGATTCCAGGTTATTTGGTTTTACTTTTTAAAATTCAGCTACCAGAAGGGTATCTCTGTCAAACTCTCTCTCTTTCTCCTGTTTATATCAAGGGTCACTGTTTTCTCTTTCATTCTTGGCTCAGGATAAGAAAAACGGACAGACAAACCATATCTGATGTAAGGCCCCCAAAACCCAAATACCAAGGCATGAATACAAACACCCCCACTGAACCACGCCCCTGTTGTGAGGCCGTGCCGTTCAGCTGACACGAGCTCTGAGTCAGGAAGACTTGCCTCTTATCCATCCACTTGAACTTTAATGGTGTATTTGCAGCATGTGCAAAGTCATAAGATTTCTGGTACAGTGTGGGGGTCATTTCTGTAGGCAGCCTGGTCCCTTGCCAAAAAAAATTACGCATACACTTTGGGATTTTATTTTGTACTCTCCATTTGTCGAGGAAAGGTTTTGTATATATTATTTCGTGTTATACAACACAGTCTTGCAGCCTGGTTTTATATCCTTTTATGGTTTTGTCTTGACAGCGCCGCTGTCCCCAGACAATTATGTGACAATCACTAGAGAGGGGCTTTAGCTCCACCCACATGTTGGGAAACAGAAGTACATGTTTTGATTGGGCAGGCTTCCACTACATACAGCTGTACTAATTGTATTTATTTATTCACCTGCCTGAGCTTGAATTTTAAAGGGCACACACATGACATTACAATGCTATTAAAGTATCTTCGAGAACTAGATAATTTATGGTGATTTCACTGGGAGTAGCGCAGATGAGAGGAGGGCAGTCATTAGCCTTCATGGATGTTTAGGTCCGGCTTGACAGTGCAACTGTCACTTGACCTTCTAGCCAACACCATTATTATTCTACAGTTATTTGCCTCCACACAAATACAAATCCATTGCAGTGTTATATGCTTATAATGCTTCACAGTGCTATACAACATTCCCTTCAAAGCCAGACCTATTTGCACTGCCAATGCTTGTTCAACTAGTCAATGAGATATCGAGTGGATCCTTTTGTAAGTCAGTTGTAGTACTTCAGCCATATTATCTACTCAGCTCTACCTGATGATTGGTGTCTCTGAAAGGTACACATTACCTTTTTTCCAGATTGGGCTTTTCCTAGTACGCTGGGTTAAATAAATGACATACTATTTTCTCTGCATTCCATCGTTCCGTCCATCCGGAAGCGATAACTCCCATTTATCTAATGGAATGAAGACTCACAAATTTCAACGTTCATACATCCTACAACAACGTAATAGTAAATGGAATCAATCTTATATATAGTTTTTGCCCCTAAAAGGCTACAAATCTGTGGAAATTGTACACGTCAAGCGGAATAATCTGGCCACGTTTCAGATTTCAAACTTTCCTAAAAGTAATTTGCTAACATCTCTGACCCCATCTGTTAAAATATGCTGTATCCCTCTTTTCTTCTTGTATTAAAAATGTGAACCTTTTGAACCTTTTCATGTTCAAGTCCATAGTTCTTTACAGTCCTATTTGAAAAAAGTCCACAGTACCGTTATTTGTTTTGTAAAGTGTGGGTTCAGGATTTTTGTTTCCCCTTTCTTACAGTCTCACATGCATCCTAAACATATTCATGTGCTGGAAGCTATAATGCTTCATGTTAATGAACAGAGATATCTCTTACCTTAAAAACAAATATATCTATATAGTCAGGAAAGATGTTGTAGATTGTGAGGTGAGGCATTAATCAGAAAACATACCTGCCTCCTCTTTTTGAATCTTAGTGTGAGGATCATATGGGGACATTACAAGTTCAAAAGACATAGATCAAGGTATTTTGTGATTGAACCAAATACAAACATTTGAATTCAGTCTGTCTCCATATTTGGAGCAAATGAAGAGACTTATATGTGGCTGTAATGGACTCTATTGTTCGAGACTGACAACCACTCTTATTTATACGGATGGATAATAACATTATACAAGAGATTGGTGGGATAATGTGATATCTGATAGAGACTTCTAGCTGAAGATTCCTTACCATAAAATATTCGCAGGTGTCAGACTGTATCTCAGATTTTTCTTTGCAATTCCCCTTGCGCGCCGGTAGGTGGCGTTCTTTGGCTCCGCCATTCAACTCCGCATGGCATCGGTGATGTCGTTCACATCAGAAGTGACATGCATGATGCCGGAATAAGCGACACCCTAGAGCAGTGACTTCAAGCCTTGACTATTTTTGCCGCACCAGAAGCATGGAGCCAAGCTGAGAAAGAGTGACTGGTGTGCCATAGGTGAGGTCCAAAAGGATCTCTTAAGTTAGAGAAGACAGTCCGCCGAGTGGGGAGGATAGGGGGTGGGGGGGTCGGTGAGGATTCTGCAGTTAGATAGAGTCTCTACCAGATAAAGCGTTACCAAACATAAATAACTTGTTAATTTGATAGAGACTCCTTGCCGCAGATTCCGTATCTCAGAATAGATACCAAAGCAATATCCCTGGAGGTGGGTCTGTGGATTGTTTTAAACTAGAAGTCCTGGAAGACCAAACGGGCAAAATGCCCATCTCGCCGGACCAGACTGATGAAACAGTAGTGTTTGGCAAACGTGTGCAGTGATGCCCATGTAGCTGCCTGACAGATGTCCAAGACTGGGACTCCTCTCGCTAATGCACTGGTTGCAGCTGTAGCTATGGTGGAGTGAGCTCTTAAGCCCTCTTGGGCTTTTTCTTGGCCATTATATATCAGATATTGATCCAGTGGGAGATGGTTCTCTTTCAAATCGCCGTACCTTTCTTTGACCCCTACAAATCCAACAAAGAATCGACCGTCCAACCGGAAATCTTTGGTAAGATCAGTATAGAACAATAATGCTCTTTTTGTATACAGGCGGTGGAGTCTTCCCTCTTCTTTAGATGAGGAACTGGAAAAAGGGAAGGCAGGGTGAAATTCTGCCCAATGGGAAAATGTATCACTACCTTTGGTAAGAAGGATGCCTGAGTTCATAGCACCAATTTGTCTGAGAAAAATGAAGTGCAGGGAGTGTTAACGGAAAGCATTTGTAACCCGCTAAACCTCCTGGCAGATGTTATCATCACACAGAAGACATATTTAATTGTGAGGTGTCTTAAGAGGCAGCTGTGCTTTGGCTCAAAAGGAGAACGCATGAGAAAAATCTAACCTAAATTCAAGCCCCATTGGGTAGTAATGAGAGCCTTGGATGGAAAGCTGCAAGCCTTTAAGTAATCTAGTTACAACATTTGACTTAAAAAGGGACCGTTGATCCGGCTGCTGTAGAAAAAAAGGAAATGGCATACAGATATTCTTTCACTGTGCCCAGAGCAAAGTCTTGCCGGGCCAGGGATAAAACAAAGAAGAGAACTTCAGACAAGAGTGCAGACAGAGGGTCAACAGATTTAGATGCACACTACGATACAAACTTGTTCCAACAGCAGGTGTAGATGGCGTTGTTAGAAGAATGTCTGCCTGCCAGAATTATATCACATAGTTTGGGAGGGAGATCAAGCGGCGGGACACTCTGCCCGAGTAGCCGCGCGCTATATAAATCACCAATTAACATAACATAACATAACCTTCAGATGTTGCCGCTCAATCTTTATGCATGAAGGTGGAGAGTGGACAGGCTCAGGTGCAGTACCCCGCCCTGTTGTTGCAACAGAAGATCGTCCCGAATGGGCAGCCTGATTGGAGGACAAATGCTTATGATTAGGAGTTCGGAATGCCATACTCTCAGTGCCCAGTCTGGAGCCACTACGATGAACTGGGCCTGGTCGTTCTTGATCTTCATGAGTACTCTGGACAGGAGTGATATTGGCGAAAAGGCATGTAGGAGACCTGAGCCCCACTCAAGATAAAATGAATCTCCTAGCGAGAGCCACCTTAGGAACTCCAGCACGCAGAAGTGCTGATATTGCACATTCTCCGCAGTGGCAAACAGATCTAACCTAGGTTATCCCCAATATTGGAAGAGGCCTTTTACCACCTTAGGATGAAGACACCATTCATGATCCACTAGGCATCGAAAGTGGAGTTTGTCTGCTCTGGTGTTCAGAGAGCTTGCAAGATGTTGAACCACCAGGAATATATCCTGATGTTCCAGCCATGTCCAGAGACCCTCTTTGTTGCAATAACGCATGATGGTGGTGTTGTCCGTGAACACTTGAACTAGCCTTCCCTTGATGGAAGGAATAAAGGCTTTCAATGCCAGATGGATTGCTCTCCTTTGCAACAGACTGATGTGGAGATGAGACTCTACCCGAGGCCTCTGATCTCCCCTTCTCCAAGGTGGCTGCCCCAACCCACAAGTGACACATCTGTCACTATCGTAAACACTGGGTGGGGGAGAGAGCAAGGTCTACCATTGACCGCAGGTCTTTTGCAGTTCCCTCTAAAATCAGGACCATGTCAGAGAGATTCCCCTGATGCTTAGCCCACTGGGTGTTCAAGTCCCACTGCAGAGTCCGCATGTGCCAATGGGCATGTTTCAACAACAGGATTGAGGAGGCAGGGAGACCCAGCAGCCTGAGTCAATCTCACCGAAACCCAGGATAGAGGCTGACACATCTGAATCATAGCCTGAATATCCTGTACTCACTGTTTCAGAGGATAAGCCTGAAACTGCACTGTGTCCAAAACAGCTCCGATAAAGGGAGAATCTGAGAGGGAGTCATGTGTGACTTCGGCACATTGATAGTGAAGAATGCAGGAGGCTTGCTGTGGACTGGAGGTGGGAAACAACTGCCTTGTGAGCCTGCCTTAAACAGCTAATCATCGAGGTAGGTGAACCCCTAACTCTGCATATGCTGCAACCACCACCATCATCTTGGTGAACACCCAAGGGGCACTGGTAAGGCCAAAGGGGAGTACAGGGAACTGATAATGCTGATGGCCCTCCTTAAATCACAAGTAACATCTGTGGGCAGTTAGGATGGGGATGTGAGAAACAATGTCCTGCTAGACCAATGCTACCATCCAGTCTCCAGAGTTGACGGCAGATAAGACCTGAGCCACGGTGAGCATCTTGAGTTATTCCTTTTTCAAGAAAATTTTGAGGGGATGCCGGCACCGTAAAGGACAGAAGGGTAGAGAGGGAATAGCAACAACAACATACTTTTGATGCCGACACCCTCTCCCTCTCAATGGCTCCTTTGGCCAGAAAGTCAAGTACTTCCTGTCACAAGAGCGCTAGGTGGTCCTTTGTCAGCCAATCTGGGAATGAAGGGAGTCGCAGCAGGATTTGTTGGAATGGGAGGGCGCAACCCCATTGGACAATCTAAAGCACCCATTTGCTGATGTTATGTCCTTCTACTGGTAAGGTTTGGTGTCCAATACTACTGCCTACCAGGTGCCAATGCTCGGTTGATGGCAAACGAAAGAGGTTTTAACTGTGCAGTTGCTTGGTTCAGACCTCTGGCTTTGGGCCCTACAAGGCTTGTGAGAGACTAGTCCATGGCCATGAAAGGACTAAGCCTGCTGGACGTGGTGGCTAGGTGGGAAAAGATGCGGCTGATAGCCCCTACAGTAGCTAGAGAAGGGGCGTAAGGTGGAATGCGAGCTAAGAAGAGCCTCAACGAGCTAGCAGTAGCCCTGTCTTTAAACCATTCCAAGTAAGAATCAGCCTTGTTTCAAAAGAGACAGGTTCCATAGAAGAGATTGTCCATAAGTGAGGCTTAGACATTCTCCGAAAAGCAAGTATTCCTAAACCAGGCGTGACATTTCAGGACCACCAAAGAAGCAATGGCTCAGTCCAGTGAGATGGTCATATCCAGTCCGCATCGTATCTTGAACTTTTCTGCATCTCACCCACCAGTAATAGCTTAGGAAAAGAATGGCCCAGGTCTTATCTGGGACGATAAGCAGCAATTGCACAGTCGTATCCCACACAATATGGTTATAACGGCCCAATTTATACGCTGTGTTATCGGACTGAAGAGCCAGGCTGGCAGACAAAAAAAATTCTCTTTCAGATGGTGTCCAGCCTCCTGGATTTCCTATCTGGTAGAGTGTTAGGGAACGTGGCTAGACTAATCTGGGAAGTTGAAGGCTGAACCACAAGGCTCCCAGCGGTAGGGTGCTGAGAGGGGAAGGCTGCGTCACTAGGAGCAGGGCAATGGCAGCAAGCAATGGTCCTGTGCACAGGAGTGCTTCTACAGGGATTGGCTCTGGCCCCCGAGCTGGACACCAATGAAGGCTTTATTGAAGGGTAGTAAGGATTCTGATGGGATTATCCCCCAATTGAAGCACCTCTGTCAAAACGTTTGTTATGACTTGAACCATGGGCAGCTGTAGGTCCAGGACTTCGACCACCCTTTGGACCACCATTAAGAAGGAAGCCCCTTCCTCTTCTCTGTGGGAGGAGAGGAGGCAGTGTCCGGTGAGGTATTCAGACCACTGGCATCAGCCAGGTCCCAATACTAGTCTGCCAATTGGTATGAATAGGAATAGGGATACTCAAATACCCTCCATTTGTGTTCCTCAGTGAACCTTTCAGTATAATAGGGCTCTGACTTCAATTCAGGCCATTTAGGCCTGGTCGACGCTGGTCTGGCTCCAATCGGAGTAGAGAATCCTGATGGGTTTGGTGCTTCTGATGGAAATCAGGGTGCTGGAAACACTACCACTGGACCGGTACTCGGAGGTCGCGTGGTTGTGGATGGAATCCTAAATAAACAAAGAGAGGAGTACCACCATTGAAAGATCAAGAGAGTTCCTAATGTGGTGGTTGACTGACAAAAGGAAAGAATTTATCCTTTTGTTAAAAACCCCTCACTCACCAGCCTAGTGGTGACATGCTTCATCATTGGGGTCCACCCTGGCGGCCTAGCGTCACCAGGGTGTGCTACAACACCTGAAATACAGTGGAGCAGGTTGTGAGTGTAAGTGCAGAAAAATGTGTGTTAAAAATTGTCCTGGTTTAACTTAGTGGGAAGATACATTTTATTTACAAGCAACTGGACAATATTAAAAAAGTGAGGCGAAATACTGTGAGGGTAATTAAGGCCAAAAGTATCTCTATATGTGTACTGGTCTACATGTTTCAACCAAAGAAGGGATGTACCAGGTTTTCATCAGGACCGTAAAAACAGGGAACTGGACGGTATGTGCCCCCTAAAAGGCACACCCAATCCTAATTCCTTGTGACCAATTTTTAGCAAAAATCGCTAAATGGTGAAAAAACTCTAACCTCAATGGGTGAGTAAGGAAAGTAAAAGTCAAAAGACCTGTAGGAAGGAAGGAGAGAAACAGACATCAATCAGACGTGAACAATGTTACATGCCTGTTACGTTGTGCAGTGTCGTGTCTCTATGTCTTCATGCTTCATGCCACTCTCATTAGGAAAATAGTGTTGGTATCATGGTGAAATTATAACGGTGTTATAAGGCCCACTGGGGGCATGCTGTTTAGCCAAATCACGCATACTTATCAAAAGGTGCGTGCTCACTGGCAGCGTGCTCAGTGGCATTCGCTACGTTTATTCAATCTCGCGCACTCATAGTAAATTTATAGTGGCGTGGTATCACACTCTCGCATATCTGCTATTGTGGTCGCGAGGGTTTTTTTTAGATGTGCATAGATTACCAGTAAAAATCAATGGACATACAAGGACTTACTAACACATAACGTGGAAAACACACAAACACAAAATGGTTGGAGGTAGACGGCTTACTCCTAATCGAGTGTCTTTTGCATCGGAGGGCAGGGAGTGGTATTACCACTACTGAAACATATTCTGTAAATACATGGAGTCACCTGTTACGGAGAGGGTTACCGATAGAGATCAGCCGCAAAGCGCGTTAGATTCTGTGCTCCGTAATGGTATCGGTATCTGAACCTGAAAGGCAAGGCAGCTCTACTTACAGTTATCTCGTGGTGGAAAAGGCCGGTTACCTACATCACTCCTCCGCTGCCCCGCTACAAAGCCGCGGTGTCTCGTGTGAGTATATGTAAAAAGCCGGCTTCCGGGGAGGGCGGGGTTGCGCACCTGTCACGTGGGTGTTGCCGGGGCAACTCGTGTCTGCAGCTTACTACGGGTGCCGCGTTCGGCCAGGAGAGATGCCTGTCACGTGGGTGTTGCCGGGGCAACTCGTATTTATAGTGAATTACGCTGGTGATAGATAGGCCAGGGCCGTATTGTGGGAAAAGGGCTGACGTAATGGCCATGAAATGGCGCTAAAGATGTTGAATCGTAAGCAGAAATGGACGTTAGATCGCACGTAGTAACGTGCCTGCTTAAAAGTGCACATTGATATCAAGCCAGGGCAACAAAGAAGGTGTTAAAGTCTATCAGCAGTATGTAATGGTAAAATGGGATCGTTTGGAAAGACGATCTGCGCGCAACTGTCAGCGCGTATACGGTGTGCACATTGTTGTATCATGGATGAATCATTGTTATCATAGTGCCTAGATTGATTGCCGGGTCTGCCCTGGTGGGAAGTGATGAGAGTGTCCATGTAGGTCAATAGAACAACCGGTATTCTTGTAATGATCAGGGAATGGGGGTGCTCATTTTAAAACAGTGGCCCAAGGGATATTGTCATTTAGGCCTACCTTGTGTGTCGAAAGTCTGTAGATCCAGCGTTGTTCTTTTTCAAACAAGCGTTTAAAATGAGCACCCCCATTCCCTGATCATTACAAGAATACCGGTTGTTCTATTGACCTACATGGACACTCTCATCACTTCCCACCAGGGCAGACCCGGCAATCAATCTAGGCACTATGATAACAATGATTCATCCATGATACAACAATGTGCACACCGTATACGCGCTGACAGTTGCGCGCAGATCGTCTTTCCAAACGATCCCATTTTACCATTACATACTGCTGATAGACTATAACACCTTCTGTGTTGCTCTGGCTTGATATCAATGTGCACTTTTAAGCAGGCACGTTACTACGTGCGATCTAACGTCCATTTCTGCTTACGATTCAACATCTTTAGCGCCATTTCATGGCCATTAAGTCAGCCCTTTTCCCACAATACGGCCCTGGTCTATCTATCACCAGCGTAGTTCACTGTAAACACGAGCTGCCCCGGCAACACCCACGTGACAGGCATCTCTCCTGGCCGAACGCGACACCCATAGCAAGCTGCAGACACGAGTTGCCCCGGCAACACCCACGTGACAGGCACGCAACCCCGCCCTCCCCGGAAAGCCGGCTTTTTAGATATACTCACACGAGACACCGCTGCTTTGTTGCGGTGCAGCGGAGGAGTGATGTAGGTAACCGGCCTTTTCCACCACGAGATAACTGTAAGTAGAGTAGCCTTGCCTTTCAGGTTCAGATACCGATGCCATTACGGGGTACAGAATCTTAACGCGCTTTGCGGCTGATCTCTATCGGTAACCCTCTCGTTACAGTTGAATCCATGTATTTACAGAATATGTTTCAGTAGTGGTGATACCACTCCCTGCCCTCCGATGCAAAAGACACTTGATTAGGAGTAAGCCGTCTACCTCCAACCATTTTGTGTTTGTGTGTTTTCCACGTTATGTGTTAGTAAGTCCTTGTATGTCCATTGATTTTTACGGGTAATCTATGCACATCTAAAAAAAAACCTTGCGACCACAATAGCAGATATGCGAGAGTGTGATACCACGCCACTATAAATTTACTATGAGTGTGCGAGATTGAATAAACGTAGCGAATGCCACTGAGCACGCACCTTTTGATAAGTATGCGTGATTTGGCTAAACAGCATGCCCCCAGTGGGCCTTATAACACCGTTATAATTTCACCATGATACCAACACTATTTTCCTAATGAGAGTGGCATGAAGCATGAAGACAATGAGACACGACACTGCACAACGTAACAGGCATGTAACATTGTTCACGTCTGATTGATGTCTGTTTCTCTCCTTCCTTCCTACAGGTCTTTTGACTTTTACTTTCCTTACTCACCCATTGAGGTTAGAGTTTTTTCACCATTTAGCGATTTATGCTAAAAATTGGTCACAAGGAATTAGGATTGGGTGTGCCTTTTAGGGGGCACATACCGTCCAGTTCCCTGTTTTTACGGTCCTGATGAAAACTTGGTACATCCCTTCTTTGGTTGAAACATGTAGACCAGTACACATATAGAGATACTTTTGGCCTTAATTACCCTCACAGTATCTCGTCTCACTTTTTTAATATTATCTAGTTGCTTGTAAATAAAATTTATCTTCCCACTAAGTTAAACCAGGACAAATTTTAACACACATTTTTCTGCACTTACACTCACAACCTGCTCCACTGTATTTCAGGTGTTGTAGCACACCCTGGTGACGCTAGGCCGCCAGGGTGGACCCCAATGATGAAGCATGTCACCACTAGGCTGGTGAGTGAGGGGTTTTTAACAAAAGGATAAATTCTTTCCTTTTGTCAGTCAACCACCGCATTAGGAACTCTCTTGATCTTTCAATGGTGGTACTCCTCTCTTTGTTTATTTAGTCCTTTCACAGGGGAACAGGAGTACTCTCTGTTCACTTAAAGTGAACACGATCCCTTGCTCTCCCTCTTGTTAGTCTATATATATGTGGATGGAATCCACCAACAAATGATAATGCTGCCAACGGCGAACAAGCTGGTGGTGCTTGAGTTGTAGACCCTCACAAACCTGTGGACCTGAAGGAGCTCTAGAGGGTTTTGACCGCCTAAACACAAGGCTCATGGCCTCATAAAATTCATGGACCTGTGCAGGGGAAATTCAGGAAACATGATGTAGAGCCAGTACCAGTTGCCGGCTGCACAAGAGCCACCTGCAAGGGGGGCCGGGACACGTGGCATCGTTCCCTTGCATCATCTTTTGATGACAGGCTTCATAAGGTCTGAAACTGGTGTGTTTTTTCTGAGACATTTCTTTACAAAAATCAAAAATAGCACACCAGTCATCGACAAAAGAGTCAAAACCAGTCAAAAAAAGACTGAGGGGAGCGCAACTGGTTCCCGGCTGATTACACCTCTGATGCCACATGGAGCCGAACAATGCTACCTACCAGTGTGCAAGAGAAAATGCAAAAAATTGCAGATTCAGTATGATGCTTGTGAATATTAAGGTAAGAAATTTGTGGCTAGAGTCTCTACCAGATAAAGCATTTCAGAAGATACGTAACTCGCTCAACAGCACCAACCGGGTCATCTGCTATAAACTCTGCTTATGGTGAAATGCCCCATTGCGTTTTGTGGCAAAGTTGTGAATGGCTCCATGTAGGAGACTGAAAATAGAATTAACTAAAACCCCTGTTTGAAAAAGAAGATTAAATAATGTAGAAACCAGGAATGGAACATTACCGATGTGCCAAACAACACTCCGGTAGCCTAAGAACTCACATCTAGAAATACACAGCTTGAAAATGGTTTCTATAGTATAAAGCTATGACAATATTGGCTCACACCCGCAGAGGTGCACCCATGCACCACTTGAAGCTGCGATCAGCACTGCGATCCTGTATACTGCATGGTGAATACTGAGTTGATTGTCTATTTTGCAGTGACTGAAGATAGCTGGGAGTGGACAAGGGACGGTTGGAGTTGAGACACATTCCATTCTTTTTATGTATTTCAATTTTTGATGCTCAATATATGTTAGTAAGTGAGTAACAATTTTGATGCCATTAACATACAATGTTGTAGTTTGGGATTGCAGTGTATTAAACGAGCGAATTAGACATATTATTGCACTTTAACAGTAGAACCCTTGTCTAGAATTCTTTCTTTTTTGCTTGACAATTTTAGACCTCTGAGAGACATACTCCAATATACTCATCACACTGTATTAATACCAGGCCCAATTATACTTCTCAATTGTATTATCCTTATAATGTGTTTTATAGTGTTCTACTATTGTTTTGTTTATACACAAAACTCAATAAACAGATCAAGCAAAAAAATAAGCCTATGACAACACAGAAAACTTTACAAATGCAAACAATGCATGGCGAAATATTCTGTATTGCCAAATATCATTTGATTAAAATGTTGGGTGTTCAAAATCACAGTGAAAAAAATGAGTTTCGTGAATGTACCAAGACTTTATGTGCTTCATAAAGTATGAAAAGCTGTTCAACATACTGTACCCGGAAGCACTTCAACAATGTTTTACCAAAAAAACACACAAAGCACTTTCTAATCGTACTGAATTTTCAGATATTTATGAATATTTATTAGACTAAATGCAATGTTTTTGAAGGAGGCTAAATGCATTGTACTGTATTCCGTTTTAATTATTGCGGTAACAGCAACTTAAAAAAGCACAGGATGCATTCAATTACAAGTGTAGCAGTTCTTGCAGGACAGAATTCGGTCTCAAAATGTGGAAGGCATCACATCTATCGCTAAGGAGGGCCAATTGGATATCACAGCTGTATTGAAGAACGATATCTATTTGCTTGGCATGCTTAAATTTTCATCTGCATTTATGAGCACAAAAAGCAACATCTATCCCACGTGACTAGTACAACAACACAAAATTTTACCTGTAGATAGTGCAAATATGATTTTTTTACTAGTCATGGAAAAACGTTACCACCATTAATGCAACGTTGCACAGCACCTGTGCAATCTATATTCTTGACCCCCGGCGGACGATGCAGCCATTAGCCTGCTCCGACTATACCAGTGTCTTATTCAAAATTGTTCGGCACACAACTATCAAGTTACTTAACTTCGATAATACTGTTTCTGTCGGATCGTGCAGATTCCTCCCCTCAACCTAGAATATTCCCCAGGTGCCAGACTGGATTTAGAGATTTTTTCATAGCACGCTACTAGGTGGCGGCATACAGCTCTGCATTGGCTCCACACTAGAGGTGTGCAGAATTTGCATAATCGCGTTACGCAAATCTCCGTGAAACGGTAAAAAATCTCCGCGAACACGCGGAATTGCATGTTCGCGATGCTTTTGAAAAGGCGGGATTTACCTTCTAGAGCAGAGGTCTTCAAACTTTTTTACTCTGAGCCCCCCCTAAGCAAAATGTTTTGAGGTCGGGCCCCCCTCCAAAACTTTATGGCAAGGATTGGGGGAGCGGGAGGGACATGGCTGCGTGCAGGGAGCGGGGCTTATGAGATGATTTCAGGAATACTTTTTCTATAGCTTATGAACCACACCAAATATGAGACTTATAAAACAGCAAATGCCTCAAACAAAAACAGATATCCCAAACAAACTGCTCCCCATAATTGGGGTGTTGTGAGCCCCTCACACTCTTTGACCCCAATGCAACTATACTTGCTGCACTAATGATAACTGCTGTCCTGAGTAGCAGGCTACCTCCTCTGCCTCTTTTACCTCTTCCCCACCATGATGGATCATCACCTCTGTCCTATGCTTGAAAGGACAATACGCTTGGATGCCCTTTTTTTTAAAGGTAGACAGTCATTATTGTGATGCAGTGGGCCCCCCCAAATTCCTGGGCCCAAGTCCTTCTGCATCTGCATCTACTCCTTTATGATAACCAGCAGTGGCCACTTACACACTTGGCAGCAGTACTAGCTTCACTAATGTCCCTTTAAAAAAAAAAAAACGTAATTGTCCCCTTCTTTGGGGTATCTCTCTAAAGAAGCGGTCTCTGGCCATTTGTAAACATTTGCATAGAGTGCTCACTATTCTGGGCCTTCTCTTTGACAATATCTATGAATCTCGATCCTTTCCTCTGTCTCCTAGACCATTTCTGTGAGGGCCCCAAGGATCGAGAGGATTAGGGCTCTGCATCTGAATGCAACCCTACTGGCCTTCTACCAGCCACCCCATAGACTAAGCTTTCACACAAAAAACTTCCCCTGAATGGTTAATACTGACTTTGACATGCCTGTGCCTGAAATTGAAGTGGATGGTGGTAGTGCAGAAAGTTAAAAAAGAAACCGGCCTTCTTACCAGCCATTAATTGATTGAGTCACTTAAAGTCAGGGCCACTGGAATTATGAGTTTCTACAGCAGCGCTTTCCACATAATTATCAGTTTACTGCATTTGCTACATAATCTCCAGATTTCAATGACAAAAAACTTGATTCTAGCTCAAACGGAACAAAAGTTACTTAAAGCGTGACAAAGTGTTCTGGAGCAGTGGAAGGCCCTTTGCAAAGACTGGTAATCTTGTAGTTGCTTACTGCTGTATTTGGGTGTCAAACTGGTACTAATGAGGTGAAATATTTCCCTTGACAGCGTTACCGTGAGTTAAAAATGACACCATTTTGAAGTAATGCTAACTACAAAATGTGGCGCATTGTGCCGCATAATTTACCTTTTCTTGCTGGATAATTTAGTCAAACCTGCCGTATAATTGTGTTCTCTTCTGCTGAATAATTCCAGTGGATCTGCTTAAAGCTTTATGGTGGCAAAGATCTATTCTTTTTAAGATGTAATGTAACAGAGTTATCAGCTGGGATCTGGAATAGTGGAGACACTTACAAAAATGTCTGCATTAGATACAGTTTGATTACTTACTACTAAAAAATATATTTTGTAAGAACTTGTTTTATCTCAATCACTGCGTCATTTTGCAGCAGTCTAGCTTAGAGTATGTAAATACTGTTTTAAAATAATGACTTACATATTCACAGTGCTTTCTGCCACAGGCTGGGACTTCTTAGCCCTATAAACAGGGCCATTGGAATTATGCGACAGGAGAAGGCCAAATTATGCAGCATGGTTGACTAAATTCTGCAGCAAGCAAAGGCGAATTATGCTGCATATTTTGTGATAGCATTACTGCACTATTTTGCTATTTTTACACTTGTTAACATTGTGCTGGCCTTTATTACCCCTCATAAGTACCACATTAACACACGCATATAGCAATAAACAACAGAAAGGTGACCAGTCAACCTTTAGAAAGGGCCTTCCTTTTTTTTAATTTATTTATTTTTTATTATTTTATTGAGAGTTCATACCAGAAAATACATATACATAAATGCGTACATAAATAGATACGTAAAATTATACCATCAATAAAAGAACAGAAAGAATAATAAGCAATAAACAATAATCAATAGACAGGTTAAATAACTACAATACCAGTAAATCATTCATTTGAACATTTTGCTGTCCTCCAAGTAGCTACTGGGGCCCAAAGTCGCTTACCCATATCCCTTATCTTTGCTCCCTTTAAATCATATAGTGCTTCCTCAATGTTATGTATACCCAACATTCTGCACATCCACATTTGAAAAGTAGGAGCTTCTGTATCCTTCCAGGCTGCACTTATTAAAATCCTAAGGACTGCTATAGAGATGAAAACTAAGGCTTCGGCCTCAGTACACATATTTAATTTCACATCACATCCAATTATTATCAGGGTAGGGGATACATTAATTTTGACGTCAAGTAGCCCCTCTAAAAACCGCACTATTTCAGTTTTAATACTTTTTAGTTTTTCACACCCATAGAACATATGTATAAGATCAGCTGGACCATTTCCACATCTGGGGCAGTTACTATCTGCCGCTTTCCCCCAAGAGAATAATTTTTCCGGAGTATAATATAGATTGAATAGTGTTTTGTAGTGTTGGGCCCTGAGATTCGAAGAGCGCAGAAACCTCTTATCCATTGCTAGTGCCTTATCAAGATCTACTTCGGGATCCCCCAATTTTCTGGACCAGGCGGTTTCCATTTTTCCTATATCGTCTATCGATGCATCATTAAATATTTTATATATATCCCTAATTCTATGGCCCCCCGACTTCAGATACTCAATTAATTCAAATCTCCCAAGTAAAGTGATACGTGGCCTATTTGATTTAATTCTATTGACAATCTGTAGGTATTTAAACTCTTGATAACCTTGTAGTGAATAGTGTTGCGTAAGTTCTTCAAGTGTCCTACAGTGATCTCTAATCATTATTTGCCCCAACTCCACAATGCCCTGACTCTCCCAATGACGCCACGCTCCATCCCTACTAAGGTTTGGAAAGAGTGTTGAGTTCCAAAGTGGTGTGCTGAGATGGATAGTGGGTATATCTAGGATTTTTTTGACAGTTTTCCATATATACCATACATCTTCGAGCGTCTTGAATCCAATTTCCTTGTAATAGCTCCTCTGAGTTCTCCTTAATAAGAGCCCTACGGCTTCACTTCCCACCAATAGCTGAAAAATTGATGGTATTACCGCCTGCCTGAGGGCCCCCCGGATGAAGTAGGATAGCCATGTCTGTTAGGAGACATGCGAAATGGTAGCTCTTGATATCTGGCAATCCCAACCCTCCTCTATCTTGTGGTAATGACATATATCTGTTAGATCGCCTTATTTTACCATATTGCCACAAAAATTTCATGAATATAACCTCAATCTTCTTAATAATCTTCTCATCAATTTTAAATGGGATTGACCTTAATTTGTAAAGCACCTTGGGTAACATTGTCATTTTTATAACGTTAGCCCTCCCAATCAATGACAGCTGTAATGAATCCATTCTTTTTAGTTCTGTTTCCATCGAATGGATAAGCGGTGTGTAATTATCGTCAATTATTCTTCCTGGATCTGCATTTATTATTATTCCCAAGTAAACTACAGATTCTAGGTATCTACCGTTCAACTTGGCTATTTTTTTGGATCATAATATTTGTGTTTTGTCCACATTTAGTCGGTAACCCGACACATCTCCAAACTGACCGGTTATATTAACTACCTCCCTCATAGCTGACTCTGGGTCTTTTGTGATGACTGCTAAGTCATCCGCATATGCGAGAAGTTTAGTCTGATACCCATTTGATATTACTGGTTTAATAACCGCACTATTCATTAATTGTGTGATTAAGGGGTCTATATAGAGCGCGAACAAGATTGGAGAGCATGGGCAACCCTGTCTCGTACCCCTTGTTATGTTGATCCTGTCTGATCTTTCCCCCATTGATTGAATTCTTGCCGTAGGTGATGAATACATAGCCTGAATTGCTTGGCAGAATCTAGGACCAAATCCCCTTGCCTCCAGAACCTTCCATAGAAAACTCCATCTGACGCGATCAAATGCCTTCTCCGCATCGAGGAGGATCATTGCAACCTCCTCCCCCCTAGCAGCACCGATGTCAAATAAAGTGATAGCTCTCCTAATATGATCTGTGGTTCCCCTTCCTGGGATAAACCCATGCTGCCAGGGGGAAACCAAGGATGCAATGACCCTCCCCACACGAGTGGCCATCATTTTTGCATATAACTTGTTGTCGCTGTTGATCAATGATATTGGTCTGTAGGATCCCGGGTTGGTCTTTGGTTTTCCTTTTTTGTGAAAGATCACTATATTAGTTTCTTGCCAGGACTCGGGTATTATTCCAGTATTCATAACTCCATTAAATAGATCTAAAAGCATTGGTGTTGTTTCCTCCCTTAGACTTTTGTATAGCTCTACCGGTATAGCATCTGGGCCCGCGGCCTTTCCGCTTGCCAGGTCTTGCAGAGCTTCCAATACCTCAGACATTGTAATATCTTGTTCCAGAGATTCGATCTGGACCTGTTTTAGCTTACTACCCATGTCTAGCCAACTTATATTTGGGGCCTCTACACCTGCTTCCTCCTGATATAGATTCTGATAAAATTTCCTAAACACCTCCAAAATTTCACCTGATTTGTCAGATATGTGGCCCTGATATTCAATCTGTGTCACTATGTTCTTACTTGCCACCTGTCTAATTCGCAGGGCAAGTGCTCTACCTGCTTGCTCACCAGTTTCGTAAAGGCGTGATCTCTGTGCCTGATAATTTGCTGCCGCCTTTCTTGCTAGTTGTTTCTGGATCTCTGCTTTTAGGAAGTTTACTCTATGTAGACTCTCGACAGATTGAGCACCTACAGTTATATCTTGTCTGTGTTGTGTCTCTGCCTCACTCAGCTTTTCCATCAATGCATCCCTTTCCCTGTTAATCTTTTTCCATACGTTGGTAGTATAACTTATGGCCTCTCCTCTTAATCCTGCCTTGGAGCTATCCCAGACCCCTCCCCTTAATGCACTATACCTATTCGCATCAAAAAAGGCCTGGGACCATGTCTTCATATGAGTGATGTAATCCATATCTGCTAATAGTTTTTTATCAAATGTCCAAGGCCTAGGAACTTTATATGGTTTATTGATGACCATATTTAGGACTGGGGGATTGTGATCTGACATGATTTTGGGAAGCTTGTTTATTTGAACACTCTTCAGCAGGGTGGTCGAGATCATGAAATAATCCAATTTCGAATATTTGTTAAAGGGATGTGAAAAATAAGTAAACCCTGGATCTCCACTCAATAAATTTAAATTTCCCCAGACATCGTCTAAGCCATGTGACTGCATCATTGAAGTTATTGCTCTAAACACCCTTGGCTTCCTGCCTATGTATGGGCTACCATCCGAGAAATTAGCAGAAACGTTAAAATACCCACATAATACTATGGGGGTATGCCAGTCAATTAGTTCATTTTCAATGTGACTAAAGACCTCTGACTCGTCTGTGTTAGATCTGTATACCGAGCAGATAGTGATACCTAAATTCAATTCACAAATTGCCCATCTTCCTAGTGGATCCGCCTTACACCTTTTGGCCCCCCCTAACCCCACTTTACCAATTATGGCCACACCTCTTATCATAGAAGTCTGGGATGTACATGACAGCAATTCATAGCCTTTAAAGTTCAACCAGTGTTTTTTCCTCCAGGGTAAGTGGGTCTCTTGTAGACATATTAGATCTAAATTTATCATATTTAGATATTGTTCAAACTTCCCCCTCTTTTTCCAATCATTTAATCCTCCAATATTGAGAGATCCAATCCTTAACTTAGACATATCTAGTTTTCAAGTTTTGCCAGTCCATCAACCTGTCCAAATAGCTAATATATACACAATATACATAATGGGAACGTATCCTTAGTTTCAAATTTACTCTTTTATTCGAAATCACTTTACCAGTACGAACTCTCTTCAATTTTTTAGTTTCTCCCAACCACCCAACCACCTTTTCCCCCCCTCCCTGCCCCACCCTCTTATCCCCCCCCTCCTGCCACCCTTTGAGGCAACCTGGGTTTAGACTCACCCAGCTGTTGATGGCCGTGAGTTCTGTATGCCTGCACTTGCCCCTGGCCTGATACTATTTGAACCTAGAGAGTGTCAACCATATGTCAAATAATAATAGTTTGTCGGCACTAAATTCCCTCTTCTATTCAGTTGCCATTATTTTGTTTCATTCTTGCTTCAACCTCCTTAAGATAAGCCTCCGCCTTGATTTCACTTATGAAACTCTTCGTTGAGCCTTTGTAAGTTATTTTTAAGCGCGCCGGATTTTGTAGATAGACCGTTGCTCCTAGCTTTTCAAAAGGGGCAAAAAGTTGTCGCATTCGCCAACGTCTTTCTACTGTTGCGTGTGCGAAATCTGGTCTTGCAAAGAACTTAAAACCCCTATATTCTCTTTGAGCCGTTGGCCTGGCCAAGTCATATATAGTGTCACGTACCAGAAAGTTTCCAAAGTTGACTAGAAATGCTCTGGGATATTGCGGAGATTTCTCTGACCGTTTTGGTTGCGTCAGTGGAAAGCGATGTGCTCGGCATACTTCTTTATCCATTTCCCAAGAGTTGAGTTCCGGAAAAGAAGATTTTAGTAGATTAGTCATGGAGCTTCTTGGATCACTCCCTTCCGAGCCCTCAGGAATCCCAAGAAATCGAAGATTATTCCTCCTTGCTCTATTTTCTTGGTCTTCGACCTTTATCATTAAGTCCTTGATTATTCCCTCGTGCTCCTTTGCCTGAAGTTGTAGTTTGCCAACGTCTGATTCCAAGTTTTCTGCACGAACTTCTACCGAGCACATTCTATCAGAGATTTCCAGGCATGTATTACCAACTTTATTAATAGCACCTTCCAATTTTTGAATGGCAACATGGTTTCTTTGGCTATCTTTCTTTACGTCCTGATGAAAAGTTTTTATTGATTCAAAGACTTCACTAAGTGTGGGCTCTCTATGCTTCATCTGCTCATCGTCATCCGGGATGTCGGAGATATTCTTATTTCTTTCAGATTCAACGTTTGATTTACGATGAGGGCTTTTACGTGAGAGTTTGGTTCTCACTATTGTATGTTCTGGGTTACTTCCAGGATCTGTTGTTTCATCATGAATTATTTTTGAGTGCCTTTTATGTTTACTTCTTTTTTTCCCCATTTTTTTGTTGGTGTATTATCGTATATTAGGGAATTTTTAGATCCAATATCTGTTGGTGAAGGTACTTTTTTGTCCTGTTCCTCCTGTCTAGGCTCCTCGCCAAGATCGCTCTCTTCACTGGATTTACTGGATTCGCTGGAGATTGATATTCCTGTCTCATAGATCTCTGACTCAGAGTCATCGGAGACTTCTACTGAAGCATACCCTTCCATCACTGGGTTAATATTCGAGGCTTCTACTGAAGTGCTCCCTTTCACCAATGGACTTATGTTTGAGACTGTGTCTATGTTAGGGCCAGATCTGCTTTCTTCCCTCATATTTTCATGTTCTAAATGCTCTACTGAAGGTACAGCTTCAGCTGCCGCAGTGATGGCCTTATTTTGCAATCCTTGTTGATCCATTGTAATTGATACAGTTTCATTGGGAGGGCAACTCTGTTGTCTTTCTTTGATTGCTGGGCTAAATATGTTTGAAATTCTAGGTTGGGAGCCTATTGAGTGGCCAGTTACGTTAGCTGCAGCTTTTAAGTTTTTGATCGTTTGTAGTCTTTTGGCCTTTTTCTCCAAGAGATCAAGATTCTCTCTGGTTGCCAATTCCTTTTCTGCATCTTTTGCTCTCTGTTTTTCCTTGGCTTTCTTTTTTGATTTCTCGGCTTCCTTATGGAGTTTCTGTTCATTCTGTTCATTCTCGATGTTTCTATCTCTTCCATCAGGTTTGGTAGCTCTTGTTTTGCCATCATTATTTTCATCATTATTTTCCATCGCCTTATAAACCCTGGTTTCGGGTCGTCTCTGTGTTTCTTTTATTTTCTGAGATTCTTGTAGATTATAGGACTCTTTGGTATTTCCTCTGTCCTCTGAATTCTCTTCCCTTTCTTGATTTTCTTGTTTTTCTTGATCACCCTCTACTCCCTGAGCCTGGGCCTTTGCTTTTACTTTAGTATCCTTTTTTGTATTGTTCTTTGTCTCTGTTTGATTCTGTTTTTGGATTTGAACTTGATTATCACTGTCTTTATTCTTATCTTTACCTTTATCTTTTTCTTTAATTTTCTCCATATCTTTCTCCATGATCGTATTCGGCTGTGAGATCAGGGTCGGTATGGTAATTTCCGCAGTATTTGCTGCTAGCAGTACTGCATTGCCTCTGACCCCGATTCCTCCACCTCTAATCCTTGTAAACTTTGTAATTGATCTGAGTAAGCTTAAGACCCCAGCATACGCTCTTTTTCTCCCAAGAATCCTAGTAATCTTAGTGTCTAGACCTATATTTTTTCCCAATTGTAGGTCTGAGCAGATTAGATAGAATTTTTGAATGACCACCAGAAAGCCCATATGTGGTTTCCTTTTCTTGCTCCCAGTTTATTTATTTCGAGACTTGAATTTAATTCACTTCCTTTTATTTTTTTCCTCCTTTTTTTTTTTTTTCCTCCTGTTCCCTTTCCACTATTTTGGCCCTTGCGTTGAATTATATCCTCGTATTGTATTATTCCTCTTATCTCCTTGTCTCTTCGTCTCTTTATTTCTCTACTTTCGGTTTCTCCCCCACCAGTCTGGGCCTTCCGGGCTTCCTGTGCAAGCAACGTCGTCTCCCCTGACAACGACGCGTGGTCTCCTGTCTTTTTTACGTTCGGCTGCCGTGTCTGCAGATGACAGATGACAGAAGGCAGAGGCCGAGGCGGCGAGCGGAGCGCGGAGGAGTGCAGAGCCGATAACGGAAAGCCGAGCACTGAGCTCGAGGAACAGACTCCGTTGCTGATGAAGGCCGGGGAGAGCAGTCACTGCTGAACACGGGGCAGGTAAGGAGCTTCCGAATCTCTTTCCCCTTTTCTCTGCCTGCGCCGCGCCGCTTATTGCCTTACTACTGTGCTTCAATTGTGCCTCAATTGCGCTGCAGTCGCGAACGCTACCATCGATGACACTGAGAGCACTGAGAGCTTGGCACTGAGATCTGCGTGACCCCCCCCTGAATCCAGAGAGCATGGGGTATAGTATAGTTAGTATAGTTAGTTTGAATAAGGCAAGTAGATTAGCAGTTCAAGTCGCGCTGTGTATCTGTGTCTTTGTCAGTACACTCCGCGAACTTCAGCGCTCCGTTTTCAATTAGCGCTACCGCACACCATTCGCGCTGCTTAAGCCCTTAAGAAACAACTTTTTCACAATATGTTGCAGCCTCTTCACGGCCTCTTCACAGCCTCTTCAGAGCCTCTCCACAGACGTAAGACATCTAACACGTTGCTGGTCCGATCTGCTCCGATCTCTGATCTGCTCTGCCCGCACTCGCTCACCATCTATTCACCACCAAGCCAGTATCTGTCAAGGCATCCACGATGAGATGAGAGACACCGTGCATCACGCCGCTAACGGAACCGGTATGAACCACAGCTTCGGTTAAAGCTTCACATTTGCTTTTCCGAGATAGATCCAAGATAGATCTCCGTCGACAGGCGACAGGCGAGCACAAACGGAAGCTTTTTTTTTTTCGAAGATTGACAATCTAATCAGAATGTATCTTAGGCATCTCAGCCCCAGGAGCAAGCACTGCAGCGACCTCTCACACTGACGCCATCTTGCCTGTCTGTTGTTCTAGAAAGGGGGCCTTCCACTGTGAGGTAACGAATAGTTTCTTACCTGTCGGTGTAGTTTTGCAGCTTGAAGATCCTTCTGGATTCACTATGCTGTGCATATTCCGCGGTCTTGTGGTTGGGTCCGGATTCGTAGTCTTTTCTTTTTTTTTTCGTAGCCCATGTGGGCGTCGGCGTCACACCCCCTCGGGTGTATTTCCGGTGACGTCGGCATGCTTCCTGCGGAAGCTCCCACTCTTGGGCGCCATCTTCGGATTCTTTTTTCCGTGTCTCTTTCGTTTCCGAAGTAATGGCAATGTTCTATTTAGGTGAGAATTTTACCGCTTTGTACTTAAAGTCCTTCCTACTTTTTTTGACCACCTCTTCCCTCTCCAGCCTCATCTTTCTGGCGGAGGTGGGTGGGTCGCTAGTGAATCCAGAAAGATCTTCAAGCTGCAAAACTACACCGACAGGTAAGAAACTATTCGTTTTGCAGCGTGAATCTTTCTGGATTCACTATGCTGTGCATAGATTTTGTAGCGGTTTCTCATTTCTGTGGCGGCTGGGTGGAAGATGAGCGTTGGTTATTGAATATGTGCTGTAGCACCTTCTGTCCAACTTGAGCTTCCTTGTTCATTTGTATATCCACACAGTAGTGCTTCGTGAACGTGTGCACCGAAGCCCATGTTGCCGCCAGGCATATGTCTTGTATGGGCGTGTTAGCCAGGAAGGCTATTGTAGCCCCCTTCTTCCTAGTGGAGTGGGCACGCGCCCCCTCTGCTAGTTCTTGTCCTGCCCTTTTGTGGCAGAGTTGAATTGTTTGCGCGATCCAATGTGCAATAGTGTTCTTGGTTACTGCTTTGCCCATGTAACTGTTGGCGAATGACACAAAGAACTGTTTCGTCTTCCTGTGTCCCTTTGTCCTCTCAATGTAATGCATGACCGCCCTTCTGGCGTCTAGGGTGTGCAGAGCCCGCTCTGCGCTATTGGTTGGTTTTTGGAAAAAACTCGGTATCTGTATGGACTGGTTCATGTGGAATTTGGACACCACCTTTGGCACGAAGTGTGGGTCGGTCCTCATCACAACCCTATCATTGTGTATTTGTATGTAGGGTTTCTGTAGCGTTAGCGCTTGTAGCTCGCTTACTCTGCGTAAGGACGTTATTGCCACCAGGAAAGCTGTTTTCATAGTTAGCATTTTTAAGGAGGCCTTGTGAAGTGGTTCAAAGGGCTCCTTCATGAGTTCCGTTAGGACTACGTTCAAGTTCCATGCCGGTGGCGGCACACGCTTGGGTGGCGCGATCCTCTTCGCTCCTTCCAGGAACCTCTTCACAACTTGTGATGTGAAGAAGCTTCTGCCCATCTCACCCCTTGTGTAGGCGACTATAGCTGCCAAGTGAACCCTCAAGGAGGACGAGCTCAGATTCTTCTCCAGTAAGTGCGTCAGGTATTTTAGCACTGTGGAGTCCTTCTTCATTTTATTGTGAAGCCTTTCTTTCCTGCACCATATCGTGAATCTTTTCCACTTTGCGACATAGCACCTCCGTGTGCTGGGTCTTCGAGCCTCCCGAAGGACCCTGAGGGTGCTTTCTGGCAGTCTCAAATGTGCGAACTCTATGTCCTCAGGAGCCATGCTACTAGGCTCAGACTCTCTGGCTCTGGGTGCAGCACCTCTCCGTTTTGCATGGAGAGCAGGTCTTTTCTTCTGCCGAATCTGTGGGGTGCACTCTGTGTCATCCATGATCTGCGAGTACCATGTCTGCCTGGCCCACTGTGGCGCGACCAGTATCAGGGTCATGTTGCTCGCTCTGCACTTGCTCAGTACTCTGTGCATCAGTGGTATCGGGGGAAAGGCGTAAGCAAATGTCCTGGACCAATCTATCCATAGGGCATTCCCCAGGGACCCCTCTTCGGGTTGTCTGGATGCGAAGTTTTGGCATTTTGCATTCTGGCGTGTTGCAAACAGGTCCACCGATGGCGTTCCCCACCTGTTGAACAACCACCTTGTCTCCTGAGCATTGAGCTCCCACTCGTGGGATGCCGATGTCTGTCTGCTCAGCCAGTCTGCCTGAATGTTCTCCTTCCCTGGTAGGTGTATGGCCAGCAGGTCTATCCTGAGAGGGATGGCCCATTTCCATATCTCCTGCGCCAGCGTTGAAAGCGTGGTTGACTGCATTCCACCCTGCTTGTTGATGTAGAACATCGCGGTGGTGTTGTCTGTCTGCAGCAACACCCTTTGCTTGTACAGTCTTGTCTGGAAGGCTTTCAGTGCAAGGAAGATTGTCTTCAATTCGAGGTAATTGATGTGCTTTGTCGCATCTGTTGGCGTCCAAAGACCCCTCACCTTGAGTTCCTCCATGTGAGCGCCCCATCCCTTTAGGGATGCGTCTGTGGTGATGGTCACTGTTGGCGTTGGGGGTGTTAGAGGCTTTCCCCTTCTTATGTTCTCCATGGTCCACCATGTCATCTCCTTCTGCACTGCGTGCATCACAACCACTAGATCCTCCCAACTGCCTGCAGCCTGTGACCATTGTTCCTGGAGCCATTCTTGCATGGGTCTCATGTGGAGTCGTACATTCGGCACCAGGTGGATGCATGATGCCATCCTCCCCATGATCTTGCTCGCAGTCCTCACTGTCCGAGCTTGTCCCTTCCGGTAGAGGCGAGTTTCCTTCACCAGTGCCCTTGCTCTCTTCTCACCAGGAAGATCTTCACTTGTTCCGGCTCCATTGACGATTTCTTCCAATGGACGGAGAACCCCAGGTTCATGAGCGTGCTCGTCACTGTATGTGAGTGCTGCTTGCATTTCTGGTATGAGTTTGCTTTCACCAGCCAGTCGTCCATGTAAGGGTATACGTGTATTCCCTGCCTTCGTAGGTGCGCTGCTACTGCCGCAAGGCACTTTGTGAAGACCCTCGGTGCTGATTTTAGTCCGAAGGCTAGCGTTGTGAACTGGTAGTGGCTTTCTCCGATAGTGATCCTGAGCATATGTTTGCGCTTTCCGTTCATTGGGATGTGCAGGTAGGCGTCTTTGATGTCTATCGTGACCATGAAGTCTCTGATCTGCAATTGCGGTAGTACCTCTTGCAGGGAGGTCATTTTGAATTTTTGTGTTCTTATGAATTTGTTCAGGAACCTCAGGTCTAGAATGGGTCTCATTGTCTCGTCTACCTTCGGTACCAGGAAGTACGTTGAGTATATCCCCTTGTTTCTTTCCTTGAAAGGAACCTGTTCTATGGCCCGTTTTTGTAGAAGTTCTTTTGCTTCTTCCTGAAGCCGCGCTAGCTGTTCGCTTGCTAGTGGCTTTCTTTTTGGTCTCCTGCTTGTTGGCCTTCCTTCCAACTCTATGCAGTATCCGAATTGGATGATGTTGAGGATCCACTTGTCTGATGTGATTTCTCTCCACTCTTGGAGGTAGAATCTTAATCTTCCACCCACTGGTGTTATGTGGTGGTAGGTGTCCAGTTTGTCTTGACCCCTTTGTACGTGCTGCCCCCTGGGATCTTTTCTGTGGGTGGGCACACGGATCTTTTCGAAGTCACTTAGAGGTGGGCTGCTGGCCCCCTCTTTTCTGCTGTCCACGTCCATTTCCTCTCCCTCGAAAGGACTGGCCTCTTGGCTGGTACTGCCAGGACTGCTTCTGCTGGCTCTGTTGCGCCTGCGAGTTTGCCTGGTGCGTCTGTTGGAAAGCCTGGTGTGATGTACCTGGCTGGTTTCCACCTCTCCCGCCGGGCCTCCGTGACTGGGTGCCCCTCTTGTTGCCTCTGAACTGCAGTGCTCCCATGGACCTCGCAGTTTCATTGTCCTTCTTTAGTTGACTGAGCTTTTCATCAACTGTTGTGCCGAACAGCGTGTCGCCGTTGAACGGTGTGTTCAAGATGCTGTGCTGCACCTCTGGTTTGAAGCCCGAAATCCTGGGCCAGGCGTGTCTTCTTTCAGTGACACCCATCATCATCAGCCTGCTGGAGGTGTCTGCTCCATCCAGGGCCGTCTTGAGGCAAGAATTTGCCGCATTCTTCCCGTCTTCCACCAGTTTCTCGGCCTTCTCCCTGGCCTCCTGGGGCAGGTTTTTCACCAGCCGTCCCAGTTCCTCCATGATCTGGTACATGTGCCTGTTTAACAGGGCATTGGAATTGGCCATGCGCCATTGGGTCGCGGCATTCCGTTCGATCCTTCTGCCCACTAGGTCCATCCTTTTGCTCTCCTTGTCAGGAGGTGGGCCAGAGGTAGTGGCTACGTTAGCCCTCTTCCTTGCTGTGGCTTCGATGATGGAGTCCGCTGAGACCGTGCCCTGAATGTAGGCTGGGTCCTTCGAGGAATGTTTGTACTTCTTCTCCGTTCTGGGAGTGACTGCCTTGCATGTTGCAGGCTCCCTGAACGCTTCCCTCCCCTGAGCCAAGACGCTTTCGAGCATTGGCAGATACTGGCTCTTTGTTTGCGTGGGTAGCAATGTCTCAAGAAGAAAGTCTGCTTTCTGCTTCTCTTCGTCGAGCTTGAGTCTGAAGGCTGCAGCCGCAGATCTTATCACCGAGTTGTAGGCCCCAATGTCGTCCAGCGGCGATGGCCTCGAGGGATATGTGTCGACCGCCTCCTCCGGGCTTTCGGTGTCGACATCCAGGTAATCCTCCTCCTGCGGGTCAGAGGTGGCCGACTCAGCGTCCATCCTGCTGTCCTCTTCCTCCCCATAGTTGTATCTCTCATAGGGGTTCTCGTCATCTCCCTGGTCGTCGACCATTTCGACGCCCGGGTCATGTTCCTCGACGTCTTCGTCCTCCTCCTCGACCAGCTCTACCACGGGTGGCTTGGTCTTGTGGGGAATCGTGAACGTTTTCATCTTGTCGTCGAACTCTTTCTTCCGCTGCAAGATGTTTTCCATTTCGGGGCGTCTTCTTTTCCTCTCCATCTGGGCCGCGTGGTCCGCGCCGTGTGGTTCGGCCGCTCTCTTCGGCATCTGCGCCGAGATCTTCGGTGCCGGGACTTTCGACGTCGAGCTGGGTTTCGAGTCCTTGGACGGCGTCGGGCCCTTAGGGTTTTTCTCCCTCGGCGTCGATCGGTCCCTTTCGCGGGCGATTTTCGACGACTTCTGCTGTTCAACAGCTCTCGGCGCCGGGGACTCCTTCTCAGAGGATCCGCTGGGCCTGTGGGTATTCGCGGATGCCAGGTGTTTCTGCGTCGGCGCTTTCGGGGCCTTGCCCTCTTTTTTTCGAGACTCAGAGTCTCTCGAGTTCTTGGGGGACGAAGAGTCTCCTACCTTCACAGAAGTCTTCTTGTAATCGGTCTCTACGACCGTGTAGCTGTCGTCTTCGGCGGAAGCGTTGTCCTCTTCCTCTGAAGACATCCCCAGCTCGTACAGCGACGGCGTCGGGGCTTTTCCCTGCAGGGTGGCGTGCGCTACCCTCTGGCTTGCTCTCACACGAAGGGTCTTCGGGGCGAAGGCGGAGCAGGCGTTGCAGTCCTCGCTTCCGTGGTCTACCGGTAGGCAAAGGTTGCAAACCGGGTGCTGGTCCTTCTGCGCGTACTTGTGGTGGCAGTTACGGCAGAACTTGAACGGTGTGTTGTCCATCATCGAGTGTTCTGGGCCTCCCTGGCCGCGTGGACGTCGACGATCGTCGAGGTTCTCGATGATTTCTCCTACTACTTCGCTGGTCCGTGATCGGCGAGGTCTTCTGTAGTCCTCTGGTGAATTCCTTCTCCAATCTCAGCTCTTCTTCTTGTACTTTCTCCAAAAATGTCTGGAGCCCAACGGGAACGATCCAGACCCGACCGCGGAAAAAAGAATCTGAAGATGGCGCCCAAGAGTGGGAGCTTCCGCAGGAAGCATGCCGACGTCACCGGAAATACACCCGAGGGGGTGTGACGCCGACGCCCACATGGGCTACGAAAAAAACAAAAAAAACAAAGAAAAGACTACGAATCCGGACCCAACCACAAGACCGCGGAATATGCACAGCATAGTGAATCCAGAAAGATTCACGCTGCAAAACATGTTTTGCTGCATTTTTTAGTCTGCAAATTATGCAGCAGACGATGGATTATGTGGCAAATGCGGGAAAACCATAACTAAGCGCTGTAAGTTCAGGGTGAGCGTGAAAGTGAAGGGTGAGAATGAGGACTGAGTTGTCTGAATGCAGGGTGAATTCCCAGACACTTGAAGTTAATCAGCATGCTATTGGCGGGGCGCAGGGTTTCAGATATAAGTTAAACTATTGCTATTATGGAATTAATCAGGGAATCGAGGGTGAAGGAAATAAATAATGTGCTGATCCTGCAACAAACTTCCAGTCTTATGATTAGGGTTGCCAGCTCATTATTTTGATGTGCAGACGGCACAAAAATAAACAGTCACCTAAAGCCCTATTTTCAGCACTTATCTGTGCGTACTTCGAAAAGCAAATATAAAGTACTTTTAAATGTGTTCTAGGGCTGCCTGAATGATTCATGACTGAAAATAAAAGGAACAGACAGAAAGTCACATTACAAATGAATACATACTTTTTTATTTAAGACCCTATTTAGTGTCAAAGCAAGGTCTTTGCAGGCTCTTTAAACATACATGGCTGGCATTTTTTCTATTGGCAACCCTATTTTGTATTACTTTTTATGAAATGCATTTTCACACTACGGCAGTAAGTTTAAAATGCAAATGTAAGGAATAGGCAGAGTTGGGGCCCAGGGGGTACTGGAAAAAGAAAAAAAAACGAAGCTTTTGTAACCAGTTTCCAAATGTATGCAAATGGTCTTTAAAGACCCGTGAAAAACTCGGCTGTGCTGGAGTCTTAATAAGACTCCAGACACTGCCCAGCCGAGCCCCCAGCAGCACACCCACTGATCTCTGGCCCCGGGGCACTCTGAGGCCTTCAGAGTAAATGAAGACAGCCTGGAAATGCAGCAAATAAACATCGCTGCACTTCCAGGCGTCTTCATTTACATGTGCTGGCAGAGGCCTTTGCGCCCCCCTGGAAACCCATCCACGCACCCCCAGGGGGGCGCGCCCCACAGTTTGAAGAACTGTGTTCTAGAGTCTGCATACCATTCTCCAGAATCCCGTCTCAGGTCGACTAGACCTTTTTACCTGTCATAGAGTGAATTTGGCAATCTATCTAAGCAATGGTTAGCCAATTTCAAACGATCCCCATTGTACCTCCAAAGAACCACCGACCAAGGACTAAGTTCAAAGATTTATTACAAAGCCAAAAACAACTGGATGTATAAACACCTCAGCAAAAGGTTTAAAAGATAAACAGGCACTAATAAAAACATAATCCTACGGAAGAGTCTCAGACGGCTCAGAAACAATACAAGAATCAATTCAAGAATCATCAGGCTAACAAGAATTGCTATAACCTGAGTTTTAGTATGCAGTGGAAAAAGATATATATGCAGATTAATCTGTCCCTACACTATGCTAAGTGACATCCCTACTCAACAATGTCCCAACCTTGCAAAGGTGTCAGCAGTGGTGACTTCCAAAGAAGTTCACTCACTTTCCTCAGGCTTGGCCTAAAGACTCCTCAGTCATAGTTAAGCTCTCTGCCTGGTCAACCGCTCCTTCTCGCTCTCCAGCTCATCTGCTCTGCCTCTCCCCTCGGGGTGCTGTCCCTAATACAAAACCCCACAATGCGAACAACACGCCTTCAGGTACGCCCCTCTCGAAGGTGTTAGTTTTCAGATTTTTCCATTATGGCACCTCTCCATCCTTGTCCGTTAAAACGTCCTTGGGTCACAGGCTCTCCTTCGCTTCAAGTCGCTTCCTTGAATTCCTCGGCTACTCCTCCACGTCTGAGCCTAGTATCCTAACTCTCATACACAATGGGCTCTTCTACTCCACTATCTACTTGGTCCTGCACCTGCAAAGGAACGCATGTGAATCGGCTCACAATTTCTTTTTTTTTTTTCCAAGACCTTTATTGTGGCAAAGTCAAAACATTACACAGCCTGTAGCCTACAACCCTGGGGCCGGCTGCGAGAGTGGAAGCCTCAACGAAAGCGTATTATACATAGATGCAAGCAGTCGGGACGGCAGTGTAAAACATACAGTTGGGTCTTGTAACGGTATTTATGTTTTTGTTTTTATTTTGGAAAGGCAACCTAGGCCACAACCAGCAGACCCAGGAACAACATTAAACTGGAGACCATTACCTCTGAAAGAAAAATAAGATTAGTGCAGTTCACAAAACAACGGCACGCACCGGGACCAGTGCACACATGAATGATGGCAATCGGTGAAGTCACATCACCCAGGCGACAGCTCAGGGACCCTTTGATCTTCCTCATCAGCCTGTCCTGTAACTAGAAAGTCGGTGAGAAAACACCAAAAGTCTTTTGGTCTGGACTTTGCTGGCTGGTCCTCCTCATAGGTCCTGAGCCTATCTCTGCAGCTGGCCATGTCCCCCAGCCATCTGGCTATAGTTGGTTTCTTGGAGCTATTCCAACATTGAGCTACTTGTCTCTTGGCCAGCAGCAGTGCAATAACACAGAATTTACGTTTAATGGCCTTGAATTGGGCCGTTATTCCCAGAAGCCCCACTCTTATAGAACACAGCACTTCAGAGCCCAGCATGGCGGACAAAGTAGTGAAGACCTGCACCAGTAGTTCTGGATCGCTATGCATGACCAGGCCAGGTGTAAGAAGTCAGCCCCCTCCCTCCCGCATCGTTTACACTGGTCGACATCTGATAATCCATATTTGTGCATGCGAGCCGGGGTATAGTATGCTTGGTGCAAGAATTTGAAGTGTATAATGCGGAGATTGCCATTGGGGGTAAGGATCTGGGTCAGTGCGCATGCCTGCTGCCATTCCTGTTCAGTGAGCGGGTCGTCAAGGACCATGTCCCAACGCCCTTTGGCTCTGGCCGTGGAGTAGGGTAAGTCAGCCTGAGTTGAGGAGTACAGCCGGGATACCATATGGGAGGTGTTAGGGGATTCAATCATGAGTTGTAGGGGAGCTAGAGTGTCTGGTTCCTCTGGGAAGGTGGGGTAGTGTTCCCTTAACGCCCGTTTCAGCCTGTAGTATGTAAATATGAAGAGCGGGGACTTATTCCGTATATACGTCATGTCATCTATTTCGATAAAGTCCCCCTCACAGAATAAATCGCCAAGCGTGGATATGCCCACTCGTTGTAGCATAGACATGCCCACCGATTCCCCTGTGACCGACAGAGCTTGGTGATGTGCCAACGGCAGGGAAGGGGCAAACAATGGTGCTTTATGCGTTAGATGACCCAATTTGTTCCATGCTTTAATGGTGGCATCCACCGGATTGATATCCTGGGAGTGGAGAGGCGGGCGTTTATGCGTGAGTATGGACGTGAGGGGTACTGGCGCCGCATCATCTTTTTCTATGGCTGTGTGCGTGAGGTAGGGGACCTCGTGAAACCAATAAGTAGCAAATTGAGCTTGCTCGCAAAGGTAATATAATAAAAAATCCGGGACACCAAAGCCCCCCTTGATATATGGGAGCGTCAAAGTCTGTAGATCTATACGCGCCTGTTTACCCGCCCATATGAGCTGTAGCATGAGTGTTTTTATGCGACGGAATACCTCGGCCGGGGGGGGATCGGGATGTTGTTAAACAGGTACAGGAATTTGGGCAAGAATTCATTTTGACAATCGCTATGCGATCTGCCAGGGACAGAGGGAGTTGTATCAGCGCCGGATTTTATCTTCCAACGTGGAAATGACAGTGCCATAGTTCTCCCTAATCACCACCTCCGGGTCTCTATGAAACATGACCCCCAAATAGCGAACCGGGTCTGTTTGCCAGACCAGCGGGTAGTCCGTGTGGATAGGTTCAGCCATATCAGTCAATGGGATAATGTATGATTTTGTCCAGTTAATGGCAAGCCCGGAGTGACCCTCGAACTTCACGTATTCCCTGAGTAGCAGATTTAGATTCGTAGCCGGATCTCGCACATACAAGAGCATGTCATCTGCGTATAATGATATGTGCAGGGGTCTATCAGTAAAACGCAGTGCCGAGGACTTGTATTCCTGTCTGATGCGACATGCAAGTGGTTCGAGGGCGAGGGCAAATAATAGGGGGGACAGGGGGCAGCCCTGTCTCGTACCACGCCCTATAGGGAAACCGTTGGATACGTAGCCATTCACTCGCACTCTAGCGCCAGGGTTGGTGTAGAGTAATCTCACCCATTGCACGAACCTTTTAGGAAAGCCCATTCTGTGCAATATGGTGATGAGATAGCTCCATTCAACTGAATCGAACGCCTTTGCGGCGTCCAACATGATAGCCACGGCCTTTGTGGAAGGTTGCAGGTAGTGGGATAATGCGAATAGTGTCCTTGTATTGTGCGCTGTGGAGCGAGTGGGGATAAACCCTGACTGGTTGGGAAGCACTAAGTTAGTCATTAGGGGGGTGAGTCTAACATCTAGGATTTTGGCAAGGATTTTAGAGTCGGCGTTTATAAGCGATAGGGGCCTGTATGAATCGCAGAGTTCGGGGTCTTTGTGTGGTTTTAACAACGTGATGATCACAGCTTCCCTGAGAGTGGGCGGCAACTCTCCCTGATCAAACGCCGCACCGAACATCGCCACCAAATGCGGGGCCAAAACGTCCACGTAATGTTTGTAAAACTCATTTGTGTAGCCGTCTGGCCCAGGGGATTTGTTGTTGGGTAGAGATTTAATTACGTCCGTGACCTCCTCGATTGTAATGGGGGCGGCCAGGTGCTCCCTCTGAGAGTCTGATAGCCAGGCTATGGCCACGTCCTCCAGGTAGCTGTATATTTCATCAGGGGATGCTATAGAACGGGAAGTGTAGAGTGCGCTATATGCGTCAACGAAACAGGACAGTATGTCAGTGGCCTGTGTCTTACAGTCCCCGTCAGTGGACCGTACTCGTAGGACAGTATTGCGCTTTCTGCCCTCGCAGATTTTAGAAGCCAGGATTCCCCCAGGTCTTCCGCCCTCCCCAAAAGCTCTAGCAGAGTAGCGCTTGTCTAAGTATTTGATTTCATCTTCCACATAAGCGCTATGTTCTGTGTGCAACAAACGCAGTTCGCTCAATAAGGACATGTCTTGCGAGGTTTCGAAAGCCTTTTCTAGTTCCCTCATTCGCTTTTCTCGCCTATTGATCTGGTGTCGTATATCTCTTAGTATGCCTACTGTAGTGCTGATACAAACCCCACGAATCGTGGCTTTAAAAGCTTCCCAGAGTAAGCAAGGGTCGTCCGAAGACGGCTCATTCAGCTGGAAGTAGTCCACGATGGCCGTGTGTATAGTGTGATCATAATTTGAGTCAGTCAAAGCTCTAGAGTTGAATCTCCATTGGAAGGGAGGCGGAGTATAGTTCGGGATAGTTATGGAAAGCAGGACAGGGTTGTGATCGGAAAGTGTTCTGGGCAGAACCCGTATATCTGTGGTCCAAAGTGCGATGTCAGTCGAGGCGAGCCAGTAATCTAGGCGCGACCAACTGCTGTGCACCGGTGATATGTGTGTTGCGCCAGCGGTGACCGGGAACTTATGCCTCCAGATGTCCGTGAGAGCTAGATCGCACATTAAGTGGTGTAGCTGCAGCCTAGCGTGTTTGTGCGGTTCGTGCGAGTTTGGCGACCTGTCTAGATCGTCATCCAAAGCTATATCCCAGTCCCCCCCACAAATGATGTCTACCCCACAGATCCCGAATGAATTCTGGTGCGTCTACGTTAGGACCATATACATTTAGTAGTGCAACCTTTTGGCCGCGTAGTATGCCGTTAACAATGGTGAATCTACCCTCGGGATCACTAGTCGTCCCCAAATGCTCAAAGTTCGTACCTTTCCGTATTAGGGTAATTACCCCTCTGGAATAGGGCGAGTAGTGTGATGTGTAAGAAGCATCGAGCACCTAGGGTAAGTTTTGAGCTAGGAGCGATGTGGGTTTCTTGTATCAATGCGATATCTACCTCCCACCTTGTCAAGTAAGAGAATATCTGTCTAATCTTTTTTGGCTGTGAGAACCCCCTGACATTCCAAGTGAGGAGGCACAATTGTGTTCTGTGTCTATTAGTGTTCACAGTAGCCATAACTCCGTGGTAGCATAGTAGACAGTGCCGAAAACAAACAGCGTAATAGTATGTAGTGCAAGAGGCACTGGCAGCGCCGGTTCATGCACAAGGAGCACACAAGTGACAAAATAACATTATAATTGTGTTTCAGAGCAATCGGTCTCAAAACAAAAACAAAACACCCCATCCACCCACCCCCACCCACTTCAGCACCCCAAACCGGCCGAAGCCATCTTCCCCAGGAACAATTACCCCAAAAACAACGAGGACAAAATGAGTTCCCCATCCCAAGTAACTTTGCGGGGAACACCCTTTTGGAGGACCGCAGGGGGCACAGCTCAACACCCGAATGTACGGGCGTGGACGTCTCTAATGCATCTAGATTTGTGCCAATAACACTGCATATACCAATTCACATTTCGCCCATTCTCTAGTCTCACTGGGCAGCAACCAGGCACATCCTTCCCATCTCCCAACCCCCCCCCCAGTGACCTCATTATTAATTGCTGCTAGGCCGCGTCCTCAAGCGACATGGCCAGCCAACAGAACACAAGCTAACTGTGCGTCTACCACTATAGTTCGAGTGTTTACCAATGACCCTGGTAACAGAGTCAACTGCAACAGAACAGAAGTAGGGAAAGTGATCCAAAGCTAGACAAGTACGCCTATATGGGGTTGGAAGTCCCAAGAGCTGTGTAGTGGATCACAACCTCCTGAGAGAGGGGGTAGGCACAGACCAGACCATGGTATAGGTCGGGAGGGGTCCACCCTGCGAGACCAGGCAAATGGATGGGTGGAGCAGCATAGACAGAAAGCAGCCAGCAAAGTAATAACAGCATGTCTGGGTCCATGCAACATAGCCTATCCAGGAAAGGGCAGCCGGGAGGCAGCGTGATCAGGAAATAAAACATTGGCAAGCATTTAGACGTATCCCATATGACCGGAGAAAATCAATACTGGAAGAGCGTGGACAGCTGAACGGCTACAATATGTACATTTGAAACTTTGCATAATTAGAATACCTGGCGACACAGTATAAGGTACAAGAAGGAGCTGATGGGGCTACAGGTATATCGTCAATAAGAACATTAGACAAAGTACCACGGAATAAGCAGAGCTCGGAGTAAAGTTATTGTCAAGAACCAGCTCAGCAACAATGTCTATCGCACATGGGTGCAATGACGTGGCAATAGAGTGAAAGTCAATAGGCAATCAACGGCGATGATGGACACACCCCTTCTAAATAGTAGGCAGGGAGTGCCCAGTAGAGATTAAGCGTTGTGATACATTACCATCTCAGTCAGAATCCGCATTTTGGTCATCTCGGGATGCCTTGTTCGCCTGTTTCCTGGCGTTTTTGACAAACTCCATTGCTGCTTTAGGGTTCGACAAAATGACAGGTTTCCCTTCCCATGTTACCCTGAGTCTGGCCGGATACAACATGGCGTAGACGATGTTCAACTCACGTAGTTTCGCTTTCGCTGAAGCAAATTCCTTCCGAGCCTGCTGAACAGCGACTGTGTGATCTGGGTAAAATTCCAGCTTGTTCCCCTGGTGCGTTATTTGCCCCTTCTCACGCGCAAGACGGAGGATGGTGTCCCTGTCACGGTAGTTTAAAATGCGCGCGACAATGGGTCTGGGATTCGCGCCCGGGGAAGGCCGCGGCGCGAGGGACCTGTGAGCTCTCTCAACAATGAAGACTGAAGACAGAGCCTCTGCTCCGAATAAATCCTTGCACAGTTGTTCAACGTAGAGTTCCATGCGCCCAGTATTGGTCGATTCCGGAACTCCCGTGATGTGCACATTATTGCGCCGAGAACGCGCTTCCAACTCTTCCTCCTTGGCACGTATCACTTCGAGGACTCTGTCCAATCCATTGCATTTCGTTGTGGTGGTTCTGGATTCGTCCTCAACCTCCGAAATCCGCGCCTCGGCCGCATCTAGCCTTTCCCCATGTTTTTCGAGTTTGTCCGCCATGCCATCCATTCTGCAAGTCAGATGATCGAGCTTGCCATTGATATCCTGCAGGTTCGACTGTATGGCGAGAAGAATATTCTACATGTTGTTGCTTGCGGACGCTTCAGGTTGACCTCCACCCTCCGCCATAGCCTCCGCGTTTTTAGTGGGCTTCTTGGATCCAAAGCTCAACTTCGGTTGCTGCCTATCAGGTCTCACCATTATACCTCGCAATGTGAGCTGGGCTTTGGTGGTCTGCCGTGTGGATCTCGGTAGTGTAGTGGGCGACCCCGTCTTGGCTAGGAATGTTCTTGCTGGGTAGGGCTGAGGGGTGCGAACTCGGATGCACAGCGATTTGGTGACCCACCTGCTCCCACTCCGCCGTCGCTGAAGACTGTGGCCAGTGCACTACTCCCACGGAGCCTCGAGGTGGGGGAAGGACGGCTCAGCGGGGACACCCGGTCGCGATGGAAATGCAAGATCGTGCAGTGTTAGGGCACACGTAACGAAAGAAGCACTTTGTTTTGCCGGGCACTATGGTGACAAGCAGTTTCAGTCTTTTGAGCGTGACCCCAGCCAGACCTCCTCAGAGTGACGCGCCGTGCATTCCGCCATCAAAGAGCCCCCCACTGGGCGAGGGTATTCCTCATAGTGCCTCACGCTTGCTTTTTTTGCACCCTTGCGCCACTCCGTGGGATGCCGACGCTTCAGCAGGTTTTCTCGGGCAGTTCGATCTCTGTGAGGCGGGCGCGCTTCAATGAAAGTTAGTTTCGCGCACCCTCGCGCCTCAGCAATGGGCTCCCTCTTCCGGGCAATGGATAACGATTACGCCGGTGGTATCGCTCACCACTAAGATTAGCGCAGGAATGATAGGGCGCGAAGGGCGACTCACCGCTCCTCAGCACCGCAGCTACAGCAGCAAATCACTGGTTCATATGCTCTCAGACGGAGCTAGTCGATTCTCATCGGTCTGGGCGCCGCCATCTTGTCGCCTCCAGGTCCCGAGGGGCACTGAGTCAGGGATTAATCCTCCTCGCACCCTTTTCGCTCAGCGCCGCCGTGGGGCTGCATTCCGCCATACAGTCTAGACACCACCACTCCGCTGGACTGCGATGTGACTGTGACTGCGGCCAGGGTCCCGGACAGTCAAATCATCGGACGGCTGCCATCTTGATCATCGCTCTCACCCGCGAGTAAAGCTGCAGATATCTCGAGCTGCCGTCCCGTTGATCAAAAGCACCTCACCACATCAGAAGCATGGTATGTTCTGCTCCATAAATCAGTGGTTGTTGGACGTGCTTGGCCGGATTAGCAGTGTGTTTAGTGGACGGATGTCGGACGTCCGGCGGAGCTGTGGTTTCACACAGCCATTCCGCTGTGCGCCCCCTAGCGCCTCGCTCACAATTTCTTAATGTTGCAATTGACTTTAGCTAAAGGCAGCTTCTCCAAAAACATTTCTACGATTTAATGCTAAGCAAGGCATTTTCGATCAGGCCTACACAATTTTCATGAACTAGGCCTTTGCACATTTATGTGCGCCAACATCCTAACGTGAACAATATATTTTGTTCTTTAAGCCTCCATCTTTAAAGCAAAATACATTTTTCTACCTCAAGCAATTTTATCACGTTTAAAAAGGTACAACTGTGAGTTTTAATAAAGCTGATCTAAAGACACAATGGTGATCTATTAAACTCATTTCTTATTAGTGAAATACTTCACATCAAACAACATCTCTATGTTAAAGCGGCATTATTGATTTTCAAAACACTTAACATTAGCTCTCCATGTATTTCTAATACCAACTACATTAGTTCTCAGCCCTATATTACGTTTAAACACGATTAGTAAGTCCTCTATATATGCGGGTGTTAACTACTTGTACATATGATACACCCCTACAAATTTTACTTCTGTTTAGCGCTCTCTCAGTCCCCCCCTTTGATGACCTGTGGCATCACCACCACCACACCATCCCTGAGGGTGAGAACCGAGTTAAACAGAACCTGTCGCCACTTTCCCTCGCTTGAGCATCTCCATCTCTCTCAAGCTCCGATATTGACGGTCCTGCAGCCTCTCCATTCTTCGCTCTTGCACTCTCATCGATCTTTCCAACCTAGTTGACCTATACCACTTGTACACTCTTACCAAACCCCACAACCCAATCACACATGCCACAACTATGATGAGGGGTTTCAGTACAAACCCAAGGAAACTCCTTCCCAGATTTGCAAACCAGTTTCCAACATTTCCAAATCCCTTGCCAACCTTCTCCCACATGTTCTCTTGCGTTAAATCCTCAATTTCATAATGAATGGCAGTAATGTTACTTATATATTTCTCCAGATCCTTGGAATTGTCTGGAATATACGTGCAACATTCCTGAACCTTCAAAAGTTTACAGACTCCTCCTTCTTTTGCTAGAAGGACATCTAAGGCAAGACGGTTTTGTAAAACCATTGTCCTTTTCGACCACATCTCACCCTCAACCAACACTAATGACTTAGCTGTACTCATTGACAATTCATCCACCACAGTTGCCAACCGCCGTATCTTCACGTCATTCAAAATCACTCCCAACATGGGTATTGCTGCTCCAAACACATCTCCAACTATTGCACCAGCACTTTCACCTCGCTTTACCCTCGTCTGGTGTCCTCCTTCCAAGAGAGAAAAATCCTCAGTATGGTAAATCTTGGGAAAAATGATCGCTAGATAACACGTTCCATACCACTTTTCCGGCAATCTTACATACGCATTCCTTCCGCAGACAAAATAAACAGTAGGGATCACCTGCACCACGCTCTTGAAGAAATCCTTTGTGTAATACTCCAATGTGAAAGTGTGTTCGCAGGTAGTATGACCCACATACACATTCTCATAATACGTCTGTGGTCTGTGGATGCACAACTTCCCTTTCTGCACTTCATCTAGAGCTATCGGACCATAACTCCCTCTTGACCTGTGCTGCTTCTCCTCATCCGTCCAATCAACTTTACCTTGCCCTGAATCTCGCAACTGTTTTTGCTTTTTGTACCTGTCCTCTACTTGTTCTATGAACTTTTTCTCTGTCTCTGATAGCAAGCATGTCAAATTGTGTCGGTGAGCGTATGAAGTGTCTAACTCCTGTGTCGGAATGAAGAAATATCCAAGTCTATCCTCTGACTTATAATAATCAAACTTATTCAGGTTTTTTTTAAGCAGGGACTTCTGGAAGCACAGCATCATAATTCGAAAAGAAATACTCAAAATGGTTTCGCCCATAAAATATGCTAAGCAGCAAACTACATGAAATTCCATATGTCAATGGAAGGTGATGGTATCTAATACCCTCATCTACTGAAGCCGGCAATTGCATACACACATAGCAGTCTTTCGCATCCATCGCATCAATGTATTCATACAACAACTTTGCATACGCATTTTGCTTAAAATTGCCTTTAGACAGATCTGCATGTAACCTACGACTCTCTTCTACTAGCAAAGCCTTCTCGGCTCCTATTTTGACCTCTTTCTTGCTAGGAGTGGTAGGTGTCGGTGTTCCCTCAACCTCCACTGCCTGCTCGTGTGGTGCTAAATAAGAGACTATAACTACCAAGAAAATAAAAAGTATCACTCCTCCTATAAGTGTGCCTACAATGCACTTAGCCCTACGAGTCGGGTTTCCAGCCTCCATGGTCTCGGAATAGTGTAGTTCGTTCTCAGCAACAACACACAGTCTCTTTCTTGGCTGTTTGAGTCTCTCGAACCACACCTGAAAGCAGAAATCCCCGTTTTAGTTCTTCACTTGCATCAACAACAAACAACCCTAACCCTTCTCCGTCCTCTGTGGAAAGTCCCTAAATTTCTTCTTCTTCCACTCGGCTCTAGGGTAGTTCAACAACTATTTACAAAAGTCTTTAATAATCGATGATCACACTTGCTCCAACTGCACTTAGCACGTATTCCAAAAGTTCCATGCGAAGCACAATCGATTCATGAGTTGGTATTTCTGGACCAAATGTAGGAAAAATCAGTCTATTCGGGATTAAATCACGTATCTTGCTTAGGTAAGGGGGATTAGGAACGGTGAGTGTCAGTACGCCTTCGATCTCAAGTCCTGGTACCAACAGCACCACATCCAACTTAACATTTGGGTTCGTACTGGTCACTGTCACAGCCCTCACCCTCCCTGATCCTAGTACACCGGGCATCTGTCACAGGGTAGGTCCACTCAGGAGTGGCGTATCTTCGACAAGGTACTCTCACCCTCCTTGACCTTCTCGGACCTCCATGCTCTATTTCTTGTTCACCTTCTTCCGGGTCTGAATCTTCAGATACAGGGGCAAGATCTCTTTCGGAAGCCAATCTTGCGTTCAATCGCCTCCGCCTCTCAGGCCAATGAGCCTCTGCGCTTCTCACTCTTCTGCTTCTCGTTTGCACACCCTGCTCATCACTACTTTCAGCTTGCTCTGCGCTCAAATCACCTTCACAGCAACTTCCCCATTCAGAGGTAGATTCAGTGTCACTGTCGTCGTGATTTCCTTTAGCTCGATCAGATGAGTCACCAGCTTCTTTAGACACCCCCACAGCTTGACTTGTCCCCTCCAGTGGATCTTCCACCACGGCTGGATTTTCATCTACGAGAGGAGCTGTTTCTTCCAGGGGTGCTGGAACTCGTCGGGTGTGAGAAGCATGGACCCAGTTCGGCAACCCTCCACACTTCACAGCAGTGTTCGTCACCAAGATAACTTGAAACGGTCCTCTCCAGCGCACATCCAGGCAGCTTTTCCTTACGTGTTTCCGCACCAGGACCCAGTCACCCGGACACAGATCGTGACAAAGGTCTCTAGAAGCCGGAATTTCAGCAGTCTGCACCTGAAGGGACACAGAATGGATGACATCAGAAAGTCCTTTGCAATAATCAAGAATCAGATCATCTGTGATATTTAGCAAGGCTGTTGAAGGAACAGATGGCAGCCTCATAGCCCTCCTCATCAATACTTCGTGAGGTGAGAGACCTGTTCTCCTGTCCGGCGTACTACGCATGCTCATTAGCACCAACGGTAATGCATCTGGCCATTTCAGGGACGTAGATGAGCACACTTTCGCCATTCGGGCCTTGAGGGTTCCATTTATTTGCTCCACTATCCCAGAAGCCTCTGGTCGATAGCTACAATGCAGTCTCTGGTCAATGTTCAGTGCAGAGCAGAGCATTTTCACAATTTCGCTATTAAAATGCGTCCCTCTGTCCGATTCCAAAGAGGTCGGAACCCCGAAACGTGGCACAAGCTCCCTCAACAATAACTTTGCTACTGTGAGTGTATCACACCTACGAGTTGCGTATGCCTCAACCCACCTGGAAAACACACACACGATCACCAAGACATACCTGAGGCGATTACACCTCAGCATCTCAATGAAATCCAGTTGCATCCTATTAAAAGGTCCGCCGGACCTCCCAATGTGACTCAATGTGACTGGTGTTCTTTTCCCAACATTCATTTGTTGACACGTAACACACCTCTGACATACTGCTTCCGCAGCCGGTCGGAATTTCGGGTTGTACCAAGTTTGTCTGAACACACGCATCATCGCATCTCTTCCCAGATGTACAGGACCATGTATCTGTCGTGCCATCGGACTCACCAGTTCATTCGGCAACACCGCTCTCCCATCAGCCGAAACCCACAAATCCAACTCTCCTTTGACACAACCAGCTGTCCCCCACACCTTTTTCTCATAGTCTGACGCCTGCTCCTGCATGCTCCTCAACTCATCCCAGGTATCAGCCACTTCAAGTATCATGTTTAACTCAGTCCCTCCCTGCGCCCCTTCGACAGTTTACCCAGGGACACAAAGTCGGTACCCTTGCTATGTGCAGTGCATTTCACAACGGCTATCTCTTGCTGGACCCTGCAATGCCTCCAGCAGTAATCTGACAAATTCTCCATTCCTGATAGGGGAACCTGATGATGTCATGTAACCCCTTTGAGACCACAACTGACCGAAGTCATGAACCACACCGAACCCATATTGGCTGTCAGTATATATGGTGATCCGAATCTTGTTGGCTGTGCAAACAGGCACGCGTCAACGCAATTATCTGAGCCACCTGAGCGGAGTGTACTCCTTCTAGGCATGCCGCTTCGACTATTCCAGAAATAGTACAAACAGCAAAAGCTGCTCTCAACTGACCAGTATTGTCCCTTACATATGAGCCATCAACAAAGAAAATTTCATCAGGGTCCATCAATGGCTCATCAACAATATCCGGTCTAGGTTTGGTGCACAGTTCAGTCACATCAAGGCAATCATGGTCTTCACAATCATCATCTAAGGCATTTGGTAATGGCATCAAAGTAGCAGGATTCAAGACCGAGCACCTCTTAAGGGTCACATTCTCCGCAGCAAGTATAACCTGCTCGTAGCGTGTGAGCCTATTATTTGTCAAGTGCTGTGTCTTGGTCCTGGTCATCAACAATTCTACTGAATGGGGAACATGTACCGTCAGTGAATGACCCATCACAATGCTTTCACACCTTTCAATGCTGACACCTGTTGCGGCAACATATTTGAGACATCCGGGCAACGCTGCGGCTACTGGGTCTAAGGTAGCCGAGAAGTAAGCAACTGGTCTACGGACACCTACATGATCTTGTGCTAAAACTGCCAAAGCACACCCCTCCCGCTCACAACAGAACAGTGAAAATGTTTTGGTGTAATCAGGCATTCCCAGAGCCGGAGCGCGACACAAGTCCTCTCGCAGCTCAAGGAAAGCCATCATACAGTCTTTGTCCCACGGTACCGGATCCCTCACATCCTTGTGCGTCAGTTTCTGTAATGGTTTCGCCTTCAGGGAAAAGTTGGCAATCCACTGGCGACAGTAGCCAACCATCCCCAGGAACATCCTAACCTCTCTCTGGGTCGAAGGCACAATCATTCTCATGATTGCCTCAATCCTGTCAGGCGACACCTTCCTCTTCCCCTTCTCTATCCTGTGACCCAGATACTGTACTTCAGACAAACAGTACTGTAACTTGCTGGGGGATACCTTGTGTCGATTCTCTGCCAGATGGTTCAACAAGGCAATGGTGTCAACTCTACAAGCTTCTTCTGTCTCTGACGCAACAAGGAGATCGTCTATGTATTGTACGAGAACGGAGTTCTGCGGCAGTACCAGACTCAAGATTCCTTTTCAGCAACTGGTTAAAGATCGAAGGGCTCTCTGTGTACCCTTGAGGGATACAACACCACGTTAAAACACGATTCTCCAGCTTGAACGCAAAAATAAATTGGCTCTCCTCATGCAATGGAATCGAGAATAAAGCCTGACACAGATCAATCACAGTAAACCACTCAGCTTGGAACGGTATCTGAAACAGAATCACTGATGGATTCGGTACCACTGGACAGCATGGAACAACTATGTTGTTCACCTTTCGCAAATCCTGCACAATCCTGAACTTCCCGCTAGGCTTCTGCAAACCCATGAACGGGGAGTTGCATGGACTGCCCATGACTTCCTTCAGAATTCCCTGTCTAATCATGGATTCGATCACAGGTTTTATTCCTGCAATAGTTTCCGGAGTCAACTTGTATTGGGGTGTTCTTGGGAACTCAGCAGTCGGCCTTACTTGAATCTTAACTGGCTCTACTCCTCTAATCAACCCGATCTCCTCTCCTGTAAAGTCCCACACTTATTGTGAGATTGTATCCCTCAAATCCCAAGGGAGTTCCTCCACAGTTAAAGCAGGATACAATTCTATGCACACATGCGTATTTGCAACCTTAAAGGCAGCATCATCATCATTTGTCTGCAACTCCACTCCCTTGGGGGTACAGTAGATGGTACAACTGAGTTTACACAGGAGATCTCTCCCTAACAGACACACAGGACTAGAATCACACACTACGAATTCGTGTTTGTCCCTGAAACTTCCTATCTTCACTGGGACCGGCTAAGTCAGTGGGTTCGTCATTCTTCTGTTTGCAACGCCTACAACTTGGATAGTCTGTCCTGAAAGGGGTAAGTTGAGGACTACTGCCGACCGTACAGTAGAACGGGTAGCACCAGTATCAACCAAAAAGGTGGTGGGATGTCCGTCTACATCAGCCTCTACGAATGGTCCCCTCTGGTCTACCTCCAGGACTGCCCCGAGGGTACAGTCCTCCTCCCCACTCAGGCACCGTCCTGTCACTGGGTCAAAGCAATAGTACTCGTCCCCTTCGACTATGAAAGGCATCTGCTGGTAAACCTTGTTCCCTGACGAAATCTTCGGTGGCTGGGGAACCGGAGCCCTAGGGGCTGAAGTCCCCCCTTTAGCCGTCTTGAACTTGGTTACTGTTACCTTCTGTACCGGAGGGGCCTGAACCTCCTCCTCCTCTTCTTGTCCTTGATTTTCTGGGTTATGGGGACACTCGTGTCTCCAATGTCCGACCTCATGACACTGATGACACTTGGTTGTCTTTTTCAGAGTCGCCAGATCTATCCTTGGTCTCGGACCGTCCTCATTATCCCTTTTCTGACCACCCGATTTTCTCCCTAAGGTTCCACTTCCTGACTGACCCTGTCCTCCCGATTGCATCTGGACTAACATTAGCTTATCCTTAAGCTTCTTTGTCTTAGAGTCTATCTCGTCACTGCAGTACCTTTTGTACCTCAAGATCTCATCCAGAGGCTTGATCTGCCAACAAATCAAATGTTGTTGTATCATGAGACAGATATCGGGTCTCAGTCCCAGAACAAACTTGGACACAAACTGTCCCATGTCCTTTGGATCCATCACATCCAATCCACTGTACTGCTTAAAAATCTGCAATAATCGCTCATAATACTCGTGAACTGTCTCCTTCGGTTCCTGCCTAGTCCGATCTATCTTCACCCAGTCGATGTCCTGTGGTGGTACCTTAGTCTTCAACCACGTGATCGCATGCTCATACTTTATCATCACCCTGGGTGAGGGTCTATTCGAGGCAGCATCTCGGTCTGGCTCCACTGTGGGCCATTCAACACTGACCTTACATGCTATCCACAGGTCTCCTGGAACCACAGTGTCAAACAGTGTGTTCAGATCAATCCACAGTACCTTTGAGATCTTAACAAACCTCTCTACCTGTTTGTACCATTCCACTGGACTCTCACGCAACTTCGGAAATGAGTTTGTGAAGGCAGCTACATCTCCCCTACTCCAGGGTACATGTACATATCCCCCGTGAGCCACCTCCAGCAAGGGGTACGCCTCTACATGCATCAACCCTCCTCCCGGAGATGTCTCAATAGCGCTTCGCCTAACACTCTTTTTCTTTGACCACCGTTCCTCCCATTTGTCCAATTGGACCAATGTTCGGAGTCCCACAACCAATTCCCTGATGTGGGTTTTTAATCCGATCACCCTCTTCTCTTCTAGATCCTGGTCCGAGTACTGCAACCTATGGTTACTCTGTAATGCTTTCGTCCTTGACAAATCCACAGCATACTTGTTCGCTAATTCAGACAATTTCTCATGAGCTGTCCTAGCCCTTCGGGTAACATCTTCCGCCACAAACAGTTCATCTGGTTCATAGAGTTTGATTCTCTCTAGTGGCAGTGTACCTTCCACTATTTCCTCCACTTCTGATTTGAGTCTCATCACATCAATCCTCCTTGCCTTTATCGCCGCCCTCAATGTACCTTGGCTAGAGGTTCCATTAGAGTCCCCTCTGCCACAGTCCTGACTCACTCGCCTGTCTTCCTCAGGTGTGTTATGGGGAACCCTTCCTTTTTCCCAACTTTCGCGGTCCCACTCCTGTCTGTTATCGCTAGGTGCGTGGTGGGGCGCCCCCCTACTCTCCACACTCCCGCGATCCCATTCCTGCCTGCTTCCACTAGACGCGCCGTGAGACACCCCCCTATTTTCCTGGCTTCCATGGTCAAAATCATCCCTCGACCTGTTGCTCTGGGTAACCGCAATCGTCTCCCAAGTTCTCAAATCAGGCCTTAATTCTCTAAGCGACCTTGGCCGTGGTCCTCTCAGATCCATCGGTCCACTCAAACCCCCCTGCTCTCCAGATGAGTCTGCCGATGCTGCCAAAGGGGTGCTCCTTTCTACAGGCCTTGGCAATTGGCTCCATCCGTCCACCACATTACTCCTTTCTTCACTGACACTACTCTCTCTCTCCGTTTGTGGCGGACCCTCGCTTTGTCTCTGTTCTGGATTGTACACTGATACTATGGGACCTATGGTAACAGGTACCGTAAGAGCGTCTGGCAGTCTCTGAGAATCGACACCCTCTTCGGTTTGTACAGTAAATCTTCCCACTACTCTCGTCCTTGGAGAAAGTTGAGGTGCCCTTTCTCCCTCCACCGAGCCGAACCTGTCCCCTAAGGGGCCCAAGCCGCTCTCCATTGGGACGCCACCGTCCACGACAGAGGCTTCCCTGTCCATTGCTAGTGCTGGCCTTCCCTCTATCTCAGGATTATATGGAGTTGGTCTCTCCGACAACAGTCTCTCTATCAGGCTGTCGTCTGTCTCACTGTCCTCATCCTCAGTATTCTTTTGCTGCGCATCCCCTGTATTGACCAACAACGGGTACAACCTGTCCCCTTCGATGGTCTGCACTCTCCACCTCTTGGCCAGTGCATCCCATCTCGCATCTTGAACCGCCCTAACTGATCTTTTCACTCTTTCTTGTCTCCTATCTCTGTTCTTTTCATAGGCTGCCCTGATCAACGCATTTAATGTTTCAAACTGTGTTGGTCTGGGCAAAGGCCGCAAAGAAGCCATAGTCGCTTTTAACTGATACAGCACCTCCAATCTAAACGTTCCGTATCTGGGAAAGGTCAATTCCTCGCTTCCGTCAGTCATCTTGCACCAATTCTCAAGCCACAATATGGTATGCAACCCAACATTCATAGCCATGTAATGGGCTGGAGTATCCTCGGGTGGAGCCTCTTCCCCACCCCGAGGTTCTAACTTCTTTTCACCTTTGGAACAATTTCGCAACACTTTTAAGCATTTCATGATGAAAACCACAACGTTTCTTTGTTTACAGCGCTCTTTTACTTCCCGATGACAATCCACCAATCCCAGCGCGGCTCCACACTAACCGGCCTATCCCAGCGCGGCTCCTTCTGACGTCACTCGCCTCCGTTTCGCAGCAGTTCCCCTCCTCTCTCAGCTCGTCTCCCGGTCACGCATTCGTCCCAATCATACCCTGGAAATGATCACTTCCGACCAAGCAACCACTTCCTTGACTGTACGTCCATAGTCTGACTGTAATTGTCACCGAACGGGCAAATGTCTGTTCCACCAAACGACCGGACAATCGCCTCAACTGATAGGTTACAAACACACAGCAACTTCCAACCAGCGTCCGTTACCCACGCACTCACACATTCGTTCCCCCTATCTCGGTCCTGCGGGCGATCAATGGTACCTCATGACCCCCTTAACAATGGTCGACAATTACTATGGGTGTTCGATACACCCGAACCACTTAAACTCCCCTCGAGCCTAAGATTTTCACTGGTTGCGCGCGCTCACAACCTGATCTCCTTTCACACTACAGGCACTCAACTCCGCAAGACAATACAACACAACAATACAAACGTAACACCGCAATCTAACAACGCATGACCCCTTTTCATACTCACTCTCTTACGACCTGCTGCTTTCTGCCGCACCGTCACTCTCCGTCAGTTTCCTTGGAACGCCGTCCTCCGTCCGCGGTTCTCTGGACGCTCGTCATTAGATCTCTATGGGCCTCGGGGGAATCTCAATGTACTCTAGATTACCCTCACTCCAGAAGATAAACCATCCTACTCTGCTACCAACTGAAAAGGCGGGATTTACCTTCTAGAGTCTGCATACCATTCTCCAGAATCACGTCTCAGGTCGACTAGACCCTTTTACCTGTCATAGAGTGAATTTGGCAATCCATCTAAGCAATGGTTAGACAATTTCAAACGATCCCCATTGTACCCCCAAAGAACCACCGACCAAGGACTAAGTTCAACGATTTATTACAAAGCCAAAAACAACTGGATGTATAAACACCTCAGCAAAAGGTTTAAAAGATAAACGGGCACTAATACAAACATAATCCTACGGAAGAGTCTCAGACGGCTCTGAAACAATACAAGAATCAATTCAAGAATCATCAGGCTAACAAGAATTGCTATAACCTGAGTTTTAGTATGCATTGGAAAAAGATATATATTCAGATTAATCTGTCCCTACACTATGCTAAGTGACATCCCTACTCAACAATGTCCCAACCTTGCAAAGGTGTCAGCAGTGGTGACTTCCAAAGAAGTTCACTCACTTTCCTCAGGCTTGGCCTAAAGACTCCTCAGTCATAGTTAAGCTCTCTGCCTGGTCAACCGCTCCCTCTCGCTCTCCAGCTCATCTGCTCTGCCTCTCCCCTCGGGGTGCTGTCCCTAATACAAAACCCCACAATGCGAACGACACGCCTTCAGGTACGCCCCTCTCGAAGGTGTTGGTTTTCAGATTTTTCCATTATGGCACCTCTCCATCCTTGTCCGTTAAAACGTCCTTGGGTCCCAGGCTCTCCTTCGCTTCAAGTCGCTTCCTTGAATTCCTCGGCTACTCCTCCACGTCTGAGCCTAGTATCCTAACTCTCATACACAATGGGCCCTTCTACTCCACTATCTACTTGGTCCTGCACCTGCAAAGGAACGCATGTGAATCGGCTCACAATTTCTTAATGTTGCAATTGACTTTAGCTAAAGGCAGCTTCTCCAAAAACATTTCTACGATTTAATGCTAAGCAAGGCATTTTCGATCAGGCCTACACAATTTCCATGAACTAGGCCTTTGCACGTTTATGTGCGCCAACATCCTAACGTGAACAATATATTTTGTTCTTTAAGCCTCCATCTTTAAAGCAAAATACATTTTTCTACCTCAAGCAATTTTATCACGTTTAAAAAGGTACAACTGTGAGTTTTAATAAAGCTGATCTAAAGACACAATGGTGATCTATTAAACACATTTCTTATTAGTGAAATACTTCACATCAAAGGACATCTCTATGTTAAAGTGGCATCATTGATTTTCAAAACACTTAACATTAGCTCTCCATGTATTTCTAATACCAACTACATTAGTTCTCAGCCATATATTACGTTTAAACACGATTAGTAAGTCCTCTATATATGCGGGTGTTAACTACTTGTACATATGATACACCCCTACAAATTTTAATTCTGTTTAGCGCTCTCTCACTTTTTTACTGTTCACAATCGCTGTTTGCATGCTCGGGGAGAAATATCTCGCGAACACGCATTTGAGAACGCGAACAAGCAAAACATTTCGCGAAACGCAGAATTTGGAGCAATTTTGCATTCTCCGCAAAACGCGAAATTACCCAAATTCCATGAGCAGAACGGAATTTACCGCCCAGGCCTACTCCACCAGAAGGGACAGAGTGGAACTCCATATAAGTGCCACCCCTGCATATTAACATCCGTTACTTATCTTTATCCTTTCTATGCCTTCAGGCATGAAGCATGAACACATGTTCGTAACAGTGTGCTCAATAGTAACTTGAGACCTTTTTAGATGTTAAAAAGAGGCTAAACCACAGAATGGAGAGGTTGGAGGGCAGTGAAAATCAGCTTTTTAGATAAAGTATCCGCCAGAAAGAGAATTATTGAAAGTAAGTAACTCGTTTTTCTGATGGTTAATTCTAACCACAGATTTCTAACCTTAGACTCAATACTAAAGCAGCACCTAACCAAGGTGGAGGGTCTGTGGAATGAACTCAGACTAAAAAGTCTTGCAGGACTGAGCAGGTGAAATGTCCTTCACGGAGTGCATGGCAGTCAAGGCAGTAGTGATTTGTGAGTGTATGCACAGATGCTCAGGTTGCAGACTGGCAGTTCTAAAGGACAGGACCTCTGTGTGCCAACACATTGGTAGTGGCTTTTCTTCACACAAGAGAAACCCTCAAAAAGCTGATTGCTCTCTCCCCGGCTCTTGGTATGATCAATGTAAAAGCTTAAAGCCCATTTAGGGTCCAACTGATGAAGCCTCTCCTTCTCATTCAAGGGGTGAGGAGGAGCGAAAAACACTGCTAATGCAATGGATCGCGCAACATGGAAGGATTCATGACTTCTAGTAAAAAAGGCAAAGGACCCCTCTGCACCATTTATGTCTGGCAAACATGGTGTTGGGTGGTTGCACTGACAGTGTCTGTAGTTCAATCCAATCACGGGACGAGCTGACAGAATTACAAGGAGGAAGGCAGCCTTTAAGGTCAGGGGGACGCAGAGAACAGCTATGCATTAGCTCAAAGGGCGTACACATGAGAAATATCAAGACCAAGTTAAGGTCCTACTAGCATCACAAATGATTGGAAACATGTGTCAATGTCTAATAAACCAACTTATAACAGGCAATCTGAACAAGGATGATTGGGCCGGAAAATGTAGAAAAACCTCAAGGGCTGACAGTGAACCTTTTATAACCTTTTGTAGTGCCCACTGAATGGCCTTGCTGGGTTAAAGACAAAACAAACAAAAAGACGACTGGTGGCTTCAACTGCGGTCAATGTTGCGAACACCACACAGCTTACAAATTTGTCCCAGTGCACAGCATACATGGATTTTGTGGAAGGGTGCCTGACGGCAAGGATGACATCCATCCACATGGCAAATGAAATATAGTCCACTCCCACCGCTCAATCTCAATGCATGTAGGTACAAATAATGTAGATTTGAGTGGAGGACCCTGCCCTTTTGGTGGGACAAGAGATCCTCACAAATTGGCAGTTTGATCGGAAGACAGATGCTATGCTTATGCCCAGGAGTTCTGGGTACCACACACTCCTGGCCGAAATCGGTGCCAATGGTATAACTTGGGCCTGGTCATTCTTGAAGTTCAGAACTTGGGATAGAAGAGGTAGAGACAGAAAGATGTACAGGAGCCCCTTGTTCCATTCCAGCTTGAATACCTCTCCTAACATGAGCTCTTGCAGAAACTTTTAAGCACAAAATTGTTGACACTAAGAATTCTAGATGGTGGCGAAAAGATCTAGCCAGAGTCTTCCCACTCCTGAAAGACACCCTGCATCACCTCATGATGCTGACGCCACTGTTAATCTGCTAGATGACATCTGATCAGTTCATCCTTCCTGCTAGGTGATTTGCAATCAGTAAGATGCCCTGATACTCCGCCCACCTCTAAAGATGCAAAGCCTTGTGGCACAATGCACAGGGCCCCACTCAGCCCTGCATCTTGCAGTGGTATGATCTCTGAGAACCTGCACGCGCCTCCCCTTTTATGAGCAGCAGGAAGGCCTTTAGAGCCCGACGAATGTCATGCAGCGCCAACCAGAGTCTGCTGATTTCCACCTTCCCCACATGACCTCCCCAGCCAATCACTGACACGTCCATTAGCACTGTCAGCTCTGGGTGGGGAAGTGAGAGGGGTCTGCCACTGGACCAACTTCAGTTGAGCAGCCACCACTTAAGTTCTTGAGCTGCCTCCCCAGAGATGTGGGTGGTGTTGGATAGATTACCTTGAGACTGGGCGAACAGGAACACTGGGATCATAGTCTAAATGTTGTGGACTCATTGCTGTGGAGGAAAAGTCCTGAACCCGACTTGGTCCAGGAATGCCTCAATTAATGGTAGCCTCTACTATGGAATAAGGTGGGACTATGGCTTGTTTATAGTGAGCATCAATGATGTCAAGAGATAGGTCATTGTCAGGAGGTGATCCACAACTCCTACGTCCTCCTGAGGCATTAGCCGGAAGAGACATCGTTCTATAATTGCAGTTTTGCACATGAGACTGTTTATATGTGTTTTCTGTTTAATGGAGCTTACTTTTTAAAACTGTGTTTTAATGATGAAATGTTTTTGACTGCCTTTGCACTGTTAACTTGGTAATTCCTGCTAATACCGGGGTTCCGCATTAGGTACAGTGGGGTTCGCATTTTGTAGAAGTCAGTCAGCGGGATAGTGTTTCCAGACCCTCACGCTATAATTTGAGAAGCTAACACGACTGCGCCGCTGGCATGCCAAAGGCGCGCCTAAGGCAAACCCGTCTGCACCCGTCCGGGCTCGGCGCCAGAACCCCTGCTCGCCGAGTTGCAGGTAAGTGTAACAGTATACAGTACTCCAGTAAGCAGCTGCGGAGTTTAAATGTTATGGATAAGGCAAGTGGGTGCTTTTGTTTCACCCATAATATAAGGCCCCCTTCTGGTCCAGTGACCTGCCCCAGTTGTCAAACTGCATCACCAGAACTGTTATACGGGTCCCTCAAACCTCGAAAACAGGAAAAGTTGTCAAAAATTGATCGGGCTAAACCTGTTCTAAAGTGTATACTGCTGAATGCAAGATCTTTGGTGAAACACAGTGTTGAGTGTGCAGCACTATTTGAGGATGGGGAAGCAAAGGTGGCTTTTATCACCAAGACATGAACAGATGATGCTCCAGGGCCAGATTTAGTAAAAGCAACACCCCCCTGGATATCTTTGTCATTCCACAAACAGGCCGGTTGGGAAAGGGGGTGGATTAGTGGTAATTTATCATAACTCAATAAACGCGGCCTTTCACACTGTCTTTAATGCAGCTTGTGAGGCATTGGGATTTAGTCTTACCTATGCCTCACACTATACTTTTAAGGGCATCCTATTGTATAGACCTCCAGGTCCTATGAACCCCTTTGGAACATCATTGGGAAATCTACTGCAAGTTGAGATGTGCGCTAACTCCTTTACTATTCAGGGAGATTTCAACTTCCATCTTTGAGGCACACAAGGACTCTAATAGTTGAGCCAGATAGACCTGATGAAGAGTGCAGAGCTTAGGAAATTAATAATCTGGCCCACACATGTGGCAGGGCATACGTTGGATGGTATTTTTCCTAATCATCCATACCTTTCATTTACAGGCCTGTTACCCCATGTATGGTCAGACCATGTGGCAGTACTATTCGAGTGGGCCACTGCAGATCATCACTTTGCTTGTATGCCCCTTAAGAGACAGAGGGAATCTAGAGCATGGAATAAAGTGGAGGGTTCTGAGTTACTCACCGCTATATACTAACTGGCTTGAGGCAGCCTGTAACAAACTAGCCCCAAAGAAAATCCTAGTCCTAAATAGGGTTCAACCCTCTGCCCCATGGTACACGTAGGAACTCAAAGACCAGAAAGTGTGGTGTAAACGACAGGAGCGGAGTTGGAGGAAAGAGTATAAAGATTCTGAGAAAAGTATTTATAACAAAGCCTCATGGTTTATAAACGACTACTGTTCATGACAAAGCAAGAGTTCTTTGCTAATCGAATTAATGTAGCTAAAAATTCGGCCAAAGAGCTTTTCAAAACAGTAACTAGTTTGGCTCACCCTCGCCCAGCTGATATTATAATGAACCAGGATCTATGGAATGAAATTGCCAGGTTTTTCTTGGAAAAAGTTGAGGCCATTTTCCCAACGTTTAAAGGACCAACATCTAGTGGGGCAGTCGACTCGATAGAGGTCCAGAAACCAGTTTCCGACCTACAGACTAGTTTTACAAAATTTGCACCAATATCTGTTATGGACACACATAACCTTCTAATGTCCACTAAATCTGGATTCCCTTACGATCCATGTCCTGTTGCAGTGTTGAAACTGGCCCCGGAACCCATTGCCCTGACGCTCACCTCATTATTCAGTGCAATGTTATTAGTTGGGTATTTCCCCAAATGCTATTCTAGAAAACGGCTTCAATCTTACCACTTCTTAAAAAGCCTAGTCTAGACCCCAAGGATCCAAATAATGTCTGCCCCATCTCACGGCTCCCTTTTCCAGGCAAATTGGTGGAGAAAATAATGAATTCACAACTGAGTACTTATCTGCGTGACGCTCAAGCTCTGCATCTCTCTCAATATGGTTTCAGTAAATGGCACAACACGGAGTCCGCGCTACTAAAATCTACTGAAGGGGTCAGGAGTGCCCTAGGTCGAGGAGGTAAGGCCGCCATGAATATGCTGGATCTCTCTGCAGCCTTAGATACGGTCCATCACAATTTGTTGATGTACCGTCTGTGGGACTGTGGAGTCCAGGGTAAAGCGTGGAAACTTTTGAAGTCCTTCCTCTCGAACAGACTGCAGACTGTCTCATTGGGTGAATTTTGTTCTACATCGTTTTGGCTACCTTGTGGAGTCCCACAGGGATCATCTATGAGTCCTACACTATTTAATGTGTATGTTTCTGCCTCTGCCCCCCCTTATTGACTCCTTTGGCTTCTGCCCCACATCTTAGGCTGACGACACACACATCGTGGTGTCACTGCTATTGGGGCAGGAAATTGGAATAGACAAACGATTCCATGATTGTATGGAAGTGGTGGGGAGATGGATGCCTGGTAACTGTCTTAGACTCAACTCAAATAAAACTGAGGTTATTTTATTTGGGAATGATCCCACCTTTTGGAGCCCAAGCTGGTGACCTGATTCTATCGGTTCTCTTCCGACACCCACCACGAAAGTAACAAACCTGGGAGTTTGTATAGATTACAGTCTCAACTTTGGTGACCAAGTCAACGCAGTAGCCTCGGCCACATCATACGTCCTTAGTCAGCGCACGGTGATTACATCACTAACTATGTCCCGGCTAGACTATATCTGAACATTTAGGAGTGTTTTCTGCATAACCTCAACTTTTGCAGAACGCAGCTGTTAGACTTTTGTCCGGGACATCTAAATTTGCCTCTTTCTTCAATGAAATCCGAAGACTTCACTGGTTACCTGTGAAGAAACTAGTGCTGTTTAAATCACTCTGTTTGGTATATAAGGCGCTACAAGGCTTAGGACCCGACCATTTAAAGCAACAATTTCAGTGGTATGTGTCCAAGAGACCACTCCGCTCTCTTGGTGCTAAATTAGGACAGTACCACCCACAAAAAAGCCAGATGGGATGGCAGAAGCTTTGCTGCATGTGCAGCCAAGGCTTGAAATAACCTCCCTTTCCATCTGAGAAGTATCACAGATTTATTCGAAATCAGGAAGACCTTAAAAACGTGGCTTTTTGTTTGATTAATAATATCGGTCTCAAACTTTGCTTCGTCGGAGTATTGTAGCTAGCGCCAGGACACCCTGGGGTAACAGTCACGCTTTACATATGTTTCTAACATACCATTACTAACATAACTGACTGCGCCATGCCCTCCTTCAGCAGCCAATTGCTGAAGCATGGGGGTAGAGGAACTCTCTACCTCCGAAGATGGACCGTGACCATTGTCATCACTTTTGTGGACACCAGACGAGTGCTGATGAGGCCAAAGGGGATCACAGCAAAAAAAAATGTTATCCTGGCCCACCGTAACCCACAGATAATGCCTGTGGGACTCAATGAGGGGTATTCAAAAATATGTATCCTGCAAGTTTAGCGACACCGTCCAGTTGCCTGGGTCCAGAACGGATAGGATCTGGGTCAATATGTGCATTTAAAATTTGTCCTTCCCCAAGAAAGCTTTCAAAGTTTTAAGGCAATGATAGGCCTGAGTTCACAGTCCTTTTTGCGGATGAGGAAATAGCTACAGCAAAAACCTATACTTTTTTCCGAGTCTGGTAACCTCTTGATGGCACCCATGTAAAGCAACGTGTGCCACTGGTAGCAGGATGGACTCAGGTGCATTCGAAATTTGTTCTAGAGTGGGAGAGGCTAATTGGTGTAGGAGGTGAGAAAAGACAGGGCATACTCATTTTGAACAATCTGCGAGAACCGTCTGTCGAACGTGAGGAATCGCTAACCCAGGAGGAAATGCGCAATCCTGCCTCCCACCGGTTGGGCATGCACTACTAAGGGCAAACTAAAACAGTTTGTTGGCAGTTGTGCAAGGGGAGGAGGAGATGGATGACTGATGACCCTCTGGCCTCCACACTGCCTGCCAGACCCCTGTCTGCAACCGCTAAATGACTGAGTTATCTGCTTCATCACTGACCAGCACTCTGGAATAGCCTCTGATCTTCCGGAACTGATACAGAAATTGTTTGGCAGGGGTCAATAGCCCAGACATTATGGTGTAGCAATGCTGCCTTTAAAGCATTCCTAAGCATAGTCTGCCTTCTCTCTGTAGAAGCAGAACCCATCAAAGGGCATGTCCATTAGGGAAGCCCGTATCTTGCCTGAGAATCCAGCGGACCTCATGCAGGGGGGTCTATGAAGGACATCAATGGTACTGACTGCCCTGCCCAAGCAATCTGTGGTATCATGGCCAAGGCGGATAAGGTACTTTGCTCCATCCTGTCCATCATGTATCATCTTAGCCAAAGATGCCCTAAGATCTTCTGGGACTGCCAGCAAGGTCTCACTGCCCATTTTCCAAAGGGCGTGTGTGTAGTGGCCCAGTAGGCAGATTGCATTCACAGATCACAGTGCCAGACTGGCAGAAGAGAACATGTGTTTACCAAAAGCATAAATCTGTCTGGATACTCTTGTCATAGGAGGAATTTGAATTCACTTTAATGGTTGAAGCCTGTCAAATAAGGTTCTTTGGAGAGGGGTGCTTGTTGAGAAAATAAAGATCACAAGGCTCAATGTTTTTGACCAAGTGGTCAGTAGAGTATCTGTGAGGGCATCATAAAATAAAGTACAGGATCAGATGTTGGCTGCCCAAGCTGCAGAAGTACTGACAAAGCATTTGTTTCGGTCTCCATGGAGGGTAGCTCTATTTTTACTACCTCAGATGCCATCAAAACCACCACGGCAGATATGGCACTTTCTTACATTGGTGGGCCATGTGGTTAGTCAATCTCTGTCTCAGGAGAGGTAACAAGCCCAATGGCATTCTGTTAATCAAGGTATAAGGTATCATCAATATAATGAGGTGTGAGCAAGCCATCCCTTTCACCACATCATCGTCATCAGTATCCTGGGGCGCACCCTCCTGTGGCACAGGATTTGAGTCTGAACCAAAAATATAGTGAAGCCTTTATTGGTAGTTACAACATGGTAAACTCACGCTGCATGATGACTGGTTGTGCTTTTGTAATTTCATAACATGACATCGGTCGAGCCCATGGCGACATCAATCTATGGTCCGACACTGGCGTTGGCACTGGATGATCCTCTAGTGCAGGTGGTTTCAGTACCAGTGTTGGGGTGACAGGAACCGCCATGGATCGTGGCTGGGGCTTGAGTCAATACAGACATGATAATGTGTTACAAGGAGATAGCACCGGGGCCCTGTGGTGCGGTAGGGCTCAAAGGCGCGCCAGCGGGAGTCAGAAGAGCAATGAAAATTTGCAGCATGGCTTCTATGAAGGCCTCTATTTGATGCAGGGTAGATGATGGCCTGAGTCATTCAGGGTGCTTTGGAACCAACTGAGAAATTAGTTCTATGGATGGTGACCTCGGAGTACGATTTATATCAGGACACCCTTGTGCATTCTCCTCAGAATCAGAGTGGCAGGATGGGGTGGGGTCCCGCGTTGCTTTTTTATGCATGCGTTTGGACCTGAATTTACAGGAGGACTTTTAGCATGAAGCTTAATGGTCGCTTAAGTGGGACAGGAACCATGTCCGGGCACCTGACTTGGAACAGAGGTAGGACTTCCAGAAAGTCTGCAACTTTTTCTTGTATTCGCCAACATACAGTCTCAGATCATCTTTGGGTGTATTAAGGCACGTTTATTACCTAACCTAGAGCTCTGTTTTGAGCTCTGCCACCAACACCTATTGCGTGTCTGTGACCTACATCTACTTGCTGCAGTAGCAGCATGGCTTGAAACATGTACTTTCACTAGCACACTGTGAAACAATTTTGGAAGTTGTTGGAAAACTGACAAAACCAGGAGAGGGGCACCAGATCTGTCTTGGAAGAAACAGAAAGAAAAGAGTTAGTGTCAATGCCCAGAGTGAGGCTGTACAAAAGGGGGTGGTGATGGACGGAGCATCTGAATCAATTAAACACTCACACCCAGTCAAAAGATCTGGGTTTAATCCATCACCGTTCTTTAGGCCACTCTGCCACCCCAGTTCAGACATGGCTATATGCAAATCAGTCTGACCCTGTGCCTCATGGGAACAGTCCAGCCCGAACTGCTAAGCCATGTCCCTTGCTCACTTTGCCACTGGATTCAAGCAAGCCGGGCTGAAGACGGCTGGAATGCCAGAAACCGGTCCTCTGAAGCTTGTTTCCGGTCCAGGGAAGACATGGCTTGGCAGTTCGGGCTGGACTGTTCCCATGAGGCACAGGGTCAGACTGATTTGCATATAGCCATGTCTGAACTGGGGTGGCAGAGTGCGCTAAAGAACGGTGATGGATTAAACCCAGATCTTTTGACTGGGTGTGAGTGTTTGATTGATTCAGATGCTCCGTCCATCACCACCCCCTTCTGTACCGCAGAGTGAGGCTTATATGCAGCCCGGCTCCATCACTTTTGAAGTAGTGTGGAGCCAATGCGGAGCCTGGAGGCTGGCCTGGAGGTTGACTCGAGCACTGGTTTAAAAAAATCTATGCATGCAGTCCGGCGCCTGGGGAATAGTCTACGGTGGGAAATCTGCTGTATCCATCAGAAATAGTATGGAAATAAAATGAATTCCTTTTATTTACAGAACACATGTAGAATGTTAAGATTCATTGTAGGTGTCTGAAAACGATCTATCCAATGATCAAACCCCTTTCTCAATGTGGCCATCCCCAAGGAACAGATTGAGTCCATTGATAAATGTATGCGTGTAGTGATATATAGCATGTATGAAGCAAAATGTATATAGTACAAACCTAATTAAGGAGCAACATAACACAAAGCAACAGGTCTGAGCTTTTCCACAGTCATGGCCAATCAACAGCACATACCAAAAGAAATATTATAGCAATTAATTAATTCACAAAAGACCTGATTTCATGTTCTTTCTGAAGAATTTCTTTATGTATTGTTTACTGCTGTCCAATAAGATAGGTATCAACATACAATTCAAGGACTTTGAGCCATGATACAGTGCATGACCATTGAGGGCCGGAGTCTGAGATCACTAGTAGTTCATCCACTAGTTAAAATTCTGTGATTCACAGATACGTTCAACATTTAAACTGTTATATTAACATACCATTTCTTACAACTGTGTAAAAGATAGTTCATTGTCTTTAGGTTTGTCATTGGTGGTCAGGTCTTCGGCAACCTTTCACGCATTCCTTCTGGTCGAAGACGTTTTTCTTGGTCTGTGGACCAAATCTCTGATGTTGTCTCGTCACCAGTGTAGACATCGGACAAAGTTTCAATTTTGGACCAGTTGTGATCCTTTTTAGTAGTCAGGTCTATTAGAAAGCTTCTCCAGTGTGCATTTCGATCGTGGATCTTGGGAATGAAAAAAAGAGAAACAACACATAAATCAAAATAATTATTGTGTAATTAATTAGCTTAAAGAAAACAAATCACAACACAAATTAATGTTCCAAACTGCTGTTTTGTTTTATTTTCATATTATACACTCCTAGCGTTTTTGAGGTGAAGTGCAGTGTTATACTTCATCACAAGTGTGCTTCACGGTACACAAAAGGCAAACATTAATATTTTCCAATTAGAGTGGACTACACCCATTCCTGTATTGAAGCGTCACCACAATACCAGATTGTCCCTCTAACCAGCTAAAAAGTAGGGGTGGGCGTAATTTGCGTAGTCGCACTACGCAAAGCTCTGCAAAACGAAAAAATCTCTGTGAGCACGTAAAAGTTCAGCGAACACGCGCAATTGCTTGTTCCGCCCGTTCGCGATTCTTTTTTCCTGTTCGCGAACGCTGTTTGTGTGCTCGGGGAAAATATCTTGCGAACACGCATTTTGAAAGCAGGAGCAAGCAAAAAATTCCACGAAGCTGCGGATCGCAGAATTTTTGGCAATTTCACGTTCTCCGCGGAACATGACATTACACAAATTCCACGAGCAGAACGGAATTTACCGCCCAGGCCTACTAAACAGTTTTAATTTTACTTTGATATCTGGAGTTTAAAAGGACCCTAACACGGAAATGCCGTTCCTAGGAAACACTGCCTTTAAGATCCCCTGAAAGGCCATCTCTTCAACTGTGAGCCATTGCATTGCATACCCAGGCCCTCCCTGTGATAACACATTCCTCCTCTAAGTAAACTCCACCACTTTGAAGCCTACGTAAACACATTTGCCAGCATATGTTCTTTATTGAAATGAGATTTGACTTCATCCTCATTCCTCACAATTTATCTACACTGCTTTTCTATTACCTCTTCATTGTCAACGTCCTTATGCCTACTGGACAGATTTCAGGAGCACCATAAGAGAAAAAATATAGCTGGTAAATTTTACCCATATAGCCAGTATTACCACCATTACTGGCAAGGATGTAGGCATATTTACATGGGATATAAGCTCTGGCACCCGCTGGAGGGCAACAATATCAGTGAAATGAGGTGGTAAACAGAGAGAGCTGCCAGGATATATCATAACTTCCTGCCAGTGGAAAAGATTTTCATAAGCAACACGTTGGTGATAAAAAAAACTACAGCCACGTGGTAATGTTACATTTAAGGCCATGTTCAATGGGTCTGTGTGGCCTTGGTGAGCAGCAATCATATAGTCATAATCCGTCCACAGCTAAGAGATAGCACAGTTGCAGAACCATCGAAAACAGGAATAGTGCAGTTCTTGGTAACAGGGACCATGTTAAACCACCAGGCGGGAGAGTAAAAGCAAGACTGTTCCAGAAAAGCTACAGTAGCAACTTGCACTACAACATAGCTATGATTATATCATCCGTAAATTTGTCCAGTGAAAAACACAAGCCACAAAAGAACGAAAAACAAATATAGATAAACTGCCGCACTTGTGGCCCACATTGCTGAGGAGCCAGATAAGTGCCTATGTGAAGATTACCCACCAACATGTGCACTATATATGAGGACAATGGACAGAGCTACGTCCTTTGCAAAACTATGTGAGTTCACACACTCCACCACACTTCATTCACATCCGACCACCACCACTCAAGAATTTAGGTTAACTTACACATTTCCAACACATTTAGTGACATGAATGACCACACATGCTAGACTTACCCCATTTCACACAACTATTGCCTTCATAATGGCAGCGCACACATTGGAACATGCATGACACATAGTGAAATGTAAGTAGACTGCAACCATTGCTGAGTTCTTTGTGTCAAGCTTGAGTGACCACAACCACATGCAAATGTTTGAAGCACCTAGCGGGGTATGTAAGGTAGGCATCAAACCTTTAGGGATTATTAGCTCACTTGCACAAAGCCCAGTGAATGTAGTAAGTCCTGCCATCTTGTACCATTGTATCAGGGGGCTGGTCAAGCAATCAACATGTTTTCAACATCGCACCACTTCTAGAGTATTGGATAAATAAAATCACACACAAAAACACCCCACCTGGACCTGGTTTCTCCTGCCTGAGAAACAGCATAAAATATTTTACACAAAATACGTACAGACACATGTCGCCTCAGTGTGGACATGTCAGTAAATGTTCTTTCACAAGCTTTGCATTTGTAAGGCTTTTCTCCTGTGTGAATGCGCTGGTGCCGTCGCAGTGCTCCCTGTTGAGTGAAGGTTTTCCCACACTGATCACAGAAATAGGGCCGAGTCTCTGCAGTAAAGAAGAAATATTTGAAGAAGAATGCACTAGTATTATGAGCATCAGAAGCTAAAATATATGGAAGAACAAAACAGCAGAACATGTCTAGTAGCTGTGGCAAGTTTTGATTATTTTTAGTTAAGAATCCGTTATTGATGGTTTGATTTGAATGTCTAATTTTGTATTCCATAATTTTTGCAGGTAATGCAATCAAATTTAAAGAAAATATATTCACTTAAGAAAACAAAACTCCTGTCAGGAAAATAAACTGAAACATTATCTTTATCAAAATATATTTACAATCAGTTATTACTGAACCGCAATTGGCGGTTTACGATAAATTAAGAAATAAGTTGTGTTGTTTTAAACTGTTCTTCAGTCACATAAAAACAAACAGGTAGTAGTGTTCCCCAACAGGGAAATGTCCGCACATTCATTAGATAGTCAAAAATGTATAATATAGAGAGGCGTGGAAATAAACAAATTGATCTCCAAGTATTAAACCTGGGTGCTTAATTAACCCTAAACGCCTACTACCTAGAGGTGTTAATAGCACACCTAGATGTGCCACAAATGCAGCGAGAAAGGACTAGGGTTTTTCTACAGCACACCAATTGTCATTAAGTCATTTACAAATATGTCTTATCTGTGGGTATGAATAACCCCAATTACTCTACTCAGAGACAATATCAGCACGACTAATCCATGAATTGGAATCCAGAACAATCAGTCTTCTTGTTTCTCAGTAGCTTTATTTCAAAATTTCAATTGATTCATATAAAACTCCCAGCACACGACTTGCCGACACATGTTTCGTCTTTTTGAAAGACTTTTTCAAGGCATACACGTAGGTATCATAGATGTCAGAATCATGAAGAGACCAAGCCTGGTCACGCTTATACTGAACATATTCGAAATCACCAACTTGTTACTACGATCTCACAGGTGAGTTCCAAAAAATATATAAAAGTCTGATATTGTTAAATGACACCTGGCGTTCTCTACGCAGTCTGGTAGTCAACCGTGAGATTTAGTTGCCCGTAAAATTAATATAAATTTCTATATGCGGGACCACTCCATTTCATTTCTACGATCCGTGTAAAAGAACTTAGTGCGCCACCTTCTCTTATTTCGATGTGGCAATAGGACTGTCACCGTGTACAGTCAATACAACTTTATGCAGGCTTTCAAAGTATCCCCTGCACTGCTTTCTGTGCGCCCTGCACCAGCCTGTGGTCCAACCTTGGTAAGTTGAGACCTTCAATCAAGTGTCGCCAACAAAGAAAGCACGTATTGTCCCTTCTGTACAACAAGGGCTTGTTAGCTTACCCCCATTCTTCGCAATCTCAGGGCCATAAAAGAGTGTCCCTGAGCACCTCTGCGATGGAATGCTATTCTCTGTGAGTTCAGCAGCAGCATGCTCTAGAAAGAAGCAGTGATTGATGGCTCCTTGTGTTTTAGATCAGCTTGTGGTGAGCACTGTTTATTGCTTCTGGTGCTTGATTAGCGCGCGGTGAGCACTTCATCGTTTGTCCCAGAGACCGGCGTGTCCCTTGTGACTCACGCCGCTCCAGTAGTGTGGGACAAAGCCCCAGCATTTCTCCGGGGTCCAGTGAGCCCTTTCTTATCTCACGGCCTGGGACAAATACTACTGTACTCGGGCCGCACCCCACTTGTGCGCACAAGAGACTAAAGAGGCACGTGACCTCAGAGAAGCCCCCCCCCCCCCCAAATGCAGTGCGGCTTCCCCACCCCACCTTCGTGCTGCTGGAGCAACCAGGTCAATGGAGGACAGCGCGTCAGCTGAGCGAAGCAGCGAGTCGTGTGGAGAGCCACTTGAGTGTAGCGGCGCAGCTCTGGCAAAAGGAAGCCTCTGGGAACAGATCCGTCTTTGAGGCCTGCCTCTATTCCTCGCAGAGCCTTCCCCCTCCTTGGTGCTCAATGTGAGGAGGGGCCGGGGAGCCCCTCTTCCCTTTTTGGCATGCTCTGATGGGCAGCCCTGTGTCTTCAGTAGCTGCACTGTATGCTTGCGGGCGGCTGCACTTGGCTACTCTGTATTCCTGAGACCAAGCAAGGTCTCCCCAAAAGAATCTACAGTGTGTGCCCCCCCTCCTTTGGGCCGTACCATGGGTCTCTTGATCAGTTGGGGCATTATGGACTAAAACCTCGACGGGGGCCCCCTATCACCACTAGAATCTTGCCACATTTAGGAAAACTGTGGATTACCGTAATACAGGTATAAGGTGCGCAGGACCTCCTGGGACCTACTTGTGATTCCAATTTACCATATAAAGTTTAATAGAAGTGCAGGTGCGCTGCGCCCTATGTGTTTATGGTGATGTATAGCGATTCATCTACTTTTCCTAATCTAAATCGCATTACACGCACTAGAGATCTGATATATAATGAACACTCTTACCCGATGGCGCAGCGGGCGGGCGCGCCGAAGGCAAGCCTGTCTGCGCCCGTCCGCGCTAAGTCCGCGATGGCCGAGGACCACGCTGATTTATTCCGACCTACACGTACTTATAATGGGAACTAGCTGCGCGCGTGGGATGATGGTGGTAAATGTTCTGTTTGTCCTCACATGGAGCTGATATGGGGACCCGTCTCATGCATCACTTGTAAATGGACCACACCTTGGCCACGCCATGAACCCATATTAGGCGTTAACACCTCAAGGGTTCGCCCCCTCACATTTAAGGGCGGCCTGATCAATGCACGCTCCCTGGGCTGCCATAGCCAGGATATCAGGGACCTGATTCTTGACTCTGATTTGGATTTTATTTTTGTGACCGAGACCTGGCTCAATGACACTAGTAACCCTGATCTATCGACCGCTCTTCCTCCCGGCTTCACCATCTTTAGGTTAGATAGACCGATTGGGAGAGGAGGCGGGGTCGCTGTACTTGTTATGTTATGTTATGTTATGTTATGGGGACTTATATCGCGCACAGCTGCCCCAGCGAAGGAGCGTCCTGGCGCTTGACAAGGTAAACAACACAACACAACTAAAAAAGCAGCAGACTAAAAAAAAGAGCCAACAGGCTTAAGGAAATAGAAAGGTCTTAATGGCCCTACGAAATGAGAGGAGATCATCCATTCTTAGAACCTCCCTTAAGTCAAACCAAACAGGGGGGTTGCTGTACTGTTCCTAAAGAAAGAAGGGATAGGAAAATTCTTGCTGGCGTGACCAAGGGGGGGGAAAAGGATATTACTGATACCCTGGGGCATCCATTATGTTGGATATATTTGCCTCACACACCCCGAGGAGTGTCATGCTTCATCATCGGCGGTTGTTCCTCGTCGGGGAGGCGGTGCAATCCCCGACGGGCACACCTCAGAGAGGGGCTCTTTGGCGGAGATCTTTTTTCCAACTGCCTATAGGTGAAGTGGGGGTATGTGGGCAGGGAGGTGTATACCTATAGTAAGGTGGCTAAAATGTAACAAGGGGTACCGGAATGGACTTTATTCTGGGGGTCCCCTAGCTACGGTTAAAAGGTGAAGCTAGTTCCCTAGGTGTCAACCTATTATGTTGTGTTACCCTAGAAGATACTAGTGGTGCATGTGGTCAACATGTTTCTCGCTATTGGTATATTTACCGCGATTCTTCAGGACCAAAGTGAAGACAACAACATGCTCGTGTCATATGTGTTGTAATTTTACATTAGTGGATCCTCCTATGCCTATGTCTAGAGGAAGGATAAGGAAACAGTAATTAAACAAAAATCGCCAGTCACAATATTGCCAGGAAGAACATATACTAACATGCTGGTGGTGTTTAAAGTGAATGTACTCATCCACCGCATGCTAAGTGTACTGAGGAGAGGGCCCCTATTGAGAACCAACCTATCACATGTGTGACCACTTTCACCCCCCTGTCCAATAAAATCAGGAACACGATTAAGCATCACTGGGGCATACTCAATACAGGTGACATGTCCCTAGAGGAACCTAGATTTGCTTTTAAAAGGTCACAAAACCTGAAAGATATCTTGATTAGCACCAGGCCTAAACAAACAAGGAAAGAAAGCCAGAGAACTCTATGGAATCTACCCCCAGTGACGGGCCACTACCCCTGCGGAACGTGTGGTGTCTGTAGATACACCCTGACTCTCAAAACTATACAACTTTCAGACACCTTTAAATGGGAAATAAGGCAACACACAAATTGCAACACATCCCACTGCATATACCTGCTAATATGCCCATGTAACCTGCAGTACATAGGGATGACAACACGCCCTATTAAGACTCGAATCATAGAACATCGCAGCAATTTCCGCTGCAGAAAGACCCACACCAAAATGTGCAAACATTATGTGGAAGCAAACCATGATGAGAATTCAATGAAGTGGGTAGTTCTGGAGTCCAGTCCCAACTGCCCCACAAAAGTACTCTTCAATAAGGAACAGAGATGGGTACATCGGTTGTCATCTGACCAACACGGTCTAAACGAAGACATTCCCTGGCATTCACTATGAACCCCCACATTCATAATGTCCACCCATGAGTTACAGTGACCTGACACATTCCCACGCCATGAGATCTGACATTGATCTTGCACATAGACTATATACCTTCCCCGGGCTATTCCCTACCCTGTAAGCGCCACCACTGACCCCAGGAAACTCATGAACCCCAACACATGGTCACCAGATCCTTCGAAATCCAGAGACCTGAAGCTACTACCGGCACATTGAGGCATGGTGAGGCTAATCCTACACACCAGGACGACCAGTGGGCGAGATCACCCCGTTATGGCAATTGCACATTAATAACTTACTTCCGATCACACTGGTAACCCCCAGGGACCTGTTCCATCATGGCCGCCATCTACCATTAGGCCTAAACATCATTTTCCACTACTCTTGAACCCAGATCACCTCGCAATGACATTTGTACATTAATAATACCTTACTGCCGACCACACTGGCAACCCCAAGGGACCTTTTCCACCATGGCCGCCATCTTCTATTAGGCTTTCACATCGTTTTCCACTACTCGTGAACCCAACCTCCACAACGATTCATTATGGACCCACCGGACCCGTAGGTCCACCAAACGGTACCGAGGTCCACACCACCTAAATAGTAAAGGCTCTGTTATATATTACAAAACGGGGTGATTGTCAAGGGCAATATTCTTTCCGGTTATAATCACACCATTACAAGATGGCCGCCACGCTCTCGGGACCATACACGTGACCTAGGGCAGTGGGCGGTTACCCAACGCGTCACGCCGACCCGCCGGTGTTATTGAAATAATCCCCGCCGCCGAGCTCACACATCTACTCGAGCTCGGCGGGGTTGGGTAGGTCACTACACCCGGACACAGCAGACTTCAGGTGAGTGCGTTTAGCGCATGGCGGAGGAGGCGAGCTTCTAGCGCTAAGACAGGCCGTGAGCCTTGTTCTGCAGGGATGCACTTTACTTTACTGTTATTTACTGCGTTCTTACTTATCCCTACTCCAGCCACACCCTGGGCTCAGCGCTGTAGTTCAGCCCTGCCGAACACTCATGTGGCCTCTAGGATATGATCATTAGGTGAGTAGGGGAATCTAAACATGCTCATTTTAATGGTTTTTAAGATCACAGTGAAAGTGTGCTGTTATGCCTTTTGTACTACATAGTGGTGTCTGCACTAAAAACCCTGCCTAATACCTGATATACCACAGGCAGGTATTGAGATTTATACTGCTGCATTTTTAACCTTGTATATTTACACTCTTGTTTTTTAAACCTTCACCTTCACTGTCCACAGTATGAGTCACAGTTCTAGTTATTGCGTGTGCTCCACAGTTTTACATTGCACGCTCAGTACACTTAGCATGCGGTCGATGAGTACATTCACTTTAAACACCACCAGCATGTTAGTATATGTTCTTCCTGGCAATATTGTGACTGGCGATTTTTGTTTAATTACTGTTTCCTTTTCCTTCCTCTAGACATAGGCATAGGAGGATCCACTAAGGTAAAATTACAACACATATGACACGAGCATGTTGTTGTCTTCACTTTGGTCCTGAAGAATCGCGGTAAATATACCAATAGCGAGAAACATGTTGACCACATGCACCACTAGTATCTTCTAGGGTAACACAACATAATAGGTTGACACCTAGGGAACTAGCTTCACCTTTTAACCGTAGCTAGGGGACCCCCAGAATAAAGTCCATTCCGGTACCCCTTGTTACATTTTAGCCACCTTACTATAGGTATACACCTCCCTGCCCACATACCCCCACTTCACCTATAGGCAGTTGGAAAAAAGATCTCCGCCAAAGAGCCCCTCTCTGAGGTGTGCCCGTCGGGGATTGCACCGCCTCCCCGACGAGGAGCAACCGCCGATGATGAAGCATGACACTCCTCGGGGTGTGTGAGGCAAATATATCCAACATAATGGATGCCCCAGGGTATCAGTAATATCCTTTTCCCCCCCCTTGGTCACGCCAGCAAGAATTTTCCTATCCCTTCTTTCTTTAGGAACAGTACAGCAACCCCCCTGTTTGGTTTGACTCTCTAGTACTCTGTACGGACACTAAGCTGTTACTGGACCTTCCACCATCTTGAGTGGTAAATAGTGTCATTTTGCCTCCCCCCTTTTTTGAAACCAACCTCCCTTAAGTGTCATACTTTCAATTTAGGTCCCCTCAAAGGAGCAGAAGGTATGGGCTTCTCGATCATGTTAAATGCATCCACCTCCTTTTCGGGAGGACTGATATATCGCCCCCCCAGGCAAAGCATCTTCATTCTTAGACTCTCTAGGTGATAGTCTAGGCCAGCTTCTTCTGCGTTATCCTCATTTTACCCTTATGGGGGATTTCAACCTGCAACTGGAATCGAAAATTGATGCTCAAGCAACCAATTTTTATCAGACCCTAGATATCTTTGGTCTGCATCAATCCGTAGTGCTACCCACTCATTCCGCCGGACATACCCTAGATGGTGTCTGTTCTAATTTTCCCGCCCTGGAAACACACACCCCGATTCCCCAAATCTGGACAGACCATAGTCTGATTCCTTTCACGATATGTGTCTCTGATCCGGTAAAAACCTTGCGGACTAGTCAGCAGCCTACTTCTGACTTAAATTGGAAGAGAGTGGCTGAATGCATTAAATCCAACCCCCCCCAGACAGTCTCAAGCTCCTAGATTATCTGGGGTCGCTACTCAGGACTCCAGAGACTTTCACTCTTGGATGCACCAAGTTATTGCAGAACGTGTCCCACCTACAAATCGTTCAAGCAAGGGCACAAGGAAAAAGCCGAATGCACCTTGGTATTCGCAGGCGTTAGCAGAAAGCCATTTACTTTGTAAAAAAAGCGAAAGGAAATGGAGAAAAACCTATGACCATTTAGCCAAAACCCTCTACTTACAGCATAGGAAATCCTACCTGGACAGTATTAAGCTGGCCAAAAAGGAATATTACATCAATGCTATTAAAGAGGCAGAGCAGAAGCAAAGAACGGTCTTCTCAATAGTGAAGTCCTTCACGCATCCTAAAGCTCTGGAACCGCAAATTCCTCCTTCGGCAACTTTCTGCAACCAGATTGCCGACTATTTTGAGGAAAAAATTGAGCAAATACAGAAAGATTTCCCAGTCCCTCCTTCCACCCATGATAATAACCTTTTAAGGCTGAGGGAAAACAAACCTCACACCCTGAATGTCTTTCAACCGGCTTCCCTTATGCAAACTTGGGAGGTCATTCTGGCTTGTAAATCAGGAGCCCCCTCTGACTCATGCCCCCCCCAAATACTCCATCAGATAATTGATGTAATTAATCCTACTATTAATACGATAGTCAATGCCTCACTCAGCTCTGGAGTGGTTTCACCTGACTGGAAAAAGGCAATTGTAAAGCCTTTAATGAAGAAATCCAACAAACCTACCACTGACCTCTCTAATCTTCAACCCATATCCCTCCTCCCTATCTTGGGTAAAATTACAGAGCAGATAGTTTACCAAGAATTGAAAATTTTTGTTGACGCTCATAACATTTTACATCCTCAACAGTCAGGTTTCCGGCCTAAACACTCAACTGAAACTGCTCTTATCGAGCTTACTGATTCTATCAAACTCCTGCAGGATGAGGGCAAAACGCTGTCTTGATCTTATTGGACCTCACGGCAGCGTTCAACACCATCTCGCATGAGATCCTGTTTGACAGGCTGATAGTATAGGTATAACAGAAGTTGCCCTGGCATGGTTAACATCCTTCTTGACCGACAGATCTCAAACAGTATCTTTAGGCTCTTTTTTATCCAAAGAAAAAAAAGTTCCATCTGGGGTCCCACAGGGCTCCATCTTAAGCCCGTTATTATTCAACATTTATATGATCCATCTTATTACACTTATAGAGTCACATGGGATACTTGTTACATCCTACGCTGATGATACCCAGTTAGTGGTCTCTATGGATAAAAATTCCATAAATATGGAACAAAATTTTAAGAGCTGCCTGATGGAGGTCTTCCGATGGATGAATACCAACAACTTAAAATGTAACACCAACAAAACGGAGATTCTACCGCTGGGAAAAGATGTTCAATTCTGTCCCAAGGACTGGTGGCCTGATGACTCACCTGCTCCACCCCAATCAGTGGAAACCGCAAGAAACCTAGGGGTCCTATTTGACTCCGCCCTTTCCTTCGACCAGCACGTAAGGAACACTGCAGGAAGCTGCTTCAGCATTATTAAATCTCTAAAAAAGTTTTTGGAGTTCCTGCCCACTGATTCCAGAAAAATGGTGGCAGTAGCATTGATATTATCGCGTTTGGATTACTGCAATGGCTTGTTGGCCAGGGTAAAAAAAATCTACGCTAAAAAAACTTCAAAGTGTCCAACACGCAGCTGCAAGATTGGTGCTCAAACTACCCAGAAGATCTTCGGCTACCAGTGCACTTAAGATCTTGCACTGGCTGCCGCTACACAAGAGAATCTTCTTTAAAATCTTGCTGACCTCTTTCAGAGCCTTAAACAAGATAGGTCCAAAGTATCTTGCGAAACGTTTCGTGAGTTATAACCCTTCAAGATGCCTGAGGTCGGCAGGCGGCAACCTAATTAACATCCCCAGATTTAATTATAAAACCAAGGGAGGTAAGACACTTACTGTACTGGTCTCCAAGGCATGGAATGCCATGCCCAAAAATTTCAGACTTCTGACTCAGGAGAATGCCTTTAGGAAACAATTAAAAACCTGGATTTACAGTCTGTCAGACAGTTTTGTAATGGCTGCTATCTAGGCTTTAACATTTGTTTTGTACACTGCGTCAGCGCCAGGAAGCTCCTTTCGGAGCGACAGTTCGCGCTTTATAAATTCCGCATACAAATACAAATACAAGGCGTTTTTATTCTTGCCTTGTTCAGGATAACAAGTACTATCTTAGTAATTGCATAGTATGGACAGTATTTATAATTCATGTCATTTTGGTCTGGTTTTATGTACAATATACTATATATCTTCATATAATCCTATGTGGAGTCTCTTTTGTGGTGTCCTCATTGTGTTGCTGCGTGATTGTGTTGCACAAACACTTTACACATTGCCACTGATGATAAACCTGCCTGCTCTGCGCCAAGCAACCAGACCTTGAGCAGAGGTTATCTTTGGTGTGTGACTGACTTGCCCTGAGTAGAGTGGTGGGTTCTGCCTGGTTTAGGGGCATATCCTGGTCAACCATAAATCCCATTTCTAACACATTACTTTGTTGTTAATATTTCATAAGGCTCTGGGCTGCGCTTGTCATTCTCAACAATGAAGTATCATTTAACAGTAGCGCTTTGTTGATGAAGCGCATGATCAAGGCAAATATTTATTATCTACAATCAATTGCAGAAATCCAGCAAATCTGCAAGGCGCAGAACCCAGTTGACGAAAACATCTTCATGGATTGCTTCCAGAAATAGACAGAGGTATAAGGAATAGCCGTTGAGTGGATATTAGCCGTGGGCTGTTACGCATGCCATAGGATAAGATCATAATTGGCTCCTCTAAACCAAAAAACATTATATATGTGAGAAAGAATCTGGATCATCTCTGTCACCATTTCTCTTCAATATCTACACATAGCTGCTAACTCACATAAAAAAGCTATAACAGAGGGAGTGTGGGTGCCCTAATGGACAAAGCACAGACTCAAACATCGTATATTCTGATTTCCCAAATGTCCTCAGAGCAGACATAGCTTCTGCGCAGAAAGACAAGAACCTACAGATGTTGTTTGACACAGAAATCTTCATGTGCTGGTAAATGTGGTTGTCAACAGGACACACGTTCTGCTTCTAATGCTCAAGTAGGACTTCCTGTTCCTCCAAACCAAATACAAGGTGGGAACCACAAAAGCACTGTTGCTATTAAGCAGACATCACATACAGAAGAAATGCAAAGATTCAAGAAGCTTGGAAAAACTGACCATGCATGCTCTGTTGTAAAAGCCATTTAATGAATCATGTGGTACACCAAATCAGGTTCCTCATCATGAAGGTTTTGTATACATAGTATGACATCAGCAAGTGCCCTGGCTCCTTTGAGTGACTGGATCCAATCAAAGAAACTTCAGTCTGTCAAGTCTGATTAGTAGTGTCAAGGCATCATGTCAGCCTAATGAATACTGATGAGGCAGGATTCCTGTGAATACCAGAGTCGCCTCTTTGTTCTGTTCAGGATTCAAATATCAGGCACAGTGTAAAAAACCTGGCTGCATCACATCACATACACTGCATACAAAGTGTTGTACCCCAGCCAGTAGTACACCAAGCAATGCATATGTGTGTTAGGAGCACCAAACCTGAAGTAGCACTGTCGCTTTTTGAAGCTAACTATGAAGAAATTAAGATGGAAATTGGTGAAAGCAACTGTTTCCAGGTACTAAAAAGAATGTGTTTTTTACGCTTGATTAATGTCGCCTGCACAGCTGAACATGCTATGAGGGAGCTCCCAGTAATTCTGGATTATGTACCTACAGTACGAAAGCAACATGATCATTCTAAAAAGTTAAGATGATATTTACCTAGCTAGTGTTTTGAACACAAACCTGGTCTTTACTGAAATAACTTCATCCAAGACAACTGACATACTGCAAAAGCTACAACAAATTGGACAATTATCACCACAAGTCATCCTTGCCATTATAGTAACTGGGAACACCACACACAAGAACCTCCCCATACAAGGACAGTGTTGCTAATTACCAGGAATTCCTGCAGAAAAGCAGACACACTGGCCATTGCATATAGTCACAAAACCTTTTCATTTCATAATGATCCACAACAAAGTCACAGCAAGCACTGTCGGCATATCGTAGGGCCATTGCTGCGATTTTGGATGCCTAGAAGAGCTTCTGAACTAACAAGAACAACAGAGACCACAGACCCATTTCTATTTCACAGATTATATATTCATCATCTGGATAGGCATGCATGGCTCAGTACAGCAGCTTCATATAGGCTTTAACATCTTCAATTCGATGCATAAAACCCACCTTTAAACATCCCATCAATGCAGTCACCATCCTTGATAGAACAATATTCATAAATCAGGACATTCCCTTTAAAAAAAAGCACAGATCAAGCTGAGAGGAAATTGGTTAACCCTATTTATTACATTGAGGAAGCAAAAGGCACAATTGATGGACGGAAATCAGAACAAATCAAAACATTCATCCCCCAGAGATCTGGGTTAAATCCATCATCATTTGCTCACCGTGCCACCCCAGTTTAGGCCTGGCCATATGCAAATCAGTCTTGACCTTGTGCCTCATGGGAACAGTCCAGCCCGAACTGCCAAGCCAGGTCCTCTCTGGACCAGAAACAAGCATCCTAGGACTGGTTTCGGGGTTTCACCCCTCATCAGCCAGGATAGCTTGAATCTAGTGGCACAGTGAGCCCGGGACCCACGTTTGGGCATACTCGGTGCACTTAAGGCGAGAAAGCAAAAAACACACAATTGATGGACAGAATGCAGAACAAATCAAAACATTCACCTCCAGTCAAGACATCTGGTTTAAATCCATCATTGTATTGCTCACCATACCATCCCAGTTTTGACCTGGCCATAGGCAAATCAGTCTTGACCCTGTGCCTCATCGGAACAGTCCAGCCTGAACTGCCAAGCCAGATTCTCCCTGGACCGGAAACAAGCATCCTAGGACCGGTTTCGGGGTTTCAACCCTCATCGGCCAGGATAGCTTGAATCCAGTGGCACAGTGAGCCCGGGACCCACGTCTAGGCATACCCGGAGCACTTAACACGAGAAAGCAAAAGACACACAATTGATGGACAGAATGTAGAACAAATCTAAACATTCACCCCCAGTCAAGGCATCTGGTTTAAATCCATCATTCTATGGCTCACCATGCCACCCCAGTTTAGAACTGGCCATATGCAAATTAGTCTTGACCCTGTGCCTCTTGGGAACAGTCCAGCACAAACTGCCAAGCCCGATCCTCCCTGCCAGGTCCTCCTTGGACCGGAAACAAACATCCTAGGACCGGCTTCGGGGTTTAACCCCTCATCAGTCAGGGTAGCTTTATTATAGTGGCACAGTGAGCCCAGGATAGATTTAACCCAAATCTCTTGACTGGGTGAGAATGTTTTGATTTGTTCTGCATTCCGTCCATCAATTGTGTGTCTTTTGCATCCTCACCCTGATGGAGCAAGGTTTTGTACGTAAATAAACTTGCTCGGATTCAATCCTCTCGAAATAACATGTAATAATGTAACCAACATGTTTGTAAATACTAATAAGTGCACCACACAACATTTATTTCATGTAGGGGAAGCTTACCAATGTGCTTTACTAACAAATAACCCGAGTGAATTAAAATGGCTGCTGAAAAAGCAGGAAGTCTTCTGCGCATGTGTCAACTGCATCTACGTAGTATGACGTCCTTTGCTTTGGTGGGAAATCTTTGCAGCTGCGCAGTAGTATATAAAATGGCCGCTTGAAACTCACATGATAATGCACATGCTACGCTGAATCTAAACCTCGCTTGTCTCACTAAACTGCTAATGCAATAGCTAAATTAAATTAAGGGAATTAGAGTAGGAATAAGTGGTATACAGTGCATTCATTTATATTTGTATTCGAACATGTTTTTCTTTGACTTTATAATTAGTTCGTATTTGGGCCTGGAGGGTGACTGAAAGCGCCATCTTGTCATGGGGGACGCAGGCGCATTGAACGTCGAAAACTTCATAAAATGACATTGAATCACTGCCAAATGTACAGTGACTAGAAGATGCGCCTGGGAAGTGCACCTCTTGACCCGAAGAGGGGAAGCGAAAGACTAAAATTTTATACAATGTTGTAAACCCAATGTGAACTGTGGTTGGGAAAATAAAACATGGGAAATTAAGTAAGGGGAGGGAACATAAACAATGAACCTAAGAAAATTGACATTACATAGTATGGTGTGATGACTTCTCCCCATCTCATTGTCCAATCACCAGTAGGGAATACACAAATATTGAAACATTTGGGGGTGGTACATACACTGAGAGTAGTATAACTAAGGTAGGCTCAGCCAGTTTAATTCGTCACCGACTTGTCAGACTTGCCATCGACCTGTCACTGACCCATCATTGCTTCAGAAGACGCCGGAGGCCACAGAGGTCAGAGACGCTGTCCGAGAACTCTGACAGAAGAATCGAGAACGGAGAGACGGAGAGAGAGAAGAATCGGAGAAATTGCTGAAGAAGATGAACCTGTCCAATTAGAAGGGGAGAATTGAGAGCAGTACTAGAGAGGGGTGTAACGCTGGTGTTGCACTTAGAAGAGGTTACCTGTCCTGTCCTACACCTGTCCTGAACTGTTGGCTACTGACTACTCAGGAGTCTCTTTTTTCAGCCCTTGGCCAGGGATTGGTCCTCACACCATTCTAGATAAATTTAATTCTGTGTGGTATGTCCTTGTACTGTTTTCCTTTTCCACCCATCCCAGGTACCAACGTCATGAGATTTTACTAAGTCTTTATGTCTTTACTTAAATCATTATTTCTGTTCGAATGTTTTGGTGTTTGACATGTATTTGTATTTGCCTCACAAAATGATTGCGTAGATAAAGGTTTTAACCCCTCCCATGCTCATGACGAGCTCAGCTCATCATGAGCCACGGTGGCCGTGTGCTCATGACGAGCTGAGCTCGTCATAACGGCCGCAACGCTCGCACACGGGGCTAATTCCCCCGCTGTCCTGAACATTCTACAGAAAAATGGTGTGGCCCTGACGAGCTCAGCTCGTCATGAGCACACAGCCACCGTGGCTCATGACGAGCTGAGCTCGTCATGAGCACCGGGGTGCTGTGCGCGACCCCCTTCCCCGCAGTACAGCGGGGGAATTAGCCCTGCAGGCAAGGGGTTAAAACTCTCCCGAGTCTGTGGTCATTGAGATAAAAGGTAAATGTCATTTATGCCTAATATGCTAACAATCTGATCTATCGACCAGAGGATATTGAGAACTAAGGTGATAAGGAATTGGTAAGAAATGGTGTACAGGTATAATTCATTATAAGGTAAAATTAAACCCTGATCGCTAGCGCAGGATTGCCAGCTTATTGTATAAACGTGGGTCCGGGGCTCACTGTGCCACTGAATTTAAGCTATCCTGGCCGATGAGGGGTGAAACCCCGAAACCGATCCTAAGGAAAAATTGGGAAAAGCTCCTTTAATTCCATCCTAGCGGAAGGTGTGGTCCCAGATTCCTAGAGGTCATCCATAATAGTACCTATCCATAAAAAACGGGGTCCGGTACGATCCTCCTAATTATCGTCCAATCGCTCAATCTCGCTACTGGATGGTGCAGCTCTAATCTTTACTGCCCCCCTGGAGACCTGGATGGAGGACAACTGCATAATAACTCTCCTTCAAGCCGGCTTCTGCAAGAGCTAGAGCACAATTGATAAAGACCTACGACTATATATGATTTTCTTAAAGTACGTAGCTCTTCGAAAGTCATCTCCCTTTCTGGTTTAATAGACCTAAAGACTGCTTTTGACCTGGATCAGACTACATTTTGGGGCATTCTGGATTATGCTGTTCCCAAATACCTGTTAAACCTGCTAATTAAACTCCAAACCAGTAATACAGCAGCCATAAAATATGGTCATAAAGGCGAGTGCACAACCATATTTGGCATATATACAGGGGTTAGTCAGGGATGGGTGTTAGCACCAACTCTATTTAACATCTGTATCAATGACATGGGAAAGCAGCTTAACGATCTTGCCCAAGATGTACCTAAGCTTAAGAATAACCAAATCCTGATCCTTCTATTCGCATATGATGCAGTCATTTTAGCACGCACAGAACTGCCAATTCACCAGTTATTAGTAGGATTTGAACTTTTCTGTAAATCTAGGAATTTAAGGACCAACATACAGAAAACACAGTTCATGATAATGAAATCAAAGCACACATTAAAATAGTCTTTCAAGATCTATGGAAATCCAACAGAACAGATTAAAACATTCAAATAGTTGGGTATTCGGATTGATGATAAGCGTCCTTGGGGCACCCAAGTAACTAAGTCGAAAGTGGTTATTCTCCCAAGAGGCCGGAGTGGTTCGGAGATTTACAAGCAAGTGTGATAATCGTAGGAAAAAGCTTGCACTGACTGCGGATAAAACCAAAGCAATAGCCACAAGGTCTTATGGCGCTGAAATCTGGGGACATGTAAATGTGCAGGCCTTACAAAAAGTGGAAAACTCCTTCCTGAGATGATTGTTACACCTAGGTCTAGGGACACCATTGGCAATTCTCAGAGCCAAATTGGGAATGACTTCTGCAGCAGAATATATTGCTTTTTGGCCAGTAAGCTATTGGATATGAGTACGGTACCGAAAGAGCCTGACTGACATCCTGAGATACCTAGATTGTAAATGTTTGCCATGGTTTAGAAACATTGAGTATATCTTAAAATCAATAGATTGTCCAGAATTATGGCTTTACCCGGATAACATGACTAAAGCCACTTTACCATTGGTGATAAGGACATTCTGGGCTTTCATGTGGCAAAAGCACAGGGCTACAAAAAGTGCCCTAGTATCTAAAACTCTGGATCTGAAAGTTGAACCCCGCTGGGAGCCTTTCTTTGACTGGATTGCGCCACCTGAAAAAAGGACTCTCTCAGTAGCCTCCCCGAAGGCGGTACCTCCGCCTCCTGTTTTTAAAACACTGCACGAGGAGTTGCAAGGATGTTCTTTCATTTTGTTATAGAACTGATCAGTGGGAGATCTATCAGGCTGTGGCATTATACATTTTCGCTGCTTGGAAGGTAATATGACCGATTATAACATAGGGATGGGAGAGTAGCAACCTTAGCAAGATAGAGAATCAAGGGATATTATTATTATATTTTATTCATGTCTGGAGCATCAGGTTGATACTTGGAACAAATTGTTGTTACAGGTCGAAATTGCACTTGCCCTTTCTTTCAATGGGGGGACTAGGGCGTGATTCGAGCCTATATAGGTGCTATCTAATAAGCGAATGGTAGAGCTTTACTGAATTTTTACAAGGTGGTCTATGGACATATAGGTCTATCTCTGGCATCAATATATTTTTTAAAGGCTTTGCCCTGCACAGATGCACTTTAGCTGGCACATTTGTTATTTTTGCACATATAAGGCTCATGAGGCGCCTTAATGCTTCCAAGCCATCATCTGGCATAGTCAAAAATTACTTATAGCACTCTTCTTCGCTCGTGGCATATTTACAATACAATGTCTGCCCTCTTTTTCTTTCATACCCATGAATCATTTTACATAGTTTTTCCGTTTTAATTTAACTAGATATGCTATGTTCAGTCCCAGTTTCTATTTAAAAAACACCCTTGATCTAACACATCTATGATTTTATTTGTTGTGCCTCCCAACGCAGCTAAACTACACCTTATTCCTGATGTAGTGGAGGTTGATAGACAAACCCATGTTATCAAGGGAAGCCATGCAGACTAATTACAAACCCAATGAGGTGTTTAACATATTCAGGCAGTAGCTTGCATCTATGAAATTACAGAAGGGAGGCATTCTAGCATAAGGGAACATGCTGAGGGGAATATTGTAACATTGTAGTATTTGGGGCATGTATTATTATAATGAAGTGTATACTTTTGAGGATTTTGCAATGTGTAATTTTATGCTTTATTATTGTATGGCTTTACTGCAAAGCTGAATCAATAAATTTGACTTGACTTGAGTGGGGCGGAGCTGTTCCCTACCCCTTACATTTTATAGGGCTGGCTTTAGCACACTCACAAAGAAACTTGACACCAGCTCATTGTTACCCTAAATCACTTGGAGCTCGGGCAGGGGAAGTAAGGAAATATCCAGAAACAGATGGGGGAAGGGAGTAGAAGTTTCTCCCACTTCAAAAGCTGGCACCAAGGACATATATTGGACTATCAGACCAATTCTTCTGTGGACTGCTGAAACTGTGGAATACTTTAGAAGGACTGGCTTGTTCTTCAGATGACTGCCATGCTGCTTGAGGCCTGCCTTGTTCTTCAGAAGACTGCCCTGCTGCTTGAGGCCTACATTTATGCTTGAAGGAGAGAGTCTCATCTCCTTGAACCCAGGACTACCAGAGTGACTCCAGGTGTGAGTTGGCTGGCCTCCTATTCTGAGCTACAGGGAAACCACAAGCTTCCGAGGCCTCCCTGCAACTGACCAGATGACCTGCTACTACTGGCCCTGTAACTGAACCTGTCTGATCCTTGCTGGCCTCTGCTAGAGTGAGCTCCTGATCCAAAAGAGGTGCCTTCTCAGGTCATGGACTCTTAGCTGTCATCATTTTTTTTAATTCTGCACACTGAACTTTGAGGAGGTAACTTTTTCAGTTGGACGAACCTAGTCCCTGTATTCAGCATGCACTTCATCGCAGTCGGCCTGAAGTTGTGACTAGGTTCCAGTCTTGCACAACCAGATACCTACCGTTATTGATTTCTGCTTCTTGGTGCTATTATTACCTAAACCTTTAACATTGCATATCTCAGATTCTCTTAATTGGATTTTTGTCATTTTGGTCTCAAATTATATATTACACTTTACTCTATTTATGTAAGGTCAGTGGGATCTTTCTTGTGTTGTGTTTTAACTTTATTACTGTTGGTATGCTGCAAAAATACTTAACAAAGTGCCTCTACGTTAAGCCTGACTGCTTTTGTGCTAATCTACAAGAGAGTTAATCACAGGTTAATTTGGTGACTTTTGTGGTTCACCCTGGCAAGTATTGTTTTTTTTTGCTTGAGAAGGGGTTTCAACCCCCCCTCTTAATCAAAAAAACTATTTCCTACAGTGAAATAGTTAGATTAGCCATTACAAATAGATTACACGTTGACACTGCAATTAAAGACACACTAGCAGCTTAGCATCCCACTTGGCATTAAACTACAGCTCTTCTTTTTCAAGCTCCTAGAAATTGCAATCTGTTCACACTAGTTGAACCTCGGTGGATAAACCAGGTAGGTCCTATATTCAATTGTGCTTCATGAACAAAAGGGCTTGATAACAAGGCGAAAGCAAAGCAACAGATCTTACCAGATGTGTGGAGGTCACGATACAGACAACTTTGATATCTGTCACTGCCCAACCTGACAGCCTTCAAAAGGTATCCTTTAGCCATTTTTAGGTCGAAGCGCGACCTGCATTCAATGCGAAGCATTGATTGCTGTCAGCATCGACAACTATTGTCAGCCGTATTTGGGAATGTGGACACGACTCAGACGCGTGCTTTTGCAGTCCCAGTTTTGACCGCGGGAGCGCGCGTCTGAGCCGCGCTTGCGCAGACGAACTCACAGCCCCTGCTTTCGGTTCGCTCGCATGCATTAATGGCGCACACACACAGACACAGCCAGCCCCCACCCCTCTGCATGCACGCACACACACACAGGCGCACGCACACATACACACGCTGCCGCCCCCCACCCCCCTGCACACACACAGACACGCACGCATACACACGCCGCGCCGCCCTCTGCCCTCCCCCCCCACCCCCCACACAAACACACACACACAGTGGTTGGGTGACACGGGCAGCTGCCCTCTGCCAGGCTCACAATGAGCGAGAGGGAGGGGCTTTGCTTATTGTAAAATAAAGCAGGAACAGTTGAATATCCAAAAAGAAGTTTATTTAAGGATGAAGGGCACAGCGCATCCAAAAGTCAGGAGAGCAGGATACAACTGTCAAACCAGGAATCTGGAACATAGAACCAGGGAAGCTCACGCAGGAGCAGGGTTCCAGTTCCAGTTCCAGGAAATAATTAAATAATATATATACAGCAGACAAAAGCATAAGGCAGAATGTAACACATCTCCTCCCTTCAAAACAAACAAAATAAAAGGAGGAAAGACAAACTAAGACAGAAACCTAGAAGGAAGAACTACAGGTCTGGCATTATTCTTAACCCTATGAGCAATGGACTGGGAAGGAAGAACACAGTCACTCTTGTTCTGAAAAGAAATCTGATCAGCATCTGAAGACACAAACTTACATTTAGCGACCCTCCTTATGTTCCAAACTCTTCCATCTTGGGTGATGACAGAATTCCTGAAAACTTTAACAATCTTAATGGGATTACTAAACTTGGATAGACCCATGAGTGTAAAACCAGGTTTCTTGATCCTTACCCATTCACCAACAGCAAAATCAGGAGTTTTCACATTCATCTTACGGTCAAACAACGTCTTCATAGTGTTCTGTTTGGTTTCAACACGTTTAGCAACTTGTGAAATATCAAAGAGGTCAACATTCACATCAAGTTTCTTAACCCACCAAGGACAGATATCAGAACTCGGACTTCTCCCTCTCAGAAGCTGGAAGGGACTAACCTCAGTGACAGCATGTGGGGTGATGCGGTACATCCAAAGTCTTTCCCTTACCACATCCCTCCAGGGTTCACCCGAACAACAAGCAAGCTCCACCGCATTCTTAAGAACACGGTTGAACCTTTCAACTTCGCCATTCTCCCATGGCTCATACAGAGAAGTAGTGTGATGCTTGATACCACACGACACAAGAAAATCTTCCATCTCACGTGAAATGAGTTGAACACCGTTGTCGGTAACCAAAATCTCCGGAGACCCTTCCCTAGCAAAAACTTCTCTAAGGAAAGAAATGATGACTAAGGTTGTAGCACATGAGACAAATTTCACTTCCGGCCATTTGGAGTGATAGTCAATCAAGACCAATGCAAAACGAGCATTCTCAGGAAGACGATGGAAAGGGCCTGAGATGTCAAAAGCAAGTTTTTGCCAGGGATGATCAGGACTAAGAGGAGCAGAAGATACTCTAAGCATCCTGTCACTATTCACACAATCCAAACAGTCACGAACAGTTCTATCAACCATCTTGTCAAGACCAGGCCACCAAAAATTGGTCCTAATAAGACGTTTCATGGAAGACATACCAATATGAGCTTGATGGGCCAAAGAAAGGATTTTCTTATGTAACGAGGAAGGGGGAATCATTTTGCCGGCCTTAAACAAAATCTTACCAACAGCCTCAATCTCAGAAGCAACTTGACAAAAAGGAGCAAACTCAGGCATAACAGACTTATCCTTGGGCCAACCTTTCTCCAAACATTCAAAAACAAACAAGGAAACAGGATCCTTCTCAACTTCAGACATCCACTCAGCTTCAGACACACCCTTGAATTCACTGGAGACATAATCATTAACGTCCATTTTCCTACTGGAGACATAATCATTAACGTCCATTTTCCTACTTGGAATCCTGACGGAAGGAGACGTACGACGCTTCTGCTCGCAAGAAACGACTCTGGGTCATTGTTGCGTCGTTTTGAATACCCTGGTCCGGGCCCTCGGAATCCATTCGAAGGATCCGCTTTTGATTTACCCGCCAGAAAATTTAAAGTTGCACAAGCGTATCTGTTGTCGTCATGCCGACTTGATTCCGACAGGATGTTGTTTATTTTCAAATTTTAGTATCACTACAAGTTTTAACCACGGTCACTCGTGAAAATATAGGGAGCGGTGGCACCTGAAAGACATACTTAAAAGACGACAGCACACGTCCTTCTCCTGGTTTCTTCATCGTGCTCGATCCAGTTTTGGGCAATTATACTCAATGATTAAGGAGCGCGCTACCTATAAATAATTAATTGGACCGCTCTGCTCCTGTTGCCTAAATGAAACCAACTGCTGACTATACTCCCTGATGGAAGAGTGTCAATAAGAAGATAAGGGCAGAAGTAACAAATGCGCAGTTACTACTACATTTACAGATATTACATACTTCACAATTAATACAGAAAAGGTGTCCTACACCTTTTTTCCGCCCATCCAATATCTTGCTTGTATAGTCTCCTACAAAAGAGCACAGTGGAAGGCTGCTACAAAACCCTTTTTAGAAAAAAAGTGGCTGCATATTTTAAAGTCCTGATGAAGACAAAAGATTGTCGAAACGCGTTGACACAGCCCAAGTCTAACAAAATCTGAAGGAATAATCTGGGAATTACCTTTTTTGTATTTTTTTATATTTTTTTGTCTTTTTAAAAATGTATCAGATTTGTCATTTCATAATCAATGTTTTATATTCATCATATTTACATAGCAACATTTTCTGAATTGTTTCACTATGCTATTTTTTAAAAAAATATATCGAGATTAAAAATATATTTTTTATATCTTAACAGTCTGTTGTATTAATTGTTTTTTACCTATCTTGTGTTTATGATATGTTTTAATCATAATGTGTTAAGAATTAGCCAGTTCCTTGTAGCATAAGTCTGCCTGGGTATATACTTTTTCAAAAAAAGACATAATCATTAACAACAGAAACAATTTCAACCTCATGATCATCAGAATTAGCACCCTGGTCAGGACAAGGCAACCTGGAGAGAAAATCAGCCGTGACATTACTTCTACCAGGAACATACATTACCTCAAAATCATACTCCTGCAATCTAGAAGACAAACGTGCAATACGAGCGGTTGAATTCCAACCACCCCCAGGAGATAAAATTCCTACCAAAGGCTTGTGATCAGTCTTTAGGATGAACCTGTTGCCCCAGATATAATTGCGAAAATGCTCCACAGCCCACGTACAGGCCAATAACTCCCTCTCAATAACAGCGTATCTTCTTTCAGTGATGGATAAGGTTCCTGGATGAAAAAGCAACGCACCATTCCTCTTTACCTGAAATTTGACTCAAAACTGCCCCAAGTCCATAACAGCTAGCATCTACAGTAAAAACACACTTCTTGTTAAGAGAAAAAGATCTCAAGGTGGGAGCATTCACAATATCCTGTTTAATAGAATTGAAAGCAGTCTCTTGCCTATCAGACCATACAAAATCTGAGGATTTTCTAGTTAGTTCCCTGAGAGGTTCCATCTTAGTAGCAAAATTCCTAATAAACTTGCTGTAATACTCGCATATGATGTTTCTTATAAACAAGGGAACCCCATAGATTTGAACCTGGGGTGGAATGATACTTTTGAGGAACAATGGTTCAGAGTAGGCCTAATGAGGTCCAAGGGAGCAAGGGGTGATAGTAGGGAGAGAGGCTACTTGGACCCCCTTCTCTGCCACGCCAAACGCCTGTATTAATTACAGGCGCCAATAATCTATGACCAGAGCGACTAACGAGCTTAAACGTATTCCTCTAGATTGTCATTTATTTTAATTTTCAGATTCAAGTAGGACCCTCGTCTCAATTTAAAGCGACTGAGCGCTACTTGGATTACCCCATTGAAAGATCATAATCAATCTAAACCAATATTCTCTCCGGAAAAGCCAGAACCAATTCAGTTGTATTATCAGAAAACCCATCCTTGCCTGATAATCGCATCAGCAAGTTTCAGGAGGGTCAACAGTCCTGATGATGATCTAAAGCTATATAGATCGAAACGCCGTTGACCCACCCAAGGAATTTCACTCGCTTTAGTGTATATAATTGTTGTGTTTTTAACCTTGTTGTTGTTGTGTGACAGTCCGTTCACTTTGATCACTTATGTCACGTCCTGCACCGTACTATTCACTTGAGCACCTGAAATACAGTATAAGAATATTTAAGTTTATCGATAAAAAAGAAAGAGAAAATAAAAAATCTTTACTTGTACCTACAATTCTCGCTCCCTAGCGTTTATTAAATACTTGCTACTATCACCCCTTGCTCCCTTGGACCTCATTAGGCCTACTCTGAACCATTGTTCCTCAAAAGTAATACTCGCATAAGCCAGCAAAAGAAAGTAGTTTCTCTTTGTTATCAGGAGAAGGCGCCTTCACAATAGCATCAACCAGTGAACGCTTGGGAACAACTCCATCAGCAGACAGCGTGTGACCCAAATACTCCACACTTTTACCAAAAAAACTTACACTTGTTGAATTTAAGAGTAAGACCAGCATTACCTAACTTGTTGCAAACATCCTTGAGATGAACATAGTGATCATCCATATTCTTGGAAAAAATAAGGATGTCATCTTGGAAGCACTTAACAAAAGCACAAACATCCTTAAAAATGTGATGCATAGCCCTTTGAAAAACTGAAGCGGCGGAGGCTAAGCCAAAAGGCATCCTCCTAAATTGAAAAAGGCCAAAAGGAGTAATAAACGAAGTAAAATGTTTAGCATCCTCAGTCAACTCAATTTGATGATATGCGGAACGCAAATCAAGAGTGGAAAAAATACATGCACCATCCAACAAGCACACCATCTCATTAATGTTGGGCAAAGGGTGACAATCAGTGAACAAATTAGCATTAAGCGCCCTCAAATCTACACACAACCTGATACTTTTATCGGATTTCTGTGCTAAAACAATGGGCGAAACCCACTCAGAGGACTCTACTTCCTCTATGACCCCTCCTTGGATCATGTCATCCAATAAGGCCTTGAGTTCAGCTCTGATACTAATGGGTACACCCCTCAACCTCTGTTTAACAGGGATGGCATCCTTCTTGATCTTAATCCTATGGGAAAAGCCTTTAAGTTTACCCAGATTTTCAGAAAAAACATGAGGAAACAATAAAGAAAGATCCTTCTCTTGACCATTCATGTTCTTTGAACTCTCAATGACATTCTCACTACACTCAGACAAAGGAGCATCATTGCTACTGGAACCACTTTTGTCTGAATGTGTAACATCACAAGTAATAGCAACAACAGACACAGGATCCTTATTCCTAGGATTCAACGTAATACCCAGTTTGGCTTGATCTCTCCAGCCCAAAACATTCACACCTTTGACAGCAATATACATTTTGATCCATGGATTATTCCCTCTAAACTCAATTAAGACTTCCTTATAGCCAACGAAATCTATGTAGGACTCATCAAAATTTTGTGCCACAATATCAGGTTCACATAAATTCGTTTGATCAACCAGATTTCCAAAAATTTCATGTCAATACATTTTGGTAATGATGGTCCATGGTGACCCTGAGTCAGCCATTAGTTTGAGCTGTTTACCTAAAATATTTACTACACAATCAGGAGAATTCAAGCTGTCAGCGGATTTGACATCAAAAGAATTGCGAATAGATACAACAATTCCACATTCAAGTTTTGACTGAGCATCATCATGAGATGATACACCATGCGACACAGTAGAAATTTTACCTTTAGAAGTATGACTAAAAGATGAATCCTTTCTCACATTAGAATCTTTGCACATTTTCGCAAAATGACCAACACGTCCACATTTAGTACACTCTTTTCCAATAGCAGGACAACGTGGATATGAAGCAATGTGGCTGGGATGACCACATCTGAAACATTAATAATTTTTAGAATTGACTTGACTCTTCGTACCCATACTAGGCTTGCCATAGGACGAAGAACCAGCAGACGTGATAATGTTCACATTACTCTGTTCAACTGTGCTAGATGTTATTTTACTAATAGAACCAGAGGAGGTCTTACTTTCAAGAGTTTTCATCCAACGTTCAGATTGTTCAAGTGCTTTGGAGGTACTAATAGTCACTTCTAAACTGGGGTCACCCAAAATCCAAAGTTGTTCTTGAACTTTCTTACTTCTAACATGAACAATGATCTGGTCCCTGAGCATCTCATCAGTCATCAAACCAAAGTTGCAATGTAGAGACAAAGCACGAAGAGCCGTAAGAAAGTCATCAAAACTTTCATTCTCCTCCTGAGCTCTAGTGTAAAATTTGTATCTATTCAATGCAACACTAGTATTGGGCTTAAACCTGTTTTCAATGCGCAATAATGCCTCATCATAAACATTGTGATCGCCCCCAGAACGCATAGGTGGAAGTGTTCTGAAAACATTTTGACCCTCTGAACCTAAACAATGGAGAAAAATATTTTTTTTTTCTTTCAGCAGACATACGCTCGCCGTCAATAGCTTTTAAATAAGTAATGAATTCTTCTTTCCATCGTGACCATGGAATAGCCGGTTCGCCTTTACTCTGCAAAAATTTGCTGGGAGGATCAAACTGCATTGTCAACAATAATATAATCACGTAAGCTAGAAAAGAAATGTAAGGTATGTACCACTTCAAATTTCAAAATGACTCTCAAAATGACTAAGTAAAAATACAATGCTAGACAGTATAGAACATTACATGCACACAACAAAATATGATGGTTTTGATAAATAGAATGTATCATAAAATTAGATCATGGTATAAACAGTTGCTAAAATGGAAATATAGATTGCCAAGCTGCATAAAACTGTCTCAAGTTGTGCACTAAAAATTGATAGAGGTTGCAGAGAATAACCCCTTAAAAATAAGCACAGCCTTGTTGATGCCAATGTGTTCCTTAAAAGTATAATGTTCAGCGTGTAATAAAATAAAATAAGAGTTAGCATCAAGTTTAAGGATTAGATACGCTTCCAAGGCTCTCACAAAAAGAAGAACAATTCAGGAATTTTTGAAATCTCTCACTGAAATCCATAGACTCTCCAACGTTTTGACGAGACTTTTATGCTCCCCGAAGGTTCACAATGACAGTATACACTTTCCGGTTAGAAGATACAAACCGGCTTCTTGGTACAAGCGTGTCAGCTTTCTAGTGCACAGCGCGTTAGCTTTCGGCGCGTCAGCCTTCTTGATGTACAGCGCGTCAGCTTTCGACGCGTTAGCCTTCGGAGGATAAAGCCAGCGTAATCAGAACCAGACGCTTTATTACGTTGTTGAACACGTAGAAAAACAAGGCACATCAACTGTAGAAATGTGCGTGATGACGTTGCTGCAGGAAGATCCGGTAACTATGGCAACAGCATCGGCGTTATTACAAATACGAAGAAATCTCTATAAATCAAGAATTTCCACAATATACGCACCAGGAGGTTGCCGGTAAGATCTTCACACACAGTTTTTTAGTTACCACAGGCCGAGTAGGTTCAAAACGATGCGGATGAAAAAAATTGGGTTCGTTTTTTTTTTAAAAGAAGAATTTTCGCTCCTGTGCCCCTTAAGCTGCAGAAATATTCTTCTAGTTCTCCAAATCGTCGCCAATTTTGTAAAATAAAGCAGGAACAGTTGAATATCCAAAAAGAAGTTTATTTTAGGATGAAGGGCACAGCGCATCCAAAAGTCAGGAGAGCAGGATACCACTGTCAAACCAGGAATCTGGAACATAGAACCAGGGAAGCTCACGCAGGAGCAGGCTTCCAGTTCGAGTTCCAGGAAATAATTAAATAATATATATACAGCAGACAAAAGCATAAGGCAGAATGTAACACTTATCCTTACCGGGGCTCTTCAGATTGTAGCGGGCTTCCATGGCTGCGGCTGCTGCTCTCACGGATGCTCGTGGTGTGCCGGGTTCATGTCGGTGTTCCGCCGCCCCAGCTTTAGCCCTGACGTGGCACCAAGTTCGTGGCCCTGCCCCGGTGCTCACACTAACGTTGCAAGCTGCGGTGCCCGGGGAGGTGACGTCAGATCCAGCCGCTGACTGTGTCCTTCAGTGCAGCGCCGACATAGAAAAGGGACTGGTGCGGCGGAGAAAGTGCAAGCGAAACTGCAGGAAGGGTAGGCGGAGGCCTCGAGCGCGCAGACACTCAGGCCATCTTATGAGAAGGAGGCTTCCTCTTCAAGTACCGTTCATCATTGAATTGAAAAAAAGAAAACAGATTTTTATTATGCATCTGGCTTTAGGTAATCGCTACTGGTTTTAAGTTGGGTACACTGAAGGCTACATATTCAAGTCATCCAAAGGTGACACAGCTTTCACTCTTCTGAAATGATTATCTTTTATTCGAATAACAGCAACGCGGGGAGAAACTTGAAAATGTATTTCAAGGCGCGCGCTATCCAGCGCTCAGTGTCATCAAATAGTGATCCTGTGTCCGCGAATATGCTTGTACAATGCTCCTTTAAAGCTTAGAATGCCTAGTCAGCCAATGGGATGGTTCAAAGCAGTGTCCATGGTGACAAGGGGAACCCGATCTACTCCAGACACAGCTGTGGTTCCCACTTCCTACTCTGCGGGAGGCGAGAAGCGCTCCGTGTCCTCTGCACCCCTCATTGAAATACTGGGGGCGGGACCCTGAACCTGTCCATCCCTGTGGTGCCAGAGCCGCCGGACTTGAAGATCCCGCAGCTGTATCATAGTTTCTCCCCGCGAGTGTAAGCCCCTCCAGCCCCGCACCCCGCGGAGAACAGCGGCCTAAGATTCCCGCATCCAATGGACCTCGCAGGCCAACAATCGCTGCCGTGAGTTCTCGGCTACAGTCGATTACCAATAATCGGATTTTTACTATAAACACATGCGCTTTAGTAGTTGGATTGTTTCTATTATTTAACACTAGCAGCCCGTCCCGACGTTGTCCGGGAGCAATTAGGCTTCAGGGCCCCCGCCCGCCCCGACGTTGTCCGTGGGTTCCCCCGAACCTTCCTCCATATATTGCAGTATTATACCTCTATGTTTACTTTGTACGCTTTTGTAGCAGCCCGTCCCGACGTTGTCCGGGAGCAATTAGGCTTCAGGGCCCCCGCCTGGCCCCGACGTTGTCCGTGGGTCCCCCGGAGCCTTCCTCCATATATTGCAGTATTATACCTCTATGTTTACTTTGTACGCTTTTGTAACCTGCACATGTAACTTTTTCCTCCTGTAATGCACCGTTTGGCTCACTTTTTTAATGCTCCGTTTGCTTCCTTTTACTACCTGCACACGTCACTTTTTCCTCCTATACCTCTATGCTTACTTTCTATGCTTTTGTAACCTGCACACGTAACTTTTTCCTCCTATAATGCACCGTTTGGCTCAGTTTTGTAATGCTCTGTTTGCTTCCTCTTGCTCACGATGTACGCTTTTGTAACCTGCACACGTAACTTTTTCCTCCAGTAATGCACCGTTTGGCTCACTTTTGTAATGCTCAGTTTTGCTTCCTCTTGCTCACGATTTTCATTTTTGCTTCATTCTTCCGCCGCCCACCGCTCCTAAATAAATAAATATATAACCTACCTCATCCGCCGCTCACTGCTCCTCCCCGCCTGTCCTCCGCTCCTCACCGCCTGTCCGCCGCTCCTCACCGCCCCTCCCCGCGCCATGTCTGCTTGTCCTCCTCGCGCTCCTGGACGCCGCTACTCCCTGCGCTCCTCACGTCGGGCACGCACATCGTGGCCGCTGCTTCTTCCAAGGGACTACTTGTTTTGGTAAATTTTTTAAATAACGTATATTTATTACGTTTATATAGCCTATGTCCATCTGCACACCCTGACGATTACAACGATGTATCGGGTGTGTGGATTGGCGCTGTGGTTCCCTTAGTTTACCCGCCTCAAAGGTTCAAAGTTCTTCCTTTATAATGGTAGTATAGATAGCACTTGATCACCAGCGCCCTTAGTGTTTTTAAAAGCGCATATTTCATTCTTGACACTTTATGTTAAATAATAAAGCGTAGGCTTCTCAAGAAGGAGTGCAAATTTGAAAATATAGCGTAATACCTTGTTCCTTTTTAGTAACTAAAAAAAAAAAAACACTGGCATAATTTTGTAGGCACGTGTACGTGCCTTTAAAATGACACTGCCATTCGTATCATATTTTTTTTATAAATTCTTTAGCCATGCTACACAGCACCATGCATACTGTGCAGCATGGCTAAAACCCAGTAGCAAAACTAATAGTTCCCAAAGACAAGACTGGTTGGCTTTGCCATGGTTGTAACAAGTCAGACCAACACATAATTACACGCCACACAATTACACTCTACTGAATACAACATACACTCCACATAATTATATGCTACGTGATTCCACTGCGCTCAACGCAACATACACTCCAAATACCACTCCGCACCACATAATTACACGTCACATAATTACACTGCACTCAATGCAACATACACTCCAAATACCACTCTGTGCCACATAATTACACGCCACATAATTACACTCTACTGAATGCAACACACACTCCACACAATACCACTCAGTGCCACAAATATATGCTACATAATTACACTGCACTCGATGCAACATACACTCCAAACAATACCACTCAGTGCCACATAATTGCACGCCACACAATTACACTCTACTGAATACAACATACACTCCACATAATTATATGCTACATAATTACACTGCGCTCAACGCAACATACACTCCAAATACCACTCAGTGCCACATAATTACACGCCACATAATTACACTGCACTCAATGCAACGTACACTCCAAATACCACTCTGTGCCACATTACAAGCCACATAATTACACTGCACTCAATGCAACATACACTCCAAATACCAATCAGTGCCACATAATTAAACGCCACATAATTACACTGCACTCAACGCAACATACACTCCAAATACCACTGTGTCACATAATTACACGCCACATAATTACACTCTACTGAATGCAACACACTCCACACAATACCACTCAGTGCCACATAATTATGCTTCATAACTACATTGCACTCAATGCAACATACACTCCAAATACCACTCAGTGCCACATAATTACACTGCACTCAATGCAACATACACTCCAAATACCACTCAGTGCCACATAATTACACGCCACATAATTACATTGCACTCAATGCAAAATACACTCCAAATACCACTCAGTGCCACATAATTACACTCTACTTAATGCAACACACTCCACACAATACCACTCAGTGCCACATAATTATGCTTCATAACTACACTGCACTCAATGCAACATACACTCCAAACAATACCACTCAGTGCCACATAATTACATGCCACATATTTAGACTCTACTGAATACAAAATACACTCCAGACAATACCACTTAGTGTCACATAATTATATGCTAAATAATTAGACTGCACTCAATGCAACATACACTCCAAATACCACTCAGTGCCACATAATTACACACCACATAATTACACTTCACTCAATGCAACATACACTCCAAATACCACTCAGTGCCACATAATTACACGCCACATAATTACACTGCACTCAATCCAACATACACTCCAAATACCACTCAGTGCCAGATAATTACACGCCACATAATTACACTGCACTTAATGCAACATACACTCCAAATACCACTCAGTGCCACATAATTACACTCTACTGAATGCAACACACTCCACACAATACCACTCATTGCCACATAATGATGCTACATTGTTATTAGTAATATCAATACATCTAAGTCACGTAAATACAACACATATTGCATTACAAATGCTATAGGTGTCACATTTGCGAAAGTTAAAACTATTGGCATTGTAAATGACAAAGCTATTAATTTCGCTATTTTCAAAACCAACAGATAAATATAAAATTTGTCATTTACAATACCAACAGCTCAAACTTTCCTAATGCGAGACCTATTGCATTGCAAATGCTTGTTTCATTTGGGTTTGAATTTGCTTTATGAATACGGAATTTATATTACATTTCACACATGGCCTGCCCCTTGTTATTGAAGTTGTGAGGAATGCAAACATGCTGTGCTTTTTAAACTTGCACTGTTTGGACTATGATCTGTTTTAACCATTTGCCTCAATACGTTTAAAGTTTATGGAGGAAGAATGAGAATAATGAAGGTGGGACGGTATCCAAGCCTTGCCAATACAGGTGTAATATATAAAGGTTAAGTCTGATCAAAATCTTTCTCTGTACAGAGGGCCATTGCAATTAATAGTTTTTTTATAAATCTTGATTTATATACTAGTTATAATGTTTACAGTAAGAAAGATGTGTTACTGTTCCCATGGTGAAACCAACTTGGTCAGGCTCAAAGAGTAATGGAGGTGGCCGTTGCGCAGTTTTTAGGTCTTGCCTTTTCCATTCCGAAGGAATGGGAAATGGCGAGAATTCAAGTGCTCAAAATACTCGTGAAACCACGGGTTTTTTCGTGCGGTTTTCATCGAGTTCACGTGGCCACAGGCACGCGCTTTTGGGCCATAAACTTACTTTCACGGCCATCTGTTCCCCAATGTCCCTCCCACCCTTCCTTTGATCTTGCGGCGCGAGTTCTTACAGGCTAATGACCCTCCCCCTCCCCCAGCACAGAGCGCGCATCGCTTGTTTACTCTCCCCATTTGCCCCCATCTCTTCCAGTACATCCCCATCCTGATCCTGTTCACCATTTCTTTCACTGCTCTGCAGCATTTACTTACCCTTCAACCTCTGCTCGCTCCACCATTGTTCCATTCTCCCTCTACCAGTACATCCCCATCCTGATCCTGTTCACCATTTCTTTCACTGCTCTGCAGCATTTACTTACCCTTCAACCTCTGCTCGCTCCACCATTGTTTCCTTCTCCTTCTTAGAGAATCAGTTTTATATTTTCTTATTTTTAATCAAAGGCCTGACAGCTGCAATTGACTGCTGGGTCACCCCTTTAAAAAAACACACTTTCATGCACATTTCATATTTTTTTTATTTACAGCTCGATCTTTGGCATCCGCCATCTTGTTGAAAAAGCAACGTGTAGCCATCTCACCAAATCATAGGGTATTCCATGAAAAAATAATCTGATAATCCAGACAGAATGTAATTTTACAGTAATTCACAAGAGGTGAAAAATGACTCGTTTTATTGTTTTCCTGGTTTTCTGCGAGAACGTAAAGCCTGTAACCCACCACAACAGCGACGTGGCTCCAACTAATCTAAGGGGAACGCAGGGATGTTAGGTAACCGGCATTGAGATGAGGGAACACCGGCATTCACACGAGCAAATGCGGAATTCGCGGTGCTCGGCCTTTCACTGGATGCGGATAAATGCTACCCACTGCCGCCTCCCCTCGTTAAACGCACCACAGACAGGCTTCCTTCCTCGAGCCTCGCGGCGCAGCCCGCCAGGGGCCTCCCCAGCACACACATTAACTTGCTGCCGTGCCGATCGTTTATCAAAGCCGCTGTCATTACGCCGCTGGCGCCTAGCCCAGCATATGACTAATGCGCGCAATAATAATGAGAAAAAAAGCCGACTTTGCAGCACATCATCTGCAGAGCTGCGAGCAGAGAAGCTGTGTTCGCAGCACATCATCTGCAGAGCTGCGAGCAGAGAAGCCGTGTTCGCAGCACATCATCTGCAGAGCTGCGAGCAGAGAAGCCGTGTTTATGTCAAATAAAGTGTTATTTAACAGCCTCTGCTCCTCGGCGTCGCAGAGAGTGCAGCGTTCGCCGACTCACCGCCTGCCGGAATTGAGGCTCGTTGCAACCTGCAGCCTGACTCACAGCCCATTAGGCTTTCGGGAGGGTCTTGTTTTCAGTCAGCCGCTCGAGAACTTTGTGCTGTTTGAGGATGCAGGCGTCTTCGCCACACACCATCTGGGACATTCCTCATACCCTTAATGACCGTTCTCCACAACTCCGCACAACAACGGGGTCCTTCCTCCCCTTCCCTCCTCCACCCCACCCCTACCTTCCCTTCTCCCCCCTCCCTTCCCATCCACGTGCTTTTGGGCCATAAACTTACTTTCACGGCCATCTGTTCCACAATGTCCCTCCCACCCTTCCTTTGATCTTGCCGCGCGAGTTCTTACAGGCTAATGGCCCTCCCCCTCCCCCAGCACAGAGCGCGCATCGCTTGTTTACTCTCCCCATTTGCCCCATCTCTTCCAGTACATCCCCATCCTGATCCTGTTCACCATTTCTTTTACTGCTCTGCAGCATTTACTTACCCTTCAACCTCTGCTCGCTTCACCATTGTTCCCTTCTCCTTCTCAGAGAATCAGTTTTATATTTTCTTATTTTTAATCAAAGGCCTGACCGCTGCAATTGACTGCTGGGTCACCCCTTTAAAAAAACACACTTTCATGCACATTTCATATTTTTTCTATTTACAGCTCGATCTTTGGCATCCGCCATCTTGTTGAAAAAGCAACGTGTAACCATCTCACCAAATCATAGGGAATTCCATGAAAAAATAATCTGATAATCCAGACAGAATGTAATTTTACAGTAATTCACAAGAGGTGAAAAATGACTCGTTTTATTGTTTTCCTGGTTTTCGGCGAGAACGTAAAGCCTGTAACCCACCACAACAGCGACGTGGCTCCAACTAATCTAAGGGGAACGCGGGGATGTTAGGTAACCAGCATTGAGATGAGGGAACACCGGCATTCACACGAGCAAATGCGGAATTCGCGGTGCTCGGCCTTTCACTGGATGCGGATGAATGCTACCCACTGCCACCTCCCCTCGTTAAACGCACCACAGACAGGCTTCCTTCCTCGCGCCTCGCGGCACAGCCCGCCAGGTGCCTCCCCGGCACACACATTTACTTGCTGCCGTGCCGATCGTTTATCAAAGCCGCTGTCATTACGCCGCTGGCGCCTAGCCCAGCATATGACTAATGCGCGCAATAATAATGAGAAAAAAAGCCGACTTTGCAGCACATCATCTGCAGAGCTGCGAGCAGAGAAGCCGTGTTCGCAGCACATCATCTGCAGAGCTGCGAGCAGAGAAGCCGTGTTCGCAGCACATCATCTGCAGAGCTGCGAGCAGAGAAGCCGTGTTTATGCAAAATAAAGTGTTATTTAACAGCCTCTGCTCCTCGGCGTCGCGGAGAGTGCAGCGTTCGCCGACTCACCGCCTGCCGGAATTGAGGCTCTTTGCAACCTGCAGCCTGACTCACAGCCCATTAGGCTTTCGGGAGGGTCTTGTTTTCAGTCAGCCGCCGAGAACTTTGTGCTGTTTGAGAATGCAGGCGTCTTCGCCACACACCATCTGGGACATTCCTCATACCCTTAATGACCTTTCTCCACAACTCCGCACAACAACGGGGTCCTTCCTCCCCTTCCCTCCTCCACCCCACCCCTACCTTCCCTTCTCTCCCCTCCCTTCCCATCCCTTCTTTCCCCCTTCCCTTCCCTCCCCTCCCTTCCCATTCCTTCCTTTTCTTCCCTTCCTCCATTCTCTTCCTTCCCTTCCTTCCCTTTCCTTCGTTCCCTCCCTTCCTTTCCTTTCCTTCTCTACCCTCCCTTCTCTTCTTTTCCTTACTTTCCGTTCTTTCCCGTCCGTCCTTTCCTTCCCTTGCTTCTTTCTCCTCCTCCCTCCCGTCTTCTTCTTTCTTCTTTGTAAAGCAATGACATGTCACCTGAATCACTTTGGAGGTCTCTCACCCTAATGCAATAAAGGATATTAGCCCCCATCAGGGCCAGCATTAGGGCAGTGCGACTGGGCGCTGACCTGTGGAGGGCGCACTGCGATCTCACGGGGCACTGTGTTTAGCAAAATATTATGATAGGAGAGTGAGGGCCACTTTTGCAGGTGCAGACCACAGCATCACTCAGCACCACCACATTACAATTCAGCACCACTCAGCACCACAACAGCACCACTCAGCACCACCACAGCATCACTCAGCACCACCACAGCATCACTCAGCGCCACCACAGCATCACTCAGCGCCACCACATTATCACTCAGCACCACCACAGCACCACTCAGCACCACCACAGCATCACTCAACACCACCACATTATCACTCAGCACCACCACAGCACCACTCAGCATCACTCAGCTCCATCCCAGTATCACTCAGCACCACCACAGCACCACTCAGCACCACCACAGCACCACTCAGCGCCACCCCAGCATCAATCTGCGCAACCATTCAACAACAACTGGTTCAAACATGTTCTCTAAATGTTTCAAGCTTTATTACAAATGTCACAAAAAGATGTTAATATTTCACTTCTGTTCTTGGATTTTCGTCACAATAAAATACACTGAACATAATCTTCACAAAAGTTATTTACAAAAGTTTAAGCTATTGCCATTATAAATTAAAATCACGTTTATTTAAGTATTAATTATTTAAAAAAATTAAAAGCCGTTGTTATTTGTAATATCAATACATCTAAGTCACGTCAATACAAAACATGTGGCATTACAAATGATAAAAGTGTCACATTTGCTAAAGTTAATAGTATTGGCATTGTAAATCACAAAACATAAATATAAAATGTCATTTACAAAACCAATAGCTCCAACTTTCCTACTGCGAAACCTATTGGCAACGCCAGTGCTTGTTGTTTTTCCAGCTTCTAGGACTCCACACTCATTAAGAGTTACATTTGCTTGCGGCTGTTGCAGCAGACTTACTGAAATTAGTGCTAAACGAGGTTCCTACTTATAGAGACGTTCAGATCTTCATTTTACTTTTTTATGGTAGCAATATTAATTGTTATCACCCATTTAGGTTATATGCAGATAGGCTACAATAACCCCAGATACTAAAATTAACTTATCATACATCGCACACTGAGCTCAAGTGCCACCTGGAGCTCTGTCAACAAAACTCATGAAGAACTGACAATTAAGCGTGCAGGGAGCGGAATTCCTCTAAGAAAGTGTGATGATGAAGGAGAACACCAATTAACTCACAATGTCTCTCCATGCGTCTCATATCTACTCAGGTGATATAGATATCTATTAGGACAGTAGCAATAGAAACCAGCGTTTTCAAATTTTAAAGTGACAGAGTTCTAAATATTTTTCTAAAACTTTATTAAGCACCCAAATGCAATAGCCATCCACCTAAGATCTACATGCTCCCTAGCTGGAAGACCCTTTTAAGTCTGTGTGATCTCCTAAGGCAAAGTATGCAGGATGATGTCTGGAGTACTAAATAGACTGACTCTCCTTGGTTTGTGATGGACTCAGACCAGTATTGATCAGGGATGTACATAACGGTACTTATAAACAGGATATTTAAAAAAGACAATTGTTGAGCAGAGAAAAACAAGGACCTGAAAGTTGGAGGGGTTCCAGGGAAGACCATGGGGAGTTATCACACAACAGGCTAAGTCAATGGAAACACACAAAATGAACTTTTCTCACCTGCATGGACATTACTGTGCTGCGCCAGAGAAGCCCTCAATCCAAATGTTTTCCCGCACACTTCACACTTATAAGGCTTGGCACCCATGTGACATCGTTTATGGCACTTTAAGTATTCATTTGTTGCAAAATGTTTTCCACACACATCACATCTGAAAAGCCGCTCTCCTAGAAAGATACATAGTATACATGCGAGTTTATTTAAAATTACACAGTGGAATATCATATGCATTTTACAGCATACTTTCAAAAGGAAATTGCCTACAGAGGAATAGACTGTATTGACAATTCAAAAAGTGTTAAATCCATTCCTTTACTCTTAATTCCACTTATTTTAAATCCCCACACCATCCCTTCCAAGTAGAATCCTTTGGGTGAGGGGACAAGCTGGCTACATGGGTAACAGTAGGTCTGCAGAGGGCTGAGAAAAAAAACCTGGTAGCTCTACTAAAAACAGCTATCAATGTACATTTTAGACATGTTTTCGTTATGCCTTCCAAACTTACCTGTTCCAGAATTAAACATCTACCTATGTTAGTCGCTTAGTTTTTTTTAAACAGCATTGATTTGTTTAACAGGCTCAAAGGGTCACACCAGGGTGATATCAGTTGATGTTTTAGAAAAAAATCCCATAACATAAAATAACTTGACTTCTCGTGGAGGACCAACACAAACAGGGAACTCAAAGGAGCTGTAAGGAGAATTAACTTCTCATACATTGCACACTTAGGGCAATTGCCACCATGAGCTGGGTCATTAACACAAGGGCTGAAGGGCGAGCGCAGAGGGCAAGGAATCGAGGACAGGCAGGTTATTTCAATTCCCACCTCGGCGGCTCTTGGGCTCAATTTCCCCGGACCTGATAATTCTCGCCTCGGTGCCTATTCTAATCATGGGTCCCACTCTGCAACTCTGGGCAATAGCTTGCATAATCTCCACAACGGCCCCAACAACGCTAGGATGCCTGGCTTCACCTTGGGGGTGCCCAGAAGTGGGCACTTCACAGGGAAAGGCCAGGAAGGGTTCCTCAGCGGTATTCGTACAAGCGCCGAGATGCCTCATGGTGATTTGTGCGCTATACAAGTAAATGTAAATGTGGGATTCTTGTAAAGCGCACTGTTACTCTAACGAGTGTCCTGGCGCTGCAGACCGCTGGGGAACCCGTCCTAGTTTTCCCTGTGAGATGGTCCCTTTCTGGGTATCTCCAGGGTGAAACCAGGCATCCCCGGCGTCTGTGGGGGGCCGTTGTAGAGATGAGGCAAGCTTAATGCCCAGAGTTACCGAGTGTGTTCCCTGGTTAGAGTAGGCACCGAGGCGAGAATTATCGAGTCTGTTGACCCCTGGTCCAGGGCCCTGCCGCGTCGGGAATTGAACCCTGGTCCCGGGCCGTTCTCTGCTTACAGGTCTGCCGCCTCTAACCAGTGAGCCACACCTCTCCACACAGTACCATTACATTACATTACATTACAGTTCCTTTCTTTTTTAGGTCTCGGCTAGCGTAAGCTCCGCACATGCGCAGTCTCGCTGGCGAGATTTAATGACTCTGAGTAGCGAGGTTAAACCTCGCCCATCTTCTCCATTGGCTGGCCTCCTAAACGGCGGCGACCATTGGAGAAGAGGTCTCAGTGACGTCATTCTCTCGCTCTAAGCCCCGTCTTTTTCGGATTGGGGGCGTGCTTTTTTCGTTTCTTTCTCTCCTCTTCTCCATTGGCTGGAATGTAAACAACAAGTCAAAAACACACCTGTTGTTTACATTCCAGCCAATGGAGAAGAGGGGACCAAGAAAAACACGCCCCCCAATCGCAAAAGGACGGGGCTTAGTGACAAACGGCGAGCGCTTGTTGTCTGTCGCACTATGCAGTCTGTATTCCATTTGAACGTTGTTGGACCTGGGGTTACCAGTCCCCATAGGGTAGCCTGGCACAGAGTGGTAATGACTATTCCCAAAGGCAACTTGTGTTATGCTTGCGTCACATCCTTCACAGCAACCCAGCGTCCATCCACTAAAAATGACACTACACCAGATTAGAAAAATACGATTTGCTCTATAAAAGTTCTTTAAGTTATCTTGTTCCGTTAGTCATATCATGGGGTCATACATCAAGCACTTCCCTCATCAATTTTTCTGCATCAAGGAAGATTCAACAATACAACGTTCCCTAGAGACAATGGATTCAACAATTACACTTATTACTTGAAGTTACAGGCAGTTTCTTGGTTGTTTAGATAGGACTCAACAGGAAAAAACATGTTACATCAAATCAAGTTAGCGAAACCTTGCATTTGCACAGTCTGGATACCACTTTGTATAACTCATTTAGTTAAATTGAATTATGTGCTTGCTCAGCAGGTGCCAGAATTATTCCCTCCTGTTAGGATAAGAGCAGACAGGAGTTTCAGTCAGATTCATACATTTGTTCAGAAATCTCGCAATGCCCCTGTTTTACTTTACTGTCAAACCAGCGATAGCTCTAGTAAATCTCTACTTTCAGTATATTAGTCTTCGCTAGATCGGGCTCCCTTGGCCAGTACGACAGTTTTATTAGGGTTCATAAGGGGAGACCAACCACTAGAACCTGTGGCGTCGACTCCCGGTTCCAAGTCCCTCACCAGCCCCCAGATCCCGGCTTACTTATGGCAGTATAGTTGATTATTCAGACCCAGCCGTCACAAGCAGCTGGAGACGTCACCTCACCACTGACAACTCTTCCTCTAACGTCCGCTCCCTCTCCGGCCAGGCCAACTCACTCTCTGGGCCTGCGCGGGAAGGAAGTGGCGGTGTCGCAGCGCCGCCCCTCTGGTACTCTGGCGAGATCTCTGCTGGGGCTGCGCGTGATTCAGACGCTTCGGGCTATGCTACCGCCCCCTCACTAATCACCTCAACGATCAGCAGCAGCTCCGGCGGCGCCACCAACTCAGTCTCCTCCCTATCTGAAAGGGGGACGTATCTCCCACCCGGGCACCTCTAACCCTGATGCCGCAGAACAGGTGGTCCTCACCGCTCAACAGGTCCCTGCAATCTCGTCCCTGGAAGGAAGGAGAAGTGGCTTCTGGTCAGCGCTCCACGGCGCAGGTGAGGGGACAGTCCTTATCAGGTGTGGGTTTGTAAAGGAAACGGGGGAGGGTGACAAAGGCTCACTGTTCCTTCTTTACCGGGGTTTCTCAGTGTCGGTAAACTGCTCTTCCTACCGAGGGACAAAAGGGGCAGTACTCTTGACTCAGCACCAGCCCCGGCAGTCACTTGATATGATTCAGTGAAAGCGTCAGTTTCTCCTATTCTGTAGAGATACCAGGGCAGGATTCAATAATAGAATGCCTATGCAGGGTCAGGTCTATGGGCGGGGGCGATGACAGCAGTAAGGGCGCATCCCCAGAGCGAAGTCAACCCTCTCAGTGTTCCACTCCCCTGAAGCCCCAGCCTGCACTCCAGCTAGCTCTCAAATGTCACAAAATGGCCGCCCAGGTTCTGACCTTATATACCCCTAGACCCAGGTCATTAGAAAGGGCCGGAAGGTTCTAGATCCCTCCATTCTAACCTATGGGCCAAGCACTGAGGTAAAGCTTCTACAGTTGACAGCCACAATTTTGTGAGGGTACCTGCTTCACCTCATTTTTCAGGGCACCTGCGCTGCATTAATGTAAACACTAATGAACCGCCCAGAGACCTAAGGTCAACACCAGGAAAAGGGAAAAAAAATGTGTAGTGGACACAGGGACATTTCAGAGGCCAAAAAGGGGACAAAATAAATAATAATTAGGAAGGACCACCCAAAGGGCTGTCAGGTCTAACACACGTCCCCCCCAGCTGAAAGTGGGGAGAGCTACCCAACCCCTTGGGAGTTCTCATCACTAAGGCAGAAATACCTTGAAAGACCGTCTGCGTTGGCGTGGTCCACTCCAGGACGATGTTCCACCCGGAAGTCCATTCCCTGTAGGGAGATGGACCATCTCAACAGCTTGGGATTCTCGCCCTTCATTTGCATTAGCCAACGAAGGGGCCGGTGGTCTGTCTGTACAAGGAAGTGCGAACCAAACAGGTATGGCCGCAGCTTCTTCAGAGCCCATACCACTGCAAAGGCTTCCCGCTCAATCGCACTCCACCTCTGTTCCCGGGGAAGCAGTCTCCTTGATAGGAAGACAACAGGTTGGTCCAGGCCCTCTTCGTTGAGTTACGATAACACTGCCCCAATGCCATGCTCCGATGCATCCGTTTGAACAATGAACTCCTTGCAAAAATCAGAGGCCTTTAAGACAGGAGCAGCACACATTGCTTGTTTCAGAGTGTCAAAGGCTCGCTGTCACGCCTCCGTCCAGACCACCCGTCGAGGTTGTTTCTTAGATGTGAGTTCAGTAAGGGGTGCCACAATTGTGCCATACCCCTTTACAAAGCGACGGTAGTATCCTGTAAGGCCCAGGAAAGCTCGGACCTCAGTTTGGGTCTTGGGGGGCTCCCAGGCCATGATAGCCTCAATCTTAGCCTGGAGGGGCTGCACCTTCCCCCTGCCCACCAAGTGTCCTAGGTATACCACCGACCCCTGCCCGATCTGGCATTTACTGGCCTTGATTGTCAAGCCAGCCTGTTTCAGGGCTTGGAGAACAGCTTGTAAGTGACACAAGTGGTCCTCCCAGCTGCTGCTGAAGACGGCAATGTCATCTAGATAAGCTGCAGAGAAGGCCTCCATCCCGGAGAGGACCTCTTTCACCAGCCGCTGAAAAGTGGCAGGAGCGTTCTTGAGCCCAAAGGGCATCACACAGAACTGGTAGTGGCCCTCAGGCATGGAGAAGGCTGACCTCTCCCTTGCTCCATCTGTAAGGGAGATCTGCCAGTACCCTGATGTGAGGTCAAAAGTACGCAAATATTGGGCAGCTCCCAGTCGGTCAATGAGCTCATCCGCCCTAGGGATTGGATGAGCATCCGTCTTTGTTACGGAGTTCAGTCCCCGGTAATCCACACAGAACCTGAGTTCTAAAGTGGGGCCGGTCAGGGCAGCTTTTGGTACCAGAACCACCGGACTGGACATGGGGCTGCTTGAAGGTTCAATTACTCCTAGCTCCAGCATCTTAGTGACTTTACTATGAATGCTGGCCTTCACCTTATCTGACAGCCGGTAGGTCTTATACTTCACAGGTGGGCTGTCTCCTGTGTCCACATCATGGGTACACAGGTGGGTCCTTCCCGGGATAAGGGAGAACAGGGAGGAATATTGATCCAGGACTTGGCGGCAGTCCCTCCGCTGTTCAGGAGTTAGGGATGGCGAGAGAATCACTCCCTCCACAGACCCATCCTTCTCTTGGGACGAAAATAGATCAGGGAGAGGCTCACTTTCCTCTTCCTCTGCTCCTTCAGTCACCATCATCAAGACGACCTCGGGCCTCTCATGGTGGGGTTTAAGGCGGTTGACATGGAGCACCCGAAGGGGCTGCCGGGGGTCTTAAGGTCCACTAAGTAAGTAGCCTTGCCCTTCTTCTCAACCACCTCAAAGAGGCCTGTCCAGCGATCCTGGAGGGCACTAAGCTCTCCAGGCTCCATCACCCACACTTTCTGGCCAGGCTCCAACTCCACAGGGTGAGCATTGTGGTCATACCACTCTTTCATAACTGCCTGGCTGGCTTCCAAGTTGTCGGAAGCTTGCTTCCAAAACTTAGCTATTTGGGTTCGGAAGGCCAGCATGTAGCTCACCACATCCTGGGGAAGCTTCCTGGGAGTCTTTTCCCATCCATCTTTCACCAGGCTGAGAGGTCCTCTGACAGGGTGCCCATACAGAAGTTCGAAGGGGCTGAAGCCCACTCCTTTCTGTGGCACCTCCCTGTATGAGAACAACAGACAGGGTAGGAGGATGTCCCATTTCCTCCGCAGGCTCTCAGGCAGACTTCTGATCATGCCTTTCAAGGTTTTCTTGAACCTTTCCACCAGACCATTGGTCTGGGGGTGGTAAGGGGTGGAGAACCGGTAGGTAACCCCACACTCCTTCCACATAGCCCGCATATATGCTGACAGGAAGTTGGTCCCCCTATCAGACACATTTTCCTTGGGGAAACCCACTCGGGTAAAAATCCCCATCAGGGCCCGAGCCACTGCAGGTGCAGTAACGGTCCTCAAAGGAATGGCCTCTGGGTACCGAGTGGCGTGATCCACCAGAACCAGGATAAACCTGTGACCAGCTGAAGTGGGTGGATCCAATGGCCCAACAATGTCGATGCCCACCCTTTCAAAGGGGGTGCTAACGACAGGTAGTGGTTCCAGGGGAGCTTTCAGCTTAACCCCTGTATTCCCCCTGGCTTGGCAAGACACACACCTCCTACAGTAAGTGTCGGACGCCACCCTAATTTGAGGCCAGTAGAAATGGGGGACAAGCCGGGCAAAGGTCTTGTCCTGACCCAGGTGTCCTGCCAAGGGTATTTCGTGAGCCAATTCTAAGAGAAAGGCTCGATAACGTTGAGGGACTACCAAGGCCCGTGACGAACCGTGCACCGGAGCCTTGGGTTCACTGTAGAGAAGACCATCCTCCCAGTAAATGTGGAAGTTCCCTGCAATGTTACCTGCTGTCTGGGCTTCGGCCTGTCGCCTCAGACCCTCAAGGGTAGGGCACTGCTTCTGGCCCTGGCAAAACTCTGTCCTGGTAGGCCCCCCCTCCACATGCCATTCGGCAGGGATAGGTAGGTTCTCCAGGGATACAACATCCCCCTCCGTGGACTCCGGGTCCACCATCACAGGTGGCCCATTCATCTCACGGGGTGTGGATGCCGAGGCAGGTGTCTCCTGTCCCCGGATCTTCCCCTTTTTGGCAGCCGGCTGTGCCTTTGTTCCAGGCTCCAGCCCTTGCGAACTCCCCTCCGGGTAGTCGCGGACCGTGAGCTGGCACAGGTCCAGTCAGGTGTACCCAGCATCTCTGAGTGAGTCCGGTATTCCACCTCCTTCCAAGCATTGTGCTCAATATCATTCCCCAACAGACAATCGACCGGCACGGCAGGGCTTACGGCAACTCGAAGAGGACCTGCGACCCCTTCCCACTCAAAGGGAACTTCAGCCACCGGGTAGTGGCCTATTCTGCCGTCAGCCATCGCGGCGAGGTGGAGTACGTTTGGGATCACCTGCTCTGGGGACACCAGATGACTCCTTACCATAGTCATACTGGCACCTGTGTCCCTCAGAGCTTCCCCTCTTTGGCCATTGATGGTGACCCACTGCCCATACTTGGTGGTATTTGGGGCACCTGGATCTTGGGAACCATATCTTTGTCTCCCAGGGACACTAAGGTGATGCCCGCCCACTCCCCTCCCTTATACAAGGGCAACTCCTCCCCGAGCACTACACTAGCCACTCCCGGGGTTTTTCCTCCAGTGGGAGGGGGTGGTCTCTTTGGGCATTTGGCATCTACTTTATAGTGCCCAACCCCACCACATTCATAACAGCGGAAAATCCTTGGCTGCTGATTATGGTCAGGATGAGGGGGTCTTTGTGGGTTGACTCGGGGAGGGAAACCTGATCCCTTTCCTTGGAAACAGTTTTGGGGGCCTTTTGAGAACTCCCTCTTTTTGTCTCCCCCCTCTTTCTTCTGGGGAGCGCCCTGGCCAGTCCTTTGAGAGTCCCCCCAGTCCCCTTTGAGGACACCCGGGTACTAGCCCAGATGTCCGCCTCCTCAGCAAGCTTCCTGGGACTGGTCAGCTTGCTGTCCACCAGGTGTTGACGCAGCTCTGGAAAACATTTCTCGAGTAGGTGCTCCTTTAAGATTAGGTCATACAACCCCTCGTAGTCCCCCACCTCGCTGCCTGGCACCCGACCCTTTAGCCCCTTCGGTGCTCATGACGAGCTCAGTGTTATGCTTGTGTAACATCCTTCACAGCAACCCAGCGTCCATCCACTAAAAATAACACTACACCAGATTAGAAAAATATGGTTTGCTTTATAAAAGTTCTTTAAGTTATCTTGTTCCGTTAGTCATATCATGGGGTCATACATCAAGCACTTCCCCCATCAATTTTTCTGCATCAAGGAAGATTCAACAATACAACGTTCCCTAGAGACAATGGATTCAACAATTACACTTATTACTTGAAGTTGCAGGCAGTTTCTTGGTTGTTTAGATAGGACTCAACAGGAAAAACATGTTACATCAAATCAAGTTAGCGAAACCTTGCATTGGCACAGTCTGGATACCACTTTGTATAACTCATTTAGTTAAATTGAATTATGTGCTTGCTCAGCAGGTGCCAGAATTATTCCCTCCTGTTAGGATAAGAGCAGACAGGAGTTTCAGTCAGATTCATACATTTGTTCAGAAATCTCGCAATGCACTGGCCCCTGTTTTACTTTACTGTCAAACCAGCGATAGCGCTAGGTCTGGTTAATCTCTACTTTCAGTATATTAGTCTTCGCTAGATCGGGCTGCTTGGCCAGTACGACAGTTTTATTAGGTTTCATAAGGGGAGACCAACCACTTGGACCTGTGACGTCGACTCCCGGTTCCAAGTCCCTCACCAGCCCCCAGATCCCGGCTTACTTATGGCAGTATAGTTGATTATTCAGACCCAGCAGACACAAGCAGCTGGAGACGTCACCTCACCACTGGCAACTCTTCCTTGAACGTCCGCTCCCTCTCCGGCCAGGCCGACTCACTCTCTGGGCCTGCACGGGAAGGAAGTGGCGGTGTTGCAGCGCCGCCCCTCTGGTACTCTGACGAGATCTCTGCTGGGCCTGCGCGGGATTCAGACGCCTCGGGCTATGCTACCGCCTCCTCACTAATCACCTCAACGATCAGCAGCAGCTCCGGCGGCGCCACCAACTCAGTCTCCTCCCTATCTGAAAGGGGGACGTATCTCCCACCCGGGCACCTCTAACCCTGATGCCGCAGAACCGGTGGTCCTCATCGCTCAACAGGTCCCTGGCAATCTCGTCCCTGGAAGGAAGGAGAAAAGGGCTTCTGGTCAGCGCTTCACGGCGCAGGTGAGGGGACAGTCCTCATCAGGTGTGGGTTTGTAAAGGAAACGGGGGAGGGTGACAAAGGCTCACCGTTCCTTCTTTACCGGGGTTTCTCTGTGCCGGTAAACTGCTCTTCCTACCGAGGGACAAAAGGGGCAGTACTCTTGACTCCGCACCAGCCCCGGCAGTCACTTGATATGATTCAGTGAAAGCGTCAGTTTCTCCTATTCTGTAGAGATACCAGGGCAGGATTCAATAATAGAATGCCTATGCAGGGTCAGGTCTATGGGCGGGGGCGATGACAGCAGTAAGGGCGCATCCCTAGAGCGAAGTCAACCCTCTCAGTGTTCCACTCCCCTGATGCCCCAGCCTGCACTCCAGCTAGCTCTCCAATGTCACAAAATGGCCGCCCAGGTTCTGACCTTATATACCCCTAGACCCAGGTCACTAGAATGGGCCGGAAGGTTCTAGATCCCTCCATTCTAACCTATGGGCCAAGCACTGAGTTAAAGCTTTTACAGTTGACAGCCACCATTTTGTGAGGGTACCTGCTTCACCTCATTTTTCAGGGCACCTGCGCTGCATTAATGTAAACACTAACAAAGCGCCGAGAGACCTAAGGTCAACACCAGGAAAAGGGAAAAAAAATGTGTAGTGGACACAGGGACATTTCAGAGGCCAAAAAGGGGACAAAATAAATAATAATTCGGAGGGACCACCCAAAGGGCTGTCAGGTCTAACAAACGTCAATCGTGTTTTACCGTTACTTCTCCACTCTACCTGAACTCAAATAACATGCCAACAATTCAACGTTTTTGCGGGTATTACTAAGAAGGCGCTTTCTAACTTTTGCTTACTAGGCAAATGAAGAGGTCTGTGTGGTAGAGGCGGCTTTTTATAGACTCCGCCAGCCTGCACGTCCCGCTGGGGAAGGACGGCATCGCGACCTTGCTCAAATTTAGGACGAGCTGGTCGCCCGCCTCTCTTAACGGGGGCATACAGTAAACACGGAAACTTTTTGTGAGTCGGTATAATAAATATGAAAATAGGCGCAACACTGATTCCCACACCTTGACCGACAAGGTGGTCGCCCAGCCATTTTAAACAGACTCGCCATGTTTATGTTTTCTCTCCCTCCCCCGAAGCCCTTGGTGCCCCAGAGCTGTTGCAGGGGGGCATCCCCGACCATAAAAAAAAAAAATACGTACACAAGAGGTCGGGCTGTTAGGGCCGCTCCAACTGCAGTTGCCCAGCAGACCACGGGCCCACTCGTGTCTCCGTTCAATTTTCTCGGCTATGATTGTTGCGGATCATAGGTGGAAGAATTTGTCGAAATAGTGAACACAAAGGAAGGACGTTTCCCTGCGAACTGGCAATGGAGAGGATGGCGCAAGGCTATAGCCGCAGCCATCTTAAAAACAGAATTACATGTTGTGTGAGATGGCCTCCCTGGGTGAAAACAAAATTGTATTTTTCATTCAGACATAAAAAAAATGTACTTACACAAAAAGCGGTAATATGAGATTTACTATATTTAAATTTGTAATTGGAGAAATTGATTTATTGATTTATCATTGGAGCATATGCAAGTTCACAGCACAAAAAAATATCAGATATCCCCATTTAAATACTCTCTAAAACATGACTCAATATATTCATAAGGGTTACACCTGCAGCTGGTATGAGATCACCAAACAAGGCTAATTCAAGATGGTCCGTTGAATACTGTTTTTGTTCATGCCGTCCGCTTCACACGTTCATGACATCTGTCCATGCCTAATCTAAAAATGCAAAACACCACATCGTCCCCATCCCACGCACACAGAATACACACCAAGGTGACGTGGGGTCTGTTCCAACGACAGAGACACGAACCCAACAGGCTGAAGGCACACTCGTTTGTACATATCACCACAACCCCGAATTAGCATTTCAGGGTTTTTACATTTTAGACAGTAATGTGATATGTTTATTTGTGCGCCGACAGTATGAAAGTTGCTTGCTTTTCCAAACATGATTTTTTTTTTAGACAGAAAGTGAAACCCTGCAAAGACTGTTCTGCTGTCTGTATACACAGCACATAATATATTTCAGTGTGTACTTTCAGTAATCATGCCAGGCACTACAAACAGCATATTTCGACTACAGAGGTTGAGAGTTTTGAACTGCTGTCTGCAGGGTTCGGGGGCCCCAGCTGGCACTGGGGGTCAGACCTTCTTTACATGTCATGCACAAGACACTTCAAAGGGCATGACCAAGAGCCAGCATCATGTATGACGTCTGTGGTTCATCACAATTATGTAAAATGCTCAATAACATGAAACCACCGTGGAATTTGGGCTTTGAAACCATTGCTTTTATGAGAAAAAAATCTACCCACGCGTCGCACCCCCTGTCTCTGTAAATAAGCACGGGTGTGTACTTACATGTACATGTATGTGCATTACATGATTATAACATTCAAACATTCCTTCTTAGGCACGGGCACACATCTGCACGAGTACTGATGTGCGCCATAGAGGAGGTAGCTAGGGATAAAGATGAAGAGTTGCGGGGCAATAGGGCAAATTGGATGATTGATAATGGGATAAGGCAATGGGGATACTGGTGTAAGCTTGAGGGCCTGCGTGAGTGGCATTGAGAGATGAGGGCTTTGGTCTTGAGCACATAGCAGAATGTACACTGTTATGCACCATGCATGCTTTGAGGCGAAGGCATTAATACTGCACATTCACAATAATACTCGTCAGTCTTATTTATCTATGACGTCTCAATCCTAACAGGATCCTATACTTTATTCTTCCTATGACGACTAGATTGTGTGTGGCTCTGTGTGTGTGTGTGTGTATGTGGCTCTGTGTATGTGTGTGTGTGGCTCTCTGTGTGTGTGTGTGTGGCTCTGTGTGTGTGGGTGGCTCTCTCTGTGTGTGTGGCTCTCTGTGTGTGTGTGGCTCTGTGTGTGTGTGTGGCTGTGTGTGTGTGTGTGGCTCTGTGTGTGTGTGGCTCTGTGTGTGTGTGGTTCTGTGTGTGGGTGGCTCTGTGTGTGTGGGTGGCTCTGTGTGTGTTTGTGTGGCTCTGTGTGTGTGTGTGTGGCTCTGTGTGTGTGTGTGTGGCTCTGTGTGTGTGTATGTGGCTCTGTGTGTGTGGCTCTGTGTGTGGCTGTGTGTGTGTGTTTTTAAAACATAAGTAAAACATGTTATTTGCAATGTCAATAGCTCAAACCCGCGTAAATATGCGACCTATTGCATTGCAAATCTAATAGGTCTTGCATTTGCGAGAGATTAAGCTATTGGCATTGTAAATGATAATGCCATTTATTTATCTGTTTTCAAAACCAACACATAAATAAAACATTTTGCCCATGATTTTGCCTCCACCGCTCATTGCCTCAGTCCTATAGACTTGGCTGTCACGCTCGGCCAATAAGAAAAGGAACAAGTATTCAATGACATAGACGTGATTCAGCGCTTACATGCATGTTAGACATGTGGAGGATGGGGAAAGGATCAGCGTGCATCACATCCACAGGAGCACAGTTTCCATGTAGGTTCCACTTTGCACATCTTCAGCTGGAAGTACAGTGTTAAGAACCCAGCCTCCAAATAGGAATCTGGCCATGCCTGGTAGCAGTAAATTACTAACATTTTAGCACATTGGTCGAAAAGTTAAGAGCAGAAAGGTTTCCTCACAATTCAGTCCTTAACTGCTTGTATTGGACTGCTCCGGAAACGGTCACAGAATGCAGCAAATTTTAGGCTAGGTCAATGGGCAGCAGAGGAATGATTGGCTGGAAGACAGTAGGCTGTGTGACACATGCGAAATGTATTATTGGCCTTTCAGGAGGTCAATGACATTAAATCTAGTCCTTACTTTTTTTTAGGAGCTTTATTCGTCTTTTGTTGACTGTAATGATTTGTTAAAACTTCATGGGGTCATTTTTGAAAAAAGAACAATATGCAGTTGTGTCACACTAACCTGTATGAGTTCGTTTGTGGCCATTTAGTTTGCCTTTATCAGCAAAACAAGCTCCACAGTCTTCACAAATGTACGGTTTTTCTCCAGTATGTGACCTGCAATTCACGCAACAAAATGATGGAAACTTTTGTAAACAGTAGAAATCTAAACAACTAACTTTAACTAATACAATATGACACGGAGTACATTGCATGCCCATTTATTCTGTAGTTCCTTTTCAAATCAACTCTGATACATTTCTTTTATTTTGGTTAGGCTAATTGTATGGTTTTGAGTAATGCCCAGATGTGTTCACTATCTATATTTACTGATTAACCCCCTCTCCCCCTTGTTCCCACCTATCTATCTAACCAACTAACCATCTGGGTAGGTCTAAATAATTGCATAGATGAGTTCATTCAAGATAGTTCATGGAAACACATAAACGTAGAGAAACTGAAATAATGTGCAGTTTGGTTATGCAGTAGCAGGAGAACTCTTCCCATCTGCTGTGCTTGGAAGATGAAAATCTGACAGAAGGAAGTTCGCACCAGTTGGCGACTCGAATCTCAGCGCCTTAGGGAACCTGATAATATAGGGAATCACCATCCTTTGAATGCCTTGAAGAATAGAGGAAGGTGAATCCATCCCAAGAGAAAGAATCTGAGTGCATAAATGAGGAACTCATAGAATAGGGATATGAATCACCAGTAGAGTAGAAACACTCGACCCCCAAACAACAGGATCATTCAAGCGGAGATACTAGAGAGCATAACATGAACCCCGATATCACTCTCTGGTGTAAATGTGTATCACTTTTAGTTGCCACCTAGACAAAATAATACATAGTAAAGAAAGGATATCTTACATCTCTTTATAAAGGAAATGGTCTGAATATCTAAATATTTTCTCTGGATCCTCGAGGCTAAGCTTTGTAATAGCACTCAAGCTAGGGGGATCTGGAGGTTATATGCATAGGAGAGATCTGTGTGCAGTGGAATCTTCCTGCGACTATAGAGAATGTTTGTTTTCCCTCCTTCCTTAACCCTTCTTGAGCCCTTTCATTGTTTATCAATATTACCCATTCTCTGATTCATTTGTCTTATACATCTTTGTTGTAACAGGACGAAATCATCACAAGGAACCCAACATAGTGTAGACAAACGTTTATTGCCGGATACCCCAGCCAAAACTGAGAGAACACTGATCTGAATCGCAGTTAACTGCTGATGGAATCCCCGGAACAGAATATTCCATTGTACTTGAAGGGGGGAAGAAGCAGGGGTGGAAACACTTGGGAGATACCACACATCCCCCTTTCTTAATAAAACATGTGAAGAGGGCAGGGAGAGGTGACACATGAAGAGGGGAAGGAAAAAGGAACACTCTGGTAATGGGGTGAACATGTGAACATTCAGAACAGTACATGACCTACTGGATATATATTGATGTAATGTACATGAGTACAATTAGTCCAAAATTGAAACAGGTGACTATGGATAGGAAAGAGGACAGTTCATTGACATTTCCTTTAACCAGAATCTCCCATGTAACACTGACCTGAGGCAGGCCTATGGGTAAGAAGGGGTTTCACGCCCTGACATAGTCTTTCAAGCACTCAGGTGGCCTAATGGGTCGTGCCCGCACTCTAGATGGGATTTCGCCTGTGGGATGTTTGTTTATTCCTTTGTTCATGTGGGTCTCATTATCTAGCATACTGCTATTGTTTTTAAGAAAAAAAACTTTTTATTAACAGTTTCTCTTGTTATACAATGATGCATAATTTCTTATATTCATTTTTGCATACAACATAGTGCAAGAACCATAGTTTCAGAGCAGCAGTTTGTTAGATTCAACAGTACATTTTCGGGGTTTTTCTTTTGCACCCTTCACTCTCTACATTTCTAGATCGATCGCATCACCCAACATTTTGATCTGGGTAGTTACTCAGTCACTCCCCTCGGACTCAGATTCTTCTTGAGGGGGTACGCAGATATTGCTCCGGTATCTATTCTATCCTCCCCACACCCGGGTCCACTTTTTGGGGCATCTCCTAAACAGATATACAGATTTTTCTGCTATTACACCGTCCATGTCCTGGCACCATCTTCTAAGGGTCGGGCCGATCTGGAGCCTCATAGATGTGCTATATTTCATTTTGCTATTACCATGCCCAATGTCACCCATTCCTGAGCCGCATGATGTGGGCTCCCAAATGTTAAGCAGACACCTTTTCGGTTCTGGTGGAATCGTCACCCCCGTCACTCGTGATATTGCATGCATGATCGCTTCCCAGTACTCTGTAATTTCTGGTCAGTGCCAGACTGTATGCCAAAACGTGACATACTGCTATTGTTATTACTTTCCCAAACTGGTGGCTGACTTGAATTGTCCTTGACCGCAGAGTAACTGAGCTTTGTTACCCTGCCTAGATTCTATATTCTGCATCCTCCGTTTTAATGGCGTTGCAAAACAATTTTATTACTCACATGGCCTTTGAGAATTTTGACCATGTGACACACACCCCTGGACTTATATTTTCACCCAGTCTCCCACATGAACATTAGACTCTCTGGTGTGGTGGTCTTGATTGTATGTTTCCTTTCTTACTTCTGGGAGTTTCTTTTACCTTGTCTCCAGGGCTGCCTGTTATGGATATTTACCCAACCTGTATGTCACTTCATCCAAGCCAGACCTAGTTGTGAATGTGGCTTCTTGCCGTTTAACAGTTCAAATGGGGTTTCTAGCGTGTCTTGGCTTAGTGAAAAGTGGAATGCTTTGAGTCTGTTGAATATTTCCGTTTTCCAATACTAGTAGTTTGCTTTTGCTAATTATATTCCTTCTTTTACACATTTATTAAAAGGTTCCACAGGTCAGTTCGTTTCAGGGTGGTATAATGCCGAACGTAAGTGGGCGATGCCGTCTTCTTCCATAAACGTCTGCTTTTCTTTCTTGCAGAATTGTACTCTGTTGTCTGTCAGGGTTGAAGATGGTAGTCCTCTTGCAAAAATATCAGTTAGAAATGTTATGATGCTCTCTGTGCTAGTGTCAGGTACAGTCTTAATTTCAGGCCATCTGGAATAGAGATCCATTCAATCTATTATATATGGTGTTGAAATTTCTCCAGATTAAGGACCAATTATGTCCATGGTCAGATCGTTCCATGGTTTATATGGGAGCGTGCGCATATACATGGGAGATTTTCTTGCGACTAAAACTTTTTCAATTGAGTTACACAACATGCACTCTCTTATGAACCTTTCTATTTGGATGTCCGTACCTGGCCACTAGAAGTCCATCCTTAGCCTTTCTTTTGTTTTGGAGACTCCAAAGTGGCCTTCATGTGCCATGTTTATGAGTGTGTTATGTACACCCACTGGGGGAGTTAGCTTTGTTCCCCTAAATAGGCAGCCATCCATTTCTGGCAGTTTGTCTTTCACACACCAATATGCCCAGAATTCACTCTTGACCATGTTCATGTACGGCCAACCTTCATTGATGTACTGTCCCACCTTCCTAAGAATCTTATTATCTTCTAATCTTTCTTTCTATTTGCCCTCCACAATTACTCCATCAGATATTATGCAAACATTTGGTGTTGCTAAATCCTCTTCGCCTTCCAGTATCCTCTTGTTTTATACATTCTTAGCAATAAGCCTAGAAAGGCAATAAGCTGTTTTGTTTTCTATTCCTGGGATATATTCCACAGCAAACAAACTCCAGTAGATGGACGATCCTTGTTCTGATAAGGCTGGAGACGGAGGCCAAACCCTTTTTCCCAAAAGATTTCTTTCAACAGTTTATGGTCGAACCTGACCTTGAATTCACTTCCCCAGACAAAATTCTTGAATTTATGTACAGCCCAGAATACTGCTAGGGATTCTATCTTTATCGGAGTATTTTCTTTCCGCCTCACATGGTGATCTTGAAGCAAAGGCAATGGTTTCTTCACCCTCTTCTGTTGTTTGTAATAAGACCTCTCCCAGGCCCTTTGTGCTTCCATACATGGTTATTATTACTTTTCTGCCTGGCACAAAGGAACTTAATTTGGGAGCATGTTTCAGGCAACATTTTACATCTTGAAACTCCTTTTCACAATTGTCATCCCAATCACAGTATGCTCTGGTTTTATTAGTGTTCTCATTTGGAATGTTCTGTTAGAATTCTACAGCAAATTTGTAAAGGATTTTGCTATCACCCCATGGAATGATTTAAGTTCTTCTTTGTTCTTAGGAGATGCAAGGTTCAAAATCGAGTTTACAAGTTCATCTTTGGACTCTATACCTCTGCTGGTGATTTTGCGCCCCAAATATTTTATTATTTGGCACGGAAACTTGCACTTGTCAGCTTTTACTGTCAATCCAAATTCTTCGAACTTTTCCAGTACCTACTCAACACTTCCATCGTGCTCTGATCTTGTGGCCCGCATACCAATACATCGTCTTGGTAGTAAAAGTCTTTGGAATGTTGTCTAGCATGGATGACATGGCTCTTTGAACCACCGAGGCAGCAGACACTATCCCAAACGGCATGCATTTAAATGTATAAGCTCCAAGGGGTGTATTAAAGATGGTTAGGTCCTGTGACTCGGGATACAGATGTACTTTGTAACAGGCTGGTGCTAAGCCTAGAGTTGAGAACATTTAGGTCCCCTTTAACCCCTTCGGTGCTCATGACGGAGCGGTTCCGTCACGAGCGCCGGTTGGGCTGTGCTTATGACGGAACCGTTCCGTCACGGCCACGCCCGTTCTTAGAACCTTCAGCACAGCGTGAAAATTTGCGCCACACTGAAGGGGTTAAAGCTGTGAACATTTTAGAAATTGTGGGTAAAGGAAATCTATCAACCACTACCTTTTTATTTAGGGCCCTGAGATCCACACATAGCTTCATTTCATTATCAGCCTTAAGTGCTACCACGACACATGCTAGCCACTCCGTGGCTTCTCTTAGTTCAATAATATCTTTTTCACACAAGTTTTCAAACTCTCTTTTCACAGCATCTTGGACATTCAGCGGAAGCCTACGGACCTTGTAAACTACATGGGTAGAGTCATTTTTAAATTTTATTAGTGAGTGTATGTTTTTAGGCATACTAACTTCTCACTGAAAACTTCAGGGAATTTCTTTACCAAACAGTTTTCTTCGATTGTTTGTATTTGAATTTGAGGACAAGCATTAGAGACTAGATATATTCCTAAGCTCTTTTGGACGGGCCAACCTAAAATACTGTCACCATTCTCAGGTACATATACTTTTGTTTGGACATCTCTTTCGTGGTACTGAATTCTCCCTATGAAGTAAACTTTGTTGTTTATAGGTTGCCCACCCTACCCCATACCCACCAGGCTGTATGTCCATTCTGATTAGTGGGGTTCTATTTTTGAACTTTGCCTGAAAGACCTTTTCAGAAAGAATAGCCTAGAAGATGAATCAAACATTGTCTCTATGTTAACTTCTTCTATTTTCACGATAACTTTTGGACCGTCCTCATCTGCGTCACCCATCTGAAGTGCTATTTCATCACATATTTCTGATATCCTGGAGCGTTTGTTTCTTTTTTAATACATCTTACTTTTACAACATGCAATAAATTGTCCCTTCATGCCAGAACTAATGGATATAGCCATCGTGCAGGGCATTCTCTTTAATTAGACATATGGCCTGACATTCCACATCTGTACCATTGCCCTCTAAATGTCTGGTCATTTGTTTTAAACAACTCTCTCCTTTTTTCACAGCATTTACCTCTCCCTATTCTTCATGTATGTTATATTTAGCTTCAATTTTCAGTTCTTTAACACAGGATAACATGTGTTCTACCTGCTTGGAAACAATAAGAACGTCACTTAAGGGGGAGGGGTCATCTTTGAGATATTATTCTTCTCTTAATCTATCAATGTTGCATGTGAACAAGACATGGTCACAAATACGTTAATCAAGTAATGCTAGAAACTTGCATGTTGCCGCTAGTTTTCTCCGCTCTGGTACAAACTCCTGTATACTTTCATCGTCCTTCTGTTTCCTTTTCCCTAAACGATATCACTGCAGGATGGTGAATTGGTTGTCTGGTTTCTTTAAGCACATTTCAAAACCATTACACCCCTTGCATCATCCTCAGCTAGCCCAGGTAAATGTTATAAGGTTTCTTGCCCATCAGCACCCAAACAATTTAACAATGGCACTTTTCTTTCAAACCTCACATTTGGACCACAAACCATGAGATAGTTATTGAAAACTTTTTCCATTTACTGCAAATCATTTGTGGTTCACCAGAAGTACTCAAAGAAGTGTGCTGGTTTAAAGCTTTGCATTGTGTGAGAGTACTATGTGCTAAATCCATCCCAATATTTATTAACAACACATTACTAATCAAAATTCCACCTGGGGGCGCAATGGGTATATGATGAATTTTCCAAGTGTCGAAGTTGTGTTCCAACTGCAATCATATGCTCGTATTGCACCATCTAGCTATGCTTGCGTAGCCTCCGACAATGGTGTGCGTAAACATTTGCACCACTCAGAGAGAATGAGAGAACCAGATGGAATGTGCTGAATCCCGTGCAGAGATGAGTGCACTGTTCTTGCTGAAGCGGTGTTGAATCTCGTGAAGAGATGGGAACGCCTTTCCTTTGAAACGCTAAATCTCGTGAAGAGATGAGCGCGCTGGTCATTTGAATTTTGGAAGGAGATCTCTGCCAAAAAGTTCCCTCTGTACAATTCACACAATACTGACAGGCTGAATTATGCAGAGAGGCATTTATTCCAAAGTTCGCGCAACTTCTTAGCACAGACAGGAGACGGTTAGTTATTCCTGTGCAGGTTCCCAAACAGGCAGACTCACAAGGTACTAATGGATAAACTCCCCAAGAGTATTACTTTCCTTTAAACATATATGACAGTCTGGGAAGAGACACAGATACCGTCTAACCAGGGTAGTTCGGCTTCAACTCCTGAAGTCCTCTCACCAATTTTCCGCAACCCAGCTCAAAGCGTAAGAGCTGAAAATAGCACATCCAATCAGATGCAGAGCTCTGACTGCATCAGCGTGGTTGAATGTCGGCCTTCAGCAATCCCATCCTCTTTTTTAGTGTGGGAACGCTGGGTGACATCATCGCATGGAGCTGAACGTGGTGAAGACATACGTTTATTTCCAGACACCCCAGCCACAAGTAAGACATCACAGATTTGAATTGTGGTTAACCACTGATGGAATCCTGGGAACTGAACATTCCATTGCGCATGAAGGGGTGAAGAAGCAGGGAGGAAACACTTGAGAAATACGACAATCTTTTCACTTCTGTCATCTTTTTATCCCTTCCTGTTTCCTCTTTCTCCTTCCCTTGAATATCTTTTACCCCTCTCATGTTCTCCAGAACCATCCACACTGGAGGACCCTTTGACAAGACAACACACTACATTGTGAGGGATTACATCTTTAAACCACAAATTGCTTTCTAGCGAAACTGCAGAGATCTACATAACTCTTATTCTTGAATCCGACATGGGACAATGCAACCGTTTTTTCTTTCCAGCTTGATAACATACCAGTGGTAGACTTGACTAAATGATAATTACACCTACTAGTATTCCCTTGTGGTACTTACATTCTCAGCAAGCACCAGGCAAGGCTGGTTTATACCAGCTCCGTTATAGCTTACTCAATTGTGCTATTCTTTCAATAGACCCTATGCAGTAGCTGTTTTTAGTGGCATTTTTTTTAAAAAAAAGTTAAATTTCTCTCTATAAACAGTGGCTAAATTATAGCACTGGTACCAGGTGATAAGGGGTAGAGCCAAATGTATTTGGGTCTATCGTTGTAGGGAGAGGGGTGTTCTTTAAGATGGAAGGAAGATGTAGAGCTGAGGATATGCAGCCATGTTACCACTTGCAAAAAGAACAATTGATGGACTGAATGCAGAACAATATCATACATTCACCTCAGTACAGAGATCTGGGCCTGTTAGACTTGGCATCTTTGCTGTGTTTCCCCTGAATTTTTGCTTTCTGACCTCCTGGTTTTGACTCTGTTTTTGCTGGCGTAGTATTTCTGCACACTTTTCTCACTGCTGATCAGTGGTAAAGTGCAAGTGCTCCTGTGGTAAATTGTGTTATGGATTGGTGTTTTCAGTATTGGATATTTGATTTACTTGTTAGTCCCTAGTAAAGTGCACTGAGTGTGCCAGGGCCTGTGAATCAAATACTACTAGTGGGCCTGCTGCACGGATTGTGCCACCCACGAGAGTAGCCATGAAAAGGTAACTCAGACCCGCCATTGCGGAGTCTGCACGCAGTTTTTAACTACCATGTCAACTTGGCCAGTGCACACACTTGCCAGTCCCTCACCTTCTCTTTTCTTACATGTCAGTCACGCCTAAGGTAGGCCCAAGGTACCCCTGTGGGCCGGGTGCAGTGTATGTGAAAGGTAGGACATGCCCTGATGTGTGTGGCATGTCCTGAAAGCGAATTAAGGCCTATTTTGTTTTTCGCAATTGCAAGGCTACCTGTTCCCCATAGGACGAAATGTGGAGTTTGCTTATAACATCTTATAATCATAACTGGCCCGGGGAATTAGGTATGCCTGAACTCAGAATCTAAAGATGCATCTTTTAGTGAAGGTGATTTTTACATTCTGTGTTTGAAAATACCACTTTTAGAAAATAGGTATTTTCTTGCTCAGTCATCCCGTGTGGCTTTGCTGGAATGTAGATTGCCTGTCTGGGTTTTGGATGACAGAAGGCTGGGGAGCAGGAGTGGCTCCAGACAGTCAAGGTGGGTCAGGAAAGGGCTGAATAGGCCTGGGCTGCAATTGGGGAAAGAGGAGGAGATTTCATTGCACCTCAAAGGGCTTGGTCTGCCTCTGACCATGCAGTCTCCACCTCCTGCCAGGAAGTCACACCAGAGAAGGCAGAACTGGTACTGGCTAGGCACAGACACTCTCTGCCTAAGAGATCAAAGGATTTAGGGATATAAATATTGGGGCCCAGACCCCTGAACTTTAGAACTCTTTTGGTTCAAGAAGACTGCCAAGAAGAAGAGCTGGAGAAACTGTGAGGAGGAACTACCGCTTTGCTGTGTTGGCTTGCAGTGGCTGCTTCTGTCTTGGGCAGTGAAAGGACTGGACTGAACTTTCTGCAATTTACTTTTGTGAGTTTCTCCAAGGGCTTGAGGTAGAGCTTGCCCCCTGTTCAAGAAGTCTCAGCAAAGACTTCAAGCTCTTCTACCCTCAGCACTGTGGACTGTGTGTTTTGTGCTGCAACAGAGGAAAAAGCAGCCCAACGCCGTCTATGACGCCGCTGCGGACTCCGTGTCCTGAAGGCACCGCAGAAGGCACTGCCGCAACGCCACACCGTAACCCTGGTCTCACCGACGACACCACCGGAGTACTGCTCGCACCGCAACCTGTGGGCACCCCACTCCGCATCGCCTCGTCTCCCGATGACGCCTTGGCCTCCTTGACGCCGCTGCTTACACCGTGGTCCGAGGGCATCGCTCGTAAAGTTACATGATGCACATCCCTTATCCCGCACCGCAGCCTTGACCTACTGATGCCGGCACCATCGAATCCAGACTACAGCGCCCCAGGTACGACCATGCCGCTGCTTGCACCGCGACCTGCTTGCACCGTGACGAGCACCGCATTCACTTCGCACCGCGACCCTGGTCTCACCGACGACTCAATCTGATGCTGCCACCGAGCCGCTGCTCGCACCGTGACCTGAGGGCACTGTATGCCGCACCGCTGCACTTTGCCCACAGCACCCGATGCCTGCAGACGCCAGCGCTCCTTACTTCAACAAAGGGAAGGTCGATTTGCAACGTGTGTGACTTCGAGGGCCCCGACGACTCTTGCACCAACTTCCGGAACCGATGCCTGTGGACGCCGTTGTTTTGGAAGCTCAAAAAGAGGTCACCAACGTCCTGCATTTCTAAAAGGTACTGTTTGTAGGTCTTCCTGACACCGTAGCTGGCCCGCAACGCCACGGTCAGCCGGAACTGTTTGGATTTGTTAATTCACGACTCTGTGATAGCCCCGGGCGGAGCTATCCACTTTAAGGATCTGTTTTTCAAGGTTATTTTGATAACTGAAGATTTCTAAGTACTGTATTGTCAATTTTTATTATTTTTGGTCTTGCCTTAAGTAAATAAAAATATTAAATATTTTTCTAAACAGGTGTGGTGTCCTTTTGTAGTGCTTAAACTGTATTACTGTTGGTTATGTGCAAATGCTTTACACACTGCCTCTAAGATATGCCTGCTCGTGCCAAGCTCCCAAGGGGGTGAGCAGGGGTTAATTTAGGAGTGTAACTCCCTTACGCTGACTAGAGTGGTGGTTTCTGCCTGCCTTTCAACATGCCCTAGCCTACCAAAAATCCCATTGATAATATTGGTTGTCAGGGATGAGGATAGGACTTGCATTTGCACTTCACTTACAGTGATTGGTGTGCACTACTACCATATCGCCGACCATTACGTGCCACGTACTGGTTCTTTTTCTTTTTGGCCTATTTTTGATCTTGCCAGTTTGAACTCGCTACTTCATCATGCCTGAATCAATAGCTTTATCTGTTGCATCCCTGGAAATTGCCTTTGTGGAGGATAGGTTAGAATCCAACAATGTTAGGGAATTGAAATTAATTTGCAAAAACCTAAAAGTCCAAGTCAGAGGCCCCAGGAGGAAGGAGAAGCTACAAAAGGCACTGAGGGGCTGGGTAACAGCCAGATATGCCAGCGAGCAGTCTGGTGATTTCAGTGGAGAGGCGAAGGAGCCTATTCCTAGGGTGAATGTGCTTTTGAGAGGGGGGGGGGGGGACCCTCCAGGCCAGGCAGCAGTGGCCTGTCCCCAGGAGAGCTGGAGGACAGGCGGGAAGCAAGGAGAGTTGCAGTAGAACTAGAGAAAATTAAATTAGCCATGGAGGAGAAAAGGATGATGTTAGAGCATGAGTTCAGGATAAAGGAGCTGTATCAGAGGAGTAGAGCCAGCTCAGATGGTGGCAGCAACCTGTCAAGACAGGCAGAGAGGATTGTGCACATCCCTGCGAATGTAGGCAAAGAATTCAAGAAGGGGGGTGACATACAAAGGTGGTCTCAGGGTTATGAGGCAGCGATACAAATGAATGGGATCCCTGAGGAGAATTGGGGAGCAGGATTGCGGCATCTCTTCCCAGAAGAAGCAAGGGATACTTTAATAGCTTTGGGTAAGGGGTATCACCTCACCTATCCATGAAGGACGCCCTACTCACTAAGTATGGTATCACTCCTGAAAAGTACAGGAATTTGTTCATGTCCAGTAAGATGTCCAATGCCAACACCTGGTTGGAATGTGTAGATATGTTTTGCAGGTCACTGGGTCAAGGGCAGTAATGTGACAGATTTTCAGGAGCTCTACAATTTGATTGCATGGGAGCACTTGTCTATATTTTGCAGATCTGCGCCAGCACCTAGTTGATAGTAAGCTGACTGACCCCAGAAAGCTTACTATGGAGGGGGACCGCTGGGTGAGTACCAGGGTCCAAAGGAAAGCATATGGGGGAGTCTCAGCCAAAGGTGGGATGGGTCCCCAGCAGAAAAGTGGGGGGGACAAGGGTAAAACACAGGAGTTCTCTAAAGGGCCCCAAACTAACACCCAGGGTAAAGGTTTCCATCCCCCAGGAGATAAGAAACAAGGGGTCTCGTCAGGAAAGTCTGCTGAGACCGGCCACGCAACTGTTTTGAATGTGACCAGGTGGGCCACCGGTGGGCAGTCCACGGTGTTGACTAGTGTAGCGCTTGGGGAGGAGGAGTACCCACAGGAGGGTGGGGACCCTGCAGAAATGACCCTCGTCTCACTAGGGGACAGTGAGATGGTCACAGGAAACCCGATGCCCCTAACACAAAGAAATACAGCACCTGGGTGACCATCAATGGGAAAAGAGTAGAGGCTCTCAGAGATAATGAAGCCAGTGGGACCTCAGTCCGGTGTCACCTGGTCTCTGAGAAAGAGGTAGTCCCAGGGGCATTCCACAAAGTAACTGCAGTGGACAATTCAGAGCGCCAGTGTCTGGTGGCGCAGGTTCCCTTCGAGTGGGGGGGGGTCTCAGGTCCCTTGAGGGTGATTGTGAGCCCCTCTATGCCTGTAGATTGCATGCTAGGTAACGTCCTGGAGCAGTCCTTATGGAGGGATTTTGAGCTCAGGTCTCACTTGGAGATGCTTGGGTTGCCAGAGTGGGCATGCGTGTCCACTCGGTCAATGGCGGTCAGAAAGGGTGATCAAGAGGACTTGGAAACAGAAACAGTGGTCCAAGTCTCTGCCAAGAGAAAGGGCAAGGGGCGCGGAAACCGGCCCCTGATGTTCCCTAGGACCGGGAGGAGGCGGACCTTGAGGGGGACGCCCCGGTGCCTACAGGGGAGCAGGTAGCCGAACTGGGGGACATCTCTGAGCTGACCCATTGGTAGCAAGAAGGGGGTCCCACCAGGGAGGAATTCTACAAGGAGCAGAAAGAGTGCCCTTCTCCAGAGGGTCTGCGGCAGCAGGCTTCAGACCAGGCAGCTAGTGATCAGTCCGGCTCACATTGGATCTACTGGGAGAATGATCTCCTGTACAGTGAGCCTAAGGTCGCTGAGCCTGAGTCAGCCTGTGTGCTGGTGGTGCCCCAGCGCTTAAGGACCTTCCTACTGGGTCTGGCTCATGACGTGCCTTTGGCAGGACATTTGGGGCAGGACAAGACCTTTGACAGGCTTGTCACCCACTTCTTCTGGTCCCAAATGCGAAGGCAGTCAGATGGAGATTGCAGGTCTTGCCAAACTTGACAGTCAAGCGGTAAGAGTGGGAGGAAGGTCAATGCTCCTCTCCAACCTTTTCCTGTGGTTGGAACGCCCCTTGAAAGGTTAGGGATGGACATTGTGGGGCCACTGGATCCCAAGGCAGCCATGGGCAACAGGTACATCCTGGTCTTGGTGGGCCATGCCACCTGGTACCCGGAGGCAATCCTTCTCAGGACAACAACGGTGCCAGTGGTGGGCCGGGCGTTAATGGGGATCTTTTCAAGTGTGGGGTTACCCAGAGAAGTGGTTTCTGACAGGGGGACCAATTTCATATCCCAGTATATGACATCCCAGTGGAAGGAGTGTGGTGTAATCTACATGTTCACCACCCCCTACCACCCACAAGGTAACGGTCTGGTGGAGAGATTCAACCAGACCTTGAAGGGCATGATTAAGGGTTTAACAGAACCCATGATTTGTAAGTTTGACGTCCTCTTGTTGTGCCTTCTCTCTGCATACAGGGAAGTACCACTGAAGTCTCTTGGGTTCAGTCCCTTTGAGCTTCTGTATGGTCACCCTGTGAGAGGACCTCTGAGTTTGGTGAAGGAAGGCTGGGAGGCAGCTCCCAGTAAAACTCCCCAGGATGTGTTCAGTTACATGCTGGCCTTCAGAAACCAAACTGCCTTCTCAGGAAACTTGCTCAGGCTAAGCCAGGAAGAAATGAGGAAGTGGTATGACCACAATGCCACACTGTTCGTATTTCAACCTGGGCAAAAAGTGTGAGACATGGCCCCAGTGGAACCTTGTGCCTTGCATGACAAGTGGACTGGGCCATTTGAGGTTATGGGGCGCAAAAGTGATGTCCCCTACCTGGTAGATTTGCAGGCTCCAAGGAACACTTTGAGGGTCCTCTACGTGAACCGCCTCAAGCCCCACTTCAAGAGGTCCGAAGTGAGCATACTCTTGGCGACAGATGATGGTGTGGAAGAGGAGAGTGAACCTCACCCTGACCTCCTGTCTACCAAGGGGTGCGATGGGTCACTGGAACATGTGATCCTCTCCTATACACTGACTCCAGAGCAGCAGACTGACTGTCACCAGTTGTTGGGACAGCCCCACTGTTCTCCCTGACACCAGGGGTTACTGACTGGTGTACCCATGACGTTGACACTGGTGAAAGCCCTCTTGTGAATCACAAGATTTACAGGTTGACTGACCGGGTCAAGGCCAGCATTAAAGAGGAGGTCTCTAAGATGTTGGCGTTAGGAGTGATCGAAACTTCCAACAGTCTTTGGGCCAGCCCAGTGGTCTTTGTCCCAAAGGCTGCTGCACCCAGTGCCACTCCAGAACTGCGGTTTTGTGTGGACTACCGTGGGCTTAATGCCATCACCAGGACTGACGCACACCCCATCCCCAGAGCAGATGAGCTCATTGATCGTTCGGTAGCTGCCAAGTTCCTCAGCATGTTTGATTTAACATCTTGGTACTGGCAGATTGCCTTAACCGATGAGGCCAGGGAGATGTCAGCATTTTCAATCCCAGAAGTTCATTACCAGTTCCGGGTGATGCCCTTTGGGTTGAAGAATGCCCCTGCCACTTTTCAGAGGTTGGTCAACCTGGTGTTGGCTGGGCTGGAGGATTTCAGTGCCGCCTACCTGGATGACATCGCAGTGTTCGGTTCCAGCTGGGAAGAACACTTGCAGCACCTGGGTGAAGTGTTGAAGGCGCTGCAGAGGACAGGCCTCATGATCAAGGCCTGTAAGTGACAGATCGGGCAGGGTTCAGTGTTGTACTTAGGACACCAGGTAGGAAGCGGCCAGGTGGCACCCATACAACCCAAGATTGACACCATTCTGGCTTGGGAGCCCCCAAAGAACCAGATAGAGGCGATGGCCTTCTTAGGACTCAGAGGGTACTACAGGAGGTTTGTTAAGGGGTATGGCACCATTGTTGCCCCCTTAACAGAGCTGACTTCCAGAAACGAGCCCAAGAAGGTGATCTGGACTGAGTCCTGCCAGAAGACTTTTGATACCCTGAAGGCCGCCATGTGCATGGCACCCGTGTTCAAGGCACCCGACTTCTCCATGGAATTTGTTGTGCAGACTGATGCTTCAGAGCATGGAGTGGGAGCGGTGCTCTCACAACTGAACTAAGTGGGCCTAGACCAGCCTATAGTCTTCCTTAGTCGGAGACTACTCCCCAGGGAACAGAGGTGGAGTGCCATAGAAAGGGAAGCTTTTGCTGTGGTCTGGGCATTGAAGAAGCTGAGACCATACCTGTTTGGGACTCACTTCCGAGTTCAGACAGACCACAGGCCCTTCAGATGGTTGATGCAAATTAGGGGTGAAAATCCAAAACTGCTGAGGTGGTCCATCTCCCTACAGGGAATGGACTTTACGGTGGAAGAACACGCCAATGCAGATGGTCTGTCCAGGTTCTTCTGCCTTAGTGAAGAGAACTCCCAGGAGGGTGGGTAGTTCTCCCTACTTTCAGCTGGAAGGGACATGTGTTAGACCTGGCATCTTTTGGCGTGTTTCCCCTGACAAATGCAAAAAGAACAGTTGATGGACAGAATGCAGAATAATGCCAGTACAGAGATCTGGGCCTAAATCTATAGATTTTTTGTGCTCACCATGCCATTCCAGTTTGGACCTACCATATGCCTCGTGCTCTCCATGCCACTGGAGTCAAACTATCCTGGCTGATGAGGGCTGACAGCCCGAAACCAGTCCTAGGATGCTGGTTTCCAGACCAGGGAGAACCTGGCCTGGCAGTTCAGACTTGACTGTTCCCATTGGCGCAGGGTCAAGACTGATTTGCATATGGCTGGGTCTGAACTGGAATGGCATGTCGAGCAAAGAAATGACGGATTTGGGCCCAGATCTCTATACTTGGGTGAATGTATGACATTGCTCTGCATTCTGTTCATCAATTGTTCTTCTTGCATTTGTCAACCTAAGTGGGACAGGTATGCCCAGACATGGGTCCTGTGCTCTCCATGCCACTGGAGTCAAGCTATCCTGGCTGATGAGGGCTGAAAGCCCGAAACCGGTCCTAGGATGATTGTTTCCAGTCCAGGAAGGACCTGGCCTGGCAGTTCGGGCTGGACTGTTCCCATTGGGCGCAGGTTCAAGACTGATTTGCATATGGTTGGGTCCAAACTTGAATGGCATGGTAAGCAAAAAAACGATGGATTTGGGCCCAGATCTCTGCATTCTGTCCATCAATTGTTCTTCTTGCATTTGTCACCCCAAGTGGGACGGGTATGCCCAGACGTGAGTCCTGTGCTCTCCATGCCACTGGAGTCAAGCTATCCTGGCTAATGAGGTCTGAAAGCCCGAAACCGGTCCTGGGATGCTTGTTTCCAGTCGAGGGAGGACCTGGCCTGGCAGTCGAGCTGGACTGTTTCCATTGGAAGCAGGGTGAAGACTGATTTGCATATGACTGGGTCCAAACTGGAATGGCATGGTGAGCATAAAAACTATGGATTGGGGCCCAGATCTCTGTACTGGGGTAAATGTATGACAGTGTTCTGCATTATGTCCATCAATTGTTCTTTTTGCATTTGCCATGCTAATACTAGCAGGATCATGCAGTCAACTCAATTTTGATGAATTCGTTAATTTCAATGTGAACATTTCAAAGTGTTCTTACAGCAAAAAATGTTCAGTTGTAAATAATAGAAATGTAATTAAACATTGCTCCAAGCATGGATGGATTTCGTCAAATGTAGCAATTTAGCATGGAAAGGGTTTTGTTGGAAGGATAAACAGCACAGTGAAGAAGAGTATACAACTGGTGATGACAAGCACAGGGAATTTTAGGAAGGCACCAAAGTAAACTGTATGGGCTTATAATTACTGTTCTGTGCCACTGGAGTCTCTTTTTAAGTAGCTAAGGAGAGGCTGTCACAAAACTGTCAGAGCTGTGGTTAAGATGGAGTAGGGAGGTGGAATTTGGGGGAATCTGCGAGATGCAAAAAATGAGATGATCAAATTGTCGCCACCGCCACTGAGTCCTTCGGCATCTCGCTGCCACCTCCGCCAATCACGGAACTGTAATTCCCAGCAGCACCTGCGGCGCACACGCCGCCAACGTATCCAGCAAGCGCAAGGAGGCGCTTAAAATTCTCGCAGGGCTCCGGTGTTGTGGGAGCCCTGCTACAATACCGGGGACACTAACTTGGAAGCAACAGTGCTGCCACCGCCACCGCATCCTTCGGCATCTTGCCGCCTCCGCCGCCAATCACGGGACTGCAATTCCCAGTAGCACCAGCGGCGTGCACACAGCCAACGTATCAAGCAAGCGCCAGGAGGCGGGTAAAAGGCTCGCAGGGTTCCCACGTCGCGGGACGCGCGTGGGCAGCGCCGGGCGAAGCCCGGGCCAAAGGCGGGCCCGTCTGTGCCCGTCAGAGACAGTTTGAGGCCGGGCTAGGCCACCCCTTTAAGTCTTTAATCCTCGCATCATACTGGGGATGCATGAGTAAGGAACTGTGATAGTTCAAATACCCAAGGCACTGAATTGAATTCATAGAACGATTCTGATATCAGTGGATACCCACTGAAGCCTGGATCTTGGACTTAGCCTATAATCTAATTTGGAATTAATAGGTACTCACACTTCGCACCTTTTCACCTGTACTCTTTTGCATGCGTCTGCTTGGCCCCCAGCGAGTTTGAAGGCATTGTTCTCAAACCATATATTTACATTTTAACTGTTTTGTAATTAGCTTATTTTAAATTACATCACACATCTGTGAGTTTATCATATTTTTAAGGGCATGCGTGCATTGCTGAACAGCCAACCAGCCTATGTATAAGCTTTTAGGATCATATTTTTGATCTTGTCAGAGTTACGTACCGAAGTATTTTATTTAATTCATTTTGTTCTCTGGATGCCTATGTTGCATTAGTCTTTGGGCGTAAATTTGTATTTGTACTGTGGTGTAGACTTTGTGTTTTTTATATTGTTCACACTTATAGATTATAATGAGTAGACGGAAAGTAATGGCAGGGAAATGTGTGGTTGGAACCTTAGATGCCTTTTTATCAAGGGCTGAATCTGTCCTTAATAACGAAATTATATTAACGGAGCGCAGGTTATCATTGGAGCCCTTTACCTCGCAAGGTAGGCTTTCCCTTACCCCTGCTTTCCCAGATGTCCTGACTGTCCCTAATCACGTTATGCCCCATGAACAGTGGAGTCAACTGCCAGAGGCTGATATTTCACAATTAAATGAAACAATGCCCTCAGTAATTCAAGAGCAGGAACTTAGCCCAGCTAAACATAAATTAGGTTGGGGAAACAGAAAACAAAAGCAAAATCTACCTGTCTTAAGAAAACCAATGTTGTATATAGGAAAAACCAGGGGTCTAGACAACTTGCGCAACCAATGTCAGGGAACCAGGGGGTGACCGTGGCAGAAATACACACCACGGGTGACGCCATGGAGGGTAACCCAATTAACCAGAATCAGATCAATTATGGGGCATTATCTGCCGGCTACTTGGAGGGGGATTTTTGGGGAAGACTAGAAACCATGTTGACTACCCTTTTAGATCCTATCCTACAAAAAATAGGTAGGGTTGAAGCAAGGTTATCTAAATTAGAAATGTTGGTGGCTAACTCTCATCGTGACATTGTTCTAGCAAACCCACAAAAGCCCAAAACTCAAGAGTCTAGTGTAAGAGGTAGAGTGGGGCGGGACAGAGATGAGGAAGCCGATATCGTGATGTTAACACCTAACAGTGGGACACCGGTCATAAGAGGCTTAAGTAGTCGTAAGGCGGCTAACATCGATAATTTAGATTTAAGTCAGCCCACCACTACTAGGACAGGGTCGTCTTTGCCGCAGAAGGATACGAGGCCAGAGGCTGGGTCTTTTTCACCAACAAGTCTACCAACCATTGATCTCCCACCTGAATTCACCCCTTATATAGCAATACTGGGGCATGTCCCTGCCCTGCCCCCGGGGAAGAGTGAAAATTACGGGACCTACTTACTATCCAACTTCCTTGCTGAAACCACAGTCATTTATGGAAAGGCGGCGTGGTACTGAATATAGAGTGCTATTAAATAACAGATTTGATACACTGACAGGCATGGAGGATTGTGACTGACTGCGGGACCCAGTAACTACGGGGGGCAGGTTGCACTACCTCAGGAAGCAAGGGTCGTCAAGGCTGAGTATCCAAGGAGGAGCTCGAACAACTTTGTATCCCGGAACATAGCGGGTTTGGCTGCTAAGCTACGGGACCCCAGATGGATAGCCTATGTGAAGCAATTCCTGATAATCTGCCTACAGGAAACGTGGTCGGTAGAATGTGGCCTCTTCCTGGAAGGCTATAAGGCTTTCTTCGTTCCAGCTAAACCATCGCTGAGGGGGAGACCAGGGGGGGGTTTGGTGATTTACATCTCGGTGGCCGTTGCGTGCTAAGTGCACGTAGGGCCCACCTCACACTCAGGCATTTTAGCCTTAGTGGCACATAAGGGGGCTCTTAGATGGGGACTTGTTAATTTTTACAATTCTATTTCCTCCCCAACTGAGCCTAGTAATATAACTGTCCTGAGTAAATTTATAAACCAATCCCTGAGCCATAGCCTACATAGTCTTATGGTTGCTGGTGATTTTAACGTACATCCCTGTGGCGACCCGCTAATGTCCTGTATCCTTGAGATGGGCTGTCCCCGAATGTTCGGCTTCCACTTTGAGCATACAGTTGCAGGGGAGCGGTTAAATGCCTTGATTAACGATTTAGACCTGACACCCACTATGGCTATAACGGACCCTTGCATTAACTTCATGGTGCCTACGTTCAAGGGACACGGGAATGGGTCTTTTATTGATTTTGTTTTAATATCATCCTCAATGCAATCCTTTGTAGGCACTTTTTCAATCACTGAGAGCGAATTCCGTGATCATAATCCTTTATCATTTCACCTGACAGGTCCTCTGGCTGAAAAATCGGGGTAGCCCCTAGGCTGGGTTTACTGCGATCAACTGATGGAACCCACAGATTAAGATGGTCGCAAGTAACCCAATAAATACTCTTTAACAATATAAAAACTGCCTGAGCAGACAAATTAGCCCTTTGTACACTGGAAATACACTCGCCAAAAGAGGTTCTAGGAGCCTTTAAGGCTATTACTGAAAAGGCGACGGGCTGCTATCTGTTCCAGTTAAGAGACAAACACAGGTGGGTCCTAGATAGTTTGATTGCCACTGCTCCAAAGCAGCTAGGAGGCTGAAGGAAGTCTTGTCAACCAAACCCAGAATACAAGCTGATGTTTCCACGTGTCGCAGGGAAAACAAGTCGGCCTTAGTGTAACGAAAGGGAGCACTGAAGGACGAAGCATGGGGGGAGCTGCCGGACCCCGGCACTCTTAGAAACAGTTCGAAGTTTTGGAAGTTGGTAAACAAACCATTATTTGATCAGGAAGGGGGAGGTGGCCTTGAATGTTATATACCTATGGAGGAATGGGAATCCCATTATGAGCTTATGTTTGACTGTCCCCTGAACAAAATGACATGATACAATCTGGCCCTGAGGTAGCGGTAATAAGATTCGAGGGGTGAAATACTGGAAGGTATATCCGGCCTTACTGCTGGCAAAGCACCCGGCCCTGATGGAATCCCTCCAGATCTTTTTAAGTCTGACCCCTCCTTCTGGGCGCCGATACTGGAGTCTGTTTTTAATGCAGCACAGTACGGCTGCCCTCAGTCGTGGGCAACCTCCACCATAGTTCCCATTTTAAAAAAAGGTGACAAAAGCAGTCCACACTGCTATAGACCCATCTCGCTCTTAGACTCTGTGGTACAAGTGGTGGGCGGGTCCTGCTTCAGAGACTTTCATCATGGGCAGAGGATAACAAGATTCTGTTTGAGGTCCAGTATGGGTTTTGTCAGGGTCGATCTACCATTGCCCAGTGTCTTAATCTTTTTCTGATACTGAGCAAGTACACCGTGGCTCGTCCGGGGACCATTCACCTTGCCTTCATGGACCTGTCATCAGCTTTTGACTGTGTTAACAGGAATAAGCTCTGGCAGTCCATGAGGGCAATGGGAATGGAAAATGGTGTTGTAAACTTCTTAGAGGGCCTGCACAGGTCCACAAAAGCTAATGTTAGGTTCCCCCAGGATTTGAGTGTTATGAGGGACTTTAATATTAAAAAGGGAGTCCGGCAAGGATGTATTTTGGCTCCCTTCTTGTTCAATCTTTATATTAATGAATTAGATAGCGTCTTGAGGGCGGTAGGGGCTGACTACCCCAGAGTAGGACGGTGAGGGATCCCCGTCCTGTTATATGCGGACGATGCCATCCTCATATCCAGGACTGAAAGGGGACTACAATCACTTTTAACCTCCTTCTCTGCATTTATCTCAGACAGGGAGTTGACAATTAACAACAGCAAATCATATGTCATTCAAGTGTGGCACCCTCCAAAAAAGAATTACCAATTTAAAGTTGGAGATCCAAAGATTCCCCTCACTAACACGTTTTCATATTTAGGGGTCCTCTTCGACAATAAGCTTAATTGGGGTCACCTTATATTGAAAAAAAAGGGGGATGTTGCGAGGGTGAATGCAGCAATATTTAATTTTGCCTCCAAATTAGGAAAGAAACCCACTGGAGCTTTGCTGCAAGTTTACCAGGCTAAATCCCTGGCCATAGCTTCCTATGGCAGCGAAATATGGGAACATAATGCGGGAGACTCCTTACAAAAAGCGGAGAATGATTTCATTAAACGTCTATTGTGTCTCCCACGTGGCACATCTAATTTAGATGCCCATGAGGAACTGGGGTTTCAGTTTGTTAGTGATGTACTTTCCTTGCGACCCCTGACCTGTTGGTTAAAATTGTGGCTGAATCCAGACCTCCCCCTGACTCATTTGATCCTAAAAGACTGCATGACTATGGACAACTCAGCCGCAATTCCGTGGCTGAATTATGTTATGAAAAGTCTTGCAAGTTTAGGGCGGGGGACTTATTCGCCAACCCTGATTGTATTAATAAGGGAGATGTGGAGGTAATTAAATCTGCCTTTCTATTAGAAAGGAAATTGGCCAGGGAAGTCAAGGAGGTACAGAAACCTAGCATGCGGACATATATTATGTTGAAAACAACCCCAAGAGCAGAGCCATATCTTATGGGTTCATTGTCTACGCACAAGAAATTTTTATTAACTAGGTTTCGCATTAACCTTTTTCACTGGTGCTTGCTAGACCCAAATGTTTTATTTATAATAAAGTGGCAGCTCCCAGCGGCTGCGACGGAAAATCGACGCAGGATATGCTGCATTTTATGTTTTTATGTCGACTGTATGAATTCCCCCGTAAACGCTATCTGGTCCCTCTTTTAATAAGACTTCATTTTGGGCAGGTTCGACCCGCATTGATGTACTTACAATCATTGAAGGAGGATTGTCTATCCTTTATTGTGGGATTTTTAAAAGCAACTGTTAATTATAGAAAGTACATGGATTTGTAATGAACTTTCCTCAGGTCTTTTTAATTATTTATTTATTGGATGCTGCTATGGATATCGCTCGATTTGAGATGATCACAGGGAAAGAAGAGGGCGAGTGGATCGCTGTCAAATAGCCTAAAAGGGTAATGCAAAGGATTAAGCACATCTTGGGTGCAGTCAGATAGGCTGAAGGCAGGAATAATGTGGTGGGACATAGTGGAGACATTTGGGACACTGCACGGCTGTGCACAATAAAGTACCAGAGTATATGGAAGAGAAGTAAGGGGGTTGGGAAGCAGTGTTAATTCTAGTTATAGGTGCAGTTAGAGATGCATCAGAGACTTCCAGCCGAAGGAAGATGGAGAGGAGATGTACATGTACATGGTGGTGAAATGATTTTATGAAATTGAATGTGCAAAACATACCATGTTGTGTCATGAAAGAACACATGATTCTGTTTGCCGCCATATTTTGCTTTGTGCATTACTTGCTACCAGATTCTTGGGATGGTGATGTATCACAACCAAGTTTTTTTAAAGTTCTGTAACGTTCTTCTTGTGCAGCATCATTCTGAATTGTAGTAAGTCATACTGGACTATGGAAAACTGGGGCTACTGACAGATGCTCCCAGCGCTCGTTAGGTAGAGACCGTTAGTGGTTCTGCACTATTTATGCTCATCAGTAAAGAACTTAATCCAAAAACTAGGCTTGCAGTATTCTTAACAATAATTTAAATTTGAATGGTTTGATGTACGACCGACTGCTACATTATTTTTGGATTCTACAAGGGGAAAGCAGATCGAATATAAGTCACACAAATCAACTGCATCTTAACTTCAATAATAAGTTCACTTAAAACAGCTGTAAATCTCCTCAAGGGTGGTAAGTAAGCCTACACATTTTAAAGATTTACAAAAGTTTCCCTCACTCACAAAACTCAAGGCATACATGTAGGCTGCTCCGAGGACTAGAACCTACGTACAGTAATGGTGAGTCCTTGTGCAATTTCACACAATTACTGCATCACCTCCACCTGGATCTTTCAGGTGTGATCTAGAAACGTTGACAAACGCATTCGCATGTTTGTTAATAACGGAAAAGACTGTGTGGATTTTGAGCTCATTGATATTGCTGATCACAGGGGTTACTGAAATGATGTGGTAGGGAATAACCAAATTGTGTAATAGGGTTGACTAAACTATATGGGAAAAAAACACAAATTATGCGGTGTAACAGCACATTTTCTCGCAGTATTACTTCACCATTTTGCCATTTTTACACGTTAACACTCTACGGGCAAAGGTTTCACCTCATTAATGACAGTTAACAACTAAATAAAGCTGCCTGGTGGAAAAGACATAAACAGTAATATTTTAACCTGTAGTTACAAGACTGACATTTTAAAATGGGTGCTGGGCTCTTCTTTTAGTAATCCTCACTTAAAAAAAAAAAATCCACAACCGGTTGTTAAGAATTCTTCAAGATGAAACTAGGGCACTTCACTAGGCACTTAACTAAAAAGAAACACATGAGTAAAGCCTGTGCTTCTGTTCTGTTGACTCATCGAATCTGTTTGGAATTCGTCGTTTTGAGGGGCAGACCATTATTTACATTATCTGCCCCTTTGCACCTCAGCTGTGTGCCTCAATACTTTGGTGGGTCATTCTGATGGCGGTCGGACCTCATTCGATGGCTCATCAGATGCTGTCCGACTGATGTCTTACAATGCGTGCGGGCGGAGGGTCAGTCCAATGCTTTCCAACGGGCTCAAGGAGCTTGTCGGACCAGCAGAGGGTCAGTGTCTTCCCAGGCACCGCCAAAGGGATTACAGTGCCCCTTTCTGCCTGCCCTTTTATGGCAGTTCCCCTCCATGAAAAGGCAGGCGGAAAGTGACTTTGGGGGTCCCTAGTGGGACCCCTTTCCCCCGGCCCTCCGCTATGGGGCCTCGGGGGCACCTATAGTGCTCCCGCAAAACATCCCGCCACCATGTGGCAGGCACTGCATGGTGCCGGCCACACTGTGCAGGTATGTTTTTAAAGTGTATATTTTCTATTGCAGCTTGCAACAATAGAAAATATACACTTTGCGACCTCCATGAAGGCGGTCGCATTGTATTTTCCCTTGTCGGGCCGTCCCTCTTTCGTAACAATACCCTAAGTGTAAATTGTGCATGGGAAATACTTTTGCGAATTTTCCAAAACAACACTTAGGTAGGGGCGTAGCTTCAGGGGGGTTGTTTGGGGAGCTACATCTGCCTAAAAAATGATTTCAGTCGGTATGGTGAAGTGTCTGTCGGATTTCACCTGAGATTTCTACAGGCCCACACTGACAAAAACAAACTCTCTCACTCACTTTCGTCTCTGTTTTGAAGGCTTTAAAAATGTTGATTAGTATGAAAAGAAAAAAAAATGTGTTTTAAGTGCCCCTTAAAACCCACCCTCCTGTCTCTTTTCACTGCCCTTTAAACTCCCCTCATGTCTGACTCCTCATATAATTTGTTTTAAAATGATACCTCAGCGTGATTTTTGGAAATTTTGAAGCCCACACCCCCCAATCTTATTGTCATAGCTACACCCTGCACCTAGGCAATTCAGAGTCATTTAAAGTCCCTGTGGTTGCCCCATTTCACCAAAAAACAAGCAGAAAAAATGAATGTGTAAAGGCAAGAAATAATATATTTATGATAAGTTGAGCTTACCTGGTGTGAATCTTGAGCTGAGAGGGCTGTGCAAATCCCGAATGGCAAATGCTGCATACATAGGGCTTCTCTCCAGTATGTGTCCTCATGTGGAACACTAGGGCAGTTCTAGAGCTCAGTATCTTGCCACAGACAGAGCAAAGAGGACGCTTCACGCGCCCTTCGTGCTTCCGCATGTAGTGGGTCCTGACGTCCCTCTTTCTTTTGAAAGTAGCACTGCAGAGGGAGCATGCAAACTGCCTCTCTTCTGTGTGCACACACGCTTTGTGTTCTTTCCAGCTGTTGTATGTGGCAAAGGATTTGCTGCACACATCACAGTGATAGACTTTTCCAGGTAAGCACTGATGAACGTCCTTGCAGTGATCCACGTAATGTTTTCGAGAAGCAAACTCCTTTTCACACCTATCACATTTGATAATGTAGGATGACCTCTTCGCGACTGCTCTGTCACCATTTTTATTTACGTTGAAGTCCTCATCGGAATCAATGTCGTCTTCATCCTTCTCATTCAAAACATCATTGTCATAACAGTCATTGCTATCGTCAATTCCAACTTCTTCATCTTCAGAACAAACAGTATCTTCTTCATTCTCCTCACAGCGCAGGACACTTAATTTATCTTCGTCTTCTTCTTCCTTGTCCTCCATATCGTCCGCACTGTATTCATTTTCCTCTTGAGGTCCTTTGCCATTTCCGACTTTTACTTCAGAGGAGAGTGCAGGGTTTACCGTTTCGTATGCAGATGCTGCTGACCCGGAAATGTCTGTCTGACCCCTGCATTCAGGACTACTTCGATTATTTACATCATGGTCCTCGGTTAACACTGCTTTACAGTGATACCTCTGGTCCTGTATTTCAACTTTTCTACAAAAATAGCAAATCAACAACATATTAAAAGTTCTAGGTACAGTGTTAATAAAAACATTTTAAGAAGGCAAGAATTAAGTATTGCTTGTATTTTCATAAGTAACTCAGATGCCCTCACAATGTTTAATCTCATGGGCAAAGAAAAGAAAGGATTTTTTTGTGTATTATGAGCAAAAAAAGGACAACGTTTTTTTCATGGTCGATCCCCTACACTTGTTAAACTGGTTCTTTCTCATTACCCACCTGGGAGGAGCGGGGGTATCTGTGCCACCTAGCAGTGACAGGAAACTGCTTGCACGGCTATTTTAATGTAGAGGCTTGCTCGCCAGCAGAGCATAAACATACATAAAAGCTATGAAGATGTGCTTAGGTGTGCCCACGCTGGCTGCCTTCAATTAAAAAATAAAGATTGGCGCCAATAGGTGTGTTTTGATTGAACTGTGGCTATTTTATCGGTATCAGGTGGTTGATAATGGTAAAGAGCCTATGGACTATGTGTAACAGGATCAGCCTAACCATAACTCTGTCCTACTCCTAGTTCCTGACACTTTCTCATTCTCAAAAACAACAAAGGAGCGTCATGTAAAAAGGAGGAATGACTACAGGTTTGAAGCAACACAAAGTGAATTTACTCTATTTGTTTGAAGGAAAACCCTTGTTGGTTTTTTGAAAGCCCTCACTCACCGACCTGGTCGGTGACATGTTTCATCATCGGGCCCCACCAGGAATGGCCGAATGCAACGCCAGAATTACTGCGGAGCTGGTATCGTGATTGTGAGGTGATGGATAAAATGGCCAATTGTGTCGAAAAAAATGATTTTATTGGTTTCGCCAAGTGGTCAGGTTAAAAAAGATGTGGAAGATAACGGACACAGATTAAAGGTCCACTGTTATCCCGGTGAAAAAAGCGGTCAACATGTTTCAGCCTATGTGACAAGTTCTATCAGGCATTCATCAGGACCAGTGAGTGTGAGTATTTACAGTGGTGTGTGTAATGGCCTCGGCAGTATGAGCGCGCTAAGGCCCACCCTACCAAAGGACAGTTATGAAAATTTTTTGATTATGCAAGTTATGTACATCAGATTCCCTTGGGAGTGGAACCGAGTTTATTGAGAGTGCTCAGTTTGCAGCACATCATGGGTCTCGGGGAGGGGGGGGGGGGGGGTGATAGCTATTAGGCACACCGCCCTGGAAGCTAGGCACCCGCTCGGTACCTAGAAGCGCCCTCGTCAGCCGGACCCCGAGGAACTTTCTCATTCTCAACATTTGTAAAGATTCCACAGCCAATGACAACAGAAATGCAGCACAAGAAAAGGGAGCATTGGCAAGCTTAAGCATAGAGGTTTAACAGACTTTTCTTACCAACTCCTGCATCGCTCCAACAGGAGCAGTGTCGCAGAACGGGAAACAGCCCGAACAACGAATCCTTAACAACGTGTGTATTAAACAACGAATCCTTTACCAGAACCACAACCTAATTAACCACTACTGTACACGAACCACGACCACCTGAACCATGACTTACTAAAACAGAAGTAAGTGTCAAAATGTTAATAATTAATCTTAAATGCAAGTGCATAATAATTTGGAACAGGATGTTGATTTTTAAACCATAGATAATTGTTAAAATGTTAATAATTAATCTTAAATGCAATTGCAATAATAACAAAAACATTTGGAACGGGATGTTGATTTATGAATATATTTAATAATTTAAGAATGTGTATTCTTATTTTAAAATGCACATTTCATGATTTTAATTACGATGTAGAAATTAAATATTCATTTATTTTAATTTAGCGTGTTAGGCCAGTAGATGGCACTGTTGGTTTGTTTTTCAGCGATTTGATTAAGATCAGGCCTCGATGCGACTGATCTCTTTAGTTGTTGAGTTGAAAAAAGACATCAATCAATCAATCAGTGACACTTATATAGCGCGCTAACTACCCGTAGGGTCTCAAGGCGCTGGGGGGGGCGGGGGGTGCCGCTACTGCTCGAACAGCCAGGTCTTCAGCTTCTTCCTGAAGGAGAGGTGGTCTTGGGTCAGGCGCAGGTCGGGAGGGAGGGAGTTCCAGGTCTTGGCGGCCAGGTAGGAGAAGGACCTTCCTCCCGTAGTCGCTCTTCGGATGCGGGGGACGGCGGCGAGGGCGTGGTTGGCTGATCGGAGGTGGCGTTTGGGAGCGTAGAAGTTGATTCGGCTGTTGAGGTAGCTCGGGCCCTGGTCGTGTAGGGCTTTGTGTGCGTGGGTGAGGAGGGGGAAGGTGATTCTTTTGTTGACGGGGAGCCAGTGAAGGTCTCTCAGATGTCCGGTGATGTGGCTGGTTCGTGGGATGTCGAGGATGAGTCTGGCTGAGGCGTTCTGGATCCGCTGGAGTCTCTTCTGGAGCTTGGCGGTGGTACCGGCGTAGAGGGCGTTGCCGTAGTCCAGTCGGCTGGTGACGAGGGCCTGGGTGACGGTCTTCCTGGTCTCGGAGGGGATCCACCAGAAGATCTTTCGTAGCATGCGTAGGATGTTGAAGCACGCCGAGGAGACGTTGTTGACTTGCCTGGTCATGGAGAGGGAGGAGTCCAGGATGAAGCCCAGGTTGCGTGCATGGTCTGTCGGTTTGGGTGCGGTGCCCAGGGCGGGAGGCCACCAGGAGTCGTCCCAGGCGGAGGGTGAAGAGCCCAGGATGAGGACCTCCGTCTTGTCAGAGTTCAGTTTCAGGCGGCTGGTCGTCATCCACTCGGCTACCTCTTTCATCCCTTCGTGCAGGTTGGCTCTGGCGGAGGCGGGGTCGTTGGTCAGGGAGAGGATCAGCTGGGTGTCGTCGGCGTAGGAGATTATGCTGAGGTTGTGTTTGCGTACGATGGCCGCGAGGGGGCTCATGTAGACGTTGAAGAGGGTGGGGCTCAGAGATGACCCTTGAGGGACGCCGCAGATGACTTCGGAGGCCTCTGACTTGTACGGTGGTAGGCGGACTCTCTGTGTTCTTCCGTCGAGGAAGGAGATGATCCATTCCAGCGCCTTGTCCTGGATTCCGACGTTGCTGAGGCGCTGTACTAGGGTGCGGTGGCAGACAGTGTTGAATGCCGCGGAGAGGTCTAGGAGGATGAGGACCGCTGTTTCTCCATTGTCCATCAGGGCTCGGATGTCATCGGTGGCGGCGATGAGGGCGGTCTCGGTGCTGTGATTGGCTCGGAAGCCTGACTGTGAGGGGTCGAGGGATCCGTTCGTCTCGAGGAAGGCGGCCATCTGCTTGTTGACGGTCTTCTCGATGACTTTGGCTGGAAACGGGAGGAGCGAGATGGGGCGGTAGTTCTTGAGTTCGGTGGGGTCCGCTGTTGGTTTCTTGAGGAGAGCGCTGAGTTCGGCGTGTTTCCAGCTCTCAGGGAAGGTGGCGGTGTCGAAGGAGGTGTTGATGATGTCCCGCAGGTGGGGTGCGATGACAGCGTCGGCCTTGTTGAAGACGTGGTGAGGGCAGGGGTCGGTCGGTGATCCGGAGTGGATGGAGTTCATTGTGCGTATGGTGTCTTCGGTGCTGATCGGGGTCCAGGCGTGGAGGGTGGTGGTGGGGGGTGGTTGTTCGGTCATGGTGTGCGTTGGTTGGTTGTTGAAGCTGTTGTGTATGTCCGCGATCTTGTTGTGGAAGTATGAAGCGAGGGAGTTGCAGAGGTCTTGCGATGGGGTGATGTCGTTGTTTCCTGCGCTGGGGTTGGAGAGCTCTTTCACGATGTTGAAGAGCTCCTTGCAGTTGTGTGCGTTGTTGTCCAACCGGTCCTTGAATGCTGTTTTCTTGGCGGCGCGGATAAGCTGGTGGTGCTTCCGGGTGGCAAGCTTGAGGGAGGTCCTGTTGTCCGGTGTAGGTTCCCTTCTCCAGACTTTCTCGAGGGCTCGGCAGTTCTTCTTGGAGCTCTTGAGTTCGTCGGTGAACCACGGGGCTTTCTTGCTGCTGGGTCTGCTGGGCGGGGTCCTCAGCGGGGTGAGCTCGTCCGCGCAGTTGCTGATCCACTTCGTGAGGTTGTCGGCGGCCTGGCTGGGGTTCGCTGAGCTGGCAGGAGGGTGCTGGCTCAGGGAGGTGGCGAGCTGGTCTGCTGTGATCTTGTTCCAGCTTCTGCAGGCGGCCTGTTGCTGGTGGTGGTGGGTCGTCGTTCTCTTGAAGGTGAAGTGGACGCAGCTGTGGTCCGTCCATTGAAGCTCTGTGGCGTGGCTGAAGTCGATGTCTGGGCTGGAGGAGAAGACTGCGTCCAGTGTGTGTCGCAGTCAAATACAGCAGTTTGTGCAGGGACATCCATTAGACGAGAGTTAAAAATACCATCTGAAAAATAGGAGGCTGAATATGACTTAGTGTCAGCTGTGAAAATTTAATACGCCGTAAACCCTGATTCAGTCTGGCTGACCACATTTCAAAGCACCTCTGAAATAGAAGGAGAGGGGGATTTTGTGAAACACCCAAGACAACAGTTTTTATCAAAAAAAGGATGGTTGAGAAAAACTGTGAGCAAAGTTTAATCGTAGTCATTGACAGCGCTTCATTGGACATCAAATAGTGATAACCAAATTCCATATACGCATGTCTCAGCTTTAGGAAAAGCAGTACTTCAATATTGCATTCGGTCTGTATTTCTCTTTTCACTGAACTGTTGATTCTTTCATTGAAGCAAGAGTTAAAAGTTACAATCTTCCACAGGCTGTTTCGAATGACCCCTTGACTGGTAGATTCCGGTAATATGACAAATTATTCATTTTCGTGGTTAAGTAATTCGTTTTTGAGTACGTAGTGGTTTGGCTTCGGTAGTGGTTTAGGCATTCGTTGTTTAAGTTGTAGTTGTTTAGCCATACAACCTCGCAGAACGTTAGTAGGGGTCGCCCACATAGCTAGCTACCATATTCCGCAGACAGGCACAAGCCTGGAGAAGCCCTAAACACTGCCAAACGTCTCGGTAGTGTGCCCTAATGCCAGTTGGGGGCGAGGCTTGATGAAGAGGGTAGGAATGAGCCATGTGTGACATTTATTTTTTCCAAGAAATTATCAATTAAAGAAGGCACGTGATAAGACATCAATCTGTTTCATTTTGTACAACTTTTTCACATTACTCTTTAACCTGGCTTCTTTTAAATCCAATAATATTCAAGAACAGTTACCTAAATTCAAACTGGGGGAACACAATTGTGAAAAATAAATCTTTGACAAGCTAATATAATTTCACTAGACAGTTTTACTTTTGGATGTTCACCAAAAGCTTAAATTTCAACCAGGTTTAAAAGAAAAGCAGTCCCCTAGATTTAAATGTTCTAAAACGTTTTCCATCTGCAGCCTGTAACATTGTTGCAGGTTTCATTGGCCTCATTTTTTGTCTTTCAATTATTTTCACAATTGCTTTATAGACCAGTACTTCCAAAATGTTTTAAAACCATGACCTATTTTTTGGATTGGCAAACATTGGTGACACACCTAGCTTTAACAGATATGAGGCATGGAGATTTTTCAATGTAATAGTAGACACGGCTTCAAAAGGCCATAAATTACGAAAATAGCATGCGTTCCTCTCTAACAACAATTGTTTATGAATGTCAAGACCTTGACAACACCCTTCTTAATGTCTTTATTGGACTGTAGCCAAGATATTGATCTTCCCTTAAAAGTGGCAGATGGTGGGCTGCACTGATGCTCTAACAGTTTTCAGAGTGGGTGTAAGAAATTGGGTTGTTGGTTGACTGGGGTGTGAGCTCTTGTCAAGCAGCAACACCACAATCCTAGTCATGGCGAGGCACAAGCCAACCCTAAATTAACCTGGGCTCAACAACCTGGTAGCTTGGCAGAAAGCAGTCAAGCTACCCACACCAAGGTAGAATACACCAAACAAGACCAAAACCACAAAAATCCAATCAGTAGTTCAGTTCAGTAGTTCACAAGTTGAGGCCAACTGTGATGGGGCATGGGCAGGCTACAGGGACTCAGTTAGGCCACTGAACAAATTCCCTTGAATCCTGGCATGTGCTGCGAGGATCCGCATTGAACATGCGTCGCACACCTGAAGCGATGAGTCGGTTCCCAGTTGCAGAGAGGTTGCGATGCAAGCTCCTGCATCATCATTGAGGATCCTGTTGATGAGGGCGTGAGATGTTAAGTCCGGCGTCAAGGATGCATTGCACAGTTGGGGTGATGCGTTGGGTCTGAGGAGCTGCGAGGCTGCAATGCAGATTACGGCATTGTTATCAAGGCTGCTGTCAATGAGCGATGTGAGTGCCAGCGACGATTCCGATGCGGATACTATACGATGCAAATTTTTGTGGCAGTCCGATCCATGTAGCAGTGGTGATGCATTGGTTCTACTCGAGGTTGCGGCGTGCAACAGAGAAGAGGAGTCAGTTACGCTGCATCCACACAGGCTGGCAGAGCTCTTAGGCCCATGTTCAGGGGTCCAGGTCTGTGGCGGCCACACTTGTCAGGATAGGCTTACAAATGGCAGAGTCCAGGTGCTAGGGTCAATGTTGTTCGAGTCTTATGTTCCTGAGGCTCTTCAAGAGGCCAGCCAAGTACCCCTTGGAGTCAATCTGGGGGTCTTGGGCTCAACAAATGAAGGTCCAGTCCTTCTCACCCAGGCAAGCGGGCAACAGGTCGGCACAGCAAGGTAGCAGTCCAGCAGAGTGGCAGTCTTTTAAGCAACACAGCAGTCATTCTTACTGGCATATCACAGTCACATGGAGTATCACAGATCAAAAAGTGTACTGAAGAGTTGGTGTCGGAGGTCTAGTTCGTTTTTATACCCAGTTGTGCTTTTGAAGTGGGGGAGAACCTTTTAGAGGCATACCTTTGAAGTGCAGAGGTGCCCTGCCTTCCTTGCCCTTGTTCAAGACTAACTACAGGGGGTATGCAGTCCTTTCAGTGGAGGGAGTATGCAGACTAACTATTCAAGTGTAAGAAGGGCTGTCCCCAGCTCCTCCCTCCCATCCTGCCAGTAATGGCCCATACAGTCACACCTGAGCTCCCCGTTGTGTGTGGCTGTCTAGGAGGAATACTCAAAGCCCAACTGTTAACCACAACCAGTCAGGTGACCTAGAGACACGCTGCAGTCACCAAATGGTTAAGGCAGGATAGTGACAGATTTCTAAAAGTGGCGTGCGTCATGGGCACACATCACCACGCAAGCATTTACCTATGAAACAGTGCATACACCATTTTTTTAAAAATATACTGACACAACAAAGATCAATACAAAACAAGCATTGGAAATGCAATAGGTCTCGCACCATTAGAGTTAGTGCTTTTAGAATTGTTTATGGGTTTTTTTTGTAAATGTTTAGCATTTTTGTTTCCTGTAGCCAATGCTAAAGTATTACAAATAAAAAAAGCCATAAACATTTCTAAAAGCTCTAACTGAAATGGTCTGAGAACTATTGCACTGTGTGAGGGTGAGGGTGAGTGTGAGTGAGGGTGAGGGTGAGTGTGAGTGAGGGTGAGTGTGAGTGAGGGTGAGGGGTTGAGGGTGAGGGTGAGTGAGGGTGAGTGAGGGTGAGTGAGGGTGAGGTGTTGAGGGTGAGTGAGGGTGAGTGAGGTGTTGAGGGTGAGTGAGGGTGAGGGTGAGTGAGGGGTTTTGGGTGAGTGAGGGTGAGGGGGAGTAGTTGAGGCTGAGTGAGAGTGAGGGTGAGTGAGGGGTTGAGGGTGAGGGGTTGAGGGTGAGTGAGTGAGGGTGAGGGGTTGAGGGTGAGTGAGGGTGAGGGTGAGTGAGGGTGAGGGGTTGAGGGTGAGTGAGGATGAGTGAGAGTGAGGGTGAGTGAGGGGTTGAGGGTGAGGGGTTGAGGGTGAGTGAGGGGTTGAGGGTGAGTGAGGGTGAGGGGTTGAGGGGGAGGGGTCGAGGGGGAGGGGTTGAGGGTGAGTGAGGGTGAGTGAGTGAGAGTGAGGGGTTGAGGGTGAGTGAGTGAGGGTGAGGGGTTGAGGGTGGGTGAGTGAGGGTGAGGGTTTGAGGGTGAGGGGTTGAGGGTGAGTGAGTGAGGGTGAGGGGTTGAGGGTGAGGTGTTGGCGATTCTAAGGTGGCCCCTTACTGCAAAACTGGTTGCGGAAATCCTGGTGCATGAGCTGGACTGCTGCTGGGGCGCATTGGTGCTGTTACAAGGGTGTAAGTGCAGCAAAATCACCCGATTGAGCGCTGGGCGCTGCGCATCTAAAATGACGGCAGCGCACTGAGGGGGAGACTTCCACCGGCTGCGGCAACGGGAGATGTGCACTCTGTTTGTGAGCGGCTGGGAGGCGATTCGGCGTGCAGACTCACAGCGGAAAACTGCGGAGGCGGCAGTCCTGGGGGAGAAGTCTGGAGGGCGAGATCGCCTTAACCTTCCTGTGGTGCACTACGCTCCCAAGATGGCAGTTATGGGATGCGGGCGGAGGCCTGATGCCGGCGAAGGTGAGAGGCAGACCGAGGCGGTGAGGCGAGGAGGTGCTGAATGCTGGAGTGGCCGCTGGGACACGCACCTTGCGCCCTGACCTACAGCATTGAGAGGTGAGGTGGCAGCGCTGTACCGATCCTGCTACGCAGCAACAATGGTGTGGAGGCACCGAGGACGGAGGCTGACTGGTGGCTGTGAGGCGTGAGACTGCTGACCGGCGCTGGGTGCTGGTTGAGGAAATCGCAGGCGGCGCAAGATTAACTGAGACACGCCGTCTGACTCTCTGAGGCTCCTTACTGCAGAGCAATACTTGTGGGAAAATAGAAGTGTTTCCCTTTCATAACGGACTTGCTGGGGCTGTATGGCAGAGGGGGAGAGACCACGAAGGCTATGGCGGAGGGAAGAGAGGGGAGGGGGGAGGAGAAATGTGGCTGTGAGGCGTGAGACTGCTGACCGGCGCTGGGTGCTGGTTGAGGAAATCGCAGGCGGCGCAAGATTAACTGAGACACGCCGTCTGACTCTCTGAGGCTCCTTACTGCAGAGCAATACTTGTGGGAAAATAGAAGTGTTTCCCTTTCATAACGGACTTGCTGGGGCTGTATGGCAGAGGGGGAGAGACCACGAAGGGTATGGCGGAGGGAAGAGAGGGGAGGGGGGAGGAGAAATGTGGCTGTGAGGCGTGAGACTGCTGACCGGCGCTGGGTGCTGGTTGAGGAAATCGCAGGCGGCGCAAGATTAACTGAGACACGCCGTCTGACTCTCTGAGGCTCCTTACTGCAGAGCAATACTTGTGGGAAAATAGAAGTGTTTCCCTTTCATAACGGACTTGCTGGGGCTGTATGGCAGAGGGGGAGAGACCACGAAGGCTATGGCAGAGGGAAGAGAGGGGAGGGGGGAGGAGAAATGTGGCTGTGAGGCGTGAGACTGCTGACCGGCGCTGGGTGCTGGTTGAGGAAATCGCAGGCGGCGCAAGATTAACTGAGACACGCCGTCTGACTCTCTGAGGCTCCTTACTGCAGAGCAATACTTGTGGGAAAATAGAAGTGTTTCCCTTTCATAACGGACTTGCTGGGGCTGTATGGCAGAGGGGGAGAGACCACGAAGGCTATGGCGGAGGGAAGAGAGGGGAGGGGGGAGGAGAAATGCGACACGGCGGGAAGGGGAGGGGGCGGAGCGGGTAAAATAAACAACCAAACAAGACGGAGGGAAGAGAGGGGAGGGGGGAGGAGAAATGTGACACGGCGGGAAGGGGAGGGACAACCAAACAAGACGGAGGGAAGAGAGGGGAGGGGGGAGGAGAAATGCGACACGGCGGGAAGGGGAGGGGGCGGAGCGGGTAAACCAAGACGGACGTGCACGCGCTTTTAAGCTCAATGCGCATGCGCATTGAGCTTAAAAGTCACGGGCACTGCAAGGAATCGCCACGATTCCTTGCAAGTTGGGAAAAGAGTGGATAAGTCCCAATACTCTCGCTTGCTCGATGCGCATGCGCATCGACAGGCGAGACCTAAAAAAAGAAACAAACAAACATAAAAGTGGAGTCTAGCAAAGGTTTTAATGTGGAGAGGGTGGCAGTAATTTACTGTTTGGCCCTCCCAAATAATAAAATATATAAAAAAGAAAAAGAAAAAAAAAGAAAGCTTGGGTGGAAGGGGAGGGAAATAACAGCACACATGGGTGAGAGCAACGCTGATCACGAGCGGAAGAAGTTTCGGAGGTAGTGAGCTGGAAAACACATGCACTCTTAGGGAGATCTTAACCAAATAGAAGAAAGTAGTTCCCTAATGTAGGAGAGTAGGATCTGCTTCTTATAGTTGCCCCCACTTTTTGCAGATGTTTCACTGTTTTCGACTTAGATTGACTGGGAACCTGCTATCCAGGACCCCAGTCTAGCTGCTTTCTCCTCTAAATTGATTGCATGTACTTTAGGTACACCCCAGATTGGATTATGAGGTACCCTTATAGGTCCTTAGTATATGGTATACTATGTACTCAGGGCATAGGTACGCCAGAGGCCTCCCAGCCACCCCTCTGTCCTGACCCTCCCATAGGTGGGTCCGCAGAGTTTGTCCCACCCCTTCCTTGGGTATAAAGTAGGAACCCCTGACTACAGGACTTTAGATTTTACCTGGACTAAACTCTGCTACAGAAACCAAGTACTTCGACAATCTGCACAACACTGTATGACTGAAGAATCTCCCTTGGAGTAAAGGAGTTACAGCCCTGCAAAGGAGGCACCTAAACGCATCTGACCGGTTTGCATCTCCCGAGCTCCTGAGGACTCTAAAGATTTCTGCAACACAGGTGGTGGGTTCCCGAGGTCTCTGAGGTTGATCTGTGCTCTCAGCAATTCTGAGACCCGTATCCCTGGTGGGGACCGCGCAACCCAAACCCCTGTGCACAGCGTACTTTTGCAGAAGCATATGCTTTTTGGCAATCCCTGAGGCTGTGCTTTGGGCTACTTGTAGTCCTGACCCTGAGCAGTAATTGCACTGAAGATTTCTGGCCTACACTCCATGAGTGTTCCGTGGGCCGGTATTTTGTGATTCAGCTAGAGGTCCGTTCGCGATCTCTGGTCCGTTGGCCTGTGGGTCCCTGTGAAGGTAACTTTGACTTTCCGTGGGCTTTCCAGATTGCTACAGACAAGCCCTGACTCTCCATAGCTTGGAAAGTCCCCAGGACCTTGCTGGTCCTCACCGAAGCTTCTTTCCTCTGCCCGCGTGGGTTGCAGTTTCCAAGGCTTATTGGTGTTCAATCCGGACACTGACCTCCCAGCACTCGACATCCTTCGTGGGACAGCTCACCTCCGGACTTTGGTCGTCGTCTCCTGGTCCCCGTGGCTGCAGAGTCAAGCTTCACCTGAAGCACCTGACATCCGTAGGCATTCGTCTACCGTGCCCCTGGACACCCTGCCCTGACCCAGACTCTGTTCCCTCTGCTTTCAGGTTCTTCTCACCTCGGATCCAGGCTTGGATTCCACCGGACACTTCTCATCTTCCCGGCAGCAGCACTTTTCCGCATCCGGTTCCTCTGGGATAGGTAACACGGATATCTTGGTACTCTCAAGGGTGCTGGCCTTAGAACCTTCTATGTTTGAAAGGGTTCGCTTAAAGTCCTCTCCGAAGTGTCCTTAAACTTTAAAATTTCAACCACAACTTTCCCATAGGATTGTACGGAGCTAGCCCCTGTGTTCTCACACTGCACCCATCCTCCGTGGGTCCCCTGTATCCTTATCTTGGGTGGTTTCTTGGGGTGCCAGCGATTCTACGTGCTCTAGGCACTGTGTCTAAGTAAGTCGTGGTTGTTATACCACTTCTTAGTATATGGTTTGGCCTCCCCCTGGAGCCCACTGTGTATTGTGCTATTTACTGTCGTTCTAGTGATTTAATATTGTGTGCTTTGTTCTCTAATCTCATAAAGAGATTAGGAGAGAGTGTTTAGTAATACATACATATATTATATATATTCCTTGTGTGGTTCTCCTTTCATTTGGTCATTCAGGAGGCTCTAATCTGGTAAAACAAGCTGCTTTACATTCCTTCAAGACTTAGCCTGAAGGTTGCTCTCCATAGCTACCACTAGGATAGCTTTCAATAAAGTTTGTCTTTAACCTAATCATCAAAAAGGATTGTTTGGACTCTTACAAGGTGCCCACTTTCATTAGTGGTCAGCATATACCAGGCCAACTTCTCACACCTAAAAGTCAACAAAGGAGGCAAACAAGCTAGCCAGTTAACAGGATGGTAAAAAGGGTATGTTCCTATGGAGGGTCAAACCAATAAGAAGCAAGCAAATGAGAGTGATAATAAAGCCAATGAATGGTACGCAACAGGTGGGCTGTAAGCTCATTTAAGATCTTGCTAGGCTTACCAAAGGTCTTTTGCAACCAGTCAGCTTTCAATGTCTGGTAAGCTACACTTACACAGGCGGCACAAACTTGTGCTTGGAGCGTACCTCACTGTCTTCCCCTGCAACCTGCTCTACAGTTCTAAAACGTCCTGTTCATGTACCTCATTTTTCTTATTCTCAGCAATTGTACATTTAAACACTGGTATTGCATAAAATACATATATTTATGAAAAGAGGTCTAAATATCCCATTGATCATGTTTGTGCTATGGAAAAAATAATTAAAACAGAGGGCAAGTATAATGGCAATCAACAACACCTGCATGATTCCATTTTAGGCACTGCACACTTCTTTATATCACAGTCATCTATGACTTTAAATGTAATTACATCCTGCTTCTACTTAGACCACCGGACCTGCATATCACCCTATTTATTGCCCTTACCCTATCACATACAGGCCTTTGTTCTGGATTAGCTTACCCCAAAACACATTTTGTGTCCCACTCTCCATTTTCTGACCTGCAGTCTCTCCCTTCTATGTCCCACCTTTCATATCCCCTCTGGATATCCCTTTCTGTGTTACATCCACTGGTGTCCTGTGCTACAACGCCTGTATTTATGTGGTGCTGAGAACTGCATTTATGTGGAGGGGTTACTCATGCTGGATCTGCTATAGTCCAGTTACCTGGGTCTGAGCCCCCCAAATATTGATGTACAATCCCCAAAGCCATTTTTCCTTCCACAATGCATATAAATAAAATATTCAGTCATCAGTTAAAACTTAGCCCAACAGTAGAAAGCTCTGAAGAGGGGCATTTTGGGTTAAAAAGAGTCAGAGCTTTTAATTTCTTACAGATATCTACTGAAAATAATAGATTATTATGAGGAACAAAGAAATAAAAATACATAAAAAAATAGAAACTGTCCCTCGAACAGAGGAAAAGTTGAAGGTTAGCCTCGCTAATTGACATAAAACCTTCTTTAAGTACAGTACCTTAGTCGAGTGCTGTAGCCAGACTCCTGTGCAAAGCCCTCAGAGCAGTGCTCACATGTGTAGGTGTTTGCTTGGGGTTCCTCTGAAGAGTGGGTTTGGACATGAAGAGCCAGGTCACACTTGACAACCCTACCACAATGAGAGCATACTGTAGCCTTCTTTCTTTTCCTGGACGTGACCCGAATATGGACTTTTCTACCCTTATGAAGCTTAAACTGCTTTTTGCAATTCATAAAATGGAAGTGCCTTTCTTTACTGTGTACAGTCAGCCTGTGCCGCCAAAGGTGTTGATGGTTAGAAAAGAACTGCTTGCACATATGACAGTGGTTATTGATGGCTAGGTTCATAGAGTGTTTTGTTGCCATATGCGACTGGTACTGGTTCCTAAACTGAAAATACTTATTACAAGTTCGACAGGTGTAGGTTTTCCACATGCTCTTAACTGACTTCCAAAGGGAGCTTTTGTTCTTACTTTTATTAGGGTTTTCGAAGTTGCAATTGCTTTCATGCTCACCTTGCAAATTTCTGGTATCAGTACGGATTTCTTTTGATTTACAATGAAGCTGTACACAGAGGTTAGCCTCACTTCTGTTATTATCTAGAGGATGTTCAACAACATCCCTGCAAAATGTTCTCATGCTTTTTATTTGTAACATTTGTACCACTCCATGAGGTGCATTTTCTTTGGCATAATGTTTCTCTTGGTCTTCAGGAGTTCCTTTGATAGAACTTTTCGTAACTAACGTTTGCAAAGCATAACTTGACTGGTCAACTTCGACTTCTTCTTGAATGTGCACAGAGGAGGACTCTTCCTTCACATGTTTACGTTCTTTGCATGTGTCTATGAATCCTTCCCATCCTTCTGGCTTCATCTCTTCAAATATCAAAAGCAAATCCCTGCATCCTAATTTCTCTGCCACCTCCCTCATTCTCTGAACTTGATCCAACTCTAGCTCTACCTTTGCAGTGTAGACAAATTCTAAAAACGAGGTGAACTCTGTGGAGCAAATGTCAGACACAGTCAGTGTGCCATCGTTAGTGTGGGATAGCTCATCACTGAGCAATAGCTCCTTGAAGTAATTACTTGAGGCAGCCAGCACGGCTCTGTGGACCAAAAACTCTTCCTGTCCCCCCAGGTGTTCTATATGAATTCTGGTATCACAGAGATGACCTAGCTGGTAAAAGGAGTGCAAGGAACACAGAAGATTTGAAGCTGCAATTTTTGATTTAATGAGGATCTTCATACTGTATAACCTGTCAAGACAGAATACATATTTAACACTATTATCACAGGGTAATTATTTTTCATAACGTCTAAGATGTATTTTAAGACTGAACCTGTAAATTCTTCATAACAGAAAAACATACAAAAACACAAAGGGCAGCCACGATGATCACAAAAGTTGTTAACTCATCTGTCTGTACTACAGTTGTTCCTTTGACCTGACCTAAATTTGTGAGGGCCATTTCTCTGTAGTGTTAAAATTCTTCTGACTTTACTCTGTTGGCCATTCACGACAGCATGGCTACTTTACCAATGTATACAAGAAAGGCCATGGGGGCAGATGTACAACCAATTTGCATGCGCAAAATCGGGCGCAAAATGATTTGCGCTTGCAAAAATGGCCATTCACGGTGTACAAAACCCACTCGCAATTGCCTCAAACAAATTGCGAGTAAATACCGACTCGCAATATTAGCTCATGCAATTTGTGACCCTCAAATTGCGCATCTTAATTAGCGAGTCGCAAAATAGCATGTACATAATAGTCACAAATTGTGATTGCGCAAAAAGGGCATTTTGCGCATGCAATTTACCTCTAAGCAGAAACAGGAGGTAATCAGGTTCAACCTATAAAAAAACCACCCAGAATGCATCACAAACTTTTCCACAATGGCTGCCCTGTATTTTTTTAGCAAGGAGGTGGCGGATAATGGCAGCATTGCAGAGGAGAAGAAGAAAGGAGAGGATATTCTGAGTCAGGCTGACACTGTTGGATAAGACTGAGGAAGAGATGTATGATCAGTACAGGCTAAATAGTAAAGTCATACTAAAGCTTATTGACACCTTGAAGCCATAACTTGAGAGTAGAACCATGCGCAGCAATGCTATTCCCACACATGTGCAGGAGTTGTGCTCCCTCCACCTCTTGGCCACTGGTAGTTACCAGGATGTCATTGCAGTTGCTGGTGGTGTATCTCAGAGTGCGCTTTCACGTTTCTGCCATGACTTCCTAGACGTAATGCTACACCACATGCATCAACATATTTACATGCCCAGTGACAATGAGGAATTAGACGAGGCAAAAATGGATTTGTACAGGTTAGCAAGATTCCCACAGGTAATAGGGTGCACAGATGGGACACGTGTCCATATGTTCACCATCCTGCATCGAATACATTTTTCTTAACAGAAAAAAACACACATTCCATCAATATCCAAGTAGTGTGTAACGCAAAAAACATCATAACAGATACTGTAGTCAAATATCCAGGAAGCACCCATGATGCATTCATTTTCCGGCACAGGGGTCTACATCAAAGGTTAGAAAGAGGTGACTTTGATGATGGATACCTCCTAGGTAATGTAATCACCTGCCCCCAAAATTTTGTTGGTGTCATTGCATGTCTGTAAGCATTTAACATCAACATCATATGTCTCACAACAGGTGACAATGCGTATGCTCAGCATCAGTGGATCCTCAAACCGTACCTGTCTACCAACAACATACATGAATGCGGGTACAACACTGCACACAGGCGCACAAGGACAGTCATTGAGGGTACTTTGGGAATACTGAAATCGTGCTTTAAATGCCTACATAAGAGTGGGGTGCTCTGCAGTATGCGCCAGAGACTGACTGTGAAACTGTGGCAACATGTGCCATGCTGAACAACATGGCCTGCAGGGGTGAACTGCCCATGGATGTGTCTGACAGATTCTGAGGATGATGTCCCGGGACTACCTGCCCAACAACTAAGGGATGGTAGCGCAGCAGCAGAGGGGAGAAGGCGCAGGGACCAGATTGCAAACAACTTTTTCTGAAAGGTACGTACACATCAGTTAGACTCAGCTGTACAAAAGACATGACTATTTGTGAATGCCAATGGGTGTTTTCATTTTCACACATCCATTTTCAAAGTAGGACATCAGTAACTGTAGGATAATGGCGCACAATGGAAAAAAATGGGTTTCGTCACCAATTGTAAAGAAATTAAATGGTCATGAAATTTGTTTAGGGAACACAAAACATGAATTTCCTGCGTGTAGCCTGTCCAGAGGCAATAGTCATTCCAAGGTTGCGGCTGCTGCTCCTGTGCAACATAGGTGTATCTGTGGCTGATATGCTGCTCCTGACAGGACTTTGGGGACAAACTTGAGATTAGTCCGAAGTATAACACTATCATGTTTGAATTGAATAAAAGGGTCTTGAATTGAGAATGCATGAAGCTCGCTTACTCACCTTGCAGAGGAAACGGCTAGAAGAAGTGCCGTCTTCCAAGAGAGAAACTTTAGATCGGCTCTTTGTATCGGCTCAAGAGGGTGTTTCATAAGCTGAGCCAGTACTATGTTGAGTTGCCAAGTTGGAGGTAGAAACTTAACAGGAGGGAAAGTCCTAAACAGACCATTGAGAAATTGTTTGATCAGTCTACTTGACCAAAGAGAAGGGCCTGCAGAAGATCTCCTGAAACGGGATATTGCTGCCAAGTGAACTTTAATAGAGGCAAGACCTGAAGTCGCCAGATGGAGTAGGTAAGGCAGTATTTGTTCTGGAGAACTAGACAGAGGGTGTGCATTTGCAGACTTACACCAGATGCAAAATCTCTTCCATTTCAAGGAATAGGTTTTGTTTGTACTGTCGGCTCGAGCCCGAGCCAGAATTGCCATGCAGTCTGGAGGAATGTCTAGCTAATGGACTTCTCGGAACTCAGAAGCCAACCAGATAATTTGAGAGATGCTGGATCCGGATGTTGGACTTGTTCCCGGTCCATTGTGAGGAAAGAAGGAAGCGGTTTCAAAGGAATCGGCGGTTCCAGGGAGAGAAGATGGAGCTTCGCGAACCAATGTTGGCGAGGCCACACTGGAGCTATCAGGATTAGCGTGCAGGGTTCTGCCTTCAAGTTCCTGAAGACCCTGGGAATCAGGGGATTCAGCGGAAAAGCGTAGGCAATGACGATGTACCATGCTATCGAAAATGCATTCCCTAGAGATCCCCGTTGGGGATGCCAGCTTGCAAAGTTGTTAGAGAATGGGGGCGTCAGGTCCTGGCACATGCATATAAAATTGCCTAAAACAAATGTTCTAATAATTTCAGGCTGTAATTAACACACAAGACTTGAAAATAAAATAAAATTGACGAAACCGAAGGATCACAGAATCGATCCCGCAAGGTATGTCAATCATGCATGTGCCACATGTTTGTCGGACAAGTGAGACAAAATAGGTCATGATGTCCGTATTTATTTATAGATACAGAAAAGTAAGAAATCCAGTCAGCAACAACATTCTACCTACGGACCGGCGACTGCTGGTAAACAGGTAACACGAGTGACATGAATTGAGTATAGTTGGAAGCTAAAATACTTACCAGTAAGGCAGCTAAAACAAGCTTTGCTTTATACACTTTCAGATACACCGTATAAAGACAGAACCCTGAAGAGAATCCGTTGAGTTCACATACCGGATTCGAAACGCGTTGGCGTAAATTTATTTAGAGTCTATTTTTTTGTATAGCTAATTACATCAAGTTGTAGTTTACTAATTCATGACTGCAATCAACTGTCTATTCTAAACTTTGAGTTCATTTTTTGACTCTTGTCTTGGCGTAAATATGAAGGTTTAATTGTGTATATATCAAAGCAAATAATTTTGTATATACGATTTGTTATGTGTATGTCTTTGTGTTGTAAATAATTGTCAGTGAGTATGAACCATACAAAATACGATAAGGTGTCTTTTTCATACATAAAACAGTAAAAAAAGTAAGAAAATCAAAGAATAAAAGGGTTATAGTGATATACCCGGATCAATCAAGAAGTTTCACTTGGTTTTTTCCTCAAAAATAGAGGACTCAGAGTAAATGTGTGGTTGGCATTCTGTCTTTTCTAAACTTGCAAAGTTGTGGCATTTACCGTTGTGCTGGGTGGCAAATAGATTCAAGAGAGGAGTGCCCCATTGAAAGAATATGCCGTCGAGAGTCCGTTGGTTCAACTCCCATTCATGACATGTTGTTTGGTGCCTGCTTAGTGAATCAGCCAGCACGTTGTCTGTTCCTGGAACATATTCCGCTTGTAGGGAAATGTTGTGAAGAAGTAACCAATTTCAGATCTTTTAAGATTCGCAAGAGAGTGGCAGTGAACGAGTACCCCCTTGCTTGTTTAGGTAGTGCATTGTCGTAGTATTGTCTGTCCGGACAAGCATTAGAGAACCTCTGATCCTGGGAAGGAATGCCAGGAGGGCCAGATAAACAGCTCGTAGCTCGAGGAGGTTTATGGGGAGCTTCTGTTCGGAAGAAGACCACTTTCCGCTGATCCGGAGTTCTTGGAGGAAAGCTCCCCAACCCTCCAGGGACGCATGCATTGTGATTATTTGTGGAGAGGCTTGTAGCAAGAAGGGCAGGCCTTGAGAAAGATTCAGTGAACGAGTCCACCACTATAGAGCAGTAACCATCTGAGGGGTCACTTGAACAACATCGTCTAAGGAACCTTCGGCTTGAATCCACTGAGCAGAGAGCGATTCCTGAAGAGGACGCATGTGGAGGTGACAGTAGGGAACCAACAGAATACAGGATGACATCATCCTGAGCAGGTATTTGAACAGGTGTACTGAGAGGAGCTTTCTGGATCTTATGCAGTTCGCCAATTGGAGAAGTTTGGACTGTCGCTCTTGTGACGGGAAAGCTTTCTTCTGGTTTGTATCGAGAATAGCACCCAGAAAAGTTATCCGTTGAGAGGGTTGGAGGATGGATTTGTCCTGATTGAGAGTGAGCCCTAGGCGACTGAAGAGCTGTAGACAGGCTTTGGAAGATCTGATAGCGCTGTCTAGAGAAGGTGCCTGAAGAGCCAGTCGTCGAGATAGGGAAAAACTTGATGTCGTTGTTGCCTGAGGCATGCAGCCACTGGAGAAAGGCATTTTGTAAAAATGCGTGGGGCTGACTTGAGTCCGAAGGGCAGGACACATATTTGGTAATGTCTGCCTGCAACCGCGAACCTCAGGAAATTTTTGTGATTCCTGTGGATAGGGATATGGAAATAGGCATCTTAAAGATCTAAAGATACCATGTAGTTGTTTGCATTGAGAAGTTGCAGCACTTCTTGAATGGTGACCATGTGAAACAAGTGCTTCTTTAAGAACTTGTTGAGACGTCTCAAATCTAGGATTGGTCTCCATTTCTTCTCCTTTTTTCACACCAGGAAAAAACGGGAGTAAATACCCCTACCCCGTTGACAAAGAGGAAACCTCTCTATAGATCCTTTCTGGATCATTAGTGAAATTTCCAGGAGCAACAGGCGCAGGGTTTTGTGAAGCATAGGTCGAGGAGGGGTCTGTGGAGGAGTCTGGATGAACTCCAGAGAGTGTCCAAATTGTACCAGCTGAAGAGCCCAACGGTCCGTTGTTATTTGCTTCCAATTGTGTAAAAAATGGGAAACTTTTCCTCTGGCTTTGGAGGGTGGAGAGGAAATGGAGACCGGCGGTAGAGAAAAGTCATTGACGCCGGGCGGCATCCTTCTGTCGTCCTCCCTTTCTCGAAAGGAGGCCTTATTGTAAAAAGATTGATGCTGTTGGCGTTGTTGGAATTGTGGCCGATATTGTTGGTTGGAGGAGGAATAGGAAGACCGATATTGTTGGTAGTCCCCTCTAGTAGAAGATTGACCACTACCCCTTGAGCCTCGAAAAGGGGGATCTTTAAATTGAAGGGTACCCAAAGCCCTGGCTGTATCGGTATCCTTTTTTATGCCTTGAAGAGCTTTGTCAATATGATTGCCAAAAAGAAGCTGACCATCGTAGAGCATATCCAGAATTTTTGTCTGGAATTCCGGCTGGAATGTAGTCGCCTTCAGCCAACCTTGGCGTCGTAGGACCGCAGTACCAGCCAGATGGCGGAAACCAGTAGAGGCGCTATCCATCGCAAAATCGATGATCTCGGAAGCCGAACGTTCACCCTCTAACAAGATCTTTTTTGCTTCCTCCTTTGAGTCATCCGGCAAGGCCCCCAAGTATGGTGCAATGTCCGCTCACATCTGCCTGTTGTAGCGCCCCAATAACGCTAAGGAATTAGAAGCACGCACTGTCAATGCAGACATGGACGAAAAACGTTTCCCCAATATTGTAGAGTCGTCTGCCCTCCTTGTCCGGAGGGGCGGACAGTGGAGCAGAAGGGTTTTTAGACTTCCGCTGAGCAGCCTGAGTGATGACGGAATCAGGCTTGGGATGTCCAGTAAGGCAGGCCGGAGCAGTATCTGGAGCTCTGTACTTTTTATCCAGACGAGCCAACACTGGGGGAACTGAAGATGGATTGTGCATGATCTTAATGCCTTGATCCCAGATGTAGTCTATAATAGGCACAGATCTCACTGATTTCTTAAAAGGTTCCTTAAAGTCGTAAAGGAAACAATCCTGCTGGTGAGAAGGCATAGGAATCTGGAAACGCTGTGCAGCTCTTTCCAAGACATTATGAAAACCCCCAATATCCTCAGGAGGCGAATCAGCTGGAGGAGGCACCGGGGACGCTGAACAAGGGATAACGTAATCATCTCACTCATCATGAGTCGATTGGGAATCATGGAGCTCTCCTTCCTTCCTCTTGTTGATCATCCTCCTCATCATCCATGGAAGGTGGAGGTGGTAGAGTGACAGGCACGGACTGTGGAAGCGGAGGCGGAGCCTGTGGCCTTGGCGGCGGAGAGAACTGGAGTAGGAGACGGAGCAGAAGTAGGGAATCTCTGCTTGTAGTCAGAAATCAAAATTGTAGGTCAGAAACCAAAGACGCAGGCAGACAAACCATGGGAGGTTAGCAAAGATGGCTGTCGCCTGGATGATATGTCTGGTCTTCTGGCTCTTGCTCGTCATAGTCGGAGCTCTCCTGGTACTTGACATGGAGTTCAGAAGGACTTGTCGCAGCTCTGAACATACTGCTGTCGTCTCAATCTTCTTCCTCTTCCAAAAGGTGAGACGGAGGCAATGGCTGGACCCTGCTGGGTGAAGTAAGGGCAGACGTCAACATGCATTTTGTGATTTTTAGATGAACATACGCACTTTCCATTTTAGACTCTGGTGTCGTCGACAAGCCCTTCGTCGGCGTGGTCGTCGTCTATGGTGAAGCACCGACGGACACAACTGAAGGCAACGTCGACGAAGCTCCCGTCAACGGAGACGTCGTCGACGGAGCCCTCGTCGACGAAGTCGTCGTCGATGGGAGAGACGTCGACGGAACACTCCTTTTCGACGCGCTTACCATCGATCGAAGTGTCGACGCTGGCTTGGATGTCGACGATGATTTCTTAATTTTGATCATCAATAACAATGGTTTAACAGCCGTCGACGATGACGTCGTCGTCGACGACATGGACAATGCTGAGGACGCCAAGGATGTAGAGACCGTCGTCGTTGACGAGGTTACTCCCACAGCTGGATTTCGTCATCGGCGAGGCCACCGTCGATGAGGCGGTCGTCGACGGGGTTGAAGTAGGCTTTTTAAAGGTGTGCAAAACTCCCTGTGGAGAAACCTTTGTTGGCAAAACCTTAAGTTGGAACTCTGAAGACTTTTTCTGCGTCTTCTTTTTAGGGGGCTGCGATAAAGGTCCTGGAGAAGCAACTCTGGGCCTCTTCTGTGAGGTTCTTGAAGACGTTGTAGATCTCTCACTCTCTTCAAAACACAAGGCTTGGTGTTTGTCCTTAAGCCTCTGAGGCCAAATTAAAATGCGTCCCTCCGGGTCTTTAAGGGTCTTTGATGAAAAGGTATGACATACCTTACAGTCTTTTGATGAATGGTCCGGATAAAGACAGTAGAGGCAGGCATTGTGTTGGTCGTCAACATGAAGCCTCTTTTTATTGCAGGAAGCACAGGGCCTAAAAAGCACTTTCTTAGGAGTATCTGCCATGAAGATAAAGATAAAGGGGGGAAAATGTTCACAGCAAATTGGGCAGAAATTGCTACTTAGTTTTTAACATCAGACTATACTGGGACTCATCAGAATATTTTTTTGAATTTAAGAAAAATAATGTCTGGGAAGTGTTCGCATATGTATATGTATATGTATATTTATTTTTTGCTTTTGAGGCGAAATGCCAACTAAACAGTTAAGAATTTGTTCACTGAATGTCTCTGGGTTGAATAACGTTATTAAGAGACATAAGGTTGCGGCTGAGTTGAGATATATTTCACCACACTTACTTTGTGTCCAGGAAACTCACATCCTATGGTCAAAAAGGGAGGTGGAAAAAGAACTTGGATTTTCACTAGTGGTCACGACAGGGCAATCTAGTATGATACAGGGGTGGCTATTCTCTGTAAGGGAAACAATGTTACTACTGGGCGGACACTAAGTGATAGGAAAGGACGGTGGGCGATAGCAGAATGTTGTGTAGAAGGAAAAAATAGGACGTTATGCACTGTGTATGGAGCTAACTTAGATGATCCGGAAGTCCTAAATGAAGTGAACTTGGAGCTGGCAACTTGGTCTCAGCCAGTGGTGGTCTGTGGCGAAATTAATATATATCTGATTAATAGGGCATTGTTGGATGGGTTTGCCAAGTATGAGGGGCGTAAGCCAAAAGTGTACAAGGCGCTGTATAATCTAGTTGAGGACCAAGGGTTGGTGGATGTGTGGGGTCATTTGAGGCCACAGAAAAGCGGGTACACATTTTATTCTTATCCCCACAAGAAACTGGTCAGACTGGACTACTTTTTTGCCCCTGCTTCAGTATTGGACGGAGCCACAGTTAGTGTTTATCCCAGAATCACATAGGACCACGCTCCTATTGTAATGGAGATACGTGGTGGTACAACTAGACCTAGATCTTTAAATTTTACATTTGAGATGAAGCTGGTGTTAAACAATGATTTTGAAGCTCACATGGGAAGGTGGATTCAGCTTTTTTTTAAGGAAAATAAGGGTTCGGCCACGGCTGCCATAATTTGAGATACCTTTAAAGCGGGTTTTCATGGTGAATGCATGAGCTTTACGTTGCAGCAACAAAAGAAGGCCAGACAAGAGTTAGATATACTATACCAGTATTTAATAGAGTCTGAAACCTTATTGATGAATGGGGTAGTTAGAGGTCAGAATGATTTGAGTAAATTAGAGGATAAGGTAGCAAAAGATAGAGCGAAAGTGGTGGGTTTCTGGAGTGTGGAGAATGCGAGGAGGTTTTTAACATCAAGGATGGAAAAGCATGAGTATGGTGAAACAATTGGAAAGAGGCTGGCGGTACAGCTTCGAATGAAGGAGTCGACTAGAAACATCTTGGCAATGAAGGATGCTAGGGGGGTGTCTCATTCTGACCCTCAAGAAGTCCTGAGGATTTTTTGGCAGTTCTACTCAGAACTATATGCTCAGCAAAGAGGGATCGATGATGATGGGCTGGATTGGTGAGAAATGTTTGAAGTGGGTTTGAAAAAACTGGATCCAATAGTGGGGCAGGAACTGGAAGTTCGATTACGGAGGAGGAGCTGGAAAAAGCTGTAAAGAGTCTTGCTATCGGTAAAGCCTCAGGCCCCTATAGAATACCCAGTGAGGTTTATAGACAGTTTTATAATATCATCAAGAAGGAGCTGTTAGTAGTGATGCAGGCAGCTCAGCTGGGCTTTCATCCAAGATCATGGGCATACGCCACTATAGCGGTCTTTTGTAAGAAGGGCAAGCAGTCGGACCGAGTAGGTTCATACCGACCCATATCGGTTTTAAACACTGATAATAAAATGTATTCGAAAATATTAGCTAATCAGCTATCTAACTGTATGGTGTCCCTAGTATAACATCACCAACATGGTTTTATACCAAAAAGAGGGACGGTAGAGCATTTCAATAAGGTCATCACGCTATTTGATATCGCTGCTGTTAAAAAAAATGATCTAGCGCTTATCCTGCTCGACGCGTAAAAATCATTTGATCGGGTACAGTGGGGATATTTGTGGAAATTTATGTGTAAAATGGCGTTTGGTCAAAAATGTATGGTTGCCATACAATTGTTATATTTTACCCCGATGGCCAAGATTTCTGCTATGGGTCTTCTTTCGGACTGAATATTACACGTGGTACACGTCAAGGGTGCCCATGCTCCCCTCTTTTGTTTGCCCTTTACATTAATCCTTTTATTGAACAGTTGAATCGGAGTGTTTTGATCCCACCTTATCAAGTGGCTGAGTATTATTTTTCTGTTTTTGCTTATGCCGACGACATTGCGGTGATAACGGTAAACCCCAGCACTGCTATTAAAGAAATTGAGCGGTTGGCGAAGGAGTTTGGGCGAGTGGCGGGATATAAATTGAACGAGTCAAAAACGCAGATTCTCTGCTCTGAGACTGAAGGATGGCAGGATGGGAGAGTGGTGAAGGAGGCAACATATTTACGTATTCAACTGAGGGCAAATATGACCGAATTAGTGGAGGTTAATTGGAACACACTGATGACTAAAATTAGGAATTCTTTGGACAGGTGGGAACGGCTGTATTTAACTATTATTGGTGGCTCTAACGTTGTAAAAATGAACGTGTTACCAAAAGTGCTATATCTATTTAGGTCAATACCATTAGAAATCACTAAGGATAAGATACAGGTCCTGCGGGCGAGGTGCGGTAAATTTATTTGGAGCCCAGGGAGACCGGGACGGGTAATGAAGTTTATGTCTTTACCGCATGTAAGGGGAGGATTGGAGGTCCCAGACTTTTTTTGTATTATGTAACTTGCTTTTTATTGAAGATGAGGGTGCTGATTACTGGAGAGACAGAAGCTGATGTGACTAATGCTCCTTCTATTTTTGAAATGCAATTAGGGCCATTTGCGAAACAATCACTATTTAAGGAGATCGATGGGAGTGATTACAAACAGACTCGCTTCAAGTTCATTAATAGAATGGTGATAGGGAAAATATCTTATTACACGCCCTTTAATGCACATAGGCTTCTCCCAGGTATATTTTCTGATGATATGGCAACAATTTGGCAGCGGAAAGGGGTTAGATGGCTAGGGGATATGTTTAAGGAGGAAGGGACTTGTAAATCTTTTGAGGAGCTAAAAGACCAGTTTTTCTTTCCTAGAAACTTTTTCTTTAAATTTTTGCAAATACGAGACTACTTACATCGCCATATTTGAGTAAATTCATAAAAACGACGGTCAGATTCGAGGACCGGAATTATAAACTGCGCTATGCAGTGTTCATGGGGGCCCTTTTTACAGCTACAATTACGATCGCCGCCTTTGATTACTCTTAAAACTCTCATTACTGTGATCTCGGGTTTATAATTCCGGTCCTCGAATCTGACCTTCGTTTTTATGAATTTACTCAAATATGGACGCCACTTTATGGAGATCGTATCGTTTAGTGGTATGGGGGCCAAAATAACAACATGTCTACCTTCGTTTTCCCCTATTTACAGCTATTAACATTTAATGTTGGTTTTAAGCTATAAATCTTAGGATAGGGGTTTCTATACATATTTATTGTTATACAGGCGAGCACAGGATAACTCGTATTGGTTGTAAGATCCAAGAGTCCCTCTAGTGAACAAACAACCTCCATGGTCACTTTTTAATTAATATCCATATTACAGAAGTATAATACATTGACCACTAGACATCACCAGTGTCATTGGTCCTTCTCTAAAAATCTTGTGCTAAGACAGACGGATGAGAATAGATCTGACCTATTTTATACAATGCACAAAGATATTATGAAGTTACTGGTTTCTAAATGGTCGATGTACACTCCTTTTGAACATGCTTAATTGAGTGTTCAAAGTGATCATATGATATGTTCCCAATATGGTTTAAATCAATACTATTTAGTGTTGTAAATATGTTTTATTTATAGGACACTGTTTCTACTAAAGAAAAACCACTTGTCAAAACCACTTGGAGCACTAATCTATGAGGAAGCGTGCAAATTGACTCTAATAGAGTAAGTGGTTTGTAATCAGCCCGATATGTTTTAATATACTCACCATAGGTTCCATGTGACTAAACCTGATCAATATGTTCACTACTCTATTACAGAATCGCCTAATCCTAATACAAGAGGACTATCATATCAGACTTCTCTCTATACTTATTACAAGGTATGCTCTTTCAGAGTAAACGCAGGGTACATTTTTAGTGTTGATACATGGAGTTGTTCCTCCCTTCTCCAATGTGTGTGTAAATCTTTTGATATGGTCTGGGTTTTTCTGATGTAAACTCTGTAAATAATAAATAAATAAGTTGGGATAATGAGGAAATAGATGACTTTTGAAAGCAATGTACAGATTTGGCCATGAGAAATAACTTCATACCTGTCAAAATCGATGTTTGTAATTTTGTTTTAAACGTACGTGTACAAATTCTAAATAGTCTTTTTTATGTGTACTTTTGAAGCCCTGAAGAAGTCCCTGGATGGGACGAAACGCGTTGGCGGTTTCAAAAGTTTTTTACGATGAAAAATAAAGGATGAATTGGAATATAACATCGACTCGTCTTTGAAATAACTGCATCTCCTGATTATATACATTGCTATATTGTGTGTATAAAGTGTGCTGGGCTATTCTATGTGGTTACATTTGGGTAAGCTGTTTTTGGACGAGCTTCCTAAACCTTTGGGGGTATAGGGAATTGTGCCTCCAGCCCTTATTTGCACCTTTTTGTTCCTTTGCCACTGAAAAGAGAATTTAAGACTTGTGCGGGCATCAATGCTTTTGATTCCCATTCGTATGTACCAGGTTGAGGGAACCTCAACACCCCTTTAATATTAGGCACTTTTGGTTAGGCTTACACTCATGAGATAACCATTCCTTCCACCCTTGTGCCCCCAGAAGTTAGATTTTGAGTGATTAATCCAATGTACAAAATTGTAATTCCATAAAGGCAATAAACAGATTATGCCATACCGCAATCAAATACATAATTCCCAACATAACATGAATCCAGCAATTTGTATACTTTGGTGCAGTATTACCCCGGGTTTCCAAGAACTGTTGAGGTTTATGGTGTCCCTAAAACACTTTGAGTACTAGTCTTTAATTTTGATAAACTCCATCAAAATATATTTTTTCGATTGCCATAGACCAGCTTTTTCTCTGGCTTTAGAGTTAAAGTGGCAACTCGACCGGTAGTAAACAACCTTCCAATTAGGAAAGCTCCTCACAAATCCTTTCCTATAAAGGTTCATAACAGAGTGTTGTCAGAGCAAAGAAACATAAGGACTTATGCACTTTCCCACTCATAACTGCATAAACTTCCTAAGGCATGTAGGATCTGGATCTTGGCACACTGTGGATACCATTGGCATAGTCCATGCTTATTATGCTGCAAGCAGACACTACAGGCTTGATCTGGGAGCAACACGTTTTGATCTCTTGATCTCTCTCGCGATATAATTTCTTAAAACATGAGGAAGCAAACGTTCAACACAGCTTATGCAGGACCCATGGCTACTCCGACGTTATGCTCGGATGAAATATGCCCATGGAAGACTAGAGACACAGGCTAGTCATTGTAACTCCATACTGGAATATGAACAGCATCAACCCTTGGTCAAACTATGAGAATAACTCCCCAACCAAGAAGAGCCTGAGATTTTAGAGGACCTTTTTTCTGTGGACAGATTAGCTTCTCAAGGCATTGCGAAGAGGAAACCGTGAACATAGGTCAGCTGAAAACTATGAGAGTCTGCGGTGCTTGAGATAAATGCATTCAGCCCATGTGTCTTTGTTTATAGCTTCTTGGTTCTGTGCCCCTTTTTCCTCCTCTTCCTTTATTGTGCCTTATTTTCATGACCCATGTACTTACTTGTTAGTGAATACGCGGCTATTAGATGCATTGGCGGTGGGTAGTATTGGACTTCTTCCCAACCATACAGCTGAAAGCAATTCTGACTGGGGTGGGTTTTTCACTTTGTGAAATAAAATCTCCCTTTGAGAACAATGCCACTCAAAGCAGCAGTCAGTCACTCAAAGGTTTCAGGAAGCAGCGAGTCCAAAGGTTACCAGGTTTGGGTGTAAGGTAATTGCTTCCAAGTACTAAGGGACAAATTATAAGTCTGTTGGTCTTTGACCTCCAGAGGGGAAACACCGTTTACATCGCAGATTTTACGACGGCGTTGTGAATGCATCGCACAGTAAAATCCGCAATGTAAAGAGTTATATTTCCGCCAGACTGATGTGGTGGTACTGTGGCCGCCATATTACAAGGCAGCCATTCAGACAGCCACCACTGTGTTTGCTGCTTCAGGGAACCACCGTTCTCTAACAATGGCGCAGCGGACAGGAGTATACAATATGCAAGGCGAGACCGCCATGGTTGGCAAGCATGTTATGAATTTCCCAACTGCCAGCCTTTTCATGGCGGGCTCACCGCCATGAAAAGGCTGGCAGTTGGGTGGGGAAACAAGGGGGAAGCTAAAAGGGCACCCATGCCCCCGCAGGCATAGGTATGCATTTAGGGAGGCACAAAATGTGACACCCTGTTTGCATGCACCCCAAGTACCAGCACAGCATTGACTTAACAGTCCATGCCGTGCTGGAACTGCTTTTGCGTTCCCATTGAGGTGGCAGTCATGGGAATGCCCGCCAGACATGAGCTGAACTCGTAATCTGGCGGGCAGACCATGCACAGCTTTGGTGGTGCTGTGCCTCCGCAAAGCTGGTGCAGTATCGCCAAAGCCGTAATGCATGCAAACTCATGAAAATATTTTCCCATCCAATTACTGACAATGAAAACTGTTTTACATGGGATTGCCACTGTAATTTTGATGTTTGTAGTGCAGTTATAAAAAATATATACGAGTTGTTGGACCTGTCCCTTTTTGGCTGAAGTTCCCTAAACTTTTTGCCTTCCCCCTAGACCTTTTCTCTGACATGGTGTTGCCAACTTAGATGCTTTGGGGACTTTGCCACTACTGATCAGTGTCAAAGTGCAAGTGCTCCCTGTGTAAAGTGTAATGGTATGTTTGCCTTACTAGTAAAGTTCTTAGTAAAGTGCACTATGTGTGCCAGGGCTGGTAATGCAAATGTTACCAGTGAGCATACAGCACTAATTGTGCCACCCACACAAGTAGCCCTAAAGAGAGAACTCAGGTCTGCCACTGCAGTGCCTGCGCACAGTTTGTTAATCGGCCATGTTGTCCTGACAAGACCACTCACTTGACAGGCCTTACCCATCCCTCTTTATGCACATCAGACATCCCTATGGTAGGTCCAAGGTACCCCCCTGGGCAGGGTGCAGTGTATGTGAAAGGAAGGACATGAACTGAGGTGTGTACCATGTCCTAACAGTGAAATACTCTCCATTTCATTTTTCACTGTTGAAAGGCCATCTTGATGAGTATCAAAAGGTGAGTGAGGATCAGAAATGGCTAGCTCACTTCCCCGTAAGATTATGGTGATAATCAAAAAGAGCTAGCTGTACTAGTAAGCAGTGTTCCCTCTAACGTGCGTGCCTGTGCACCCGTGCACCTTTAAGGCACCAAGCGTGCAGTGTCCCGTGTGAAGCACGCTCATGCTCTCGCCGCCGCCGGCTTTTAAAACGCGGGCGGCGAAAAACGGCAATTTACCAGTTGCCTGAGGCCTTTGTGAAAGTATTCCTGTTAATCACAGTGCCCAGTATGCGCTGCGATTAACAGGAATACTTTCACAAATGCCCACAATCGGCCTGCAGCCTCTCTCTATCCCAAAAACACATGCATCAAGTCCACAAGCACGACGTGTGCTTTACACGTCATGCTTTTGGACTTGCTTCATTTCTTTTCTAAATAGAGCGCGGCTGGGTGCTGATTGTGGCCCATTGTGAAAATATTTATGTTAATTTCAGCACATGACATTTCTGCAATTAACAGGAATCCTTTCACAACGGCCCACAATCAGCACCCAGCCGCGCTCTATTTAGAAAAGACATGCATCAAGTCCAAAAGCACGACGTGTGCTTTACACATCGTGCTTTTGGACTTGTAGAATTTTTAATGGATCCCGGCTGCGGCTGATTGTGGGCCATTGTGAAAGGATACCTGTTCATTGCAGCGCATGACGGGCGCTATGATTAACAGGAAACCTTTCACAATAAATTTTGGAAAATGGTTGTAGAGCTGTTGTGCATGCTAAGGACACGTTTTCATCTTTTTCGCACGTTCTCTGTACTGACACACACAAAGGGCGACCTGAATTCGCTGATTGCATCAGCTAGCGCCAGGATATGTTTTTTTTAAGTAAATACAAGCCGCAAGGCAGTCATTTACAGAAATTGCTTTGTCGTCTCCGTGAAGGCTAAGAATCGGTCTGCCGTTAGACATGTTATTAAATTACACTGGCACAGAAACAGTCCCTTCAAATTGAATTACTACGAGCAGTTTCCCTTTATGTGATACATTCTATTTGTACTGCATCGTTTTCTCTTGAAATGTATTTCATCTCTGGGTAACATAGAACTTAAGTAACATGTTTTATATTTCTTTGTAAAACACGGTATATCACATTAACCAATTCTTGAGGCAAAGCTCATTGAACTCAAAGATAGCGGTATTTGTCATTATCCAAGAAATTCTAGTAATTATTTTGAAAGAAGATGCAGCAGTTATTAGCAGAAATTTAACAAAAGTAGACCAGGGTGAAACTTTATTGAGACCAGCCAAAATTTCATCCAACATTGTGCAAAATTTACTAAAGTTTTCAAAATGTCATATTATTCAAGTTTTGGTAAATTATGCATGTAAGGAGAAATCCCTTGCGCTGCTCTCGCTGGTCTCTCACATAATTTTTTTATGCTAGATAAGCCCTCAAGTGAAAAAGTAATGAGAGATACCTAGGAGTATATTTATGAAGGGGTTTTGGGTCGCGTTTGCACCACACAACATTGTGCATGCGTAATGCAAAGCCAAAATGCGATTAATCAAGCCACGCAAGATCAGGAGTGGCAACCCAGCTCAAATCGCTACGTTGAGTTACTCCGCCCTGGGAAGGCGTTTTATGGGAGTTGCGTGGGTGTTTCCACTGATTTTCCATGGATTTTGATGCATTCCCAGATTTACCTTTACTGGTAGACCTGGGAATGCGCCATAAATGCTATACCTTCCCAGGGAAGCGTAATGAGCATTATTCCCTCTAACGTGCGCGCCTGCGCACCTTTAAGGCACCGAGTGCGCAGTGTTCCGTGTGAAGCGCACAGACGTTCTCGCCGCCGCCCGCTTTTAAAACACGAGCGGCGAAAAACTGCAATTTAAAGACTGTAGCCGGCAAATGCTTCGGGACAATAAGATCCCTAAGAAAGTTCTTTAACTTCCTCCCTCTCGATGCCAGAAAGAGCGTAACAGTGGCCCTTATAATCTCCCGATTAGATTATTGCAACGGCTTACTGGCAGGGACAAAAAAGAGCACTCTCGCTAAACTCCAGAGCGTGCTAAATACAGCTGCTCGTCTTGTACTCAAACTGCCCCGGAGAGCGTCCACCTCTGCAGCTCTTCGTTCCTTACACTGGCTACCTCTCCACAAGAGAATTCTATTTAAGATTCTAATCATCGCCTTCAGATCCTTCAACAAATCCGGGCCAAAATACCTCCTCAAACGTTTTCCCCACTACATCCCCAGGCGATCTCTCCGTTCGGCACAGGACAACCTCATCCTGCCTGCAAAATACAATCTGAAGACGAAAGGAGGAAAAACCGTTAGCCACCTAGCCACCAAGGCATGGAACAATTTGCCCAAACACCTTAGGCAAATAACACAAGAAAAACCATTTAGAAAGGCTCTGAAGACCTGGATCTTCAGCCTTCCCGACGATCTCACTAAAGCAGCCATCTAATTCCCGCTCTGTTCCCAGACCGGCCCTCAAGAACACTCAGCGCCAAGATGCTCCCTCCGGAGCGAACGCCGCGCTTTACAAATACCCCCACAAATACAAATACAAATACTGGTTGCCTGAGGCCTTTGTGAAAGTATTCCTGTTAATCACAGCGCCCGTCATGCGCTGCAATTAACAGGAATACTTTCACAAATGCCCACAATCAGCCCGCAGCCTCTCTCTATTGAGAAAAGACATGCATCAAGTCCAAAAGCATGACGTGTGCTTTACACGTCATGCTTTTGGACTTGCTGCATTTTTAACGGATCTGGGCTGCGGTCGATTGAGGGCCGTTGTGACTGGCCAGAATACACCTATTGTGGCGAGGATCTGCAGCTTCCTTTAGAGGGCACCATCAACAATAGAAAGCTAGATTTCTTGAAATACACCATGAATGATAGACAGCTTTTACCCAGACCTACACAATTTGAAGCATTGAAATACATGGAATCGTATGGCTAAAGAGAAAGCTAGAAAGAAGATCAAGAAGAAGGTGAATAGTTTATTATGACAGTGGCTGGAAGGCAAGTAGAATCATCAGGACAGACGCTGGAGACAGAATATGATAGAGGAAGTGAGGGTTTTGCATGCAATATTCAAGGTGATGAGGGTGACATGCATAAGCAGAACCGAAAACGAGATTCAGATGAGGAGGAAAACTTTTGAAATGATCTTTTGAATTCTATACCTCTTCCATATACTGATGGGATCCAGGGACAAGAGTGTTGCAGGACCTGCTACAGGTGCTTCTGGGGAAGATACAAGTGTACAAGCACCGAAATTTACTGTGTTTCCCGGTGCATTAGCAAGTGCCCCACCTAAGAATGCATTGACAGTACTGCAGAGTACTAGCAGAGATACTACTATTATTTCTCCAGTTTCAAGCAAGATGTCTACTGCCGTGTCTCCTAAAGAGAGAGCAATCAATAAAGGGCTTTTAAAAATTGCCTTTGGAAAACTTTTGCAGGGAACAATAGATACAAAAAGATTGTTGTCATACAATGTGGATGAAATGAGATACTTAACCAGAGAAGCAGCGAGGTGTGCGAATGAAGCACATTATGGACTTGAGGGATTGGCTGACTAGTGTGAATTGGATATTAGTAGAATGAGGAATGTACAGAGAAAAACCAAAATGGATCTGACCAATGAAAAAATAAAAAAGTTGGACTGAATAACCGTACAAACTCACATTAAGGATCCGGTTGGGAAGATAAAGGATTGGAAGCATTTGAGAAAGCACAGAGAAAGGTGGAAGAAGGTTACTACCAAAAAGAAAGTGAAGAGGTCTGTTAGTAATCCTAAGCTAGAGACAGTTTCGGAATTTCCCCTGAGAAAAGTACATGGAGAGAATTATATGCATGTGTCTTGGACAATACATGATCTTTATGCTTTTACAACATATTTCCCAAAATTGCGAGTGGAACCTGGGAGATGGTATACGAGGAGGTTAATAGATTAACGACGATTTCGAAAATGCTTTGGATTGACGTGGATGCGCTGTTTGAGATTGTTTTCCTAGTGATTTGTGGTCTGAGTGTAATGTTGTTGCCTGGCCGACTGAGGAACCAGCTAGAGTTGCATCTAATAATGCTCCTTCTGAGTTGGTGGCTTTTTTTATGTCGCCTGACAATTTCGGAATGAATGGAACATATTTTATGCAAAGTGTGAGGATGGGAATGGGAAATGGGATGGTGCAGATGCAAGATCATGGAATTGGAGTTGTAAATAACTGGAGTAAATGCACAGAATCATATGCTAAAGAAGCAGACTGTTTGTCACTTCTGCTGTAAAGTCGACCATTGGAAGTGGAAATGTAGAAAGAATCCAAATCAAATCCAGAATGATTTTGTACCCCAGATGCAGAATGTGAATCAGGTCCAGACACAGTCAGTAGACCCAGCACAACCAGCTTCTGTGTGAAGTGTGCAAAATCAAGGCAGTTCCATATGAATATGCCCCCAGCTCTAGTGTAGCAGCAAAACATGAGAGACAAAAATGCCTTACCGTCCTAGGTACCACTCGTTTCTCTCATTCTTCCCCACAGACTAATAATTCCCAATAATGGTGCCCGAGGGAGGAGGAGGGTTGCTTACTTTGGGCAGTCATGCAGGTAGACCCATATGTAGATGGTGAGGTGAATGGCCACTTCGTGTCTTTCCTGACAGATACGGGAGCTACCTGCTTTACAGCTCTCTGGAAGAAGAGCAGAGAAGTCCATGTTGGGGGTATTAGTAATAAACAGATTGTTAACCAGGTTACATTAGATGTCCTTGTTAAAATAGGATCAATGGACAATAATAATAAGTTCATATTGTGGTATTCGAGTCCTGTCAATTTGTTGGTCGAATGCTTGTTTTGCTAGATGAACTGTGCGATTCATTGTTCAGACGATCGTCTCACATTTTCAACCCAAGTTAAAGATTAAGTGCTTAATTTCAAATTTGTTTTATTGATTTTAAGAGTAACAGTAGGCACTACAGTACGAAAGAAATGCATCAGGCATAGAAGGCAGTCGATACAGATAAGTACGTCTTCTCTACAGATCAAATAGCAGGCTAGGTTCAGTTGACATAACATAGGTATAGTGCCAAAGCTGCAAATGTCAAGTGTAGTGAGATAACAAACTTGTAGGAACAAAAACCAGAACTCCCTCCCCGTTCCCAGCCTCCCCACCCCACCCATTGTGCCGGACTTGTGAGACAATCACGGATGCATTCGCAGTTATCCATGGGATCATAAAGGATCATGTGTAGGCTCTGTGAGTCGCAGTAAGCGAAGGTACCTGGGGCATGTGATCTCGTTAAATTCTTTGGACAAGAGGGAAAGCAGCGGGAGCCAGACCTTCCGATATGCAGTCGTGGAATGTGTGAGCGTGGCGTGGATATGTTCCATCCTCAAGGTGAACCAGATTTTGTGCAGCCATCCCGTGTGAGTGGGCCTGGTAGTCGAGCCCCAGAAGGACAGAAAATGTAGTGTAGCAGCTTGCATGGCGATCCCCATTTGGCGACCTCTGGGGGACCTTAGGGGAAAGATGAGTGCGTTAGGTAGGCCTAAAATGGTGTAAGCTGGGAATCTAGGGATTTCAGTATCAAAGGTAGAATCAATGTCATCCAGGACCGCCTTCCAATAGTCCTGGATTTCACAGCATTCCCAGAGGAGGTGAGTCAAGGTGCCCCTTTACCCGCAACCCCTCCAGGACAGCGCGCTGCGTGTCGGGTTGCCTTTGTTGAGCCGGACCGGAGTGAGATGCCAGTACATGGCCAACTTCTTCGCTGCTTCCCTACCTGCGGTGTTGCGAGTGGTACGAGAGGCTCTATAATACACATAGCTCCATTCCTTGGGTGATAGGGCCCTCCCCATTTCCGCCTCCCAACGTTTCTGTCCTGCTGTCTTGCCCGAGATGGCGGGGTGTGAGCATTTTGTAGAGGTCTGAGATAAGATGCCTATCCGAGTCTTTCGTCACCAGCCACTTCTCAAAATCCGTCATAGGTCTACCAACTAGGGGGGCGTTGTCTGGGTGCGTGAGCCAATGCCGAAGTTGGAAGTACTGAAATAAGTGGGGGGCGACAACGTCATAGCCCTGAATTATGTCTGAGAGGGTGAGAAAGCCCCGTAGGTCGAAAACGTGGCCGGCTGAGAGGCAGCTGATACCACGCCATTGCGGAAATGCATGAGGGACAGTGCCTGGTGGAAACTCCGGGTTATATAAGACAGGGGTAAGTGGGGAGGGGAAGGTAGTCAACCCCTTCTTGACAGCAACCGCGTTCCAGATCTGCATGACGGTGCGAGTGATGGGGGATCGCAAGAGGTAGCGTGGTCGATGTTGCCGGGGAGGAATGGAAGTTTCCAGAGGGATGTCTGGGCCATCGCCCTGTCCTGAAATAACCATCGCTTCTCGGATTCCGGCCTGAACCACTCCACCAGATATCGGAGTTGTGAGGCCTGGAAGTACTGCAAAAGGTTGGGGATCCCAAGGTCCCCTTCGTCCGCGTTTCTGTATGCTAGTCGTTTATGTAAGCGTGCACGCTTACCTACCCAGATAAAATGGTGGAAGGCGGCTTGTAGGCGCGCGATGGTGCCAGCCGGAGGGAACACCGGGAGGGTATGGAAAATGTACAGAATTTTGGGCAGAGCCACTATCTTCACTGCCGCAACACGTCCTAGCAGGAAAAGGGGTTGCTTGGACCAACGCGCGAGGTCGGTTCGAATTTGGGAGGTGAGGGCTGCATAGTTGAGAGCTACCGTCGACTCTGTAGACGAGGTAAGAGTAACGCCTAAGTATGGGAGTTGTGCGGTCGACAATAAACCTCCCCCGTAAGCAGGTATATTTGCCCATGGTTGGGCATTTTGCCCAGCGGCATTATGAGGGATTTCCCCCTGTTGATCTTGAAGCCGGAGACAGCTCCAAAAGATTCTAACTCTGCCAGGAAGGCGGGAACGGAGCGGTCCGGACGATCCAGGGCGGCTGTGATGTCGTTGGCATAAAGGCCGATCACATGAGGCTCCTGGCCAAAGGTAATGCCATGGATAGCGGGGTTGTCGCAAATCTTTTGCGCAAGGGGTTCTACGTACAGGGTGAACAGGAGAGGCGAGAGGGGGCACCCCTTCCTCGTGCCACGCTGGATCTCAAAAGGGCCCGAACGTAGGCCGCCTAGGCGGACCCGAACCCGAGGACGGTGGTAGCAGCTCGCGGTCCAGGACTGAAAGCGGTCCCCTAACAGAATCCGACTTTTGGAAGTGAGCCTTGTCAATCAAATAGAGTATCCGCTTCGTGTTATCGCTCCATTGGCGATTCGGAACGAAGCCCGATTGGTCGGGTTCCAAGTTCCTGGGCAAACATGGACCGAGACGCGCCGCTAGGACATCCGTAAAGAGTTTTAGGTCCAGATTAAGTAAAGATATAGGTCGGAACGCAGAGCAATGTGTGGGTTTCTTACCTGGCTTAGGCAGCACTACTATCTCGTCTGCAAGCATATCTGGGGGGATGGAACTCGGGCCTTCGAAGGAATTGAAGAGCCGGGTGAGGACAGGAGCCAGAAGCTGGCTGAAGGTTTTGTAAAACTCGGCCGAGAAGCCGTCGGGACCCGGGGATTTGAGAGGGCGAAGGCGGGAGATAGCAGCGAGTACCTCATCCAGGCCGATAGGGGCATCTAGGGCATCCGCGTTAGCTTGAGATAGCTCCGTGATCTCTGCCGATTCCAAATAGGCGTCAATGTCCTCCGACGATACAGAGCCGGCTTTATATAAAGTGGCGTAGAAGGTCCGGATTACTTCCGCAACCTGGGTCTCCCCAGTGACATCTAGACCAGAGTCATCCGTGAGGCTAGAGATTTTGGAACGTTGGGCTTTCGCCTTCAGGGCACTAGCAAGTAAGCGGCCTGTTCCCCCAACGTAATAGGTATGACTGAGGCGAAGAGCGGCAAATTCCGCCCTATCTGTATCTAGGCTAGCTAACTGGGCTCTGGCGGCCTTCAGTTGTCTCCAGACCCACGGAGCACCGGTGCGGCGGTGAACCCTCTCCAGTTCAGAGACCTGAGCAGTGAGTCATCCCTTTTTGCTTTGCGGACCTTGGCCTCTGCAATTGCAATAAGTTCGCCGCGGGCCACCTCCTTCAAGGCCCCCCAGAGGGCTGACACCGATGTCTCGGGGTGTAGTTAATTGCCAGATACTCAGTGAGGCACGCGTGAAGCTGCTTGGCGACGCCCGGACGTTGTAAGAGGGTTTCCCGCAATCGCCACGATTCAGGGGGGGGCGGGTGGATTTTGGGACCTGGAGTGTCAACTCAACCGCGTCGTGATCAGACAGTGCTGCCGGTACAATGCTCACGTCTCTGAGGGTGGCAAGTAGTTCAGAGGAACCCAAGTAGTGATCCAACCTGGCATATGTGCGATGGACGTGGGAGTAGAACGTGAAGTGTGATGCGTTGGGATGTGTAGCCTCCATATATCTACCAGGTCCCTCTCATGTAGCCAGTCCTTACCGGCGGCCGTAATGGCGCCCGTTTTCCCATAGCGGTGCCCCGACCTGTCCATGTTTGTGTCCATCACTAGATTGAGGTCCCCCCCAATGAGCAAGAGGGAAGTAGAGGATTGAAGTGATTAGGAAATGGCGCCCTTTAAAAAGGCTTCCTGTACAGAATTTGGGGCGTAGAGGGAGACGATCGTAAAGCGCTGGCCCCCCACTAAAAAGGTGTATGCTAACAGCCTGCCCCTGATCTCCCCCATCTTATCTCCCACGCTGCCCCAAAAGCGCCCGGACACCAGAATTGCCACCCCTGCCTTTTTCGCTGGGAGAGATGAAAAAAACTGCTGGGGAAAGGCACGTGAACGCATCCTGTGCCAGTCTTTAGGCAGGAGATGGGTTTCCTGTAATAAACAAATGTCTGCCTCGGAATTCTCCAGGTACGAGATCACAGCCGGCCGCTTAACAGGGTTGTTCAAGCCCTTCACATTAAGGGTTAATATCTTCAAACTGGAGTCCATCATAGGAGGTCAGGTGATCTGTGCGCTATGTGAAATCAATCCCAAATCAATCCCATTGTCGGATCCGATGAAGACGCAATAAACATCCCAGTCCCACATAATCCCCTGGCACACTGGATCCCTCCCGCAATCCCACTCCCAACCCCGCCCCAACAGTCCCTCCCCTCCTCCTGCCCTACCCCCGGAGCCCCAACTCCCAAGCCAACTCCGTCCCAACTGGCCTTCCCCTCCCCCCCCCACCCCCCAAGCCCGAATGTCACCCCCCTGCCCATCCCCAACTCCCCAACTGTTTGAAGACAAAGTCCCAGTCCTGTCAATCCAACACAGGGCTGTGGTGAAAAGTACCTAGTAGGGTCCAGTAATGACCTGCATGGCCCCCCCCACCCCTCCCCCCCCTCCCGCCCCGCTGAAAAACATGCTAAGACAGTCGCCCCCGGAATGAGGAATCAATCAGAGGGCGAAGTGTCCTTGGCCACCTCCAAGATGGCAGTGGCATTTTCTTGTGAAATGATGTGGGCATCAGGTTTGAAGCGTAAGTTAGGAGAGCGTTTACGGCCCACCGTCTGCCAGCCTCCTCTGGATGGGCTCTGGGAAGGCCTCAAGGGCGCCGCGTCATCCGGTAGGTCAATGTTCAATAAGGCACAAGTGTCTTTGAGGGATCGCATCTGATGTAGGGCGCCGTTCCATCTGAATATCAGGGGGAACGTGTGACCCCAGGAGTAAGGAATCTCCTGTTTCCGCAAAAAGTCTGTGGCCACCTTGAATGCTTTCCGTTTCTGGAGAGTGATAGCCGATAGATCCTGATATAAAGCGATGGGGTGGCCGCGGAAGTGGAGGGGTTGATTCTTCCGGGCCTCTCGGAGGATCCTTTCCTTAAGCGGAAAGTCGGGAAGGAACGCCAGAATGTCCGGTGGCGGGGCAGGCGAGCGTCTGGGAAGCCCCACTCTATGTGCTCTGTCTATTCTGATGTCAAAATCGAAGGGTTCCCCTAGAATGTCCTGAAAGAGATCTTGCAGGTAGGCCGTGATGTCTGCCCCCTCCGATTTCTGAGGGGCCCCCCGGACCCGTATGTTGTTGCGACAGGACCAGTTTTTCAGGTCTTCAGCTTGGGCCTGAAGATCTAGCTGTTGGTCTTTGAGCTTAAGGACCTCCTGTCGAAGTTGCTCGACCTCTTCACTTCTAGCGGTATCAGCGGTGTCAACGGCGTCCACGCGCTCTCAGAGGCCCTCTACCTCCCTCCTGAGTTATCTCACTTCCCCAGCAACGTCCTGTTTCAGGAATTTGAAGTCTTCACGGAGAGAATTGTACAATGACTCCAGGTAGGATTTAGTGATAGGTACTTGATCGTTAGAGGACATCGGCTGGGACTTGGCCGTCTCAGGGGAGGGCGGCCCCTTTTCGGCCCGTGTCTGAGTCTTCGCTAGCATTTCTGGGAGCGTGCGTTCCCCTTTCTTCCTGAGACCCGCCATCCAAGCACTCACGCCCGGCCCGGGTTTGAATGTGAAATCCGGGGGTGCTGAGATTTAAGGCGCGGAGGTGCAGACCCAAGCGTGGTCGTGGCAGCGGTGATGTAGGCCGTAGTGTCCCTCTATCGGGTGGGTCCGGCGTTGTTAGCCCCTGGGACAGGAGGCAGACGACCCCGGCGCGCGGCCGCCGGCTCGTGGGGCTATGGAGAGACCGCTATGAAAGTTGGGCTGCTGTCCGACAGGCAGGCAAGAGGCAGGTGGATCGTGTGGCAATGACGCTGAGTATCCTTAGGCGCCAGAGCCAGATATGTCGTCAGGGGCCCGGCTGGCACCCCGGGATTAACCCCGGCTATGACGCAGTCAGAGGCCTCGAGACGGCGCCCAGCGGCTCCCCAACATGGCTCCCTGTGCACGAGGTTGGTGCGCGTGTGCTAAGGCCCCCCCGCTCCTGGCCCTCCACAGCCCCTTTCAGCCGCTGTTTCTGCAGGCGGGAAGTGACCCCAGACCGCAGCTGATAGTGCCGCACAAGGTGTGCAGGCCCGACTGGGCCAAACCCCGGGGGCTCGATTATGCCCCCGAGCCTCTCACTCCCCCTGACACCCAGGCAGGCTCCTCACCTTGCAGGGAGCCTCCGCGATCGTCGCGTAGCCGGTGCCGCCGGAAATCCACAGCGGGGCCCTCCTTGGTGACGCGCTGTGACAGGGGGTGCCTTCTGCAGCGTCCGACTAGGCCCAAGCCGGGGCCTCCAGTAGCGTGTCCCTCTTCGTGGACCGGCACACACCCTCCGGGGCGTCGTGGTGATAAGCGCTCCCCCTCAGCAGTGCCCGCTCCCCTCCTGAGCTGGAGAGCGGCGGGCTGAGGAAGCGATCGCAGGCCCGCAGCAGGCAGGCGTCCAGCGATCAGAGCGGCGCAGTCAGAGGGCTGGTGCAGGCGCCATTACAAGCCGCCGTAAGCCCGTTTGTGCTTCGCCTCCCAGAGAGATTCAGGGACGCTTCAAGCAGGTCACAGGTGAGCCGGAGCAAGGCAGGGCGCCGCCACCAGCCTCAGGGGTGCCAGGATGCCGGGGGTGGGGGGAGATTTAAGGGCAATGATAATGGGGCTTTAACTGGGGTAGAGACGGGGAGCCACTGAGATCTCCGTCTGTTCAGGCCACCAACTTGGCCACGCCCCCTAGATTCAGTGTTTAATATTAAATAACATGATTCAAAATTTCAGTTGTTCTTCGTCTTCACTAAAGATTATTTGACAATGAATTTAAGACATGCTGGCAAAGAAATGGTTGGGATTTCACAGAAGATCTAGGGTTGATAAAAGCGTGTCAAGATAAATATAAAACCAAATGCAGTTTTCCTACAATTAGACAATACAAACTAACTAAAAAGGTAGAGGAAGGAATGAAGCCCATCATTAAGAAAATAACTGCACAAGGAATTCTGCAGGAAGTGCTTGGTAGTCCTTGCAATTCTCCCATGATGGGCATTAAAAAACTGAGTGGTAAATGGAGAACCATACAGGACCTTAAAAAAAATAGTGATTCCATGTTGTCCAGCGGCACCATGTCTTGAAGTAATTTCCAGATTGCAACAGGTGCTAAATGGTATACAGTCCCTGACTTATGCATAATGGTTTTCTTCATTCCTCTGAATGAGGATAGTCCAATTACAAAATAAAGTTATCATTTGGTGTTGAATCCCACAGGAGTACACTGGAAGTCCTTCGATTTTAGGTCAGATCCTAAAGAAAGCTTTGGAAAGTTTGTAGTTGACTTGCATCTCAATCCTGGTTCAATATATACATGACCTACTAGTAGAATCTAAGACAAAAGAAGGCTGTAAACTTTATACAATTGCACTTCTGAATAATTTTGCTGACAACGGTCACAAGGTTTGCCCTGAAAAAATGAAGTACTGTAAAATAGAAGTAATTTATCTTGCTCATCAGATTGAGAAAGGTGCAAGGAAAGTCTCAAAAGAAAGCATTTCTGCAATTCTGAAGATGAATCCTCCTACCACCTGAGGTGAGGATGTTCTTGGGAATTATTTGTTACTGTTTTATGTGGATTCCTAACTTTTCTTCCCTTGCAAAGTCTTTAGTAAGGTTGATCCACAGTGACATCAGAGGCCAGGTACAGTTTGATGACTAATATTTAGAGACCCTCTGAGTTTTGAGGGACAAATTGTGTAATACACTCACTCTTGGAATGCCTGATTACAATATGGAGTTTTTTATGTCCTGCCATGAAGAGACAGGTGTGCTGTTTCAGTCCTTACTCAAACAAATGGTGGAGTCATGACGCCAGTGCCCTACCTATCAGCTGTGTTAAATCCAGTAGCTGTAAGTCGTCTTCCTGGTTGTTTGAAGACAATTGCAGCTGTTTGCATTGCAATTGAGCTAAGTGAAGGAACTATGATGTGTTGTGATGTGTCATACATTGACTGTGTTTATTACACATTCTGTTGAGATTCTGCTAACCCGTACTCAGACTCAGCACATTACAAACAGTTGTCTGACCAGATATGAACAAGTGACACTGCAGTTGAGACTATCTCTAACAACAGGTGTAATTTAGTAAGTCCTGCAATGCTGCTTTCTATTCCAGAAAGTAATGAAGACAAACACAGGAGTGATGATGATAATAATGATGATGATGAAGAACCAGAACATGACTGCATTAAAACCAAAGTTATGTACCAAGCCAAGAACAGGTGTTAAAGACATTCCTCTCAAAATATCTGATCTGATTCGGTTTGTGGATGGTTCTGGTTTGAGAGAGCACTGTGGAGCCTTGAAGGCTGCCTATGTAGTATATACCATTTCTGACATTCTTGAATAATCATACCTGCCAAATGTAACTTCAGCACAAGTGGCAGAGTTGATTGAACTGACAAGGGCTTGCTGTATTTCAGAAGATTTGAATGTGGTGATCTATACAGACAGCCAATATGCTTTTGGAGTGGTCTGTGAATTTGGACAGTTATGGTCACAAAGGGGTTTTATGCCCATCAGCAGCAGTTCCGACATACTTGATTTGTTAGATGCGATACAACAGCCAAAAGAAACTGCAGTTGTCAAGTGTACAGCACATAAGCTTTGATAAGATATGGTACCCCTTGGAAATAAAAAGGCGGACCTGGTGCCAGATATTGTGCACTTGAGAATTAAACTGCGAGATCAAATAAACATATTATGATTCAAGAGATGGAACAAAATGCAGCAAATGACAGTTCTGTTGAAAATAATTGGTTCTTGTTAAGACCAATACAGATTTTTTGCATGAATTCGGGGACTTCAGGAGGTAGCCTCAGATGATGAGAAAAGATGGTGGGAAACTTTGGGTTACAAAAAGATAGATAAAGATGTTTGTATCACACCTGAGTTTAAATATACATTAACTGATTCAATGTTGAATTGCATAGCTAGGTGTTTACATAATCAGTCGCATACAGGGAGAGATGCTGTTACCTGAACATTCAAAAATACTGGTCAAATTCCAAATTCAGAAGTGGAGCAGAGTATTTTCTTTCAGCTTGGGGGTGGATCTTTGCTCCGCTGGCTATGAGGAGTCTTTCCAGAGTGCGGTGTGTCTGCCGAAGATCAGGACTTACGTTTTGTCCATGTTGAGTTTTATGCAGTTGTTGGGCATCCATGTCGCAACGTCCTTCATGCAGCTGTGGAAGTTGGTCTTCACTGGGGTGGGGTTTGCTGAGAGTGAGAGGATGAGCTGAGGGTTGTTGGTGTAGGAGATGATGTTGATGTTGTGCGATCTGACAATGTCGGCAAGTGGTGTCATTGAGATGACATTTTGCACCCCCCTTAAATACATTCTTGAGATTGACAGCTTAATATCTATATGGGTAGAGCAATACACCACCTAAAAATCAGATATCATGAAAGTTGACAAGCTTTTATTGAGGGAACTAACACCTCTTTTTGGCATGCCGAGTTCTATTGAGATGGATCACCACTCCAACTTTAAGAATGAAATTCTGAAATTGATTTGTACAGCTTTCCAGATTGATCAAAAGATCCATTGCAGGATCCATTGCAGCTTTTGTCCTTAATCATCTGGCATAGTCGAGAGGATGAAAAGGACCATCAAAAACAAACAAGGCTATTTTGAAACGCCAGACACCCTTCCTCTTGTCCTGATGAGTGTTAGAAGTACCCGAGATAAAAAGACTAGCCTCTCACACTATGATATGCTAACAGGCAGAGCAATGAGGCTGGCCTTAATTCCTTCAGATACACGTGTATCAGTGACTGATGACGTTGTTTTAGATTACTGCAAAGGTCTGGCTGATATCGTGAAATTTGTTTCTCATCAGGCGAATTGGGCAACAGCATTGATAAAAGAAAGTCAATGCCACCCCCGAATCCAGGAGATTGGGTTCTCATTAAGAAGTATGTGCACAATAGTTGGCTAGCAGAATAATGGAGAGGCCCATTTCAAGTCCTACTTGTGACTAACATTGCTGTGAAGTGTGGTGGAGTCCTGCAGTGGATCCATGCCGCTCAAACAAAAAGATTGTAGGCGGCAGATGAAGAAGTGGTGACAACAACCACTGGGTCACAGAGTCAAGCTCAAGTTCACAACATGGATTCAGAGGAGAGGTGAAGACAAACTCCATCAGTGAGTGAAGAAGATACAGCTGTAGTCAAAAGTTAAGACGCTACAGTCAAGACACCAAGGGCAGTAAAGAGAACCTACAAAGAAAGCACTGGAAGAAGGAAAGACTAAAGTCAGTCAAAGAAGAACCTGCAGTGATCACAATCGACACAGAGAATAGTGAAAGTGAGGCACCAGTTGTTAAAAGACCAGCAACAAAGAATTCCGAACAGAAAGTATGCTTCAACTAAATGGCGTACCTAGTATCTGTTTCTGAAGAAAAAGAAGAAAAGTCAGCTTTAGAGATCTGTAGTCCAATAAAATGTTGAAAATTCATTTCTGGAAACGAACTAGAAGAGGAAGAGCCCCCTTGAACTCTTAGAGATAAGACTGCTAGTGTTAAAATTAGTTTAAACTTTGCATACGAATCCAGATAAAGAAAATAGTTTAATAATATAAACTGTAAGAATTTTACGAAAAGAGCCTATAAAAAAAAAACAGAGAAGCCTTTGAAATCTACTTGATTTTTGATTACTTTAAAAAACTATAGAAACATTCTATTTTTTTTTAATATAAATCTTTTTATTAACAGCTTAAGAACCATTGGTGGCCATTACATTTGAACAATACAGTTGTCACAGTGCACCGTAAAAATACAGAGTCTACATTTACCATCATTCTTAGAGTGACTACTTCAGCTTGTCATAAAAATAACTTACATTACTGCCTCCTCGTCTGTTTGCCGGGGTTGAGGGGGTCACAGATATTACCCCTGCATTCATTCCAACTAGACCACACCGACTCCCACTTCTTGGGGCATCCACTTGCTATATATATATATATATATATATACAGTCTTTTCCTGGAGCATGCACCAGTCCATGTCCTTTTTCCAGTCGCTGATCTTCGGAGGCGCGACCGCCCCCCACATTCTCGCAATGTTCGGCTTCGCCACTGTTTGCCCCAGCGTGACCCATAGCCTCCCTTTCGCTGGTAGATCCGTGGGTTCCCACACATTTAATAGGCATCTCTTAGCCTCCATTCGTAGCTCAACCGCCCACACTTCTTGCAAGCATCGAAGCACTCGCTTCCAGTAGGTCTGCAACATCGGGCATTCCCACACTATGTGGATGAAGGTTCCCATCTCCCCACATCCCCTCCTGCAGAGTCCCTCCTCACTGCGTCCCATCAGCTTCAACCTAGTGCATGAAATGTAAACCCGATGTAGTATCTTGAACTGGATGAGTCTCAACCTGGACGATATGGCCACCTCCTTAGAGGACGCATGCGCACTCCTCCACTCCTCCTCATCAATCTCTAATCCGTCAGCCTCCCACTTCCTTTTGAGGGCCAGAAGCGAGTCTGGAGAGTTGTTTATTAGTTTTTTATATGTGAGGGAAATCGCATGCTTCGGAAGGTGACCATCCAGCAGCCTATCCTCCAGAGGGGAGGCTTTTGGGGGTGTGGTCCCTGGTGGAATGCTCTTCTGAAGGCAGTGCCTGACCTGCAGGTATCGGAAATATTCAGTTTGCGCGAGTTCATATGTCTTATGGAGTGAGGGGAAGGACTTGACCCCGTCCGAACCCCATAGGTCTCTAACTTGGGCGATGCCAATTAGGTCCCAGTTTTGGAACCCCCTGGTGCGGCCCAGATTGCCTAGCTTCTCAGAGACCCAAAGTGGAGTGGCCAGTGTGAGAGTGTTAAACCATCCCAGTTTTTGCTGAACGATGTGCCAAAATTGAACCGAATGCTGAGTTGGCCCTGTGAGCTTGTACCTATCGGGCTTTGAATACAACGCCGCCTCAAAGTTCCCATCGAGAAGGAGCCACATGTCCATGCCATATCCCGGTTGGTTGCCGTCGCAGTACGTGCCCTGGTTAATGGGCGAGAGGTGTGCGGCCCAGTAGTACTTACGAATATCCGGGAGTGCGATCCCCCCCGTCGAACCATCCCAGTGTTAATTTCTGTAGGGATATTCTGGGTGTACCATACCAAAGGAGATCTCTCTGTGCGCCTTCTACAGTTGCAAAATATGACTGCGGGACCAGTTTTGTAGGGTGTAGAGGAAACGAGGCGACGCCATCATTTTAAAAAGTGCCGCCCGGCCCAGCAGGGACAACAGGAGTTTTTGCCACGCCGCGGAGTCTCGTTTCAGCTGCTCTAGGGGCGGCAGAAAATTCCTCTCGTACATGATGGTTTTATCTTTGGAAATAAAAATCCCCAGATATTTGAATCCTTCCGTGACCACCTGAATCGGGCAGTCTCGGGGGATTACCGGGGGACTCCGTGGAGGACGTAAAGGAGAGATTTGCTCCAGTTAATGCTGTAGCCTGAGTTCTTCCCAAAGTTGGTAAAGATGTCCAGGGCCTCCACGATGGTCCTCCGAGGCAGTGAGAGGTAAAGGAGGATATCGTCTGCGTAGAACGAGATCCTGTCTTCCCACCCGTCAGCCCACCTAAGCCCCTTTAAAGACACATCCTGTCTGATCCACGCGGCTAGTGGCTCAAGAGAAAGGGTGAACAGGAGAGGGGAGAGGGGGAATCCCTGCCACGTCCCTCTCTCCAGGGCGAAAGGCTCAGAGGTTTTATTATTAACGGTGACTTGGGCCAAGGGCTCTGAGTAGAGGAGACGCACCCATTCGATAAAGCTCGGGCCAAAACCCATTTTTCGAAGCACTGCAATCATATAGGGCCATTCCAGCATATCGAACGCCATTGTGGCGTCAAGTGATACCACTACTGCGTTCTCTTGGATAGTGTGACATCTCCCCATCACTCCATGAAGGCGCCGGAGGTTGAGTGCTGTGTTTCGGTGGGGCATGAAGCCCGACTGGTCCGGGTGGACCAGTGTATTCAAGACTGGCTGCAGCCTATTGGCAAGGACCTTGGCCAATATTTTGGGCCCTGCGTTTAACAAAGATATGGGCCTGTAGGAGGTACAAGTATCTCTCGGTTTCCCTTCTTTTGGGATGGCCACAATAGTGGCCAAACGTTGATCCTGCGGCAATACTCCCTTCTCCCTGCTTTCCTCGAACATTCGTTTGAGGTAGGGGCTAAGACTGTCGGGCTTGAGCTCGATTGGGAGGCCGTTGGGCCCAAGTGCTTTGCCTGGGCGAAGATCTTTAATAGCCCGCTCCAGCTCTGCCGTGGTGAGGGGCTTCTCCAGGGCATGGCGCTCGACTTTGGAAAGAGCTGGCATCTGAATATCAGCCAGCAATGCCACGGAGTCCTCCTCCGGGCGGTAAGACCCCCTACTATATACCTTCTGGAAGTGCCGCGCAAATTCGGTGACTATTTCACGGGGTTCAGTGACAGTGGCTCCGGATGCAGTCTTAAGTTCGGCCACTACTTTATTTGCCTGCTGTTTCTTGTCGAGCCAGGCAATGAGCTTACCTGCCTTGTCGCCTTGGTCGTATATTCTACCCTCCCTGTCTCTGGCTAAAGTCTTGGCCGCTTCTGTAGCCAGATCCCTATATGCCGCCGCCTTAAGTTGCAGCCGGTTATGAGTTCCCGGCTCCCCATCAGTCTGCGCTGCCTGTTCCAATGCATTGAGGTCGGTCTCAATAGCCACCATCTGCGCCTCCCTGTCCTTGCGCCGGCCGGCGATTGCCCACAAGGCCTCTCCTCTGAGGACGGTCTTGAAGGCCTCCCACAACACCACCGAGGATTCCACAGATCCGTCATTACTCTCAAAGTAGCGGTCTATCGAGAGAGTGAGCGCCTTTCTAAGATCTTCATTACGAAGATACAAGGCATTAATCGACGCAATGCACCCCTCGCGTCTGTTCCCGATCGTGAGGTGGGCCAACAGTGGGGAGTGATTCGAGATACCTCTGGCTAAGTGCGTGACGTCCTGAAGTGTGGTGTCTTGCTGCATAAGAATATGAATGTAGTCTAAACGGGAAAAAGAGCGATGTGGGCCCGAAAAAAAGGTGTATTGTTTGCCCGTCGGGTGTTTAAGACGCCAGACATCAGCCAGGCCAAATGCCTCTATAAAGTCAGCCTACCATTTGCACCCTGGTGGTATGTCCCTGGGTGGGTGCCTGTCCAGATCTCCAGAAACAACAGCGTTAAAGTCGCCCCCCACCAGAAGTTGACCATCAGGGAGGGAAAGGAGGAGCCTGCCCAGGTCCTGGTAGGACTGGGTTTGTAGACCCAGGGGGATATAGGTTGATACAAGGTTAAGCCTACGTCCCTCCCACTTCCCCGATAGAGCCGCAAAGTGACCCTGTGGTGGTCAATGAGGAGGGGGAAATTACAACGGAGAAGGATTCCCACCCCCTGGGCCCCAGATGTGAAGCCTGAATGGACCGCCAAGGAGTACCCCCATCTGTTCCGTGCGTGGCACGTGTTACCCAATGAGTGGGTTTCCTGCAGCAATACAGCATCTCGGAGGTGAAGTTTAAAAAGTTGCAATACAATGGTTCGTTTGAGCTTGTCCCCCAACCCGTTGACATTCCAGCTCAATACCTTGAGGCTCTTATCCTATCTTTTAGTCATACCCACTCCTAACTGAGGAAATAGCCCTGTGTACTCTGGTGCACCTCATGACTCTGTACGTATTTTTCTGGTGTGACCAAACCAAACTACCCCCCCCTCCCCCCCTACCACCCCCCGCCTTCCCTGACTCCCCCCTCTTTCCCAACATTCTGCAAATAAATGTCCATACATTTCTGATGTGACCATTCCAAACTGCCCTCGCCCCCTTCCTCCCCCAACCTCCGCCCCCAGTCCTCCCTGACCCCCCAACAACTGAAATTCCCCCCAACAACAGGAACAGACCCCCCTCCCTGCTTCCCTGCTCCGTAGGTTCAGAACTACCCACATCCCAAATTAGCAGAGTGCCATTCGCCCAATACCCCAACCTAGAGAGGGAAACAAGATCACCCCCTCCTGAAAAAACTTGACCTAAGAGGAGCGTGCACAGGCCCCAGCTCCAGCCGCCACTCACTCCCACCCTTGAATGTATTACCGTGCACCACTCAAACCTTGACTCCTAAATTACATGATGCCAATCATTACAAGTCTCAGCCCATCTGTATTATGATAGTGTCTCAGCTCGTCACGGGGCAAAATGTACCAGAAAGTCACAGTGGAGAAGGGGGGCCTCGCTGACCATGTCTGCGCTTTAACGCTACCCACTGCCTTCCTTTGGGAGAGCCTAGCTGCGTCCCCCAATCAGTTTCCCCCAGCGAAAAGGCCCCACTTCCATATTTAGCCCCTTCAATACGTTACAGTTTGTAGAGGTTCTTCTCCGCCGGTTCATCTCCGCTACTACTCCGCCGCCTCACGGAGGGTGTCCCAACGAGGACTGGCCGACCTTTTTATTACAAGATCCTAGCCGACAGCTAAGCCTATCCGGCTTCTGAAGAAATTCTAGCAAGAATTATTACAGTGTAAATCTTCTACCCCTGAGGTTTGTCAATGTGGTCTGAACACCAAACTCCTTGACTACAAAAGTCATCTGTGAGACTTCATGCAAATAAATACCTTCCTACAGGCTTATAAATAGTGCAAAACAATCCACCCTTATAGGCCTGTTGGTTTTAAAATGTTAATTACATAGTAACTAAACCAAGCTTACTGTTTTAGTTATATTTTTTCCTAATAACCAGATCACACACATGACACCTCAAATAACCTTTGCCAAATTACAAATCAGGTCTTTGGTCTTTATCAGACCTACTGTATTGAGCATAAGTTTTTTTGCTAGGCAGCTATACAGTTATAAAAATGCAAGTATGTACAAAATTTCAATTGTCAAAATATAAAATCTCTTCCAAGAGGGCATTGTAATGATTATTATAGTTCAATAATATGTTTCAGTGGGTTTCCAACGTCAAAACCCCCACCTCCTATGGTAATATGTGAGATTCCATGTAACAAAATACCTAACTACAAGCTTTAGCACAGTGTAACAACAATCCACCCTCAAAGGCCTATTACCTCTAATACATGTTTTTCAAAATAGGTTAGACAAGGCCTTCTGGCTTTGCCATAACATTTTATAATAAACAGTTCAAACCTAGAGAATGTGACAAACGTTTCTCAAAGAACCTAAAAGGACCTCACTTGTGTGGGTAGGCCTAGTGACCGCAACAGGAAACGGCCCAAAATGCAACGTGGACACTCCACATTTTCAGGGTGAAAACTGACCCTTTTTTTGCAAAGTGCCTAGCTGTAGATTTTGAACCCTAGCTCTGCCGAAACCCAGGGAAAACTAGCAAAACTATACATTTTTGAAAACTAGACACCTTGGGGAATCCAGGATGGGGTGACTTGTCTGGCTCTCACCAGGTTCTGTTATCCAGAATCCCTTGCAAGCCTCAAACTTTGTAAAAAAAACACATTTTCCCCACATTTCTGCGGGGGAAAGTTCTGGAATCTGCGTAGATCCACAAAATTCCACCCACCTCGCATTCCCCAATGTCTTCCGAGAAAAATGATACCTCACTTGTGTGGGTGGGCCTAGTGCCCGCAACAGGAAACCGCCCAAAACGCTACATGGACACACTACATTTTCAAAGTGAAAACTGACCCTTTTTTTGCAAAAGTGCCTAGCTGTTGATTTTTAACTCTTGCTTTGCCGGCACAGAAGGAAACCTTGCAAACCCATACATTTTTGGAAACGAGACACCCAGGGGAATCCAGGATGGGGTGACTTGTCTGGCTCTCGCCAGGCTCTGTTACCCAGAATCCCTTGCAAACCTCAAACTTTGTCAAAAAAACACACACTTTCCCCACATTTCTGTGGTGGAAAGTTCTGGTATCCACAAACTTCCACCCAGCCTGCATTTCCGGAAGTCTTCCGAGAACAATGATACCTCACTTGTGTGGGTAGACCTAGTGGCCGCGACAGGAAAAGGCCAAAATGCAACGTGGACACACCACATTTTCACAGTGAAAACTGACCTTTTTTTTTGCAAAGTGACTAGCTGTAGATTTTGAACCCTAGCTCTGCCGTCACCTAGGAAAACCTAGAAAATCTATACATTTTTGGAAACTAGACCAACGGGGCAGTCCACCGAGGTGTCGCTTGTATGGTTCCCCCACCGTTTTCCTACCCAGAATCCCCTGCAAACCTCAAATTTTGCTGCCATTTTTCTCAAATTTCTGTGTGGGAAAGTTCTGGAATCTGTGTGGATCCAAAACATATTGAGGAGACTTCAAAAATTACCTATTAGAAAACAACCTGGTTTTGCAAGGGGGTCACCTGGGTTTTTGGCCGCGGGCTCGGCGGCCATCTTGGGAAACTTACCAATCCCACATATTTCTGAAACCTAGACATCTGGGGAGTCCAGCGAGGTATGGCTTGCGTGGGTCTCCCAACGTTTTCCTACCCGTTTCCCCTGCAAACCTCAAATTTAGCTGAACAAAATGACATTTTCCACATATTTTTGTGTGGAATCACTGTGTGGGCACAAATGTCCTACTCCACAACGTTCTCCTTAGTCTCCAGAGTAAAATGATACCCCACCGTATTTTTTTTTAAGTGGCTATTGCCCCCATATGCCTGGAGGGGGGGGCAGAAAGACTGTGGTAATTGTTTTTGGGGTGGGGAGATTGGCATGCCTAATCTGGGCATCCCCTACATCATAAAAAAACCCTGGAGCCTAGTGGACTTTCTGCCCCCCTCCCCCACCCCCCCCAGTGCATATCAGGGGTTACTGCCTCATCTGATTGATAATAAAAAGATTATACTTGGGAACCAAAGAATGAACAGAAACTGCAGGTTTCCAAGTGACAGCAGCAGGACTTTCAGGATGCTGATGCAGAATATCACCTAAGCGAGAATGTCAGATCTTGCACATTCACGTAATCATCTACCTATATATTCTTCCCAGTGGGTCAGGCACCCGCTCCAGTGATCTGTCTGCAACCTATGTCACAGATGCCTTAAATGTGCATATTCTTTGAATGATGACGGATTGTAGTAGTCTGTCCTGCTGAATCAGTTCTGCAAGGTATGGAAGATCGTACTTGTTATCTTCTGTGACAGTGGGTTTGCTTTCCTACTGCCATGTTGTACCTATTATGTGAGGAAGCAAAGCTTGTGCTGCTGCACAATTTGTACATCTTATGTGACAGGGGAAGGTTTCGCTGCGACTGCACTATTTCTGTCTGTCATCTGAAGGAAGGAGGGAAGCCTGCACTGTTTCTGCCCAAGGTGCACATGTTCTATGAAGAAGGGGATGTTACTACTGCCATTACCCCATCATATAACAAACAAAGTGTTAGACCTGGCATCATTGGCGGGAGTCTCCCTTCCATTTTGACGGATTGCCTCCTTTGTTTTGATATGTTTTTGCTGGTTATATGCTCTGGGCACTGTGCCACTGCTATTCAGTGCCACAGTGCAAGTGCTCCCCATGTTAAATTGATATACTAATTAGTGATTCCATGATTGGGTTTTTTACTTGTCAGACCATGTGTACCAGGGGGCTTGTAAATCAAATACTGCTGGTGGGTTTGCAGCACTCGTTGTGCCACCCATTGAAGCAGCTTGTAAAATGTGTCTCAGGCCTGCCATTGCAGGGCCTGTGTGCAGTCTAGTACTGCCATGTCGACTTGGCCAAGTGCACCCACTTGCCAGTCCCTAAACCTTCCCGTTGATTCATATCAGACACCCCTATGGTAGGCCCAAGGGCAGGGTGCATTGTGAGTATAAGGTTGGACATGCTCTGGTGAGTGTAGCATGTCCTAATAATGAATTACAGCAATTTTCGTTTTTCACTATTGCAAGGCTACCTGTTCTCCATAGGCTAGAATGGGCAGTTAGATTATTACATTCTTATAATCCTAACTGACTCAGGTAACATGGTAGAAACTCGAATTTAGTATGCCTGAACTCAGAATGATAAAATACCTCTTTTAGTAAAGTTGGTTTTAACATTCTGTGTTTGAAAATACCACTTTTAGAAAGTAGGTATTTTCTTGCCTAGCTGTCCAGGTCTGCCTCTGCTAGGTTGTGTATTCCTTGTCTGCAGTTTGTGAGTGACAGGGCTGGGGGTTTCGAGGAGACAGGCTGGGGCAGCGCAGTGGTGAATAGAGAGATCTGCATCTAGATGGGAGGTAGGAGTTGCACCTGGGACCTGAATAGGGCTGATGTAGCTGCCCTGCACTGTGAAAGGAGAGAAGGAATCATGTCAGCAAAGTGCTCCAGTGCTGTGCCTTCCCTCCTGTGTGCTGGCTCCACCTCCTGTGGGGCGTCTGATGTATCTGCCCTGCACAGTGAAAGGAAGGAAGGAGTCATGTAAACAAAGTGCTCAGGAACTGGTTTGGACTAGGCAAGAGAACAAAGGATTTTTGGGTATAAATATTGGGACCCAGTCCCAAGAACTTTAGATCACTTCTGGAACAAGAAACATTTTGCCTAGGAGAAGAACCAAGGAAGTTGCAGGAGTTTGAATGCCCCTCTGCCAGTGTGCTGTTTGCTGGGTTGGCCTGCAGTGGTTGTTTCATTGCCAAAAAAGGAGAACAAACTTTTTAAGGACTTTCATTATCTACAGAATATTCTTCAAGGGCTTGAACTGTGCTTGCCTCCTGCTGAAGTCTCAGGGACAAAAGACTTCATCTCCAGCTCCCCTCTGTATGTCCTTGCTGGGGATTCTAACTCCAGACATTTGCGTGTCGCTGAGAGCTGGAAGCGCGATGCATCGAGAGGAAGCGTGTCACCGCCCCAGCTGAAATTGTTGTATCGCCGGAGAAGCGAGCCTTCGCCGCATTTCCCTGGAAGCGTGTCTTCGTCAAAGATGCCTGCTGTCGCATCAACGGAGAAGCGTGATGCCATCTAGAGTCGCCATCGCATCACCAGAGAAGCGTGTCGCAGGGCCTGTCACGGATCCAAAGTACAGAGTCGTCGCAAGGCTGCCAGGGTGTATACGCATCGTCATTGCAGTGTCATTGCATCGTCGCATCAAGGGCGCCATCTTCTCGCATCGCAACCGGATCATTGCATCGCATCAAGGCGCCATCTTGCGCATCGCAACGGGCCCGCAGGCCGAGAATCTACGCATCAACCCCACACCAGTAAGGATCACGACTCATCCCCTACTCTGCGGAAGCATTGAGGCACAACACATCATTTCCCCCGGAACACGGAACTGACACATCTCCCCTTTTGCGAGCCTTTTGTTCACTTTACGATACGCATCCAGGTACTTTGTTAAGAACTTTGTCGCATTTATCAGCAACTTGAACTAAGTAACTTTTACCATCTTTAAGTCAATCTTAAGTACAGTAGTGTGGATTTTTGTTGTTTGTGGTCTTGTGTTAAGTCTATATAAAGAATACTTATTTTTATAAAACCTGCGGGGTGTCCATCTGTAGTGTTTTCACTGTATTGCTGTGTATATTCACAAATGCTTAACACACTGCCTCTGAGATAAGCCTTTCTGCTCGTGCCAAGCTACCAAGGTGGTGAGCAGGGGTTATTAAGGAGTGTAATCCCCTTATCCTGACTTAGAAGCAAAGGTCCCTATTTGGACAAAGGTGTATACCATTGCAAACTAGAGACCCCCAGATCTAACATTGGTGTTCAGCGGTGAGGATTTGGATTTGGACCTGCATTTGTGACTCATATACAGTAATTGGTGTACACTACTAGTGAGTGCAGACCAAACGCGACCACATACTTTTTTTTGGTATAATTTTTTTCTTTGGACTGATATTTTTTCCTGAAAACTCCCAAATCTTACTACCATGAGTGAACCAGAATCTGTTGCATCTATGGATCTTGAATTTGAGGAAGAGAGGTTGGAAACCTACACTTTGAAACAGCTCAAACATCTCTGCAGAAAATTGAAAGTTGCTACACTAGGCATTTCTAAAAAAAGGATGACTACCAAAAGGCGCTGAGGGCCTGGGTAGAAGCAAGAAATGCCCCATATCTTGTGGTGGAGCCAGTTGGGGATGCAGATGGGCAAACTGATAGGCAAGTGTTTTCAGCCAGGAGAGGGGGACTCTCACCACCTGGCAGCAGTATCTCTTCCAAAGACCTGCCCCACAGAGAGTTGGAAGAAAGGGAGAGAAATAAGACACACAAGCTGGAGTTGGCTAAGCTTAGGAGGGAAGCAGAAAATAACAGGTTGTCTTTGGAAAGAGAAAGAATGAGAATGGAACATGAGAGGATGTTGAGGGAGTTAGAAATCAAGGCCAAGGGCTTAGAAATCAATCCCTATGGTGGCAGCGCACCAGCTGTGCCTTCAGAAGGCAGGGTATATATTCCCAAGGATGTCATCAAGGATTTCCACAAAAGTGAAGATATTGGATAGTGGTTTGCAGCCTATGAGATAGCAATGTTGCCCACAGGGTCCCTGAGAAAGATTGGGGAGCTGTGTTGTGGGGTTGCTTTGTGACTGAGGGGAGGGACACTTTGTTAGACCTGCCCAGTGAGAATAGGATGTCTTATGCCCACATGAAGGAAGCACTGATGACAAGATATGGTTTGACCCCAGAACTCTATAGACAGAGGTTCAGGAATTGCAAGAAGCTTGAGGGAACCACTTGGGTAGAATATGTATCTTTCTTTTGCAAAGCTATGGATGGTTGGGTGAGGGGTAGCAATGTGGATAATTTTCAAGTGCTCTATGATTTGATTTCCAGGGAGCATGTGTCTGCTAATTGTTTTCCAGAGCTATGCCAGCACCTTATTGATAGCAAGTTAACTAACCCCTAGGAAGCTTGATGAGGAGGCGGACCGCTGGGTCAGTACCAGGGTCCACAAGGGTCTTGTGGGAGACTCTGCCAAAGGTGGGCAGGGTCCCCAGCAGAAGAGTGGGGGACAAGGGTAAACAGAGGGAGTTCCAGAAAGGGCCCCAAAGTAATTCCCAACGGAACCAAGGTAAGGGTTCCCAGCCTCCCTCTGAGAAGAAGTCAGTATCCCCAACAGGTAAACCAGTTCATAGGGGGCCTGTTACTTGCTTTCAGTGTAAGCAGGTGCGACACCGTTGGTATGAACCCCAGTGTCCCCAAAAGGGTCAGTATGTGCCACCCCGTGCACCACTCCGTCAGCCCTGGGTGGTGAGGAGAAGGGTGCCAAAGGTGGGTGGGGTCCCGCAGAAATGTCCCTTGTCTTATTAGGAGACTTTGAGATGGTCTCAAAAACTCAGCTGCCTGATAACACTAAGAAATACAGGCAATGGGTGACCATCAATGGCCATAGAGTAGAGGATCTGAGAGACACCGGAGCCAGTGTGACAGCTGTCAAGTGTCATTTGGTATCTGAAGAGCAGGTGGTTCCCAATGCATTCTTCCCAATATTGTCGCTGACAACACAGAGAGCCATTGCAAAGTGTCTCAAGTTCCCTTTGAGTGTAGGGGGGTCTCTTGTACTCCTCAAGTAGCTGTGAGGCCAGCCATGCCTGTTGATTGTCTGTTAGGCAATGATTTAGAAAGCTCCCCTTGGGTTAAGGTGGAGAAGAAGGCACATTTAGAGATGTTGGGTCTGCCTGAGTGGGCGTGTGTGACCACTTGGTCTATGGCAGCCAAGGGTGTTCAAGAGACCCTGGAACCTGAAAGTATGGCCCAGGAACCTGCCTTAAAGGGAAGAGGGAGGGGGCACAGGAAACCAGCCCCCATTGTTCCCACGGTCCAGGAGGAGGCAGACCTTGAGGGGGATGCCCTGGAACCTACAGGGGAGCAAGTTTCTGAAATGGGGAACCTACTGTCATGAATCATTCTGTCAACGCTTTAAGTTGGGCTAAGCCCTGTCATGCTGGCAAGAGACACAGAGTGATTGTGAAGCCTAACTTGGTGAACTTCTGGATCAATCTTCATTAACTCTGGACATTATAAGATGGCCGCCGCTTTAGCCGAGGTATTCCGTCAATCAGTACATTCTAAGGTCGTAGGCATTGTGGGAAGTGTGCGCGTTCGCACCTGCGCACTTCAACAGAGAATTCGTTACGAAGAGCAGTTTCTGAGACGTCCTCCGTGTTTTGTGGAAAACAGAGCCTAAAGAAGTTCTTGAGCCCTGAGTTGTTCCATGTGTGCACCGCTATTGTACACCGAGTCTATAGACTGCTTACAAGGAGTTCGAGGTGACAGAATTGTCCGTTAGTCAGTTGGGTTACTACGGACATTCTCCTGTCGCTAATTTAGTTCTATCACTGAAGAACCAGCAAGCAGGAAACAGCCTTCGCTTCTCTTCCTCACTTCTAAGGTAGAGGAGAATGGCGGAGTAACAAGGCAACTGGCGGTAGAGTTTTGACAACGCATCTCGCAAGTAAGAACTAACCAATCTAACTGTCAACGGCGCTGCAGTTTTTCCCCATTCAGACAATGTATTAATTCCCCCTTGCGCTTACCCAATTCTTGCCTTCCCTATCTTTCCTCCCTAGTTCCTATTTGCGCGCATCATCTGAGAATCTTCAGTGCAGCATCTGCTAACATTCACTAGACAATTATCAAATTCCTGAAGGAAGCACAATTGGAGAAAGTAGAGATTCCTATTAATGTACTTATAGTGAAGGACAATTTGTTTATGCTGACTTTAACCTTGTACCTTTTCTTCTAGAATTGCATACCTCCAATTGTACTTTAATGCGCAGTAACTACACATAAGAGAGGGGCAATACTCCGAAGACAGCTGGTAGGAATTGTCCTTAACTTTAATTGAAAGTAGTAGAATTGCTAGAAGGAAGTGTTTATGTTCTCTTCCCCTTTGTGCATTAGGTACCAGACAGCGGTCCTGTGACTATCTAGAAGATTCTAGGAAGGCTCGCGGAGTGTCAGCTGTAGTTGGAGGGTCTCTCTCTGTCCACTTCCCCTTTTCCCCCCAGTTGGTGACGTTGCTTATTAAGCAGCATTACTGGCGGGCGATCATAGGGAATTAGCGTCCATTCTGCTTCTGCGAAGACTGAAGGGGAACTCGACGCCTACCTGAGCTGACCCATTGGCAGCAAGAAGGGGGTCCATTCAGGGAGGAATTTTGTGAAGAGCAGCAGAAGTGCCCTTCTCTTGTGGGTTTGAGGCAACAGGCCACAAACTAGGCAGCAGGTGATCAGTCTGGATCACATTGGATCTACTGGGAGAACGGTCTCCTGTAAAGTGAGCCTAAGGTTGCGGAGCCTGGGTCAGCCCGTGTGCTGGTGGTACCCCAGCGCTTCAGAGCCTTCCTACTGGGTTTGGATCATGACGTTCCTTTAGCTGGACATCCTTTAGCTGGACATCTGGGGCAGAACAAGACCTCTGAAAGGCTTGTCTCCCACTTTTATTGGCCCCAGATGCGGAAGAGTTCAGATACTCATTGTAGGGCTTGTCAAACTTGCCAGGCAAGTGGGAAAAGTGGAAGGAAGCACAAGGCTCCTCTCCAACCTTTCCCTGTAGTCAGTATCCTCTTTGAACGGGTGGGCATTGACATTGTGGGGCCACTGGACCCCAAGACAGCCATTGGAAACAGGTTTATCCTGGTCTTGGTGAACCATGCTACACGGTACCTATACCGCTCAGGACAGTGATGGCCCCCTTGGTGGGACGTCCACTGATGGGGATTTTCTCCAGAGAGGTCGTGTCTGACCGAGGTACAAACTTCATTTCCACTTATATGAAGTCTCTGTGGAAGGAGTGTGGTGTTACCTATAAGTTCACAACTCCTTACAACCCACAAGGTAATGAGCTGGTTAAAAGATTCAACCGGACCCTTAAAGGCATGATCATGGGTCTTGAGAAACCAATGAGGCGTAAGTGGGACGTCCTCTTGCCATGCCTTCTGTTTGCATACTGTGAGGTGCCACAAAAGTCCCTAGGGTTCAGTCCCTTTGAACTGTTCTATGGACACCCGGTAAGAGGACCTTTGAGTCTGGTCAAGGAAGGCTGGGAGCAATCTCCCGGTAAACCTCCCCGGGATGTATACGGTTACATACTGGCCTTCAGGAACCAGACTTGAGATCTCGCTCAGGCGAATCTGGAAGCCAGCCAGGAGGAAATGAAGTGGTGGTTTGATCAGAATGCCACTCTGATTGGGCTTCAGCCTGGACAGAAAGTTTGGGACATGGCCCCTGTAGAGCCTTGTGCGATCCAGGACAGGTGGACCGGTCCATTTGAGGTGTTGGAGCGCAAGAGTGATGTCACCTATCTGGTGAACTTGCAGTCTCCCAGGAACCCTTTGAGGGTCCTGCATGTTAACCGCCTAAAGCCCCACTTATAAAGGTCCGAAGTGGGCATGCTCCTAGCGACAAATGATGGAATGGAGGTGGAGACAGAGCCTCTTCCTGACCTCCTGTCTGCAGCAGAGCAAGACGGGTCAGTGGATGGTGTCGGCCTCTCTGCCACACTGACTCCTGATCAGCAGCAAGATTGTCGCCAACTGTTGGGGCAATTCTCTGATCTATTTTCCTTGGTTCCTGGTGTCACAGAGTGATGCGTCCATGGTGTGGACACTGGGGACAGTCCTCCTGTGAAGCACAAGGGTTACAGAGTGACTGACAAGGTCAGGGCTTACATCAAGGAGGAAATCTCCAAGGTGTTTGCTTTAGGGGTAATTGAGTCCTCAAACAGCCCTTGGGCCAGACCAGTGGTTTTGGTCCCAAAGGCTGCCGCATTGGGTGCCACACCCGAACTCCGGTTCTGTGTGGACTACCGAGAGCTCAATTCAGTCACCAGGACTGACGCGCACCCCATCCCCAGAGCTGCTGAGCTCATTGATCGGTTAGGGGCTGCTCGTTAACTCAGCATGTTTGATTTGATGTCTGGGTACTGGCAGATTGCCTTGACTGATGGGGCAAAGAGAGGTCAGCATTCTCAACCAGAGGGGCACTACCAATTCCGGGTTATGCCCTTTGGGATGAAGAATGCTCCTGCCACCTTGCATAGGTTGGTCAACCAGGTGATGGCTGGACTGGAGGAATTCAGTGGCGCCTGCCTGGATGACAATGCAGTGTTCAGCGCCAGTTGGGAGGAACATCTGCACCACCTCTGGGAAGTGTTGATGGCACTGCGCAAGGCAGGCCTCACGATCAAGGCGAGTAAGTGCCAGATCGGGCAAGTTTCAGTGGTGTATTTGGGTCACCGGGTAGGAAGCATCCAGGTGGCGCCCTAACAACCCAAGATTGATACCATCCTGGCATGGGAACCCCCAAAGACTCAGACACAGGTGAGAGCCTTTTTAGGACTCACGGGGTACTACAGGAGGTTTGTCAAGGGGTATGGCAACATTGTTGCACCCTTGACTGATCTGACTTCCAGGAAGCAGCCCAAGAGAGTGAATTGGACTGACACCTGTCAGAAGGATTTTGACGCCCTGAAGACCGTCATGTACACAGCACCCGTGCTTCAGGCGCCCAACTTCTCAAAAGAATTCATTGTTCAGACAGACGCTTCAAAGGATGGTGTGGGGGCTGTTCTATCACAGATTAATGAAGTGGGCCTAGACCAACCTGTAGCCTTCATTAGTAGGAGGTTACTTCCACAGGAACAGAGGTAGAGTGCAATTGAGTGTGAGGCATTTGCTGTGGTCTGGGCACTGAAGAAGTTGAGACCATACTTGTTTGGGACTCACTTCCGGGTTCAGACCGACCACAGGCCCCTCAGATGGCTAATGCACATGAGGGGTGAGAACCCAAAGTTGTTGAGGTGGTCCATTTCCCTACAGGGTATGGACTTTACGGTAGAACGCCGCCCTGGTACAGAACACGCCAACGCTGATGGTCTGTCCAGATTTTTCCGCCTTAGTGAAGAGAACTCCCAAGGGGAAGGGTAGTTCTCCCCACATTTCAGCTGGAGGGGACACGTGTTAGACCTGGCATCATTGGCCTGAGTCTCCCTTCCATTTTGACGAATTGCTTCCTTTGTTTTGATACGTTTTTGCTGGTTCCAGAAAGGACTAGGGTTTTTCTACAGCACACTAATCATCATATATTTAGTCATTTACAAGTATATCTCATCTGTGGGTATGAATAACCCCAATTACTCTACTCATAGACAATATCAACACTACTAATCCAGGAATTGGAACCCAAAACAATCAATCTTCTTGTTTCTCAGTAGCCTTTATTTCAAAATTTCAATTAATTCATATAAAACTCCCAGCACACGACTTGCCAACACGTGTTTCGACTTTTTCAAGGCATACACGTAGGTATCATAAATGTCAGGACCATGAAGAGACCTAGCCTGGTCACGCTTGTCCTGAAAATGTTCGAAATCACCAACTTGTTACTAACGATCTCACAGGTGAGTTCCAAAGGATATATAAAACTCTGATCTTGATAAATAACACCCAGCGATCTCAACGCAGTCTGGTAGTAAACAGTGAGATTTGGTTGCCCTTGAACTTGATATAAATTTCTATATGAGGGACAACTCCATTTCACGATCTGTGTAAAAGAACTTAATGCACCACCTTCTCTTATTTCGATGTGGCAATAATACTGTCACCGTGTGAAGTCAATAAATCTTATGCAGGCTCTCAAAATATCCCCTGCACTGCGTCCTACACCATCCGTGGTCCATCCTTGGTAAGTTGAGACCTTTAATCAAGCGTCGCCGACACAGAAAGCGCGTATCGTCCCTTCCGTACTAAGTACACCCTGTTGGGGAACACTACTACTTGTTTGTTTTTACGTCAAATGTTTTTGCTGGTTATATGCTTTGGGCACTGTGCCACTGCTATTCAGTGCCACGGTGCAAGTGCTCCCTATATTAAATTGATGTACTAATTAGTGATTCCATGATTGGGTTATTTGATTTACTTGTCAGACCCTAGTACAGTGCACCATTTGTGCCAAGGTCCTGTAAATTAGATGCTGCTGGTGGGCTTGCAGCACTGGTTATGCCACCCACAGAAGCAGCGTGTAAAGTGTGTCTCAGGCCTGCCATTGAAAGGCTCGTGTGCAGTCTAGTACTGCCATATCGACTTTGCCAAGTGCACCCACTTGCCAGTCCCTAAACCTTCCCTTTGCTTCATATCAGACACCCCTATGGTAGGCCCAAGGGCAGGGTGCATTGTGAGTATAAGGTAGGACATGCTCTTGTGTGTGTTGCATGTCCTAATAGTGAATTACAGCCATTTTCGTTTTTCACTATTGCAAGGCTACCTGTTCTCCATAGGCTAGAATGGGCAGTTAGATTATTACATTATTACATACCTCTTTTAGTAAAGTTGGTTTTAACAATCTGTGTTTGAAAATACCACTTTTAGAAAGTAGGTCTTTTCTTGCCTAACGGTCCAGGCCTGCCTCTGCTAGGTTGTGTATTCCTTGTCTGGAGTTTGTGAGTGACAGGGCTGGAGGATTCCAGGAGACAGGCTGGGGCCGCCCAGTGGTGACTAGAGAGATCTGCATCTAAATGGGAGGGAGGAGTTGCACCTGGAGCCTAAATAGGGCTGGGCCTTCCCTCTACAATGCTGGCTCCACTACATGTGGTGTGTCTGATGTCTATGCCCTGCACTGTGAAAGGAGAGAAGGAATCATGTCAACAAAATGCTCCAGGGATGTGCCTTCCCTCCCCTGTGCTGGCTCCACATCCTGTGGGGCGTCTGATGTCCCTGCCCTGCAGAGGGAAAGGAAAGAAGGAGTCATGTAAACAAAGTGCTCAGGAACTGGTTTGGACTAGGCAGAGGCCTCTCTGCCTTCAGAGAACAAAGGATTTTGGGGTATAAATATTGGGACCTAGTCCCTAGAACTGTAGATCACTTCTGGAACAAGAAACCTTTTGCCAAGGAGAAGAACCAAGGAAGCTGCTGGAGTTTGACTGCCCCTCTGCCAGTGTGCTGTTTGCTGGGTTGGCCTTCAGTGGTTGCTTCTTTGCCAAGGAAAGGAGAAGGAACTTTTTATGGACTTTCATTATCTACAAAATATTCTCCAAGGGCTTGAACTGTGCTTCCCTCCTACTGAAGTCTCAGGGACAAAAGACTTAATCTCCAGCTCCCCTCTGAATTTCCTTGCTGGGAATTCTAACTCCAGGCATTTGCGTGTCGCTGGGAGCTGGAAGCGCGATGCATCGAGAGGAAGCGTGTCGGCGCCGCGGCTGAAATCGTCGCATAGCCGGAGAAGCGAGCCTTCGCCACATCTACCTGGAAGCGTGTCTTCGTCAAAGCTGCCTGCTGTCGCATCACCGGAGAAGCGTGACGCCATCAAAAGAGTCGCCATCGCATCACTGAAGAAGCGTGTCGCAGGGCCTGTTGCGGCACCAAAGTACAGAGTCGTCGCAAGGCTGCCAGGGCGCCTACGCATCGTCATCGCAGCGTCATCACATTATCACATCAAGGGCACAATCTTTTCGCATCGCAAACGGATCATCGCATCAAAGCGCCATCTTGCGCATCGCAACAGGCCCGCAGGCCGAGAATCTACGCATCAACCCCGCACCGTTTAAGATCATGACACATCCCCCACTCTGCGCAAGCATTGAGGCACGAAGCATCATTTCCCCTGGATCACGGAACCAACGCATCTCACCTTTTGCAAGCCTTTTGTTCACTTTGCGTTGCGCATCCAGGTACTTTGTTGAGAACTTTGTCGCATTTATCAGCAATTTGAACTAAGTAACTTTTACCATCTTTAAGTCAATCTTAAGTACAGTATTGTGGATTTTTGTTGTTTGTGGTCTTGTGTTTAGTCTATATAAAGAATACCTATTTTTATAAAACCCGTGTGGTGTCCATCTGTAGTGTTTTCACTGTATTGCTGTGTATATTCCCAAATGCTTAACACACTGCCTCGGAGATAAGCCGGTCTGGTTGTGCCAAGCTACCAAGGGGGTGAGAAGGGGTTATTAAGGAGTGTAATCCCCTTATCCTGACTTAGAAGCAAGGGTCCCTACCCCAGATCTAACACAAAGCATATATTAAATGCAATTATATTATAATTGTCCTGTGTCCCCTGTGAACCAGGACCTCTTTCACAATATTGAGACCCTGAGCCTACAGTCCTGAGGAAGGTGCCTGACCCCACATGAGCAATACTTGAGCACTGAAACATGTCATTGAAAAAGAAAATCCACATCAGGTGTTCGGCCCTCCTGTTTTTTATTTTAATCTTGTGCTACAGAGATCCAATAAAACATTTTAGATCACCCTAACACTATTTAAATATAGGCAGACACTTTAAAAAAAGTGAGAGTCTAAATGTCATCATAAGAGACATACTCTTCCGCAAACTAGGGGACTCATCACTACCAGACTGAGCAACTAGTGAACAGTAGTACTTTAGATGCAGATGTTAATCATTGCTAGATGCGGAACACACTGATGAAGTATACTACACTAGGTAGGTGAGGGTTCATCAGCTTATGTGAGTATGTGGACGAATGGTAGTTCCATAAAAGGTTTGTGAATCTTTTACAGTAGTCTTTTTGCACTTCTTGTATGTTTATGTTTGTTTACGGAGAATATACAACAATACTTTAACTCTGCTTACTCCATCATTGTGGGTTCACTATCTAAGTTGTACCTGCCATGTGTGAGAGAGATTCCTGTGATGTTTTTCCTGCTACCACTGTCCTTTGCTCATGTTCTTTGTGTTAGGGAATGCTGGGCTGCCGCCGTCTATTTTGCACTTTTGTTGTATTGTGAAGCGTGGTATAAAAAATGTCACTACTCAAAAGAAAACACAAATTGTGCTGTCAATGTTTTTTTTAATGCATGATGTGAATGAAAGAGCGTATAAAAGTAAGTGAACAGAGTTTGCCTTTGGTTTTACATGTGAAGCACACATTTTTTTAAACGGTCCAGACTACTTTGTAAAATTTAAGAACATAGCTGACAAGTGGCGCCATGTCATGTATAACACCTTTGGGAAATTCTGGAATTTTAGCCAACAGCACTTTGCATGTGGAGGTTTGTACCCATAATGACACTGTCAAAAGTAAACCTACAAGCCCCACAATGCAACATGCTCTTCGCTTAAAAGGCAAGAATGACTGATGGAATAATGTGTCATAGTACCACTTAGTAGACTTGTGAAATGTAAAATAAAATGTAATTCCTTACTTTTGGCCTTTTCTTCATGCAGGCTATCATGGGTTAAACAGCCTAGTGGGTGAGAGAGTAGAGATAGCCTTTCAAAAAAATGCAGATGTGCATCTCACAGGTAATGGGATCACATTAACCACATCGCTGCGGCGGTTATTTTTCCGCTGTGCAGCTTTTTTCAAAAAGCCGCGTTAGATGACAAGCTCAGCTCGTCATCCGCACACGACCACCGTGGCTGATGACGAGCTGAGCTCGTCATCAGCAGCGAAGGGGTTAATACTCCTTAGAAAAAACAAACCAGCATACTAAAAGGACTTTATTTACAAGAATAATGCAAGCAGCATCAGCTGAACATTTCTGAACAGGTACTGAGTAAGGTAAAAAACAACGAGCGGGCACTCCTCTTCTCCAGACCATACTCGGCCCAGGGGTTGCTGTGATTTAGTAGGAGCACCTGCAACATCACTGTAATGCACCCTGCTTTAAACAGGTGTAGAACCTTCTGCCACGTGATGGCCACAAGTGCTCGCTTTTTTTATGTAATGCAATGTATGTTCCTCCAAGTCTAATACCAACCTAGGTCAAATTCAGATGAATATGACAACTGACTTGCCTCAGGGCGGGGGAGTGATATATGAATGTTTCTAGTTCAATGTTTAGAAACTATCCCTTCCAATAAATGCTACTCAATGCAGTGATATAATGTGATGTAATTGAAGAGATGTCATCATATTTTTCCATGATGTTTCTTGCACGATTAACATGCAAAAATATTGTCAAGGATCGGCATGTGCACTGCCTCTTGTAGTCGAGCCAGACTTGGCTCGCCCACCTCTGTGAACTAGGCAACGATCATATGATGTAATTGTTGTGCTAATTAATCATTTTGGAGCCTGAATAATAATCCTACCTCTCTTTAGTCATTGAACAATGATAATGTCATTCGTAAAGTAACACCGAGACACAGACTGAAAAAGTCGAAACAAGTAAACAGTATTGAATACCTGGGGCCTCATTTATGAGGCTGTGCGTCACTTTTACGCCGCCGGTTCGTCACTTTTTGTGACGCACTAGTGCGTGAAAAATGTGCCTTGTTGCGCCATATTTACAAAGTGGCGCATCTAGGTAGATGCGTCACTTTGTAAACCCCTAGGCCACATTATACCTGCACCAGGTATAATGTATCCAAGGGGGGGCGTATTGACGCAAGGAAGGGTCGTAGAAGTGACGCAGTGAAATCTATGAGATTTCACTGCGTCACTTTTAGGACGCTGTTGCGTCAAAATCTTGCGCCTGCCTCACAGCAGGCGTAAGACTGACGCAGGCCCTTTCACCTTTCAGGGCCCCCCTGATAGAGCCAGTTCTGCTCTGCAGAATCTTGCCCTACTATCCTTGAATAATTCTTAAACAGATTGGTTTTTTTTTTTTATTTATATTTTTATTTATACCATTGCACAATTCACACAATTCATTATATATTCTACAGCCATACATTAGATTCATTTATTGTATTACATCATACACAGAGAAAAAAAACAATTCAAAATTCATTAAGACAACTCAGGTTATTTCAAATGCCATTGTTTGACCTAGTCGAATCTCACAGGTCCAATCCTTCTTTCCATCTTATAATGGGGTCCCATATTCTTAAACCCAAACTCCTCCCTTTCCTTCCTTTCCGGGCGTAAATATTTTTTTCCAAATTATATGTTGATAAAAGGTTAGACAGCCAAACTTGCATTTGTGGGGGGTTTTTATCTAACCAAGCCCTGGCTATACAAAGCCTAAAAACTGCCATTGCGACAAAGATAAACTCCCTCTGAATAACATTAACGTCTGTAACTATCCCTAGCAGTATTTCTGGGGGTTTTAAGATAATCTGAATATTTAGAGTAGCATCCAAAAACCTCTCTATATCCTTTATCACTGTCTGTATCTGCAGTCATACAGCAAATAGATGTATTAAATCTGCGTCGAGGGAGCTACATCTTGGGCATGTGATGCCTGTGACCCCCCCATTTTGCTATTTTTTCAGGGGTAAAGTAAAGCGAGTAAAGAGTTTTATACTGCTGTGATTGAAGCGGTGACGAACACAGAAGAGTTCGCCCTAAGTCCAGTGACTCCTTAAAACAACAGAACTCCCCTTCCAGCTTATCTGCCCACTTTTCACTATGCTTATCTAAGTCATCTGATTTCCCTGCTAACAAATTTGCATAAAAGCACCGTATTGAGCAATCACCCCCCAATCTTATTTTCTCGAGTATATCTACTTTGGCAAACCCTATGCTTCCCCCCTGCTTATTCCCCAGAAAGCTTCTTATCTGAAAAAATTTGAAAAGGTCCCTCCTATCTAACCCAAATTTGGCCATTAGATCTGTGAATTGTAACATCCCCTCCATATTCCTCACATCGCCAAGCTGTACTATCCCCTTCTCCACCCAGCCCGCCATTATGCTGTCCCCAAATATCTGTATTGGGAGAGAGACATTTTTATACAGCCTCGTATACCAGTTGTAACGGCCCAGACCAATTTTTTTCATCACTGCCTTCCAAATCTTAATTGCAGCTTGGACCGTCTTGAATCTAGTTCTTTTAAAATAAGCAAAATCAATACATTTGAGAAAGGAGTTCTCTACCTCCGGTCCCAACACAATGGAATATATCCTGGATGAATCATTCATTGTTCTAACGTCTACGCCGCCCCCCCTATCAATCCCCGCATATATTGAAGTGCAGATGCCCAATAGTACAATCTAAAATCAGGCACCCCCCAGAGCCCCTTTTCTCTGGGCAAGGACATAAAACGATATGCCCTACGGGTCTTGCCATGGGCCCAAATAAATCTGTTCAGAATTCTTTCCAAATCATTAAACCATTTTAACTCAAAAAATAAAGGTATTGTCCTAAAAAAATACAGAAATTTCGGCAATATTAACATTTTTATCACATTAGTGCAACCTACTAATGATAAATGTAGATTATTCATACGGTCTAAATCGGTCTTAACTTTTATCATAAGTGGTGCGAGATTATTCTGTACCAACACGTCTAAGTCCGCTGTAATTACGACCCCCAGATATACAGCAGAGTCCACTACTCTTTGATCATTGAACCCCATATGATGATTACATACTATTTGAGTTTTGGAGCTATTCAAACTGTACCCAGATATTTGCCCAAATCTTTGTGCTTCAGCCTCAATTTCCATTATGGCCATACTAGGATTAGGAAGTCAGAATTGCAATATCGTCAGCATAGGCGAGTATCTTTATTTCACATCCATTCAACCTGACTGGGGGAATCCTTACATTGCTTTCAATTTTCCTTATCAGCGGGTCCAGATAAAGGGCGAATAATAATGGTGACGATGGGCAGCCTTGTCTAGTCCCTCTCCCAATCCTAACTGCTGACGATTTGCCTCTGTTTACTCTAATCCTTGCTGTTGGGTTTTTATAGAGTGTCTGCATTGCTATTATGAAACTATTTCCAAATCCATTCCATTTTAATGTTTGCCATAAATATTCCCAGGAGACTCTATCGAATGCCTTTTCGGCATCTAAAAATAGTGCTGCGATAGAGTCCCCCAGTACATTTGCTGCATCAAATGTTGTAATAACTTGTCTGATATGTTGTGTCGTGCCTTTTCCAGGAAAAAAGCCATGCTGAGTATGACTTACCAATCCCTCTATTATTCCCGCCAGTCTTGTTGCTACAATCTTAGAGTATACCTTCGTGTCCGCATTCATCAAGGTTATAGGCCTATATGAGCCTGGGAGTGCCGAATTTTTCCCTTTTTTTAAAATAACAATGATGTCTGCTTCCCCCCATGATACAGGTACTTTGTCCCCTTTTTGTGCCTCCATCATGACATTAAACATTTCCATTCCCACTGTTTGATAAAATACCTTATAAAACTCCACCGGAATCTGATCCGGTCCGGCAGCTTTACCTGCCGGAAGCGTGCTTAATGCCATGATAAATTCCTCTAGAGTAAAAGGGGAATCCAATCTATCTTTCTCTTCTTCCGTCACCCCTGGCGATGTACCGTCCCTTAAGTAACTTTCCATCTCACCCACCGTTCCGATGTTCTCTCTAGTATATAATTTTTCATAGAACTGCCTAAATACTTCTCTCACCCTATCCACTTCAGTAACCAGAATTCCATGTTCGTTCACAACCTCAACAATGTCCGATGCAGCTAGTTTCTGCATGGTACGTACTGCTAGTAAGTGGCCTACCTTCTCACTCAACTCATAGGCAGCTTCTCTCTTAGTCAGATAATTCTCTGCTGCTTTTTTAGAAATAGTTTCCGTCACCTCCACCCTGAGTGCCACAATTTTTAATAGATATTCTTCTATTGACGCCCTATTTCTTAAGGCCTGCGCCAATTCCTCCTCCACCCTTATCAATTTTTGTACAATTTCGCTAGTTTTAAGTCTTGCCTTTTTCTGTACTGAGAACACATAGCTCATAGTTTCTCCCCGTATTCCTGCCTTGAAAGCGTCCCACACAACTCCCACTGGGGCTGTATCCTTATTAATTTCCCAGTAGGATCTGATCCAGCCTGTCATGTAACACCTATAGCTTTCGTCTTTCAGCAGAGCCCTATCAAATGTCCACTGCCTGTCTTTCATTTGCGCCTGTCCCAGTTTAATCGTTAAAATCAGAGGACTATGATCTGAAATAATCCGGGGCTGTTTATCTATCTGTGCGTCTGATAACAGGGAGGATGAAATCAAAAAATAATCCAGCCTAACAAGTACTTTATGTGGGGCTGAATAAAATGTACTGCCATCGATTCCTGGGTTTATTTTTATCCAAGGGTCAACTAAAGCATTATTTGCTACCAAATCTGATAGTGCCCTTGTGGGTTCTCTTTTTCCTCCCTGTATATATACCCCCAATTTGTCCAAATGAACTAGTAGGGTCGTGAATGTTAAGGTCTCCACAACATACAATTGGCTCAGGCCATAGTGCCAGCTCTGTATCTAGAAATTGGAAAAGATCCGGGTCATCCTCTGTCGAGCCATACACGGAAACTATAGTGCATTTCTCTCCTTTAAATTTTATTTCTATTATTACCTACCTTCCCCACTTATCCTCTGATTTCCTAATTACTTCTACGTCCGTAGGTCTTCCTAGTACCGCTACTCCTCTATGTTTCATCTCTTGCAAAGTATTTGCCAGTACTGAAAACCCTAGATGATTCATTATATAACTCTTAGAAGCTTCGACATGAGTTTCTTGGAAGCAGACCAAATCCAACTTAAGTGTCCTAAGCAGTGCTGCCACTTTCAGTCTTTTCCCCGAATCATTCAGCCCACAGATATTAATAGTAGCAATCCAACAAGTCATTTTTCTGGATCATTATTTTTACCTAACTCAACATACCATTCACGATCTAACATTTTATTCTCAAAATAACCCTGAAATGTATCATGCATCCTCATTATTGCAGTTGTCGAATACCAATCAAAATTCCTTCCTTGTGCTCTGAATTGTGCTTTCTTGTGCTGCTTCTTACATGTTTTCACCCTTTTTTTTGCATTTTTAACCCCCCCTTTAACCCCCTTTTCCCCTGCTCCCACCCTACCCCCTCTCTGGAAACCACCCCCTCCCCCCCTTTACAGGCAAATAGGTCCATAAGACCTATGTGTAGCCGCAGTAGCCTGTGGATATCGCTCCCCTCCCTCCCCTATACCCAACACCCTGAGTATTATATACTCCTCTGAGCTGTTTCACTATTTGCTGACACTGACCATTAGATTTAACCAACCCTCCAAAGAGCTGTATATCAGAGTCTAACATTTCCTTCTTTATCAACTTTAAGCTTCTCAGCCCCCTTTCTGCGACTTGATCTCCTCCAAATATTGTTGGGCCTTTATTTCGGATAGAAATATGTTTATTCTACCCCTTGTAACCACTTTCAGTCTTGCTGGGAATAAGAGAAAGGCCTCAGAGCCCACAGTCTGAAAAGGTTTAATAAGCTGCCTCAGTCTCCATCTTCTCTCCACCGTTGCGTGGCAGAAGTCTGGCCTGGCAAAGAAAGTGACTCCTTCAAAAGATCTTTTCTTATCCGGTCTAGCTTTGTCCATTATCTCCTCTCTGAGCAGATAATTCCCAACATAAATCAAGATAGCTCTGGGCAAAGCATGCTGAGCTGCCTGTCTTTTATCCCCATGATTTTTCCTGATAGTAAAGGGGAATCTGTGTGCACGCTGTATCTCTCGCTCCCACTCCCACTGTGATTCGGGAAAAGCACCTCTCAACAAGTCAACCACAAATCGCATAATGTCATCTCCCTCTTTTCCTTCCTCTACTCCCAAAATGCGTATGTTATTCCGCCTCTGGCGGTTCTCAAAATCCTCCAGCTTCCATTGAAAGTCCAACTGCCAACTTTTCCTGCTCCATTTTAAAGTCCTGCCATCCCCCAACATCATCCTCTAGTTTTCCAGTCCGAGCCTCCACCTCAGTCACTCTTTCACTGAGACCTTCATATAGTTTATTAACTTTTCTAAGAGTATTTTAGATTTTCTTTGTAGCCTGTCTGGCCCTTCGACTTTCCGACCTTGCTTCCCCTTGCATCTGTTTAAGAGTGGAACAGATCATATCAAAAGGGGCCATGTACTGTGCCGGTATGGGGGTATTCCCGGAAGCCTGTGGGTTACTTTCTTCTAGATAGGTCTGGGAAGTTGCAGAGTAGTCCCAATCTAGCTTCCATCCCCCCATTACTGGCGAATCCAATCCTCCGCCATATCTTTCTCTTTTACCCTTTGACCTTCTCCTTCTCTGCGTTGTATCTTTTACAGATGAACTTGAACCAGAACTCGAATCTTCTTCTGATTCTTCTGTAGTCTCATTGCTTGACTGAGTAGTATCAGCATCCTCATTCACTGAAAAGAAGCAATCTCCCTCCAGTGAGGCTCCCTCTCTTTTCTCCAGATAAGTATTTGGATTTTCTGCGCCTGATTTTGCATTTTTCCCCGCTTCTGTTGAAGGATTAGCCTCCTTATTACTCTCCTTCAGCTTTTTATTACTCATTTCTGCTTCCAGCTGTATCAATGCTTCCAGCATGTCTGCGCTTCCTACTGTGTTAGATTCATGTGGTGCCTTCAATACTGTTATGTCGTTACTACCCCCTTTAAGCTGCTTTTGCCCATTGTCATTTGCATCTGTGGCTTGTGTTCCCTTCAGCGCTGCAGCCCCCGTTTCCTCTCCACCTCTGCTACCACTGCCGGTGCTTACTGCTGCCGGGTCTCTGGGTTGCTTAGCAACCGCTGCCTCCGCGCTGGAAGCGTCAGTCTCTGCCGGTGCCTCAGCCGCTGCTTCCTTGAGGACGTCTTTGCTAGCGGAAAACTCTGTGTCTAGTTGCGAGCCTCTCCTCTGGTTAAATGCTTCCACTAAGGTAGGCTGCTTCAAGGCTGCATCTTTTCCTTTGCACATACCTTGCTTTGCGATGTCATCATTTGGAAGGTCTGCAAGCCGATCTTTCTTAGCCGCGGGCGCTGTCATTGCTCCTCGTTTTACACGCGCCTCTGCCGGCTCGGCTTTTTCCACTTTCTCTCTCTCTTTCTTCCCTTTTTGTATCAAGGGGTATGTTTTCTTTATGGCGCCCGGACCTCGGAGCTGTGATCCTGAGGTTAAATCATTGCTGGTTCTCTTCCCGCTACCCTGGGCACCTTTTCCGCCCGTTTCTTGTGCGCTTGCTGCATCGCCCTGCTGCATCTTCGCCCTCTCTTTATCTTTGTCTGCTTTAGACAAACGTGTAGGCATCGCTATCAACTGATCACGAAGGACTGCTTTCCACTCCGATGCCCTTTGAAAAAATCAGCTGAGTTGTTCCTTTAGTCCTGAATATTTAGGGCGGAATTTATTCAGCCCTCTCTGCAACCAGCTACTCAAATCCATAGACTCTTAGAGGAGTATAACAGTCCTTATTCACCGACCATCTTGGGTGTTTCAGGGAGAGAGGTCTGGAGCGACTTCTCACCACAACCTCACGGCGGCCATCTTGCCACTCCTTAAACAGATTGTTTTAAATACTGTTTTACTTTCATACAATTTTAAATGTTGGTGTAGTGTAAGTCTAATACAGGCATTTTGCCAAGAGATGTTGTGTTTACGTTTCAGCGCCGAGACACCCACGGGTATTTGAGCGCTTAACAAATCTCCTAAATAAATAAATATAAATAAATACGTTTCATGCAACATCCATAAACATATTCCTTTAGAACAAAACAGGACCTCGCATATGAGAAATAGGAGGTAGTAACAGATCATTTGCAATAATATTAGTGAACTGCTGTTGTGTTACAGCATTGAAAACACACATCACCAGACCCGAATACATGTACAAATCATTCCGCATTTGGAGGAGCGTGCCTGTGCACTGTCAGTGACCTGGCTAAAGAGGGCATAGAGGTGAATTTGGATTCAAAGCTGTTCTGAACAGGGGCCCCCAAAATATGTTTTCCCAGGGCCCCAAAATCCTCAAGGTTTCCCTGAACACACCGTTTACAGTATGAATGTAGAGCAAATGCATTCGTTCCTTTTTTATCCTAAGTGATTCCCGTTTTATTGATGCGGAGGCTCTGTTTGGAAGTAATAGCCGCATTCTCTTCCGTTATCATTGCTTGGCATTGATAAATCGATTTCGATAAATATCTGCTTACCTTCGATGGATCTATTCTGCCAGCCTCAGCTCTCATCCCAAGAGGTACCGACACGCATGAGTGACACACCGTGCTTTTCTGTCAACAATTGTTCGAAATCATTTCTTTCCTCCCAGTGCGTTGCCGAGCAACGTTTGTACGGGTAAGCAACGCGCCTCTTCCATCTGCAGCCTCTGACCTGCTCATCCGCAGGAAGTGCTCGCTCTCGTTGAGTGACACAGGAAGTCGTTTGCGGCAGCTGTATCTGCCCTGCATGATTTTTTTGTTGTCAGAGCGGAGGGAAGGGTGGGAATATTCTAAAGGGGATAAACGGTTACACTGGAGGAGTGAGGCTGAAAGGAGGACGTTTCTGCCCCGCGTTTAGAAGGCAAATCATGCTAATGCAGTGTAAAGAACGATTGATCCAGATGAGAGTATATATGAAGGAGTTTATTGGAGAGCAAGCAGGACACATGCAGTCTGTGTAACTCAGACACAGCTCTCCTCTGTCGGACTGAAACCACCTGCGGAATAAGATGAAGTAAATGAAAGAGTGCAGATAGTGTTACGTTTTGTACGCTCATGGTCGTAGGAGACACTACATTTTGGGGTGGGGGTTGCCGTAGATGGATAATCCTGAGGAGAGCCGAGGCGGGAGTCTGATTTGGTTCTAAGAGCCTAAACTCGCAATCGAATGATGTAATCCAGGCAATAATGTAATGTCATGAAAAAAATATAATATAGACTTTAAAATGACAACAAATATGTGTATCTCGGTGAAGCCTATATCCAACAAAAGTGCCTTAATGAGACAGTCGATGTGTTGTTCTGATGCGGGGGGGGGGGGGGGGGGGGGGGTTTGTTTAACTGTAATGATATACATCTGAAAAATAAAGGTTTTGAAAAAAAAGAACAACAAAACTATTTGCAGCATTTCCTACTGTTTCGTACGATTATATCACTGAAATAAGTGACATTGAAAGTAATATTTTTTTTTTTTAATGAAACATTCAAGAATATCCTCATTCGGTGATGGCATTGCCCCAAGTTACCTGAAATGTGTCAGTTTGTTACTTTTCTTTGGTTATATAGCCTATACTGTAATTAAATGTGAAGCAGATTATTTTATATTAACAATGTCAAAGTGAGGTTTTTTTTGTAGAGCGCAGATCCTGTATTTAATTTCTTCAATGTGCTCTCAAACTGGATGATTAAGAAAAATTATACATATTGAAGTAAATCAGTGGGTTGTGGATCACACAATTTGGTGGAGAAGACAGGATTTAAAAGTGTGCTATTCTGTTTGCAATGTTTACAGAGACACTGCAGACCAAACACATTGACAGGAAATTATGTCTGAAATTATGCTGCAGTAGCAAACTCGGGGGGGGGGGGGGGGGGGGGGGGGGCGAGACATCTGTTTTTCGGTATTTATTTAATTGCTGTCATTAGTGTGTAAAGCGCCTCCTTAATCATTATTTTCTCAAGTCAGCAGAGCCAGAAGTAACTTTACCGTACAATAGTATCGTCTGTATTCTCCTACTCTGCTGGCTCACCTGGCTTGATAAACAGACCGATTTTATGAGAGGCTCAACACCTCAATGACCACAATTAAATAATTAACAAAATGAAGAGGTCATATATTGAGACCTATCATAAAGAGTTTGCAGCACTTCAAGGAGGCTTAGGTGATGTGCAGCATGGCTTCAGTAAGAGATCTGCTACTATAATTATATTCCACTTAAAAATCCGGGAGGGTCGTTGTCCCTCGGTACTGACCCCACAGTTCCTATACCCATGCCACTGCTAACAGTGCAATGGGGTGCTTCAAGGACGCTACGCACTCTATGTTTTAGTGTTCCCTACCAATTAAAATAACCAAGATTCCTTTTTGAAAATGTTTTGATGATTTATTTCGGAGTAAAAAATAATGCAACCATAGCCACAGCAGTAAGTTGAGAAGCATTGAAAGCTGTTGCACACAGCATACATTTCCAGTTCACAATTACAATGCATGTCAAATTTAAGGGTTGTCCTGCTTTACAAGCAGTCTGTAGCATTTTCATGTCACCTCACTATGAATCTTCTAGATGCTGTACTCAGCTACCCCAGCCATTTCAGTGTTTGTTGCCTTTCATCATCTGCAGTCAACGTGATCCCTCCACATTTCCAGCTTATCCCCTTGTTCTCAATACATTTTTGGAGCTAGTCAGTATAGGAACAAATAGTCTTATTCCCACTGACATTAATCATTAATACAACATTCATGAAGGCCTAGCCCCTTGAGGGAAAGAGGGTTACATCAGGTCTCGTAAAATGACTCCAGAGACCGCCAAGTTTTCAGTGAGCTCTTCATCTTGCCTTATCAGCTTCATCAACCTGTTGCTCATTCTATCATGTTCTCGCCTTTGCAGACAGTCATGTTCTTTGAGGGTTCTATCTTGCGCTTGACAAAGATAACACTAGCACTGCAAACGTACGTATCATCTTGTTTTTCTTCCTACTAGATATTAAGTTCATTAGGCACTGTTTTCCAATCATGGCCAGTAGGCCTCCTGTAATTAGGTGCAACTTTGCCGACATCGCTAACCAATGGGTTTCAATGCGTAGAGCACTCCAAGTCATATGCAAGAAATCAGACCTATCTGCACTACATATGGGACAAATAGAAAAATGCCCAGGATAGAGCATGCTCAATTTTATTGGCACAAGGTATGCATGATGTAAATAAATACATTTAACCAGTTTAAACTATGCATAGCTAGATATCTTCTTAACCTGAGCACAAGCACTCTCCCATTAATTCCCTAAGAAGAGCTCAACAAAGTCCAACTCCCATGTACTTGTCGCATTTGAAGTGCGTCCTCTCTTGCTTTATCTGAGCGGTTGATATGAGCTAGCCACCAGTCTCTCCCTACTCGATAAGTAGTTGAATACCATTGTTTGTTTCACCTTTGAAGCCTCTGCAAATGTGATCCATATTTCTATGGTGGACTTTCACATACAGTGACTTGCACCTCACTGAGCTAAAATAAATCCTCTGCCTCTTCAAACATGATAAACCTACAACTGGGAGACAAGTCTCCCACTTCGTAGCATCCACTCACCCTCCAATTAGCCAAGACTCCTGAGCAAACTTCTTCAAGGGACTCGGTGTCCTTATCTGAAAGTCTGACGCAAACGGAGAGTAATGAAACATCACATGACATAATTCAGTCTACTGTGTGTGCTGTAGTTTGCAGAATAACTAGCATAGGCCCTATCCAATAGATGCTGCGGCCTCCAGAGGTATATTAACCCATCTCTATCCACCACCTCTTTTAAGGCTCTGTCTATACTTGACTTGATACCATTCTTCAGTTGGAATTTATTTTCTAAGACCCTCTTCATGTCTCTCTCCCATTACAAGGGAGGCATTTCGCTCCCACTTGTCTGCAGATGGGTAAACATTTTAAAAGTCAATTTAAAAGAAACAGCCCTAATAAAGGATCAATGACATAAAAAGTACACATGCAAAAGTTCAGTTGGATTACAAATTGACCAAGAGGTTAATAATCCTAAACTAAATGATAAAGGATGGTACCCTTTCAAGAAAAAAATCTGGATCAAGGACAATATTGAAATTAACCACGAACAAGGATCTTGATGGTAAACAATAATCCCATTTTATACATAAACTCAGAAAGAAAAAAAGTTGCTTAGTATCTTACTCTGACTGTAAAGAAGAACAATAGTTACTTACCTGTAATCTGTGGTTCTCAAGTATTGGTGTCTTTCATAGATTCACATGCCCAAATCATTCCCCGTCGTCGGAGTGGGAGTCCCACGGTACATAAAAAAAGCAATAATTATGCCATAATAACCAGAAAACCTTGGCAACATAAAACCAGGAAGTAAAGTAGCACCAAGTTACAAGGTAAAAACGTCCACACCTATGACTATCACAGTCAATATGTATAGTCCAAACTGCAGCCAATCAGGTGACAGCACCCACCAGAATGTTCTCCTCAGAGGATCAGGCTCTCAGATTTTCTTGCACAAGAGTGAACCAGGAGATAAGAGCATAAACCAGCCTCTGAGGGGAGGCGGGTGGGTTGCATGTGAATCTGTGAAAAATACCAATGCTGGAGAACCACAGATTACAGGTAAGTAACTATTGGTCTTCTCCAGGCGTAGGCATATATTTGTGACCAGTTCACCGAAAGCACATTCCCGCATGAGTCTTTGTGGGGAAGCCAGCATGCAAAGTGTGGGCATTTGCGGTTCTGATTGGTCGCCAACAGGTCCCGATCTTGATGAAAATAACGAAAGGTACCAGAGGGTCTGAGATCAAAAAAAGGAGTTCAAAGGTGTAGGATGTCCACCCATTAGACCACAGTCCCTTACTCAACCAGGGGTCAAATTGATCGACACAAAGGCTCTCAAGGGATGAGGAAAATACCCATCAGTCACCATACGGATCCGCCCTTCATCATTTGGGATTTATCCGGACCACCCGTCTGAGAAAATCAGTGTCACAATCAAAGGATGACCTGGTGGTTAGGAGGTCCCCTTTGTTGTTTTCAATTACAGTGTGGTCTACCACTCGATATTAATGAGTGGAAAGAAAACATGGGACTGGGGTGTGCAGTGCAAATAACTGTGAGTGAGAAAAAGAAACCAAAACAGGAAAGTGTGTTAAAATTGGTCAAAAGAGCACGGAACAACCTTTATTCTGTGTATGCTCTCAATACCAAGATTAAAAAATATATCCTTAGGCAGTCAAATTAGGTAGACCGTCTGAGGTGAGGTCGACATGTTTCAGCAAACATGGACTATTGCGTCCTTGCTTTCATCAGGACCAGAAATATGAGGCTAGTGCTACTGCACAAAGTGAAATACATCATAAAGTGACAACAGGAAAAGTGAAACAAGTGCAAGGAGTCACCTGTATGATCCAAATGCCATTACAGTTAGTGTTGTTCACTTAATCTGTAAGGTAGAATTGCCTCACCCCACTTGGCAGTGGCTCAGGGGAAGAATGAAGCACCGCTCTGTCCGTCGGTACTCCGTGGCCGGCGTCCTAGCCGACTGGGGAGGTCGGGTGGGTTGCATGTGAATCTGTGAAAAATACCAATGCTGGAGAACCACAGATTACAGGTAAGTAACTATTGTTCTTCTCCAGGCTTAGGCATATATTTGTGACCAGTTCACCGAAAGCACATTCCCGCATGAGTCTTTGTGGGGAAGCCAGCATGCAAAGTGTGGGCATTTGCGGTTCTGATTGGTCGCCAACAGGTCCAGATCTTGATGGCCCCACTCCCGAAAGACTCGATTCAATGTTGGTTGATGCAGCTCCCATTCGTGATTGGATATTGTTGATCTGCTGAGGGAATCTGCTAGAGCATTGGAGACCCCCGGAACATGGACAGGTGAAAGGTTTATCTTGTGACGTAACGCCCAGTCCCAGATCTCCTGGGCTTGTTGAGAGAGCAGGGCCGACTTCGTCCCTCCCTGCTTGTTTGAGTAATGCACACTCATAGCTTTGTCTGTCAGAATTAGTACTGAAGCCACCAGAATGACTGTTCAAAGGACTTCAAAGCCAAGATAATGTCTTGCAGCTCCAGAAGGTTGATATGCCACTTCTTTTGTTGGACGTTCCACTTGCCGTGGACCGTCATTCCCTGAAGGTGTGCCCCCCATCCTTCGAGGGAAGCGTCCATGGTGATGGTGAAATTTGGCACCTCTGCCAGGAATGCACATCCTTCTTGTATGTCCTTCATCTGAGTCCACCAGAGGAAGGCCTCTCGCATCCGAGGAGTGATGAGAAGGACATCGTCGAACGACCCTGAAACCTGCAACCATTGGAGGTAGAGCTCCTCTTGCAAAGGCCTCATCCTGAGACGGCAGTTGGATATCAATGGGATGCAGGAAGTAATCATCCCCAGAAAAGACTTTAAGAGTCGGACTGAAACGCAGTCTTTTGATTGCAATAGGCGAGCAAGTTTGCAGATCTTGTGTTGTCTTTCTTTTGAGACAAAGGCCTGAATGAGCTGGGTGTCTAACGTGGCTCCCAAGAAGGTCTTTCTTTGTGACGGAACCAGAAGAGATTTGTCGAAGTGGATGGAGAGACCCAGAGATTGGAATAGTAATAAACATCTCTGAACATGTGCGCTTGCCTTTGGAAAAGAATTCGCCTTGATAAGGCAGTCGTCCAAGTATGGGAAGATTTGAATGCCTTCTAGACAAAGGTGTGCGCCCACCGGAGCTAGGACTTTTGTGAAAACACAGGGTGCTGACCGTAGTCCAAAAGGGAGGACTCTGAACTGAAAGTCCCTGCCAGCCACTCTGAACCGTAAGAATTTCCTGTGTCTGGGTAGGATCGGCAAATGAAAATACGCGTCTTGGAGGTTGAGCGTGGCCATGTGCTCCCCTGCCGAAAGGAGTTGGAGGATTTCTTGAAGTGATAACATTCGGAAAGATCGTTTTTTCAGGTATTGAGGGCGCGAAGGTCGAGAATGGGGCGCCATTCTCCAGACTTTTTCATTATCAGTAAAAATCTCGAATAAAAATCTGTTCCTCGTTGTAAAGGAGGAACCTTTTCGATCGCTCCCTTCCGAATCATCAAATTTATTTGGGAAAACAGCTCCTTAAGATGAGCAGGAGGTGGGCCTTTGGGAGGAGAATTCAGAGGAATCTTTATAAATTCCAAAACATGGCCTCTGGCCACTATATCCAGAACCCACTTGTCTGCAGTAATTGCGGACCAGTTTGAGTAGAATTGGGATATTTTTCCTCCAACTTTTGACTGGGGGATGGCAGAAATGGTGGTAGGTGGTGGGTCTCATTGTTTTTTAGTTGAATCCCGACCACGGTAGGAGGGCTTCCTTCTTGATTGCAAGTAGGAGTTACCTCGCTGTCCGTATGACTGCTGCCTGTAGGGCTGATATCTTTGATTACCCTGAGAGGTTTGGTATGACCTCTGTTGATTGTAACCCACTCTATTGGAGAAAGATCCACGCCCTGTAGCACCTCGAAAGGACGACTTGCGAAATTGAAGGCTACCGAGAGATCTTGCCGTCTCTGTGTCACTTTTAATAGCTTGAAGGGCCTCGTAGACATGATGGCCAAATATTCATTCCCCATCAAACGGCATGTCAATAACTTTGGCTTGGACCTCTTGGCGGAAAGATGTAGATTTCAGCCAACTTTGTCTTCTTAGCGCTGCTGCACCCGCTAACTGTCTGAATCATGTGGATGCAACATCCATGGCTGCATCAATTATTTCCGCAGAGGTACATTCTCCTTCTTGTAAGATTTTCAAGGCCTCGGACTTGGAAGGTTCTGGCAGCATGTTAAATTAGGGGGAGATGTCTGACCACATCTGCCTGTCATATCTCCCTACTATGGCTAGGGAGTTTGCGTCACGGACAGTCGTTGCTGCCATAGTGGAAACCTTACCAATCGAATCCAGCCGTCTGCCATCTCTGTCTGGTGGAGCAGTTACAGGCGAAGAGTGGGTCCCGGCCCGTCTCTGCGCCACCTGGGCAATGACTGAATCCGTTTTTTACTGTCCTATGAGGCAAGCAGGTGAGTTGCTTGGTGCCTTATACTTTTTGTCTATTCAAGGCAAGGCTGCAGGAAGAGAATTAGGTGCTGTCATGATCTTTAACCCTTCCTTCCAGATGAAGTCTACGATGGGAATGGTCCGTATTTGTCTTCGAGGTTGATCTTTAAAATCATAAAGAAAGCAATCATCTTTCTTTGTGTCCATTGGTATTAGAAACCTTTTTGTCGCCCTCTTGTAGTACGGAAGATTCTGGACCCGTGTTATAAACATCGTCGTATCATGACGATTTTGGTATTGGCAGACCGGTAATGATTGAGATACTATGTACAAGCATTTTCGTCATTTTCGAGTGACGTAGTCACCCCGAATTCTGAGTTTCCGTCTTGAACCCTCGGGTTCCATTTTGTGAGCGGCAGCCATTTTGTGATTGCCCTCACCTAGGCACAACGACAAAAGCTGAGATCGAGTCAGAAGGACACGTATACCTTTGCTGACTCTTCTGTGACCTGGGCGAGCTGAGTCCACTGCCTGAAGCCAAACCTGTTAGGCTAGTTCCTTTCCCAGTGGCCGGGTGAGATTAGCATCAAGGTGCACATGTCGTAAACCTTTTCATCGCACACCGGCCATGTCTAATCTTACACTCACCTGTCTCTGTTTCTTTCTTTATGACTTACTTTACAATGAGGAGGTGCCCGTTTTTATTGGGGGTCCGACGATATCTGATGGAAATACTGGGCCTTGCCGGATAATTGATTACGGGTTGGACAAACTGAAACATGGGCTTGTCATCATGACTCTGCTTTTTCTTTGTAGTGAAAATATGTGAATGGTCAACTGTAAAATAAGGAATGTTTGCCATAAGCATAATATTTTGTATAAAAAAGGAAGGCTGGCTTTGTAAGATTGAGCAGTCTCCTGAGAATATACAAGTTGTTGTACTTCTAGGATACCTGTTACTGGCTGCAGCCAATAAATACGATCTTTGACTTCACCTAGAAGACTCTGTGTTTCTGTAGTCCGAAACAGGAGAACTCAAAGTCTTCGGGTGTTGTACCCTGGCACCGCTGGGTTCTTAAAACCTGGTACTTCAGTTGGCGCTTCCAACGTGGGGCGATTTCAGCGGTACCGGTCCAAGCCAGAGGTTCGTGAGGAGCTTCGTGTGAAAATTCTGGAGGAAGGCCATCCACTTCATCGACCCCTGTATGTCGACGTGGTCCGAAAGTCTTTGCTGCGAGGTTCCCCGCTTTCCAACGGCTACGAAGGACTGCTGCCCTGACTATCGCCCTGTTTTGGACCCTTGATGATTTGGTAGAGCGAAACGGTAGACAAGTCTTCTGGTGACGTCATCGATACCTTCAGTTAAGTATGAGTGGAGCGTCTCCCAGTCCTTAGTTTAATTCTTAGTTTTGGTATCCTTTTTGTATCACTTGGATTTGGAATTTGCAAATCCCAAAGCCGAGGGACTCGTGTATTCGCGAGACTATCGTATTCGATAATCCTTAGAAGTTTGAAGCTAGACTAGTGAGCGAAGATGCCTGGTCTTAGCAGACTTGGAAACTTGTTATGTCTTGGTTGTAATAGGGATTCCCGATTGGAGGACTCTTGTCCGGTTCCTCCGATTTGAACTCCAACGTATGAACTTTATGTGAAGCATGGCGTAGGCCCTATAGCATATAATGAAGCATGGATCCGATACACCAGGAAAGATGGTGTTTTAAAATGGCCTCAATATGGTAGTTTCGATACAGAGATTTTGGATAATTTAGAGGTTAAACTCTTCAAGAAGAAAGCCCGACCGGCGATGTTTGACTCTTTTCGCACATGGCGCAAAGAAGCCAAACAGAGAGAAATTAAATTAGCGAAGAGGAATAAACGAGAACGTGGTATGAGTATGGTACAAGCAGCAGTTGCGTTTAGGGATAATGAGGAAGAGCAGGAAAGTGAACAAATGCTTAGGGTGAAGAAATTAGCGGTAGATAGATGCTACCCAGTTTTGCGGTGTAAAGACAAGGAAGGAAGGGAAGATCTTGAGAAAGATCCTTTAATGTCACACCTTTTGAATTCACCACCTCCCTATGCACAGAATGCTACGGCACCACCGCTATCAGTTGCGATTGCGCAACCTCCAGTTGTTGTGCCACCTGTGATTCCACCACAGCCGGCTCCTTTTCCGCTGGCTACTCTTCCTTTGGCGCAGCCTCCTCAGGGGCCGCCAACTTTGCCTTTGTCTCCTTCTTCGTCTGCTACTTCTACGCCTGTTCCTAATGTTTCTTCCGTTCCGACTTTACATTCTCCTGCTACTGTTCAGTCTTCTCTTATTCTTTCACCTTCTTCTTCTGCTAGGGAACGAATGACAACTGCAGTTACTGGTTTCTTTTCTCCTTTGTTGGGACAATTGAGTATGTCCCCTGTTATTGAGCGTAGACAGTCACGTAGCCAGTTACCGAATATGGATGAGTGTACGATTTTGGATAATATGGCGCGTAGATGGATTTCGTATGATACCCGATATGATCTTGAGGGTGTTATGCATGTTTTCCTTCAATGGGAGCCACCGAGACAGCGGTACGTTTTTGATATGATGTGTGCTTTCCTTGTCGAGAAATGGGATGAGGAAGTAGGACAAGCTCCTGACAAGCTGTATAGTTTACGCTCCGAATTTGCGAAGGGAACGATGTTAAGAAAGCAGTTGCGATATTGTTGTCGTTTAGGAGTGAGAATGTCGTTCTTTGAGTCTGAGGTCAAGCAGAAGGCGAGACAATATCCCATGAGAGAGGTTCCCCCAGTTTGGAGGGAAGGGGACGCTAATGCTAATCCCGCCATTCTGCCACATTTTCAGCGTGTGTGGGTACATGTTCCATGGAAGCGAGCTGAAGTTTTGGCTCTTAAACAGACATTGCCTGATCCCCGTAAAAATCCTGCAGGGTATTACAAGGAATTATCACAGACTGCAGGCTCATGCATTATGAATTTAGCTGATATAGATATGTTATTTGGAAATGTTGTTCCACAGCCTTTATGGGGAAAGGCTCGTCATGCGGATCATGATCAAGAATTAGGCGACACATGGGTTAATATTGCTGCTGCTGATGGCAGACATGTTGGTGGTGCTAAGCCCGAGCCGTTAATAGAAGAACGTCCTGGTAGGATTATTGCATATATGAAGACTTTAATGCCCTTAATTGCGTGTCAATTGGGACAAGTTGTCTGCATGTAAGCAGAAGAAAGATGAGACGGTGTCGGACTTTTTCACAAGGTTCGAAGAGACCTTCGTAGATCACAGTGGTCAGGATATGGCTACCGAAGGTGGTCAGAGATTGCTTGTTGACAAGTTTGTACATAATTTGCTTCCTGAGTTATGTAATAAGTTGAAGGATTCCGAAAGTGCTTGGGCTGTTTCCACTTCAGCCCAAATATTGGCTACTGCCCAGTACTATGAAAATAGGTGCAAAGATGAGTTAGAGAAAGTGGATAAGAAGACTAAGGAATTGAAGACTAAGGTTCTTCTACAGCAAGCTTATCCACCTCGTACTTCTAGTCAGCGTGATTATCAGCAGCCTCAGCAATATTCCAGAAACTCGCAAAGGAACGAGCCTTCTCAACAGCGTTTCCCGTATGGGCCCAATCAGTGTTCGTATTGCAAAGAAGAGGGTCATTACAAGAATAGTTGTCCGGTTTTGTTACAACGCACGAATGGTGCTTCTGGTGTGCGAGGTAGAGGTGCTCAACAAGTGTCTAGAGGTAGAGGTCGCGGACAGAATATACGTTCTTTGACTCCGCAGAATTCAATGAATTGCTTTGATCAGCAACAGAGTACGTCTGGTAGGACAGCACAGTACTATGTGGACGATTACTATGTTGAAGGCGATGAAGCGATTGGTAATGATTGTTAGGACAGCCATGGACAAAGAGAGAGGGAGTTGTTTCAGTTCCAGTAGATCAGAATGGACCTTATGTTGAAGTGATTACATCAGGTGTGTCAGAACCTTTTCTGTTGGATACTGGTGCTACAAAGAGTTCTATTATGCATTCTAAACTCCCTGGCGCACCTTTGTCTGGCTTTGATAATGTTTCTGTAGGTTTTTCTGGCGCCCCCGTTACGAATCCGATCTCTGCTCCATTGTCTCTTTCTGTTGGTCCGTGTAAGATCGAAGCACCCCTTATTTTGACTACAGGTTGTAATGAGAATTTGTTGGGGTTAGATTTGTTGAAGAGATTGTATGCGACATTGTATTGTTCTCCATCAGGAGTACATCTTACTTTAGGTAAACAAGTGATTTCTCCGACGTACGTGTCGAAAGATTGTCTTCCATCCGAATTGTCTCTCTTACCAGATTCATTGTGGGCTACTGCTCCAAATGATGTGGGCCTATTGGACATTCCTCCATATGTTGTGACACTGAAAGCGAATGGTCAGTTACCACGCATTCCACAATACCGCTTCTCGAGTGATGGTGAACGTGCACTTTTAGCGATTATTTATGATCTGATCGAAAAGGGTGTTATCGAGGAAACGAGAGGTAATGTGTGCAGTAGTCTGGTTTTGCCTGTTTTGAAGAGAACTGATCCTTCACAGTCTCCTGTATATAGGTTTGTCATCGATCTTCGCGAAGTGAACAAGATTGTTGTTCCACAATTTCCAGTTGTGCCTGATATTACGGCTTTGTTGACTCTGGTTCCAGCTACTGCCACCTGGTTTTCGGTGATTGACTTGAAGAATGCTTTCTTCAGCATCCCGATTGCCATGGAGAGTAGAGAAATTTTTGGATTCTCTTTAGGAGGTCGCAGTTTCCGCTTTAAGCGCGCTCCTCAAGGCTATTGCGTGAGTCCATCGATCTATAGTCAAGCTTTGAAGACACAACTTGATTTCTTGACTTTACCTGAAGGTGCAGCCCTTATTCAATATGTAGATGATTTGCTAGTCGCCGCTGATACTGAGGAGATTTGCAGGGAAGCCACTTTGTCGTTATTGCATCACTTGTCTGATTGTCATCACAAAGTTTCTCTCTCAAAGTTGCAATTTTGTCGACAAGAAGTAACCTACTTAGGTCACCTCTTATTGAAGGAGGGAAGGAAACTGACCCCAGAAAGAATTCAAGCTATTGCAAAAATGAGTGTGCCTACGACACAGAGAGAAGTGCGTGCGTTTTTGGGTATTATATCATACTGTAGACAGTGGATTCCTAATTTTTGATTGCTAGCAAAGCCTTTGATAGCTCTTACTGTTAAAGATACTCCAAATCCTATTCCTTGGACTGACGAATGTCAAATGAGCTTTTCTGAATTACGCAATGCGTTGTGTTCGGCTCCTGTGTTGGGTACTCCCGACTACAGTAAGCCTTTCACATTGTATGTCCACGAGAGAGAGGGATGTGCATTGTCAGTCCTGACTCAACAGTTTGGCGATAAGCAACGTCCATGTGCGTACTTTTCGTCGACTTTAGATCCGGTAGCTAGAGCGTTGCCGAGTTGCTTGAGAGCTACGGCGGCAGCGGCTGTTTCAATCCGACAGTCTGCTGGTTTGGTTATGGACAACACGTTAGTAGTCATGGTTCCACATGCAGTGGATACCTTGTTGAATCGTACGAAGACACAGCATTTAACTAGTGCTCGGTTGTCAGGTTATGAGCTGACGTTGTTAGTGAGTCATGTCCACATTAAACGATGCAACACGTTAAACCCAGCCACGTTGTTGCCGATTTCAGTTGAGACAGATGATGATAGTGAAGAACAGCATGACTGTTTTCTGAGAACTGAGGAAGAAACGAAAGGGAGAATAGACTTGAGGGATACTCCTCTTTCTGAATGTGATGGCACTTTGTGGGTTGATGGTTCGTGCTTTAAGTTGCCGAATGGTGATACGACTGCGGCATATGCTGTCACGACTTTGTATACAATTGTTGAAACTGCACGTATCCCACATAATTTAGCACCAGCAGCAGAATTGATTGCACTTACGAGAGCGTGTGTGTTGTCGAAAGGAAAACGAGTGACCATATACACTGATAGCCAATACGCTTTTGGTGTGGCTCATAGCTTTGGACGTTTGTGGCGTGAACGTGGATTTTTAACTTCGCATGGGACGAAGATCCAGCATGGACAATTGGTGAATGAGCTTCTTGAGTCACTGACCTTACCTTTACAAGTTTCGATTGTGAAATGCAGTGCACATAAAAAGGTTACTGATGACGTTGGTTGTGGTAATGCATTTGCTGATGAGATCGCAAAAGAAACAGCGAAAGATGTAACGACTCAAATGTATGTAGCAGGCCCTGCAAGATGGGTTGGTGATGTTGGAATGTGTGAAGATACGATTGAGAGTGTGAAATCCATTCAAGCTGAAGCTACAGAGAAAGAGTTGAATGAATGGAGAGAAAGTAAGGGTAGATTGGATTCGAATGGTTGTTGGATTGGTTTGTCAGAACATCAGAGATGGTTGTTGCCTAGCGTGTATGTGCTTCCAGTTGTTACGATGGCTCATGGAATGGCACATATTAGCGTGAAAGGGATTTGTAAGTTGTTGGCTCCAGTATGGCAGAATGAGGGAATTCCAAAATGTGCAGAGAATTTGGTGAAGAACTGTATGGTGTGTCTGAAATACAATCCTGGTAGGGGAACTCCAGCTGGTCATTTTGCTCCTCCAACGTATCCGTTCGAGGTTTTGCAGCTAGATTTCATTCATATGGAAAGGTGCAACAATTTGAAATATGTACTCGTTGTTGTTTGCGCCTTTTCTAGATGGGTAGAGGCATACCCCCTAAAGGACAATACTGCCCTATCCACATCCAAAGCCCTTGTCAAGGAATTCTTCCCTAGGTTTGGAATGCCAAGAATGGTCTGGAGTGACAATGGAAGTGAGTTTGTGGGTCGAGTGATGAAGAGAGTGTGTGAGGGGCTAGGCATTCGACAAAAGTTCCACGCTGCAAATCACCCCCAATCAGCTGGTTTAGTAGAATGCTATAATGGCACATTAAAGTTGAAGTTGGCAAAAATTCAAGCGAGTTCTGGCCTTAAATGGCCCGACGCTTTGCCTTTAGCGCTCCTATCAACGAGAATGACTATTCATTCACGTGTTGGACTTAGTCCCTATGAGATTGTGTTTGGCCGTCCGGCCAATGTGTGGGGAGTGCCAAGGCCGAAGAAATACAGTGAACTTGAGCATCCTGTACTGCTTGATTATTTGTATGAATTGACGGCTAAATTGCGTGTTTTACACCAACAGGTCCATAACACTTTGCCTCCGGTCTCTGAAGCTCCAGGACATCCTATCGATCCTGGCTCATGGGTACTCATCCGGAATTTCCAGCGGACAAAGAATGATCAACCCCGTTGGACATGACCTCATCTTGTTCTTCTCTCAACGAGATCAGTTGTTCGAGTAGAAGGCAAAAAGCATTGGGTCCACGGTGTACATTGTAAGAGGGTCCCACTGCCTCTCCCGTACGACCGTAGGATCCAGGAGAATATCGCTGATTCTGAGACTGAGAGTTTGCTTCCTTTTCTGCCTTTTAGCGATGCGCGTGTAAAAGGAACAAATTCTGAACAAGAGAGCGATAACATTTTGCAAGGAGCTGTGCCACTGTCAAGTCGATTAAACACTACAGAACCTGAACTTTTATTCCAGAACCAGACAGTACCTGGAAAGAACCGCTATAATTTGAGGCCAAGAACTATGGACAAATAAAATTCTTTCTATTTTTTATTGTGCAGCTCTCTCATCTGAGAAACTTGCTTATTTTTGTTTTTTTGAACTGCCATCTGGTTCGGCTGCTAGGGTCGCGGTTGCTTAAGTCTTTGGAGTGCAGCTGAAGACGTTAGTTCGACAGTTCTGGTTGGTCTAAGGGAGTTGCCCTAAACTGACAGAAGCATCCCTTAGCAGAAACACCCTACCACGGCAGGCAGCCACTTAGAGAGGATGGAGTTTTTCGAGATGGAGAGACCTGCCAAACTAAGGAACTTTAAAGCCAGAATGTGTACAATAATGACAAAGAGAAATTTTTTGATAATATGTATTCTAATGTTGCTAAGTGTAATGATGTTTTTGATAGGATATGTTTTATTCTCTTTTCAAGTGACCTTTGCATCCACTACACAGCCCATACCTCCTCCTACTCTTTCTTTGCCTTCTTTTCATTCTCTGCCTGATCATGAGTCCTCTAGAAGATTAGAGTTTATTAATAACTCTTTCATCCAGCTTCTGCACCAACACCAATTAATAGTGAATACGACTAATTGTTGGGTGTGTGGTCTTATGCCACATACGACGGATAAAGGTATCCCATACTTGTTTTTGCCATTTAGCTACGATAGTTCCTTGTGGGCGTTTCAGACGATGTTCATATATGCCATTGAACCATATCCTCCACGTTCCTTGAGAAGTAACTCGAGCAATAAAGCACTGGTAATAGGGATTGCAAATATGAGCAGAACAATTGACTCATATAGAACGATTCCTAGAGATGAGTTGCAAGCTTACGTTAGATGGAATATAACAAAGTATGGAGTTGCTCTGAGTGAGAACCAGCGAGCAAAAAGATCCTCCTCGATTTGGATCGTACCCCATCAGGGTCACCTACGTCTGCAAGGTAATGGCAAGAATCCCGGAGCTCAGTTAGGGAAGAGCATTTGCACTGAGACATATGTTTTTGCGTTTTAGACTTCCCCTCCGTTTCTAGCAGCTAAGGGTACCTATTTAATTTGCCATGATAGAGCCTATACATGGTTGCCCCCTGATTTCTCTGGCACATGTTTTGTCTCGTTCCTGTTGCCTCCCACCTACACGGCTACAGCAAATTACCACAGGACAAGGATAGTTAGAGGTGTCATAAGTGAAGAAGACACTACGGGTCAAGAATTTGGAGATTTTGTGAAGGGTTTTCTGCCGTTTTGGGGACCTATGGTTAACAGCAGGAACATAAGGCAATTGACAAGGGTGGTTGAATCCACCATAGTTGAGACTGCCGGTGCCCTTAGTAATTTGACGGCCAAGCTCCAGTCGGATCGCCTTATGACTCTTCAGAATAGGGTTGCATTAGATGTCGTACTTGCAGACCGAGGAGGGGTATGTAAAGTGATCCAATCAAGTTGCTGTATTTTCATTCCCGACAACGCTCCGACAGTTTACCAGGCCATCTCCAAATTGTATAAGATCTCTGTATCGATCCACCTGGATAAAGGGGATTGGTCGTTGATGGGGTGGTTCTGGGAACTGATATCTGCCTGGGGATGGAAAATTCTGATAGTCATTGGGATGATCTTAGCCATTCTTTTTCTGTTCTGTCTGTGTGTACAGTGTGCTCCTGCAATATGTGGCCTCTGTGCTACATCACGTGTAAGGAAACCTGTATCGAGAAACAAGCTGAGAGATAGAATGATGCTGCAGCAACATCTTGATGACTTTATGAATACAGACCTGGACTCAGATTAGCATGAGTGTAGGTTATTGCCTATGTAAGGGCAAAAGGAGGGTCTGTAGTACTGAAGATTCTGGACCCATGTTATAAACATCGTCGTATCATGACGATTTTGGTATTGGTAGACCGGTAATGATTGAGATACTATGTACAAGCATTTTCGTCATTTTCGAGTGACGTAGTCACCCCGAATTCAGAGTTTTCGTCTTGAACCCTCAGGTTCCATTTTGTGAGCGGTAGCCATTTTGTGATTGCCCTCACCTAGGCACAACGACTAAAGCTGAGATCGAGTCAGAAGGACACGTATACCTTTGCTGACTCTTCTGTGACCTGGGCGAGCTGAGTCCACTGCCTGAAGCCAAACCTGTTCGGCTAGTTCCTTTCCCAGTGGCCGAGTGAGATTAGCATCAAGGCGCACATGTCGTAAACCTTTTCATCGCACACCGGCAATGTCTAATCTTACACACACACCTGTCTCTGTTTCTTTCTTTATGACTTACTTTACGATGAGGAGGTGCCCGTTTTTATTGGGGGTCCGACGATATCTGATGGAAATACTGGGCCTTGCCGGATAATTGATTACGGGTTGGACAAACTGAAATATGGGCTTGTCATCATGACTCTGCTTTTTCTTTGTAGTGAAAATATGTGAATGGTCAACTGTAAAATAAGGAATGTTTGCCTAAAGCATAATATTTTGTATAAAAAGGGAAGGCTGGCTTTGTAAGATTGAGCAGTCTCCTGAGAATATACACGTTGTTGTACTTCTAGGATACCTGTTATTGGCTGCAGCCAATAAATACGATATTTGACTTCACCTAGAAGACTCTGTGTTTCTGTAGTCCGAAACAGGAGAACTCGAAGTATTCGGGTGTTGTACCCTGGCACCGCTGGGTTCTTAAAACCCGGTACTTCAGTCTCCACGAGATAAAAACCTTCGATATCGACTGGAGGAGAGTCAACAGGAGCTGGAGTAGATGGTGATGGAGTCTGAATTTGATATTCGTCCCACTCCGAAAGAACAGACCTGTCATCCACTTCTCCCTCTTCCCTGTCCTCATCCGTGGTATTAGCATCATGTGAATGATGAGATGGTATTGGAGAAGGTGGTCTAGGAGATCTTAAAGAAGATACAGAAGCCTGAGGCATGGGCGTTGCTGGAAGAAACACTGCTGATTCAGATGGAGGAAAACTGTGATAATAGTCGTCCAGCATATATTGTAGGTTATTGATAGGAGGTCTACGAATCGCAGTCGACCCCTGATTTAATGAAGCACCGCAAACTATTTCGAAGTGGGATAGTCTTAAGGTGAGATGATTCTTTGAAATAGACCCTTTTTGTGAACCTTTGATATAACTAGGCTCGTAATATTAAGTAGTGTTACTATTACTATTGGTTTTGTTTCAGATTATGAACCAAGTATCGAGGAGTTCAGACTGAGGAAGCCCTCTTTCTTCACTGGAAATGAGAAGTTTTAATTCATTATAGGTCAACCCTATCCGTGTATGCAATAATTTCGAGCTGGGGCCCATGTACAGGGATCCATGTTTAAGCCCCAACCTTCTTTAACCAAAGATGGAGCAATATTTTGAGGATGGTACTATTTATTCCCACAGGCAAGTGCAGCCTTTTTAAATCCAGCAGGCCTTGATGAACCAATTCTGCCTGAATATATGACACAGTAAAAGCTTAACCAAGGTATTGGCTCTATATTGGTAATCCATTCTAATCCATATGGCCATGTTATTACCTTACTGCTATTTCTAATAAATATAGGCAATAAGGAACGGCCAACATTTTTTTTTTCTAAAGTCGATATTTGATTACAGTGTGGGATGAAATGTCTATGTGCCAGAATGTGGTATTGACAATTGCTATAAGACATTGGAACACCTCTATAGGATATATATGTGCTGTTAAAACCATTACTTCATAATATGTCAATATGTTATGACACAGCACATTGGATTAAGTGAATATTAATACCTATACTGCTTTTATTGGTTTGTAATTTTTTTTTATTTTTTTTTTTTCTCTTCTTTTTTTTATTTTTTATCCTCATTTGCCTGGCCCAACTCTTATTCAGCCTCCAACTGCCATGTGCGTATTCAGAGTGCAGGGATTCCCCCGCACCTGATAACACGATTGATGAAAGATGAAAATCGGCAAGAGATGGCCCGAAGAGTAAAGCGGGTATGACTCCAAACTTGATGCTTTGCTCAGTTGAACTAGCCTTCGGAGCCAATTGAGGGGGCCTAGTTCTTGGAGTTCTAAGGCATAATCATAGGACCGGGAAAAAAAAAAAAACCCCGGTTACTGTCTCCAATGAACCAAAAAGTCCCAGAAAGCTCGGCTACGTGAGCCACCTGATCTCGACATGTCCGTTTTGGAGGTTGCATAGAGAGATGATAACCAATTTGCATGTGTTGGTGCCAGATTTTCCGTCCAGACCTTGCATATCTCTCTTCTTGCAAGCAATATTGCATAGAACAGAAATGTCCTTGCATGACCTTTGATGTTATTGTCCCATCCAAATATGATCAGGGAAAGCGTAATAGTGATCTAGATGTTAAGAATGGAGCCCAAAGTCGCTTTTACTTCATTCCAAAACTGATTTATGCTAGGGCATTCCTTAAACATGTGGATGTCCGAGGCTGCGACATAGTCGCATTTATTACATTTCTTCCCTGGGATAAATTTAGATAATTTTAATGGTGTAAAATAGGCTCGATGGATTGTAAAAAAATGATTGCGCCTTAGCCATGCAGGTTTAACGCACTCGTATAACAGGGTACAGGATTTCTGCCAAATTTCAATACACTGGGCACCGAATTCTGTGCCCCATAGTTGTTCCGGGAGGATGAATTCTCCATCTATCTCTTCCAAAAGGCACCAATACAACTGCGAAACCTCTTTGCCTCCTCCTGATTGTGTTACCAGTTTTTCTTCAGTGATGCTTCGCTTCCCAAGTGTTGCTCCTGACCTGATCAGTGCTTTGAACCAGCTGTCTAGTTGTAAGTACTTAAACCTCGAAAACTCTGTGCCCAGCTGGTCCCGCAACTCCTCCCAGGGCCTCAATGATTCGCCTGCCAGCAGATCTCCCCATGTTGATATCCCTCCTGCTTTCAACGGGGTAGCAAGCCTGTCATCCAGGCAAAGCGGCAACCCTGGGGATTCCCAAATGGGTGCAGCGTTAGAATAGTATGACAGACCTAGGTTCCTCCTTATATGTGACCATAACTTCGCTTGGGACATAAGAATCTTTAATTTAACTTTTTTGAAGTATTTCTGATCTCCATACTTGAACATGTAGCCGTTAGTTGGTAAGCCCGCTCCAATCAGCATGGCATTAAGCATGAGACCAATTGATGTATTAGATGGAACTTTTAAAAGCATTCTTGAATGAGATAATTGGAATGCCCACGCATAGTACTGCAAGTCTGGTAGAGACAGACCCCCCTTTTCCCTCCTCCTTCTCAGTTTCTTCCATGCCACTCTTGCCGATTTATAACACCACACGAAAGAATTAAGCTCTCTCTGACATTTCTCCAACGCTGCTTTATCAAATAAAAGAGGGATGGTATTAAAAATAAAAGTACATTTAGGAAGGATGGACATCTTTATCAGACTTATTCTGCCTAAAATGGTCAGTGGGAGATTAGACCAAGATTTTAACAATTTCTTACTTTCATTGAACACTCTCTCGAGATTAACCTGAGCAATTTTGCCAACGCCCTGCACAACCCGGATACCCAGATATCTCATTGAGTTGGTTACGTTTAGCCGTAAATCGGGGATATTCCATGTCATAATATCAGTTTTGCTTGGATTGATCTCATAGTCCGAGATGCGGCCGAACTCTTCAGCTCTCTTTATTACCTCTGGGAGTGTAGTCTCCGGGTACGAGGTGAAAACTAGGATGTCATCTGCATATAGAGCTACCCGCTTTTCCCACTCCCCAAACCTGAAAGATGGAATAGTTACATCCCGTCTTAGAACTTCCGCAAACGGTTCAATGTATATGTTGAAGAGGAGGGGGGAAAGCGGGCAGCCCTGTCTAGTTCCTCTCGAAATCCCGAGTGAATCAGACAGTGTACAGTTTATTAAGAGCCGTGCCGATGGTGAGTTGTACATTAGTTCTATTGTGCGGCAAAATTTCTCCCCTACGTTAAACTTCCTTAATACGTCCTTGAGATAGGGCCAATTCACCCTATCAAAGGCTTTAGCCGCGTCTAGGGTGAGAGTTGCCAGTGGGAGGGAAAAAGATGAGGCGATGTCAATTGCCCCCACCAGGTCATATGTTAGATCAGAAAGCTGACGACCTTTAATGAAACCCTTCTGGTCCTGATGAATAATTTCCCCCACTACTGAACCCAATCTAGATGCTAAGATAGAGGCAAATATCTTGTAATCGCAGTTCAGTAGTGATATTGGGCGATATGACCCACATAGGGTTGGGTCTTTGCCAGGTTTAGGAATCAGTACTATAGTGGCCTCGCTCCATGATCGAGGGGGGTCGGTGCCATGTATCAAGATACTATTGAAAAGGGCCGTTAAAGTAGGAACAATTACGTCAGCCAATACTCGATACAGTTCTCCAGGGAGTCCGTCGGGACCTGCGGCTTTGCCGTGTTTAAGTGACGAAATGGCCTTCTTTACCTCCGTCTCAGAAATATCCATCTCAATCGCCTCACTTTGTGCAGGCGAAAAGGACGGTAAGGGTACCTGATTTAGCCATGTATTTCTTGCCTGTTGGTTATCAAGTATGTCTTCCCTATATATCTCCTCAAAAAAATTCCTGAAGGCTGTGCTAATTTCTTGATTTGATGTCCTGAGCTCACTTTCCCCCTCGACCTTTATCCCTCTTATATGATTTTTTGCTTGGTCAGCTTTGACCCTCCAAGCCAAGATCTTGCCTGCTGTTTCCCCGAATTCAAAGTTTGATATTTTGCTCGCCTCCCATCTCTTTGATACCCTCTCTTGTAGAATATCTTCTAACTGGTTTCTCAGATCAGACATATTCTTTTGATCTTGTAGTGACCCAATTGAAGCCTCAATTCTCTGTTCAATTATCTCTAGCTCCTGTTCAAGATTCTGGATTTTCGATATATAGATTTTTCTCAAATAAGAGGCTCTATTTGTAATGCAACCTCTCAAGTATGCTTTTAGAGTCTCCCAGACCATATCAAGAGATGCTGAGCCCAAATTGATATCTAAGAACGTCCTATCTTCGGACTTAAAATGTGTCACTTCCTCCGGGTCCAATAAGATGGTTCGGTCAAATGACCAAGAGGGGTGTTTTTTTTTATCTTGAAGTTTTAGTATAAATAAGAGAGCTGAGTGGTCCGATAAGTGGGAGGGTATATACTTAATAGTGGATATAGATTTTTGGAGGCAGTAACTAAACAGGGCAAAATCTATTCTTGACGTATGTTTATATTTTAGATTTCTATAGGATATCCCTAGTTTAGTACCGGCTTTTTCTCTCCATAAATCTGCCAACCCTATTTCCTCCATGATCCCTTTAAGGGACTGTCTGGTTTTCGAAGGAGGTTGACTTCTATGCCTGCTGTGGTGGGTGAATTTGTCTAATTTTGGATTCAAAATAACGTTAAAGTCCCCTGTCCATATTATGGGGTCTGAGGTGGCTATTAAATTGTTTCTGACTATTTCTAAAAAAGAAGGATCGTCTATATTAGGGCCATAATATCCGACTAGGTTATATACCGACCCGTGTATAGACAGCTTAACTAGAAGCCATCTTCCACTATTGTCCTCACTGAAATTAAGGATCTGCACGTTTGCTGATTTTTTGCAAATTAAGAGAATGCCTCTTATATTGGCATTGTGATTGGTGCTAATGAATTTGTCTATCCACTTTTGTTTTTTTAATATTAAATCGGCCTCACTTTTTAAAAGATGCGACTCTTGGATGACAATGATCTGCGCCGGCGAATCTTGCAGATATTGTAGGATGCGTTCTCTTCTTCCTCGCACGCGCAGACCATTAACATTCCAAGATAAGAACTGAACTGATGTCATCGTTCCTTCATGGTGGACACTTCCCTGCTACGCACTTTAATTTGGTCACCTTTATTTACTTTATTTGTCTTAGCTATGGCAGTTGGACTGTTTAAAATAAGAGAAACCTGTTTTAAAGGACCAGACTCCTGAGGATATTTTTGAATTTTTGTGTCCCCCCCCCTGTTCCCAGCTCCCCCTCCCCCTCCCCTTGGAGAACCCAACCATACTTACTCCGGCCAGTTGTGAGGCCGGCTTCGCGCCAAACTGCGCCTACTCCTCCCACACCACGAAGTGCTCGCCTTTAAGAAAAAATAAAAAAATAAAAATAAGCTAAGAAACTACCTGTGCGTTATCTTGTGCGGAAACTTACATATATTCAGCCTCCGCTTTCCCCCTTTTGATTTATTTGTTTATTTTCCTGTGTTTTTTTTTTTTTCCCCTTCCTTTCTTCTTTCTTTATTACTTATCTTTTTTTTCTCCATATTTTCTATATCTCATATGTCCCTATAGATCTATATAATGTGATCTCCCCAACTGCATTGGTGGCCAATCAGATAAAAAGGAAGTAGACAAAGGGAATGGAGAATATAATAGAGAATAGAGACTTAGTGATTCTGAACGATTAGAGTTTGCCCTGGGAGTGATTTCGAATGGATTCCAAAAGCTCATCTGCCTCATAGGGTGATCTGACATTGTGCATCTTATTATTATACATGATGCGCAGAAAAGCCGGGAACCTCATCTGAACACTTGCACCGACCTCTCTAAATCTGTCCATTTTCTGACCCAACTCCCAATGCCTATCAAGCGTAGTCTTGGATAGATCAGAGCGGATCTCGAAGGGGAAATCAAGGCTTTTTGTAGTTTTAAGTTTAAGTGCTGTGTTGAGTATTTTCTCTTTTAGAGCATACGTCAAAAAGTTGACGAGAATTTTCCTGGGTTTAGTCCTGCCTGCGTTAAGACGAAAAGGGTCACGATGGATTCTCTGAATAGCTTTCTCCAACACCTCAGCTGATTCCTCGAGGTCTAAAGATTCCTTCAACAGATTCACTATGAAACGCTTGAGGTCTCCACCTTCCTTTCCCTCCGGAATCTTTAGAAGACACAGATTATTTCTGCGTGAATAATTCTCTAAGGATTCCACTCTTTCTTTCATCACGTCTCCTTCCCTTCATAGGTTATGAATTTTCAACTCAGCTGCTTCTAAGTTGGATTTAATTCCTTCCACTGCATTTTCCAATGCCTCTGTCTTTACCCCCAAGCCATCTACTTTCCTCTCCAAAGCTTCACAAGATGAACGAATATCATTCTGATTTGTCTTGGAGACCAGAAAATCATTGCGAATCTCCTCTTTCATTGAGGCAATTGAAGGTGCCAGGGCCACCAGTGCTGACTCGGTTTTAGTGGGTGTAGATGTCATGTGATTTGCTCCTTCTTCCTCCTCTTCTTTATCTTTCTCCACTAAATTTTGTGGGAGGCCTGTGGGGGTCGAAGTTTGTACCTCTCCCGGGGAAGGAGAACATGGCGGCCGCAGGCTAGTGCGATGCGCGCGCTAGACGCCGAAGCTCTGCACCACGGAGAATCGCCTCTCACTGACCTGCTGCCTTCCGAGGTCCGTTATGCGGAGTACGTTTGTTTAGTGGACCCCCTGCTGGAGCACTGAAGTCCTGCTTTTTGGTTGTCTCTGACCGGATCGGATTGTTGGGCTGAAGACCGTCGGTGTTTTTTCCCCGCCTATCTCGGATGTGCTACGCTCTGCTACCTCCCGGCAGCTCTCCGCCCCTTCAGGGTCCGTGGTACAGAGCAGCCGTGGAGCTTCGCCGGGGCCGCTCAGCGCGGGGTCTGCTAAGAGGTAGGTTGGGCTGCACTGGTTCCGGGGGTGCGGAGGTTCAGCTGCTGCAGAAGCAAACTGTACCTAATAATAATGTCAAAAGGCAGACGCGAACAGCAGGATTAGACTTTCCTATTAGTGAAGGGTGTCAGGTGGAGGCTGCTGTGTGCCCTGGGGGACCTGTGAGTAAGAGGCGTGGGAAGGACAAGGACATTTCCCAAGGGGAGACGAAAGGTCTTAGAACTGTAATAAAAAAACTGGAAGAAATAAAAAGGGTCAGCAAGGAATTACTACAACTACCAGAACCACCTGCTACGGGGATACCGGCAGGGACAGTGGCAGCAATTGAGCCCTTCGCCTCCGCCTCCACCTCCACTCCTGCAACAAGCAAACCCTCTAGCAAGCCAGAACAGAAGTTCAAGCAGAAAGCTAAAGGGAAAAGAAGTAAAAAAAGTAATAAACCCGGTCAAGGAGGGTGCAAGGCTCTGAATTCAACCAGCAGTGTTGGGAAAATAACTCCCTCCTTGAGCTCATTTTTCAAAGTGTTGCCTCAGGTTTTAGACTTGGTTCCAGCTAGCAGTCCGGAAGGGAATCCCAGCATTGATACCCCTTCTGTTAGCCTGCCTACCACAGATATTGACCCGATTATTGTCAATCCTATCAGATTCTCTGATACCTCCGCCCCAGCTATCGATATGGCTGATCTACTGTCTACTGTCCCCCATCACTAACTATATCAGCAAACACCTTGACAAATGAGGGAGAGGTACAAACTTCGACCCCCACAGGCCTCCCACAAAATTTATTGGTTTGTAATTGAATTTATGTTTGTTTTTGTTAGATATACAGTTTTGAATTAAAGGACGGAGTAATATTGTGTTCAAGTCCTGAGGAAGGTGGTTATCAAGTTGGCACCACCGAAACGCATCAACGCATTAAATTGATGTTATATTGGAATTGGGACAAGTCACACAGAGGCCAGATTTCACTGTCCCTTGCTTTGTCCACTGCTATTTCGAATTAACCTCATAAATGCCATAGTTGGTTTGCCTCTTCTATTGTCCTTCCATGTAATATTTAGGCTTTGTCATTTTTAATGAATTGCGCTGTTTAGGTCATTGTGTACTGTACAAGTGTATGCCTCTCACTATTAGAGTGAGTTTATTGAAATGTTTTTATTATGTATTGAATCTAAATGTGTGATATTGTGAGTTTTTATCTCTAAGCTTGATTAAATATATATATATATATTTAATTTCTGTTTCTTTGCATTCCTTATGGAGGTGTTCCAAGTACAAAATACGTTTATTTGACATTGTTATGATGGAATTGAGTGAATTGGTATTAGTGTGTCCAAAGGGAATCTTTTTTATTTGCTTGGTTATTGCGCAGGTCCAAAGGCATTTGTGCTGTGGGCACTGTGACAGGAGCTGGAGCTACAGACTCAGGGAACAGTTCTTCCTCCTGGTCTTTGTCTTGATACTTAATAAGCAATTCTGACAGACTTCTAGCAGTAAGGAATCTGTCGTCCTCTTCGGATTCCTCTTCGTCCTCTTTAGAATCCAGCAATTGCTCAGGCAACTTCAATGGAGAGAGAGCTTCCAATGAACAGCCACATCTTTCTAGCAAAGAAGCTGTTGTCGTAGGTGGGGCAGAGGAGGCAGTAGCCGTTGTGGCAGACTAGACTTGCAATTCTGTGCAAGATGACAAAAGAGGCGTCGACGAGTGTGCCGTTGACGATATCGTCATCGATGGGGTTGGCGTCAGGAAAGTGACCGTCGACGAGGTAGCTGTTTTCGTCGACGAGGCAATCTTCGTCGACGAGGAGGGCTTCGACGACGAGGTAATTTTCGTTGACGATGTGGTTGTCGACGACGAGTCAGTCTTCGTCGATGAGGAAGCCGACGACGATGAGGCAGTCTTCGACGACAAGGCGGCCGTCGACGAGGCCGTTTTCATCGATGAGGTGGCCGTTGACGAGGCAGTCTTCTTTCGACGAGGCAGTCTTCGTCAACGATGCGACCGTCGACGGGATCTTCTTACCCTTCGCCATCGACGGAGCAACGCCGATTGATGAAATCTCCTTCGTCAACGAGATGGGTCTAACAGCAACAGAGTCCGGTGCCGATGGAGATGAAGCTGATGACATTTACTTACTTACTTACATACTTGACTTATAAAGTTTTATTTAGCGCAAACATGCAACTAGCAAGGAAAAAGGGACCCCCTCAAAAATTAATGTTGGTCAGGGAAAAGAGGGCAATGAGTAAACACAGAAATATAGAGTTTCCCTCATTGACCAAAACACTTCACTAAAGAAATGTATCACAATCTATTTTAAAGTACATTTGTGACAGCCAAGAAACAATACATTCTACTTTTCATTTTCTCAAACATTTCTTTTTTTATTTCATTTTTGTAAAAAACTTTTCTTGTTTATATATTTATTTCATTCTTTATCTGTATCAAAAGTTATTTCTTTTCACATTTTGCAAGATTCCATCATGAACATAATATGTACATAGATCACAAAGATTTACTTGTCAGAGATACATAGCTTAAATTTAAATACACAGTAAAAAACAAACACAATCTACAAACAACACATACCCCTGAATACGAAACAGTCACTCAACAAACAGTCATACAATCCATCCATACTCTCATCAACTCCATTTACTCTATATCTATGCATGAACGAGTTCTATGTGACAAAGGAAAATCTCTGCCCAGAAATAAATCTCCAAAGATGACATGAGATTCCGCACAAGGTCGACACGCCTTTCGGTGGAAAACCCACCTTCCTCAGGACCGTTTAAGATATAAAATTGCACTGCACAGGGGACCTATAAATATAAAAGTGGGTGTCGCACATGTATAATATTTACATAGACAAACCACTGAGTATAACTAATAGGAATTACCCAGCATTGACCTGCAAGTATGACTGAACAACAATTATACATCCTTCAAACTGAATCTTATAGAGGCATGCTAAGCAAAACAAGATTATAGTAATTACATAATCAAGAGGGAAAATAAAAAACACACAAGGGAAAAAAAGGAGAATTTCCATTGAAGGATAGTGCTAAACACAAAAGTTTCAGATAAGAAACACCATCATCACCAAGCACCTAAAGAGGACCCTTTGACCACCTTCTGTAATAAAAGAGAACATCTATACTTCATCTACCCCTATTATACTTACTTATACACCAAATGAGCCAAGTTCTCAATTCTCAAGAAGGAAAAACAGCAATATACACAATGGAATCCCTTTATCAAAGAGGATCCTTAACAAGAAACCTGTAACCAAAAAAATTAACAAATGGTCACGATTTTAAGGCAGTCTATAGTTGCAGTCAGACTAATAAATCTGCCATGGTTTCTTACCAACTATTCTTGAAGTTCATTTAATGTCCTCGTGTCTCAGAGAGATTAATAATATGGAATTTAGGGGGCTTAGAAATACCTCCATTCACACTAGAAAGAAGGAAGAGGAGGCCCACAATTACCCAACTATCACCCAATCAGATCATAAATGTACGAAAGGAATATGGATCTTCTCATTAATTTACTAACCTTTGTTTTAAAAATAATTTTTTATGAGAGTCATCATCTTCTTTTAATTAGTTGCCGTCTTCTAAGGACACAACTTGATTCCTTCAAACTGCGCCTGTCAGACAAATTATGAACATGGTTGAGGAAATATAAAGCCTCCCTATGAATTACAAAATAGCACATAAAGCACTATTAGTTATAAGGTCAAGATGATATGGTAGCACATGAGGCAAACCTCTAACTCAGATTATTAGATGGGCCTTTGCAGGTACCAGAGCGCTTTACAATAATCAAGGCGACATGTATAGAAATAAAGCCTCATCCAGTAGGGATAGGGTATGGGAGAATACCCTAGAGAGAAAATAAGAGGTTTCCAGGTGGACAACATCCCTCAGAACAACATAAAAGCATAGTCTGTATGTGTGCAGGCTACGGCATAAATCATGTCTTGGGGTATGGTTCATGTGATCTCCAGCATAAATTTGTTCATCAGTATCCTTTTAACTTCTTTTGCGAATGAAGCAGTTGAGCAATTCATTCTGATTTCAGGGGGAATGGCGTTCCAGATTCTCAGGGTCATGCCTGAGAAGGTTTGGTTATGAGTTTTCTTTTTATAAAATGTTGGTGGTTTTAGTAGTAAGTAGCTAGTGACTCTAGATGCTCTGCCACCACCAGACAGCTCCAGTTTTTGTGGTCATGCAGGCAATTTTCAAATGAATCCTTGCCTTACACGGAAGCCAGTTAAGAGATTTCAGGTCAGGAATGACATGATTGTTTCTTTTTGAACCTGTAATGAGACTAGCAGCAGAGTTGAGAGAGGCCCTTAGTGGCTCCAGCTTAGCTCTGGGTAGATTTGTTTAACAATGTAATTCACAAGATATTCATGTAATCTCTCAATTTAGCTACAGCATGGAAACTGGTAACAATACAAATCTGGCGCCTGCTATGCACTTAGATGACAATAATGGGTCTCGGCTATGAGAAGGTAACTGTCAACTTAGAAGTAGAGTCGACGACGGGGCTCTTTTTTGAGGGAAATCTTTCTCAGGAAGTCTTTTTGACGCCAGTGACTTTCCAGTTTTTCTCGTGGGCATAACAGAAATTGATTTTGAAGGTGGAGAAGCCTTTTTTGAAGAAGGCAAGCTAGAACCCTTAGAGGGTTGAACTTTTCTCGACACCTTAGCCCCAGGAGAAGATAAATCTTTCTCAGTCCTCCTCTTCCTAGAGGATATAGATGAACCAGAGGCCACACTTCCCACCTCAGATAAGGGGTTATCCTGATCTTTAATCTTCTGTAGCCACCGAAGTAGGCGTCCTTCTCTATCTCTGAGGATCTTCTGAGGGAAGCGCCTGCAAATTTTACAATCTCTAACCTCATGATCTGGATAAAGGCAGTAAATGCACTTCTTGTGGGGATCTTCTGAAAATAGCCAGAGCTTCCGACAAGATTCACAAGGTCTAAAGGGAGATTTCTTAGAAAATGACATCTTGAAGAGAAGAAAAAATCCAGAAAGTGAAGTACTGAGCAGAGTTCAGGGAGACTCCCTCCCCATGACGTGCAGTAGACAATCTGAGAGCTTGAGCCTCTGAGGAGAAGATTCTGGTGGGTGCAGTCGCCTGATTGGTTGCAGTTTGGACTATACAAAATGACTGTGATAGTTATAGGTGTGGAAGTTTTTACCTTGTAGCTTAGGGCTACTTTACTTCCTGGTTTTATGTTACCAAGGTTTTTTGGTTATTATGGCATAATTATTGTTTTTTTTATGTACTGTGGGAGTCGCAATCCGACGACGGGGAATGATTCAGGCATGTGAATCTATGAAAGACACCCCAGTACTAGAGAAACTTTGTTAGCCAATGTTCTGACGCATGAGAGAAAGGTGAAGTATATTATGAATTTTTAATGAGATGACACTGAATTTTGTCGTACATTTATACTTATTTTTAAAATGTTGTCAAATAAGTGTACAAAAGGCTTTAGGATTATTTTTATATGTTTTTATATTTATCATATAGTGTAATGGTTTTAAAAAGACTAAACACTAGAATAAATATCTTGAACTACAAGTTTGACTCTACATAGGGCAGTGAGGCCTTACCTGAAATAAGGTTCTGTTATATCCTATGTTTCTTCTTTGCTAATGCTTTTCCTATGTTTGCATCCTAGCATCTAGTTGCTAGGTGATAGTAGAATGTTCTGCTCCTGTTCTTCAGTTGAAGACTGGAGCTTGTTGGATGTGCACTCTGATGGATCTAATGCTGTACTTGAAATTCTTGATTAAACTTAATCCTTAAGTTTATTCCCTTCTCCTGTCATTCCTTGGATACAACATAAATTGGCGACGAGGTGGTCAAGTCAGCATTATCTACGAACCTACGCTCAAAATTTCAATTTTAAACAGATCTCATCAGACTTCAGATGCTCATCATTAATCTTCTAATTCAAATCTTCTATCAATCTGCTTCAAATTGAACTTCTTCAAGAGACAACATTGACTCCATCTAAAAGTAAGATACTTTTCTTTTAATCTGTGATTTGATAGCACCAGCGCCTGTTTCTCTCTCTGTGTCATGATTGCACCAGCGGCTGCTCACTAATTTTATCTACTCTTCTAATTATCACTTTGAGGCGCTCTTACTTATCATAAATCTTTTAGCGCTCACTAAAGAAAACTACAGTGACTCCTGTTGGAAAAAGTAAACTGCTTGCTCAACTTCGTGATTTGATTGCACCTGCGCCTGTTTTTCTTTCTTATTGTGCTCTGATTGCACCAGCGCCAGTTTCTCACTTCAAAGCGCTATCTTCTTCACTAACTTTCAGTTTCTGTGAATTTGTATGTGCTTATCACCAACCTTCAGCGGCTGTTTATTTGATTGTGCCTTGATTGCACCTGCGGCAGACCCTTCTCGCTTATTTTCGCTTCAACCACAATAATCTCTAAAAGTCACAATTCACCTTCCCCGTATTAATTTCCCGTTTTTTTCTCCATTATAACATTATTAATTACTCTGTATATTGCTCTCTACCTGCTTAGAACTTTCACCGTTCAAAAATCGCCATTCTTCTCTCACTGGCGGTTTGAGCAACACGAGAACGGCAACGCGCGCTGCATTTCTTCTTCGGCGTCCATCTGCTATCTTCACAACAAACTACGTCACCACGAACTGACGTCTGAACACGTCATCACGTACAACGTAGCGGCCATTTTGGGTTGCTTAGCGACCATAAACACAAATCGTCGTTACAAATCCCGATGTTATCTCTTCATACAAGGTAATTTACTCGTTTATTTTCTACGCTGATACACTCAGCTAAAAGACTGAGTGTTTACAATCTACTTAATATCATACATTCTCCTCATTTACAACGTGTGCCAACAACGCTGACACACACAGCTTTCATTACTCTCGATACTTGTTTTCACAACAACGTGTGTTTACTACGCTGACACACACAGCTGACACTGCATAATTACCACAACAAGTATTATTCACGCTGATACACACAGCTGACATTATATACTCTCTACAATGTGTATCGTGCATTTTCTACTACGCTGATACACACAGCTAATATAAGACTGTTACAACGTGTATCTTCTACGCTGATACACACAGCTGACTTCATAGTTTGATCTTACTTGCGTAATTTATATAATCATACACACAGTTAACTCTGGAGTTACTTTCCATATTTACTACAGTTAACTTTCTCATTTATCAATCTTAAATAATAATATGACTTATTAGCTCTTATTTTGATATTGTTATTCATTTATCCAGGATGGCACAACAGACTGCAGTTCTTCCTTCTTCCTTCCTTCCAGAACCAGGTACTCCAAAAATAAAATGGTCTCATTGGTTTAAAGCCTTTAATAGCTATATAATTGCCATAGATGCTGTAAAATTTTCTGCTGCAAGGAAAAATGCAATGTTATACAGTGCCTTGGGTGCTGAGGGTCAAAGAATCTTTGACCATCAACCCCCTATTGTTAGACCTCCCTCAGATGATTGGACTGAGTACACTGAGGCTATTACTCGTCTAGAAAAATATTTTAAGGACGAACCAAGTGTAATTGTTGAAAGACATAGATTTTACACACGCAAACAAAGGGAGTATGAAAAAATTGATATATTTTTAGCTGAGTTGAGAATTTTAGCTGCAACTTGTGAATTTGAAGGCCCTATTGATCAATATCTCAGGGATCAAATTGTTGTAAATTGTTTTAATAACAAAGTTCAGGAAAGGATTTTATGTTGTCGTAATCCCTCTTTACAGGAAACATTAGAATTAGCCAGAGGTATAGAAAGATCTGCTTTTGCTTCCAAAGAATTAGGCAATAATAAACCTTCACATGTAGATTTGGTGAAGTCTACTTCCTCCAAAAATAATTCTCAACGTAATCAATCTCCTAAACTTGAATGGAAAAAGTCTGACAAGCCTCCCATTTGTTATAGATGTGGATCAAAATTACACCTTGCCAATTCAACTTCCTGTCCAGCTCTTAAAAAACAATGTACCAATTGTAAAAAGATTGGTCATTTTGCGACAGTTTGCAAGTTCAAGTCCAAGACAATGTACCTTGAAGTTTCTGATTCTGATAATTTCAATGCATGTGAAGAACAAATTGTAAAAAAAATTTTGTTATCCGTTGACATGATAGATGATCATGAAGACCCATCTATCTATGATCCAGTATGTGATCTTAAAATTGGTGAGATTCTTGTTAGAGTCACTGTAGATTCAGGATCCCCTATTACCATTATTGCGGATTTCTTGTTTCTTAAACATTGGGACAAAAATTTACTTCTACCTCCCGATATACGTACTGTTGCATTTAATGACAAAGTCATTGATTTAATGGGTTTCTTTAATAACAGTTTAACTTTTGAAGACCGTTCTGTTCAGGCAAAAATTTACGTTTCAAAAAAAGGTTACAATGTCTTGGGTTGGAGAGATCAAGGCAAATTCCCTTTAGTACTAAGACCTGGTACCAGAAATCCCATTTCTTTAGATCGTTCTGTCAATATTAATGCCCTGGTTACTGAAGAACTTACTCTAGAAAGTATCATAATGAAATACAACAATGTTTTCTCTGACAATCTTGGTTCAGTTAAAGGCTACGAACATAAAATTATTTTGAAGCCTGATGCTGTTCCAGTAATTCATAAGGTGAGACATGTCCCTCTAAGCATTATGGAAAGACTGAAGACCCATCTTCAACAACTGAGTAAAGAGGGAGTCATTGAAAACATTAACTCTTCGTTGTGGGTTTCTCCAATTGTAGTCGCACTTAAGAAGAACTGTGATGAACTCAGGCTATGTGTAGACCTAAGAGCTCTAAACAAAAATATTCAGGTAGATTGTTTTCCTCTTCCCCGTATTCAAGATATGTTGGCTCAGCTTAGAGGTACAAAGGTCTTCTCTACTATAGACCTACGAGCAGCCTATCACCAGATAGAGCTGTGTGATGAATCTAAAGACTTAACTGCTTTCAACACTCCTTTTGGTCTGTTTAGATATCTGAGGTTACCTTTTGGTCTTGCCTCAGCGGCCTCAGTTTTTCAGAAACTTATGTTTCAGCTGTTTGGGGAAGTTCGTGATGTCTTAGCCTACCAAGATGACATTTTGATCTCTACTAACACTGTGGAAGAACATCTTGTCAAACTTGATCAAGTTATTGGTATTTTAAGTGACCATGGCATGACTGTAAAAAAACAGAAATGCAAATTTCTTCTTAGTGAGGTTGAATACCTTGGTCATACCATCTCTCACAAAGGCATCGCTCCAAAACATGATCTCTTACAAGGCATTCGTGATTGTGCTCAACCCATTAACAAGGATCAATTAAGATCATTTTTAGGTTTGAGTGAATTTTATTCCAGATTTGTACAGAATTTTGCACATGTTAGTGAGCCTTTGAGGTCACTTACCAGGAATAATGTCAAATTTGTGTGGGATGAAGTACACAGAGTAGCTTTTGAGTCCTTAAAAGAATTGATCATACATGCCCCGGCTCTCAAACCGTTTGATGGGAACTCTCTCTCATTCATTACAGTGGATGCTAGTAATACCGGTCTAGGTGCTGTTCTGAGTCAAGCTGATGGTGGGACTGAAAATGTTGTTGCCTTTGCTTCCCGCCAACTCTCCCCTTCTGAAAGAAATTATAGTACCATCGGAAAAGAAGCTTTAGCTTGTGTTTGGGGAGTCAGACATTTTTCCACATATGTTTGGGGCCGTGAGTTTGTACTAATTTCAGATCATAAGCCTTTGATTTTTATTTGGAATGATAAAGGCTTAAGGAATGCTAGCCCTAGATTGAGTCGTCTTCTTTCAAAACTTTATGATTTCAATTTTGTCATGAGACATATCCCTGGTGGAAAGAACTTCACGGCAGATTTTTTGTCCAGGTGTCCTTCAAGTGAATTGAAATTCTCTCCTATCCTTGACGACAAAGAAGTAGTAGTTAATCTTTTGGATGGACTAGTTTTAGCAAAGGATGTGGTTTCTGAATCTGATTGGGTTAAAGAATCTTTGCAGGATTCTTCTTTTCTTACACTTAAAAAATATATTGCTGAAGGTTGGCCTAGAGAAAATCTTATTGATAAGGATCTTCTTCCTTTTTCCAAGGTTAGGGATGAATTAAGTTTGGAGGGTGATTTCCTTTTGAGAGGTGTCTCCCTCATTCCTCCTGTTTCTATTCGAGACAAGATTATTGAGATTGCTCATAAAGGTCATGGGGGGATCACAAGTACAAAAAAAAGATTGAGACTTCACTATTGGTGGCCAGGGATGGACATCTGTGTGGATACCTTCTTGAATGGCTGTAGTGAGTGTTCTCATGCAGAGAAATCTTTGCGGACTGTTAACAAACCCTTGTGTCCCGTCACTTTCCCTGACAGTCCATGGGAGAAATTAGGTATGGATTTTCTAGGGCCCATTGGTGGTTTAAATCAGGGCTTCAGATTCATACTCACCATTGTAGATTATCACTCCAAATGGATTACCTGTGAGTTTTTAAAAGAGCCCAATACTCATAATGTCATAAAATGTCTTAGGAGACTTTTCCAGTCCGAAGGGATTCCCAAGTTCTTAGTATCGGACAATGGGGTACAATTTGTATCTTATGAAATGAATAGTTTTCTGAATAATTTTGCCATTAAACACCTTACCACTGCTTTGTACTCCCCACAAGGCAACGGCCTAGTGGAGAGAGCGAATCGTGTCCTGAAGGACGCAGTCCAACTAGCTATTTCTTCTAGCCTTTGTGTTCAGGATGTTGTTTTTGACAGAGTTTGGTCGTACAACAACACACCACACTCAACCACTGGGGTGACACCTTTCCTCTTATTAAGAGGGAGACAATCCTTTAATGAGTTATCCCCTGGTTGGGTTGTTAGCAAAACATCTCAAGGTAAAGATGTTGTTGATCTGGATCTTGTCAAAGATAAGGTTGCCTCTGCTCAACTCAAGTCCAAAGTCAGATATGATCTGGATAAACATGTAAAAGAAATTTCTTTAAGCGTTGGTGACAAGGTTAGAATCCGAAGACCGTGTAAGGCCAAAGGCTCAAAGTTTTATCCAGAGACATCTATTGTTCAGATTGGCAAACATGCTGTTAAAGTTACTGGTGGTAAGTGGTGGAGTAAAAGGGCCGTTTCAAAAGTGAAGGGCTCAGATGTTGCTTCTGTTGACGTTTCAGATTCAAACGGCATTCCCAATGTTGTTGACCCTAACACTTTATCTCCATGTAATCTTCCTTCATGTGGTTCCAATGTGTCAGATGGCGCTCTATCATTCCTTGACAATCTCAATATTCATGAGGGAGATTCCCTCCAATCCACTGCTTTGACCAGTTCTGATGACAATAACTTGACTTCTTTAGATAAAAGTGAAACTGCTTCAGGTCCTTCTGAGGTCTCTGCTTCCTGTTCAAAATCTTCCCGAGTTAAGTTTACACCGAAATATTTGAATGATTACATCACCTGAAATGTTGTTTAATTGTAAACTGTTGTTTCATCTTTTGTTTTATCTCTTTATTTTATTTCTTTTGTTTTATTGTGGGAAAGGAGGTGTGTTATATCCTATGTTTCTTCTTTGCTAATGCTTTTCCTATGTTTGCATCCTAGCATCTAGTTGCTAGGTGATAGTAGAATGTTCTGCTCCTGTTCTTCAGTTGAAGACTGGAGCTTGTTGGATGTGCACTCTGATGGATCTAATGCTGTACTTGAAATTCTTGATTAAACTTAATCCTTAAGTTTATTCCCTTCTCCTGTCATTCCTTGGATACAACAGGTTCCAAAATAATTGTCTATCATACGTATTTGGTGCACACGTATTCAAAACACTATCATCCATACCATCAAGCATTCCATACACTAATACTTATCTACCCTCCAGGTGGTATTCAACCCTTTTCAACTCAAATGGGACTCCCAAGTATAATTGGAAAAGAATGCATCATAAAGTTGCCCTTGCTGTTTCTTATGAACCTTGGGAATTTCATCTAGTGCCAAATGCGTTTCTTTCTTTACAAACAAGGAAGGCTCGGTCCTAAACCTCCTGGACTGGACCACTATACATGCAAGAAAAAAAGAGTGTGTCCAGAAGGACTGATTAACACACTTTGGAAAATACCCCAGACCATCAATTCAGGGGTTCTTATTTCTTTATTTTACCTATTTCAAAATTGTTTTATATTAGCAAAACAATTGACTATTTTTCATGTTTTAGAAAGGAGACCTCATTTCATAGAACACCACTTCTACAAAAACACATTTGTACACAACATTATATTTCAATCAAAAGCACTAATTATATACCAAACACATAAGACAAGTAACACAGACTTGGACATTCATGTGAAATAGGCACAATAAAGCAATAAGAACCCTTGAATTGATGGTCTGTGGTATTTTTCAATGTGTGTTAATCAGTCCTTCTGGACACACTCTTTTTTCTTGCAAATGTGTTTCTTTCAGCATGGCCCTAGCAGCCCTTCTCTCTTTAACCCTGGGATTTTTTAAGAAGCAATTAAAGCCTCTTACATTCCATATGACTATTTTCAATTGATGTCCCCTACTAACTATGGTGTACATATACTGGTACACAAGTGTGAGGATGAGAGGGGACCCTGGCACTCAAGTTCACCCATCATGGCATGAATTTCCGTCCCCCAAGAAAAGAACTCTGCCAATAGCAACACTTGGCAAAATGCAATAATGGCTATCTGCCTTCTCCACAAAAATGACAAATTCTGCTATACGTCCTGAAATTGTGTAACAGGTCACATAGAACCACACAGCAACTAGCCCCTACCCTCCAGTAAGGAGCCAGCATGCACTGCAGGACTCTGATGTGGTCTTTTCATGCAAAGTCACTAATGTAAGCATGAGATAATAGTCGGTCACATAAACATGAGTCTGTTAGTGTCTAGGACAGGTTCTTAACTTTTGACTTTTGTGGACCCTATTAAATAATAACTGTAAGACAGGGACCCCCCCCAGCCTTTTTTTTACAGTTTGAACGTCATCAATAATGACAAAAATACATAAACAAGTACACAGTATACTCAGCCCATCAACTTTCCTCTGCAACTGAATGTTTAAATATGAGAGTGACCACACACCACTATAAGACCAAGGTCGTATTTCCAAATCAATAGGCAATCATGTGAAATTAGGGATCTCAGCAGGAGTGGTGGGACAAAAGCAGTAACTGGATGGACCTTGGCTTTGGACAGATACAGGACAGCAATCAAACCTGGTATGGCCAAAGCTGGAAACCATGCAGGGTCTATGTGTCAAAAAGTGATAAAGACAATGATTGCATAGAAGCTAGAATACCACATGCACATTATGCCAGAATGCATGCTACCCACTAGGAAGTCAGCTAAAATGTGACAGCATGCCGCTTTTACAATACAAAAAGTGTAGATGCTTGGAGTCAGTAAGGGCCTTTTGGTCAGTCTACCTGAGTATACATACGTAGATAGGGAGCGATTAGAACACTAGCGCATTGGCTCTCTAAAGGCCTGATTTAGATTTTGGTGGGATTACCATCGTCTCATGGTGGCGGCGGTTCCAAATACTCCATCAATCTGAAGGTGGTCCGTCCGCTGTATTTAGATGTGGCATCAACAGACTGTGTTCCCTGGTCTTCTCTGCTGGCTAACAGTACTTTGTCGCCATCAGGCTGGAGGGTTTACGCTGAGCCGATTTAGATGTCTCCGTTGTGCTGGCAGTGGAGTCTTGAGGAGTGAGGCCATGGAGATGAGGAGGCAGGTAAGTACTACTTATCTTTATATCACTTCACATGTGCGTTGTGGATATGGCAACATTTATATGAAGGTATCGTGTAATGCCCTTTTTTTATATATAGCATTGCACACCAACAACATACACACAGGGTTGAATGTACACCCACAGGCACCACAAGCGCAACACCCACAAACACCACCACCACCAAATAAATAGTTTTTGAAATGTCAATACAGGTGTGCACATTTTCCAAGATAAGTTGTAAGATGTACACCAGAGGTCTTCAAACTTTAGTAGGTTGAGCCCCCCTGAATTTTTTTAGATGTCGGGCCCCCCCACCACCTGACAGAAATTTCTGGAATCTGGCACACTACATATTCGACCGCCACACGCATATCCCGGGCCATATCTGACAAACAATGTTCAACACAATAAGAGTGTCTAGTAAACTGCAGAGGCTTTTTACAAAGCTCAAAAACAATTTTCCAAGATAAAATGTGCGCAAATTGTTTTTACAAGGATGCTTTATTTTACACAAGACCGAGATTGATAATAACATCACCAACATTAATGTGACAGGTGTGCCTATTTTTCGCCACAGAGATGGTCAATCTGTGGATTGATTTTTTCTATTGCCATTCTCAAGCTGTGCTCCACATCCAAAAATTTTACAGCGAATAATAAATGTGAAATCCTCCAATTTCTCATTTGTGAGGGCCCGTTTTGATGTAAAAAAACTTTTTTATGGTTGTTGCATGAAACGAACACATTTCTCTGTAAATAGTAAGACTCTCCCACATCAATCACATTCAACGGAAATAGGAAAAAAACGGTATTCACAAGAATCTGTTTGGGAATTATTCCAGGCCATCTAGGCAAAAACAAGAGAGCTGTCTCTATCAAGGCGCCCCCTGAAATATGCGGGGGGCTAACACTCTCAGCCGGGTATGGCCATAGCACTGGTCGCACACAGTGCAATAGTATTTTTGGCACCCCCTCCCATTTCCTACTTCTCCATAAATTCCATCACTACCACTCACCAACAGTGCACCTCATTCTCTATAGCACCTTTCTGACACACATTTAATTTTTTTATAAACCTACCAATAGTTTACTCAGACTCAGTTCTTTGAGCTTCATGGTACACGTTCTTTGTAGCAGGCACATTATCCCTCTATGCTGATTGGGTGGCAGGAGTGCGCATCTGAGTGCACAGTGAGCGATGCATCAGTGTGAGAGTGAGAGGAGTGACTGCAAGGTGAGTGAGGTGACCATATGAATTGAGATGCGGATGTAAGTGCAGAGTGGGACGAATGAATGCTTTGATTACTGGGGGTAATCCCCATTACTCTTAGTCCTACTCGTCCTCGACCCAGTCCTAACACATGAGGTATTCCACCCGGCAGGAAACAAAACAGGAAACGCTTTTTAGATTCCACCCACCCTCCTGTCAGGTGCTATAACACACCGCACCACGAGAAGCAAATCCTGATGTACCAAGCACCAAAGGCCTGGAAAGGGAGGGCGGGCGGGTTGTACGACTGGGTCGAGGACGAGTAGGACTAAGAGTAATGGGGATTACCCGCAGTAATCAAAGCATTACCTCTACGTCCCTCGTCCTCGACCCAGTCATAACACATGAGGCATACCAAAGCAACCCCAACAAAGGCCTTTGGCACACCCTAAACAGAAAACAGAACAGACACAAAGGAGTGCAGCAAGACATAGTTTAATAACAAACAGAAACAAACAGAATCAAACAGGGGGGGGGAACCCCCACAGCTTGCAACACACCAGAACCAAAATTAGGGCGGCCAGACAGAGCACAATTCAAGCGATAATGCAGCACAAAAATGGACTCGGACGCCCATGTCCCCGCCCTACAAATCTCATCAAGGGGAACTCCATGGAAAGCAGCCCACGAAGCAGAAACACCCCTGGTAGATCTCGCCTGAACACCAGACTGCAAAGGCAAACCAGAGCCCCGGTAAGCCAAAGAGATCACAGCCTTGAGCCAACGACCCAAAGTAAGGCGAGAGGCAGCTTTACCCTTACCAGCCAAACCAAAGGTAACGAAGAGGGAGTCAGAAGACTGAAATCCAGCAGAACGTGCAACATAAACAGACAAAGCACGCCTCACAGCCAAAGAATGGAGCAAGAAGTCAGAAGGCGAGGAAGGAGAAGGACAGAGAGAAGGAAGAATCAATTCCTGGGAGGAATGGAATCGGGAACGAATCTTAGGCAAAAACCCGGGGTCCAAAGAAAGGACCACCGCATCGTCCAGAAACCTCAAGAAGGGGGGAGAACAGCGCAACGCCGTAAGCTCGCCCAACCTCCGAGCAGATGTAATAGCGACCAAAAAGGCCACCTTGAAAGAGAGGAACTTCAAGTCCACGGACTCCAAAGCCTCAAAGGGCGGGGACTGCAAGGCACCCCAAACCAAAGAAAGATCCCAGGGAGGAACCGGGGAGCGGACTGAAGGAGCCGAAAGAGAGAAACTCTGAAACAGACGGGAAACCAACAACCCGTCCGAAGTCAGAAGAGAAGCTGGATCCCGAAAGGCCCGGATAGCAGCCCACTGACCCTTCAAAGTGGACAAAGCATAGTGTTTTTGAAAGCCATCCAGAAAAAACTGAAGAATAGAAGAAACATCACAGGAGGCAGGGGACAGGCCCAGGGAAGCACACCAAGAAGAAAAGGAAACCCAGTGCTTGGAATAGGAGGAAAGAGTGGACTTCCGACGAGAAGCCTGCATCACAGTGATGAGGTGGTCGGGCAAACCCCGGACACCAAGAGACAGCCGTTCAACCTCCAGACCGCCAAGGTGAGAGGGACCAACAGGGAGGTTGACGGGGAACTCAGAGGAGACGGGTAGCTTGGCAGGATCCAAGGAGGGCCCACCGCCAGACTCAGCAGTAGAGGAAACCAGGAGAGGCGAGGCCAATAAGGCAGAACAGCCACCACCTGAGCCCCCACCCGCTGAACCTTCAGCAAGAAGGCAGGGATCAGAGGAAAGGGGGGGAATGCATAGAGGAACCAAGGAGGCCAAAGGACGGCCAAGGCATCCACTCCCCAAGCCCCCGACTCCGGAGCCCTGGAGCAGAACAGGGGAAGCAGGGCATCTGTCCGCGAGGCAAACAGATCCAACACCGGAGTCCCGAACCTCAGGCACAGCAACCGGAAAATCCGAGGGGACAGACACAGGGTGAGAGAGGACAGGAACCGCCGACTCAAGGAATCTGCAACCACGTTGTCCACACCCCGGATGTATTGAGCAGAAAGGGCCACCAGATAACACTCGGCCCAACTCGCAATTGCACACGCCACCAAGTTCAGGGAAAGGCAGCGGGTACTGCCCTGGTGGTTGATGTAGGCCACGGTCACCGTGTTGTCCGATCTCACCAACACGTTGCACCCCAGAAGACGATCCTTGAAAAGGCGAAGAGCCCTCTCCACCGCAGATAGCTCCCTCCAATTCGAAGAACGGTGCGACTCCGAAGGCAGCCAACGCGCCTGCGCCGCTCAATGGCCCCGATTTGCACCCCAGCCGGAAGCGCTGGCATCCGTCGTCAACACCAAGGGGGGCGGAGGACGGAACCACATGCCCCTCGTCAGATTGGAAGAATCCAGCCACCACTGGAGAGCAGACACCAATTCCGGAGACACAGGAACAGGAATCGAGAAATACTGGACAGGAAAGGGCACCCAACGCTGAACATGCCACAACAGAGGCCGAAGATGTACCCTGGCCCAGGGCACCGTGAACACGGTGGCAGACATGTGGCCCTGAACCACCAGCCACTGCAGGAGAGGAGCTGAGGCCTTGGAAAGCAACCTCCTCAGCAAAGACTGAAGACGTAGAATCCGGGACTCTGGGAGAAAGACCTTGCCCAGCACGGAGTCGAATACTGCCCCAATGAAGGTCCTCCGAGTAGCAGGGTCCAGGTAACTCTTCGGTAGATTGACAAGGAAGCCATGATCCTCGAGCGTACGCATGGTCAAGGAAAGGTGGCGGGACATGACCTCCGGAGATGGAGCCTGCAGCAGCCAATCGTCCAGGTACGGAAACACGGACACCCCCAGGAGATGGAGATGAGCCACCATAGGAGCAGCCACTTTGGTGAACACCCTGGGGGCGGACCGGAGACCGAAAGGAAGGACGCAGAACTCCCAATGACGGCCATCCAGGCAAAAGCGCAGAACCTCTGATCCTCCAACGCCATCGGGACATGCAGGTAGGCATCCTGGAGATCCAGCGACGTGAACACCCAACCCTCCTGGATCAGGGGAATCACTCAGATTGACGCACCATAGACTCCAGCAACTCCGGACAATTGATCCCCTCCTGCATAGCAGAGAACAAAGTCTTGAAGTCAGCCAGCAAAGACTGCGCAACATATGCACCATACACCCCTGACCGCAGTGCCAAGTGAGAGCCAGCATAGGACTTTTTCAGAGCAGAGTCAATCTTTTTATCCACGCCATCCTGCAGGATATTATCATCAGCCATGGAAGGCCGACCAACCAGAGAAGCAACCACAGAGTCCACCTGCACGAATCAGGCAGGGCAACCTCAATATCCTGCAAAGGATACAGCTCAGACATGAATCTGGGCACAGAAATATGGTCCGGGTCCTTCCATTCCCTAAGGAGGACATCCATGACAAATGGGTGGACGGGCATAGAAGAGGACGCAGGCTTCCGAAACTGCGGCAGAACAGCATCCTGGGAGGTACTGAGCACAAACTCCACAGGGAAACCCATATTCTCCCGAAGTCGGCAAAGCAGATCAGGCATCAGCTCCCTCGAAATGTACTTGCCCTGTAGATCCACTGCACCCAAAGTAGACTCATCAGAGGAAGAAATATCCGAATACAGGGGGGCAGCCGCCCCAGAGCGACCCCCGCACCCTTCTTGGAAGCCTTGAGACTGGACAGCGTCTACAAAAGTAGGTGCTTCAGCCGCTTATAGCCACCCAGACCAGCACTCCGACCAGCAGGCGCAGAATCACGACTGTCGGAGGAGGATGAGGAGGAGGATGACGACCTAACAGGAGAGACATGCTTTCTCTTCCTGTGGTGTTTCCCCATTATTTGTAAATATCACCACGAAAACACAGGAACAGCCACACGTAAAGCACAGCAACACCATAAGTGCCACAGGAGAGAAACCGAACTCCCGCCATAAATAGGAGGAAAACACTCACCCCACAGCTGTAGCCTCATCGAACAAAGAAGGAGGGTCTGAAACCAGCCTCCCAGGAGTGGCCAGCGAAGGAAATCCATCCAAGTCACACAGGCCGAAAGGAGACGATGACGTCATCGCTAAAAGCTATCCAGCCAATCAGGAGATGAGGCAGGGAACCTGGAGCCCACCCGGGTGCCCGCCCAGGCAAAAATGAGGATCCGAAGCCGGGAACGGCTCCCTGCCGACTCCCGATCTCTCCAGGCCTGGGAAACTCCAGAGAACCGGCGCCCGCCATCCAGGGGCAGCTGCAACAGAAGGAAGGACGTCCCTGAAGACTCCGAGGCGAGCGCGTCCCGCCCAAAAACACCGGCAAGGGCAGGACTCGCGGGGCAGCAGTCTGCCCCTCCCAGCAGCAGCCAGCCCACCGGAGCAAGCCCCAAAGTCAGCAGGGAAACAGGCAGAAAGCTCCGGGCGCCCCACAGAAAGCATCCACTCTCAGCGCACCTCCAGGAAGCCAGTCGAAAAGGGAAATCCACGGGGACCCGAGAAGCCCCGCAACCCAGGGCCCCCGTCAGGAGGAAAGCACAGGAAGCCCAGCAGCCCGGCTTACAAAAGGTCCCACGGAGGTCCACGAGCACCCCCAAGGCCCAGCCAAGGAGGAAACCACAGGACAGTCGTAGCAGGTAAGTGCCCGGCACTCACCCAAGCGTCACCCATCAGTATCCAACTGACAGGAAACAAAACAGGATTTGCTTCTGGTGGTGAGGTGTGTTATAGCACCTGACAGGAGGGTGGGTGGAGTCTAAAAAGCGTTTCCTGTTTTGTTTCCTGTCGGGTGGAATACCTCATGTGTTATGACTGGGTCGAGGACGAGGGACGTAGAGGTAATGTATGGTTAGTGATGGGCTTGCTTGAGTGACACTGCAGATTGAGCAGGTGAGTGAAGTGTTACATGAGTGCATGTTGAGTAGTGTGCTCATGTGACTGCAGGGTGAGGTACAGCGCGAACTGTGCAAGTGCATTGTGAGTGCAGAGTGATCACTGTGAGTGCAGGTTAAGCTGGTGAATGCCGTGAGTGCAGGTCGAGCTGGTGAATGCTGTGAGTGCATGTGGATCAAAGTAAGTGCATTGTGATCGCTGTGAGTGCAGGGTGAGCTTGAAAGTGAAGGGCGAGAATGAGGAGAGAGTTGTCTGAACGCAGGGTGCATTCCCAGACACTTGAGGTAACTCAGCATGTTATTGATAGCGGCTTAGGGTACACAAATAAGCAGCCACCTAAAGCTGTATTTTCAGTACTTATCTTTGCGTACTTTGAACAGCAAATATAAATAGAAAGCACTTTTCATTTTGTTCTTGGGCTGCCTGAATGATCCTTGACTGATAATTAAAGGGAACAAAGACAGAAAAGTCATATTAAAAATTAAAACAAACATCTTTATTTATAACCTGTATTTAGTGGCAAGACAAGCACAAGCAATTTGCAGGCTCTTTAAACTATACTTGGCATTTTCTTTTGGCAACGTGAAGCCATTTTAGCCTGCTGTGGACGTTGTGCGCCTGCCTGTGTCATTTTAACAGAAATGTGGTCTCCTTTCTGGGAAGAGGAGGGGGTTAAATTCCTAAGGCTGAAATGATTCTGCTGCAGTGGGAGGCAAGGAGTCTCCTCTGCTATGAAACTAAACACAAAGGAACAGACAGTCCACAGTGGACTGTCTGTTCCTTCGCTTTCGGTTTTAGCAAAGGAGACTCCTTGCCTCCGACTGCAGCTAAAGCATTAGGAATGAACAAGTTCATTGGAAAAGAGATTGTTGGGGCAGTTTGAGCAAGGGCTCGGTTTTGGTTCTGAAAGGTTATTTCTCCTTCTGTTACTTTGGTAGTTTTATCGGAATCAAGCTTTGCTAGTCTAAATAATACGATCTGGAAGATGATTAGACTGCTCTAGGACGCTCGTGGAATTAAAAAAAGAATGCGTGCGTTGTGCCCCATCGATTTCCCCTCCCTCCCTCCCCTCCATCCAACCCTCCGTTACTGCCAAAGCCTCTGCCAATTCCTCTCCAATCCGCCCCCCACCTCCCTTCCAAAAAACCTCTTATCTGATGTAGATTTAATTTCAGCCAAGACCTTCATAGCCAGTCGACAGTAAACCCCAGGAAACAAAGAAGAAAAGGTAGCAAGCAGTGGAATGCAGGAACTTTATGCACACGAATTTCACGGCACTTCCTGCAATATCTGCTGCTGTCTCATCATTGGTGGAACGTCAGTGGAGAGGTCCCTATCTGCTGATTTGCTGCTGCTGCTCCGGAGTTCTCCTATCAAAAATCCCCATTTAAAATGGGGCACGACTTTCGATCGTAGCACAGTACAGGATAAACAAAAGTAGGATTTTACTGTGCAGAGCGCGCCGCCACCCCTGGGATGGTGTCGGGCACCCCCAGGGGGGCGCGCCCCACAGATTGAAGAACGCTGATGTACACTAATGCATGATACATAAAAATTGCATGTGAGAACATTGTAAAAATACAAAAGGCTTAAGCAAATGTTGACACACAATTCAACGATTCACAGTGAGACAAGTGACACAGAAGCCTACCGTAGATTCCAGCAACAGCAGGATTGCTTAGAGTTATGGTCAAGTAGCAGCAGCACAGGAAGGACCTAGACAATAGGTTTTAAGATGGATTCAGAAGGGGGGAACTGAAAAAAGGTACGTTTTTACCACTTTTTCTTTGATTCTTGATTCTGCCAACTCGTGTTTGGAGGTTACCCTGCCATAGTTGCCTCGATGGAAAGGCACATCATAATCGGGTCAATGGTATTCTTGGCAGGACTCCCTCCGACAAACACTCCTTCCTATGGCACCGTCAGTGCAGCAGTAAGATTCTGGCAGAATCGATGGAACTCCGACGGACTTTCCTCCATAGACCCACCAACATCTAAATACAGCAGGCGGACCACCAAGTCAGCGGGCGGGAAACCCGTCATAAAAGCAATGGCAGTACCAGATCCACCAACATCTAAATCAGGCCCTAAGTGTGGAGGCCCATATGATTTACTTGAACATACCAAGCAATTCAAAATTTTAAGTCAGAGCAGCTAGTGACTGAGCGCATGAACACATATTCAGTCCTGAGCTTACAATCAGATTCTGAATTTTTAAATGTTTTTAAATGCCAATGATTTTGTAAAAATATTTTTCTTGTTTTTTATTAATACAGATCTCAAACACAGTGGGGAAGCAATACAGTAGAATTCAAGTATTATTTTCACTTGATGAAAACAATATATTCATAGGATGGACTACCTTTAGTTATTTAGCTAGTTAGGGGTTTGTGGACCCCCTGAATAGGTGCAGCCCCCCCCCAGGGATCTTTGGACCACAGATTGAGAGCAATCGGTTTAAGGTATTATTTCCCATGCTTGTTAATGTCTAATTGGGAATAATGAGTCGTGTGGATCATAACGCGCTGCTGTTTATTGAGGAGCATTCTGGCACTGAAGACAGCCGCGGCGTTTTACCAAATAATCATGGTAGCCTCCATACCACATAGGACATTTATATGCTTGTTGAGTTTATCGGTCAACAATCTTTTTTTCCATCCCCTCAGTGCAATGACGATTTGCCATAAATACGCTTCACAACAAGTCTTTACAAAAATTCTCCCTTTTCCTCTACATTTTCCATCTTGCCACCCCCACTTCCATATGATAATGTATGCCAATGTAAGCCAAGCAGTGCGTGCCTTACATCTCATAATTTAGACAGAATGGTCTGTCCGTAACAAGAATTTGCCCTAGACTGTCTTTTAGCACAGGGGATCCCTACTAACCTGAATCTGCTACCCGTCCTGACAGAGCTTACCCAATTAATTGGATTTCAAGCTCAGGAGAGGGAACTTGAGACGCCACTCCTCAGACCCCCACATAAGATAGGAGAACAAGTAATTCTAGTCCTTCGACTCAATCTGGATTTCAATTAGGCCCCACGGTTCTGAGGAACTCTCTCCCCCTTCACGTAACAATACCTTGAGGCTAAATACAGCAGGATGCAGATGTCCCGCCATGCCTTACTATAGAAATTATAAGCAGCAAGCAGCAACTTCTGGTAGTGGATTGTCTGTATTGCCTGTTATTCTTTTTACACAACTTCATTGTTAGAAATTAGGTTTCTGGTTGGCAGGTATGCACCCTGTCCAAGCAGGAACCACAATCCTAGTCAGCATAACTCACAACACACACAACATGATCCTGTGTTCATCCTCTGGTAGCTTGGTACAGAGCAGTAAGGCTTGACTTAAGAGACAATGTGAAAAGTATTTGCACAACACTTGAAATAGTAATACAGTGAAAACACCACAAAAAAAGAATCCACACCAGCTTAAAAACTGAAAGAATTAATTTAGAAATAAAAGAGGACCGAAACGACAAAAATCTAACAAGTAGAAGTTGAGATATGATTTTTTAAAGAATGAAGGTAAAATAGCACTTTGAAACAACAAGTGCTTAAATGGGCTATTTGGTCATGCTTGACCGGGGGAAAGTCAAAAGTTAAAGCCAACCACGAAGGAGCACAGGCCGGATATTGGCACCCACTTGGGATTGCTAAACCAAAGCACCTTGATCTGGAATGTGTTGTCATCGCCAAAGATGCGAGGGGCAGCTGAAGCAATGATGTAGATGTCCAGCCACGTCATGGACGAGATGCGCCGATTTTCTCCATGCAACTGCAGCGATGCATTGGTTCAGAGTGTGATGTGCTAGTTTCGAATGCGATGCATTGTGCTGCTCCCACAGTGCGCCAGGTCTGCTCGATGCAAGGACAATGATGCTCTGGTTTCAACCCACACAAACGTGAAGATATGTAGATTTCGATGAGCATGCATGGGTTCTGGTTAAAGCCGCATTTTATACCCATTTCCATAGACCCAGGACTGGGTTGGTACCACTGGACTGGGCACGACTTGAAGCAAGCAAGGTCCAGGTTTGTAGCAGGATGAATTGAAATCCTTGATGCCCCTGATTCTAAGAACAGGAGGCAGGCCAGAAAGCCCTTGGAGTCACTCTGGGTTCAAGTGGTCTAGTATTCTCACCCAGGCAGGAGAATAGCAGGCAGCAGGGCTGCTCAACAATGCAAGAGTCCAGCAAAGCAGCAGTCCAGTTGAGTGGCAGTCCTTTTTGCAACTCAGCAGTTCTTCCTGGCAGATTCTTTACAGGTCCAGAAGTGTACTGAACTCCAGTACTAATACCCAGTTGTGCCTTTGAAGTAGGGGAGACTTCAAAGAAAGCTTTGAAGTACACGGAGGTCCTCCCTTCCTGCCCTGGCTCTCCACTCACTACAGGGGGTATGGAGCAATTTGTGAATGGACAGGACAGCCTAGTAAGGTTTAAGTCTGAGGCTGTGCCCAGCTCCTCCCTCCCATCTCCCATGAATTCCCATCAAGGTACACCTAAGCTCCCTTTTTGTGTGGCTTTGTAGAGGGAATGCACAAAGCCCCGCTGTCATGCAACCCAGACTGAAGAGAGACAGGCAGCAGGCACCAATTGGCCGAAGTAAGTAAATACCCACTTTCTAAAAGTGGCATTTGTAAAATTGTAATTTTAAATTCAACTCTACCATAAGTTGTGATTTTAACTTGTAGGTCCAGTGATACCAAACTTGAAAGGTCTATCTCTTCACAATTGGGAATTAAACTTAAAAGATGTAATAAGGTAATCCCAGTGTTATCCTGTGGGAGTGATAGGACTTGCAGTAGTGAAAAACAAAATTGGGAGTTGTTTTCTACCAAGACGTGTAAAACGTAAAAGTACAGGTCCTGACTTTTATATGTATTGCACCCTGCCCTGTGGATCATACAGGGCCTACCTCAGGGGTGACTTATATGTGTAAAAATTGATGTTTTAGGCCTGGCAAGAGGTTTATATAACCAGGTTGAAGTGGAAGTGTAAAACTGCACATACAGGCTCTGAAATGGCAGTCCTGAGCCATGGTTAGAGGGCTACTTAAGTGGGTGGCACATTAACTGCTGCGTACTCACTAGTAGCATATAATTTACAGGTCCAGGGCACATATAGTGCACTTTTCTAGGGACTTACAAGTAAATAAAATATGCCAATTAAGGTTTAGCCAATGTTACCGTGTTTGAAGGAGAGAGCACAAGCAGGTTAGCACTGGTCAGCAATAGTAAAATCCACAGAGTCCGAAAACCAGCAAAAATGAGGTAAAAAATAATTGAGGGAGGGAGGCAAAAAGTTGGAGGAAGACCACCCTAAGGCTGTCAGGTCTAATATTCATCAGTTTCTTTTCTTTTCAGAGTAAATGTATAGCACCCCCTTGTAAGAAGTTTTAAGTATAGGTGTACCCTACTTTGCTCCTCTTAACTCAACCTGGCTGAAATTTGAAATTGACATCATTTCAGAAATTTTGCATTAAACTTGTTGTGCAAAATTACCAAAATTACACCACCACGTCACTTTATGTAATTATGTGCCATTCCCTGTAAAAGTTGACACCAAATATGCCTTTTGCAGTAATGATTTAAAGCAAACGCATGGGTACAACAGAACACAAGCAGATATAGTTCATGTTGCTTTCGATTTTTTGCTCTATTTTCAAATGTGAAATAGGTCCTCGATTCAAAAATTGTTGCAAGGACGCATTTGACACTAAAATAAAGTGCAAAATGACCGATATGCGTTTCACATAGTTAACCATCATTTTCACTTAATTTTACAGAAATTTCACATCATTATGAAATAGCAAATTATGCAAATTTCACACACCCCTACTCTTAACTAGGCATTTAACTTTTCCCTTTTCGATTAATTATACTCTCCCACATACATTCAAGGTGTTGATGAAAAATCTAGTCTTACGCTCGTCTTGAAGTCTGAAAAAGTTTATTAAAAACAAAAATCAGTAGTCTGTGAGTCACAGAATCAGGCGACAAGAGGGTCTCTTGCACCCAGTGAGCATAAATGCTAAAGTACACATGTACATAAAACAAACGTATAGGTTTTTCATACACAGGCGTAAATAGTGATCGCTTGGCTGACATACTACAAAATCATAACAGATGGAGGAAGGACCCGAGAGATTGAGCACATGTGACTTCAAATCAAAAATGGCAAAGTCCCACACTGATCAAGGTAGTTGAGACCACAACATGTGCATAACAGGTATTTACTGGAAGCATGGTGAAGGAATGTCTAGTCACAAGGACTTACTATGTACACTTAAATTGTTTTAGATATAAATTCTTCTTATTCATGTAAATGTGTATCATTTTATTTCTGTCGACCATGACTTATGTGTTAATAATTAAAGTAATGACTATGTCTTACAAAGCCTTGTGATTTATTCTAATAAGGCAACTTATCTCTGTTCCTTAATTAAAAAGAATACTTTGCTTAATCCATGGAATTCATGCCATGCCCTGTGTATAAATCTGAGTCTTTTGTTTTAGCCATGGAAAGCTCATCCTGCAGTGTCTCTTGTGCCATCTAAGTACCATACCCTTGGGCTGCTGTCCTGTCAGACTGGCAGCTCTCAGTTATTACTGTTTTTCTGACTTTACATCTTATCATAGTTTCACTCTGTGGTCGCCTTATAGAGCGCCTGGTGTTCACCGTGCCAGCTCTAGGAGCTGTTTCCCATTCAGGCCAAGCCACTATCAGCAATTGTCTGTGTGTGTGAAACATGTTTTTGTCATCCATGAACCACCCTGAGTTTTGTGGCGCACCTCAGGCTGTATTTTCGGTCCAAGACCCTGAACTTCTGCTTCAATGTCCCACGTAACTTAAGCATTATCAGGAAAACCCGTTATCGTGTTATTGTACTACTGAGACATTCCACTTTTAATGTATCTGACTCAGTAATTGAATAAGAGTCAATTGACACCCTAGAAGGTGCAACACATGTGGTGGTGGGTGAAGAATGCCAATAGTTCCACAGGCTTCTGGGTGTTCATTTTCTAGTCCCCCAGGAAGAGCTCATGTAGGGGCCATTCACCTCTCAGGGAAGCCCAAGAGCCTCTAGTTGCTGCTGGGGGAATGACTACTGCATCCTTCACCCTCTTCTCAAGTCTATGTGTCTAGTCCACCAATGCCCTATGCATGCCACACAGTATTTTCATTGAACTCTTCATACTCCCTACATTTGTCTCTGTCTCCTTTACTGTGTGATTCCTGTTATGTCGGCCTCGGTTTAGTGTGAACATCTATAGTAACTGTATCAGTTTTCACCTCCAACACTACCCTTGAGGACTGATGGAGCAAGGTTTCATATATACCGAAACTTGCTCAGACTCAGTCCTCTCGAAATAACCTATAATTAATTAATCAACATGTTTTGTCTAACAGTAACCTGAGTGTCCTAAAATGGCCGCGAGGACGTGAGAAATTTACTGCGCATGCATCCGCCACATCTACGTGGTGTGACATATCTCTCTTTTGGTGGGAATTTCTTGCTTCTGCGCACTAGTGTCAAGATGGCCGCTTCATGCTTATTCATACTAATGCACATGCTGCTGCTTGTACTAAACTTTGTTTGTGCTGCTCAACTATTAATGCTATAGTATAAATAAAATAATGGGGTTAGAGTAGAAATAAGTGGTATACAGTGCATTTATTTATTTTTGTATTCTAATATGTTTTTCTTTGACTTTGTTATTAGCTCGTATATGGGCCTGAGAATAACACAAACTCCATATTAAAAAGGCTGCGCCTGCGGAAAGAATCCCTGAAAATCCCGAAACCACTGTCATTGAATGGCTGCCAACACCTATCTTACCCACAATGTTTCTGGGAACCTGCACATTTGACCTCAGAAGAGGAAGAGAAAAGAACTATAATAAATACAATGTATTTTATTTGAAACCAATATTGTTGGGTGGAATAAAGAACGTGAGAAAGTAAATTATGGGCGGGAACATTGATCCATTACATTTAATAAGAAATTACCTAATCTTAGTATAGTGTGATGACCTCTCCTCGCCTTTCTGACCAATCACTGAAGGGAAATACATAGATTTGCAACATTTAGGGGTGGTACACTGCTCTGGGAATGGTATATCTAAGGTAGGCTTAGTTAGGGATTTTGACTTACTTGTCCAACTAGCTAACCTGTCACTGGCCCAACGCATGCTATAGGAGATCGAGAGCAGAGGTGCTGGTGGAGCACTCTGTCAGAAGAATCAAGATTTGCTGAAGGGAGAATTATCGATTACCCAGTCGTGGTACCTAAATTTGCATAGAGACAGGGGTGTAACGCTGGGGTTGCACTTAGCTGAGGTCACTTGTCCTGATCTGCACTTGTCCTGTCCTGTATGCACCTGATTAGTTGGGAGCCCCATCTTTACCTCAGCCCGTGGCCGGGGGTGGTCCTCACACCATTCTAGGTAAATATCATCTGTGTAGTATGTCCTTGTGCTATTTCCCTTTCTCACCCTTCCCAGGTACCAATGTTTAAAGGTATTACTGTGATTTCTTGCAAACTTTATGTCCTAGTAATCATATTCTTACTTGTGAAATTTATGGTCACTGTAATTTGGTCAACGAATCACCAAAACTTGCATGGATAAAGTGTTTAAAACTTCTCCCGAGTCTGTGGTTATTACAGGAAAGGTAAAATGTTAAATAACTACTCATTATTCTAACACCCTCTTCGATCCCTAGGACTTATAGCATAAGTGACCAGGATTGGTAAGTTATGGTTTACAGGTGTAAGTCTTAAAAGGGTTCAAAGTACTGATGGACTGTAAGTAGTAGAAAGCAGGACTACTAGTTCAGAGTGTGAATGTTTATGGGCCCAGGTGAGTATGGTAAATTTGAACTGGTAGTCCTGCGTGCTCTTATCAGTATACTTTTCTGGTAGCAGTATGATGGTTAGGGTTTACTTAAAGATAGGTAGCTAGTTGCATATCGATTATTGATTATATTGATTTTATGTACTTAGCAAAACCGCTTGTATTGCTAAATGTTGTTTGGAATATCCAGGGATACTGAAAGCGGTTGGTAAGTAGAAGCCACACTGCTGTGAGGTTACTTACCTTGATGGAATAGGTGCGGAAAGTTAGGTAAAACTCGAAGCACTAGTTAGGGATTATTTTCTAGTATAAAAGTGAGTGATTGGTAGCAAAGAAGTTCGCTGCTGAAACTTTGGTCTTATATCACCTAGAAAGGGTAATTCTGAAGAAGTAACAGGTTTGTTTTTTTGTTTGAATGAAGAGTAAGCGGAAGGTTCTTTTATTCGCACTGCATGAAGAGTAGACGAAACTGGGTTTACTCATTGTGAAAGAAATCATCTTTTCTATGAATTTAGACAATCAGGCACAGTAGCTAATGTTTCTATGTTGTTTGATTATATCATGTGCATTTAAATTGAAAAAGAATTGAGTTATTGTATTACCTTGCAAAGGAGGGAGTCAGTTGCGAGTGCTGCACTGATGTCCTAGAGAGCCGCGCTGGGATTGGTAGAGACAGCGGGTGTGTAACCGTGAGAAAGTTGTAAAGGAGGGGTGAGTGCAGAGAGGGAGACTCGCGTCACAGAAAAGCCGCGCAATCATTGGTTAACGCTGCTTGTAAGTCAAAACCTTATTGGTTATTGGAAATAAAAGACGCGCTGGTATTTGCTAAATATTTCTGCAAAGTAAACAAACTAAAATTAATTGAATTAACTGAAAATTCAAAGAAAATTAAATAGCGGTATATGTGGCATTTAGATCCAGCAATCGTAGGAAATCATCCAGATAGAAGATATTTAGGTTTTGCCCGAGAACAGAGTATTAGAGGAAGACCATACAACATGTACGGAGAAAAAAGAAAAATTTTGTTTATGCAGAAAATCAAGAATTACTTTAAAAAAGATAAACCAGTGAAAACAAGAGAAGGAATTATCATTCCACCACCGAAAACGCTTGCATCATACATGATGATAGAAAGAGTCTACCACACTTGTGTGTGTTTCGAAAATTGGATAGAATATACCAAAGACGATGGCATATTAGCTTTCCCAAAACATGGTACATTTAATGGTAGAATATTGCACAATTTGCGAACTCACATGAATTTGCAATGCACAGCCCTAGAAGAATGGAAGACAGATGCTTTTGAGCGAGATAGATCTTGAGGTGACAGAAGTTTTAGTAGATTTTACCCCAGATTTCCAAAAGATACTCGAGATAAACAAATTCAACAATGGAGACAGTCTATGCTATTCGAAGGATTATATTCTGTTTTTACCACAGAAGAACCAACTGTAAGTAAATGTACTGACAAAACAAAACGTTTAATGACTATTGGTGGTGATTCAGATGATGATTATTTGGATGATTTGTTAATAAAAAATCCATCACCTTACCAGGAAGAAACTAATAAAGTTATTCCTAGTGCTCCGTTTTTGCAACCACCTTTGGTTCCGCAGATTATACATGGAACCTCATTCGAAAAAGTACTGCAAGAAAGAGAGAAAGAAGCATTGACAATACCAGTAACTATAGGTCCCATAGTTCCTTTATATGAAGATATGCAACCTAGTCCTAAAACTCCTGTTCTAACTACACCCAAGTACAGTCTAGGAAGGAAACCTTAATAATTGATGACCAAGTAAGTGAGTGCGAGTCAGTAATTTCCCTGATGGATTTACCTATACGAGAACCAGTGAGTGACTCAATCAGGAAAAATACTCCCCGATGTTCAAAGGAAGTACAGATTGAAACATCTTCAGGAACAAGAAGTGCAACTGTAGTGAGCCCAGACGAATTAGAAAGATGGACCCGAGACCTAGAGAAGTCAAAATAACAGCCAAAGGTATTGGATATATTCAAATTAAGGGTAGAATTGGAAGAAATGGTAGCAGGAAATGTAGGATTGTAAAGGTTGAATTTGTTTAATGAAGATGAACTGTTGTTTATATGCAGAAGTATTACTCGAAATTCAAAAATGTACCATGAAAAGTGATTGAATTTGGCTTCAGAAATGGGAATTGATATTGGCAAATCAAAAGTATTACAGAAGCCATATAGAGCTGAATTTTCTGATAAAGATTTGGAAAACATGAATGTGTCAGCACATAAATTGCAGATAAAGGAATTATTATCGTTGTTGCAAAAATGGGGAGATCTAGACAAACGAAAGCTAGATGGACAAAGAAAAGGAACCATAGTCAGGTGCACTATTTAAATCCAGCAACCTTGCTACCAAATTCGCACTTTGAAGCAGTAAGAGAGGAAGTCGAACATGATTGTATCGACCTCACTGAATTCAGTACAACACCTCGAGCAGACATACAGGAAAGACCTTTAAAAGACCCAGTACATGAGCTATTTGTAGATGGCTTGTGTATGAGACATGAGGAAGGAGGACTAAGTGCTGCTTATGCTGTGTGCACATTATCTGGTGGATCACTGACACAATATTGATGTAAAAAATATCGATATACATAAATATCGAGTTAAAAATATAGAATGAAAAAATATCGACTTCCTCTCTACAGGTAAGTACAAAATATTGAATCAAAAATATCGATGTAAAAAATATAGATAGTTTAAATATCGACTTTTTTAAATAGTTAAAAGTAAGTTAAAATTAATGAAATAATAAATATAACGAACTTAAAAATACTTAAATAACATTAAAACTAATAAATAATGAATATAATTTAAAAAAGTATATATATAATTAATACACACACACACACACCCACACACGCTCACATATATATATATATATATATATATATATATATATATATATATATATATATATATATATATATATATATATATATATATATATATATATATATAAACATAGTATTAATAATAAAATATGCAATATATTTACCACAGGATAGCGAGAGGGTTATATTTACTATTACCACTCCAGTGAGTGCAACAGTAGAAAAAACATTGGATAGCGTAGCAGTAAACATTACTATTCCCACTCCAGTGAGTGCAACAGTAGGGAAAGCATTGGATAGCGGGAGGGTAAGAATTACTATTCCCACTCCAGAGAGTGCAACAGTAGGGAAAGTGTTGGATAGCGTAGGGGAAAAAATTACTATTCCCACTCCAGAGAGAGCAACAGTAGGGAAAGTGTTGAATAGCGTAGGGGTAAAAATGACTATTCCCACTCCAGAGAGCGCAACAGTAGGGAAAGCGTTGGATAGCGTAGGGATAACAATTACTATTTCCACTCAACAGAGTGCAACAGTAGGGAAAACGTTGGATAGCGTAGGCATAAAAATTACTATTCTCACTCCAGTAAGTGCAACAGTAGGGAAAACGTTGGATAGCGGGAGGGTAAAAATTACTATTTCCACTCCACCGAGTGCAACAGTAGGGAAAACGTTGGATAGCGGGAGGGTAAAAATTACTATTCCCACTCCAGAGAGTACAACAGTAGGAAAGCGTTGGATAGCATAGGGGTAAAAATTACTATTCCCACTCCAGAGAGTGCAACAATAGGGAAAGCGTTGGATAGCGTAGGTTTAAAAATCACGATTCCCACTCCAGTGAGTGCAACAGTAGGGAAAGCGCTGGATAGCATAGGGGTTAAAATTACTATTCCCACTCTAGAGAGTGCAACAGTAGGGAAAGCATTGGATAGTGTAGGGGTAAAAATTACTATTCCCACTCCAATGAGTGCAACAGTAGGGAAAGCGTTGGATAGCGGGAGGGTAAAAATTACTATTCCCACTCCTGAGAGTGCAACAGTAGGGAATATAAATACTTCATATATGAATTAAAATTAATTCAATATGAATACCAATTAATTTTTTTAACGAATTATTCATTTTTATAATTATTTAATTAATTTCAACAAAAATGACCAATAATTAAATTAAAAAATGTAATTATTTATAATTAAATTACTGCCCACCCTATTCCCCTATAAACCCACAATCCACTACTGAAAAGAAATTAATACAATTAACATGATTAACATTTAATCAATTCATTAAAATTGATTACCAATTATATTTTAATTACCTACCAATTATTAATTGACAATGAATTACTAATTTTATTTTAATTATCAATTAACCAAATAATTAAAATTAATTACCAATTTAGTTTTAATTATTTACCAATTAATAATGAACAATTAATTAAAAATTAATACCAATAAATAAACATTTAATTATAATTAAATTACTTTCCACCCTATTCCCATATAAACTCACAACCCGCAACAGAAAATAAATTAATATAATTAACATAATTATCAATTAACCAATTAATTAAAATTAATTACCAATTAAATTTTAATTATTTACCAATTAATAAATAATTAACAATGAATTCAAAATAAATACCAATAAATAAATTAAACATATTTATTCAATTATAATTAAATTACTTTCCACCCTATTTCCCTATAAACCCACAACCTGCTACTGATTTATATTATGCAAAAAAAACCATAAAATTAATTAATTAAAATAAATTATAAATTAAATATACACTTTTCACACATATAGTAACATAAATAACACTTTATAAAATTGATATTAACTTACTTACCTCTAATTCGATATTTTTGTTGTCTATATTCTGTCCATTCGATATTTTGTCCATTCTAAATTTTGGAATCGATATTATTGCTATTCTAGTCGATATTCTTGTAGTCTATATCCTGTCCAGTCGATATTGTGTCCATTCTATATTTTTGAATGGATATTAATATAATTCAATATAAAAAACTCGATATTTTGACTGTACACCTATCTGGTATAGGGGAAGCATCATATTTACCAGGAGTCAAGTCTGTACAAGTAGCCAAATTGATTGCTTTAATAAAAGCTTGCAAAACTGGGAGAAATTGGAGAGTAACCATTTACACTGATAGTCAGTATGGTTAGGGGGTTGTGCGTGACTTTGGCCAGCTATGGATGCAAAGGGAGTTCATGACTTCTTCAGGAACCCCTATTTAAAATGGACAATTTGTAACAGAATTACTTGAAGCAATTCAATTGCCTAAAGAATTGGCCGTGGTCAAGTGTGCTGCTCACCAATCTGGAATTGACAAAGTGACAGCTGGTAATCGTTATGCTGACGAAGTGGCTCAACATTGTGCCAAATATAAAATGGCAGTAAACAAGAAAATTGAAGCATGTGGAATCAGTTGCCAACTTATGCTGTTAAGAGGAGTGAATACATGGGAAGAAGTGAAAGATTTACAAAATGAAGTAGCACCCAAAGAAAAGAGAGACTGGCAGAAAATAGGGTGTCAGATGAGACCTGAGGATGGTGTGATAGTTTACCTAGATGGGAGACCAGTATTACCTGACTGTATGCTTGCACCAATGGCCGGAATATCCCATGGGGATTCACACATAGGTAGAGATGCCATGATTCGGTTGTTCAGACAGGATTGGTTTAATGCGAAGTTCAGGAACATAGCAGAGAGTCTTTGCCAAAGATGCTTAACTTGTCAGCGAATGAATCCTGGTAAGAAAATTATGGTTTTTCCCGGGAAAATTGGGAAGGCAGAAGGCCCATTTATCAGACTACAAATTGAATTCATTCAAGTACCTGCTTGCAGAGGATTAAAATATGGTTTAGTCATTATTTGTTTATTTTCCAAAGGGGTAGAAGCATACACCACCAGGAGGAATGACAGCTTAACTGTGGCCAAGCTCTTTTTAAGAGAGCTCATTCATCGGTTCGGTTTTCCAGTAACGATTGAATCAGACTGAGGAAAACATTTTAATAAAGAAATAATTGGACTGATTTGTGAAGCATTCAAAATTGAGCAAAAGCGGCACTGTGCATACTGCCCAGAGGCTTCTGGAGTGGTGGAACAACTGAATGGCACAATCTGAGCAAGATTGGTAAAGATGTGTGAATCTAGCCAATTGGAATAGCCTGATGCTTTACTCCTTATCCTAATGCGACTCAGAAGCATTCCAGACAAGAAAACAGGCTTGAGTCCCCATGAAATACTCATGGGAAGGGCAATGAGGCAAGCATGTGTGCCAGGACACCAGCTGTTAACTATATCTGATGATTTAGTGTTGGAGTACTGCAAGGAGTTGGCTGACCAAGTGGGTTCTATCTCTCACCAGGTTCGAGAAGACGCTGAAGCCAGACATTCACCTCCAGCACATGATTTGAACCCTGGAGATTGGGTAGTGATAAAAAATCACACCTGAGAATCTTGACTAGCACCAAGGTGGGGAAAGCCACATCAAGATATATTGGGTACCACTACAGCTGTAAAGTGCCAGAGAATTCCAAACTGGATCCACGCCAGCCCTACCAAAAGGGTAACAGAACCTGACGAAGTTGAGACTGAAGGTTGCTCAGCTGAAGGGTCTCAAGAAATTGATCCTGAAGTAGTTGACGAACAACAACCAAGCACCAGTCAGGATGAATGGATTCCAGTAGTCGACATACCTGAAGTAAGAATAAGATCAAGAAGCCAAACGTATTTAGATAGTCAGACTGATATTGAGGATGAGACAGGAATAGAAGAACGTACTCAGATTACAGAAATCCAAGCTAGTGGTAATCAATCAATCAATCAGGGACTTTGTAAAGTGCACTGCTTACCCGCTAGGCCTCAAGGTGCTGGGGGGGGGAGCTGCAGCTAGTGGTTGAAGAGCCAGGTCTTGAGCAGTCTTCTGAATGCCGGGAGAACTGCGGTCTGTCGTAGGTGGAGGGGGAGGGCGTTCCAGGACTTGGCAGCACGGTGGGAGAAGGATCTGCCCCCGGAAGTGGTTCTGTGGATGCGCGGGACGGCTGCCAGTGGTATTCATGTGGAGGAACAGATGCGGAAAGAGCAACATACTCAGACCAACGAAACACCCACCAGAACCAGAACCAGTTCTCGGAAGGCCCATGATTTGGCCTTCCGAGAACTGTGTCAAGCATGTAGCAACATCCAACTTGCTCAACTGGTTCAGGTACCCACCCATGATAGGGGACATATACTAGACTTGGTATTTGCAGATAAGAACTTGGTTGTGGTAGATAAGGTCGAGGCCCAGGGTTGGACCGATCATTCCATGATTGCCCTGTCCCTCCTTATGCCTGCCCCATGGAGACCCAATAAATCGACCAGCAGGAAGCTGAATCGGCAATGGAGTCACCTCCTTAGGGAACCGATACGACCCACACTCCTACCGGGAATCTTTCAGATGGAGGAGAATGTGGACAAGAGCTACGCTTCTCTCTGCCAGCATATTGTATCATCTCTCGATGACCTGGCCCCCTTACGTAAGGTAAGAGACAGGCCCAGGGGCCTAAACGCCTGGTTCAGCGAAGAATTGGGGCACTCCAAACTCCGCTGTAAACAGGCGGAGCGCACTTGGAGGAGAGGATATAGGGAGCAGGATAAGGCAGCTTATAAAGCAGCCTTGCACGAATACAAGGCCCAGTTAAGAGCCGCAAAAGCCAAGTTTTTGGAAGACACCCTGGCGAAGGCCTCTAACAAATCTCAGACCCTGTTCAGACTGGTCAAGACTTTGTCTGACCCGCCTTGCATGGCGTCTACTATTCCGGCCTCACAGGCACTGTGCGACTCGCTGGCCCTTGCATTTGAGGAGAAAATCAGGACTATCCTGACTGGACTGAAAAATTCCGAACAATCTGCAACATCCGCAGTCTCTCCTCTGGACCCGTCTGACAACCTGGACTCCAATTGGGTACCTTATAAGGAAGGTATGCCTCAGCTGTCCAGCTTTCCCGTTCCCTCGTTAGAGGAATTTGTTATCCTGGCAAGCAGTGTATCGTCAGGATCACCGCTGGACCCCATGCCTCACAAGATCTGGAAGGCCTTTCAAGATGAGCTTTTCCCTCCGCTGCATTCCATCTGCTGTCAATCGTTGACCACAGCGTCAGTTCCAGACAGCTGGAAGTTGGCCATTGTAACACCTCTGTTGAAAAAGGCTTCTCTGGACCCACTCTGTTCGGCCAATTATAGGCCAATTTCGCTATTACCATTTGCGATTAAAGTCCTTGAAAGATGGGTCACAAGAGCCTTATCCAACTTCCTAGAAACAAATCTGTGTCTGGATGCTGTACAATTTGGCTTCAGGCCAGCGCACGGCACCGAGACGGCCTTGGTCACCGTGTTGGATGATCTGCGAACGCGAGTCGACAAGGGCAAGTCTGCATTCTTGGTGCTACTTGACATGTCGGCCGCGTTCGACACGGTGGACCATGAAGTCCTACTTGGCCGTCTTCGGAGTGCGGGAGTGTGCGGCCTGGCCCTAGACTGGCTCACGTCCTATTTGGACAACCGACAACAAGCCGTGGCATTACCACCTTTTCGATCAGCCACTAGGCGGGTGAAACAGGGAGTCCCTCAAGGATCGGCAATTAGCCCTATCCTATTTAACATATATCTCCGTCCCTTGATAACACTGATAAAGTCATTCGGCATATCTGTTGTCAACTACGCCGATGACACTCAGTTGATTTTTTCATTTGAGGGTTCAGAGACTATTTCAAGGGATGTCTTTCACCGTTGTATGGCAGCCACAGCAGCATGGCTACGAGCCAATGCGTTGCAGTTCAACGGGTCAAAAACGGAGGTACTCCACTGCTCCTTGGACCGAACTCCCCGTACACTACCGGCAGATTTCTGGCCAGTGTCCATCCCGGGATCGGTGGAGGCGGCAGAGTCAGCTCGCAATCTGGGAGTTCTATTCGAACCCAATTTGCAGCTTGATGCCTCCGTAAACAAAACGGCAGCAACATGCATGGGTCTGCTCCGTGCTCTACGGAAAATCCTGCCACTTCTTCCACGGGGCTCCAGAGCTGAGGTAGTGCGTAGTTCCATTCTCAGTAGGATTGACTACTGTAACGCACTACTTCTGGGTGCCCCGAAGACTCTGATCCTAAAGCTCCAAAGGATACAGAATATGGCCGCTAAACTGGCCTTGTCTCGACCACGGTCCGCCTCTTCATCGGCAGCTTTGGCCGATCTACATTGGCTTCCAGTCCAGCAGAGAATTGCGTTTAAGGCTCTCTGCCTTGTCTTTAGGGCCCTGCATGGACTGGGACCAATACCTCTTCAGACTCTCTTCCTCTGGTATCAGGCAGCCAGACCTCTAAGATCATCTTCGGCATTCTTGGTAAAAGTCCCTAAAATTAATAGAACGAGAATGGGTGGTCGCGCTTTCAGTTTTGCGGCTGCCACGCTGTGGAACACTCTCCCCCTGGCATTAAGGAGCTGCCCTGATCTGCTCACTTTTAAAAAGAGCCTCAAAACTTACCTGTTTCCCAGAGTAATGTAGCTGTTTTAATAGATGCACGGTTCGGTCTCAGCGCCAGGATACCCTTGGGGGTGACAGTTGCGCTTAATAAGCAATAAATACATACATACAGAACATCTCTGTCTGAGGAGGGACAGATAGGTACTAGACAAAACGCACAGGCAGAAGACAATCAAGAAACTGCAAGACCTGTGCAGGATCAGACAGGATTAGCAAAATGGGTTCAGGAAGAAGAACAAATTCCAGTTCCAGCAAAGTAATACCCTGAACCAGGTCAGACTAGAGTAGAAGAATCCATCCAGGCAGAAACATCAACGATAATAAGCCCTGGACAAGGTCAGATAGAGAGGATACCTGAAGTTGCCGAAAATCAAATTGTGCCACAACTCAAAGAGAATAAAAGAACATTTGAAGAAACAGAAAGCACAGTGCCAGCTAAAAGACTCAGAAAAGGCGCTAAATGGCCTGGTTTTGTTAAAAGACTGAAATACCGCCTAGTCACAATAAATGAAGAACCTGAACAAGTAGACGAAGTGACAAGTCCAACTGAACCGTCAACAAGTACTCAAAGAAGAAGAAGTCCACGTTTGAAAAGACTGAACAATAAATTCAAAGGTCCTGAATGGACTTATATCATTCTTGAAGATTTCGATAATCTGGAAGATCAGGGATGAAAGTGATGAAGAATTGATTGTTGATCAGTCTATCGAAGAAGTGAGACCAACTTGAGATAAATTCACTGTAATTTCTGTGTGAAAGTTTACAAAGAGGGGCAAAGTCTCCTTAGTCAAAAATGGCTGATGCTAGAGTATCTGGAAACTCGAAAAGACATTGTATAAAGACATTCTGTAGGATATGCATATGTAGTGTATTGATAGTACTTATAGTATGGCTAGAACTGACAATAGCAATACCTTACTTGATGGCTGCTAAACAGAATGACACTAGTATACACGGAAAGGTAGCGCACCACAAACAAGATAGAGTAGTCTTAGAAGCACCAGATGAGATACAATTACATCACTTTAGAAATAAAAATAAAACAGATTTGAATGTATTTGCTAACTTATTAGTACATAATGTAGAGACAACGCAAGTTAGTTATTGCTATGTCTGTATGAAATTAACGACCTCAGTAGCTGAAGGAGTTACTTACCCCCATTTACCCATGACATATGGTATTTCCTGTAGTATATTAACTAGTTTGTTTTATAGAACTGGAAAATACCAGTTTTTATTCTAACTTAGATGTCATTTTTCTGAAATTCCTATACATAGAAAATTGAATCCCGTCCTTAGCAGTAAAGATGCACAGTTCATGGGTGAATATTTTCTAACAATGAAAACAATAGATATAGCTGAAGCACATAAAGTCAATTACACGAAGAAGAGAAGATATTTCTGAATTTAGTAGAGAAAAGGAGACAGGATTTTCATAGAAAGGCCACTGAACCGAAACCCCAGATACCCAAATGGGCTGAAAGGGAGGAATTTATGGAAACTGTAATGACTCATGCTGCTATGTCTCTGGACTTTGAAAAGAAGGGAAAAATCTGTCTCCATATGTTGAAAACAGAATATAACAATGTATTCATCGGTCCCAGTGAATGTGAACACAATTTCTTCATAATTAGAGATTGGGGACTAAAAGGGGGAACTGATCCAGTATTTCCTGGAGTCTATTATATTTGAGGGAACAAAGCTTATTTTAAGCTGCCTGATCATTGGTATGGGAGTAGCTGTTTCCGAATAGTATTCCCAAAGGTATACCATGTAAAAAGAATCACTGGAAGCAATGAACACGAAAATGAACTAACACAATATAAAAGAGCTTGTTTTTCAGAAATTGTAGGTGATATATTTTGTGCATTGATACCTTCAGTGAGAGTAATTCTGAACACTCAAAGAATTTGTAAATTATCTACAGTGGTGGATCGCTTATCGACTGACACTGCTGGAGGATTCTTACTGATCAATACTGAATTAATTGCGATAAGATCTATGGTTTTACAAAATCGACTTGCTCTTGATATATTATTGGCAAAAGAAGGCAGAGTCTGTAGAATGCTGAAGGCGCAACATTGTTGCACTTACATATCTGATAAAAGCGATGAAATTGGAAGGTATGTCTGAAATATTACTCATTTAGAAGAAGAACTGAAACCACTGGAGGTTGATAGTGCATGGAAGAGACTAACTGATGGTCTCTCCTCTGTTGGTAACTGGATTTCTAATATAGGTATAAGTATTGTGGTAAAAGTACTGATGTCAATAATGGGAATATCACTGGTAATTTTGGTGATAATGATTTGGTGCAAATTCTGCAGAAACACAAAGCGATATACCGTAAATGAGAAAAGAAAGATTGACATTCAAATGGAAGAGTTGAAGGGGGACATTTACAAAAGAATGAAAGTTTTCCAGAATAAAAAAACTCCCAAAGAAATTGAAGAAATTGAACTGGGAGAGTGCTAAATTTGGCATCTGGTTCCGTAATTAGTGATGATATAAAATATCATCAAAGAGGGGCTTGATGGAGCAAGGTTTCATATATACCGAAACTTGCTCAGACTCAGTCCTTCCGAAATAACCTATAATTAATTAATCAACATGTTTTGTCTATTAATATTTGCATTACACAACATATTTAGTATCTAGCGGAAGCTTACCTATGTGGTTTACTAACAGTAACCCGAGTGTCCTGAAATGGCCGCCGAGAACGCAGGAACTTTACTGCGCATCCGTCCGCCACATCTACGTGGTGTGACGTATCTCTCTTTTGGTGGGAACTTCTTGCCTCTGCACACCAGTGCAAAGATGGCCGCTTCATGCTTATTCATACAAACGCACATGCTGCTGCTTGTACTAAACTTTGTTCATTCTGCTCAACTATTAAAGCTATAGGATAAATAAAATAATGGGGTTAGAGTAGAAATAAGTGGTATACAGTGCATTCATTTATTTTTGTATTCTAATATGTTTTTCTTTGACTTTGGTATTAGCTCGTATTTGGGCCTGAAAATAACACAAACTCCATATTGAAAAGCCTGCGCCTGCGCAGAGAATCCCTGAAAATCCTGAAACCACTGTCATTGAATGGCTGCCAACACCCGTCTTACCCACAATGTTCCTGGGAACCTGCACATTTGACCTCAGAAGAGGAAGAGAAAAGAACTATAATAAATAAAAATTAATTTTATTTGAAACCAATATTGTTGGGTGGAATAAAGGACGTAAGAAAGTAAATTATGGGCGGGAACATTGATCCATTACATTGAATAAGAAATTACCTCATCTTAGTATGGTGTGATGACCTCTCCTCATCTTTCTGACTAATCACTGAAGGGAAATACATAGATTTGCAACATTTAGGGGTGGTACACTGCCCTGGAAATGGAATATCTAAGGTAGGATTAGTTAGGGATTTTGTCCGACTTGTCCGAGTAGCTGACCTGTCACTGACCCAACGCATGCTATAGGAGATTGAGAGCAGAGGTACGGGCGGAGCACTCTGTCAGAAGAATCGAGATTTGCTGAAGGGAGAATTATCGATTACCCAGTTGGGGTACCTAAATTTGCATAGAGAGAGGGGTGTAACCCTGGCATTGCACTTATCTGAGGTCACTTGTCCTCATCTGCACCTGTCCTGTCCTGTGGGCACCTGATTAGTTGGGAGCCCCATCTTTGCCCCAGCCCATGGCCAGGGTTGGTCCTCACACCATTCTAGGTAAATATAACCAGTGTAGAATGTCCTTGTGCTATTTCCCTTTCTCACCCTTCCCAGGACCAATGTTTAAAGGTGTTACTGTGATTTCTTGCAAACTTTATGTCCTAGTAATCATATTCTTACTTGTGAAATTTACGGTCCCTGTAATTTGGTCAACGACTCACCGAAACTTGCATAGATAAAGTGTTTAAAACTTCTCCCCAGTCTGTGGTTATTACAGGAAAGGTAAAATGTTAAATAACTACTCATTATTCTAACACCCTCTTTGATCCCTAGGACTTATAGCATAAATGACCAGGATTGGTAAGTTATGGTTTACAGGTATAAGTCTTAAAAGGACTCAAAGTACTGATGGACTGTAAGTAATAGAAAGCAGGACTACTAGTTCATAGTGTGAATGTTTATGGGCCCAGGTAAGTATGGTAAAATTTAACTGGTAGTCCAGCCCGCTCTATCAGGACTATCAGAACATAATATCACATGCTGAAGGGTTTGAACCATCTTTGGCCTACTGTGTCAGCATCAGAACTCAGGTTAGGTCTGCGCCCCCTGCTGTGCGGTGTAGTGCAGTATCTTATTGGTCTGCGAGGGCTTGGTGTGCCTGTCCTTCCCCATAGTGCTGTGTAGTGTGTGTCCCCAACACAGTAGCTGCTAGTCCATTGTGGGCCAATAGGATTGTCTCCTCTCACAACAGGGTGTATCTTCAAAAGCCTATCTGTCTCAGCCTCCAAATTGCTACTCCACATACTCTCACTTCACTTCGAACATTTCAGCCTGGAATGGTACAGTCAAATCAGATTATCGATCCTGTACAGGATGGTCCAACCATGTCCCTCTGCGAAAGTTCCCGCCCCACAGTAATGACGGAACTGCAGCCCGACCCCCCAAATAAAGCTCTCTTCCACTATAGCAAGCATCACCACAGCTCCTTCTGTGCCTGTTCCAGTAATTTTTCTTTCTGGAGGCAATCCTATTGTTTTTTTGCCCCAGTCTGACTATAACAATCTAAGAACTCAAGTCCCTAACAACCAGACAACTGTTCTGATGCATGTTCCTAAAAAGATTCCGACTAGCATCCTTTTCACTCCTGAGTACCAATCAAAGGGCCCATTTGACATCCTAAACAGAGGGAATCTGTTACGACTACTTAACACCATACCAGTGCTAAAAGACCTATCTTCAGCGGACCTGCTTTCCATAGAATTCATAAGAACTGATAGGTTGGATGGGAATGAGGCGACAAAGGCTACATGGATTTCGCCTGAAATTACTAATAAAATCCTCGAAGAGCAAGGTCTCCTTAAAACATGGGGGGATCAACACAGCCGTTTACTATAACAGAGGATACCCATTGCCCTTGCTTGAGAGGCCCAAGCAGCAACCACCCAACACAATTTCAATGACTAGGTCTATGCTGAGGGGCGCATTGGGTCGTTCTCCAAAAGCAGCTCAGGCGTCACCTGTAGCAAATACCTCAAGGTCCGCCAACTCGTATCACACGATTGAACATCGGCTTTTCAGAATAAGTAATACAATAATAAATCCTCAATTACAAAGTTATCCAACAGAGCCTGTTCTGCTCACAGATGCACTGCACCTGAAATTATGCTTGTAGAACATAAACGGGCTTATAACAAAGCAGCGGATACTGATTTTCTTCAATATGTGAAATCATTCGACATCATCCTTCTCCAGGAGACATGGCTGGAAGAGCCAGTTCATTTAGAGGGTTACACCTGCTACCATTCCGCAGCAATAAGGAAAAGCAAGTTTGGTCGTTTGTCCGGAGGCCTAGCAACTTACCTCAAAATATCAACTATTGGTACTGCACAGACTCTAACCACTAACTCCTCGGCTACAAACACAGTAGAGATATCACTTAACTTTGGGGGGAAAAAGAAAGAGATCCAACAGACCAACACTTACATTAACCCAAAATTCAAGAGACAAGAGGGGAAACTTCTAACGGACCATTTACATCCTGTTATCACTACTCGAACATCAATAAACCTAATTTTGTCTGGAGACTTTAATCAATGCATCTTGGGGTCTCCCGCAAACAGTGACATTCAGGCACAGTCATACCATTGGAATATACCAACCCAAGCATTTAGCAGCCAATGTAAAACATCCAAGCTTGCAAAGACGTTATTGGAAGATCTGGAACATATGGGCCTAGAAGCTCTAAATGGAAGATTTCCTGATGACTCACCGTCTGTAGCCTCATTTACCTCAAGCAAGACAATCTCTACAATTGACTACACTTTAGTCTCCATCTCATTGTTCCATTATGTATTGGGCTTCAATTTGGGGGACAAGGGCGACAGCGATCATCGCCCTCAAGAAGTCATTCTAGGAGCCCTTCCTGAGGCCATATTTTCAAACGCAACGGGACCGCATGACAGCCATACTATAAATCTCAAACAAATTAAAACTTCGGTAGCAAATACTGTATAGGTACTACAAGCTGCAAAAAGCCAATTAAACAACGCAAACTACCCTTCTGGCTATACAGTAGTAGGCTGGGAAAAATTCACGACTGAGTTTGCAACTATTTATTCAACAACCGTACAGCATTTTCCACTATCTGCACCCGGTGTCACAAGGATGATCTCAGGCACCCAGAAAATGGCAATGAAATCCTAACAAAAAGTGATAAATAAATCTTTAAGACAGTTGAAGAAAAGCCCGGGAGATGGAATACTTTTAGTGCAGCTTCATAAAGATCGTGCTGAACTCAAAAAGTTGAAATGGGGAATCAAAAGAACCAATGATGAAGACTTCTGGGCAAAACTCCATTATGCTTCCAAGGCCAACAATAGCGCCCAGTTTTGGTCCATTATAAACAAATTATTAAATCCAAAAAGTAATGGCATAACATCTTATATAACCAAATCGTCTTGGGAATCCTTTCTTGAAGAACATTTTAACGAACAGGTTGCAAAAACAGGCGAACCTCAGATTCCATTGGAGTGCCGACCATTGCAAACAGACTCCCCATGTGAAGATGCCAAATTTGAACCTTCTGTGGTTCTAATGAGGAAATTAATTTCCAAAGGTAGAAAAGATGGGGCAGCCGGGTGTAACGGAATCCCGCCGGCTCTCTTTAAACTTGAACCGGAATATTGGGCTGATACGTTGATCCCCCTCTATATGTCTGTTAATAACTCGGGGCACCTTCCTGCCTCATGGAGGGGCTCAATTATTTCCCCGATTTACAAGGCGGGGGATAGAACACTCCCAAAAAACTACCGCCTGATTGGACTCCAAGATATTGAGGCCAAATATTTTGCGGGCATCTTATTGACTCAGTTGCGAGAATGGGCAACAAACCATAGCTTAATACCATCTAGCCAAACGGGATTCTGCAGAGACACCGGAACAACAACAAATTTGGTGTCCATTTCATTACTTATCGACAAGGCACGAACGACCAAACAGGCTCTTCACTTCTGTTTTGTGGACTTTAAAGCGGCCTTTGATAACGTTAACCGAGGAATCCTCTGGCGGAAACTGGCCTCTTGGGGGATTCCCTCGTCCTTATTAAGTCTCCTGATTAAATTGCATAGGGACACGTGGGTCCAGGTAAAGCTTGGGAACGGCTCGCACCTTTCTAGGCATATTCCAACTACAAAAGGCCTAAAGCAAGGGTGCGTGCTAGCCCCTACCCTTTTCAATTTATTTACAGCTGACCTGCCACCCGCACTAGAGGCTTGCAATTCCCACGCCCCCCGGCTCGGGGGCAAAGCGCGGCCAAGCATATCTTATGCTGACGACGTGGTCTTGGTCAGCCACACGAAAGTGGGTCTTCAAAATCTGATTAACACAATCCATAGATACGCCGATGACAACTTATTAGAAGTCAATATCAACAAGACTAAAGTTTTGTCCATAACCAGGAACAAAACGCTGCACACCTGGTTCCTTGACACAAAAGTAATCTCCAACTGCTCGGAATATAAATATCTTGGGATCATAGTTGATAAAGGAGGCGCTATCTAAGCCAACTAGAGGCCATTAAGAGGAAAGGGCTGTTAATAACCATGACATTGAAACAGCTAAAGTCCAATCTGACAGGTGAGACTCTACTGCCACTGCTTCGAGTGGCTAAAACTAAAATAGAGTCAACAATCACGTATGGCAGCGAGGCTCTAAGAGGTACCGACGCAAAACCTTTAGACACAACCATATCAAAGGCCTACAGACTCCTCTTTAATCTGCCATCCTACACGTCATAAGCACAGATTTGTTTGGAATTTGGTCTGATGAGCCAAACGCTTGCACGAAGAGGGTCATATATAAAGTGCTGGCACAAAATAAGGAATTCTCCAGAAAATACCTTGAATCAACAGCTCTGGCAATACCTGATTAGCTCCCCGAGAACACCGGCGAAAAAGTATTTAGAGGAGTCCCTGATCATCACAGGTCTGAAAGAACTATGGGAGATCCCTCTATCGCATGCACAATTTAAGCACGCAGTGAACAAGAGCTTAAAAAGACATTCGCATGTGGTGGATAAAGCCACCTTTTCTCACAGGCGTCACGCCTGGATGACTCTGTTCACATACAAAACTCCGGGGCTCCAAACATATTTTGGTCTGGGATATGGCTGGAAAACAAGAGAACTATTTTTTAAACATAGGTTAGGGATCCTACCTGCCATTCCACACTTACCACCGTGGCTGAGAACGAACTATGGGATCAGATGCCGGCTGTGCGGAACAGGGGTTGAAGACTAAGAGCATCTACTATGTATTTGCTCGAAGCTGAATGAGGAGAGAGTAGCTCTGTTAAAAACAGCCTTTAACGAACTGAGCATCCGCTCACGCAGACAAGCAGTCCTTGCTTGTTTCGATCCTGGTCTTCCGCCGTTAAATGGAAAGCTGGTGAAATTCCTGAAACTAGCAGAACGGAAACAAACATGCCAGGTAGCTGGCTAAGAGGAATTCACGGGCTGCAACCAGCCGCTATGAACAATATGCCCCCCTCGTTTTAGATTGGTTTTAAGCACTGTTATTTTATATTCTTCTTTTTATTCTCTTGTGGAGACTTGTTCTAATGCATTTTTTTTGTAATGGTTTTAATTAACCTAAACAATAAAGAACTTACTTACTACTCCACATACTCACCAAGGCGCACAATCCACGCCTTGTCTCTTAGTATATAATCTGGTGTTACCCCGTGTTTCATTCCTTGGAACCACCAGCAGGAGCCCATGTGGGGGCCGTTCTTCTTCCTTCTCCTCCAGGGCCAGTTATTGCCACACTAGGGCTCACAGCTATGCCACCAGTGGCGGTTTCTCTTTGAGTGCATCGGGGCTCCGCCCCCTTCACTTTAGCTGGCACTGGTCGATATAAAAGCAAAGTGTTGCGTTTTACTGCTTTGTTTTATAATGAATACACACAGCCTAAACACAAGTCTTTTTTCAGGGCCGGCTGGGGCTTGAACACTGCCTACTACTCACGGTGCAATGATGCAGTCTGCAGTGAGGCTGACGCTGAGTGGCAAAGTCTAAAGCATTTGCCCGGCTGACGATTTCACAGCCCTTGGGCATGTGATGTCATCAGCTCAGCAAAAGCATTGAATTCCGGACCATTCTCCACCCCCTGATGGTGTGAAGATTAAATCAGCCCTGGGCCTTTTACAATGAAGACCTGTAGCGCCGGAGATTCATGTCAATCAGGGAGTAGAGAATTGGTCACCCCACCCTTTCCCAACTTGTCACTGTGACACGTTGGGAAAGGATGGGGGAGAGGCTGCAAACAGTCTGGAAGCTGAGAAATCAAGTCTGCGCAGACTCGAGGTGGCTGCTTCCCTCTTTGAAGCTCCAGCACATCACACTTGGGTTTATTTCAGAGCAGCCAGAAACCAACTTGTGGTCGGACTCAGGCCTTGTCTCTAGGGTTGTAATGAGCAGGCAAGTTTTGTTGTTTCAGGAGTTCCGAATTTGTATGAGATTATTAATTTTTCAAAAGTTTATTTCATTGTGGCCTCACATGCATCTCCTATTTTTACACTCTCTTCTTCCTCCCACGTTCTTGCCGCTGTCCAAGATTACGACTCCCCTCCCTCCCCCCTCCCCTTGCTGTTCACTCTCTCCTTTCCTTTCAAACTGGCCCTCCTTCACAAGCTGCCAGCCAGCTCCGTGATGATGCTGCAGAGAAAGACTGTGTGGATAGAAGGCACCCAGCTGTATAGCAGGTGTGTGTGGGAGAGAACAGGGGGCCCTACCAATGGTAGCTGTCTCCGCAAAAGCGCACCAGAAGCCGTCAGTTGGCTTTTCTCATTATTCATTTATTAGCACATGAAGTAGACACTTGTGGCAGGTCAGGCAGCACAGGGCATGGCAAACAGGTTTTGAAATCATGGTGAGACCGTGGCTGTGTGGGGTGGAGAACAGGGCCCTGAGTTGTGAGTGACTGTATGAACCCCAAAGGAAAATTACCTTTGTTACATTTACTATGGATGGATGGCAAGGTGAACAGACTCGTAGAGAAGGGTCCTGTTATTTGAATGGCATCAAGCTGCCTTCTATTTCTCTTGTGAATTGATAAATAGGATAAATAGGCTAGTAATGAATGACTCCATTGACTGAGTCACCTCAAGTCATCCAAGGGCGATCTTGTTAATAGATAAATGAATGGGAGGATGAGTAGAAATGTAGAGCACTATTTTGTTATATTTTGATGAGGACACCTGTCGGTGTGAAGGTGGTCCCTGGTCCTCTTATGAATAGGTTGACGAATGACCGAATGAATACACTGTTATAGAATGACTAAGTTAATTGAAAGGCTCAGGGTGCACCTCTTCTGAATGGATGAATAGGCTTGTACAGAATGATGCAATCCAGTTGCCTTAAAGTGCCTCCAGGTTTTCTTGTAAATGGATGGATAGGGTGGCTTATCTATACTACTATTATAAAGCGAGAACTGGGAACCTTTGAGGCGGGTAAACTCAAAAAGTACACCACCAATCACAACACCCAATACAGCGTTGGAAAGGGGAGGTCCAGGAGATGGACATGGGCTATACAGCACCACACCATATACATTAGAGGGGGAAAGAACGTTATGGGAAAAGTGATATGAACGCCGCGTTCGGCGTTATTGGGCGCATAACGCGGCGTTTGGCGTCATGGGCGCATACAACGCAATGGCGTGTGGGCGTGGCACGGGGAGGAGTGTGGAACAACACCCAGTTCAGTTGAATGTGCGCCACTATCATGGTGAAGAGAGCGGCGGCGAAAGTGGAGCCGTGGGGAGGAAAAGTAACGCGGCGTTCGGCGTACACCAGGAGCGCAGGGAGGAGCACGGAACCAACACCCAGTTCAGTGCAATGTCCGCCACCATCAGGGTAAAGAGAGCGGCGGCGACAGTGGGGCCGTGGGGCTGAGACGGCCCCCGAGGATGACGCAGGCTATCATGGTGAGAGGGTACAGAGTGAACGGAGGGGTGAAGGGGACTGAAGAGAGGTAAGGAGTTCCTGGTAGGGTGAGGAAAGGTATGCTTTTGTTAGGTTGAAGAAGTGAGACTGAAAGCAAGGACATGGGTGGGATGAGGTGGGGGGTCTGACTGAGGTGTAAAGTGTAACTGACGGGTTGGGAGGGTGTAGAGATTAAAAGGTGACGTGGGTTAATGTAATAGGCTGAGGAGGTGATGGGGTACACATGGGAGTGGGCTGAGATGAGAGAAGTCTGAGGTGAGTGTACTCGAGTGATAGTGTGAGGATGAGGTGACTGGGCTCAGGAGATTTGGGGGGGTAGGTGCGTAGGTGGATGGCCGGGACAGGTGAAGCTGAGGCTCTCAGAACAGAAGGCCAGGTAGTTTGAGGGGAAGTGGGCAAAAAGGGGTGATTGGTAAGATAGAGGAAGGAGCTGCCCGTGTCCGGGGTGCGCAATGCTGGTGAGTATCTTTCACCTTGCAAAGCCTACCCGGACAACGTCGGGACAGGCTGCTAGTTAAGGTATAGATTGCTTTATAAACGTTCTTGCTTTCTCAGATTTGCTTAAAAATGCACCATTTTTGGGGGGAGGAGCCAAGATGGCCGACAGGACGGACGTGTAGGCTCCCGGCTCCGCGAGCCTCTCACTCCAGCACCGGCATCCTGCTATTAATCCTGAGTATATGTTGCGGTGACACGATGGATTAAACGCGCTGCTTGCAACCGCGTTCTTCCGAGGTCTCTGCTGGCTGTTTGGACTGAGAACTCGCTGCGCAAGCCAACTGCCGTCGTTACCCCTGGACCCTGCTCCGATCGCCGCTGCTGAACCTGCTATACCCGTGTCCGTGGGATGGCTTGTGGAGGTGCCGGTGTTCGAGGTAGCGCTTCTGCCTACAGAGGGAGACGGTGTGGCCCTCTCCCGATCCGGTGAGACTCCCTGCTTGGTGGCGATGTGTACTGGCGGGACAGGATCCCTTCCCCCGTTGCCTCCCTTTGTTGTGTTTCGGATGGGCTGAGTCGACTCCATCTTGCGGTGCCTTCTCTGCCTGAGAGCAGCCTAATGGTCCGGCGGCGAAGGGGCGCTCATTGTGAGCCGCTCTGAACAGTGAGCCGTGCTTTTACCGGCGCCCCTGCCTGATGTTGTTTGATACTGACGTCGCCCCTCTCCCTCCACTGTGATCCTATTGAGGTGGTGAAGATGGCGCCGGTCTCTAAAGACGGGGATGAGAGCGCTTCACTGTCCCCGGTATGCCCTGTCCCGCCTGCCCTTGCCCACCATGACGGTCCGACGACGTCGACCCAAGGCTCGTTTTGTATGGGACTGCAGCGGGTCCTGGATTATGGCGATATTCTGGGGGCCATTGCGGATTTAAGGACTACATGGCAGCGGAACGCTCGACAGCTGGGTTGCAAGATTGACAAGGCGACATTTGCACTGGGGCGCCTGAGGCAATCTGGCTCCCTGCCGCCTACAAATGCTCCTGAAATGGATACTGTGTTTCGGCAGGCGTATACAGTGCAGCGGGCGATCCCTGGATACAATGACTCGGATCTACCCGTCGTTGGAAACTCGGCTACATTGTCTCCCCCTACCCCGAGACCTGAGACTCTGCCTCTGCAGTCGCTGCCTTTGCATCGCTTGCTGACTCCTCAGTTGTTGGTCCTCCCTGCTGCACTTGCCCCCGGAGCCTCTTCTCTTCATCGACTAAGTGTGCTTCCTCCTGTATGCGTTGATACGCTCGTCCTTTTTGACACTGGACTTACTGGTGAATGGGGGCATCCATTCCATCCTCTTATGCTTCTTCTTCATCGTTCTGCTTTCGGCTTGCTTTCAGCGGTGGCCATGCCTGGAAGGTTTTCGACGCTCAGGCCAGGGTTGACGGCATTCTTTGCGCTGATTTTGTTTGTTTGGCTGGCAGAGACCCGGACTGGACTATTATCTTGGAATTGCTTAATATGCTCTGTGTAATGTTTTTCCCCACATAAGGTTGTAATTGATGGGCACATTTGCTGGTTCATGTCTATGGGGTGGGATTCCTGTGGACAGGCAGTCCGAGGGTAAGTGCCGATGGAGACGTCTCCACTATGTTTTAATTGTTCTGCTGGTTAGTACCTGGACTGTATCACTCTTTGGATGCACTGTGAGGCTATAGTAGTGCTATCATTCTTCACCTACGGCTGCAATTGACTTGTTCTTTTGTGGGTTATAGTTGATGGGGCGTGGATTTGGTGCGGGCTGGGAGTCCGGGTTTCAGTGTTCCTGGCCTTCCTCCGGGCTTATGTTTTTTATGAGAGTTTAGATTAGGATTTTCTTCTCTTACTCTCTATATTTCAGGTATTATTGCACTTCTTTTTTCCTTTCTTCTCTTCTTCTTGTACTAAATTTCGGGTTTATTGGGTGACAGACACACTGCTGGGGGGGGGGGGTAGGCCGTAGCCTCTGCATGCGTGTAGGGTGGGGGTTTGGGGGAGGGGTTTTTGATTTTCTAGTTTCGGTTTCTATGGTGCCTTGTTTTTTCTTCCTTCTTATTTTTCTCTTTACTCCATCTTGGGTCTGTGCTGGGACTGAGAGCGGGCGGGTGGAGGTGAACGTCTGTTGGGCTGTGAGTCCTATTACCCCTGTTGTTCACATTTTGAGCCCCCAGGCCGCCTGCGGGATCTTGACTCTTGGGTTGTTGAACTGTATGGTGGAAGTACCGCTATTGTTACGCTTACACCTCCACGGACCCTGCTTCTCTAACCTTAGTTTTGATTTTGCATTAAAACAGGAAAGTCGGACTTAAATGATTGCAACAAAAAACCTTAAAAATTAACCTTCAATGCTCCTGAGACACGATACCACGTTGTTTTACAGTGTAACTATTAATATTTGCCTATGATCCTCACGTGCTATTGTGTCGCCGTAATGCATGCGCCAGTGCTTCAGCAGTTTTCGTGGCCGGCCTTATGGTTGTAGGCCCGTATTTGTATTTTTACCACTGCACAATAAAGGTTTTCAAAAATTTAAAAAACAAAAAAAAGAAAAAAAATGCACCATTTGCCCATTTACTTTCCTGGCGGTCGGCCTCACTCGCTTCCCTTTAGGGCACTCATCCCGAAGTTTTTCGCCCTACCACTTTCAAAATGTCACCAGCTGCTACTGTATGCCACCATCCAATGCCCACATGCAGAAGTAATGTATTTCCTCTACCGCCTACCTCTGCCACGTGATCAGGTCCTCAGGCCTCTTGGCTGACACTAGTTTCACGACCACTCAAATAAAAGCATTTAATGGCATTTAGTCGAAGTGAAAGTTTCTAAATATGAACTTAGACACATTCATTCACCTTCTTTTTTACCTCCCCAGCAACTATGTCATTAGCGACCCAAGAAGTAAGTCAGTTGTCATGAGACCCCTGTATGTTGTAATTGTAGAGAGAGCTAGCTATATTGTTGTCTATATAAACCTACGCAACAGATGTTTATGACAGCGCTCATCCTGAACTGATGTATTTCAGGTGCTCTCAAATTTGATAAAGGAAATGGAGGCAGCGGGAAATGAAAAATTTCCTAGCTAACGTAACGGAAAGTTTCAATTTTATTAAGGACTAGGAGGCGAGGATTATGCAGTCCTTTCTTCTCTTTATTAAAATAGCAAATTCAAAGAAAACCAATCGCAAAACTTTTCTGGAACTACAGCTCCCATGAGCACATGGGGCACAGTATCCATAGTAACCGCCAGCCAATGACGATGGTGTGCGCAGTATATCTCTAACTACATCTGCAGCTCAGCTGAGATCCGTGGGTGCGACGAGACACATGGGACCGGCCATCTTGAAGAAACTGCACTTCGCTTCCAGCACGACTTCTGAGGTATCCTCGACCAAGTGCTCTAGGGACTGAGAAGCCCCAGCCCCGAGCAGCTCCTACCACGAGATCTGCGTGGGGCCCTTCTGCCTGCTTGCTGCTCGACGCGTTGTCTGGTCACTTGCCGGCTGGCTAGTAGCCTCCTAGATGACGATCCACAACATCAACACTGCTGGTCTGGTTGCTCCAGACTGGCCCTTGGTCCTTCCAAAAGAGAGGCACCCCGGACCCTCCTGGTCCGCACCAGACGTCTTTTCCCGCCACCGCGTGGGTTGCCTTTGCCAAGGCCTGTTGACTCCAAATCCGGATCCGACACCGCCGACAGCGAGAGCCTGTGTGGTACAGCTCATGCCTCCATCCTGGTTGTCAAAGACACCACCTGGTCCACGTGGCTGCAGGGTCAAGCGTCCACTCTTCACCTGATCGCGATGACAGCCTCTGGTTCCACTCCAGTTATTGGCTAGTGACTTTGAACATTGTCCCCTCGCTTTCAGGTCTTCAACATCTCCGATCCACTCTTGGATCACACCGGACACCTCCCTCCTGGTCGCTGCAGTATCTTTTCTTTCAGGCTCCATAGACTTCAATGCCGGAACCCGACACGACTTCGCACCTATGCACTCGCAGCCTGTGGGTGAGGTAACAAGAGCATTTCGGTGCTCAAGGGTAGATTGACTCTCCTAGTGTCCAGTTCCACAGTCGTTTTAGTCCTAACTAGTCAGGATTGTCCGTACTCACCTTTTACTTGAACTGTACTGTCCATGGATGTTGTTACGCATCTCGCTTGTGAGTTCACACTCTGCACACGCGTTCCGTGGGCCTCCTATTACTTACCTAAAGTTAGGGTAGTGTAGTCCCAGCGATCCTACACCCTCTGGACAGCTCCATTCCTTCTATCGACTTTCACATTCCACTTACTTAGTATATGGTTTGTTGTGCCCCTAGGGCAACGTTGTAATTGTGCAACTTAAACGTATTTTTCTTAAGAGTCTTGTCATGTGCTTAGCCCTATGAACTCATAAAGAGTTCAGAGGTGTTTGTTAGTTAATAAATATCTTGTTTATTTTCATAACTACCTGTGTGGTGTCCTTTCATTTGGTATTCAAGGGGTTATATGTGGTAAAACAGCTGGCTTCACATGCCAAAAGAGATTAGCCTAAGACCGATTTGTCCATGCTACCATTAGGATAGCTGGTCTATAAGGTTGACTCACAACCAATCACCATAAGGGTTGTTTTGACTGATACAAGGTGATCACTAGAACTAGTGAGCATCATATATCAGGCCAACTTCTCACATTGGTGTGCAGCGGTTGGGATTTGAGCTTGCTGGTGTTTTTACCAAATATAATCTTGAGATATCATTTGAAAGATCACATAAGGTACCATAGGTACATATAACAAAGCTTAGAAATACTCTGAGTTCTACTGAACCAGCTGTTGTAGTAGAAAGGGAGTAGCACACCCTGACTACAACTCTTAGCAAGGGATCAGTAGGAAAACCCATAGTGTAGGTAAGTGCACCACTTACACCTCACTAGAAAGCATGTCTATCACAGGAGAGAACACAGTGGCTCCCCTTGGTGATATTTATCCTCCACAGGTCATTTCAAGATATGCAGCCCTTAGCTTCCAGGAGATGAGACAATTGTGTACCTCCAGGAAATTAAAACAGGGTTCAAACCCTACCCTTCCTTTTCTGATAGGTCTCTTAGAGACATATGATGCAAGAAGGGCTTCTAATCCAGGCCCATCTGATCTTACAGAAGGAAACATACCCCCAGTAGAGGAGGACTCTAATCTCCTTGAGACTGAAGAAGTGGAAGAGAATGGAGACTCATCTGATGGAGAGGTAGACAATGGTCAGGAGGGAGTCAGCAGACTTACCAGGGCCAACTTAAGCAGAAATGAGAATGGAACTGGGGGAGCCCCAGACCCATCCTCAGGCAGGCTTAACCTTGGGAATAGACGAGTTAGGTCTCACTCCAGAGGCTCTAACAGATCTATTCAAACCTATGTCTCTCAGGCATCTTCTCAGAGAGGGATGACACCCCCTCAGAGAAGAGAGCGTGAAGCTAAGATGAGGGAAGTGAATCTGAGGATTGAGAGGGAAGAACTTGCCCTTGCCAAAGAGAAACTTGCCTTTGCCAGAGAGCAGAAATTTAGTGGGTTAGAACCCACTGGTGGCAGCATTATCCCTAGAGATAAAGACAGGAGTTTTGATAACAGAAACCTGATTAGGATAGTGCCCCCCTTTAAGGTAGGGGATGACATCTACAAATGGATGACTGCTTTGGAGAGAGCCTGCAAAGTACAGCAGGTACCTCAGAGTCAGTGGGCCGCTATCTTGTGGCTCTCCTTTGAAGGTAAAGGTAGAGATAAGCTCCTCACTGTTAGAGATGAGGATGCTAATGATGACCAAGTCCTGAAAAATGCACTGATTGATGGGTTTGGCTTAACAACTGAACAGTACAGGTTAATGTTCAGAGACACCCAGAAAACTCAGGCTCAGGATTGGACTGACTTTGTTGATTGTGCCACTAAGGCTTTGGAAGGCTGGTTACTGGGAAGTAAAGTTACTGATTACACAGGATTGTATAATCTAATTATGAGAGAGCAAATCTTAAATAATTGTCAGAACCAGTTGTTGCATCATCACTTGATTGACTCAGATCTGACCTCTCCCCAAGAATTGGGAAAGAAGGCAGACAGATGGGTCAGGACAAGGGTTAAGCAGCAGAACCAGAACCAGGGTGGTGGCCAGAAGAAAGCAGACCAAAAGGGTAATCAAGAGAATAAGCAAAACGACCAGAAGTCTTCAACAGGGCCCCAACAATCTAAGGAGGGTGGGTCCCAGAATTCCCAAAAGAAGAAGAATGATGGTCAGAGAAAACCATGGTGCCAATACTGTAAAAGTAAAACTCACTGGTTCAGTGAGTGCACCAAGAAAGGCACAGCTCCTACCACTACTGCCCCTAAGGCACCTGCACCCCCTAGTACAGTTAGTAGTGGTAGTGCACCCCCCAAGGCTATAGTTGGGTTAACCCTGGGTACTGAGGTGGATTCTGACTTAGTTGGAATACCTACAAAGGCTGTTCTTGTTTGTACTGGGGACATGGATATGACCCATACTATAAGTCCCAGTACTCTGGGCAAGTATAGGCAAACGCCTTTGATTAATGGAAAAATAGCTCAGCCCTACAGGGACACCTGTGCCAGTGTCACTATGGTGACACCAGCATTTGTGGACCCTGAACAGGTAATACTAGGTTCAGACTACCTAGTGACCAATGCTAACAATGTCACTACCAACCATAGTATGGCACTTGTTAATTTCTCCTGGGGAGGGGTAACTGGCCTCAAAAGGGTTGTAGTTAGTTCAGACCTCAAAGTAGACTGTCTGTTGGGCAATGATTAGGAATCCTCCTTATGGTCAGATGTGGAGTATAGGACTCATGTGGAAATGTTAGGTTTGGCAGCACATGTCCTTGCTGTGACCAGGTCACAGGCCAAGAAATGCCCAGCTGAACAAGTGCTGGATCCTGGAACAATGGCCCAGACACTTCCCAAGAGAAAGAGCAGTAGGCTTAAGGCAGTGCCTTCCCCCCTGCCTCAAGGTGAGGATCAGCCCTCTCAGGAGGCTGACCCAAAGACCCCAGAAGGAACTGTCCTAGAGGAGCTTGAACCTGAACAGGTTTTGTTCCTTGGGGCAGGGGGACTTCCAGGGCAGACTTGAGGCAGGCACAGTTAGACTGCCCATCTCTTGAACCCCTCAGACAGCAGGCTCCTGCTGAGGCTGCAGGGAATGCCACAGGTACTCACAAGGTGTACTGGGATGATGGACTCCTATACTCTGAGGCAAGAGACCCCAAGCCTGGTGCTACCAGGAGGCTGGTCATCCCCTTGACTCTGAGAGGTTTCCTTCTTACCTTGGCCCATGAGATTCCCCTTGCAGGTCACTTAGGCCAGAACAAGACTTGGGAAAGGCTTGTCCCACACTTTCACTGGCCTCATATGTCTGAAGACACAAGGGAGTTTTGTCGCTCATGTGTCACCTGTCAAGCCAGTGGCAAATCAGGTGGCACCACAAAGGCCCCCCTTATACCCCTACCTGTGGTGGGGGTACCCTTTGGAAGAGTAGGGATTGACATTGTTGGCCCAATGGACCCCCCAACAACATCTGGGCACAGATGTATACTGGTGATAGTGGATCATGCCACCAGGTACCCAGAAGCTATTCCCCTTAGGACCACTACAGCTCCTGTTGTGGCCAGGGCCCTACTTGCAGTTTTTACTAGAGTGGGGTTTCCTAAGGAGGTTGTCTCTGACAGAGGTGCAAACTTCATGTCAGGATACTTGACTGCAATGTGGAAAGAGTGTGGTGTAAATTACAAATTTACCACATCCTATCATCCACAGTGCAATGGGCTTGTGGAGAGATTCAACAAGACCCTAAAAGGGATGATAAAAGGGTTACCAGAAAAGCTTAGGCGAAGATGGGACATCCTTTTACCCTGCCTTCTGTTTGCTTACAGAGAGGTCCCACAGAAGGGGGTTGGCTACAGCCCTTTTGAGCTTCTGTTTGGGCATCCTGTAAGAGGACCCCCTATGTCTTGTGAGGGAAGGATGGGAGTTACCTCTCAAAAAGCCTAAACTTGACATAGTGGACTATGTACTTGGTCTCTGCTCCAGGATGGCAGAGTACATGGAGAAGGCATCTAAAAACCTGGAGGCCAGCCAAGAACTTCAAAAAGCTTGGCATTACCAAAAGGCTGTCCTGACAGTGTATCACCAAGGACAGAAGGTGTGGATGTTGGAGCCAGTGGCCCCAGCAGCTCTCCAAGACAAATGGTCTAGACCCCATACTATCATTGAACAGAAGGGAGAGGTCACCTACCTGATGGACCTTGGAACTCCCAGGAGCCCTCACAGAGTACTTCGTGTAAATAGGCTCAAGGCATTTGTTGACAGGGAGGACATGGGTTTGCTCTTGGCCACAGATGAGGGACAGGAGGAAGAGAGTGACCCTCTCCCAGACCTGCTCACTCAGAATCCTGATGATGGGTCAGTAGATGGTGTGGTCTTTTCTGACAGCCTCTCTGAACATCAGCAAAAGGATTGCAAACAAGTTCTTCAGCCCTTTAGACAAATGTTCTCTCTGACACCCAGTCAGACATACTGGTGCACTCACGAGGTGGACACTAGTGACAGTCTGCCTATAAAGAGTAAAATCTACAGGCAACCTGACCACGTCAAGGACTGCATAAAGAAAGAAGTACAAAATATGTTGGAATTGGGAGTCATTGAACCCTCAGAGAGCCCTTGGCCTAGTCCTGTAGTTCTAGTACCAAAACCCCACACCCAGGATGGTATGAAAGAGATGAGGTTTTGTGTAGACTACAGGGGTCTCAATGCTGTCACTAAGACAGATGCCCATCCAATACCAAGAGCATATGAACTCATTGATAAATTGGCTTCTGCCAAATTCTTGAGTACATTTGACCTGACAGCTGGTTATTGGCAAATCAGGTTAGCTGAGGATGCCAAGGCCAAAACAGCATTTTCTACCCCAGGAGGTCATTACCAGCTTGTGGTGATGCCCTTTGGTTTGAAAAATGCACCTGCCACTTTTCAAAGGTTGGTTAACCAAGTTCTCACTGGGCTGGATGACTTCTGTGCAGCATATCTAGATGATATTGCTGTCTTTAGCTCCACCTGGGAGGATCACCTGATCCACCTGAGGAAATTTTTGGAGGCCCTGCAAAAGGCAGGCCTCACTATCAAGGCTACCAAGTGCCAGATAGGGCTGAGTCAAGTTGTATACTTGGGCCACCTTGTGGGTGGAGGCCAGGTTCAACCTTTGGAGAGCAAGATACAGGCCATAAAGGACTGGGCTCCTCCAACCACCCAGACACCGGTCAGAGCTTTCTTGGGCCTGTCTGGTTACTACAGGAAATTTGTCAGAAATGATGGGATAATTGTGACCCCTCTTAATGACCTGACAAGTAAGAAAATTCCAAAGAAAGTTCAGTGGACAGTTAGCTGTCAAAAGACATTCGATGGCCTAAAGCAGGCCATGTGCACTGCACCTATTCTCAAGAGTCCAGACTACTCCAAACCTTTCATTGTCCAAACAGATGCTTCTGAGTTGGGTGTGGGAGCTGTTCTATCTCAATTGAATATTGATGGTCATGACCAGCCCATTGCTTTTATAAGTAGAAGGCTGACCCCTAGAGAGAAACGTTGGTCAGCTATTGAGAGGGAGACCTTTGCTGTGGTTTGGGCCTTGAAGAATTAGACGCCATACTTGTTTGGAACTCACTTCAAGATTCAGACAGACCATAAGCCCCTCTTGTGGCTAAATCAGATGAAGGGTGAAAACCCCAAACTTCTTAGGTGGTCCATTTCCCTACAGGGGATGGACTTTACAGTGGAGCACAGACCAGGGACTGACCATGGCAATGCAGATGGTCTCTCCAGGTACTTCCACTTAGAACAAGAAGACTCACCTGGTCAAGGTTAGGTTAATGTACCTAAGTTTGGGGGGGGGGGGGGGTTATGTAGGAGAGTAGGGTCTGCAATCCTATGGCCACCCCAGATTTTTGCTTTTTGCTTCACTGGTTTATGACTTTCCCTGGCTGTGGGCCTGCTAATCAGACCCACAGCCTAGCTGTTCTCTCTCTAAATTGACATCCATGTACCTTAGGTGTATTTACCAATTGGTATTGGGCCACTCTTGTAAGTCCTTGTACAGTGTACCATAGGTACCCAGGGCATAAGTTAACCCAAGGCCTACCAGGGGCTGTAGCATGTATTATGCCATCCCTGGATGGCCCTCCAAATCTCACACAACTGGCTGATCATTCAGCTGGGGCAAGGTGGGGTAATCACCCTTTGCTTTAGATATAGTATACCTATATCTAAACCTAAAATGGACACATATACTCCTATAAGTCACTCTTATGGCAGGCCTTAACAATCCAGGAGGCAGATTGCTTGGAATTATGTGAGATAGTGCTCTGGCATGAGCTGAGCAGGCCTGCAACTTTCGGAACCAAGTCCTTTAGCTGTTTCCATGATAACGCTATACCATATACTCTTAAGTGCATTATAATCCTCGCGGTTATTGCTAACTTTGGCATAGCATTATCAAAACATGTCGAGTAAGGTGTCATACGAATTGGAATACTACCCCCTCGCCAGTTCTGGTGACAGGGGTAGCATTACACCCTTTTAGAGGGACACAACATGTACCTAACTATGAACCCCGGTTAAAGTTAACCCGAGCCTCAGAATCACAAAATGGATGCTTCCACCACAGAACCACAGACACAAGTCTGACCTCCTGCTGCTGGGAGTCCTTCCAGCGAGGGAGGCTTGGACAAAGGGTTTCCTGCCTTGGGAGGTGCTAGCACCACTCCAGACAGGATTTTGTGTATTGGGTAGGACAGGGCTGAAAGGAATGAGACATGCCTGGGGCACACAAGGTGTCCCTGTGCATACACCGGTCTAAACCAGTTCCTGGGGCTCTCCAGCCCCAGCTCTGGCGGGGACCAGGAAGGATCGGACCTTCCTGGTCCCACCCATAGGAGGGACCTAGTGATAGTACAGCCCCCTTTAGGAGAATAAAGGTAGGAGCTGGTCCCATTCCAAATTAGATTAATCCTGAACTGAAATTCTGCAAGAGAAACTCTGGACTTCGACTTTCTACAAAGAAGACTGAAGAAATCTCCCTTGTGGGCAAGGAGTGTCCACCCTGCACAAGCAGGCACCATCAGCGTCCAGCGGCTTCAATTTGTCGTTGTCCCTCGAGGATCCAGACTTCAAAGCCCAACGAGACCCTGATTCCCAGACCTCTCCGACCTCTGCCTACATCTGCAGCTCAGCTGATATCCGTGGGTGCGACGAGACACGTTGGACCGGCCATCTTGAAGAAACTACACTTCCCTTCCAGCACGACTTCTGAGGTATCCTCGACCAAGTGCTTTGGGGACTGAGAAGCCCCAGCCCCGAGCAGCTCCTGCTCCGAAGACCACCCCTCCAGCATCCACGAGATCTGCGTGGGGCCCTTCTGCCTGTTTGCTGCTCGACGCGTTGTCCGGTCACTTGCCGGCTGGCTAGTTGCCTCCTAGATGACGATCCACGACATCAACACTGCTTGTCTGGTTGCTCCAGACTGGCCCTTGCTTCCTTCCAAAAGAGAGGCACCCCGGACCCTCCTGGTCAGCACCAGACGTCTTTTCCACTCACCGCGTGGGTTGCCTTTGCCAAGGCCTGTTGACTCCAAATCCGGATCTGACACCGCCGACAGCGAGAGCCTGCGTGAGACAGCTTGTGCCTCCATCCTGGTTGTCCAAGACACCACCTGGTCCACGTGGCTGCAGAGTCAATCGTCCACTCTTCACCTGATCGCGACAACAGCCTCTGGTTCCACTCCTGGTTCCACTCCAGTCACTGGCTTATGACTTTGAACATTGTCACCGGACACCTTCCTACTGGTCGCCTGCAGCATCTTTTCTTTCAGGCTCCATAGACTTCAATGCCGGAACCCGACACGACTTCGCACCTATGCACCTGCAGCCTGTGGGTGAGGTAACAAGAGCATTTCGGTGCTCAAGGGTAGATTGACTCTCCTAGTGTCCAGTTCCACAGTCGTTTTAGTCCTAACTAGTCAGGATTGTCCGTACTCACCTTTTACTTGAACTGTACTGTCCATAGACGTTGTTACGCATCTCGCGTGTGAGTTCACACTCTGCACACGCGTTCCGTGGGCCTCCTATTACTTACCTAAAGTTAGGGTAGTGTAGTCCCAGCGATCCTACAGCCTCTGGACAGCTCCATTCCTTCTATCGAGTTTCACATTCCACTTACTTAGTATATGGTTTGTTGTGCCCCTAGGGCAACATTGTAATTGTGCAACTTAAACGTATTTTTCTTAAGAGTCTTGTCATGTGCTTAGCCCTCTGATCTCATAAAGAGTTCAGAGGTGTTTGTTAGTTAATAAATATCTTGTTTATTTTCATAACTACCTGTGTGGTGTCCTTTCATTTGGTATTCAAGGGGTTATATGTGGTAAAACAGCTGGCTTCACATGCCAAAAGACTTTAGCCTAAGACTGCTTTGTCCATGCTACCATTAGGATAGCTGGTCTATAAGGTTGTCTTACAACCAATCACCATAAGGGTTGTTTGGACTGATACAAGGTGATCACTAGAACTAGTGAGCATCATATATCAGGCCAACTTCTCACATCCGCGAACTTGCGCCGCTACTCGTGGAATCATGAGAAAAGGGGGGAACGCGTAAGCCTGCTCCAGTGTCCAGTCCTGCAAGAACGCATCGACCGCCGACGCCTCCGGGTCCGGTCTCCAGCTCACGATCCTCGGGAGTTGTCGGTTGAGCCGTGATGTGAACAGATCCACAGAGCACAGGCCCCATCTGTCCATCAAAGCCTGGAAGACCGACTGTTGCAGCCGCCAGTCGCTGAAGTCGTGGAAGTTCCTGGAATGCCAGTCCGCAATTGAGTTCTGTGTGCCCGGAAGATACTCCGCCGACACCGATATTTGCTTCTCCAGGCAATAATGCAGAAGTCCTTCGCCAGGTCTGTCAAAGCCCGAGACCGAGGCCCGCCCAGGCGATTGATATATTGCACTGCTGACACATTGTCCATGCGCAGCAAGATGCAGCACAACACCTGGTTCTGAGTCAGGGATTTCACCGCAAAGGAGCCTGCCAGGAGTTCCAGACAATTGATGTGAAGCTGAAGCTCCTCCTCCGACCAGCGCCCCCCCATTGTTATGTCGCCGCAGCGCGCTCCCCAGCCCGACCTGCTGGCATTCGATTTGATGATCAGGTCCGGGCTGGATCCGAAGATCGCTCTCCCGTTCCACGCACTCATGTGCTCGATCCACAAACGCAGCTCCGTTCTCGTCTCCTCCGTGAGTGAGATGAGTTCGGAGTACGTGAGCCCCTTCCTGAGGTGTTGCGCCTTCAGCCGCTGTAGGGCCATGTAGTGCAGTGGGCCCGGAAAAATCGCTTGAATCGAGGAAGAAAGGAGACCCACGATTCGAGCCAGCTGTCGAAGGGAGATTCTGTCCCTCCGAAGGACCTGGGAGAGCTCCTTGCGGATTTTGTTCACCTTCTGTTGAGGAAGGCTGAGGGAGGCCAACTCCGAATCTATGAGGAACCCCAGAAAGGTGATCTGCGTCGTCGGATGGAGTTCGGACTACTGGGCGTTCACCACAAACCCCAGCTCCTGGAGCAGAGCAATAGTCGTGCTCAAGTTGGAACGGAGCCGGTCCGGCGATTGATCCAGAATCAGTATATCGTCGAGATATATGATCAATCGTATGCCCCTCTCACGTAGGAGCTTCGTACAGCACCATGGGGCCGAAGAGAGTCCGAAGGGCAGTGCTTGAAACTCGAAAACAGCCCCGTCCCATAGGAATTGGAGAAAACGAAGGTGAGGCGGGAAAATGGGAACCGTGAGGTAAGCATCCTTCAAATCCAGGCGAACCATCCAGCCTCCTCTGAGGAGAATATTGCGCAGGAGGTGGATCCCCTCCATTTTGAAATGGCGGTAGACCAGCCATTCATTGAATGCCCGCAAGTTTATAACCGGGCGAAACCCTTTGTCCTTTTTCTGGACTAAAAAGATGTTGTTCAAGAACTCTGAAGGGTGAAGTTGGGCTCTGCGGATCGCTCCCTTCCTGAGGAGTTCCGCCACCTCGTTGTCGATCAGAACCCTGTCTTCTGAGGAAAAAAACAACGGTCGAGGGCGTGCTCTCTGACGGGGAGTACCGTAGAACTCTATCCGGAAACCCCGGACCGTTTGGAGAACCCAGGACGGACGGGGAAAAAAGAATAACACTCACCAGATGGACCTCCTGGTGCGTTGGCTCCACCATGGTAGCCTCTGCCGCGCCCTTTGCCGGCGCCTGTACTGGGATAGAAATTTCCCTGTCAGCCGTCGTTCCAGCTGTTGTTACGACACTGCGGGTTCTTGTTATTAGGGCTTTGCGTATACTGGCGGCCGGAGGAGCGATCCCGTCCTCTTCCGGCCCCAGCAAAAACCCAACCGGGAAAAATCTTTTTGATGGACGTCTGTGCTTTGTCCAAAGCGGAGAATGTAGTGACGAACTTGTTTAATTCCTTTATAAAGGGTTCGCCAAACAACTTGCCCTGTGCAATAGGCCCCGCTTCTGAAGTGGCCAGGTCCCCAAGCTTAGGATCTATTTTAATGAGGAGTGACCTCCTCCGCTCAGCCACCAATGCACAGTTCGCATTGCCCAAGAAGCATAGGGCTCGCTGTGCCCAACCTGCCACGACCTCCGTGGACATCGCCATCCCCGACTCTTTGGCCCTCTCGGCTAACTGAATGATCTGGGTCATGGGGCCCACGGCGTCCAGGAGCTTATCTTGGCAGTTGCACCAGGAGCAATCTATGCCCTTCTTAGGGTCCTTCATGAACTTAGCAAAGAACGCGTCAATATCCGGGGTGACCGCCACTCTGCCCTCCAGTTTCGGGCGAGGGCATTCACCCCGCATGCAGGTCCTAACCTCCTTCTCCAGGGGTTGACGAACTTTACCCGCGACATACGCCGCCACTTTGGGGTCAGGGATCCATTCCGACGATCTAGGGTGGTAAATCCTCGTCGGGTCAAACATGTCAGAGGTCTTGTCATCACCCTTTTGGGACCCCGATGAGTGAGACGCCGGGCGCCATTGCCAACCCGTGTACTCCTCCTCATCCTCCGAGGAGACCTCGTCATCAGTAACACCCTCTCTCTCCATGGGGATACAATCCTCCTGGTCCGGTTCAGGGGCGACCTCGTCGCCATCCTCTCCGGGGTAGAGACCCTCCCGGCAGGGTACATGCTTCAGCATCCGCGCACTCTTGCGGAAGGAGTCCCTCAAGCGATCGAACTCCTCCAAGTGCGCCGCGTGATGCTTAGCCGACTTTTTACCCCCACCCTGCGCGCCTTTGGGTCCGCGGTCAACAGGCACTGTGTTACCAAACGCCCCGGGGATGCTTTGGGCGAGGGCATCCACTCTCTCCCTCAGGGGCGCCAGCGCCGTGTCCAGGGCCTGAGAAAGCGCGCGACCAACCGCCGGCGGCAAGGGCTGGGTGATGCATAATTCTTCCGACTCCTGAATGGAGGGGTTTGATTGATCAGATGATGTCATATTAAGAGGGTGTGAGCACTAAAACATCTTCAGCCTAATATACAAAAGGTAGCAACCTCGCCGATGCTTAGGCAGTCTAGCTGTCAAAATACAGGTGCGATACCTGGTTTCCGCCACCCGATGGCGTCGCGCACCAACGCGCGGTAGGAATCACTGAAGCGGTGTCAGGCGAGGGTTGGTAGGCAGGAAGATACTTCGTCTCAGCGCGCCACATGAATTAGCAGAAGAATGCGAGCGCAGCCTCTCCCCAAGCGACGGCGCCCCACAGAGCCGGGGAAGCGCGAGGACGCGCTTCACACAGTCCTTGATGAAGCGGCAGTGACGGCGCAAGCAGCGCCTGTCGCGCGTCGATCTGCCTAAAATAAACAGAGCTGGCAAAGCGCACTTTCCCTGTAGCTAGCAATACTGCACAGGCACAAATCGTTTACAACTACAAAAATACCACAGTACGTCAGAAAGGTAAGGAAAAGTGACTTATCTGACGAGCAGAGAAAAAGAGGAAGCAGAAGGGACGTCACGGCCAGATATCCTGCGGACACCATCGTCATTGGCTGGCGGTTACTATGGACACTCTGCCCCATGTGCTCATGGGAGCTGTAGTTCCAGAAAAGTTTTGTGATTGGTTTTCTTTGAATTTGCTATTGTATTAAAGAGAAGAAAGGACTGCATAATCCTCGCCTCCGTCCTGACATAGAATCTGGGAATTACCTTGGGATACACAGTTTGATCAAGTAGGGATGACGGACCAGATTTTCTGGTTTCTCGTTGTGCAATTATGCCACAAGAGGAGTTTCTGTATCGATGGATAATGCCTTATCTTTACTCATTTGATAAGGTACATCAGTTCACTCTTAAATTAAAACACATATTAAATGTTAAATCAATTTGAAGCACAAAGTCTTTCTCGAAAACATTATAAACTTTAGGGACGGCAAGGGACTCCATTTTAATGTCTTTTTTATAACCGACTCCATTTTAATGTTGATGTCATCTACTTCAGTTGAATGAACATTGAGCTCGGTTACAGGAGAGGCTCAGCCTTTAGTTAAGACATTTACACGCATTAACAAAACAAAGGCCTGGTTGACTCTCACACAGCGAACACCACATGCTGTCTTTTTAGATTTATAATTCCCCTCCCTGGGATGTGTGCAGCATTTCAGATGGGTTGACCATCAAGAAACCATACAGTGCTGTGAAAATGCTTGAGGAAAAACTCATTAGCATGACAGCCTTCTGCAAATGCTTTCATAGCACTCTTCCGTCTGTGAGACTGCTGTGGTGCAGCACTGGGAGCATCGCTTCTGCTCTAGGAGGGGGTGGGGCACAGGCCTTGAGGCTGAGATAAGGGAAAGGCAGCAGAAGTCACATGAATGTTGGCTGGTTTTTAGCATAAGGGCCAAAGAATATCTCGACTAGAGCCAGGCATGTGTTCAAAGCCTTCAGTGGCTCGTTCACCTCTAATGGCAACGCAGCTTAAATGCTGTAGACATAAAACCTTTCAGTCAGCATTACTGCGTTTGTACAGAAGGATGCAGAAAATCGTCCAGTTTGCATAAAGAGTGATTTCAAAGTGTGGTGAAAGAAACAAATGGCACTTTCAGAGGGCTACTAACGTTTCTAATGTGAAGGAGGCTAGAAGTAGCACCATTCTCAGAACAATACTGGCCATTTCTTAATGTGGAAGACTTTAATGGGGTCATTTAGATGACTATGTTTGTTGCAGGAGCAAAAACACTTAGGCACAAATAACATTTGTGCTAAGCATGGGGTATATATGTTTTATGTATGTGGTAATGCAACCACGACAAACTCAATCGGAATGGATTTTCATTGTGTTTAATCCTGAGAGACCCATACATCTTTCGTTCAGGAGAGGCTCAAGAGGTCTTTCCCATCCATGATAGCCAGTGCTTTAAATGGGCCGGTACTCACCGGTACTGAGCACCAGCACGTCTGAATTTTTTTGCCATCAGTACCAGCACTTCTCTGTAGCCAGGGAAAGTACCGGTACCCTGATCCTCGGCACGGCAGGCGCAGGCTCAGGTTAGGTTTCTGCTCCATTGCAGGGCAGAGGCCGCTCTCCTTCCGAGAAGCTTGTAATCATGGGCGTAGGAAGTGTTCTGTTGTTCGCAGGGCCATTAGCACGTGAAAGCGCTACCTAATGGCCCTGTACTTGACCCGTGACCTCACCTCCTTGCAGTCAAAGAGGAAACCCACCCTTTGCCCTTTGTTATTCTGCAGTAAGGCTGTTACTACTGAAGATCTTCAGTCACACGCATTCAGTCAACCTGTATCTCATGTCCCTCCTCATGTGTTAGTGTTTTATTCCCATAATCGGCGGATGTTTACAAATGCGCCTCATAAAACACTCATTTAAAAGTGACCGTCGTGTTTAAAAATAGGCTTTACTTTGCTGAGCCGTAATTTGAGTTTTAATCTAGTTTCGTTGATTAGCTGGTGGTTCCTCCAGGCTCCAGCCATCCGCACTACGGCTCCTCTCCCAGTCATCCAATGAGGGGAGCTAGCGCGACGCCCCACAAGCAATCATGACAAACAAATGTGGGTGTTCGCACTTTTAAAGATAAAAGGTAGAGCACAGATGCTTTTGCTCAGTACATTAATATTGCAAGCAGTGTGCCTCTGATCGACTCATTCGAAACAGAAAATCAAGGTTACCATGCACATGCTGCATCTAGTGCCAGGGACCCTAAGGTAATGGAGGCTCAAATGATGTGGCAGAGTTGACTAAATTATGTGAGACGTAAAAAATGTAATTATTTTCCATACTATTTGGTAATAGTAAAACATGCAGCACGCAAGGCACTTACGGACTCGCTCTATACCACGTGTGCGATAACCAGGTCAGAAACCAGACAATACCCCTACTCCTCCTGTGGGTGACTCGTGTGCTATCATAAACACACAGTATTTACCAAACCTACGCCACCAGGTGGTCCATGTGTGGAGTAAAAGGGTCACAAAAAGAGACATGTCTCCTCAGCCCCGCCCCCGCTGGTGTATTTATATTTTCAGAAAATGTAACCTATGTCCCTCCCACTCGTAGCTATAAAACAGTCACCCAGCGTGTGACCCGTGTGTGCAGTAATTATTGATTTTTGGGTTATAACTCAACTACCTTTTACCCCGTTGTTTGATAAGCTGCGGATCAGTAAGATGCTCTAGTAGAATGAACAAGCATTGCTTTTTTTGTGCCTTAACTCAGTTTCTATTTTAAATGCCTGTGTTGTTTGTTTTGATTTTCCTGTTGTGTGACTGATGACGCACAAGCCACGTACCCCCAGAGTATAACTCTGCTGCTGAAGCCACGTTACTGAAGTGCAGCCACCAACACCTGTCTACGTTAGCAGGCCAAACTGCGGGAAGTAGCCCAGAAGGCCAGTTCATGGCATAAACACATCACTTAAGCAAGTGCTCAACCCTCTGAGCTTTCTTGCTGCGGACACCCTATCTGTACATTGTAGGAGACAGAGACTATTCCTCTGGGTAAAGAAAAAGGGAATTGAAAAAATATATTTTAAAATGTCGACTTTACCTATGAGTTTCTCTCTAAAATCACGGAAGAAAGTGTGATTTCGTGCCGCTTATGGAAACAAAGGCCAGTGAGCTGTTTATTAATTTCTCAAAGTTGCAGAGAAGCATCTGGGGACATTTTAGGCGTCTGGGGAGATTTTTAGGCATGTGTGGCTACCATCAGTCCCCAACACTCTCCCCAAAACATATGGACTTTAAAAGTATAGTGTCTATTTTATAATGCAATTCACAATCTGTTGTATCCAGTATGTATTATATCTTGTATTTAACTGCCTGTGTCTGCATATGTGCACAGAACTTTAATAAAGAACTGCCTCTGAAAGACTTGATTAATATCATGGTACATATTTGTTTTTAACAGTACAATCAGGTTACATGGGCACCATACTAGGGCCCTTCCTCTCCTGGTACCTTTCTACAGTTTTAAGATCTTATTAGAGTTTCTCGTTGCCCAAATGGGTGTAATTGCAGGTATTTATATGTTTCCCTCGTCTTGATTTTGCTCATGAGAATGTGTCACTCATAGTTGTTGAAATGTCACTCATAATTACACTGAAATTATGTTAATGTCACACATATCAATCTGAAACCTTGGCAGCTATGTAAGGCTTGGCCAGTCTGGGAAGGGCAGAGAAATAAAACAACTCTGTCTCTTTTCTTTCATGCCCAGAGAAGGCAAGGACAGTGTCCGCTTCTCCTGCTCTGCCTCTGGTAGCTTCCCTCCTCCCCCCCCCCCTCTCTCTTTATTCCTCCCTCTCTTTCTGTATCTTTCTCGCTTATCCTTAAGTGCTGATTTCAAAAGACAGCTGTTACATACACTCTCTTGCCTCTCCTTTTCTTTACTTGTTCCCCCGTGAAATGAATCCAAAAACGAGCAGAACACTTTGGCTGGAAATGTCCTCCTTTTCCGACAGGGTTCTATCCCAAAGTACAACCTTGGGGGGAGAGAAAAAAGTATCAAAATAAGAAAAATATTTAAATAACCAAATAAAGCAATACAGAGTGATCAGCAGACAGGCCAGATTATTATTTACACCCATGCACCTTAGCGCTGCTTTACAGAGTTTTCTAGTGAAGCGCTACTTTCTTTTTATCTTCTTTCTTTGAACAACATTGTTTTCCCAGAGTGGGGAAGTGCACCATTCATAAAGGGACTGCAATACCTGGTTGAGGGGTGGACTGGAAAACGTTTAATATGAGCGTTTTCAACTGTTATAATTATTTTAGCCTATAAAATGTGTACAAAAGGGGGTGGTGATGAACAGAGTGTCTGAATTGAGCAGACCACTCTTACCCAGTCCAAAGATCAGGGCTTGATCCATCACCGTTATTTATCTCACTGCCCCATCCCAGCTCAGAATCTGGCTATATGCAAATCAGTCTGTCCCTGGCCCAGTGCATCATGGGAACAGGGAAGACTAAACTACCAAGCCAATTCTTTACCAGAAAGGAGACAAGCTACCGGGGACCGGTTTCTGGCATTTCAGCCTCTTCGGCCCGGCTTGCTTGAATCCTGATGGAGCAGTGAGAAAGGGACTCATGTCTGAGTATACCCTGCCACACCTATAGTGGCCAAAATCGATTTACAAAAGGGGGTGGTGATGAACAGAGTGTCTGAATTGAGCAGACCACTCTTACCCAGTCCAAAGATCAGGGCTTGATCCATCACCGTTATTTATCTCACTGCCCCATCCCAGCTCAGAATCTGGCTATATGCAAATCAGTCTGTCCCTGGCCCAGTGCATCATGGGAACAGGGCAGACTAAACTACCAAGCCAATTCTTTACCAGAAAGGAGACAAGCTACCGGGGACCAGTTTCTGGCATTTCAGCCTCTTCGGCCCGGCTTGCTTGAATCCTGATGGAGCAGTGAGAAAGGGACTCATGTCTGAGTATACCCTGCCACACCTATAGTGGCCAAAATCGATTTACAAAAGGGGGTGGTGATGAACAGAGTGTCTGAATTGAGCAGACCACTCTTACCCAGTCCAAAGATCAGGGCTTGATCCATCACCGTTATTTATCTCACTGCCCCATCCCAGCTCAGAATCTGGCTATATGCAAATCAGTCTGTCCCTGGCCCAGTGCATCATGGGAACAGGGCAGACTAAACTACCAAGCCAATTCTTTACCAGAAAGGAGACAAGCTACCGGGGACCGGTTTCTGGCATTTCAGCCTCTTCGGCCCGGCTTGCTTGAATCCTGATGGAGCAGTGAGAAAGGGACTCATGTCTGAGTATACCCTGCCACACCTATAGTGGCCAAAATCGATTTACAAAAGGGGGTGGTGATGAACAGAGTGTCTGAATTGAGCAGACCACTCTTACCCAGTCCAAAGATCAGGGCTTGATCCATCACCGTTATTTATCTCACTGCCCCATCCCAGCTCAGAATCTGGCTATATGCAAATCAGTCTGTCCCTGGCCCAGTGCATCATGGGAACAGGGCAGACTAAACTACCAAGCCAATTCTTTACCAGAAAGGAGACAAGCTACCGGGGACCGGTTTCTGGCATTTCAGCCTCTTCGGCCCGGCTTGCTCGAATCCTGATGGAGCAAGTAGAAAGGGACTCATGTCTGAGTATACCCTGCCACACCTATAGTGGCCAAAATCGATTTACAAAAGGGGGTGGTGATGAACAGAGTGTCTGAATTGAGCAGACCACTCTTACCCAGTCCAAAGATCAGGGCTTGATCCATCACCGTTATTTATCTCACTGCCCCATCCCAGCTCAGAATCTGGCTATATGCAAATCAGTCTGTCCCTGGCCCAGTGCATCATGGGAACAGGGCAGACTAAACTACCAAGCCAATTCTTTACCAGAAAGGAGACAAGCTACCGGGGACCGGTTTCTGGCATTTCAGCCTCTTCGGCCCGGCTTGCTTGAATCCTGATGGAGCAGTGAGAAAGGGACTCATGTCTGAGTATACCCTGCCACACCTATAGTGGCCAAAATCGATTTACAAAAGGGGGTGGTGATGAACAGAGTGTCTGAATTGAGCAGACCACTCTTACCCAGTCCAAAGATCAGGGCTTGATCCATCACCGTTATTTATCTCACTGCCCCATCCCAGCTCAGAATCTGGCTATATGCAAATCAGTCTGTCCCTGGCCCAGTGCATCATGGGAACAGGGCAGACTAAACTACCAAGCCAATTCTTTACCAGAAAGGAGACAAGCTACCGGGGACCGGTTTCTGGCATTTCAGCCTCTTCGGCCCGGCTTGCTTGAATCCTGATGGAGCAGTGAGAAAGGGACTCATGTCTGAGTATACCCTGCCACACCTATAGTGGCCAAAATCGATTTACAAAAGGGGGTGGTGATGAACAGAGTGTCTGAATTGAGCAGACCACTCTTACCCAGTCCAAAGATCAGGGCTTGATCCATCACCGTTATTTATCTCACTGCCCCATCCCAGCTCAGAATCTGGCTATATGCAAATCAGTCTGTCCCTGGCCCAGTGCATCATGGGAACAGGGCAGACTAAACTACCAAGCCAATTCTTTACCAGAAAGGAGACAAGCTACCGGGGACCGGTTTCTGGCATTTCAGCCTCTTCGGCCCGGCTTGCTTGAATCCTGATGGAGCAGTGAGAAAGGGACTCATGTCTGAGTATACCCTGCCACACCTATAGTGGCCAAAATCGATTTACAAAAGGGGGTGGTGATGAACAGAGTGTCTGAATTGAGCAGACCACTCTTACCCAGTCCAAAGATCAGGGCTTGATCCATCACCGTTATTTATCTCACTGCCCCATCCCAGCTCAGAATCTGGCTATATGCAAATCAGTCTGTCCCTGGCCCAGTGCATCATGGGAACAGGGCAGACTAAACTACCAAGCCAATTCTTTACCAGAAAGGAGACAAGCTACCGGGGACCGGTTTCTGGCATTTCAGCCTCTTCGGCCCGGCTTGCTTGAATCCTGATGGAGCAGTGAGAAAGGGACTCATGTCTGAGTATACCCTGCCACACCTATAGTGGCCAAAATCGATTTACAAAAGGGGGTGGTGATGAACAGAGTGTCTGAATTGAGCAGACCACTCTTACCCAGTCCAAAGATCAGGGCTTGATCCATCACCGTTATTTATCTCACTGCCCCATCCCAGCTCAGAATCTGGCTATATGCAAATCAGTCTGTCCCTGGCCCAGTGCATCATGGGAACAGGGCAGACTAAACTACCAAGCCAATTCTTTACCAGAAAGGAGACAAGCTACCGGGGACCGGTTTCTGGCATTTCAGCCTCTTCGGCCCGGCTTGCTTGAATCCTGATGGAGCAGTGAGAAAGGGACTCATGTCTGAGTATAGCCTGCCACACCTATAGTGGCCAAAATCGATTTACAAAAGGGGGTGGTGATGAACAGAGTGTCTGAATTGAGCAGACCACTCTTACCCAGTCCAAAGATCAGGGCTTGATCCATCACCGTTATTTATCTCACTGCCCCATCCCAGCTCAGAATCTGGCTATATGCAAATCAGTCTGTCCCTGGCCCAGTGCATCATGGGAACAGGGCAGACTAAACTACCAAGCCAATTCTTTACCAGAAAGGAGACAAGCTACCGGGGACCGGTTTCTGGCATTTCAGCCTCTTCGGCCCGGCTTGCTTGAATCCTGATGGAGCAGTGAGAAAGGGACTCATGTCTGAGTATACCCTGCCACACCTATAGTGGCCAAAATCGATTTACAAAAGGGGGTGGTGATGAACAGAGTGTCTGAATTGAGCAGACCACTCTTACCCAGTCCAAAGATCAGGGCTTGATCCATCACCGTTATTTATCTCACTGCCCCATCCCAGCTCAGAATCTGGCTATATGCAAATCAGTCTGTCCCTGGCCCAGTGCATCATGGGAACAGGGCAGACTAAACTACCAAGCCAATTCTTTACCAGAAAGGAGACAAGCTACCGGGGACCGGTTTCTGGCATTTCAGCCTCTTCGGCCCGGCTTGCTTGAATCCTGATGGAGCAGTGAGAAAGGGACTCATGTCTGAGTATACCCTGCCACACCTATAGTGGCCAAAATCGATTTACAAAAGGGGGTGGTGATGAACAGAGTGTCTGAATTGAGCAGACCACTCTTACCCAGTCCAAAGATCAGGGCTTGATCCATCACCGTTATTTATCTCACTGCCCCATCCCAGCTCAGAATCTGGCTATATGCAAATCAGTCTGTCCCTGGCCCAGTGCATCATGGGAACAGGGCAGACTAAACTACCAAGCCAATTCTTTACCAGAAAGGAGACAAGCTACCGGGGACCGGTTTCTGGCATTTCAGCCTCTTCGGCCCGGCTTGCTTGAATCCTGATGGAGCAGTGAGAAAGGGACTCATGTCTGAGTATACCCTGCCACACCTATAGTGGCCAAAATCGATTTACAAAAGGGGGTGGTGATGAACAGAGCCAGAAACCGGTCCCCGGGAGCTTGTTTCCTTCCCAGTGTAAGAATTGGCTTTTGTAGTTTGGTTTGCCCTGTTCCCATCATGCACTGGGACAGGAACAGACTAATTTGCATACAGCCAGGTTCTGAAACTGGGATGGTGCAGTGAGCTAAAAAACGGTGTTGGATCTAGCCCTGATCTCTTGACTGGGTGAGAGCTTTCTGCTTAATTCAGAGACTCTGTCCCTCACCACCCCTTGTTGTAAATATTTTTGTCCACCCTAAGCGTGGAAGGGTATTCTCAGATGTGAGACCCTTGCTCATTGCACCATCAGGATTCAAGCAAACCGGGCCGAAGACGGCTGTAATGCCAGAAACCGGTCCCCGGGAGCTTGTTTCCTTCCCAGTGTAAGAATTGGCTTTTGTAGTTTGGTTTGCCCTGTTCCCATCATGCACTGGGACAGGAACAGACTAATTTGCATACAGCCAGGTTCTGAAACTGGGATGGTGCAGTGAGCTAAAAAACGGTGTTGGATCTAGCCCTGATCTCTTGACTGGGTGAGAGCTTTCTGCTTAATTCAGAGACTCTGTCCCTCACCACCCCTTGTTGTAAATATTTTTGTCCACCCTAAGCGTGGAAGGGTATTCTCAGATGTGAGACCCTTGCTCATTGCACCATCAGGATTCAAGCAAACCGGGCCAAAGACGGCTGTAATGCCAGAAACCGGTCCCCGGGAGCTTGTTTCCTTCCCAGTGTAAGAATTGGCTTTTGTAGTTTGGTTTGCCCTGTTCCCATCATGCACTGGGACAGGAACAGACTAATTTGCATACAGCCAGGTTCTGAAACTGGGATGGTGCAGTGAGCTAAAAAACGGTGTTGGATCTAGCCCTGATCTCTTGACTGGGTGAGAGCTTTCTGCTTAATTCAGAGACTCTGTCCCTCACCACCCCTTGTTGTAAATATTTTTGTCCACCCTAAGCGTGGAAGGGTATTCTCAGATGTGAGACCCTTGCTCATTGCACCATCAGGATTCAAGCAAACCGGGCCGAAGACGGCTGTAATGCCAGAAACCGGTCCCCGGGAGCTTGTTTCCTTCCCAGTGTAAGAATTGGCTTTTGTAGTTTGGTTTGCCCTGTTCCCATCATGCACTGGGACAGGAACAGACTAATTTGCATACAGCCAGGTTCTGAAACTGGGATGGTGCAGTGAGCTAAAAAACGGTGTTGGATCTAGCCCTGATCTCTTGACTGGGTGAGAGCTTTCTGCTTAATTCAGAGACTCTGTCCCTCACCACCCCTTGTTGTAAATATAAAATGTGTACAGCAGCTCTGTGTTGAAGGGTTTGGTCTTTTTTAAACCAAAGTGCTTACATTTTGAAAGGATATAAGCAATGGACATTGAAACGGGTCCCTTCCTGGTCCTGTAGTCATATCCTGAACTTTTCAGGCAAAATCACTTACTAATTTCTGAATAATGAGTTTAAAACCGTTAAGGTAACCACGTTGTTACATGCTGCTTACATTTGACATGCTTTGCTCATCCTTGCATTCGGTGTTTTCTTTTTACAGGGTGTTGTTACGTTTTTTTCAGAAAGCATTTTAATCTTGTCCAATGCACAATTTGAATTGAATCTCAGCACAATTGGGTTGTAGCTGAAGGCAGTGCCAGTTTCTCCCAGTGGGGCAGTATGGTGCTCAGAGGGGGAAAGGATGTGGCACTCTGGCCAGAGCTGCCAAATTTGGAACTGGAGCACCATTTTCAGCCTTCATGACCAGTCCATCCTGACAGAGCTCATTCGGATGGTACACTTTAGAAGGCCCAATAGACCTTAGAAGCCCTGGTGTCTGAGCACCAGCAGGTGGACCCTAATGGTGGCAAGTGTGGGTTAACCTTGAAGGCCTGTCCACCACAATCCATGCAGTTCACCTCCAGTCTTGTGAGCAGGCATACGAAGAAGCACACACTAGAGCGACAGTGACTCTGTCACTGAGGTCACAAGACCCTTGAGGCCAGTCCACCTCGTCCATTGGTATCTCCATTGGACTTTTTCAGCTCTAGTAGTACAACTTACCAGGGGTTGGTAATGTTGGATTTGCATGCACATTAAACTTAGGGGGTGATTATAATGGTGGTGGGACTGCCACATCACCGGGTCGTTGACAGTCCCACCGCCATTGATGACTGCATTACTGCCCGCCATATTACAATATCGGGGGTTGCTGGCAGTCAGAAAGACCACTCGCCATGCACACTTCTCCCTTCCATAGGGAAGGGAGAAGGCTGGGATCATTGTGTCTTGCAGAAAGGAGAGACAAGTGTGTATCTGCTCTTCAGGAAGGATATACAATGCAGAAGGGGCCAGAATAGCCACTCTGGCATTACCTTTGTGGGCTGCAAGCTAATGATGCTTAATTTAAGTTGGTGTCTGCAGGTGAGGCGTAACTGTATTCTTTGTTAGAGACTGGTACATTATTTAAACCATCAGACTAAAACCGAACAAGAGAAAGGCATCAAGAGTTGTTGGCAGAAGGAGGAAGGGAAATATGGAAAACAGAGAAAAAGGAGAAAGCAAAGATGAGAAAGTACCTGGAAGAGTGAGATAATGTGGAGGGAGAGTATGTTGGTGGATAAAGGAGGCAGGCGATGAAATCAGATATACAGCCTTGGTGTTCAACAACCCAGCTCCGCCACAGATTCCCTCACTACCACAACCCTTTAATACTGCTGCCCAAGTCTCCATAACCACTCTCTCAGATGCATTTAATTAGTTATATAGCGCCACTCATACCAGTGCAGGGTGTCAACACTTTACATCATTCACACTACACAGAGGCAGTCAATCATAGGTGTGTAAATCTGTGTATAGGTAATGGTAAATAAAACTACAGAGTGTAGGAGTCACATGTCATCCATACTTGTAGACAGTGTTGTTTAAGGGTGCTTGGTCTGGATGTTGGAAAGTGGGTTAATAGTAGGGGCAAATGTATATCTGTCCCCGGCAATAAGGACACTACCTCAATATATAGCTCTGTACTAGTCTTCGAAAAGTATTCTCATGCTCAACCCTTGGTTACTTGGCTGTGAGCAGGTATGTAAAGCATTTAAACACCAATTCAGTAGGTAATTAAGACACAACACACAATAAAAATCCAACACCAATTTATAAAAATACAAAATATTTTTTTCTTTAAAATGAAAAAAATCCAATGTAGGGAACCGGGAATATGACTTTTAAAAAATTTAGCATGATGTAGCACATAGAAACGTATATCCCCTTTTGGTACATCTGGTCACGCTGGACCTGCTCAAAGTCAAAGTTTCAAACCAACCATGATGAAGCCCTGTGGTACTACTCCTTGCGGTAGGTCTCGGTCAAAGTTTTTACCTTCTGACTTAGAAACTTTTCTGGAGCTTTTCTTCACGGGGTCCGTCGAAGCTCTCAGCCAGCCCTGATTCGCTGAGGGTTCGCCGGCTTGCCTTGCAACGAAGTCCCGGTCAAACTTATGGAAGTCCAACCTCCGAAGCTTTCCAGCCGTATGAGTTAGGGATGCAGGCTGGCACACAGCTGATGGTGGGTGGCTTGGCTCTCATGGTTGGCCCCGGTCACCTTTTCTAAGTTTGGAATTAGAAATGTTTGCAGAGCTTTTTCTTGCATGGTCCCTCAATGCTTTTCACTAGGCCGGATTCGGTGAGGGTTCACCCGCTTGGGATTCCGCCTACGCCCGCCTGGAGCTTTTCAGCCAGAGGAACCTGGGCGGCAGGCCAACTCATGGTTGATGGTTGTCGGCTTGGCTGGCCAAAGTGAGTCGGTCCACTTATGGAGCTTTTTACCAAAGTTGCTCCAAACTTCTCCAAACCTCTTGAACTTCTTCCTGAAGTTTTTCAAAGGGTCTCAAAGTGTCCAAAACTTACTCCAAGGGTCCGGAATCTCCAAGGTGGTCCTTGAAATGGACTTCAGTTACCACAATCCACTTGGACAAACCCCTTTCAAATTAACTGGTAGTTCTCCAGGCTGGTGGTTCTTGGTGGTCTAGGTGTGCTCTGTTAACCTTCAGCTTGCAAGGAGTCCACTCTTTAGTCTTTTTGAAGCAAGGTAGTCCATAGGACTGTAATTCCATATTGTGCAACGGGCACAATCTTCAGAGTCCAGGGCTTGGTTGGTGCAAATCAAACTCCTCAGCAGGGACCCTTCTACTCCCAAGTTTGAAGCAGCATCATCTTTGTCCCTTTCAGATACGTATTCCAAGTTCTCTGGGTCAAGAAGGAGGACACTGCTGTCCAATGAGGTGCAGGGGAATGCTCCAGGGTATGACCACATCCTCTAAAGTGTGGCATTATTTTCCCAAAGAGAGCACAATTTCTCCAAAATTCATCATGGTTGATTTTCCAGCAGAGGGAGCAGAACTAATAACTAAACCAGCCTACAGGATGGCTTCATCTACCTAGGTCCACTCCCCTTGTACCTGGGAATTCCTCCTTAATCCCCTCATCCGACTGTGGGGAGAGAGATGTAAATGAAAGTGATTACCCCAGCTTGTCTCCTCTATCCCTTGAAGAGCATTATGTACTACCCTTCCCCCTGGCTCTGGCATTCCCATGACCAACAACCTCTACTCCCAGATATGCCTCCTAACTCCAGGGTATTATTTAACAACAAGGGGTGGTGATGGACAGAGTTTCTGAATGAAGCAGAATACTCTCACCCAGTCAAGAGATCAGGGCTAGATCCAACACCGTTTTTTAGCTCACTGCACCATCCCAGTTCAGAACCTGGCTATATGCAAATTAGTCTGTTCCTGTCCCAGTGCATGATGGGAACAGGGCAAACCAAACTACCAAGCCAATTCTTACACTGGGAAGAAAACAAGCTTCCGGGGACCGGTTTCTGGCATTTCAGCCGTCGTCGGCCCGGCTTGCTTGAATCCTGATGGTGCAATGAGCACTGATTTGCATATAGCCAGGTTCTGAGCTGGGATGGTGCAGTGAGATAAATAACGGTGATGGATCAAGCCCTGATCTTTGGACTGGGTAAGAGTGGTCTGCTTAATTCAGACACTCTGTTTATCACCACCCCCTTTTCTGTATCGTTTTTGGCCACTATAGGTGTGGCAGGGTATACTCAGACATGAGTCCCTTTTTCACTGCACCATCAGGATTCAAGCAAGCCGGGCCGAAGACGGCTAAAATGCCAGAAACTGGTCCCCGGTAGCTTGTCTCCTTTCTGGTGAAGAATTGGCTTGGTAGTTTAGTCTGCCCTGTTCCCATGATGCACTGGGCCAGGGACAGACTGATTTTCATATAGCCAGGTTCTGAGCTGGGATGGTGCAGTGAGATAAATAACGGTGATGGATCAAGCCCTGATCTTTGGACTGGGTAAGAGTGGTCTGCTTAATTCAGACACTCTGTTCATCACCACCCCCTTTTCTGTATCGTTTTTGGCCACTATAGGTGTGGCAGGGTATACTCAGACATGAGTCCCTTTCTCACTGCACCATCAGGATTCAAGCAAGCCGGGCCGAAGACGGCTGAAATGCCAGAAACCGGTCCCCAGTAGCTTGTCTCCTTTCTGGTGAAGAATTGGCTTGGTAGTTTAGTCTGCCCTGTTCCCATGATGCACTGGGCCAGGGACAGACTGATTTGCATATAGCCAGGTTCTGAGCTGGGATGGTGCAATGAGATAAATAACGGTGATGGATCAAGCCCTGATCTTTGGACTGGGTAAGAGTGGTCTGCTTAATTCAGACACTCTGTTCATCACCGCCCCCTTTTCTGTATCGTTTTTGGCCACTATAGGTGTGGCAGGGTATACTCAGACATGAGTCCCTTTCTCACTGCACCATCAGGATTCAAGCAAGCCGGGCCGAAGACGGCTGAAATGCCAGAAACCGGTCCCCGGTAGCTTGTCTCCTTTCTGGTGAAGAATTGGCTTGGTAGTTTAGTCTGCCCTGTTCCCATGATGCACTGGGCCAGGGACAGACTGATTTGCATATAGCCAGGTTCTGAGCTGGGATGGTGCAGTGAGATAAATAACGGTGATGGATCAAGCCCTGATCTTTGGACTGGGTAAGAGTGGTCTGCTTAATTCAGACACTCTGTTCATCACCACCCCCTTTTCTGTATCGTTTTTGGCCACTATAGGTGTGGCAGGGTATACTCAGACATGAGTCCCTTTCTCACTGCACCATCAGGATTCAAGCAAGCTGGGCCGAAGACGGCTGAAATGCCAGAAACCGGTCCCCGGTAGCTTGTCTCCTTTCTGGTGAAGAATTGGCTTGGTAGTTTAGTCTGCCCTGTTCCCATGATGCACTGGGCCAGGGACAGACTGATTTGCATATAGCCAGGTTCTGAGCTGGGATGGTGCAGTGAGATAAATAACGGTGATGGATCAAGCCCTGATCTTTGGACTGGGTAAGAGTGGTCTGCTTAATTCAGACACTCTGTTCATCACCACCCCCTTTTCTGTATCGTTTTTGGCCACTATAGGTGTGGCAGGGTATACTCAGACATGAGTCCCTTTCTCACTGCACCATCAGGATTCAAGCAAGCCGGGCCGAAGACGGCTGAAATGCCAGAAACCGGTCCCCGGTAGCTTGTCTCCTTTCTGGTGAAGAATTGGCTTGGTAGTTTAGTCTGCCCTGTTCCCATGATGCACTGGGCCAGGGACAGACTGATTTGCATATAGCCAGGTTCTGAGCTGGGATGGTGCAGTGAGATAAATAACGGTGATGGATCAAGCCCTGATCTTTGGACTGGGTAAGAGTGGTCTGCTTAATTCAGACACTCTGTTCATCACCACCTCCTTTTCTGTATTGTCCTAACTCCAGGGGTCATTTATCACCTCTTAAAACAGCCAGTCCAATCCACTTACCTCTGACAAATCAAGGCAGGGAACTAGAGGGCTGAATTGCGGCTTGCAGGCAAGAAAGTCTTATAACTTATTGTCTGTACATTTTAGAATAAATTCAACAATACCACATTGTTGCATTTATCATTAACATTCTTCTGAGTCTTTTAATCCTAGTTGTATGGCTTTCCTTTCTCCAGTTATTAATTAATAACCTCTTGCAACGTTAATCTATGGGCTGGGGATCTGCAATGGAAAAATTAACTGGCCAATTGATCCAATACCAGGGTCTTTATGAGGATCCTCCTTATACCTACAGGACCCCCACCCCTATAATACATAGGAAAGACGTTAGGGGTTCTGATTATATCAAAATATTGCAGATCCTCACTTCACAGTGCTCCTAGCACAAAAGCCGATTTTGGGAAGCTCTTTACTACAATGTAGGCAGTGAAATGTGCAATTTCACTAAACCCAGGGCATATAACACTCATTTTATAAGGGTCCTCCTTGTAGATACCTTACCTCTAGCCCCTGGGACACCCAGGGGAACCCCTGGGGATACCTAATATGCCCCAACATTGTAGTTTATCAATTTGTAAGTGCCCCAAACCCAAAAGTCAGGGCACAATTTGCATTTTAAAAGCAGTCCTCCAACATGGGCCTGCTTTTAAACTGACCTCAGGCTACAGCAGTGTACACATGCAAGTGCAGGAAGGGCTGCTGGCCTCTAAACCACTATGCCCTAATATATACTAGGGACTTAAAGGTAGTTTAAATCTGCATGCCCTATTATGTACTAGGGCCTTTGTAGGAGAGGTCATGTCAATCATAGGGGTACTCTAACCCGTAGTGCACCCTAGTGTATGTAGGTGTTTTTATTGTATTTCTAAGTGTCTCTTTCAACATAGCACTGGCCCTGGGCTTGGTTAGTTAGAGGCCAGGGTCAGCCAGAGCCAAGTACCACCAGTACCAGTCAGCAAAAAGTTGGGGATTGCCCAGGGCACAGATCGCTTTGCAACACTAGAGAAGCACAAACCCAGAATTTAAAACATAACACCATGGTTGGGGGTTCTCTTTAATAATCAGAATTGATTTCCATCCTAATGAACCCATTTTCCAACCTTCGGATAATGAAAGACTGGGTAAAAATCATAACGTTCTAATCTATACCTTGCAATTTTCATGCAGCTCTTTGATGATGGTTAATAGCTCACTGTTCAATGTTAGGATTTTAACTTATAAACTGCAAATAGCAAAAGAATCTCTCAGACAAAAGCAGTAACTCACTGACCTATTTTAATTATATGCATTTTTTGATCTGCGTGGTACATGTTCTTTGCAGCAGGCATATTAACTTGTGGTTACGTTACCATGTGACAAAACTTCCAGTAGTCAGACCTCTAATCTCTCTCAATAAAGATCATTTTATTATTATTTTGAAAGTTTTATATAGCGCGGACAAGAGCTTCGCAGATATCAGAGCGCTTTACAAAGAGTAGTACATGAGGGAGCATAGTCAGACAGATAAATCAATAGGTCAAACAGTACAAATAGGTGGCTGCAAAGCCAATCATGTGAGTAATAAGACAACTAATACAAATAAGCAAAGGGGTCAAACATGTAGTACAGATCGGTGCAGAGTATTAACAGAGTTCGAGATAATAGTTCAAGTGTATTTAGCCATGAGGATTGCTTTTACTTCATTTTTAAAGAGTGTAGTGGAAGAGATAAGCCTGGTTTCGGGCGGGAGTGAGTTCCAGATCCTAGGCGCCATTCCTGAGAAGGAGCGCTTATATGTTTTTTCCTTCCGGAATCTTCGAGGTTTCAGCAGAAGATTGTTTGTGCCTCCAGTGTTTCTAGCTCCGCCAGAGATTGTCAGTTTCTGAGCAAGGTAGCCGGGTGAGTTTAGGTGTACCGCCTTGTGTGTCATGCAGGCGATTTTCAGATGTATTCTGGCTTCAAAAGGCAGCCAGTTCAGGGATTTCAAATCAGGGGTAATATGGGAGTGCTTTTTTGACCCAGTGATGAGTCTCGCTGCAGCGTTTAGAGAAGCTCTTAGGGGTGCGGTTGTAGTTAGGGGGAGTCCGCAGAGGGCGATGCTGCCGTATTCAATTCGAGGGATGACTAGTGCTTGTACTGCGGTTTGGAAGTCTTTGGCTGGGAGGAAGGGTTTAAGTTTCCTCAGAGTATTGATCTGGAAGTTCGCTCCCTTTGTTGCCTTGCTGATATGTTGCTGCATGTTGAGATTGGTGTCGAGTGTTATGCCTAAAGATTTTGCTGAGTCCACGATGGTGGGTTGGACATTGAGTGCGGTTAGGTGTTTAAGCCAAATTTGAGTGGTGGAGATCTTCGCTGGAGGTGAGATCAGAAGGAACTCTGTTTTCAGGGCATTGAGTTTGAGATGATTATCGGCAAGCCAGGATTGGGTGCATCTGATCGTTGAGTTCAGGAGCAAGATGTCTTTGGGGGACTGTAATTTGAGATAAAGTTGGGTGTCATCGGCGTACGTGTGAAAGTGTACATTGGATGCTTGTAGCAAGGTGGTGAGAGGTTCCATGACTAGGTTGAACAGAGTTGGGGATAGAGAGGATCCTTGGGGGACGCCTAGCGTTACGGGTATTGGCGAGGACATCAGGTTGTTGCTCTTGAATTTCTGCGACCTGTTGTGAAGAAAGGAAGTGAACCACTTGAGAACAGTTCCAGATAAACCCATTCTTGTGTTTAGTAGTTCTAGTAAATTCTCATGTTTAACGGTGTCGAATGCTGAAGAGAGATCAAGGAGGATGAGGAGGCAGGTGTCGTTTTGGTCTAGCATTTGAAGTGCGTCGTCAATTATGTGAGTCATAGCAGTTTCTGTACTGTGTCCTGCTCGGAAGCCTGACTGGTGAGGGTTGAGGAGATCAAATTGTTCAATGTGTTTAGTCAATTGTAGTTGTGCGCATTTTTCCAGCAGTTTGGCGAGAGTGGGAAAATTGGTAATGGGACGGTAATTGTTGAGATCAGAGGGGTCGGCTGTAGGTTTCTTTAGTAGAGGTGTGACCTGACCAACTTTGAGGGAGTCAGGTATGCTTCCTTGTTGGAGAGAGCTGTTGATAATTTTAGTCCAGAGAGGGAGAAGCAAAGGGGTAAAGTCTTTTACTGCGGTAGCAGGAAGGGGGTCCGTGAGGTGATTGGATGGTTTCAGGGTGCTGAGCAGTTTGCCAATTTCTTCTTCCGAGTATGTGCCAAAGGTTGACCATGTAGCATTGTTTTTTGGTTCAGTGGGTGCTAGGCACTGGGGTTTGGAGTAGAGGCTTGCATCAATGAGGAGATCGCTCTTTATGTTGTCAGTTTTTTGGATAAAGAAAGCAGCAAAGTCTTAACAGGAGGGTGCCTCACGCACAGTGTTGAGTGGTTGGGGTTGATCCTTGGATGGTGATCTGATTAGCTAAAACAGTTTTCTCTGGCGTTTTTTTGCTTGGTCGAGCTGGAGGCTGAAGAAGTCTGATTTTGAGCGTTTTATTTTCCTGAAGTAGGCGTTTCTCTTTTTCTTCAGATCTTTTAGGTGCATTGCAGAGGGAGCTGATCTCCAGGTACGCTCTGCCATTCGCATGCCTCGTCTATCCTCATTGAGACTCCCGTCGTACCATGTATTGGAGATTTTAGTAGAGACTCTTTTTAGCTGCATAGGTGCAGCCTCATTAATTATTGAGGTCATAGCGTTGAGATAGTGGTCAGTCAGGGTTTGAACGTCTGTAGCGCCTGTCGGTGGGAGTAGGAGATTGCAACTGTTAGGGGGCAAAGAGCCTGGGTTGAGTTTTTTCATGTCTCTTTTCCAGACTTTGGGCTTGGAGAATTGAGCCGGGTTAACTTTAACTTTTTCATTGATGAAGAATGTGACAATATGATGATCTGACCAGTCACAGGGTTGGATGGACTCGAGTTGGATAGAGTCCTCTTTGGAGATGATCAGGTCGAGGATAGAACCTTTCTCGTGGGTCGGGCCGTTGCATATTTGGGTGAGGTTAAGGGCATCGAGGAAATTTTTAAGACTATTTACCACCACGTCATTGCGATCGTTCCAGTGGAGGTTGAAGTCACCAAGGTATATTTGGGTGAGCTGCCGTCCGGAATTGGTTGAGATCATATCCATGATTTGTTGGGAAAAGGTGAAGTTGTCCCTGGGTGGGTGGTAAATGCTGTGAAGAGAGCATATCGGTTTGCCCTCACTAATAATGCCCTCACTAATAATCATTAATCACCAAAGTTATGTTCACATTTTAATTGTTGCCTGAAAATTGCTGGAGACCAGGAATGCAGCAGCAGGTACTTTTCAAACCATAATGCACTTACAAACATGACGCCCTCACCCGAAGTCAGCAACCTTTTTTGCTTGGTGCATGAAGATGCAAGATTCATATACATGTTTTTTTAACATTAGGTTTGATTATTATGTGAATGTAAATAACAATAAAGCATACATGCAAACTGTGACTACATGCCTGCTTTTCTCAATATTTCACTTCAAAACTATGCGACTGTATTTGTTTAACGGGCGGTGATTTGTAAAGGGTCAATGGAAAATCCACAAGGTTGTCCCTGTGCCCCCCAGAATTTTAGTGTCTCCTACGCCCCTGCTTGTAATTAACTCAGCTGAAGTATCGTTTTCCAGAGTTGCTGGTGAAGGTTGCAGCAGCACCCATTTGAATTTCCCCAAACTTCAGGGGGGAGAGGGCTTGTGTCATGCTGTGATTAACAAGACAGGGTTTCTAGACAATCAGATGCGCAGCGACCATTCGAGTGAAAGTTCCATCATGACTTTCATTTTGTGTTATGAGTTAATCTGTGTTTGTGACATAAACACATTTCTCATGTGTTTTAATATGTGCTGCAACTGGTACAGAAGTCTCTATGTATGATGATATTTTGCCCTTAGACCCGCCCCTAGCCCGCCCACTTGTCACACCTCTATTTTAATGAGTCCCTGCGCCTATTTTTCCCCATTTAAAGAACTGATGATAGCGTTGCGTTGGGTCTATGCACTGTGATGGTTTGTCGAGTGCATGCGTGTGGTGCTTTTTGGTGCATAAACGTGTACAGGGATTTCAGCATGAAGGATCTTGCCATGCAGGGAACCAACCGGTCCTTTCCGGCTCACTGTCCCCATACACCATGTGTGTAAAGAGCACATGCGGACTTTGTGTGCATGCACACACAGAAACTGGAGTGGCTTTGGGCTTGGTTCACTGAACAGTTATCAACCAAGGAGATCAGCTTCAGGAAACTGCTGCAGAACTGTTTATGTGAGTCTAGTTACAACGTGCCGGAGAGTGAGTGTATACTGAAGGCAGGGTCGGACTGGGACACAAAATAGGCCCGGGCACCTAAATGAAGGTGGCCCCATTAGGGAATCTAGTAACTAGAAGAGTGGCCCACATTTGTAAATCAGGTCAATTTTGAACTTCTAAAGACAGACTGTATGGGTGTTTGGCAAGGTATTACAGACTGCAAGCATTTCTACTTGCTGCAGGCAATTTTGGTGGTGATATCAGGAAATCCACAGTATAAACTGCCCACTTTGCAATAAAATAGGACCACAAACTGCTGAAAAATCGGCCCACACATTGATCGATCAGAACTGCCAATAGGGTTCTGCCGGATTGCCCTATAAGCCGCCCGACCCGGATTGAAGGCGCCTGGGAAAGACAGGGATTTTGTTCACTGAAGTAACTGGTGCTTGGTGATGACAGTATGCCCTACTAGCTGTACATTCGAAGTGGGTGGTGGGGCTTTGACTGCACGCGGGCATTGATGGGTGATTTCTGGTGTCCTGTCACTGGGTCACATGCAAGGTTTCTCAAATTAATGGACATCAGGGGTCATTAATGCACCACTCCGACTTTGGGCAACCTCTTTAGGGAAAGCAGACTGTCAAGACTTATAAGCGGAGGCAGAGAACTTGGAGGATTGCTGTAACGTTTTTTCAAGAGTAACACTCGTCCATTGTTAAAAAAAAAGTGTTCACTGTGTCTTCAGTCAAGGCCTCAACGAAGACATTAGGGCAACTGTGAAAGTCCTTATGGTGGAAAAGCAAAATAACCTAAATACTGAATGTACTCAGACTAACAGTGCACTCACCGCCCTTTCGAAGCATTCTTACACCTCTCACATTGTAGCAGTCTTGCACTACTGACAGTATTCTCATCAAAGTGGCAGTGATATGTAAGAGAAGCAGTCAGTCTCCTCACAGAGAGTAGCAGTCTGGCACTACCGGAAGCACTTTTAGCCACCTCACAAACTAGAAGCAAAGCCAATACGTCTCTCTGACAAATGAAAGTGCATTTTCATTGATTACTCAGATTGTTTGTGTAGTGTGTGGATTAGAGGGTGAATAAGAAGAAGAAGTAGTCTGTGCATGGATGAATAGATTTACGTGTGCAAGGATAAGCTTTTGAGTGCATGGACAGATGGGGGAGTGACTGCAAGTGCAAGGATGAAGGAAAGCAGTTAGAAGCCAGGCCTATTGAACTTGCCATAGTTTGCTTAAATTGCCCTTGAACCCAGTGAATAAGGGCCTAGCTAGCCAATAATGCAGCAGGTGCAATCACACCAGGGCCCAGGGATGTGAGGGGCCTACTTTGCTTCAGTTAGCATAGGTTTTCTACTTTCAAACCCTGGAGTAGGGGCCCAACTTTCTTCCTTCCATTAGGACCCAAGGCAGCTTTGAAACACCACTGCCAGTGAAGGCATCAAAAACATCCATTGCCTCAGATGGAAAGATAATTAGAGCAGTGATGTTTACGAGGAACCCTGGAAAGAAAGTATGGAATATGACTCCTGAGCAGAAGGTTGCAGAGCAGAGCAGAGCATTTCAGAATCTTAAAGGAACTTGGGAGATAAAGGACTTGCTCTCTGCTCTTTCAAGGAGTCACTTACAAGTTGAAGCCCGGAAAAATGCCTGTTAAACTCTGCCACCAGCGGGAGTCAGCTTTACAAGGGATCCCAAGAGGGGACCCTGGGGGTGTTCCCCTTAGAAATCAGCAGTTACCACAACAATCGTCAACTGCGGTCCTAGTTACCCTGATAATTCCTGATTTCGGCCCCGTATTTCGCTCTGAGATTCCGCCCCAAGACTTTGCAGTTACCACGGCTCTTGTAATCCATAATAGGGAGGTAAATCCAGTTACCAGCGGAGTTAGGACTACTAGAGTCCTTGGGCTGAAACCCCAAACGTCCTATGGGGGTTTCAAAAGATTTTTAAGGTCTCTAGTTTCTGTCAATGGGTAGTTTTATTTGTTATGTAAAGGCCTCATGTTTTATTTCCACTTTTTTTTAGATAACATCCGCAAGTTTTAATGTACCGGTCTAACATTGTCCATTCTTGGACTCTTAATGAAAGCTCTTTCTGCAGAGCTTTGAAAAATGTTGTGTTTCTGAATCAATTCAATTCAATTCAAAAAGTGCTTTATTCGAGTATTACTCATAAAAGCAGACAAACACATAATAAAATACAATTAAATTACAAAGTCGGGTATGACTTAAGCACAATACACGTTAAAAAGACAGTTTAGAATTACATTTCATCCTATTATATACAATCAAAGGTGCAAAGTTCATATGATACAATCTATATGCTCTTCTGCTCATCAGATCATTGCAGAAGCTTATTATGAAGCCCAGTGGCTCTGGTAATGATGAAACATCAATGGTACTGATTGGCCTGTTTCTCCATAACCAGGCTTGAGTGAGAATATGCTACCAATACCTTCCGTCTGATGATTATGCGACCATTTAGGACTGAACTAGTTATTGCTTTTCAACACATGGATTTAGTTCAAGTTTACTGCTCAGTATGAAGGCTTTAAAATCAAGCTGGAAAACCTGTTAATATCATAGGGCCAGATGTATCATAAAAACATTTTGCTATTCCCAAATAGCAATTTTGACCGAATCGTTATTTGGGAATCACAAAATGCTATGTATGTAGGAATCGGTAAAATGTTTGTGATTCCTTAATATTACCTAATAGAGATTCGATGAATAGTGAATCACCATTAGGTAATATGACTCAATTCATTCCTATGGGCCATAGGTGCGAATGGTTTTGCATTTGCTAATTTACGATTACCTAATTGGTAATAACATATTAGTGAATGCAAAGCCAAGGGTACCCGGAGGCCTAAGGCCCTCCTCAATTACCCCAAAAAAAGAAAGTGTGCACATGTAAAGCATACACATGCCCTAAGAGCATGCGTGCGCTACATGGCACTTTGAAAATACATTTTTGTGCATTTTTCAAAGTTTGAACATGGTTACCATCAACTTGAAGTTGATGGTAATTAGTGTTTCCTAAATGCACAGTTCGCCTTTAGGAAAGGCTTCTTACATTTGCCATAGGGATTTGTAAATTGAAATTCCTTATTTGCATTCGCAATTTAGCTAATAGCAAAATATTGTGATTACCTAAGTGCAGTGATGCAAACACATAACATCACGTAGGAGACCAGAAATGGCCCTGGGGAAACACATAGGCAGATACTGAGGTCCATCAGGAGACCATGTTGAATTCTCTATGCAGTTATAGTAAGTAAATGAGGGTCATATCCCCTGGTGCATGGGAGACCATGTTGTGTCCCCTGAAAGGTGATGGTAAGTAAATGAAGGGCCCTTGCGGGCATAGACAACAGCAGGGCCTAAATAAATAGTGTAGTTGAAGACTCAACTAGAGGGGGGAATATTAATATGATTAACAAATTGTTTGTCAATAAAAATGAATTATCATTCCTATTAATAGAATCACCCTTTCTCAACCCCACATGTGCCTTGACACGCAAGTATGTAGTCAGACAGGCCCTGCGACATAGGCCCAGGATTACTGATTGATGGGTCACTGGTGGGAGGGTGCATAGCTGGCAGGCAAACCCTCTTGCAAGAACACTCTTGATCAATTCACCATGCACTGCTTATGACCTCACATATTACATTACTCATGACATGTTCCATGGCGTCATTGATAACATCACTGATTGCATCAGAAATTAAATCATTGATAACATCCCTGTACATTATGGGGGTGCGGGTTGTAGTTAATTCAGTTAACTATAAGTGATGAACTTCTTAGTTTGAAATATATTATGCTAATCCGGACATTTTTGCCTAACTAGAACATCACTTTAACTTTTGATTTTTTAGTGCATATATATAAAATAAATAACAAATAGTAAAAATGTACTACCAAAATATACATACATTGTTACCTACAAAACTACCAACACAAAATTAAAATCTTTCAATAAAATGTAACACAAATAACAAACACAACATTATTACAAATAAAAAGCTAAAATATGTAAAAATAAATATTTACCAAACATTCATAACATTTTCATAAAGCAATACATTGATATTGGGGAGGACAACCAAATTGTGTGCCAGACTGATCAGGTCAGACCCACAGAGCTGCGAAATCTTCAGCCCAGCAAAGTTAAGCTCAGGCAACCAAGCCCTACGTTTTTAGTGCATGTACAGCACCTGGCTGCTTGACCTGAACATGAAGAGCTACGCCACTGCCACCCACCTTTTTCAATCATGAAGAGTGTCTGTCAGACTGAGCAAAGGTCAGCCATGTCAGACACTCTTCATGACTGAAAAAAGGTGGAGGGCAGTGGCGTAGCTAGACCTTTGGCCGCTCGTGGTGGTCCCTGCGTTTGCTGCCCGCGGCGGGTGCATGTAAGAGGAGGGCAGGGGTGGGTCCTGCAGATTCCTGCGTTTGCTGCCCCAATTCCTGCATTTGCTGCCCCGCAACAGCTGCCCAAAACTCGTGCCGCCTGTGGCTGATGCTCTCCCCCCTCTATGCTACTAGTAGGGGGGTGGGGCCCGGGCCTCTACGCCCAAATTATTTGGATTCTATTGCAGAACACCTAATACACGGAGCTTAGGGTTCTAAAAAAATATTGTGTATCAAACAGAAGCATGCATATTGAATCTGCTGTCAATCAATGAAGCTCTCTCCACGCTGAGAAACGTGGTCCAACTTCTTCATAATGGAGTTTCACTATGATGGGGGAGGGCACAGACATGATATGCTCTTCCTAAGGAAGAACGAAACTGGAAGGCGCTGCCTAAAAGGATCAATATTTAAAACAGTCAATGAACTTTGCATTCATCAGAGGATCTACAATGTAGGCATTCTACAAATGCGGATGTGACTGCAATGATGGGGGTCTCTTGTCCCTCGCAGGCCACCAGCAATGCATTTGCAGCCTTCGCGCAATAAATAGACCACGCAGTGTCAGTGTAAAAGGCCATTTATTAGACCCGGCTGCGTAATCCTACATAACAGTAAACAATAACAGTAACAACTTCGAACCTCCACACAACACTTCACTTCACACACGCTTCAGCCGTTCTACCTCATACCAGGCTCCTCCATACCCCAAACCGTACCTCATTCATCCTCCAATCACCTGTCATCCTACCCGATCCTCGTGACCTTCCAGTCATGCCTCTAGCTGCCATTCAAAACTCCCCCCCCAAGGGATGGGTGTGCCCGCTCTTGACCCCCCTCTCCCTTCAAAGTACCGCCTAAACACAGCTCTGGCCTAAACTGGCAAGCCCAACCAACCCAAAACCACACCCCTAACTGCAGGGCGGGTGGGTGGCCTTCGCCAAACCCTCCCGATGATGCCAGGCAACAGGAAGAAAAAGTTCCCTTCCTCCCCTGTGCCTTATACCCCCCTCCTAGCTCCTCCCCTTCCCCTGTCTACCCTATCCCTGTGCAAAAGACCCCGGGGGAAGACTAGTCTGCGACTGTGCTTCCCCCGGGGCCCGGCATCGCGCAATAAATAGACCACGCAGTGTCAGTGTAAAAGGCCATTTATTAGACCAGGCTGCGTAATCTTACATAACAGTAAACAATAACAGTAACAACTTCGAACCCCCACACAACACTTCACTTCACACACGCTTCAGCCGGTCTACCTCATACCAGGCCCCTCCATACCCCAAACCGTACCTCATTCATCCTCCAATCACCTATCATCCTACCCGATCCTCGTGACCTTCCAGTCATTCCTCTAGCTAACATTCAAAACTCCCCCCCCAAGGGATGGGTGTGCCTGCTAACCAGGGAACCCCCTGTAGGGCGGTTCCCTGCCCCACCCCCCCGGGTTCTAAGGGTCACACATCCCGTTCCATGCCTCACTCCCTGCAACACCAAATCGCCTCGTTCCCCAACTTGCTCACGACATCCCTCATCTCCATCATATAATAAGCATTCCCCATACAAGACAGGTGCACACCGTCGTCCCTGAAAAGCAAAGGCTCATCCAGTCGAATGCCCGCATGCGAGATCACCTTAATGTCCTTGTCACCGCAAAAAAGTCTCATTGCCCTATTGAGCTTCCTTCGTGCTTTCTCAATTGCCCCATGTTTCATGGCCCCTCTCCAGACTTTCCTGGGCACCAATTCAGTCCAGGCAATGCAGGTCCCTGCAAGCCTCCATTTCAATACCTCCAGGTCCCTCTGCATGAGCTGTAAAAGCGCCAAACCTGACAGCTGCACCAGATCGTTTTCCCCCAAATGCACAATCAACAGGTCCGGGCATCCTCTATGCGGGACCATCTTAGCGAGCCAAGGCAATAGTGCCCCCATCGCATACCACCATTGCACCTCGTGTAAGTGTCCTTTCAGTCCCAGGTTACGGCCGTACACCTGCTCTTCTGCGTACTTAGACGTCCAGTGCACGAAGGAGTGCCCCACAATCCAGGTCACAGTCTTGTTCCCCGGTCCGCCCACGCAACCTACGGAAGAAAGGTATGGTAGAACAAATCGAAAAACCACAACCCCACCCTCAGTCCACCCCACTGGACCCCCAGCTCACTTCCGCACATACCTCTCACAACAACTAGACCTCCATCTCCCAATCTGTTTGATCCTATCCCAGGACCACCCCAACCGGGCCGCAGCTGTCGCGGCCCCTATCCTAAAGGAGTGTGTCCCAAAACCAGAAGGCTCCAGCCCCAGCCGTCGCAAAGCCATGCGCAACAACGCCAACAACTTGCTGGCCGTCACCCGAGCTCCAGACTCATGCCGGAAAATCTCCCCACTCACCACAGGCGAGGCCCCCACAAACAATCTCCACTCAGCCACCGGACACACACCTCCCCCACCAGCCTCACATAGCCAAACCCACTTGCCCCGCCCCAACTGATCAGTCTTAGAGCGTCCCAACCAGATCCCCAAGCGCCCGCCATCCACACGTATCTCCTCATACCGCCTGCCAGCACTTGCCCTTGTGCCCAGCAACTCGGACACCCGAAAAGCCCCACAAAACACCCACACCATGCACAGCCGAAAAATCCTGGCCTCAAAAGGATCATAGCAACACCCCAACCAGCCGAACCAACAACTCGAAAGTAATCGCCTCCCGCAACCTACACCCCCCCAGGCCCGCGCTCCCTGCCCCAACCTCTGAGCATCCTGCTCAAAACAACATCTTTTGTAGGATCAAACCCCAGAAACAAAGAACAATAAAAGGATATTCCAGCCAGTTTTCCAGAAATTGGTTGCCACAGTCAAACCCTTATCAATGCAATTCAACACATATCGCCGAACATCCTGCTCAACCCCAGTCCGATCCGCCAGACACGACTCCTGATCCCAATTAATAAAAGCACCAAACTCAGACCAAGCTAGCCGATACGTCCTCCTTGTTGTGTCAGCAACCGAAATCTCCGCCAGGCCAATCATCCTCACTCCCCCAAGGCCCAGATGCCGTCCGGCAACTCGGTCTTGTACTGATCCACTCCCGGTGCCAGCTCCCGGAACCACTGCCACTGCGAACGAGACAAAGCATCCGCAATGTCATTATTCGCCCCAGGGACGTGCTTGGCCCTGAACACCACATTCAACTGCAGGCAACCCAACATGAATCTCAGCAGCAAACGCAGCACTCTCAGATCCCTGGCCCTCTGGCGTTTCACCAGCTCCACCACCGTCATGTTGTCAACGTGGAACAGCACAGACCTGTTCCGGAACACCTGCCCCCAAATCACCAGCGCCACCAGCAAAGGAAAGAACTCCAGAAACGCAATGCTCCTCCCCTGATTCATCCAGTGAGCAGGCCAACCTTCAGCACACCACAGCCCGTCCCAGAAGATGCCAAACCCCGCTGACCCAGCTGCATCAGAGAAAATTTGACATTGCCAAACCGCCCTGTCATCCTCAAAGTCCAGTGACACCCCATTGAAGTCCTTCAAGAACGTCAGCCAGGTCCTCAAGTCAGCCCCCACTCCCATAGAAATCCTGACCCTGTGGTGTGGAAGCACTGCCCTCGACATGGCCATGTTGACCCGACTGCAGAACGTCCGCTCTGCCCTAACCACCCGGCACGCAAAGTTCAAGAAACCCAACAGCTTCTGCACTGCCCTCAAAGCGATTGTCAGGTTTCACCTCACCTGCGCCTGCAAATTACTGAATAGACTACATTGCCCATGACTCTTTGCGGTGCTGCCAGGAAGTTACTTTAGTGATTGGAACACACATCCTGGTGCGCGGTATTCTGGTTCCTGTTCCTGTTCCTGTTTCCGGACGTGGGATTGGCCGCTCTGCACATCGAGCCCTGTTTGCAAGTTAGTTCGGGGCTGCCGTTTGCTCCTGATATCAAGGTAGGATTCCCAGAACTCTCTGCCTGGTGTTCTTACCCAGGTCTGCTGTTCCTGGATACCTCCAGTAATATTTAGAACTGCACTGTCACGGAACCTGTTCGCAAGCTGCAGCGGGTGTCCGTGCTGTTGTGAACGCAGTTTACCGCTTCTGTAATTAAGAGGCGGCTTAACTGCTTTCTTTGTGTCTGGCTCATTGATTCCTCTCACGTAATTTACATTGGATTCACGGAGGAGTTTATGTATGACAAAAGCGGAGCACTGTGGTGAAAGAAACTACGCGCTGCTGTGTTTTGGGGCATTATATCTACTGTGGATTACTAATAGTAAAGGCGGAGCGCTGTGGTGACTGGAACTACGCGCTGCTGTGTTTTACTGAACTGTTGTGCATTGGGAAAAGGGAGCAGAACGCAGTAGTGGACGCAACTACGCGTTGCGGTAGTGCCCCTTACATTTTAAAGACTAAACCAGCTTTTGATAATAAGCAATTATCTATGGACTGATAGGAGCGGAGTGTTGTGGTTTTTGCCTCCTACACATTACCGTGTCCAGATCTTATAAGTCAGCCTACAGGCTTGTTCAATCCTGAGTTCATTCCTTTATTCATTTCTACAGAATCCCTTATTTCTCATTTCTCCATGCTGCCCAGTGGTAGGTCCTTAGACAGTAGTAAGCATGGGCGGAAAATCCGTTTCGCTCGCGGATTTTGCGGATTTTCGGTAAATTCGCAATCCGCGAGATTCGCGAATCTACTGCAAAATCCGCAAATCCGCGAGCAGCGGATTTTGCTCGCACTGTTCGCGTGAGTTCGCGGCTTCCCAGTACAACTTCGCGCCCCGCGAATAAGTGCAAAATTGCAGAAATACGATCTTAGCAAAACTGAAACTACTTACCAGGTTCAAAAGTTCAGGCTCATCATTAGTAGCCATTTCCTGTAGTGCTTCCTGAGGGGCCCCTCCAGAGTTCAGTTGCCAGTTGCAACTATTATGTGACCCTGCTCTGAACCTCAGAATAGTTACACATATGCCACAAAGGTCCTGAATTACAGCTAAGGGAGACAAGCAGGAGCCAGGCTGGAAGTTCAAATCCATTAATCAGCCCCTAATTCATTATTGTCAGTTGGGGCAGGGCAGGTGTTGTAACTAATTTTGCAACAATGAAAGCACTTAGCAAGTGCAAAAGATCACTAATCAGGAAGCACTAAGGAAACAGGTGCTAGCTAAAAAAATATTCTGTGACACATTAATCAGCCCCAAATTAATTCAGGTCACTTGAGGGAGGGAAGGTGTGCTTGCGTTGCCACAATAATGTACACTGACTGGACAACCAGAGGGTGCTGTGATGAAACAGAGGGTGGCATGGGTGGGCCAGAGGGTGGCATGAGTAGTCAGAGAGTGGCAGTGGTGACAGAGAGTGGCAGTGATGAAGAAGAGTGTCCCAAACAGGCTGGACACGTAGAAACAACAAGTTCGCGAAACTTGCGACCCGACAGGTAAGTTCGCAATTTGCGAAATTGTACAAAACCCTCGCGAACTGGCAGAAACCCGCGCAAACACAAAAAAAATCCGCAAATTCGCGAGAATTCGCGGATTTTGCGGATTGCGAGTTCGCAAATCCGCAAAATTCGCGAACGCGAGATTCGCAAAATTCGCCCATGGCAGGACAGTAGTAGTCTCTTTCATGTGTTCTATGTTCCACATAAATGCCCGTGACAATATATCTATATGTTTCTCATTTATGTTTCCTTAGGAGTTACTAAGGCAGTTGTGGAGAGTGAAGATTGTGATATTATTGAATCGTCTGGTTCTTTTTCTTTAAGCAGGTATACATGGCTCCTATTAGCGAGAATATAGCATTACTTATATCCGAGGTGTTCATGCAGGTGTCCTTTTGTCGTTTCAGGTTTCCCTTCCCTGCTGACCCCTTCCTTTCCCTTCCCGTTTCTTTTTTTTAACTTATATTATCCCTCGCCTAATGGCTCGAAAACCTTGTATGTACTATCAGGGTGTTGGTGACATTTGGAGGTGGAACCATTGATTCAACAACTGGATCCTGTGGAGAAGATCTGACAGGGTTCCTCTTCTCCCCGATCGCCCATTACAGACATGCCAAGATCTCGGACACTTTGGCTGCGGGGAGGCGGGCCTGCCACTGCCAAGAGTCCAACTCAATCCCCAGAAATGTCAGACAGCAGCTGGGACCCGCCGTCTTCTCAGGTGCCAACGGAACACCAAAGTGGAAGGTGAGCTCCTGAAACCGCGACAGGGCCCTGCCGCAATCCCCGGAGCCTGCCTGGCCTACGAAGAGGAAGTCATCCAAATAGTGCGTGACCTCGCGGCACCCACTAAAACGTACAACCGCCCACTGCAGGAACGAACTGAAGAGCTCAAACAGGGCGCAGGAAATGGCACACCCCAAGGGCAACACTTTGTCCACGTAGATGGCCCCCCAAACTGCATGCCCAAGAGTGAGAAATCCGCCGGATGAATTGGCAGCAGGCGGAAAGCCGACTTGATGTCACATTTCGCCAATTCAGCCCCCGCACAGCACGCTCTCACCAGACGGATAGCATCATCCACCGACGCGTAAAGCATCCGTGAATCTTCCTCCGCGATGAAATCGTTCACTGACTGGCCCTCGGGCCACGAGAGAAGATGAATCATACAAAACTCCCCCTTCCTTCTTGAGCACCACCCCCAGCGGAGAAACGATCAGATCATCCAGAGGCCAGTCAGTAAACGGGCCTGCCACTCTCCCCTCAACAACTTCCTTCCTCAGCTTGTCTGCCACCACGTCAGGTAGTTCCGTCGCAGATTTCAAATTGTCGGCCCACCTGTGCACCCTGGGACCCTGGTAGCCTACCCTAAAGCCCTCTGTGAAACCCCCAAAAATTCGCAGGGCCACCGCCCTGTCCGGGTAACACGAAAGCCAAGGGGCCATCGCCTCCACCTTAACCGGTGTAGGCACCCTTCGGTCCAGGCTGGCCCCTGGTGTTCTGCCATTGCTCAGAGGGGGTGACCAGTGATAAGCAAGGGCATGCTTCCCTCCACACTTAGAGCACTCATGCTTGTACCGACAGGGGTACCGCGAACAGTGCCCCCTGTTGTAGCTCCAACAAGCCCCCGTGGTGTAGCCTCCCTGTTTGCCGAATTGGCCAGAAGTGATGGTGCTGGGAACTGCACTTCCTCCCGCCCCGCCGTGGGCTGGACGCGGCGGAAAGGACCGATACAGCACGGGCAAGCCGCTGGCGATGTGGGTAGCGGCAGCAGAATGCGTGGATGCCATCCACTACATCCAGAGCTCCTGATCCACTTCCCCCCAATTCTTCTCTGGATTCGCACTAACTCTGGCCCTGAACTCCTCGTCGTAGCTTAACCACGCAAAGCCCCCAAACTGCATCTGCTCCTTGCGGATAATATCCATATACTTCAGTAGCGCAATCGCCCGGTCCAAATATTTCTCACAATATATGCTGGCATAAATGAGAAACGCTGAAGTCCAGATCTCCATCGTTATCGGAACCCGTGCCTCCTTGTCAGCTCCCACTCTTCCTCCTTTGAACCTTCCTTCGCCTGCACCTCCCTATGTAAAAGCTTAAAAACATCCACATACTCGTGCTTCCAAATCTTGGACCTGACCTTCTCTGACAAATGCGACCCCAAGGGCATCGCCAAGCCCATGTAGGGCAACTTCTTCGGCAGTTTCGTGTCACCCTTCTCTTCCTTCCCCTCACCCTTGTCCGTCTGCACCCCGGCCGTAGCCACAGACTTACCATCCACCTTCTCACCATCCACGGGTGGATCGCCCGTTGGCCACCCTGACTCCCAGACCGACCCCTCCCCCACCCCCACTGACCGACAAGCCTTTTTCCCATCCTCCTTAGGCCCCCCATCCCAGGCAGCCCACCAAGAACCCTCACCTGAGACCGTAGACACCAACTCCCGGGACCGTCCACGCGGACCCGCCACCTTGACTGCCGCTGCCTTGTCCTTGGGTTTCACCGTCCTCGGGGCCTGTAAAACACCAACGTCTCTGTTGTCCACTTCACCCCTCGGGCTGTCACTGTCATCCCTCACCTCCCCATCTTCAAGCTCATCACTCTCCGCACCATAATCCAACTCCTGCACTGGCTCAAACTCCCCAGGCGCACTCAACACATCCTTCACCGCCCTCTTCACACCTTTCTGCGTTCCAACAGGTGCACCAGGCGTACCAGCCACACGCGACGCCGTAGCCCATGCCCGCGGTAGAGGGACAGCCGCCGCGGACTGCCCTACTGCTTTCGGCCGGCGTCTCAAGGCCGTCTTGCGCACTGCCAGGCCCCCCGAGCTCTGCCGACAGCCGCCGGCTTGGTTCTGTGCCCGCCCCTCAGGTCGCTCCAGCCTGAACGGGCCCCGGCATCATCGGGCCTCAAAGCCGTCCCGGCCGTCCCTGCACCCTGAACCTTGCCCTTAGACCCTGCCACTACCGTCTTCCTGCCCTTTGCATGCCTCATCGCTTCCTCCAATTCCGCCTCCCATTCCTCCTCAGAGGTCGGGGTGGGCGGGCCCTCAACCTCAGGCTCCCAAACAGCACCCACCCGGGCCATCGTCTGCTCAGCCCACCTAGCCTCCTGAATCTGCTCCATGAGCCGCTCCTCCTGTGCCCTATCTTCCCAGGACATGGCCCCCCAAACTGGGGCGGGCTGGGGCGGGCCGTATCCCCGGAAACCCCCGCCTGGTGGCAAGAAACCTCTCTGCATGTGCCCCAGGAGCCACCCCCCCACACCCCCACCCGGTGCCCAGACAAAACTTGCTCCCCCCGGTCCTCCGCGTCCAGGGCCGCTCCCCGCCCCGCCAGGGCAGGAGTGTTGGCCCTCGAGCTAGTGGAAAAGTCCATGGGGGCAGCATCCCATTGCCCCCCATCCACGACTGCTGCACCATCCACAGGAACCTGTCCCTCCTCCTGCGTCCCCACCAGGGCCCCTCCCCCTTGACCCAGGACCACCCCCACTGGCCCAGATGCACCCCCATCGGCCCCAGCCGACAAGTCACAGGGCTCACCCTCATCTGCCCCAACGAAACCTCCCTGGACAGTCTCCGGCCGCGTGGGGGGAAACTCACCCCCCTTTGACACAGCCCCAGAAGCCCCCGGCATAAACTGGAGCGGGGGGAAGACTCGCGGGGGCAGGCTCTTGCGTTTCCCGCCCTGCGCTGAGTCCCTTAGTGCTCCGCCCCCCCCTCGCCCAACTGCCGGCCCCTGCACTGCTGGGGCGTCGTCCTGGCAGGCCAGGACCGCCGCCGCGACCCCTGCCGAGGCCGCGCACGTGGCCCTTGTACAGCCCACCCAGGACTGGCCCAACACACCTGGCTGCAGTAGGTCCTCTCGCCCCGTGCGGGCCAGAAGCAGCAGGGCCGCCCGCACCTCCTCGGCGACACTCCGGACATCTCGATGCCCTCACTTCAGGCGAGCGCCGCGAACCGCTAGCCGTCGCAGCACCGCACGACGTGGAAAGGCCGTCACAGAAATCTCCTCAATAACACCACGCTTCAGGCGTGCCTACTCTCTGCCACCGTTAGGCAGCTCGCGACGCTGGAAACAGGTATTAACTCCCAGCCTACCCTACCTAATCTACACAATTCCCCGCTAAGACTCCCTTCGCTAAACCCTCCCGATGATGCCAGGCAACAGGAAGAGGAAGTTCCCTTCCTCCCCGGTGCCTTATACCCCCCTCCTAGCTCCTCCCCTTCCCCTGTCTACCCTATCCCTGCGCGAAAGACCCTGGGGGAAGACTAGTCTGCGACTGTGCTTCCCCCGGTGTCCGGCATTGGGCAGGATTAGGAGAGGGCATCCTGCTTCATTAATTAATATGCATGACGCGGCACTTCTGGGACTTATGATTTTTTTTTTAATGCTGTGATGAATTTGTAATTGTAAACCCGTCTCAACGAAAAAAAAAATTGCCAGTTGCATCAAAGCACTGCGCAGAAACTGCTTTCAGACACGATCCTTTGAACATCAGGCCCTTTGTTACAAATACCAACTCACTCTCTCATTCCCCTTCGCCCCATTGTTTGGCAAAAATCTGTGTACTTCGATTTACTGTTAGAGTGCTTAATGTGGTATACTCATTTTTTTATTGAGTCATACAAATTATAAACAATCGTTAATCTGCACGCTATCTGCCATTTTATTAACATAAACGTACAACTATGAATTTACGAATAACACGGTTTTCAGATTTCACTTCTTATGGCATTTTTAAACCAAGATATAATTATGTGCTTTAGTAATCCACGAGAGGGAGACAGAGACTGTGGGAAGAGGTTGCTGTTTCCAGCCGCATTTACTGTCTGATTTACTTTGCAACAAAAATGTATATTCAAGGTTTCTTTAGAGAAAGCAATTTTTAGCCCAGTATAAATGTATGTTGAGATGTTACAATGGTCTTTATGGTGAGGTGTTGTCTGTGTACTTAGTGAAACACCGTGGCTGCTGAAAATGAAATATATCCACAAACATTATACAGGTATATTAGCTGAAATGTGTGAGCTACATATATAAATGATAATTCATTTTGTAAATTGTATTTATATGGAGCCCAAGGTTAGAGGTAAAAAGGCAGTAGATTAATAAAAGTGCTATTTTGTCTCTTTGTGGATTGATTGTGGTAAGTGTGTTAAGTTTGTGCTATTGAGATCTCATCATTTATTTAATGTTTTGTTTTGAAAGGGATAGATTGATATTTGCGATTTAGGACCATGCAGGCATTATACAGGTTCATGCATTAACTTATTTGAGACCCCTGCAATCTTCTTAATTAAATACGTAAATACACGGTTAGAGTGGTATCCAGTGTCATTGCTACACGCGCAATGTAACATAATGAAGCATAAGGAGAGAAGCGTTCACACGTGGGATGAATAGATACATACACTCAACTCACCAACAGGACGCATGATATTAAACCCCCTTAACTTGGTTCAGAAGCGCACTGACAAAGCTGCTTCGCTGTTAACTCTTTTAGAGAGACAGCATAATGATATCATGCCCTTGACAGGGGACAGTGCCCGAAATAGGAAGGTGGGAAACAGAAACAAATGCATTTTGTAATTGAACTCGAGGAGGGGCCTCATTCACTAAGCCACGGAACTCTTTAAAATGAATAAAGTCTGGCCGCTCTTGAAACTGAAAACCAAGGGGGGGATGCATTTACCCACGTGGCTGTGCTATAAAACCACTTCTGACCGGTGAAGGCGTTAGTGTTAAATAGATATGCAATTTGCAGCGCCTCCACTCCATCTTCGGACAGTTGCAAGGAAAGAACATGGACATTGCTTTTGGACAATGGATTACAAATTGAGGTTCAGCAAAAAATCATTGTCTACACTAGTCCTTGGGGGTATAGTAGTCTATTTATTAAGCACTTGTTATTCCCACCAACTCATTGCTCCAGTGAAAGGCAACTACTGAGAACACAAAGAGAGTACTACAAGTGCTTTTAAGACATTCTCTGCCACAGTTGTAGGATGTCATAGTGCAAATGGCTAAAGAGCTGCAGCTGCGCTATTTTACCACCTTAGAGGTATATGGTTGCTTGTCAAAGAAATGTTAAAGACGTACTGCTTTTGTCTGGAAATCTAGCTGCAGGTTTTGACCTATCTAAAGTAAACAACAGAGTAGAGGACAATAACATACACAAAGCAACATACCAACACAATTAAAGCATTACAGGGCACAACAAAACAAAGCAGTTCAAAAAAGAATGCACTAAAAACTGTAAAATATGAGATCACATTGAGATAATGCAGGACAAACATATTGTAGCACAACAAAAAGCAGGAAACGCCACAAGAAAATACCACACAGCAAATATAAATAATATTCTTGTTACAAGTTAAATAAATAAGCATAAATAAATAAATCTGGTATTTGTAAAGCGCAAACTAATCACCTCAAAGACTCTCAAGGTGCAGGGGGCTGTATCATCCCAAAAGGCATTCGCAAAAAATTGCGATTCCCTATTTTGAGAATGCATGTAAGGAATTGCAATTTGTGTGTGTATGTGCTCCACATGTGCATGCTTACCTTTGAGGGATTGCAACAGGGTGGCCTTTTGCCCCCCCTATCACCCTTGAAATTGCATTCACAAGCTGCGAGTACCTATTTGGTACTCGTAAATTGCGAATGTCTTCCCATTCATTCCTGTGGGCCTCTAAGCCCATAGGAATGAATGGGAAGGTATTCCTTAATAGCGAATCGCAATTTGCTATTTGCAATTAAGGAATATGTAGGAATCGCAATTATTATTGGGAAATCTACATAAATTGCATTTTGCAATTCCATAATAGTGAATCGGTACAATTTGCTATTATGGAATCGCAAAATCCAATATTGATACATCTAGTCCTAAGCAAGCTATTGCCCAGAGTCGCATGAGCTGAGTTGAGCTGCTGACAGTGATCTAATCGTGAGACCCGTGCTACGGAGTCAGCTGCTCTGGCTGCTGCGCCACACCTCTCCCATCTCCAGAAAGCTGCTTTCTTAAAACAGTGGTAAACAGTGCTCGCTCCAAGCACTGCCTTAACTTGAAGGTGTGTCAGTCAAAATGTTTTGTGATCCAGCCTTCTGTATCTATACTTTAATAGCTGTAGACCCCGAGGCTCTTATCACACTATCTTTTCTCGCATTTATTTGAATTGCAGCCAAGATAAATACAACTCCCAGCATGCTTAGAGAAAATGACGACAGTATGCTGTCATAAAGAGTAAAGAGTCAATCAGGAAAAAGCAACTCTATAAATGTCTTGACTGGGAGTAAGAAGTCCTCTTTTCTTGCTGATTACAGTCAAGATAAGTATTTCTACATATTTATCTTTTAATAGTTTATATAGAATTGTGCAGTTTTGTTTAATTATATTTATTAGCATTGCTTCCTTAAAGTCATCATAGTAATGCAGTAATAGTCCTCACCACTTGGGTTTTAGATGACTTTCGTTAGCCCAACGTCTTTTTCTTTTGCACAGTAACTGTTTTTTAATCGTCAGAGGCACTGCAACATTTCTGTCGCCACACTGCACCGCGCCCCTTCTGGTAACAGTCTTTGGTGTTGGAGGCTGGAGTCAACGCATTTCATGCACAACTCTCGCTGAGGCTACCGACTTAGACTACGACGGCCTGTCCCTCTCTTCCTGCCCCCTCTATCCTTAGGACAGCCTCGTTGATTCAACAATACGCACATAGCCCTGCCTGCCATCTTTAGTACAAGCCCCTCAGCCTAAGCATTACCAGTGACTGTTTGCACAGCTGATTATTTTATTCATTTCTGCCTCGGACTTTCAATGGATTTTATAGCTTGACACAATTAGATATTTAAATCTGTTTTATATATATATATATATATATATATATATATATGAAAACAGCAGACTCCCAACTGCTATGGACGCAGTATTTGGCGAGCGCAGACCTCGAAAACAACTCCTTAATCTTCGATCAGGTGATAAATGAGCCAGACACCAACGTTGTTAGTTGTTGCAGTGCATTTTTAATTAGCAGTGGAAAGTGCAGAGCAAGTGCCCTCCATGACGCGTTTCGCCCCGCGAACGGGGCTTGGTCACATGACGCGCCAGGAGTGGGCGGTGGGTTAAATACAATTAAAAGCCCAAACACCTAAAGAAACAGGTTGTAAGGGTAAAATAACGACATTAATTGGCAATATAATGTGCGAGATGATCTATACATAAACAAACAAATTCCACAAATGAATGAAAAGTTTGCAACAGAATTTCAAGTCCTGGAGGCGTAACTAAGCAACACTTGAAAACACGCAACACGAAGCAGCTGGTTTCTGCCTCCTGAGCCTGCCATGAGGAAGGGAGCTCTGGCTCCAGAAACGCGTCGGCATTTTGGCTCTGAACAACAGCTCTTACCTGTGTGCTGGACTCCTTGCTGCCCAAGTGACGAAAATAAAGGTGAAATTCAAAACGCTGTGTGGGCGCTTCAATTGCGAGAGCAACCTTTTTTGAACATTAAGTGGCCTGCTCGGGTCACGAAGCAGCCCCCCCGCTAGGAACAAGTCCTGGTTTTCTACTCGAAGAATACCGCCAAAGGAACAGCGTTACCTGTCAGTTGGGCGGAAGAAAGCGAGTGCGTGTGGCACGCATTGGTGAAGGCAATCCGATGAGAGAAAACACAGTGGGAAGGTGTTTAAACGGCTGCATAAACCATGATGGATTTTACTGTCAAGAGACTGCAAGAACCATAATGCTACTAGAGTACACGCCCTGGAGGCGTAACTAAGCAACACTTGAAAACACGCAACACGAAGCAGCTGGTTTCTGCCTCCTGAGCCTGCCATGAGGAAGGGAGCTCTGGCTCCAGAAACGCGTCGGCATTTGGGCTCTGAACAACAGCTCTTACCTGTGTGCTGGACTCCTTGCTGCCCAAGTGACGAAAATAAAGGTGAAATTCAAAACGCTGTGTGGGCGCTTCAATTGCGAGAGCAACCTTTTTTGAACATTAAGTGGCCTGCTCGGGTCACGAAGCAGCCCCCCCGCTAGGAACAGGTCCTGGTTTTCTACTCGAAGAATACCGCCAAAGGAACAGCGTTACCTGTCAGTTGGGCGGAAGAAAGCGAGTGCGTGTGGCACGCATTGGTGAAGGCAATCCGATGAGAGAAAACACAGTGGGAAGGTGTTTAAACGGCTGCATAAACCATGATGGATTTTACTGTCAAGAGACTGCAAGAACCATAATGCTACTAGAGTACACGCCCTGGAGGCGTAACTAAGCAACACTTGAAAACACGCAACACGAAGCAGCTGGTTTCTGCCTCCTGAGCCTGCCATGAGGAAGGGAGCTCTGGCTCCAGAAACGCGTCGGCATTTGGGCTCTGAACAACAGCTCTTACCTGTGTGCTGGACTCCTTGCTGCCCAAGTGACGAAAATAAAGGTGAAATTCAAAACGCTGTGTGGGCGCTTCAATTGCGAGAGCAACCTTTTTTGAATATATATATATATATATATATATATATATATATATATATATATATATATATATATATATATATATATATATATATATATATATATATATATATATATATTACCTACTGGCGGTCGCCAGTAGGTATATATAGTTAGGATTTTTTGGAATAGGGATTTCTGAAAATTCTATGTTGAATAACTTTGGCGTTGATGGACGGAATTGGCTGAAATTTTCGAAAAATGGCACATTTTGTTTCTGGGCGTCCCCTGAAAGTTTGGGAGGGTTTCGTCAAGCGGGGGCCGAGAAAAAAGGGGGGTCCCAAAATGTGTTTTTAACATTGAGTATTCCATAGGGCGGTTGGACTCACTTTTAGCTCGAACGGCTGAATGGATTTCCACAAAACTTGGCAAAATTGTAGGGACTGGTAGCCCGATGTGCCTTTGCTATGTCTCAAGATATATGCTCCAGTGGTTTTTACGAAAATTAAGTTTGAAAAATGTATGTTGGGCTACATTGGGCTATATATATGTTAGAGCCCAAATGTAGCCCAATGTAGCCCAATGTAGCCCAATGTAGCCCAAAGATGGCCACCAGAGACAAAAAAAAACAAATGTAGCCCAAATATCAGCCAGATGGAGAGCCCAACTATAGCCCAGTGACAGAATGTCCCAGAGTGTTCTAAAGAACAACTAGAGCGCTAACAGTCTTACTTATGACAAAAGTATGGCACACCTGAAGTCATCTTGATTGGAATAAAGTGTTAACACTTAAAACATTTAATTTGCAAAGGAACAAAATGAGGGGTTTCATTTTGCCATAGAAATGTTATATATATATATATATATATATATATATATATATATATATATATATATATATATATATATATATATATATATATATATATATATATATATATATATATATATATTCACTGAAAAAACCATAGGTTATAGACCACATATAGTTAGGAATTAGCATTTACAAAACCTTAAAAATTCACTGAAAAAACCATAGGTTATAGACCATATATAGTTGGGGATTAGCATTTACAAAACCTTATTTTACTCGCACAAAACCATTGAAATTCGCATATATAGTTAGTTCCACTTACTATATATCGCGCACCCGCAATCCACTGCTAATGATGTCACATATTACATCATTCATGACATGGTCAGTGACATCACTGATGACATCACTGATGACATCTCAAATGACATCACTGATGACATCACTGATGACAACATCTAGTGACTGTATATTTCTGTAAAGTTAAAATATGTCTTACATATTGAAGAATGAGTGGATGTATAAGTGTCTTGATGAAGGATTTAGTAGGTGCATGACTGACTGTATGAGTGAGTGATTAAATGTGTCTCACTGAGTGCATGGGTTAGTGACTAAACTGTCTTAATTTGTGCATCATTATGTCTGTTGTTCTGTAAACTGCTGCATGTGTTGATCAGTAGCTATATGAGTAACTATATGGGTTATTGATTGGTTGTCCAAGTATTTATATGGGAGACTGAGTATGTGTGTGTGTCGCTGGGAGGGGTATGACTCTGTGCATAGATGTGTGAGCAGTTGATTCACTAGATGTATGAGTTCAAAAGTGCATGTTGAAACAGCTGTATGGGCAGTTGACTGTGTGCATGAGTGTGTTGGTGAGTGAATGGATATCTCAGTGCTACATGTCCAAGTAAGTACATATGTAAAACGCAGTGCATGTGAGAGTTGACATATATAAATGACTATACATGAGAGCCAGTGAATGTGCGAGTGGCTGTATGGATCATTGTGTACTTGTATCAGTGATTGTATAGGAGAGTAAGTATGTGTTAGTATATGTTTGAATAAGTAAGGTGTTGTGTGTATAACTGTATAGTTGAGGCAATAGAGGTGTGATTGATTCTTTGCATGACTGACTAGGTGTGTGAGTAAACTCCATGGATGAGTGACAGTCTGTGAGTGTCTGTTTACACTGAGTGTATCTAAGGTTATAATAGAGTCTGAAGAGGTTCATCGTATAATCACATGAATGATGTCATCAGTGATGTTATCAGTAATGTCAAATGAGATGTCATCAGTGATATCATCAGTGATGTCATTTGAGATGTCATCAGTGATGTCATCAGTAATGTCAAATCAGATGTCATCAGTGATGTCATCAGTGATGTCATTTGAGATGTCATGAATGATGTCATCAGTGATGTCACTGACCATGTCATGAATGATGTAATATGTGACATCATTAGCAGTGGATTGCGGGTGCGCGATATATAGTTAGTGGAACTAACTATATATGCGAATTTCAATGGTTTTGTGCGAGTTAAATAAGGTTTTGTAAATGCTAATCCCTAACTATATATGGTCAATAACCTATGGTTTTTTCAGTGAATATATATATATATATATATATATATATATATATATATATATATATATATATATATATATATATATATATATATATATATATATATATATATATTGTTATGAATATATATTTATTTGCTGCCCTCATTTCTTGATTTTTTTCACTTTCTTTTTATTAAATAGTGTAGATTTACTCTGAAGATGAACAGGCTCCATTGTTTAAATACAATTTAAATTATTTTATATTATTTTATAAAGGATTCAGTACAACAGGCTTACAGCTAGGGGATATACACCATCTATGTTAGATACTGCAATGAGAAAGGCGAATTCTTTAAACCGTCAAGATCTCCTAAATCCAGATAGGAAGAACACAGCAAAAGATTCAGATCCGATGGTCTCCAACCAAATCAGACTCATCACTGGGTTCAGCAGGCAGGCAAAACAAATTGGCCAAATTGTTAGACGTGAATGGCCCATATTAATGACCGATTCAGTTTTGAAGGAGATCATGCCCAAATCCCCAACCATTACTTTCAGACGCGCATTTTCAATGCGTAATGAATTAGTCACCAGTAGCCCTGAAATTAATAAAAGAAAGAACTGGCTATCCCCCAAACATGGTTTTTTCAAGTGCAGTTCTTGCCAGGCGTGCACTTTTGGGGTCAACACCACCACATATACAACCCCTTTTGAAATAGCTCCGGCCTCCTTAAGGGCCCATTTCACATGTCGTACCGAAAATGCGGTATATGTGCTACAATCCACTTGCAATCTAAGGTACGTGGGCAGCACGAAACATCCGGCCCACGTCCGCATTTTGCAGCACATAAGGGCTATTGTCAATACTGATTTAACATACCCCATTGCCCGACATTTTGCCACCATTCATAACAAAGACTTAACCAACTTGCAATACTTTGTTATTGATGCAGTGGAGCAGTCGAAAAGGGGTGGTGACATAGAAAAGAAATTACGCCAGTTAGAGTCCAAGTATATCATCAAACTCAACAGCAAGATTCCTGGGGGCCTAAATATGGGTGAGGATCTTAAGAATTTTCTCTGAATCGAGATTGAAGGATGATGAACTCCAGGCTTGGGGCTCACATTTTGGTCCAACGTCAACCTTACATTATGATATACATTTACAAATGAGTCCCCCTCCTTCTGAGGGCAGGTTAATTATATTATGAATCAAGTTATTCTATGAAAATATTCAATGATTTTGAATGACAGTTACATTTCATTCATTCGTTTTTTAACACACCACACACTTTTCACTTCTTATCATGTATTTGGACAGGAAGTGTCTTTTCTTTCTTTTGCAAATGTCTCTAAAAATTGTGATCTCCACCATACTGTATTTGTACAAAATAATTTAGTGTAAGGATGGTGCCAAATACTCGCAGAACATGACCATATGCTACGGTTACCAATAAGGCATTAAAGTACAGAGAGATGTATATACTTTTTATAAGGTACATTATGTGCAATCGTGCTGTGAATGGCAATATGAAATTTAACATTTTAATAGTCTCATTATGGTCCATACAATTTGTCTTTGATTGTCCCATCGAAATACCCAATGTGTTTACAACCTCTTAGCACTATGCACTTTACCCATATTATATGGTTAACTTTGCACAAGTCGTATGTTTACATTTCGAAGCACACTAGCACTTTATTTTTGCAATGTTGCACTAACTAAAGGCATATTCCTAATACTGTAGGCATTGTAGCCTTCTTATATAGTGTTATGCCGCAATAAATGTATTAGTACAAACTATCAACTTTTATATATTTTATATGGGACCATGTACATTCGATAGACTTCTGTACCAATGCAAAATGGACAAATGATATCTTGTTTTTCAATGCCTTTTTTAATTCCATAGTCAGGTTATTATTGCACACAACCTTATAAATATTTTCTTGCCTACTTTATTAATTGCTGAAATGTTGTAACTGGTCAAAGTTTCCATTTGAAATACAATATGATGTTTATATGTTTATTGCATCTGGAACATGGTTTCGTATGCCGTTCAAATATGGCGGGACCTTTCCATGCTTGTAGGAAAGCACTTGATAACCTATGTCCGTTGTTTATGTTCATTATCAAACAGCGAGTTTTGGCGCGTCTTTGCTACATTGTGTATATTTAAAATGGTGGAGCCAGTATGGCTAATTGTCAGTGAACAAGGGCACAGCCGGGGCCGGAAACGCATCTGACGAGGCTTTGCACCCTGCATGCACGAATAAACTTCATCACATAAAATTACCTGAAGTCTGGCTGTGGCGTAATTTGGTGTCCCGTTTTCTTGTCAGCACACCAAGTGCTTTTCGTGACAGGTTGGAGTTCATATATATATATATATATATATATATATATATATATATATATATATATGTCAGTCACCTCGTAACAGATTATACCACGCTCTCAGGCACTCAATAATCGCCAGACATCAGCAGGTTCCAAGGGTGTTTAATGACCCCTTACAACATGTTTCGGCTTACGAGAAGCCTTGTTCACGTATATATAGATTGTTATGAATATATATTTATTTGCTGCCCTCATTTCTTGATTTTTTTCACTTTCTTTTTATTAAATAGTGTAGATTTACTCTGAAGATGAATAGGCTCCATTGTTTAAATACAATTTAAATTATTTTATAAAGTATTCAGTACAACAGGCTGCATCTAATTCTGAGTCAAACATTTCTAAGACTTTGGAAGCCTTCATGCTAAATATATTGGCCAATGATTCTGAAGATGTTAGCTCTAAAAAAAGATAAGAGGCGTCTTTCAGATAATACAAGTACTTCTAAAGACTTGCGTTCTTTGCAACCTTTTTCTGAGGGAGGTAATATTTAAAAAAAGCTGAAACTACCTATTAATGGTGTTCAAATATGAGACCCAGATGATGATATGGGTGACACAGCTAGTGATATGGATGATGATCCAGGCATAGGGATGCATTATGATGTCGGGCGGATCGCCACTGCCCGCCCGGCGGTGGCGATCCGCCCGACAACTATCCCCGCACGCCCTCAAATTACCCCCGTAATATGGCAGGGGTCGCAGCGGACTGAAAAACCGTCCCCTGCATCTCCGCCGTAAGGCAATCCCTCCGATTGCCTGCTGGGCGGATTCCGGGCCTCATATGGTGGCGGTGTCTGGAAGACACTGCCATCCATATCAGGATGCCTGGCGGTGAGGGCAAAGGCATGCAGTCTTTTATATTGGGTGCCCGTTGTGGGCCCCCGGGGTGTTGGGGGACTTAAAGACCATCCCCCGCATCTTCGCCAGAAGGCAATCTCTCCGATTTCCTGCAGGGTGGATTCCGAGCCTAATATGCACCGACATCCATATCAGGATGCTTGGCGGAGAGGGCCTTTCCATGGGGGCGATGCCGCCATGGAAAGGCATGCATTCTTTTGTATTGGGGCCCGTTGTGGCCCCCGGGGTGTTGGGCGGTGCAATTGGGGGTACCCATGGTACCCCCTACATTTGCATGCACAAGGTGGCAGGCACTGCGCGGTGCCTGTAATGTTGTGCATGCAAATGCACAACATGCATTTTTTACATTGCGGCAGATGCTGCCATGGTGGTGGTCGCATCCTGATTGGCATGGTGGGACCGCTGCACCTATGGCGGACGGTCCCTTTTGCCCATCCTAATGATGCTCATAGTTATCTGGGCTGGACCTAAGTAGAAGAGGCGTGAAGCTTCTCTTAACAAATTGGAAGAGTCATCTAAATGAAATTCTAATAATTCTTCTGACACCCTACTTTACTTTTCAGGTCAACAGATGTTTGATCCTACTCTTATCCATCACCCAAATTCCCCAAAATGGTGTCCTTATGAGGATGTATCCCTTTATGTCTTTAACAAACTGAGGCAACCTTTAGACGAAATTTCCTGTAATCGACTTCTTTCTGAATGTCTATAGGTCCAAATATGCTTTTATTGTTCACAAAATTTGAAAAAGACCCAAAAAGGGAGTTCACAGAACCTGGACCAATTGCCAGGACAGACTACTAGATCTGATAGGTCCTTTCAGAGTTAGCGGAAGAAGCAAGGATTGAGGACACCAAAGTGGATCCTTTACTTTTGACTAACTGGGCCCAGAGGTAATTGCCCGACTAGTAGTCAGTGGTTCCATCCGATATATTATGATGTGACATTGGAAACATGTCCTTTTCTATTGCGGCTTGTGCTGCGGCCTGAAAAAGGCCAGCAGCACAAACCACAGTAGACCAGGGAATGTTTGCAAATATCAATGCACCATGTGCCAGGCACCATTGGATGTTTAGGGGGCACCACATGTGCCTGACTGGGCTTATAGCTGAGGCCCATGGAGGTCGGGCCCTGCTAGGGGCCTCCAAAGACACTTTCTGGCATTGGTACTGCCATGAACAGGCAGTTGGAAAAGGATATCCTAATCCCAAAGACTGTGCGTGTGCAGGCACCAACCTATTATTGGAATTAGGAATCCGACCATCCCGACGGGCACCTTGAGCTTATCTGAGGCAGTGGTCGCCCCCCTGAATCGTAATCCTCTGGTCGGACCAATGGCATAGATGTCGATGTTGGCCACCACTGACATCAGCATGAGTCACTAGGACATTTGGTCCCTTTAATCCAAGCCATTTATCCAGGTCCCCTACATTATGGAGTGTTACAAAGACTCAAGATATACCATCTTCAAAAAGGTCTCAGTTTTGGAGATGTCATTCCTCCAGATCAAGAGTTTGGCTCAGAACTTCAGTGGTGGTTAGATCATCTAGAAGCGTGGAATGGAACAGCATTTTTCTCTACAGCACTAAATCTTGTAATAGAATCCGAGGCAAGTTGGACTCGTTGGGGCGCAAGAAGTGGTCAATTCTCAACTGGCGGTGCATGGTCGCAAGTGGAGTCATCGCTGCACATTAATTGCTCAGAGATGCTTGCAGTTTCCTTTGCAATCCAAACCTTTGCCAGAAACAAGATAAGTTGTTCCACTCTCCTTCGGATGGACAACCTACGAGGCGTTCGACATAGAAATGATCTGGGCGGTACAAGGTCAAAGTTTTTAGCCCAGCTAGCCAAGAAGTTTTGTGAGTTTTGTCTTCAGAGGAAGATTTCAGATCAGGCAGAATATCACCCTGGGAATTTGAATAAAGTAGCGGATTGGGGCTCCCGGCATCTTTGGGATTCAAGCGACTGGTGTCTTCATACATCGGTATTCAGAAAACGTTTTTCCAAATTTGGTACGTGCCAATAGACCTTTCTGTTTCTCGCTTAAATACCCAACTTCCTTCCTATTGCAGTTGGAGCCCAGATCCTAAAGCTTTAGCAACAAATGCATTGTTTGAGGTCTGGTCCAGTCAAGTGAATTATTCCTTTCCCCTCTTCATTATGATATCTTGAGTCCTTGCGTAAATTCGATGGCAGAAAGTGACAGTACTATTAGTTACTCCATTCTGGCCTCCGGGTCTTGTAATAAAATTGAGATTTTCTTAGCTTTAGCAAAAGAAAGTCTTGATTTTATTTACGACACAGAGGTGAGTATTATCCCTCCACATGTGCATTCTAACCCTCCCTTTGTTTTTCATAGAGCGTTAGTCTCAACATCTAACCAGACGTCATCAAAAGGAATTTCAACTTCATTATAAACTTGGGTGTCATACATTTTCAACCTTCTCCAATCCCTCTTGCAAGCAAGGACATATGGATCATGATAATGACTTAAATCGGATTACAGTTCTGATGTTTCAATATCCTTAACTTCTCCTGCAAGAAAAGAGGACATGTTGCTCTCAGTAAATATATTAATAGAGTTGCCTTTTCTTGATTCGTTGTTTACTCTTTATGACAGCATACTGTAAATATTTTCTTTAAGCATATTGGGAGTTGTAGTTATCTTGGCTGCTATTCAAATACATGCAAGAAAAGATAGTATAATACCTGCCTACGTGTCTTTAATAAAGTCAAGACATTATTTCACTAAAGCTAAGAAATTCCATTCCTCTTAATTTAAATACCTAACTCACTAACTTAGCAGAGAGCCTGAAGAATAAACCACAGATGAGCTACGCAGAAGGGAAAAATAATTTTTTGCTAATTTACTTTCCAGCACTAAACGTATTTAGCGCTAGAGAACACGCAAAAGCAGCACAAAGCTGCGCATAGCGCTGATTTGCATTACTTTTCGCCAAGGGGTGGTGCATGGGCATTCCCATGTAACCAACCAAGATTTCTGAAGCTACACCCTATTTACTTAAAAAAGTAGACAAGGTTTAGGGTGAGAAAATTGCACCCAATTCAAGTAGGCGATATGAAGGAGAAATGCTTTCATTTGTCCTTTCTTTTCTGACTTTGTAAGTGTGCTTCACTCTACAGCACACATACAAAGTGGATACAGGTTTAAAGTTAGTCTGAGCATAGTATTTAGTACTGGAAGGCTATCCTTCCAGAACAAAACCTATGCCAGACTCACACAGACACCCTTGAACTATGGTGCCAAGGTGTGTGCGAGGCGCACAGCAGCTCATTTCCGTGTCAGTGCTAAGGGGAGAGGGGAGGAAAGTGCCATATTTCTGTAAATATGGTGCTCTCCTGTTCTCTTCTTCTTGTGCAACGCAGTGCAAATGTATTTGCCTGCTGCACTGCGTTGTGTGAGATTTTCGTAAATCTGCCCTAAAGTCTTTAAACATCTTGTAATCTCAGATCAAAAACAAGCTCTTTGCAGGGAAAGAAATATTTTCTTGCAATTTGGGATTAAAATACCTCTTTTATATTTAGGTTGTAACAAGTGCTTTTTAACTTGCCAATGCACATAATCTATCAAATGTATTTTGTGCCAAGGCACACTTTCAAAACAATATTTTTTTGTAGGAAAAAATAAAATGAGACCACAATGCTTTCATTTGGTTTTTACAGTTAACATGTGGGCATAATAAGACATGAACCATTCTCTAGAAGCATATGAATGTATCTTGAAGCCATGAGTTTTATATTAAAATCAAATACAGTCAAATGGAAAATACCATTCTGAATCGTTTTAGTTAAATTACAGTCAGTAAAGTTTTCTTTCCAATGCTTTTAGCCTTGGATAACTAAGAGTTTCAACAAAATGTGCAGTGTAACTTAGCCTGTTAGTGTTATTCATGTTTAATCAGATTTCTTTAACGTTTCTCTGTTTTCTGCGTGCAGCAAAAAGCAGATGTGCTTGACACATCAGCAACGCTGATTTGGAAAACTTTCTCTGAAAATATTATTTTTATATATGAGTTTCTCAGGATCTAATGCTTTTGTGAATTTCATAATCCCCATAATAATGAAAAACAATGCATTTCTTTGTAATTTAGAATATGAACCATCATTTTCAAAGGCAACATAAACAGATAAATCAATCAGTAATTTGTTGAAAAATATCAAAGTCCCACAGACCTGAAAGGAAATCAGGAATAATTACATAATTTATTGACATTTTCAACAATATGCCGATTTCAATGTCCCAGTGGGTACCATAAACTAATAAGGAACCCTTTCACAAACTATGCCCTTGGGCACAGTATAAGCTGTAATGCTGGCACTGTTGAGATCTTGTCAAGCTCTATGGGTTGTGAGATGCAGGTGGAGTTCTCGAACCACGATTTGTGGAACAGTTCTGTCAGGGACATAATGTTCATTCACTAGCAGTAGAGCAACAGCCAGCGTTGTCAGCATATGATGAAAAAGAAACACTCTTGTGACAGAAGAAATGCAAGAAGAAATTGATGGTGTAGAGTGACTGTGGATTGTGATGAAAAGTCCTATTTGTAGAATTCAGATACATTTTTATAAAGTGTTGTTTCCCAGAAGACATCATTGAAGTCAATGTTGACTCACTCTGAGGTTCACAGTAAACCAGAGGAGTAGTTAAGTGTGTAGAATTGTTGAAATTGCTGCAGTGGGTTCCGCTGCTGAATGTGTAACTTGATGTAAAGCTGGTTACATAGTAGGCTCTGTAGTCCCTGGATTGGGACTCAGGATACAAGCCTCACTGTACACTTCCTGGGGTAGTTCCTCCAGAGTAGGGAGAGAGTGAGAGGTTGTTCTCTGAATGCACTTTAGTGTCTAAAGGATTCTTTCAAACAGAATAGGACACATATTACTTTCAATGTGAGCGAGGGGTAAAGTCTTTGATTCAGGCAGTGAAAGCAGGATTACAGTCCATGTGCCGACTAACCCTGGGCGTAGTACGTGAAGTAGCACAGTTCTAAGCGCATAGTGCGAAGTAGCGCAAACTTTGCCCAGCGTTAGTGCTGACTCCCTCAAGAACTGAGATGGGTGATCTATAAGATGGTTTAAATACTTGTTTTTAAGGAATCATTTGGTGAATTTTGATGAGACACCCATCAGAAAAGTTGGAAATTCTAACTTCACAAGTGGCATTGTTGCAATGCGTCACATTGGATAGTTTAGTTCTGACTTCTTGAATGTTTTGCAACAGTTTTCAATGTGTTTCTGGGTCGGACAGTTCTGGTTCTGCCACTTTCCCAGAGAGATTCAGAAGAGGTGTATGCTCAGGAGAGCTTTCAATATGGAGTGCAACCACCTATTAGTCCTCTAGACAAATTATTTAATGTTCTCTAGACTTCCACAAGATCACAAGTATTGGTCTTGCCCCTTCATCAACTACAAGTGGTCTTAGGTGGTTCATCCCTAAATATTATATCCCTGTCCTTTTCTACATCTGTATGCAGTAATAGGAGAGCTACTTCTGGATTTGGGAGTCCAGTTGTGTAAATGTATAGGCATTTATATAGCGCACTACTTACCCGGAGGGTCCCAAGGCGCTTCGACCGCTGCAAAACCCTTCCTGGCTTCCCTGAGAGATGGTCCCTTAATGGGTATCTCCAGGGTGAGACCAGGCATCCCCGGCGGTCTGGTGGGGCCGTTAGTGAAGATGAGGCAAGCTAATGCTCAGAGTTGCCGAGTGTGATCGCTGATCAGAGTGGGCACCGAGGCGAGAGAATTATCGAGTCCGCTGACCCTGGTCCAGAAACCTGCCGCGCCGGGAATCGAACCCTGGTCCCGGGCCGTCCTCTGCTCTCGGGTCTGCCGCCTCTAACCAGTGAGCCACACTACTTCACTCTAACCAGTGAGCCACACTGGGCAGTTGTACATTGCATGCTGTTTTTTTACAGATGATATCTGACCTTGTGAATCTGGGGAAATATCTGGGAATATAAGCAAATCTGACATCTCAGACACTGTCTGGTGGTGGTATAATAGTGGATATACACAAGCTTCTTGAAGGTCAACCCAGGAAAGACCGACATGCTGTTGAAACTTAATGATTCTCAAAAAAGGTGAATGAATAAATATTTTCTGAAATTAATTCCTAAAAAGCTGAAATTCCAAACATTCTGCTTTCAAGTGGTAATCTGCTACTTTGGAATCCAGATCTATGGTCTGATTAGATAAGAGACAGTTGTAAGTTTTGATAATGTTTGATTGTGCCCTTACTCTTCATCAACAAGTTTCAGTTCCATCTAAATTCAATTTTTTTTTATCTGAGGACTTTGAGTCCAAGTTTTCTATTCTGTGACTTCCCTCAGTGAGCGATGATCTCCAAACATTTTCTGCTATTAACACTGAAATTTGAGATTTCAGCATATCACGGTAGCCGCCAAATGATTGGTCCTCTGCTGCATAGAGGTGGGCATTCACCCATGTGTCGCAAGATCATTTTGAAACCTTGACTTTTACTTGGATCAAAAGTTATTTTCTATAGTACAGGCTGCTTCTGTCTATAGCCTTCGCTTCTTCCATCTGACAATATTCCTAAAATATTGCTGTTCATTGTTCCACATTTCCTTATCACTATGTCAAGTTATTTACTGATTCTCCAATAGACTCAGGCAGCAGCAATTGTACCAAAGACACAATTTCTGTGAAGTTACCACAGATTTTTTGCATTTTCCTCGACCCTATTTTGTCTAGTAGTACTACTCTGTGCAGTGTGACGCTGCCAACTATTCCCACAATGCATGTCCTCTGGGTTTAATATGGTACTGTAAAATTGGTTTCACCCAATTGATGCTTCTAATTCTTCAGTATGGCAAAGGTACATTAGCACAGATCTTGCACTAATGGAATGGAAGTTAAATGTCCTATTAAGATTGTATATACGACTCTCAATATGTGACTAAAAGATATGGTGCTCTGGCTGGCTGTAGTTTAAAAGCACTGCAGTGGCGCATGCTGGAAAAAATGGATTTACCCTGTAGGAAAACTACTTTAATAATTAAGTCACTCCTATAGTGTGCCTTGGTCTGGGTGCTTAATATATAAAAATGTGAAATACTAGACTTTAGGAGTAGTATGCTCTCTTAGTGAAAAACATGTCTAAAGTGGCTTTCTCTGTGTTAGTAAAGCTGTATGTTCCCTGAAGAGGCTTAGTTATAAATGCAATCGTTATTTTATATCACCACTTGGGAAAAGGCAAAGTAAATGATTCGAAGTAATTCTTCATTTAGTTCCAAAATTGTATATCATTGGTAAAAGTAGATTTTTCAGATAACTTTGGTGGAAGAGTAAATTTAAGAAAGTGTGCTACCTGAGGAAAGCTGGTTTAGAGTGTTGGAAGAGGAAGAATCAGTGAATCCTGACTACTTCTGGCACAAAGGGACCGGAACTGCTCTTCAAGAGTCAAGTGGTTGCTTTGTGTTTACCTGCTCTACGGACACAAACATCAGAAGGACTCCTTACTTTAATAATGTTTAGGTGATCTCTGAGGACTGGATGCTGTAGAAGACCTGGCTGCAGAGAAACCAGGTACCTGGAAGACTGCCAGGAGGACCTGAGGTAGCAGGAGTGACCAGGAGGAACATTTTATTCCGTAGAACTTGCCCTATAGGAAGACGTTGGGAACCAAAAAACAGACTGAGTCCCAAAGTTTGAATTTGACTGGTGTGACTCTCTTGGCTTAACTGACCTCAGATCCATCCCGGTCAGTATGAAATTGGTCCTAGGTCCGAGTCAACCGCAAACTGCTATTTTTCATTAGTGTTTTACTTTTTTAGTTTCTGTTTTGCCTTAAAAATTCCTATCTCCTGTTCCCCTAACCTGATTTCGTTCATTTGGTATCTTTTTGCTTACTAAAGGCACCAGGACGCCCCTTCACTGGGGCAGCTGTGCGCCAAATAAAAGTTATTAACATAACATAACATAACAAATGTAACTGTTTTTCTACATTGTTGTAGGTGTTTTATTTTGTTGTTCTCTTGACTATAAAATTGTTAGAATTGCATAAATTTAAAGTTAATTTTTCAGGAGGATTTTCTTTCAATGTGCTAAACAAATGCCATCTTTTTCAACAGTCGACCTTAAACGCTCATATAAATCACTGTTTAGAATCTGGTGAGAAAGGGAGAAAACACCAAAGATTTCACTCCCTGTGCACTGTATCAAAGAGTTAAAAGCAAGGTAGTATAATATTTATGCTTTGAGTTCATATCATTTGCGGGTTATAGGTTTCCACCCAAATTAGATAACTCAGGATCAAATTTGCCTCTGCTGTAGAGATGCATGTGTACCCTGAAGGAAATAGATTCCAGAGTTGTTTGCATTGCTTGGTGTGTTAATGCACTTGCTGTAGAGATGTGTAATCTGAAAGTTCCAAGTCTGGTCCAGAAAGCACAGCATGCCTTCGTAATGCACAAGCTGAAGATATCTGTATCACAACAAGACAACTTAAGTGTTTAATGTACCTATTGCAAGATCTAGTTTACCATACAAGTCATGGGTTCCAATGCATGTTGGTTAGATTAGGATTATGCTGTCTGCTATACAGGGTTTCTTACAATTAGTAAGTAATACATTCAAGTTCCAGTAAAATTGTCCTGAGTCATATCTTACTGCACAGATCTAAGCATTATCTTCAGATCATAGTTTTGAATCCTTGCAGAGCCAAGTCAGCCATCACTCTTTTAAGGTCAACATAAAGTACATTTAAATAGTGCTAACAGTTATTACTTGAACTTGGAGCTAGTACTCACACTCCGGTTAATATTAAACATGCTCCTTCTTCCCCCACTTGGTTATCAAACAATAGAAACGCCCCTTCCAGTACTTAGCAGAATTAATATTTTTAAATACATGCCTATTTACAATTCACTAGAATAAAACCCTAGGACTCTCTTGGTAAAGAGGAGCTGTTGAAGAGTGCATTACCTGCTTTGAACACACTCCTGAAGTCCCCAGATACAACCCTTGCAGAAAAATAGAGAGGGAGAGAGACTGAGAAGCTTTCCAATAGCTGATTACATAATAAACACACTACTTTTCAGGTTGAGCCTAGACAGCATTTGCGCAGTTCTTTCGAGACATTTTGTTTATATTTTGTGGGGTTACAGTCCTCCCATTGCTTTTCATTTGTTTATTTCGGTGTCCTCTAAAAATCCTTGCTTCCAAGTGGTTAATTTTTCCTATTTGTCTCTATCGTTTTTGTTGTTTGTTCACTCCCAGACAGCAGCACCCCATTACTTGTAGCCTTCAACTTGTGTGTATTTAGGCTTGTTTCTGCACACTATTTTATTTTCTTTCTTTCTGCATGGTGGCATGGGAAGACACTCCCTTCGCACAGCTGCTCCCCCTGCCTTCCAATTTCAAGCGTGATTCAAAACAGGCCTGTAAATCTTGTGTCTTTCTTTTATGAGCATGGTGCTCGCTTTCATGTTTCACCATCGCGCCCCTTTGATTTTTTCAGCACTGAGCCCTGCAGCTGGTCATAGGCACTAAAAGTACTCTGGAATATAAAGCCTCATGCCCCAGGAACCTATGCGCATGCGCCTCTTGTTTTTTTTCTTCCCCTGTTGCTGGCATCTTTCATGTTTCCCATATGATCAAGGGTTACCGTCATGTGTGTTTGAGTCTCTATTAACAAGTTTGTTTATTTGTTACTATGTTAGATTTTCTGCTTAGCAGCGACCATTGCAATACGAATGGTCACAAAAAACCTGACTGAGCTAAGAGTTAAAAGCCACTAATGGGTGTTCATATTTATTCCCACGCAGAAACAGAGCAGTATTTTAAAATAAATTTGAGAATAAACCTTGCCGTGGGCCAATGGAGTCAACACATTGATGGCATCTTCAGCATCGTCTAGCTTGGAAAGATCTGTCAGCAGAAAAAGCACACAAACTGCAATACTTGCAACGCCGTTTATTTGATAACCTGTCCCTGTGGTTTGAAATATATAGGGATGATGAAAAGGATGATCAAACTCCGGATTTGTGAACATCGGAATAGTATAAGATGTGAAAAGAGTAATACCAGACTGACCACACACTTCATGGAATTCAAACATTCCCCCAACGAAATTCATTGGACCCTGATCGAAGATCTTGAGTACGGTACAGAGACTAGGCTCTTTGAAAAGGAACAGAGGTGGGTTCGCCACCTCTCAACCCATTTGGTTGGCCTAAATGATGAAATTCCCTGAGGTACGGTCTTAAGACGTTAAGCTGCCCAATGTAATCAATCCCAATGAACGCTGCCATTCAGGGAAGGATATGAATGACTTGCCGCATGATACCATACCAAAGCTATATGCTACATATTACAGTGAATAATGCCATCTAGGTTTAACTTGCTGTTGTCTCCCTCTGCCTTAATACATTTGATGGGTTTATGAGATTAAGAGTGTACATGGTAATGACTGAGGACAAGTTGGCCCATGAAGTAGGTCAGTCCGAGGTACAGACAGGTCATTTCGAAATTGACCTCTAGATGTACTTGTGATCTTTTTGGTGACGGATGAAGTGGGTCTGTTTCAAACCTTTTCTCTACTCGCACTTTGATATAATAATTGGAAGTGCGATATGGCTGGACTTTATCCAGCGCTGTGCATCCATAAATATAGAGGGTTAAGTTGTGAGATTCTTAATGGACAATAAAGTTTTCTCGCAAAATTCCCAGCTGCCATACTGAAGAGGTCCGAGGTAGCGTTCTAGCGTTTGTGCACACTTTGGGACGTAATTTACGTTCCCAGGGTCACATGATGCATACGCGGTACGCTAATCACGTGACCGTGTACGCGATCTGGAGCCCCTTCGCCATTATAACCCCACAGGTTGCTAATGGCAGGTAATATCCAGACGACAGTGAAGAACCGACTAGGTCTGATGCGGCGAGTCGTTGCGCTTGAAGTAAGTGTATTCATGCCCCTTTGTTCCTTCCGATTTGAAGGCACAGGGATAGTGGCCAACAACTGGTGGTAAACCCCAGGCATTCAGCACACTTTCTGTACCTTCCTGCTGTCTTCTTGGGCGCGTGTGGACCAGGGAGTCCTTAAGACTCCTGGCTCTTTTATAGGAAAACAAGGGGTTTTCCCAGGTGCAGTTGGTAGATGTCAGTATCCGCCAGTGTTTTTTAATGCTACGACTTATTGCGTTTGATGCTGAGTTATAAGTCGTAACACAAGTTAGAGGCACCTCCTCCCCTGTGTCCTTCGGATGGTCCTCCAAAAGGGCCTCTCGGTTTTGATTACGTGCCCTTTTGCAACTTTTTGCCAACAGATGTTTGGGGTAACCTCTCTTATGTAGTTTATCAGTGAGGTCCTTAGCCTGCTCTTTGAAGTCAGTAACCTCACTGCAATTCCTCCTGAGGCGGAGGTATTGACCAAAAGGGAGGTTGTCCCTTAATGGCTGAGGGTGAAAGCTTGAGTAGTGCAAGAGATTGTTCTTCGCCGTGGGTTTATGATAAGTCTTTGATCTTAATTGGTTGCCTACTCGTGTGATGGTCACGTTCAAAAACACTACTTTGGTAATGTCGAATTCAGAGATGAACTTGAGGTGAGGGTCTCGTCTGTTTAGCCAAATTAAAAAGGAGCGTATTGACTCCTCATACGCCTTCCAGATTAACAACACATCATCTATGTATCGTTGCCATAGAATGATGTTCGGAAAATAGGGGTTAGTTGTGGGCAAGATGTTATTGCATTCGAAGTTGTACACATACAACCCGTCCACACTAGGAGCAAAAGTACTGCCCATTGATGTTCCGGTGGCTTGTAAATAAATATCGTCCTCATATTGGAAGAAGTTTTGTTTCAGTGCCAGTGTTGCCAGTCTACCGCAAAAGCTTGTGACGTGTTATACTCCCAATTACTGTGTTTTAGGGTACCTGCAATCACTTCAATTGTGGAGTCTTGGGGAATACACGTATAAAGACTTTCAATGTCTAACGTTACTAAGAGACATGATTCGTCAGGTAACTCAATAGTCTGCAGCATAGCAAGTAGACTTTTGGTGTCTTTAATGTATGTGCTAGTTGACTCAATGAGAGGTCTTAAAAAGAAATCGCAGTACTTGGATAAAGGTTCTAACAAAGAACCTAAACCCGAAACGATGGGCCTCCCAGGTGGTGGGTGGGTGCCCTTGTGAGTTTTGGGGAGGGTAAAAAAGTATGGTATTTTACCCTCTGTACTAGTCAAAAAGTCTGCTTCATGTTTAGTGATCAGCCCCTCATTTTCTGCCGTCATTACGAGATCAATTATTTCAGATTTCAAACTGGCAGAAGGATCCTCCCTCAGCAACACATAGTCCGTTTGGTTATTTAGGAGGCGTCGGCACTCGCGGTCATAGTCATCCTTGTCTTGGATGACTATGCCACCCCCTTTGTGCGCACTCTTAATCACCATATCAGTATTGCACTGCAGTGACTGTATCGCTTGAAACTCGCCTGCTGTTGGATTTTTGAACGGGGTAGGTGTCACCAAAGATTCAACCTCATTAGCAACAGCTTGCTCAAAGGCAAGTATCTCAGGTGGAATCGTGTGCGGTGGTGGGGTAAAAGTAGACTTCAATCTAAAACTAGTGTCTCCCTGCGAAATCTGAGTAGAATCCGTTTTGTGTTTTTCAAAAAAACTTCTCAATCGTAGTTTACGAAAAAATTCCGTCAACTCACAACGTAGCTTAAACTTATCGAGACCAGGGGTGGGTACAAACCCAAGGCCCTTTTCCAGGACCCGGGTTTCTTCCTCAGTAAAAGTAATTGAGGACAAATTTGTGATCAAGGTCTCTGGTTGCTCGGCCCTGCCCTCTCCTCCGAGGTCTTGCTCCTCGTATTGTCTCCCACAGATTCGGTTTGCTCCCAGTGAACTTGCCTGGTCCCTTTGCGTTTCCCTCTCGGCCCTCGGCCCCTCTCTAAAAAAGACTGTTGGAACATAGGGGGTTGATAAAAATGTGGTTGTGGGGAACAGAAAGCTGTATTCCACCCCATCATGGGAGGAAAGGCTGTTGGATGTTGGAAGGTGTTGTGAAACCGAGGTCCACCCTGTTGGAATGCTTGCCAGCCAGGATTGAAAGACCCTCTACCTCTTCCACGGCCTCTATTCCTTTTGCCAGTGCTTCCTGCCCTGGAGCCACTAGAGTTGGAATCCTCTGATGTATCGGAGTTATAGTCTGTCTTGGATGGTGGTGTATAATCAGGGCTGGCATACGGGTATACTTTCACGTACGACCACCGTTTTAAATCTTTTTGGAACTTCTGAGCCTTAGACTGTGCTAAGTTCTCTTTGTATTCATTTAGTTCCTTATTAAGATTGTCCAATTTTTTCTTGTAACCAGTCAAAGTTGCTCTGAACTGGCTCTCAGTCTGTTGAATTTCAATTTGGAGAGCCTCTGAGAGTCGGAGGGCAGTTTTGATTATTAGTACTGCCCAATCCCGGGTGCAGTGCCAAGCGATCTGCGCCCATTCTTTCCTGAACACCGCATCCTCGAGGAAAATTCTGGGGGCATTAGTGACCAGCAGTCCTTTAGGGGCTGTGTTCTTCATCAAGTATTCCTTCAGCATAGTACCATGGAAGATGGCTCTTATGCGGCTTCCCTTATGTTCGCCCAGTTTGTCCCACTCCATGGTCTGGGAGATGGTCTGTGATATAAGTGGGTCGGTGACTTCTGGGAGTGTTTCAAAACGGGTATAACCGTGAGTTTTTTGGAAAACGAATTGTATCTTTTTCACATACATATCCTCACGGGGTGGACGCGCCTTAGCGAGCGTGGACCCCCCGGGGGAGTTCACTTAAACGATCCTGATGAAAGCTGAGCCTAATAGCGCATAACAACAGCAGAAACATGTCGACCATAGCTTTTTAGGAGGCAGTGCTTCTAATAAAAACCACTACGTGGTCCTCACTTGTTTTTAATGTGAACAGCTGACCCACTAATAAAGGGTTTTTGGGCGCAGCTGTGATCTTTTATTTTTGCACTCACAGCACTAGAGCACATACACTAAGAAAAACTTTCAATAAACTAGCTCCGCTACAATTGCAGGCGTCATAGCACACAGGGGGGACACTCAGTCTCCCCTGTGGGAACCCCATGATGAAACATGTCACCACTAGGGTGAGTGAGGATTCTTTTAAGAAATATAGTTTTTTCTTTTTTCTTTTTCATTTCCTTGGCCCTTTGTTTTTCTTACCTTGAACACTGTGCAGTTAAAGATATTTTTCCTAATATTCACAGTTACAGTCACTCTTTAGTTACTGTAGTATAATTGATAGGGGTGGAAGAGTGACTTCATAACCCTGACTCTCTTGTTGGTTAGATATACTGTGTACACTCTCACGAAGGATAAGAAAGAAGAAGAACGACAACAAAATACAAATGTAATGGAAGTGGACCCTGTTTGGCATTACATTATTTACTCATCACATCATTCAGGGAGCTGCAGCTGGCAAAGGGGATGGATGGAAGCAGTAAGCCAATAGGAAAATCATGCAATCCATGATTTGATGGGGACAGTAGCCCCCAATAATCCCCCCCCCAGGGTGGTAGAAAGTCCACTAGACACCAGGAATTTTCTTATGGGATATTTATTAGGGCTGGGGCCTGCCCAAAACGGGGATGACTGTGCCCCCACCTCCCTGGCCACAAAATTACAGTCTTTCTGCCCCGCTGTTGGGCAGATGCCCCCAATCTGCCCCCGGGTGGGCAGAAAGCCCACTAAACGCCAGGGATTTCGTTTTTGCACCATTTTTTAGGGTGGTGGCTGCCCAAAACAGGCACGCTAATGCCCCCACCCCATCACCATTACAGCCTTTCTGCCCCCCCGGGGGGCAGATGGGGCAGAAGCCCTCAATCTGACCCCGGGGGGCAGAAAGCCCACTAAACACCAGGGATTTTGTTTTTGCACCATTTTTTAGGGTGGGGGCTGCCCAAAAAGGGGATGCCGGTGCCCCCACCCCACTGGCCACAAAATTACAGTCTTTCTGTCCCGCTGATGGGCAGAAGCCCCTAATCTGCCCCCTGGGGGGGCAGAAAGCCCACTAAACGCCAGGGAGTTTGTTTTTTCGCCATTTTGTAGGGTGGGGGGTAAAAAAGCCCACTAGACGCCCTTGTTATTTTGGGGCAAATCTGAATTAGGGTGGGACCTGCCCAAAACAGGCATGTCCATGCCCCCACCCCCTCCCCCACAAAATTGCAGCCTTCCTGCCCCCCCTGGGGAGCAGATGGGACAGTAGCAAAAAGCCCACTAGACCCAAGGGATTTTTGGGGGATTTTTTTTATTAGGGTGTGAGCATTGGCATGCCTGTTTTTGGCAACCCCCACCCTAATTAAAATTTGCTCAAAAAAATCCCTGGCATCTAGTAGGCTTTCTGCCCCCCCCCCCGGGGCAGATGTAGGCATTAGCCTCGAATCTGCACCCCCGAGGGCGAAAAGCCCACTGGTCGCCAGGGATTTTTTTAGGCAAATTTGAATTAGGGTGGGGGCTGCCCAAAACTGGTGTGCCCATGCCCCCACCCACTCCCCTGCAACAATTACAGCCTTCCTGCCCCCCCTGGGGGGCAGATGGGGGCATTATCCTCCCAATCTACCCCCATGGGGGCAGAAAGCCCAGTAGAAGCCAGGGATTTTCTGGGTTCATTTTAATTAGGGTGGGGGCATTGGCATGCCCGTTTTTGGCAGCCCCCACCGTAATTAAAATTTGGCCAAATAACTCCCTGGTGTCTAGTGGACATTTAGCGCCCTCTCGGGGGCACATGGGGGCATTAGCCCCTAATCCGCCCCACTGGGGGTGGGGCAAAAAGCCCTGTAGAGACCAGGGTTTTTTGGGGGGCAAATTTAAATTAGAGTAGGGCAGCCCAAAACGGGCATGCTCATGCCTCCACAGAAATTACAGCCTTCCTGCCCCCCGGGGGACAGATAGGATAGTAGCCCCCAATCTGACTCCCCCGGGAGGCAAAAAGCCCACTAGACCCCAGAGATTTTTTAGGCACATTTTTATTAGGGTGAGGGCATTGGCATGCCCATTTTTGGCAACCCCACCCTAATGAAAATTTGCTCGAAAAAATCCCTGGTGTCTAGAAGGCTTTCTGCCCCCGCCCCCATAGGGGCATTATTGCCAAACTCCACCCCTGGGGGGCCCACTACTTGCCAGGGATTTTTGGGGGAAAATTTGAATTAGGTTGGGGGCTGCACAAAACAGGCATGCCCAGGCCCCCACCCCCTCCCCCGCAGAAATTGCAGCCTTTCTGTCCCCCCTGGGGAGCAGATGGGGCAGTAGCCCCCAATCTGCCCCCCAAGTGGGCAAAAAGCCCACTAGACGCCTTGGATTTTTTGGGGAACATTTTTATTAGGGTGGGGGCATTGGCATGCGCAATTTTTGCACCCCCCACCCTAATTAAAATTTGACCAAAAAACTCCCTGGTGTCTAGTGGACTTTCATCCCCCCCCCCCCTGGGGGGCAGATGGGGGCATTATCCCCCAATGTGCCACACCGGGGGAGGCAAAAAGACCACTAGACGCCAGGGTTTTTATTGGGGCAAATTTGAATTAGAGTGGGGCTGCCCAAAACGTACATGCCCGGACCCCCAACCCCTCAAGCACACAAATGACAGCCTTCCTACCCCCTCTGGGGGGCAGATGGGGCAGTAGCCCCTATCTGCCCCTCCCCAGGGGGGCTAAAAGCCCACTAGACATCAGGGATGTTTTTGGGCACATTTTAATTAGGGTAAAGGCTGCCCAAAATGGGCATGCCAATGCCCCCACCCCCACCTGCAACAATTACAGCCTTTCTGCCACTCCTGGGGGGAAGATGGGGCAGTAGCCCCTATTCTGCCCCCCGGGGGAAAAGCCCACTAGACGCCAATGATTACGCTGGCATTGTTACGTCTGGGGGTGGGAGTTGCCCAGAATGGGCATACCAAATGTCCCCACCCCCCAAACAAAGAGCCACAGTGTTTCTGACCCCCTTGAGGGCATATCAGGGCAGCCCCCCCCCGATATGCCCCCCAGGGCAGCAGAAAGCAGACTAGGCACTGACTTGTTTTTAGCAATATGCCTTCATGTTGATTTAGGGCCCTAGCGCAGCCGGCACATAGGAAAATCTAGCAAACCTGTACATTTTTACAAATGAGACACCCAGGGGAATCCAGGATGGGGTAACTTCTCACCAGGTTCTGTTACCCAGAATCCCTTGCAAACCTATAAATTTGTCCAAAAGAACACATTTTCCTCACATTTCTGTTGTGGAAAGTTCTGATAAAAACGGTGCCTCACTCGTGTGGGAGGCCCAAGTACCCGTGACAGGCAGGGGCCCAAAACGTATTGAGGCACCATCAAAATTGCCTATCACCAAACAACCTGGTTTTGCAAGGGGGTCACCTGGGTTTTTGGCCCCATGCTCGGCGGCCCTCTAGGAAAACCTACCAAACCGACACATTTCTAAAAACTAGATACCCTGGGGCTTCCAGGGAGGTATAGCTTGTGTAAATCGCCCAACGTTTCCTTGCCCAGAACCCCTTGCAAACCTCAATTTTAGCTGAAAAAATCACTTTTTTCACACATTTTTGTGTGGGGAAAGTTGTGACAATGTTGATGTTGCCTCAAAACGTTTTGTGTCCTTGCCTGTCCCGGGTACTCTGGCCTCCCACACAAGTGAGACACCATTTTTATCGGTAGATCCGGGGGGAACGCTGGGTGGTAGGAAATTTGTGTAAGCCCGGTGCTGCCACACTTTCCCACACAAAAATGTGTGAAAAAGTGATTTCTTTTAGGTAAAATTGAGGTTTGCAAGGGATTCAGGGTAAGGAAACGTTGGGGGATCCATGCAAGCCATACCTCATTGGAAGCCCCCGTTTGTCTAGTTTTCAGAAATGTGTGGGTTTGGTAGTTTTCACTGGATGGATGTTGAGTACGGGGCCAAAAACCCAGGTAACCCCCTTGCAAAACCAAGTGGTTTTGAGATAGGCAATTTTGATGTCGCCTCACTACGTTTTGGGCCCTTACCGGTTGCGGTATTTGGGCCTCCCACACAAGTGAGGCACCATTTTTATTGGGAGACCTGGGGGAATGCTGGTAGGTAGGAAATGTGTGTGAGCCTGGTGATGCCACACTTTCCCAAACAAAAATGTCTGAAAGAAGTGTTTTTTTCAGCTAAATTTGAGGATCGCAGGGGAGTCTGGGTAAGGAAACGTTGGGGGATCCATTCAATCCATACCTCCCTGGAAGCCCCTGCTGTTTACTTTTCAGAAATATATAGGTTTGCTAGGTTTACCTAGGTGCCGGCAGAGCTAGGGTTGAAAAACTACAGCTAGGCACTTTGCCAAAAAAGGGTCATTTTTCACTGCGAAATTGAAGTGTGACCACATTGCGTTTTGAGCCGTTTCCTGTCACCGGCACTAGGCCGACCCACACAAGTGAGGTACCATTTTTCTCTAAAGACTTTGTGGAATGCGGGGTGGGTGAACATTTCTGGATCCACACAGATTCCAGAACTTTCCACCACAGAAATGTAGGGAAAATGTGTTTTTTTTGACAATGTTTTAGGTTTGCAAGGGATTCTCTGGAACAGAACCAGGTGGGAGGCAATCAAGTCACCTTATCCCGGATTCCCATGTGTGTCTAGTTTTCAAACATGTATAAGTTTGCTAGGCTTCCTTAGGTGCCGGCAGAGCTAGGGTTAAAAAAGTACAGCTAGCCACTTTGCCAAAAAAGGGTCATTTTTCACTGCAATATTGAGGTGTGACCATGTTTTTTTGCACTCCACACCACCCCAGTTTAGACATGGCAATATGCAAATCAGCCTTGACCCTGTGTCTCATGGGAACAGTCCAGCCCGAACTGCCAAGCCATGTTCTTCCTGGACCGGAAGCAAGCATCCTAGGACCGGTTTCTGGGTATCAGCCGTCTTCAGCCAGGATAGCTTGGTTCCAGTGGTGTGGAGAGCATGGGACTCACGTCTGAGCATACCCATCCCACTCGGGGTGACAAATGCAAAAACAACAATTGATGGACAGAATGCAGAACAATGCCATACATTCACCCCAGTACAGAGATCTGGGCCTAAATCCATTGTTTTTTTGCACTCCACACCACCCCAGTTCAGACATGGCCATATGCAAATCAGCCTTGACCCTGTGTCTCATGGGAACAGTCCAGCCCGAACTGCCAAGCCATGTTCTTCCTGGACCGGAAGCAAGCATCCTAGGACCGGTTTCTGGCTATCAGCCATCTTCAACCAGGATAGCTTGACTCCAGTGGTGTGGAGAGCATGGGACTCACGTCTGAGCATTCCCATCCCACTCGGGGTGACAAATGCAAAAACAACAGTCAAGTCAAGACACCCCATCCTAGATTCCCCTGGGTGTCTAGTTTTCAAACATGTATAGGTTTTCTAGGTTTCCCTAGGTTCCGGCAGAGCTAGGGTTAAAAAACCACAGCTAGGTAGTTTGCCAAAAAAGGGTCATTTTTCACTGCAAAAGAGAGGTGTGACCATGTTGCGTTTTGCACCATTTCCTGTTGCAGGCACTAGACCTACCCACACAAGTGAGGTACCATTTTGCTCTGAAGACTTTGGGGGACATGATGTGGGTGGAAATTTGTAGATTCACGCCGATTCCAGAACTTTCCATCACAGAAATGTGGGGGAAATGTGTTTTTTGGACAATTGTTTAGGTTTGCAAGGGATTCTGGGTAACAGACCCTGGTGAGAGGCAGTCAAGTTACCCCATCCTGTGGTATTGGGTTCTCCAGGCCTACATACTCCGCAGAATACCCTCTATACCATAAGAACTGTTGGTACGGAAACTAGAAAATGCAAAAGACAAGTTTATTAAGACCCCATGGGGTGGTGGTACATTCCTACAGCACCCTTCGGCAATGCAAGAAGTATTGCACCGAACATCGGTGTAAGTCCTTCTTTTATACAGTTTTACAGTAATAAAAAGGTAGGCGGTACACAGTTACAGAGTTTTAGGTACATATATGGTCATTTTTGGAACACAGCCAACTCATGGGAGGGGTTACAACACCACTGGTCAGTTTGACGGAACATTCCTAAGCGATGAATGGTCAATCGGAACTGCGCATGTGCGGGCTTGACCATTACTAAAAATAGCCTGTTGCTGGGCAAACTCGAGTGGTCAGTGGTACAGAGGACGGACCAAAGGGCATGCTGACCACGAGGCGATGCATTCTTTGAAATGGCCGCCGTTACATACAAAATGGCGTTTAACAACTATGGTCAAGATAAGGGAATAATGTGTAGCAAAGCTTAACGCTAACCCAGTCATTGTCAAATTATGACAATCCTGGATTCCCATGGGTGTCTAGTTTTCAAAAATGTATAGGTTTGCTAGGTTTCCTTAGGTGCCGGCAGAGCTCGTGTTAAAAAACTACAGCTAGACACTTTGCAAAAAAAGGGTCAATTTTCATTGTGAAAATGTGGTGTGTTCACGTTGGGTTTTGAGCCATTTCCTATCGTGGGCACTATGCCTACCGACAAAAGTGAGGTACCATTTTTATCAGGACACTTAGGGTAATTTAGATTTGTAAAGCAACTGTTATCACCTATTGATTGTTGATGCATTTCTGCCTTCAAATGAAAGACATTGTGTAAAAAAGAAGTCATTTTGTAAAATGACCGATAATTCTCATGCTAGTATGAGTATTCCAAAATTCGAAAATGTGCAAATATGTACTGTTTCTAAACTCTATATTTGTTCCCATTTCAGAAATACATAGGTGTATACCCGGTACACAATAAAAAGCCATTGCAAATTGTTGCTCAGTTTTTTACTCTGGGTTCGTCGGGTTCTTGGTAAACCTACAAGTCCTATATCCCCACAACCAGGAAGGTCCAGCGGATGTAATGGTATATTGCTTTCAAAGAATTGTCATAATTAGAAGAAGTTACAGGTGAAAACTTTGACACAAAAGGCAGTTTTTTTCACCTAATTTTCAATTTTTCCTATATTTAACTGTTAGTTTCTATAAAGAAACCTTGATGGATCTACACAAATGACCCCTTGCTGTATTGTATTGTCTACTTTTCTTAAATGTGTATATTTCCAGGATCCATTATTGCTTTCACACCCATTTCTGCCATTAACTGGAAGGAGGTTGAAAGCACAAGAAATAGCAAAAATAGGCTATGTCCCAGAAAAATGCCAAAACTGTATAAAAAATGTTTGTTTTCTGACTAAAGTCTGCCATTCCCTAAAAACTGGGAAATTGGGATTTCAGCCCCACAAACCCTTTTTTGATAAAATTGGCAGGGAAAAACCCAGACGCTTTCATTTGCAGCCCATTTTTCCCATTTTTCCCCCCCAGAAAAATGTTGCTGTATTGTGGCTAATTTCTGGAACCCCTCCAGGGGATCCACAAACCTTGGGTACCTTTTGAATCCCCATAATGTTTGAAGAAAAGGACGCAAAAAAGGCATGTATACCTTATGTGGTCAAAAAGTTACAGGGGCCTAATCACGCACTACCCCAAATAGCCAAAAAAAGGCTCTGCACAGGGTGGGAAAAGGCCTAGCAGTGAAGGGATTACATTCAACAGAACACACAGAAACAGTTGTTTCATGTACCCATGACTACCTCTGAGCCTACTGGATGAAAGGCCTGTTGGCGGACTAGGCCACAAGCTTGCAGACCTATTGCAAAAGCACACTGTCTGGCTTGAAAATGGCCACCAGCCTCATGGCCAGGCCCACGACAACAAGGCGGCTAGGCCACAAAGGAAACGCATGCAGGCCTATTTGGCAAAAGCAGCACACTTATAGCTCCCACCAGAAATGGTCACCAGCCACATGGACACTCACAAATTACAAGCATCAAGCAGGAGGCCGGGAAAACAATGTACTGAAAACAGGCCTATATTAGCCAGGCAAAGGCTGCATGCTAAACCACACTGCTTTGCCTGTAATGCAATAAAATGCAAAAGCGAAAATCCACAGGGCTAAACAAGGTCTGCAACACACCACACACAACTAAGACATTTATTTAACACACACCAAAAACTGAAATACACCAAAAATACACGTTTTGCAATTCAATTCAATGCCATCCATGCCCTAAATTATTTTTAAATTCCACAGAACACACAGAAACATTTGTTTCATGCACCCATGCTACCTCTTAGCTTACTGGATGAAAGGCCTGTTGACAGACTAGGCCACAAGCTTGTAGGCCTATGGCAAAAGCACACTACCTGCTGGCTTCAAAATGGCCAACAGCCACATGTTCAGGCCCACAACAACAATGAGAAATCAAAGACAGACAATGCAGGCCTATGGCAAAAGCACACTGCCGGGCTTCAAAATGGCCACCAGCCACATGGCCAGGCCCAAAACAACAATAAGAAAGCGAAGACGGACAATGCAGGCATATGACAAAAAGCACACTGTCTGGCTTCAAAATGGCCATCAGCCTCATGACCAAGCCCACAACAACAAGAAGCCTAGGCCACAAAGGAAACACATGCAGGCCTATATGGCAAAAGCAGCATACTTATAACTCCCACCAGAAATGGCCACCAGCCACACGGACACTCACAAATTACAAGCAGCAAGCAGGAGCCTGGAAAACAATGTACTGAAAACAGGCCTATAATAGCCAGTCAAAGGCTGCATGCTAAACCACACCGCTTTGCCTGTAATGCAATGAAATGCAAAAGCAAAAACCCACAGGGCTAAACAAGGTCTGCACCAGACCACACACAACTAAGGCATTTATTTAACACACACCCAAAAACTGAAATACACCAAAACATACACATTTTGTAATTCAATCCAATGCCATCCATGCCCTAAATGATGTTTAAATTTAACAGAACACAAAGAAACAGTTGTTTCATGCACCCATGACTACCTCTGAGCCTACTGGATGAAAGGCCTGTTAGCAGACTAGGCCACAAGCTTGCAGGCCTATGGCAAAACACACTGCCTGGCTTCAAAATGGCCAACAGCCACATGGCCAGGCCCACAACAACAATGAGAAAGCAAAGACAGACAATGCAGGCCTATCGCAAAAAGAACATTGCCTGGCTTCAAAATAGCCACCAGCCTCATGGCCAGGCCCACAACAACAAGAAGCCTTGGCCACAAAGGAAACACATGCAGGCCTATATGGCAAAAGAAATGGCCACTAGCCACATGGACACTCACACATTACAAGCAGCAAGCAGGAGGCCTGGAAAACAATGTACTGAAAACAGACTTATAATAGCAAGCAAATGCTGCATGCTAAACCACACTGCTTTGCCTGTAATGCAATAAAATGCAAAACCGAAAGTCCACAGGGCTAAACAAGGTCTGCAACACACCACACACAACTAAGGCATTTATTTAACACACACCAAAAAAACTGAAATACAGCATAAAAATACACATTTTGCAATTTAATCCGTTGCCATCCATGCCAAAATGATGTTTTAAATAAATAAATACATCACACAGCAAAGGAACAGTTGTTTCATCATGCACCCACCCATGACTAGCTCAGGGCCTACTAGCCACCCACAACTATTTCTTTTTTTAAATGATGAAAAGTACAAAAATTGTAGTTGCAGCAACTGCAATGCCCCAATCAAACAAAAACAACACCAACTTACTTGTTAAAATCTCAAATCCAAAAGTCCTAAAATCCAATGATAATGATGCAGCAGACACAAAGAGTGATCCTTCCAGCTCAAATCCAAATGAAAAATGACCAGGAGATGGACAAAGCACTGGGAGGAGCCTGCTGGACAGAAACAGGAAGTAGGAGACTCTGTGGCACTTCCTCCCTCTCCCCCTAAAATATTTTGACAAAAATGGACAGTCAAATATCAATCTGAGGAGTTTTTTTCATCCAAATCATCATTTTATAGAAGGTTTTATGCTGCTCGAGATGATATTCTTCTCCAGATTGAAAATGTGTGTTCAGGATCGCGAGCTTCACCATACTTCCTCCGTATGTCCGATGGCGTGCCCGAATGACGTGTTCGCGATCGCAATCTCTCTCGTGGTGCACAATGCCGTGGCGAATGACGTGTTCGCGATTGCACACTCTTGCGGTGTCCGATGGCGTGGCGAATGACATGTTCATGATCGCAAACTCTCGCAGGATCGTGCGGCCGGCTACCAAAATCTCGTAGCACCCGCGAACGGATAGGAAAACTCGTCAAGGAAAGCAGAATCCCTGTAAGCCGCAATGGCGCGCGCTAGAACGTATTTTTTATGCGCAAACAAGAAAATAATTCCACTAAGCCACGGATCGCGGAATTGTTTCCGATTTTGCGTTCTCCGCGGAACGCAAAATTGCCTTAATTCTGAAAATTCCGCAAGCTGAGCGCAATTTGACTCCCAGGCATAAATCACACCCGCGTATGTCACCATTACATTCAATGTACAATGTGTGCCTACGCCTTGGTCCCTAAGTGTCCCACGCATCTTTATAAATCGCACCACGTATATCCACATTACATTCAATGTACAATGTGTGCGTACGCCTTGGTCCATAAGTGGGCATCATTTTATATCACATCCGCGTATGTCTCCATTACATTCAATGTACAATGCGTGCGTACGCCTTGGTCCCTAAGTGTCCGACGCTTCTTTTGAAATCACATCTGTGTATGTCTCCATTACATTCAATGTACATTGCATGCGTATGCCTTGGTCCCTAAGTGTCCGGCGCGTCCTTTCAAATCACACCCATCCATATCTGCCCTGCAAACAAGCCTGTTAGCACATCATGTGTGTTTAATGGTTGTGTTGGTACATGTACATCAGACGTTACATAATTACTGTGTCGATGTGGCAATACATGATCCCTGTGTGTCTGACTTACAAATACCTGTCATTTGGACAACACATCTATCCTCACTAGTCACTGAGGTGTGTGTTTGGTATGTGACATTTGTTCAGATGTACTGTGATAGAGCCCATAGGTTGACGACAGCATAGCATAGCACATGTTATATCACCATACAGAGCTAAAATGTTATGTGAGGGGCACATTGCTGGCATATGTGTCCATGCTGAATAGCACACACCCTACTCAGCTGTGTCTTGATATGCTGTAACATGTGCCATTTAGCATGGTCATTACCACACATGTAGGGGAACTGATAATCTTTCTTTGATTCCCTATATACTGCAAGAGGGCAAATGTCCACAGACCCTTCCCAGACCTTGCAACCATGGCTGAACAGGACTGAGTCAGATGTTACCGCTTCACAGGACCACTGATTGAGGATTTGGCAGAACAGTTGGCTCCACATTTACAACCTGGACAGGCGTACCCTACGGCGCTGACCGCCAAGGTGAAGGTGATGGCAGCCCTACATTTCTTTGCCTCAGGAACCTTCAAATACACTGTGGCTGGTGCTGGTGGGATGACACAGACCATGTTCAGCCACGTGCTACGTGATGTTTTGAAGGCAATGTTGTGTCATCTGAACAAATACATGAAGTTTCCAAATCCACAACAAATGCCTGCCATGAAGAGTGACTTCTATGCACTGGGAAGGATGCCAAATGTCATAGGCTCAATTGATGGTACACATGGGACTTTGGTAGCAGCACACGCACATGAGCAGACATACAGAAAAAGAAAACATTTCCACTCCATTAATGCCCTGGTGGTATGTCTTGCGGACATGACAATATCACATGTCTGTTCCAATTTACCTGGTTCTGCACACAACACCTACACCATGAGGAATAGCAGGATCCTACAGATGATGTCACAGGTGCAGAACCAGCGTGCCTGGCTTGTCGGTGTGTAATCTCAGTTCACCTTGTGAGTTTTTTGTATTTTGTAATTTGACGCTCTTTCCTGAACCATGAAATGTTTGTTTGCTTGTATGTAGGTGATTCTGGATACCAGAACATGCCGTGGTTACTGACACCTCATAGAAACCCAGTCACACCAGCGCAGCTACATTACAGTGAAGCACATGGGCGGACCAGGCGAGTGATAGAGCGGACATTTGGGCTCCTGAAAAGCAGATTCTGATGTCTGGACCGGACAGGAGGGGCCCTCCAATATGCACCTGAAAAGGTGTGCAAGATATTTATTGTGTGTTGCATTCTACACAACATGGCAGTGAGGGAGGAGTTGCCTCTCATCGAAGATGATGACGACCATCATCCGCCAGCAGGGGAGGATCCAGGCCTGGGTCATTTTGCGAATGACAAGGAGGATGAGGGCGATGTACGGACTCAGCTCTCAACAACTTTTTCTCATGATTGTGAGTATTCAGTGATGAGTTGTGTATGTTTTTCCCTTACCTGATATGTGTTTTTGTGGTGTAATGTGGGTGCATACGTGTAGCTGGATGCTAATTGCCATTATCAGGGCATTATTGTATCCTTCGAGTTAGTATGTTCTCCCAAACAGTGTAGACATGATTCATAGGTTGTTTTCACAACTCTTGGGAATTGTGTGTGTATTGTGTATTGTAGATGTATGCAGTTATTTTGTGATTTCAATACTGTTGTATGTCTGTCCTTCACAGGGTCCTTTGGCTGTTGTCTGGTGACATGTGACCTCCAGAAAACACATTCCGGTTACAGAGTGCAACCTTTCCTGGAACCTGAATGCATCATCCCACACACCCCTGTAGTGGCATGTCTGGCCCTCTGGGTTACTTTGTGCTCAGTGTCATATGAGGATACATTGCTTCTGTTAGTCAGTTCACTTGTGTATGTTCATTAAAGGTGTGCACCACTTTGTGATGTGCTTCCTCTGTATCCACACATCTGTCAATGTTTGGCATACTATACCTATGGCCTGATATCCACAGCCTCTGTATTTCTGTGTATTTTCAGATCACAATGTTGTAGGCCATGAGTATGATGGGCATAGTGGATTAGTGCTGTGTTGATCTAGTAGTGTCTATCTCTCATATGTCTCACATCAACATGACTCACATGACTGTGTTCACATTGCTGTAGTAGTCTCTATGCACAGTCTTTCATTAGCATTGTGTCATCTCTATGTGACAAACCCAGTTTAATTTACAACAGAGGCAAGTATTATGTGATTAAGAATTTATTTACGTACGTTTGTGAATGGTATACGTGGTAGAAAGTGCTGTACAGTGCAATGGAAATTCAAACTTTACAGAGGAGTTGGCAGTGTTGGCAGATGATTTATCCTGCGTGAATTTCACAGTCATTTGATTCATTGTTCCAACTTAGCCCCTCCATCATATGTGGGAGAGTTAGGTGACAGTCAACAAGGTGAAGTGTTTGCACACAATGGGTGATATCAGGAGCTGGTGTTCACTTCCTGGGGGATGTGCATGGCCAGCTGGCTCTCACTTGTCCTTCTTTGGATGACCCCTCTTCTTCTTTTTAGGGGGCCCTCAGGTGCAGGCCGCAGGGTTCCGTGGACTCTCTGCCAGAGTCCTTATCCCTCCCTGTGGCAGTTGCAGATGTTGTGGCAACAGAAGTAGTGGGCACACAGGGAGATGTGGACATGTTGGTTGCAATCTGGCGGAGGCATGTCAGCATGTCCCTATGCACTGCTGTGACTTCATCCAATTTGTCAATTTTTGACTCCATGCGGGACATGTGTGTCTCGACCCGGGACATGTGGGAGTCCAATATGGTATGATGTTCAGCCTGCTGTTGTTTAATGTCCCTGAGGATCCACACTACCTGGCCAAAGTCTCCGGTGCTTTCCTGATAGGCTTGTATGATGCGTCCCAACTGTGGATAATCTTCCGGTGCAGCACCATGTTCAGACTGTGGCCTCAGCCTGCCCCACTCCCACCATCCCTACCCACATGACCACAACCTGCCGTTGCAGGCACAGACAACACTGGGCCTCCTTCTGTGTTGTCCCTAGTGGTATTGCCCACCACCTCCAAGGTGCCCTGTGTTGCTGTGCCCTCGATGTTTAGTTTGTGTGTCCGTGTTGGTAGGAGTCAGGTGTGTGTTTGCAGATGTAGCAGGAGTGGTAGAGGGGGTGCTGATGTAACAACTATGGTGCTGCACGCTGATCCACACCAGAGAGGCCAGCTCGCGTGTCGTCATCCGAAGAGGACTGAGAGGCATCCACACCGGCTCAAGGTCAACTAGAGTCTGGGACTGGGATTCTCCTTCTTCTATACCTGCAGTTTCCCCAGCTGCCCCTGTGGGTGGAAGAGACACACAATGTATTGTGTCGTTCAGCACACATCAACTTATCACACACATTAAAGTTGCTACTGTGCTGCATGATGAGTGTATGTGCATTGCATTGTCCTCAATTGTCACAGACAGATGCCAATATTGGTTTAGAACATTGTCATTAACACCTGATGCATTTTAATGTGCACGATAGAGCTGTGTGCACGAACAGCTCATGTTTTGGTTACTTGACTTAAATGGCCATTGCAACACAGTTGTGTTGTTTGGTGTTAGTGGGAGAGGTGTGTATGACAGGGCCTGCTGGTAGATGTAGTCTGAGGTAGCACTCCTACCCCCCCTAGACCAGATAGTCATTCAAATAACTTTATTCGGTTATTCAGAGTAACAACCATAAAAGCGCATTTCATAAACATACATTGACACATAAAATCCAAACATTGTTAAAAACAACATATAATAAAAAGTCACAAGCAGAATGTACATTAAAAAATATAAATTATATTAATTAAAAATATATCTGTCAGCAACACAATTACCCCTCCATGCTTTTCCTGAATTTAAGTGCTAATTTTAAAAAGCTGCATACAAATAAAGTGCAATCACAGCTTAGAAGTTGAAGGTAATAAAGTGCTGGTCTGATTTGTGCAAAGTTCAGTTGTTTGAGGCATGGTTTTAAGTATAGTCTCCGTGGTACAGTATAAAAGGGGCAGATGAAAAGAAAGTGTGCCAGGTCTTGCGGAGACTTTTCGTCGCAGCCGCAAGCTGGCAACACTTGGCCTCGATGAGCCCCCCTAGGTACGGCTAGTAATAGATGGAATATGTCTAGACGAAACCTCGTCAGCAGAAAACGGTCATAACCTGACAAGGGCCATGACAGGTACGGTTCCATGCGCAAGGAAGTTTTTAATAGCACGTGTTTCCGAACACTGTCTTTCATTAATTCGCCCTCCTCCCGAGCTAAATACCTAGATGCAATGGAGGTCTTCTTCACAAAAATAACATCAGATTTAGTGATAGACTCTGGGGTTGCAAAAAGATCAGGGCACCCTAGTTCAGAGAAGCAGTTACTGATATACTTAATCCAAGGGACTTTAAACCTGTTATCCCATGTTAGAGCTTCTCGCAGGATTTGTTGGGTAAGGGGTATATCAGTATTTAGCCAACAGTTTAGCCAACAAAGTAAGGGATTTATGGCTATCCTATCGCATAAATAAGGCATACCCAGCTCTTCATGCGCAGAAAAGTTTGCTGTTCCCCTTGGGACCCTCAAAACCCGTTTTAAAAAACTATTTTCTGCAACCTCCAGGCCTCCAGAGGAGGCATACCTCCATAGCTCACTTCCATAACATGCAATAGCAATGCTCTTAGCTTGATGGAGTTGGAGCAATGCGGCCACCGGACTAATACCCATTTTTCTGGCAAAGTCAAGTATTACTGCATTTGATCTGGTTACCTCTCCCATTTTCCTCTATACTGCAGGTCCCCAATTTAATTGATGATCGAAGAGGACACCAAGGTAGGAAAATGTTTTAGCTACAGGAATTTTTTCCCCGTTAACGTTAAAGGAGTTTGGCTTTTTTTTCCCTAGGCCTACCTTCATAACGTAGGATTTTGAGCTATTAATACTCAGGTCCCAGGACTTCATAAAAGCGTGGAAAGAATTTAGCAAAGTTTGTAGGCCAATTGCAGTCCTGGATATCAGGACTGCGTCATCCGCATAGAGCAGAACCGGCAGGCCTTTCCTGCCGACATAGCGGTAATCTGCTCCTGTACTTAAAAGATACTCTTCCAAGTCATTGATGTATACATTGAAGAGGAATGGAGCTAAGATACACCCTTGTTGGACGCCCCGATGAATTCTAAAGTCCCTTGTTACTTTTAGGTCTTGTGTGTAACGGACATTTGCTCTTGTGTCGGAGTGCATGTCGGCTAACAAATTAATCAGATTCAGCTCTACACCCATTTTTGCCATGGCATCCCATAGCCTGCCACGGTCTACACAGTCGAAAGCCGACAATAGGTCCATGAATGCCATGTGAATTGTACCTTGCCGGACCAGGGTGTATTTTCCTATAATCATATACAGGTTCAGACACTGGGTGACCGTTGAGTGACCAGGCCTGAAGCCGTATTGAATTGGGGAAATTACGTTATTTTCATCTGCCCATGCTACTAACCTGTTTAAAATTACACCCCCCACTACTTTCACAACTGAATTAATTAAGGATACTGGTCTATAGCAGAGTGGGCTATTACGATATCCTTTTTTAAACACGGGTACTATGGTGGAGATCCCCCACGACTTTGGGCAACCAGAGACCGCTGCTGTATTAACTACAGCGGTAAGAACAGGGGCCCATAATGATGGACAGGATTTAAAAAAATCTGGAGGAAGTCCATCAGGCCCTGGGGCCTTGTTGCAGGTTAAGCCTTGGATTCCTTTTTCAACCTCATTAATTGAAAAATGCAGAGAGTTCTCCTTAGGAGTAACAAAACTATACTCAGCTTGTGGCTCGTTACTTTTAAAAATAGTACTAAAATGAGTGACCCACTCCTCCTCTGGGATATTTGTGCCAAGAACAGTGTTACTTGGATGGTCAAACAAAGGTTTATTAATAATTTCCCAGAACTTGGGACTATTACCCAGAATTTTGGGATCTAAAAGGGACTCCCAGGTACTTGCCTTTACCTCTTTTTTTCGTGTCGTAAGGGATGTATTATAATTGGCGCACATAGCCTTAATACGTGCCGGGTCTCTGGGTCTGGCTTTTAGAGCAGTCTTAAGGTCTCGACTAGCAGGAGCAGGAGTGGTCAAACCATTTTGGGTTACTGCCGGTATGCCCATCTGCTGGCACCATTAACAAGGACCCTACTGTTGATACAACCCCCTCAAATGCAGACAGGGTTTGTCGAGTGGATGATGTGGGTGACACACAAAGTGAGAGTTCAGAACTACATCGATTATTAATTGAGGTATACAAGTTATCACAATTCATGATTGTCCATTTCAAGCGACGTTTTCCGTTTGTACACTTTAAAGACCCACGGCCTTCGCATCGCTTTCGCAGTTCAAAGATGCCTCCACCTAGTTTGATGGAAATTGGGTTATGGTCACTATGAATATTCATTTGGATGCAAAAATCTGAAGCAAAGTTGGCAAGGTCAGCAGATAATAGGATATGATCTATATATGATCCATTTATGTTACCTTTATATGTAGGGACATGAAAAAGCGTGTGCTCCGCCATCACAGACATGGCTGCAACTAGATTATTTTCATTCATCAAGATGTTAAGTTGGGTTCCACGCCGAGAGTGATCGAAGTGGAAGCCTTTCAGGCTATTACACCCCAAATGTCTCATGGGCGTCACTCCTGGGTTCCCACAGGGATGGGTGTTAAAATCACCTGCAATCAATGTGTGGCGCGGCAAATTCCCCACATTGACTCTCAAAAAATCACACAACTGCAGTAAATTACATTCTCCATGTTGATTTACTGCATTGTAAAAATTGATCAGGGTCAAGGTATGTTTTCCCCTCTTTAACTCTAGGACTTGGATATTCCTATTGCCTGGGTGGCGGTTGTTTATTTGACAAATAAGAGCCAGATTAATGTAACTTGCCAGGCCACCCTTTGCTCTTCCACTACTCGATGGTTCGGCTGGCGTGAAGAAGCTTTGATATCCCTCAATGTGAAAGTTTTTATCTTCTACCAGCCATGTTTCTTGGAGGCATATCACCGCATGTTGCTTGACAAAAGACAGCCAGATAGGATCACAAGCTTTATCAACCAGGCCCGCCGTATTCCAGGAGACCAAGCTTGTGTTACTTGATGATATTATATCTGCTTCGGTGACTGTGTCTGTGTTTACATTATCGGCTAAATTTAGGTCAATAAACTCTGTGCGTGTGACTACCTGCTCTTCCATTATGTTATAATTTTGTTCTATACAGGTTGGATCGGGACTAGGGGCCTCTAAGAGGTCAATGGATGAACTTGGCCGATCTTGTAAAAGTGAACTCTCTAGTGAGGAACTCATTTCTGGGCCTGTCTGGTCATTTAATTTTAACTTCTCAGCAGGGGTGGATTCATTCAGTCCCTTTTTGTCAGCGTCTTTACCAGATGGTATATCAAGGTGTGCATACTCAGTATATGCAGGGGGGATTAGTGTTACGGGTAGTCAGTCAACCCCCTCCAAGCCGCTCTGTTCATAGAAGGCATTGAACCTGTTTGAAATGGGAACGCTGTACTGATTGTTCAAATAGGTTGAGTAGGGATGTTCATGTTGGTATACTTGGTATGAACCTTCCCTCCTCTCTGGATGTGTTACAAAGTAATTTGTAGTTCTGTAGTCCCTGGGTATGGCCCGATTTAAATATGATGAGTCAACTGGGGTATAATGACCATAATTCCCTGTAATGTCCCAGTATTAATGTTGGTTAGCAAAGGTATAAGATCTCCCCTGTTCCGATGAAAAATGTAAACGCATGTTATTTAACCCAGGGTCGTTTGAGGGATAAAAGTAACTAAGATCCATGGTACGAATCAAGCTATTTGTGGGGCCATCCCTCCAGCTACAGATATGGCTTGCCACACGGGTGTCTCTGAAACTTACAATAATGCACTCGCCCTCGGTAGACTTGAATCTATGGCCCACCCAATCTACCCTCCTAACATGGGATATTTGCCCATTGAGGTGGGAGGGAAGCGGTCTATGTGTAGTTAGCCAATGGCTCACTTTATTTTTTAGTTCCCCATACGTTTCTGTTTTCCCCTCACCCAATTTTGGGACGCCTATCATTACTATCGTGTAGGGGTGAGACTCAGGGGGAAGATTGATATAGATGGGATTTTTAGCTGGTATCAGATTTAAGGGTTTCTCGGGGTGATCAATTATGGGCATATTTTGAGGTACTATGGGCCTTAGAGGCCCGGGTTGGTCATTTTGTTTATCAGTACATAAGCCCTCTGCAGCCCATTCGCTCTCATCATTTTCAGTTGTAGGAGACTCAGGAGCTATGTTAGGGTCTGAGACCGCTACAAGTGCAATATTTTCACAAACTCTGGGGTTTTTATTTGTGACATTTGAGGCTATTGCTGCAGATAAAGGGGTCAGTGTCTGTTTAGTGTTACCGCTGTGTGGTGGTTTCTTTGATTGTGCGATCTTATTGTTAGTTGGCTTTGATGAACATTTGGCCGGCGTGAGGTTCTCTTTAGGTAACGATAATCTAAGTATTTTTAACATTGTTGCAGTGTTTTTATTTTGTGACACTTCAAATTTCTCGACGGGTTCCTCCAGCTTAATAATTCTTTCGCGTATGGGCAACAGAAGGGACCTTATTAGATGTTCCAGTTGGGTCAGGGGTGTGTTGTCACTTAAATTTGATAATTCAGTCTGACATGACTGGTCTGTACTGGCTATTACATTTTCTGCCTGCGGCTTTTTTGGCTGTCGTGATGCCACCAGACTAGGTGGTAATAATGTCTGGTGGTTGGGTAATTTATTTATCAGTTTGGCCAATCTAGAATTGGACCAAGCGTCCTTCGCTGAGGGCTTATGTTTACAGAGGGGCCGGGAAATTTTCCTCACTATTTATTTTGTTTTTTTCCCATTCCGCCTTTTGGGCTTAATTATCAGGCTGCCTTTATCAGGACAGAATTGTTTATAGATAGTGATCTCCCAGTGTATTCGTCACCTACCCGTGGTGAAGCTATAGGCGTGGCTCTAAAGAGAAGAGGGCCCGAATTGTCATGTGGACTACAAATCGGCAGAGGGCTGCTTTCACTGCTGTTACGAATTAATGGTGTGCTTATGTCTGATAATGTATTTTCTCTGGCTTGGATATTAGGCAACCCTGTAAAGGATTGCATTAAAAGTGATTCCTGTGAATTTATAGTAGTGTCAGAAGTATTGATAGTAGTAGTGTTATGTAGTGAGATATTAGGAAAGCACAGATTTGGAGTTAGCGAAAGACGCCTCTCTGTATTTTGTATTGCTTCAGCCACAACGCCTATAGTTTTCTGTAGCATTATGTCAATAGCGGTGAGGCTAGGAAGAGGTGTAGTAGGGGCCACTTTATTCCTAGTGGAGGATCTTGTGGCAATGGGTGTCTTTCTGACTTTCGTCATGGTGTTATTGTTAAAAATTGCTTTCTGTGTACTTTAAAGCTGTAGCCTCTGCTTATGTTCATAAGTATTGATTACAATTGTAATACTATCCACACGGCCAGGACAAGAGAAGTTTTTAAAACAGTCACCTTAAGCCATGTTCCACGTGGCTGGTTGAAAGGGAGGTGGCCCGTCCCGTCCACCTTGGTCCTCTGAGGGCCACAGAGGGCCCGCCCTTTGCCCGGGCGCTCCCGCGATGCGGGGGTTATGCGTCCTTTATGCGCCACCTGGCGCGATCTCCGTAGCGTCTCCCGCCGCTATGCAAGGCGGGAAACGTAGTCCAGAGCCCCCCTCCGCTCTGCGGCCGCTGGCGATGTCAGTTGCGGCGGCGGGAGGGGGACAGAGGCAGGCACCAGGCTCCAAGGGCAAAGGTAATGGAAATGGCCAGAGGTTATTTTCTGCAGGTCCAGGGATTGTAGCGATTAATGTTTTAGCGGCGTCACCCGCTCTGCCGGGGTTACGCGTCCTTTATGCGCTGCCTGGCGCGATCTCCGTAGCGTCTCCTGCCGCTATGCAAGGCGGGAAACGTAGTCCAGAGCCCCCCTCTGCTCTGCGGCCGCTGGCGATGTCGGTTGCGGCGGCGGGAGGGGGACAGAGGCAGGCACCAGGCTCCAAGGGCAAAGGTAATGGATATGGCCAGAGGTTATTTTCTGCAGGTCCAGGGATTGTAGCGATTAATGCTTTAGCGGCATCAGATAGGCCACCATGGCCCATGCTTCCATGACAGCTTCCATGACAGTGAGTCAACGTTCATGTTCAAGTGTCTGACAGTGGTGTTCTGATGTTTATTGGAGCCCAAGCCCTAGCAGGGCCTTGTGCTCCATACAGCAGAGGCCAGTGTCAGCCATCTTGCCAGTACTTTCCCACTCCATGTGAGGTGAGCATGGTGCATGAGGGTATTCCTGGTCCATTTGGGATGAGGACTATTGGCTGTGACTTCAACTCCCAACATGCTTTAGGCTACACCCACCTTCCCAGTAAACACAAGCTTCCTTCCTGGGACTCTGCTTCCCTGGGATTGAGTGATGCAGTGCTGGCAAGATGGCTGCCAGTGGTGTCCTGGTGTTTGTTTGTCTACAAGCCCCAATAGGGCCTTGTGCTCCCCATAACAGAGGCCAGTGTCAGCCATCTTGCCAGTACATTTCGACTCCCTGTGAGGTGAGCAAGGTACATGTGGGATGAGGACTATTGGCTGTGACTTCAACTCCCATCATGCTTTAGGCTACACCCACCTTCCCAGCAAACCCAAGCTTCCTTTCTGTGACTCAGCGTTCCTGGTAGTAAATTTGGGCAAACAAGATGGCTGCTGCATGTGACTGTTGTTTGGATCCCATTGCCTTGCTATGGGTTTGTCCTGAGTTTCGAGACATTTGTGAATGGGGAGCTTTCCTATTACTTTGCAGGTATGGTGTTAGTTGCAATCTAATTTTGACCACTGATACCACCATGGATTGGTGCTCCTCACCCCAGGGCCCAGTATCAGGCATTTTGGAAGTTGCTTTATCTTGACTGTCAGGTTGGGCTAAGTCCCATGCGTGGTGTTTGGTGTTGGTGGGAAAGGTGTGTGTGACAGGGCCTGCTGGTACATGTAGTCTGAGATAACACTCCTCCTCCCCCCTGGAGCAGATAAGCCATCATGGCAGTGATTCAAAGTTCATGTTTCAGTTGTCTGACAGTGGTGTCCTGTTGTTTGTTGGAGCCCAAGTCCCAACGGGGCCTTGTGCTCCCCACAGCAGAGCCCAGTGTCAGCCTTCTTACCAGTACTTTTGCACTCCCTGTGAGGTGGGCATGGTGCATGGGGATATTCCTGGGCCATGTGGGATGAGGACTCTTGGATGTGACTATGACTCCCATCATGCTTTTGGCTACACCCACCTTCACAGCAAAGAAAAACGTAGTTCCTGGGTCCCTGCTTCCCTGGTAGTGAGTGTAACTGTGCTAGGAAGATGGCTGGCAGTGTTTGTTGGTGTTTAGAGCCAAATCCTTGCTGTATTTGTCAGTATGTTTGTACATGTATTGGCATAGTTAGATGTTACTGAGACATTGCAGCTATTGTGTTGATCTAACTGGCATACACATCACAGGATATTTTGCTTTGGGTTGATGTGGCTTGATGACAGTGAATGGTTTCACTGAGCCCCGGACATTAATTTCTGTGGGTGTGGATTGATATTGCCTCACAATTTAGATTAGTTGTTTGTGTACTCACCAGGCTGTGGTATTCCGGATAATCCATGGATGCCCACCAGTGAGAGGATGGCCTGCACCTTCTCCTCCCAGGAAGTGAAATGCACAGGTTTGGCAGAGGGGCCACCACCAGTACGCTGACACAGGGCATGGTCTTTGCAAATGAGCTTCTTGACCCTCCTGCGTATGTCGTACCACCTGTTCCTGATGTCGTCCATTGTGCGCAGGCACGCTGCTTGTGCATTTACCTTGTCTACAATCCTCTCCCACATCTTAGTTTTCTAGGACAGGAGGGTCTGTTGGACCAATGCACCAAATGACTGGGGCTCTACTCTGAGTATTTCATCGACCATCACTTCCAACTCACTATTTGTGAACTTTGGATTCTTCTTCGGGGGCGTGGTGATGGGTGGTGGTGGAGATGGTTGTGTGGGTGAGTTTAGAAGTGAGAGTGAATGAGTAAATGTAAGGCTGGGTGTTTTTGAGTGTGCTTTTTGAGAGGTGCTAGTGGTGTGAAGGTTGTGTAGTGGGTGGGTTGTAGGTGTATGTATGAGGGCAGTGTAGTGGTGTTCTCTGCTGGCAGGTCTGTTGATTTTGCAAAGGATCATGGTATGGATTTTGGCCCTTTATATAGGTGAAGTTGTGGGTGTGTCTTAGTTTGAATTTAATTTTGTTGGATTTTGTCAATGCTTGTTTGGCCTTTATCTGTCTTTTCTTGTTGATTTATTTGGTGCATGACGGAGATGTTCAGTTGACCAGAAGACACGCTTGTAGTATCAATTGCGGGGTGATCCAAGTCCGTCACAGTAACATTGTGCTATGTTTCAGCGTTGGCGTACATGTCGGTCGCGACGGGCTCTTTTCATTGCTATTCCCTATGTTCCATACGTTTAGGTTTTCCGTCTTGGGGCTCCATGGGAGTTGTTTTCATTTCCCACGCATTGCATCGTACTTCAATGGTCATACGGCACACGTTCGTGTCGGTCGGAACTATTCCCTATCCTTGTCAGTCAGAAGTGTTCCGGGTCCGTTTACGAGCGAGTCAATGTTTTCCGTACGTTTCGGTCAGACTGAATGTACTCAGTGCGAGTTGTTGGTATTTTGTACATGACGCATCGTACTTCGCTGGTCGTACTGCGTGTGTACGTGTCGGTCTGAATTCAATCCCGGTCCGTGTAGGTCGGTACGGTTTCCGAGCCGGATCAGAATCGGCCCCTAAGTGCTTGATAATTTAGCAGTGGTACATAAATGGCTGACAAAATGACAACCAATTTTTGCTGCAGCAAGTAGATAATGTGATTATTTTTGCTCTGGTGCCTAATTGTCTTCAGAGGGGCCTCAGCGTTGTGTAAAAGAAAATTTCCCTAAGGGTACATTTTTAAATCTTGTTTTTTTTAGGTCTTACAAAATTCTATGGTTTAAATACAAACTGGTTCGTAAATTTATGGAGAGACAGTCCCTTCCCTTAGGATACTGCTGTCCTTAAAAACCGAAGTCAACTCTCACATACAACAGCAAAGCACCCATGCTGTAGCTCATAAGGAAGCTAAAGAAAAGTATATAGTGCAATGAGTATGAGACACTTAAGCATTTATTAAATGTCTGTCAGGTAAAGGCTCCCCCTTTCTTCTGTTTGGTACTAAACTTCTACCAGTTGACAGGTTATTGTATTCAAAATTGTATTATCACAGAGGAAGTGCTTGTCTGTACAAACTTTGGGGCATATTTACATGGGGATTTTGTCTCTGAAAGTCACTTTTAATGATGTTCCAGTGATGCAATGCCCTCCACCATATTTCCAAAGCGGCGTTAAACCACTTTGCATGGCTTAATGCCGCTTTGTAAATATGGCACGCTTTTATGCAGTTTTCTGTGTGAAAATGAGATTAATGGGTGTTGCTGTGGATGTTCCACCATAACACCCATTGCTTTTTGATGCTGCCTCAGATTTATAGGGATGTGTGAATCTGAGGGAGTGCCAAAAAATAACGCCATGCAAAAGCAGGTATTTGATTGGCGCAACGAGGAGCAATACTTTTATTTCTCCTCATTTTTGCTTCTTCTATGTGTTCTGCAGAAGTGTGCTGCATTCTGCAGGACACATAGAAAGAACAAATCGCCCTTAAAGATTGTTTATGTGCAGGAAGGTGCCCCTTCCGGCACATAAACAATAATTTCTCCAACGCAGGCACCCTCGCACTATGGTGTAAGGGTGTCTCTGTTGGCGCTAGGCAGCCATTTTTAGAACGTGCACAAGACAAAAACACAGTGGTGCACATCCCTGCATTTTTCAAATGACGCAGCATGGCTCTGTAAAATTTGCTAAAGCGTTGCGCCATTTCGCTGTTAAAATACCCCCAAAGCTGTGCGGCAGATACTGATACATTGAGAGGTTTTATTCCACACTAGTTGTCACGTACTTCAGAGCAGCAGGCAAGGTCCATATGAAGCCTTCCCTTTGCTCTTAATCAACTTACAATTCCCTGCACTGTTGTGCAATGATGGAGCACTCATTGTCAAATGAAGCGTGAAATTAAAATACAATTATTAGAGTCATCGAATGCTGCCTATTGCTCAAAGAAAATCTACACTTTAAGCCCTATTTTTGGAGACCAGTGAGATAAAACGAAAACAATCATATGTGTCTATTGCATTATATTGTAGATTAAGGCAGCACAGGGAGTGTTACAATTTACTCCGGCTCTGCCTACGTTATTTGACCATTGCGGTAAACTGAAAAAGGCAGTAAAGACAGGAAGCAAAGAAGTGCACTCGGATATTATGTCACAGCTTCAACCAAGTGAGCCACCAAACTCACTTTATATTTCATAAAAATCTATCTAAAAGGCACTCTTGCAAATCGCAAATGCCCTCAAAACCCATGTGTCATGCCTTGTCAGTAATATAAAGCGATACAAAAGGAGATGATGGACGGAGCGTTTGAGCAAATCAAACACTCACCCCCAGTCAACTGATCTGGGTTTAATCCATCACCATTCTTTAGCTCACTCCGCCACCTCAGTTCAGACATGGCCATATGTAAATAAGTCTGACCCTGTGCTTCATGGGAATAGTCCAGCCCGAACTGCCAAGCCATATCTTCCCTGGACCGGAAACAAGCATCCTGGGACCGGTTTCGGATTCATAATCCTCATCAGCCAGGCTATCTTGAATCCAGTGGCAAAGTGAGCAAGGGACTCACGTCTGAGCATACCCTGCCACACTTAGGGTGAACAAAGCGATACAAAAGGGGATGATGGATGGAGCGTTTGAGCAAATCAAACACTCGCCCCCAGTCAACTGATCTGGGTTTAATCCATCACCATTCTTTAGCTCACTCCGCCACCCCAGTTCAGACATGGCCATATGCAAATCAGTCTGACCCTGTGCCTCATGGGAACAGTCCAGCCCGAACTGCCAAGCCATATCTTCCCTGGACCGGAAACAAGCATCCTGGGACCGGTTTCGGATTCATAATCCTCATCAGCCAGGCTATCTTGAATCCAGTGGCAAAGTGAGCAAGGGACTCACGTCTGAGCATACCCTGCCACACTTAAGGCGAACAAAGCGATACAAAAGGGGATGATGGACGGAGAGTTTGAGCAAATCAAACACTCACCCCCAGTCAACTGATCTGGGTTTAATCCATCACCATTCTTTAGCTCACTCCTCCACCCCAGTTCAGACATGGCCATATGCAAATCAGTCTGACCCTGTGCCACATGGGAACAGTCCAGCCCCAACTGCCAAGCCATATCTTCCCTGGACCGGAAACAAGCATCCGGGGACCGGTTTCAGATTCATAATCCTCATCAGCCAGGCTATCTTGAATCCAGTGGCAAAGTGAGCAAGGGACTCACGTCTGAGCATACTCTGCCACACTTAGGATGAACAAAGCAATACAAAAGGGGATGATGGACGGAGCGTTTGAGCAAATCAAACACTCACCCCCAGTCAACTGATCAGGGTTTAATCCAACACCATTCTTTAGCTCACTCCGCCACCCCAGCTCAGACATGGCCATATGCAAATCAGTCTGACCCTGTGCCTCATGGGAACAGTCCAGCCTGAACTGCCAAGCCATATCTTCCCTGGACCGGAAACAAGCATCCTGGGACCGGTTTTGGATTCATAATCCTCAGCAGCTAGGCTATCTTGAATCCAGTGGCAAAGTGAGCAAGGGACTCATGTCTGAGTATACCCTGCCACACTTAGGGCGAACAAACCGATACAAAAGGGGATGATGGACGGAGCGTTTGAGCAAATCAAACACTCACCCCCAGTCAACTGATCTGGGTTTAATCCATCACCATTCTTTAGCTCACTCCGCCACCCCAGTTCAGACATGGCCATATGCAAATCAGTCTGACCCTGTGCCTCATGGGAACAGACCAGCCCGAACTGCCAAGCCATATCTTCCCTGGACCGGAAACAAGCATCCTGGGACCGGTTTCGGATTCATAATCCTCATCAGCCAGGCTATCTTGAATCCAGTGGCAAAGTGAGCAAGGGACTCACGTCTGAGCATACCCTGCCACACTTAGGGCAAACAAAGCAATACAAAATGGGATGAAGGATGGAACGTTTGAGCAAATCAAACACTCACCCCCAGTCAACTGATCTGGGTTTAATCCAGCACCATTCTTTAGCTCACTCCGCCACCCCAGTTCAGAAATGGCCATATGCAAATCAGTCTGACCCTGTGTCTCATTGGAACAGTCCAGCCCGAACTGCCAAGCCATATCTTCCCTTGTTTCTTGTGGGGCACGAGGTTCCAACTCAAGACAGATCATAAACCCGTATTCAAAGTACTCACGTCATGTGGCCATGCCAGCGCTACACCCCGCATCGCCAAGATGACTCTGGAACTGTTAGACTACAGGTATGATGTGGAGTACATCCCAGGAACAAGGAATAAGGTAGCTGATTACCTCAGCAGAGCCTCAGTGATGGAGGAAGCGCCAACCAGTGCAGACGAGGACAAAGTCCTGGTGGCTTTCGCAGAAGACGCGGAGAAAGTGATAAGTGGCCAAGAATGGACAAAAGCCTATGAAGATAATCATGACATCAGGGACGTTAAGGACTTCCTGCTACAAGGATGGCCGGAAAAGAAACATATCAGGGCAGCACTCTTGAAATTCTTCAAGGTACGCAAGGAGTTGTTCATTGGAGATCAGGGGACATTCCTGTTTAGAGGGAACAAAGTGGTTCCCCCAACGACGCTGATACCTCACCTGCTAGCCGTACTGCATGAAGGTCACCTGGGTATCGTGAAAACGAAAACAAGAACAAAGCAGATGTACTGGTGACCAGGAATGGACATCCAGATTGAAAGACAGGTAAGGGAATGCGAACAGTGCCAGAGAGCGGATAAAACTCAAACCTTACTAAGGCCATCACTAGGGAAATTCGACAAACTTGCAAATCCGTGGGAGGAAGTGTTGATAGACATTCTGGGGCCAGTACTGGATGCACAGGGAACCCCGAAGTATGTGTGTGCCTTCATCGACATGTATTCAAAGTGGCCCAAAATAGACATACAGGAGGAGATGGACACAGAAACAGTTTTCAGATTCCTAACGGCCACATTCCTTAGAGAAGGCATACCCCGCGCCATCCTGAGTGACAATGGACCCCAATTCACCTCAGAAAAATGGTACAATTACATGGAGTGGAACGGGATCAAGACGAAACACACATCCATATATCACCCAGCTGGCAACAGCTTAGTCGAAAGGTTTAACCGTGTCATAATCGGTTCTATACAAGCTGCCATTGCAATGGGCAAGGACTGGGAAAAAGAAGTGCAGAGTATGTTGTGGGCCTACCATATTACACCCACCAGCACAGGGTTATGGGCCATTCCAGATCTTGAGAGGACGTGACCCGTTTACCAAGGACAGCCTGGCGTGGAAGGAAAAGACCGTCACGAGTAAGTGGTCACCAGCAGTGGTTCAGCACAATTTGGAGAAAGCACAAAGAATATACACTGAGCACTACAATAAGAGACGCAATGTGAAGGAGGCCTCAATAGAAAGAGGAGAGTGGGTCAGAGTCAAATTGGCCCAGTTGAGAAGGAAAGGAGACAGCAAATACAGCCAGCCCATGCAGGTAAAGGAGGTATACGACAGAGCAGCATTGCTTAGCGATGGAAACGTCTGGTCCCAAGACTGCATGTCCAAATGCAACAGGATATTGCAGTGGGCCAATGAAGAAAGATCTAAGACACAACAAGACCAAGACCCACCCACAGGCAAAGAGGTACAGCGCGGAGGAGAGGAAGACTCTGGAGCAGGAGTAAGCAGAACTGAGTTCGAGGAGGGAGACATTCCCATTGCAGGGGAACATTAGGATGAAGTTGGTGAGACTGTGAGGAGAGAGAGTCCCCAGGCAACCGGAGGGGGACTAGCGAACCAGGCAGAGAACAACCTAGGGAATGCCTCCTCTACTCCGGTAAGACGTACACGGGCAGGCAGAGCAATTGGTGGTTATGGACACAGAGGATTATAATTCCCGGATGCTCTCTCTCCTTAGCAATAAATCACATGACTGCTTTTAGAATAAAGAAGAGCTTAATAGACTGTCCCAAAAAATTGGCCAAGGAGGATGGCATAATTTGTCAAGATGAATACAATTTTCTTCATAATGAGCACCCCACAATACCTGGCCTGTTCGGGCTCCCCAAGATTCATAAAAATGAGTGTAACCCCCCTATGAGGTCATTTGTGTCAAGCATCAGAACCTCTCAGCAAATATGTTGATATATTTTTACAGCCCTTGGTTACACAACAAAAAGCGTATATAAAAGATACCACAGCGATGATCGAAAAAGTGGAACACATAAATTTTAACCCAGCGAATCAATTTCTGGTAACTCTAGACATTGAAGCGCTTTATAAAAACATACCACAAGATGATACCATTGCAATGATACACGACCTCTTAAAAGCAGATGATTTTGATTTAACAACCCATTCCACATTTATTGTGGATTGTGTGACACTGATTTTGAAAAACAATATTTTTTTATTTGAAACAACTTTATTTAAACAGGTCAAGGGGACCAGTATGGGGGCCACATGTGCCCCCAGTCTGGCCTGCCTCTATGTAGCGAGTTTTGAGAACCGTCATATTTTTAACCCTGTAGCTCCTTTCTTTGAAAATATTAGTTACTGGTCGCGATTTATATACAACGTTTTCTTTGGCTGGACAGGTGAAGAGGACCAGCTAATGAATTTTATAGAATGGTTGAACTTGGGTGACAAGAACCTGAGGTTTACCCATTGTTTTAACAGAAATAAGTGTGAATTCCTAGACATCTTGATCAAACATGAGGAAGGTATCTTGATTGTGGAACTCTTCTCTAAACCTACTGATAGAAATACCATGTTACACTATACGAGCTATCATCCAAACTGTCAGAAAAATAATATCCCCTATGGTCAATTCCTCAGGCTTAGGAGGAATTGCACTAAAAATAGTGATTATAATAAACATGCTAAGGTACTCGCTCAGAAATTTATAGATAGAGGTTATCCAAAGCCACTGATAAGGCATTCATATAAGAGCGCGAAATATATTAACAGAGAGACTTTTTTTGACAACACAATAAAGGACCCAGAGAAAAAAACACTACCTTTGATTTTTGTGACTAACCATAGTAATATAAATAATAAGATCAAAAACATTATAAATCGCAATTGGCATTTGGTTATGAATAGGAATGATATGATTCTCCCAAAACCCATGTTCTCATACAGGCGGAACAAAACCATTAGGAATAGTGTAGTGAAAACATACAGAGAGACAGAATGCCAATCACAACTCAGGATACAGAACACTCCACTTCTGAAAGGGACGTTTTCCGTGTTGTGGCTGTGTAAACTGTAAATATATCCTTAAAGGTTCTGAGATTACAGTAAACGAGAAAGTCAATTTTTTTAAGGAATTCTATAACTGCAGGTCAAAAAATGTGATCTATTTGATAAATTGTCCCTGCCAATTATTATATATTGGTGAAACATCAAGAGAAATTAGGGTCCGTATTAAGGAACATAGATCAGCGATCAGGACTTCTAAAAAATCGACTCCCTTAGTTGACCATTGGTTAGAAGCTAAACATACAGTAGAAGACATTAGCTGGTGGGTAGTAGAAACTGTCAAAACAAATTACAGAGAGGGAGATCTGACTATTAAGAGAAAAAAGCGTGAACAATTTTATATGTCCAAATTCAATTCAGTACGAAAATGATTAAATACCAAAGAGGAATTGGAGAAACTCCTAAGATGACTGCCCATGTATATTACTAGACCTGTCCTGGACATCTGTACCAATAGATTGTTATTTTCCTTGAAATCCAGTGAATAGATACTATTTTTTAGCACTGTGAATTGGATGGTATTTCCACAACCAACTGAGCACGATAGGTCCATATTTTAAGAAGAATAGATATATAGAATATATGTCTTGAGCTACATATAAGACACGGTGCCATTGCACTCTGCACCGGTAGTTTTATTCTATTTAGTTTTTTCCATTTACTGTTTTTTATCAATATCGTATTCGTGAGTGAGATATTACTATTATCAGTTGAGTCCAAATTAACTGGACTACAATAATATAACAATAAAAAATAATAATGTTTAAAATTAGAAACTTATTTTAGAATAGAAGATATATCGAGTGGTCCCGCCCCATTTAATCAATAACAGTTACAATGGCTTTGATCTTTCTAGCTTTGTAATATAAATGTCTTAGTAAAGCACGATTAGGCATTTTTAACTCGTATCTACCTATTGAAGTAGGAGACTCTGGAGTTGATTTGAAGTTTTGGGCCAACTTATCCAACATGGCCGACGCGATATATGATTTGTTCCGTAAAAGAAAAAGGAACTTTAGAAGTATCTTTCTTGTACGATATGTTTTTGCTAAATAGTGAGCGTAAATGTCTGCGATCTTTGAACTCTAAATTTTAAGTTAGGTAAGATTCAGTAAGTATCTGCGCATTATTTTTATTTTTATTTTTTTTTAAATATATTTTTATTGCAGGAATTAGCCAAAGTTACATATCAGATCAGAGACACATCATCAGTATCAGTCATAAAAAAGAAACCCCTATAGGGGAACATCCCTTGTACACAGCCATTCAGCCCACATCCCGGAGGTTGGGCGGCGTGTGCGGTGAGTCCACGCATGAGGGTCTGGAAGTCTTCTGGCGTCGATCCGAATAAATGAACGGTCTCCTTCTGCTTTTCTAAACAACTTGAAAACACCCCTTTCTTCCCACCCGACCCAACCCCCCCCAGAGGACAAAGGACCAATCACACGGTCTGAAAAAACTAAGTATCTGCGCATTATTTCGCACAAAACCATGCCCTTTGACCTCAATGGGGCGGGATAGATATAGACCCAAAGAAATGGCGGACAAACACACACTTCAACCCGAATACGTGGGAGTGGTGCAGACAAGACTACACCGGGCATTCCGTCAACCAAGGTATGTTCTGATTCGTGGCAGGATCCCAATTAGAAGTGACGGTATAGACGAAGGAGATAGAGACTTCACCCTGTCTTTTCTTGTTTTTATTAACGAACCTTTACTGCTTTGATATGAACGATGGGTCATCCGTATATGCAATAGGAACCCCTACGGAGTAATCTCTAACAGAGAGGCCATCGAGATGATAGATGGTAGGGTGCTAAATGGCAAACTGTTCCCTGATAGTCGGTTCATTCTAAAATTATGATAGAATAAAATTATCTGCAGCGTGATTTTAGGGTTAACGGTCGCTGACGAACAAAAATAAGATTTTATACACAGGATACCATAAAGAGTGTAATGTTTAAATTGACAGATTGTTCCCATTATATCAAGAGGGATCTGAACCAGAATAGGTTGACTGGAGGATGCAGTTAAGCTTTCCATGAGACCGGAATAACGAAGGTCCACACAGGTTTTCGAGCATATTAGGTCAGTGACTGGCTGTCTAGAAATTTTTTTAATTATCACTAATTATGGAGAGGAGAGTTTTTGATTTACTTAACGTGTATTTCTGTCTACCTAGCAAGAAAATAACGCGTATGATGTACATATAACTACGTCAAAGGATGAATTACGTTGTTAGTTCTTCAATTTAAACCCACGAGGAATTGCTCATTGTAAAGGTATGCTGGCTTCATTACAAGGTCGTTAGCGGTAGATACAGCAGGCTTGTTTTCTGTATTAGAAACTAAGGAATTTCCTATTCCTGTTTTACAATACAGGTATGATATGAACTTAATGGTCTACGAAATTAATAAGCAGAACCATTACGCTTTATCGAAAAGCGATCAGACTAACGCTCAGTTAAAAAGAGGTATGTAATCAATGTCTGGCCTATACAGGAAATGTAAAATAATAAATGAGAGATATACCATAACATCACTCCCAAATTAAATATCAGTGTGTGAAATTAGTTTTCTAGTCGGGTCTATTATGAACAAACAGGACTAAGGGCCCGATTTAGGTAGGCCGTTACCGATTGGTAACGGCCGAAAATACCGATTTTCGGCCCTTACCGATCGGTATCCAGCCATCGAGATGTAGGGCGATGAAAATCGTCCAAATCGGTATATATACCGAATCGGAATAGTTACCGAATCGGAAATAATCCGATTTGGAAATACCCCGAATCGGTAAAAGAACTAATCGGTAACATACCGATTCGATAAAAATACCGATTCGGTACATGTACCGAATCGGTAGTGACACTGATTCGGTAAAAATACCGATTCGGTCCATGTATCGAATCGGTAGAGACACCGAATCGGAAATTATTCCGAATCGGATAAACTACCGAATCGGTAGAGTTACCGATTCGGTAAATCACCGATTCAGACAGGGCAAAACTCTGATTGAGATGTAGGGAAGCATAGAAATGCCGATTTTGCCTCAAATTCGGTATTTACCATGGATTACAATCAGGTGGTAACCAACTGCAACCTATAAAAATAGACCCAAAATGCATTGCAACTTGCAGGATGGCGGCATTTTATGTCATTGCAAGGCGGCTACGGCTACAGCAGGAAGGAGAGAGGGAATGGCACAGAGAGGAACAGGTCTACAGACAGAGGATCACCCTGTTCATGCTCACAGAGGCAGAGATCCTACAGAGGTACAGGCTGGACTCAGACACCATTCTGGAGCTCATTAGGGACCTCAAACCACTGTTGGACCACCCCACCCCAAGGGCACACGCCATCCCAGCGCACGTGCAGGTGCTATGCAGCCTACACCTGCTTGCGTCTGGCAGCTATCAAAGTGGAGTAGCTGCGGTAGGAGGGGTGACCCAGAGCAGCCTGTCAAGGTTTTTCCACAAATTCCGTGACACCATGATACAGAGGATGGACCAATACATATCTTTCCCTGCAACCCACGCGGAACTGGTACAAACAAAAGCAGACTTTTACCAGATGGCACAATTTCCCCAAATCATCGGCTGTATAGATGGCACGCACATTCCGATTTGCCCCCCTGCTGACACAGAATACATATACCGCAATAGGAAGTCTACGCACACCATCAATGTTCAGGTGATCTGCAATGCGAAGTGCACCATCACAGACCTGGTAGCCAAATTCCCAGGGAGTACCCACGACTCCTACATTTTTCAACAGAGCGACATCTATGCACGGCTGACGGCTGGCGAATTTGGTGAAGGATACCTCCTAGGTGAGACACATCATCAGACCCCCATAACACAAAGTAGCGAAGTAAAATACATGTATGCATGTGAGTAATGTTACCCCTTTTCCTTCTAGGTGACAGTGCATATGCCCTCCGCTCATTCATACTCACCCCCTACCTCAACCCCTCTACACCCAGCCAAAGGAGGTATAACCGGGCCCACAAAAGCACAAGGAATGTAGTTGAACGGACCTTTGGCATCTGGAAAAGCAGATTCAGATGCTTGCACAAGAGTGGAGGTGCAAGGCAGTATACCCCCATCACCTGCTGCAAGATCATAGCTGTCTGTGCAATGTTGCACAACCTTGCGGTGAAGAAGGGCACTGAGGTGGAGTTGTCAGACTACGAGGACCATGACGACGACGTTCTGTGCGACAAACACAACCTGCTGGGGTGTCTACGCCAAGTGATGGCAGATACAGACGTGAGGAGATTACCGAAAACTATTTCTGAGTGAGTACAGATGCACAGACAGGTCAATGGATGTTAGAAAAATAAATATTTAATAATGTTGCAACACCGTTACTGCATTGATGTGCAACAAAAGAAAAGGTAAACAATATGTGGGTAAATGTCAATTTTCCGGGTTGCCTCACCTGCCCTGGCAGTCTTATTTCCTGCTGTGCTTAGCAGCCCCACTAGGGTGTGCCTCACCCCCTTCTGTATGTCCAGCAGCCTCAGCTGAGCGCCTGCTGCTCCGGCGCGGCTCAGACACTGCGCTGGCCGGGCTGCTGCGGCTGCTGCTGTCCCCAGCCTCGCCCAGGTCCAGGGCTGGATTAACAACTGTGTTCGATATGATAAGTGCCTCCATGGCGGTGGTAATGCGGGCCATGCCCCTAGTCACCTCTGCCGTGTTCTAAGTGAGGCTGGCCTCCATGTTTGCCCCACGTTGGCATAGCTGGGCGGTAGCAGCAGCAAGGCGGTTGATAGCCCTATTCTGCACGCGGGCATCCCTGCGGTGAGAGAGCTCGTGTTCATCCATTTTTGTACAGAGCTGGGTGATGGCAGTGGTCATTCGCCCAAGACCTGTTGCAATGTCCTTGTTGCTTTCAACAAATGTCTTGAACCCCTGTGCCATCTCCCCCATCTGCAGGTTATGCACCCGCAACTGGCGCTGGCAGGCCAAGATTGATTTTGCCTGCATCCTCTGGATCTTGACCATACTGCCCTCCAGCCCTTGAAACACGCTGCCCTCCCGTGCTGGAAGTGCACTGCTGGATGTTCGTGGCCTCCGGGGATTGCTGCTGCCCTGCTGTGTGGGCTGGGGTGCCACAGGTGTAACTGGGTTGTTTGCAGGAGCCTGACCCGCTGCTCCTTCCATGGGGTTTAATGGAGCAACAATTATCCTCCTGGCAGGAGATGTGGCAGGTGCAGGATGGCTTTGTGGTGGTGAGTTCTCCAGGGAGAACTGCAATGGGGGCGTTAGAGACAGTCGGGGGGAGTGTGGAAATGTGAGGGTATGTCCAGTGTCTTCCTCATTTCCCAGGGCACTGCTGTTATCCTCCTCCTCCTCCTGTGCTGGTAGACTGGTGCTTGGCCCTGCCACCGCACTGGCAGATGGTGCTGGTGCTGGTGCTTGAGTAGCTCCTGCTCCCCCGCCTGATGGTGCCCCTAGGTATAAAGAAGCATATGTGAACTGAGTGCTGATGTATTACAGTCACTACAATTAAAGCATTGCACATATCATTTCAAATACTTTGATTCAGTTTTACAGTTCTTTTCATTATGCTTCTGCACTGGCATTTTTGGCTACTTCTGCTGACTACATTTACCATGATGCATTTCTCATGTCTGTTGGTAGCAGTACTGGGCTGGGGTTTGGCTGTGCATTGGGTCTAAAGGGGAGGTGTCTGGTAGGGTGTGTCAAGATGCGCATGCTTCTTACCTTGAGCTGTAGCTCTGGATGAGCTATCCAGGTTCCCAACTCCCACCACACTCTCCCTCTCAATGGTAGTCGCCACAAGTTCCTCCAGGGCACTGAGGGGTGGCGCCGGGTTCCTGCCTCCACCAGTTAATCCTGCCTGCTTGTGCAGCTCAGCCAGTTTCCTCTTTGTGAGGCTGCGGATGTCGTAAAACCTCTTCTTGAGGTCGTCCAGGCTCCTGGGGGTGACACCAACAGCGTTCACTCTTTCCCCTATTTCACTCCACAGCTTCCTCTTAGTGCTCTCTGGGACAGTGAGGGACAGCCTCCCAAACAGCTGCCTGAGTACCCTCACCACCTCCTCCACCAACACTTGCAGCTCCATGGTGCTGAATTTGGCCTTCCTCTTGCGCTCTGCCTTCTGGCTCTCAGAGCTGCTTGCCATGTTTCACAGAGATCTGGATACTGCTACCACTGCTGCTCACTGTGAATGCTCAGCTCAGGCTGCCTCTCTAGAAAGTTCTAATGAGTTGCACCTGCCTGGGTAGCCACTCCCTGCTAGGGTGGGGGAGGGTGGTTCCACCTCATTGGCTGATGTCTTTGGTTTCAGTTTTACTTGCTCGCCGAATCGGCTTTTACCGATTCGGTATTTACCGAATCGGAATTTACTGATTCGGCTACTACCGATTCAGTAAATACCGATTCGGTATTTACAATGCGTTCCTATGGGCCTTTTGGCCCATGGGGGTGTATTGCGATTACCGATTCGGTATTTGCCGAATCGGTAGTAGCCGAATCGGTAAATTCCGAATCGGTAAATGCCGATTCGGTCGTATCGATTCACAATACCGATTACTACCAATTCGGTATTTTTCCGATTTTATTTACCTACATGTCATTTTCCGATTTCAAAATACCGATTCGGTACGAGTCAGTATTTTAAAATCGGAAAATGCGTTTTACCTACATCGGGCCCCAAGTCTAGAACAGTTTTGTATTCTGGTCTGATTTCTGCAGGCACCTATATGAGATTTTTTATTTATATGATACAATGTATTGTGGATTTAGAATGTGCGTAGGGTATATATTTAGCATTGTTAAACATTGCCTTTTTTTAAAATTGGTTTGTATAGTATAAACAGCACCAAAAAATGTCATCTGTACATAAGAGCATGTGGAGTAAATTTGTGCATTCCTTTATAGATAAAAACCGTCCTGAAGAAGGTGTCATATTCTGAACAAAAGCACCGAAACGCTGCGTCGACTTATAGTTTTTATAATGAATTGTTTTGTATTAATTTGTAAATGTGATGTTTGAAACTATGGACAAGGCTCATTCCTTGTTTTTAAGAATAAAATTGACTCGTTTTTAGCAATATTGGTTTGTGTATGATAAATTCAATGCTCTTATGATGGTGTCTGTGCTTCATAAATAGATCGCTAAATAAATAGATTGCTGGAGAATAGGCATTTGATATATGTTAAATTATAATATTGTTTTAGAGGAATACTGATTTGGGTATCATAAGTGGCCTCCCACACTTTTACTGTGGCAGGCGCGAGGGTATTTTCATTAACAACTGACTATAGGCCTCTTGTGAGGGACAAAGAACTTTATTTGCAATTCTTCACCCTGTCCTTTATTGGATTCGAGGGTATCTCCCTTTGTGTGGTGTTTTTAGAGCAATTGTGAAGCCTACCAAATACAGAGACTACGAACTGGGTGATGGGAAATAATTGTGAACTGTTAACAGACTTTATGTTTTCTATTGTTATATAAAGAAAGGAGATATGTAGTGTCGCGCTCTAGTTGTCGCGCAACAATGCGATGACGTGGTGCGAGGCGGCCAGCTTAGGTCGCACTCAGGAAAAGTAAATTGAGAGCTCCGGACGTTCCCGGTGCTCTCTTGCTGCATTTGGAATAAATAACTTTCCACACTTTCCCTGTCTCCAGCACTTCATTTGGGGGACGCCTGATACTTTACCCACCCCTTCCCAGCTGGGCAAGCCTCTACTGCTCCCTGACCAACACATGCATCCATTTTCCCTTGTGCTCACGGATAATGCAATTTGGTGATGGTGCAAAAAGGCTGAAGCTTTTATTTACATATTGCCAGACAAAACACATAGTCTATCTTCAAACCAGTCCTGGCATTCAAGCCTCCTTGCATGGAGTTTAAGTCCAGTCCTTAAACCTTAACAGCACAGCCCTTGTGACAGCGACCTGAGCGAATGTCCCTTCTCAGCCGGTCTAGCACTTCTCTTGCGGCCTCTAGGCCACACCTTGCTGCCAAGTGTTGTGGGCGGCCCTCATGCCTGACTCGGGCTGCAAGTGCTGTGTCTGCCCTCAGCAGACCCCATGCTGACCCCTAACCTGTTCCCTGTGCGCCTACTGTAAGCCATCCCTATGGCACCCCTTTAGCTATTATGCTCTGTCTACTGTCCCTGCCTTGCCTGAGCCCGTCTGCTGCCTGTGGCTGTGACGCCTGCATTACAGGTTGGTTGGTTGGTTAACGGCACATGCTCTGGGTGGGGGGGGCGTCACGCCCTTGAATCCTGGTGTGCACCCAAGGGCCGCTGCCTATTGGCCACTTTAAACCATGCTTCCCAATCAGCGCCCGGCGATTTCCCGGGCTTGGCTGCTGCCCGCTCATTGTCTCGCCCCCCGAGGGTTTGTTGCGGGCCCCTCACCGGTCTGGCTTCGCCTCGCCGGCCCCGTGGTTTTCTGGATTAGACGTTGTTAGATCTGGGGGTCTCTAGTTGGCAGAGGTAGGTACCACTGTCCAAATAGGTACCCTTGCTTCTAGTCAGGGTAAGGGAGATACACTCTTAGATAACCCCTGCTCATCCTCTAGGTAGCTTGGCACGAGCAGTCAAGGCTAATCAGAAGGCAATGTGTAAAGTATTTGTACCAACACTAATGGTAACACAGTGAAAACACCACAAACTGACTCCACAACAGTTTAGAAAAATAAAGGTATTTAATCTAAACTACACAAGACCAAAACGACAAAAATCCAACATACGCAGTTCAAGAATATGGTTGCAAAAGAGTACTTTATTTATTTATTTATTTATTTATTTGATTTATATAGCGCGTTATAACCCAGGGGTCTCTAAGCGCTTTGTCAGGATCCACACAACCGAGTACAGAAAGCAGCTGGTCATAGATTACAGGCCACCCCACGCTTGCTGAAAGAGCACTGTTTTTAATTTCTTTCGGAAGGACAGCAAGTTGGTTTCCTTCCGCAGTTCCATTGGCAACTTGTTCCAAAATGCTGGGAGAGTATAGGAAAAGGCGCGACCACCCACGGTAGCCAGTCTACAGCGTGGTTGAGTGAGGAGGGTAGCTTCTGCAGATCGAAGCGCCCTACCCGGCCTATAGGGAGTCAGGCGGGATTTCATATAGCTTGGCGCCCTACCATAAAGGGCTTTGTGCACAATGCACAGCCCTTTAAACATTACCCTCTGCTTAACTGGCAACCAATGCAGTTCTCGCATGAGGGGGGATGCATGTGTGTTCCTCGGCTTTTTAAAAACAAGTCTTGCAGCGTCGTTCATGACAACCTGCATCTTGTTCAAGAGTTTTTGCGGCAGCCCCATGTATAGCGAGTTACCGTAGTCCAGCCTGGCTAGGATCATAGCAGAGACCGCACGCCTCAGGGTGGAGAAGGATAACATCGAGGAGACTTTCCTAAGTTGTCGAAGAAGGCCGACACAAGTACCCACAACAGCCATAACTTGTTTCTGCATGGACAACTTACCATCCACATGGATGCCCAAGCTTTTAACAATGGCCGCAGGTTCCGGGGGTGACTCTAATTCTCTTGGCCAGAATTGATCATTCCATGGGTTGCCAGCGATGGTAATTGGCAACACCTCGGTCTTATCAGGCTTGATCTTTAAGGAGTTCATGGACATCCAGTTGGCTGTGTACTTCAAGATGTTTTGCAATCTTGCGAAAGCACCCAGACCATCGTCCAATTGGATGATGATCTGGGTGTCATCCGCATAGTTGTACACCTGGCAGTCCATTCGGTTAAGCAGCAGAATCAGAGGCTGTAGGTAGATATTGAATAAAAGGGGTGACAGGGCAGACCCTTGCGGCACTCCGCAGGTGATCGATGTTGTGGTGGAAAGCAGGTCACCAAGCTGCACTCTCTGTGTCCTCCCTTGGAGGAAAGAGGAAAACCAGGCATGTGCTGTGCCCTGAATGCCGAAATCCCTCAACCGCGAAAATAGTTGTTTATGACAAACGGTGTCAAATGCCGAGGAGAGGTCCAACAGCACCAGGGCACCTGGAGTTTTCTTATCTGCCCTGTTCCTCAATTCGTCCAGAATAGATAACATAACGAGCTCCGTGCTATGTTTAGCACGGAACCCAGCCTGATTCGGCTCAAGCAGGACGTTACTTTCCAGATGTTCTGACAAAATGGCAAGTACATGTTGCTCCACCACCTTCGCCAGGAATGGTAGCTGAGAGATTGGCCTGAAATTTTTCAGACATTTCACGTCCGCCCCCGTTGTTTTCCACAGGGGAATCAGCCGGGCCTCCTTAAAGGAAGACGGAACTTGTCCTGTTTGTAGAGATATATTCAGAAGGCTCAACACGTCTTCCTCTATACCAGGCAGTGCCAGTTTGAACACTTCTGGTGGGCACGGATCTGCCTGGGAGCCCGACTTGACCCGCCCCATAAGAAATGTCAGCCTCTCCTTCGTAATCAAGGGTAGGGCAGTTAATGGGGTAGTCACTGGCATTCTAGCAGGCATAGTCTGCGGAGGGCAGTCAATCTTGGGGGTCGCAACAATTTCAGATACGAGATCCGTAATCTTGTTAGTAAACAAGTCTTGAAATTTTTGGCAGTCCTCCTGCAAGAACTCCGTAGTCTGCTCCTTGTTTTTCCTAAGTTCCGTAAGGACTCTGAAGATTTCTTTCTGGGGGTTCCTAGCAGTTACAATCCTCTCCTCAAAGAACTCGGCTTTCCTAGCTATGATCGCCTGCTTGTAGCTAGCGAGTGCCTGTGTATACTGACTCCGGGAGTTGGAGTCATAGTCCTTCCGCCAAGCTCTTTCCAGTTTCTGTAACCCCCGTTTCTTCTCCCTAAGTGATTCGTTGTACCATGGGGCCCCGGATCCTCTGTCCACTAAGTTCATCCTACGTATTGGTGCCACACAATCCGTAGCCTTCCTGAGTTTATCCAATAATTCCTTGCAGAGGACATCTGGATTCTCTTTCTGGTTGTTAGATGGTGGATAAGTTCGGAGGTAATCTACCATTTTATCTCCATTGATGTTTTTTCACTTTCTAACCGCCTTCCACCCTTCCCTGGACTTCATTTTTTGTTCATCCAGCAGGATCTCGCCCCTCACCAAATGGTGATCGGACCATACCCACGGCTGGACAACTACCGAACCCTGCGCTGGAAATGTCATCCAGACCAAGTCAAGGGTATGACCCTTGACATGTGTCGGGCCCCTCACTTGTTGGACAAAATCCAGTGATGTCAATGCCTCATCAATCTGAAAGGCTTGTCCTTCTTTCGGGACTTTTTCCCAATGATAGTTAAAATCACCCATGATGACTACTTTATCATACCTTGAGCGTATATCCTGGACCAGTCTCAGCAACAAATTCGAGAAGTCCGGCGATGCCCACGGGGGGCGATAGACTAAAAGAATGATCATACAGTCTGTCCCCAGCTTCAACTTAACACCCAACACCTCAGCACCTCCCAAACATTCGGCCAGAAGTCTTTCGCCCCATAGGCGAGAGCCATAGAGAAGGGCCACACCACCCCCTCTCTTAGCATCCGCTCTATTATGGCACAGCGCCGAGAAGTGAGCTGGCATAGAGGCTACGAGATCCGGCATTGAGGAGTCCTCTAACCACGTTTCCGTTACTCCTAATATATCCAATTCCCCGTCCTCCAGTAGAGTAAAAAACTCCAAATTGTGTTGCTGAAGGGAACGAGTGTTGAGGAGACCGTAGTGCAAGCCACGAGGCTTGTACACGTTATCCTGACCTGGATTTATCCTAGGTACTTTCAATAGTCCTTCCTGGCAGAGTATGGCAACACACCCCTGACTGAGAGGTATGTTGCCTAAATTAGCTTCCCACAACTCACCTCTGTTATAGGTAAGACGCGGACCAGGGGTCGTGGCCCCGGGTCCCGTTTGGTCACGGATGGCCAAAGACGGGCTTGCCTCTGGCGAGCCTCCGGCGTGCCCATGGCGCGCCCGCTGCGCGCATGCGCTGCACGCTTGCATATGACAGGTTTAAGTAGCGCCCGAGCGTGCGAGGGCGTCAGGCAGCAACTAGCCTGCAGACAACGATGGCGTCCAGACCCGGCACTTCCTCCCCCAAGATGGCTCCCACCCCAAGGTACCAGCTAACGGCCCGCTAAACAGCGGTGCAATTGGATTTTTAGATGCGAGTATGTCCTAACACAAACCCCAGTAAGCGCAGGTCTCAAGAAATAATATTAAAGGCCCTAAATAACCAAATAAAATTATCGCGTTAAAAAAGCGCAGTACTCTCGCGCTAGTCCACCAGCGTTTAAAATGATCAAGCAGCCTTCAATAATCGCGGCGCTTACCTAACAGGAAGAGACCCATATGGGACCGTCTTAAGTAGCGCCCGAGCGTGCGAGGGCATCAGGCCGCAACTAGCCTGCAGACAAAGATGGCGTCCAGACCCAGCACTTCCTCCCCCAAGATGGCCCCCACCCCAGGGTACCAGCTAACGGCCCGCTAAACAGAGGTGCAATTGGATTTTTAGATGCGAGTATGTCCTAACACAAACCCCAGTAAGCGCAGGTCTCAAGAAATAATATTAAAGGCCCTAAATGCCAAATAAAATTATTGCGTTAAAAAAGCGCAGTACTCTCGCGCTAGTCCACCAGCGTTTAAAATGATCAAGCAGCCTTCAATAATTGCGGCGCTTACCTAACAGCTTAAGTTACTACAACTTACTTAAGGTTGCAATAAAATTAATCCACAGTTGCGTGAAAAGTTCACAGTTGCGTCACGCTTTAGTCGACAGTACCTTTAGTTGCGGCAAAGTTCCAAAAGCAGAAGCTGATGCTGTGGAAAACAAGTGATGCGTTGCTCCTGAGACCTTGGGGAGGCGTTTGCGACAGCCCCGCTGCAGCAGCGAGCGTGCTGCGACGAATCCGGTCTGTATGTGGAGGAAGGCCACTTGTATGGTTTCCGGTGCGTAGGAAGTTTGTTCTTGCAAAGGCACAATGCGACGATCTCGTAGGGGCTAAGACGATCTCCGGGGCGACGATGCGCGATCCAGCGGCGATCTCTCTCTCACAGCTCCTCGATGCGATGATCTGCGACGATGTTCGCAGCGACGTGATGCAGTCCGCAAGCAAGCACTGCGGCGTTCTCACCCAGCGACGACCGGCTCTGCGAGGACACTCGCAGCAATGTTAGTCTTCCCGCACCGGTCTGGTGCATTCCGCAAACGTAATATGCGACGGCTCTGGCAGCGGCAACAGGCGCTGCGACAATCTCGGCCTTCGTAGTGGCAGGAATTTCCTCGCACTGTCGGGGATGCGCTCCGCAGCGAGCGATGCAATAACTTTTCTGTAGCAAAGTCTTTAAATCTTGGTTTCCAGCTTCCCAGCACAGGTACAACTTCCAGATGCACCACACATGGGCCACACACTCTAGGAAGGACAGAACTCTCTCAGTAGAGCTCAGGGGGAGCTGAGGGTGAAGTTCTTTTGTTCCTGGGACTTCAGAACAGGGAGCCAGCTCTTCTCAGGCCCTTGGAGATTCCTTCAAGCAAGGGGACACAGCACAAAGCAAAGTCCTCCCCCTTTCCTTGGCAGCAAAGCAACAGCAGGGCAATCCAGCAGAGCAACAGCTGGACAATCTTCCTTCTTCAGTTTCAGCTTTTTCCTTGGCAGAGGTTCCTTCTTGATTCCAGGATGATCTAATTTTCTGTTGTCAGGGGTCCTGTACTTATAGTTAACAAAAAGAGGGGGACAGTGGGGGGACAATATTTATAGGGGTCCAGTGTGCATGTCCCAACGAACTATTACCCAAATGATTGTACAAAGTTCCCCTGGGGTGATAACTATGTAATAAAGAGTGGACTAGCTTCCTCTCTCTAAAAGGGGGGTTGTATCTGGAAGTCAGGGCCGATTGTCCCTTTTCGGAATTAGGGAAACCTCACACAACAGGTTGGTTCTATGACTGCTGTCGCATTCCCAACCAGTCGCTTCATGTCATCATCGGCTTCCTGCTCCTGCGTCAAGCCGGCACTGCAATGCCTGACGGGCAGCACTTACTGCTGCACTTTGTCGGAGATCTTTTATTCCAAAGCCGATGTTTGAGTGGGTGTGAGGGGCCCTAATCGTGAAGTAGTGAGCGTGACGTGTGGTGATTCTAAAAAAAGTTAGTGTAGTCTACTCTGGGTATTTTATTCCTGTAGCTACCTACTTTGTTAAAACTAAGAGGGGTATGGGATTTCAGCCAACCTATGTGTGGGAAGCCCGTTCAACCCTCAACAAGTGATCTGGTCGACATGTTTCATGCCATCAAGGCAATTCATCAGGACCAAAGGAAGTGCTCATAAACTTAAAAAGGAGCCCATCGTGGGCTGCGGGGTTAGATAGATACAACCTGTGGGGTCAGGATCTGGAACAGGAAGAGTTCCTGTGTTGTTCTCCGCCCCACAGTCGTTGTAGATAGTTGTACCCAGGCTGCTTTTGTAGGACCTGCGTGATCAATAGGTAGCCTTAATCACGTTATGAAGGAACCTCTAAACCTACGTCCGTCCGACCGGCGAATCTCTGTCGGTCAAGCAGCTGTACTTATACCCCTAAAAGTCTTTGTTCTCTTTGTGCAAGTGGGCCCTGAGCCTGATCTGAATCAGTTCTGGGTGTTCTCCTTTCCTTTCAGAGTGAGGGGCAGGGTCGTCAGCTGTCCAGCAGGACGTGGAGCCAGCATTGTGGAAGGCAGGCACAGCCCTATTCAGGCCCAGGTGCTATCTCCTCCCACCACTCAAGTTGCAAATGCAGTCATTCAGCCTAGGGCTGACTCAGCCAGCCTCCTGGGGAATCCCCAGCCCCTGTCACTCTCAAACCAGACAGTCAATACACAAACAGGTCAAGGCACACAGAAAGGTCATACAAGAGAACAGCAACTTTCTAAAAGTGCTGTTCTCAAACACAGGATTTAAAAACAACCTTACCTAATAGATATGTTATTAAATTCTGAGTTCAGGGACACCAGACTTTTATGTCCTATCTTGTTCCTATGGGAAGATATGCTGGTAGCCACCGTAGCCAGCACCCCCATAAAAGCCTATGGAGCAAGATAGCCTTGCAGCAGTGAAAAACAAAAGTGGCTGTAAATCACTACCAGAGCATTTCACCTGCATAAGTACATGCTCTACCTTTCACATACACTGAACCCTGCCCAGGGGGTACCTTGGACCTTCCATAGGGGTGACCAATGTGCACAAAAAGGGAAGGGTTAGGCCTGGTCAGTGGGGACACTGACCAGGAGGACATGGCAGTTCACAGATGGCACAAAGGCACTGCGGTGGCAGGCCTGAGACACCATTTTGGGTCTACTCCTGTGGGTGGCACAATCAGTGCTGCAGGCCCACTAGTACCATTTGTCATCTCCAGCCCTGGCACACTCAGTGCACTTTACTAGGGACTTCTTGGTAATACAAATATGCCAATCATGTATATCCAATCACAATAACAATGTACACAGAGAGCACATGATCAGCACTGATCAGCAGTGGTAAAGTGCGCAGAGTCCTATTGCCAACAGCCACGGGTCAGGAAAAATAGGGGAGGAAGAAGCAAAAAGTTTGGGGATGATCCTGCAAGAAGGGCCAGTTCCAACAGACGTTGTAAATTGCGAGAGACCAGTATGATCAATGCATGTCCAATATGATTTGATCTGAACATACATTCACCACCAAAGATTACATCCCTGCTAGTAACTAGACACTGAGAAGAAGCTAAATGGTAAGCTGCTCCGCTTGGCTAGACCATCCTTACAATTTTCTGATTTTTCCTCACATGCAAGCCCCATGCAAGCCCCACCCCATGCATTAGAAGTTGGATTGATACAACGTTCTGATTGTTCGCTGCATAAAGGTGCAACACATTTAACTGAGTTTGTTTCTGATGAAAAAAAATCAGCAGCGAGCGTATTTGTCACATAAAATGTATTCAAGAAGCAACACATCTCACTATGTGAATGCTTGCTGCTGTGATCTGCAGGCTGTGAGTTCAAATCCCTGTGGTGTCGTGGGGAGCTAGAGATGACGTTGAATACAAGTTGAGCATGCTGTTGAATAGGTGGCTATGTGTTCTTTCTCTTCTTCGTTTATCTACCTATCTTCATTCTTCTTTCCCTGGCCATCTGATATGCACACATTTCAGTCCATTTCCGGCGTGCTCACACAATGCAAGGACTGAGCTTCAGGGACCCCAAGGTCAGCAGAGACTGAGCTGCCGTAAATGGCAAAGGTGGCACTACTCTGGCTGTGAGGGACCGGCACATAGGTGACACCTAGTCCCTTATCGCGTACAAACAGCACAAAGACAGTGTGACGCACTAAACATCTACGCATTGGAAAAGCCAGTCGTTGTAACTTTGACAATATTCTGCGTTCACAGCAGTGGTGTAAGGCAAAATGATGGGGCCCCCTGCAGAATTTGCTGAAGGACCCAAGAGTCTCCCATATCTCACAGATATTCACTGACCTTGGGTGAATGTGGCCAGGGCTGGCCTCCCTGCAGGGTTTTCACCCCCTCGTCTGCCACAAGGGCTAGTTCCCACACCGCCAGCGCTCGCTCCGCACTGTGCACATTAACACTTATATACCAAGGAAAACTCATGAGACATATTTGTGGGAAAGCAGTGCTGCAGGTTTATTTCGTACAACAGGTAGCTGACAAGGTGGGTCATCTTACAGACGATCCAATGCAGCAGCCCCTCGCTGACCCGCATGCCTAAGGAGCCATCTTGCACGGCGAGTCGATGCTCTGACGGTGCAGTAAATTACCATTTTATTTCGTTATACTCCCGCCCCCCTGTCAGGGCGGAGCGATGATGCACACCCCCGGTCGGTTCAGGCCCCCCGACCGCCCGAAGGACTAACGGGGCGCCGACGCTGTTTCCTGGAACCCCCTCGGCTCCAGGTTCTTGGCTCAGGCACCCTTACTGTGCCAGGCAGAGGTATTTAGACTGTATCCTTCTGCCGCAGAGGTACCCCTACTGTCCATCTGCTTCCAGATCGCCCTGTGACTCCGCCTGCAACACAAAACATGACCATTAACAAATTCACAACGTTCGCCCGCCGCTCTGCAGCTGGGTCAGGGTTCAGGGTGGGATCAGCGCAGAGCCTAGGGAACTAGGCGCGGGAAAGAGAGGCCGAGCATAGTTGCTGGGCCTGCTTTATACTCCAAGGAACGCCCCCTTCCCCAGGCGAGCCCTCCCTATTGGCTGTTGGCGAGGAGGGCGGCTCAGAGGGGTTGACGCGCTACAAGCTCTGCTCGCCCGTCGTGTGGGACTAGGGCGCTGTCCCGCCCATGCTCCCCTGCGTGTCGCGCGGTCAGCGGCATAGTGCCCACACCGCCAGCGCTCGCTCCGCACTGCGCACATTAACACTTATATACCAAGGAAAACTCATGAGACATATTTGTGGGAAAGCAGTGCTGCAGGTTTATTTCGTACAACAGGTAGCTGATAAGGTGGGTCATCTTACAGGCGATCCAATGCGGCAGCCCCTCGCTGACCCGCATGCCTAAGGAGCCATCTTGCACGGCGAGTCGATGCTCTGACGGTGCAGTAAATTACCATTTTATTTCGTTATACTCCCGCCCCCCCCTGTCAGGGCGGAGCGATGAGGCACACCCCTGGTCGGTTCAGGCCCCCCGACCGCCCGAAGGACTAACGGGGCGCCGACGCTGTTTCCTGGAACCCCCTCGGCTCCAGGTTCTTGGCTCAGGCACCCTTACTGTGCCAGGCAGAGGTATTTAGACTGTATCCTTCTGCCGCAGAGGTACCCCTACTGTCCATCTGCTTCCAGATCGCCCTGTACTCCGCCACAGCTCTGGAGGAGGCCTACGTCGATGACAGACCCCCCCACCCACCTAGATACTTTCGGTCGCTGTTTAGTGCACCTCTATCATAGTACCCTTCACCACACCACTTATGGAGATTTCTTAGAACGGTTCTTAGGACACGCCCTTAGTTACATAAGCCGCACCTCTAATGGGGATTGCTTAGATACGGTTCTTAGGCCACGCCCTTAGTTACATAAGCCACACCTCTTACAGAGATTCCTTGGCGGTTAGTTGTTTTTGTCCGGACATTATACGGGGGATCGGCAAGTGACTATTTGCATTATTGTATCTGCTGATAATGGCAAACCAGTGATATTCGTCCAAGCAAAGTGGTGGGCTTATGAAAGTCATCCTGTAGTCAAATCATTTACTCGCCGCATCGGCACAGTGCTGTAATAATCATGACAGTGAATGTCCTGGCAAATCACTGCAAGATCATTATTTGCGATTGGTTAGAGCACAAACTAGCAGATGCCCGTAACCGTCAAATGTCATTCCCAGTTCTCTGTTGTATTGCAGTATTTCACCTCTAATTATACTGTATTTTCCCTTGTAACCTGCACACTGTTGTACTGTTTGCTACCTCCTGTATTTATTTACTCACAATTGTCACTCTTACCTCATGTAACTTGCTGCTTTTGTAAGTTTTTTTACCTGTCATTTTCTGTAAAGTTTCTCGCCCGTCATTTTCTGGGTTCGTTGTAAACCCTTGCGTTATGCAGTGATCCACATGTCACTAGCGACTTACACTTGGTGCCTGAGTTGAGTTTTGCGGATGGACTGCCCCATCCCACATCTGACACCCATGCATTTGCTCCTATTACCAATGTATTATATCCTAGACGACTTATAATAAGGTGTCTTGTATGTTCGTCACTTTTGTCCCAAAGTAACCTGACTGATTCTACCTCAGGCACTTACAGCCATCTGCGGTTTGTCAATTACCAACTGCTACCAGGCGTTACCTACCACACTTAACTCCGGCGGGGGTGAAACATGGGGCCCGCCCTAAAAACAAATCAAATTGCGATTATCATTGGCTATGAGAGGCCGAGCATAGTTGCTGGGCCTGCTTTATACTCCAAGGAACGCCCCCTTCCCCAGGTGAGCCCTCCCTATTGGCTGTTGGCGAGGAGGGCGGCTCAGAGGGGTTGACGCGCTACAAGCTCTGCTCGCCCGTCGTGTGGGACTAGGGGGCTGTCCCGCCCATGCTCCCATGCGTGTCGCGCGGTCAGCGGCAGTGCGTTCTGTCACTGGTTCACATGTATTAGCTATGCCAATGCTGGATATGTTCCAAAACAACGTTTTCTACACGCTAAAGATGGCCACCAAGCTGCATGATGCAACATGATGATGTAATGTGGCCTCCGTTATGAGGGAGTGCGGGAGGCAAGTGACATGATGGGTAAGATCTAGAGTGCAGACAAAGAGCTAAACGCTGAAGCAGAGGAAGGAGCAGGACATTTACCACCATAGCTCGTTATATAAGAAATTAATCCGAAGAAAAGAGAAGTAGTTCTATGATATCAGTAATGGAAGGGCAAACCTTATCCAATCAAAAGCAAATGTCATGAAGTAATGCTTTAGGGTCTGGCAAACACAAGTATAGGGAAGAATACCACCGCAAAAAGAGCAGGGGACTGAGATGTATAGGAAACCCATCCATGTATGAAAAAGAGGCTGACCCAAAGCCCATTCTAAGCATTATGCATATTGTGCTGTCTAGCCAGACCGCAAAATAATTGTGATTGAAGAAACATCTGCTTCAAGACTTTGGCTGTGCAACTTACTTTTGCCCGTTAGATGGCGCTAGAAACCGTATTAAGGCATGTTAGACGAACTGTTTTATATTTGTTTGAGAATACATTGAGATGATTAAGAATTCTCAAAATCTAGTGGGGGCTCCAGTAAAAAGGGCCGGATATTTTTTAAAAACAAGTACTGGCAAAAGCAAAAGACTGTTAAAATACTCAATGATGACAACAAACAAAAAGAAAAAAGGATAACGAAAGGAAGAAAAAACATTGCTAATTAAAGCATTGGATCACCACTCTTTTTGTAGGTGTTTGTGCAGGTTACTAGCCAAAACGACAAAGGAACAGACCAATGGATGAAGACGGCTCACTCAAAGTCTCTTTATTTATATATCTATGTATTTATTTTTTAATTAACTCTAGCAAGATAACTAAAGCCGAGTGCAGATTTTGCGATTTCTTTTTTTTTACAAATAGCAAAAATGTACAAGGCTTTCCATTTGCTTCTCAAACGCAGAGACTGTAGCATTTGCCTTTCAGGAACAAGTCTCCTTTCTATGGATTTCTGAGCATCTGTAATATTTCCATCTCACAATACATCATGGGCCAGATGTACGACCATTCCCTTTTACGAGTTGCAATTTGTGACGTTTTGTGATTTGAAATTTGTGACTTGCAAAATGGAATGTACAACTGTGCATCATAACATTGTTTGCGATTCCCAATGGGGTCGCAAACGACCTGCTTCATTAATATTCATGAGGCAGGTTGAAATTTGCAACCCCATTGGGAATGGCCAGCACTCACAGGAATAGTGGCCTGCTGGGGTCTGCAGACAACCATGTCTGTGACTGCTCTTTAGATAAAGCGTTATCTTTTTTTTTCAATGGAGTCCGTTTTTCTCCAAAGAAACAGCATGCATTTAAGAAAGAAAAATGAAATGTTTCTGTTTAATTTTTTCCTGCTCATAAAAAATATTTTGCTGCCAGTCACAGAGGGGACAGGCCTGTTTGCATGTGGCTTACCACCTACTTGAAGTAGCTGGTAAGCTGCGAGTGTTTTGTGACCGCAATTGCAGTTGCAAAACAATTGTACATAGAAGTGCGACTTGCTATTAGGAATGTACACCCTTTGACGCCCCTTCCTAATAGCGAGTCGCAAACCCTATTTTGCGAGTTGGTAATAGGTTACAGACTCTCAAAATAGGGTTTGTACATTGCACAGACCAATTCAGCTGTCGCAAACGGCCCGATTTCCCGTTTCAACAGCAAAAAAAGGTTGCACATCTGTCCTCAAGTTTCCTGCTGCCGCTTTTCACATGCCCAAATCATGCTATTTGGATCTGATTATTCTTCAGCTGTACCTTGAAGGATGCCCTGCATCTAGTCCCACCAATGCAGATGCTTGTCTCTGATGCCTTCTGCTAATATTGTCCATGTTGTCATGAGTGTCCTGGTGGCCCAGATGGCTCAATCAGTTAGTTTTGCTCTTCCCTTTGTCCTCTACCTTTGGCTCAAAGTTTCTGATTTCCAGTTCTTTGCATGCCAAGAGTTAGTGTACATTCCCTTTATGTAATGTGAAGTACTCTTGCCACCATCCTCCTGGCTGTATTGCAGTGCTTAATTTGTAAAATAATAAGTGCCAGAGCCCTGACCAGGAGGCCACTGCAGCTTGTACCACCCATCACCCCTGTCATCGCTGCAAAAACAACCACTAGCCATCTCTCTCCCCTGCAAGTGTGACAGTTCAGATTTTCTAGGTCCCCAAAGCTAAAGGAATAGCTGGAGAGTCAGTAATTAGTATTTTTTTATGTATATTGTATTCATAAACAAGCGTTGTTCTGCTCCTCTCTAAATTAGATGAGCAGCGCCACCATGTGCGGTGTTGACAACTATGGGGCCGATTACGATGGCGGTGAGACCACCACCAAGAGCACATTGGTGGCGGTCTCAGCGCCATCGTAGACAGGTTTTCCACCCACCATATTACAATGGTGGGCAGTGTGATGGCTCCTTGAGCCTGCCAGTGCGCCTGCACTGGTGGCAGTGCTTACCAGGCCCCCCCGTAGGGATTACGATGTCTCTCCCCGCCAGCTGTTTCTTGATGGTCCACCCGCCTTGGAAAGGCTGGCGGAAAGGGACATGTATATCCCTGTAACATGTGGCAGGCACCGCATGGTGCCTGCCACGTAGTGCAGGGTTATGTTCCCTGTCTATTTCTTGTACTGCGGCGTGTGCTGCAGCACCCGCCGCAATACAAGAGGTAGGCAATGCGACCGCCTTGGAGGTGTTTGCATTGTAATAAGGTTGACGGGACCGCCGACAGCAAGCCAGGCGGTCCCGTTGTCCGATAGAGTGGTGGACGGACAGAAGTCCGCCTGCCCAACTAATCACTCCCTAAGTGCCTGTGCCGTGCATCGGAAACCAATTAAGTGTCAGGGCTGAGCACTGGAAACCACAGGCTCAAGTTAAGTACTACTTTATTGTCATTCTTAAGCAAGGCACCCACTCCACAGATGCCCATTACTGCCTGCTTTGTATCTCCTCCTCCTCCTCCTCCTCTAAGTGTACAATGGAAATAATTAGGGGACCTTAGTATGGTTCCATCACCCAGGCCAGAAGGCACAGATGTTTCTTACACATCACTTGCAGATAAGTGTGCTGCATCAGAATATCCTGTGCCAGCACAGTGCGTCTCTGTACGGTTAGATAGATGTTCATGTTCGACCTATGGACACGCTGTGCATATGCCCCTTCTAAGTATAATTCCCTGGTAGTATGTAGGTGTGCACATTGCATTTTGTCCATGATGAATCTTAATCTTTAAGTAGGTATCCTAAATACTACAAGGTGTCAGAATGACACGACTCTGACATATTTAGTAATCGATGGATATGTGCTCCTGAAAGTGATCTTGGGGGTGTCAGTTAGTGCTGTATTTGCTGGTACATTGTTACAATTGTTCTTGCTTCACTGGGTCGTTCAGTGGGGTGTGTGCCTATTTCCACTACTCATTTGGCATAAGCTAATGTTCACAATGTTGCTGTTGCACTTTCACCTGGCCTGCGTTCAGTAGCGGCTGCTACTTAACGGGGAGGTGGGGCGGAAGGCGGGTGGGGAGGAGGGGTGGGAGGGGGTGTAAATGGGAAAAAAATAGCACTTACTTGCACGCCAGCCGACCACTTCCTCTGAGTCCTCTTCGGCTCTTCGGTGGAGTCCAGGAGCAGGAAGGAAGCAAGAGCCAGGATGCACCCAGTCACCCAGTCTCTCCCAGCCAAAAAATGTTGCCTTACAGCAGCGTTGTGATTGGTCTTAGTGCCATGGTTTGGCGATCAGAGTGTGACTGGGGGCCTGGGCATGTTCTCCACATGCTAAGTGCGCATAAAAGTTTGGACGCCTGAGACGGCTGACCAAACATTTGTGCACATTTAAGAGAGTGCCACCTCTAGTCGGGTAAGGTGCAGCCCCTCCCCACCCCATACCAGATGAGACACAGATGGAAAATTAAAATGAAAATAATGTTGGTTATTATCATTTTCTTTTTCCTTTTTTCAACTGCTCAGAGAGCGGTGGGCGATGCTCCTGCGCCTTAGCATAAGAGCCGCCCCTCTGTGTTTACATGTCACTTGATGATTGTTCCTCTAAAGGTGGTGCTTAGCTTGTATATCTGCCTCTGAGTTTGCTCGAGACAAAAGTTAGTGTGATTTAAACATTGTTCGAGTATATTTCACAGCGAAGGAAACTGAATGTCAATTAATTCCCTACACTGATGACCTGTGAGTGTCAGTGTGGACTCTTAGTCACCTTCCTGAGTCTCAAAACCCGGCACTTCCAACAAAAGAGGTCAGGAAAGTGGGCCAAGGAAGTCAGCCTGGGTCTGCACATTCTGCTTACATATACAGCTGGCTCCGAGGACTGCACAAACAACAACATGTTTCACAACTTAATCATGATGGGTGGGGAAATGTCAAAATAAACTTGTAGAATCAATATTTTTACGTCAGCTGTGTTTTTGCACTAATTCCAGCTTACTTTTGAAGGCCACCGCAGGCCGCAAATTTTGAACCGGGCATCTAGTAATTAACAATAGCATGCACCAGTGGCGTCACTAGGGTTGGTGTCACCCGGTGCCGGTTACTCATGGTGTCACCCCCTCACGACTTACCACATGGACCTCCTCCGTTCCGAGTCCGCCGTGCTATTTCAATGGGGGTTTTGAGTTTGGCACACAGTTAGTGCCTGGACATCATGGTGGTGCCGCCTGGCATATGCAGTGACCTTCAGTACCAATTCCGACCCCCACGCCCTGCATTTAACCAAACCACCAGAGGTGAATGGCGATTTGTTCTGCCCTGTGTATTTGGAAGCTGGAGCCCATTGCTGGTCTGACTCAATACCTCTGAGAAAAAGACAGAGCAGCACGTCGTAAAGTCTGTACACATCCTGTATCACAGTAACATCGACACGTAAAGGTCGCATGCAGAATAAAAAGGCAATTCCAGATTTTTACGAGAACATGTTCCTCTAAGCATTACTGTATCTCCGTATTGATGCCATCGGAAAGCCCTCAACTTGGGTGCCCATTTACTCCCGTGCGTGCCCGCAGCCCCATCTCAGCGCCACCGATTCGCTTTGCCATCTGCACAAAAAATCCATCTCGTTAACTGCACACCTAATCACTAGGCCTCATTTACTAACTGCCCCCGTGGAATGAACAGGCATTGCCGAGGAAATGAAAACGTCTCACACGTGCATGCTTCTGACATCCACAAATTACTCAGGCGATATATTAACGGCACTGCGAGCACCTGCCTATCTCACAAGCTGCTCAAATACCGGACATGTCCCCATTTTAAACAGATTCAACGATCTTGAAAAAAGTGTGAATCCACCTCGGCAGGATGAAGGTCCATGGGTGCTGGGAAGGCAGTTGAAGGAAAGCGCCTGGACCTAGCTGTCTGACTGTAACGAGGTCTTCCGCCTGATAGTCCCTGCATGGGTGGGTGAGGAGTTGGGAGAGTAAAGAGGGTCTAGCTTGGGCCTAATGTTCCTGAGTGGGCCGCGGCAGGGGGAGAGGGTCTTCCCCGAGCTTGGGGGCCCTTGGCTGCTTCAGAGGAGGGCATAAGAGATTGGGGGTAGCGAAGGTCAGGGTAGGGAAAGAGAGGGCTGTCTGGGGACTGATGAGTTGTGGATTTTTGGTGTTCCTTTAAGAGCTTCCTTTGTACTGGTGGTAGCCCGTCACCTCTTGGGCCGGCCTTGGGGACTGGGAGCAATACGATTGCATCTGATTGTGTACCACTGCACTGCCACATTTCTAACTTCATTAATTTAAATGATATTTCTCTCACCTTGGCATCCGGACCCAAGTCAGTTCCAAATTTGAAGGGGAGACGACGGCGCTCGTGAATCAAAGAAGGTGGTGACATTAATAATTCTTATTCTAGCAGCGCCGCGCGCAAGCACTCCCCTACCGCCGAAACTTTCTCGTCCCCTCCCACAGACGTGGTGATGGCGCGCGACAGCCGTGGCGCGTCAGAGGAGCACAGCGCGCGGGGGCTGTCCCAGGGCCGTCATTGGTGGTAGCGCTAAAGATTGACGGCCCTGGGACCCACAAACTGCACATCCGCATCATCACATCACCATAGGTGGTGCGTGCGTGCGTGGCGACTTGCTTCATTCACAGCACTAACTGCAGTATTTAAATTTATAAGCAGGTGCTCACCGTGCGTTTGCGGCTTGCACTATAATGAAAGCAGCACTGGCAGCAGAGCAGAGGTGAGGCTGCACTGTCTGTAGTGCAGAGCGAGCCAGCCAGTGTAACCAGATTGGTGTCACCCCCATGATGGGGTGACACCCGGTGCGGTCCGCACCCCCCGCACCCCCCTAGTGACGCCGCTGGCATGCACTTTAATTGTATGTATGCACACATGGGACATTTTATCTGGCAAGGGGTTGCTCTACAGTCGTGATCTGGCCTCAAACTTTTCAGTGCAGCAGACACATTTTCTTCCTAGAGAATGAGAGCAAAATTGTGCAAGAATGCCCCTGCATTTGCAATGGACAAATTGAGTATTTGTAGACACAAGAAATGGCTTAAGTAAGGTGCTTGAATTTGCAACCCACTAGAAGCTACGAGCTGACCCAAGCTCAGCCCATCTCCACCAAAGCTCACTGATTCTTAGCTGGAGAAAACATAATTCGCCTAAAACAATCTTGTATTCTGCTAGCCTGTTCATGTGCACATAGCATTGCGAACGAGAGTGTACATACACACACACATACTCACCCTACCTCTCTCCCTCCCGCTCCCATCTCCATGACAAATATGTATTTGTGCTTTCCTGGAAACAGAACACAATTCAAAATTACGAGCTGTGTCCAGAAGGTGAGGCAAACTGCAGGAGCAGATGTGCTTGCATGTTTTGGCTGGCCCTCAAGGGACAATATAGCTCCAACTGTTTTAATATGTGCATACTCCGCGAGCCACGTAGGTGGTAAGATGGCCCTGCTGATACCAATATGCTCATGCATTTTATCCACGTCACCCACAGGAGCAGCATCGACATGCATAGGCCTTCAGGGCCTATGTGGATACCAATGCATTTAATTGCATTTCTAACCGCAGTTTGACTTACATGAGCACTAGAGCTTACAAAACTGGGAGGCAAATGTTCTCTCTCCTGCCTGCAGTGCGCCTTCCCCACTGCTTCCTTAAGCTATTTCACTGCTGCTGTAGGAACAAGCATTTACAATGCAACGGTCTTGCCTTTGCAAAAGTTAGAGCTATTGGCATTGTAAATGACATTTTTATTTATACGTTGGTTTTGAAAACAGATAAATAAATGGCATTGTCATTTACAAAGCCAATAGCTTAATCTCTCGCAAATGCGAGACCTATTCCATTTGCAATGCAATAGGTCGCGTATTTACGCGAGTTTGAGCTATTGACATTGCAAATAACAATGTGTTTTATTTATGTTTCAAAAACCAAAACATAAATAAAAGGTGTCACATATATATATATATATATATATATATATATATATATATATATATATATATATATATATATATATATATATATGTATATATATATATATATATATACATAATGATCTCATATGCAGATTACACGCAGCTGATTTTCACCTTCTCTAAGAACATCGGGTTAGACCAGTTAAAATTCCAGGAAGATGTTCTGGCCATCTCGGACTGGATGACGGAGAATTATCACCAACTCAACTCCTCTAAGACGGAGGTGCTCCTGATTGGCCGTGACTCGCATAAGTGGGACCACCAGTGGTGGCCTTTGACAATGGGTCCTCCCCTAAACCTAAAGAGGTAGTCAAGGTCTTAATGGACATCTCCCTCTCATTCGAGCTTCATGCAAAAAAAGTTGCTGGAACCTGTTTTGGCCGTCTGCGCAGCCTCAAACCCATTTTGGGATTTTTCGAACCCACTACCCGCTAAGTAATCATTCAATCAATGGTTCTATCCCATCTGGACTACTGTAATGGACTACTTCTGGACACTAACAAAACGGTCATTAAAAGACTTCAGCGGGCTCAAAATGCAGCTGCCCGCACTCTCTTTGCCCTACCCAAATACTGTCGCACCTCCCATCTTCTGCACTGTCTGCATTGCTTGCCCATGAAACAGAGAATCCAATTTAAGACCCTTTGCCTAACCCACATAATCCTTCATGGCCAAGGCCCCCAGATACTGCAGGGACTCTGTACCTTCTATGCTCCTACACGTGCCTTGCGCTCTGCAGACCTGCATCTTGCCTGCACCGAAAGGGTGCGCAAGAGCAGAGCGGGTGGCCGCTCCTTCAGGTCCTTGGCCCCTGCTTTATGGAATTCTATCCCTCTTGAGGCGCGCTGCACACAAGACCACAGGCTCTTTCAGAAACAGATTAAAACCTGGCTGTTCGCCTCCATCTAGGAAGGCTGCCGCACCTGTTTTCCTGAAAGCGACCATATCCTGCTGCTCTCCCTGCTGTGTCATGCCCCCCTGGTTCTGTCTGCGAGCGCTGGGACACTCTGTTGCTGGGGCAGCCATGCACTATATAAGCTAATTTAAAGTACCATAACATAACATATATACATATATACATATATATGTGTGCGCGTAGAGGTAGTGGGAGGTAGAGTAGTAGAGAGTGAGTAGTAGAAAGTGAGTAGTAGAGTGAGTAGTAGAGTGAGTAGTAGAGAGTATTAGAGTAGTACAAAGTGAGTAGAGAGTAGTAGAGAGTGAGTACTAGAGAGTGAGTAGTAGAGTAGTAGAGGGTGAGTAGTAGAGAGTGAGTAGTAGAGAGTATTAGAGTAGTACAAAGTGAGTAGAGAGTAGTAGAGGGTGAGTAGTAAAGAGTGAGTAGTAGATAGTAGAGAGTGGATAGTAGAGAGTAGCAGAGAGTTGTAGAGAGTGAGTAGAGTGTAGTTGAGAGTAGTAGAGTGCGTAGAGAGTAGTAGAGAGTGAGTAGTAGTGAGTAGTAGAGAGTGAGTAGTAAAGATAATTAGAGTAGTAAAGTGGGTAGAGAGTAGTAGAGAGTGAGTAGTAGAGTAGTAGAGGGTGAGTAGTAGAGAGTGAGTAGTAGAGAGTAGTAGAGAGTGAGTAGTAGAGAGTGAGTAGTAGAGTAGTAGAGGGTGAGTAGTAGAGAGTGAGTAGTAGAGAGTGAGTAGTAGAGAGTATTAGAGTAGTACAAAGTGAGTAGAGAGTAGTAGAGGGTGAGTAGTAGAGAGTGAGTAGTAGATAGTAGAGAGTGGATAGTAGAGAGTAGCAGAGAGTTGTAGAGAGTGAGTAGAGTGTAGTTGAGAGTAGTAGAGTGTGTAGAGAGTAGTAGAGAGTGAGTAGTAGTGAGTAGTAGAGAGTGAGTAGTAAAGATAATTAGAGTAGTAGAGTGGGTAGAGAGTAGTAGAGAGTGAGTAGTAGAGTAGTAGAGGGTGAGTAGTAGAGAGTGAGTAGTAGAGAGTAGCAGAGAGTGAGTAGTAGAGAGTGAGTAGTAGAGAGTAGTGATTAGCGAGTGGATAGACAAATGAGTGAAAGCGTGGATGGGTGGATGAGTGAAAGAGTAAATGAATGGATGGATGGATGAGTGAAAGAGTAAATGGATGGATGACTGGGTGGCTGAGCGGAAGGATGAGTGAAAGGATGGATGGGTGCGTGCAAGGTGTATGGATCAATGAGGGGAGTAGTGGATGGATAGATAGATGGTGTGAATGAATTGATGGATGACTAAAAGGAAGGATGACTCAATGAGTGAAATGGCGGACTTTCATTGTGATCGTTTCTGGGAGGGGTGGTGTGCTCCTTGGTAAATGTTAAAAACTGACCTCGAACAGCCGTGAGCTTTTACTGTGCGTCCTCAACTGAAATAAACACGTCTCCTACATATAAATCACTCAGTTCCCAGTACCTTCTTGCAATCCACTCCGCTGTCTTTGCCATCTCTTTCAGCTTTTGAAAGCCTGGGCAGTTTCATATTTCCAAGTGAGGCATAAAGGGGAGTCCCTGCACTACATGCATAGAGAAGCACTCACAGATCCGAGACATCAGTGCTATTAAATTAGGTGTTCCCCTGCCACCCTCTCGTGCACCGTGCCCAGATCATTTAAGGGATAATATCCTGCCAGGAGGATCCTCGGAGGGCTCATGTGAAAAGGGGCAATGAGGGACACTGTGTTTAGGCAGCCTGGGGAGGAGAAAGCGGGGAGTTAAATTGTTAAGTTAGGGGGAGAGCTGGGAGGGCCGCATTCCTGCTGTTTTGGCCGTGGGAGGTTCGTGGTCAGGATGGAGGAAACGGATTGGGGGTTGGGACGGAGGTAATCCTGGGGGTGCAGAGAGGGAGGGGCGGTAAGTTGGTCAGCTGGGGAGGATGTAGCGAGGGGTCTGGTGGCAGGACGGATGGAGGGGCGAGGCCGTAGCCAGAGGGGACCATTGCGGCTGGGGGGAATGAGGGGAAGGAGTAGTCATAATGCCAATGCCGTTCATCTTTCAGGGGCCGGTTGGGTAGTGTCTGCGGGTGCTCAGGAGACATGGCAGGCGCTGTGTGTGAGGGGTGAAGGGGTTATTGAAAGGGATTTTGCGGGGAGGGCCGAGGGTGATGGGTGCTGAGCAGATTGCCACCTTCAGAGGTGAATACCGGTGGTGGCGGTAGAAAACCGGCCAAGTGTCGAGCCCACGTTTAGCACATCTCGACCACAGAAAGGGTCGCCTTACCTGTAAAGGGTTTCAGGAAGGTGATGACGACCACTCCCACTTATGATCCAATCAGCACGCGAGGCTTCGGGTGAGACCACCCAGGCAACCAACACGGTAGAGGCTTCAGACACGGCTCAGTGAGCAGGCCTGCCCCGGCTCCTGCGCAGAGGCAGTGCTGCCAGTGCACAGTACAGGGGGAGGCGAGAGGTGGAGGGCAGGCGCTATCGCCACTAACTCCGTGGACACCCACGTGCATTTTGCTTGAAGTGAATAGCTCACTCTCAGAAGCACAGCAAAAAGTGAATGCACTGTGTAGGCAGCAAGGACCCTCTGGCTGCTGCACTGCTTGGCTGCTCTCCAAGGCCACACCACAAAGATGGAATGCTTGGCTGCATTGTAAAGAGCCACTTCTGGCACCACACACCTGGATTCCTGGAAACTGAGCCCCCTGTTTGTGCGTCCCTGCTCCGCGTGATTCTCTGATTGCATAACACCTCTGCAGTGCACACCTGGATTCTCGGCTGCACTGTTGGATCCATTGGCTAGGCTGGGCTTTCAGGCGATAGCACTGCACGGACGGATCTTTTAGTTTTCAAGGCATGGCTGCGCCCCGACCTGCAATGTCTGAGTATTCTAGCTGCAGGGCACATTGGATCCTTTGGCTGCACTGCACAGTCGGATTTTCTGCTACACTGCAAGGCTGGCTTCAGGAGGGGAGCCAGACCAAGGCCTTTGTCCCTCGCGGGGCCCGGGGTGCACTCGGAGCGGGACAGCCCGCGAGTCAGCCGGGCCTCACTAAGCCTCTTGGAAACAAGGGTGCAGTGCAGCTTTTGTTTATGGCAGGTTTGAAGCTACCACCACCATCGGGGCCTTAGACCCGGCTCAATCGTAGACCAATGGGGCTTCGGGTACCAGTAACAGAAAGTGGCTACCCAGAGTGGCCAAGAGGCTGCCGTTCTGACGCCAGACCTGCCTAATTGCAGCATATGGAGAGCTCTGTGGGGGCTGCTGAGCAGCAGCCGAGGGCAGCTGCGGGACAAGGGCTGCCATCTGCCATTTTGGGGTGTGCCGGGGATTTTTAGGCAAGAATGTGCTGACGCTCCACGGTGCCATCTGCCAGTTGGCATGCTCCTGTTCCCCGCTGCCATGCCTTCCTTGCGGTCCATTATTCGCGCAGTAGCTCCCCGGGGAGGGCGGGATAGACCTGAAAGCCAGTCGCCTCTTTAGTCTCAAACTGACTGCGGTAGACACGCGCGTGAGGCCCGCGCATTAGCAGTATCAGTCACTGTGGTATTCTACATATTGCACGGTGTATGTTTTAAATCACACATGTTTACATTAGCAAACTGAAAAGCACACCTCAATATGCAAGTTAAAGTATCAAACACAGTATGTTAAGTCAGTGGCTGGTCCTGGCGGAGTAGAAGCTGGTTGGGGTGGGGGTCAGGGAACACACCTGCAGGAGTCAGGGGGCGCCCGGTGGCTGGTGCCGTGAAAAGTGCACAGTGACAGCGGCATAAATCTTGTGACCAGGGACGTAGGAGACACTAAAATTCTGGGGGGGGGACAGGGACAACCTTGTGGATTTTCCATTGACCCTATACAAATCACTGCCCGTTAAACAAATACAGTCGCATAGTTTTGAAGTGAAATATTGAGAAAAGTAGGCATGTAGTCACAGTTTGCATGTATGCTTTATTTTTATTTACATTCACATAGTAATCAGACCAAATGATAAAAAAATATATATGAATCTTGAATCTTCATGCACCAAGCAAAAAAGGTCGCTGACTTCGCGTGAGGGCGTTATGTTTGTAAGTGCATTATGGTTTGAAAAGTGCCTGCTGCTGCATTCCTGGTCTCCAGCAATTTTCAGGCAACAATAAAAATGTGAAGACAACTTCGGTGATTAATGATCTTTATTGTGAGAGATCAGAGGTCTGACTTCTGGAAGTTTTGACTCATGGTAAGGTAGCCACAATGTGTTAATATGCCTGCTACAAAGAACGTGTACCACGCAGATCACAAAATGCATATAATGTAAATAGGTCAGTGAGTTACTGCTTTTGTCTGAGAGATTCTTTTGCTATTTGCAGTTTATAAGTTAAAATCCTAACATTGAACAGTGAGCTATTAACCGTCATCAAAGAGCTGCATGAAAACTGCAAGGTATAGATTAGAACATAATGATTTTTACCCAGTCTTTCGTTATCCTAAGGTTGGAAAATGGGTTCATTAGGATGGAAATCAATTCTGATTATTAAAGAGAACCCCCCCAACCATGGTGCTATGTTTTAAATTCTGGGTGTGTGCTTCTCTAGTGTTGCAAAGCCATCTGTGCCCTGGGCAAGCCCCAACTTTTTGCTGACTGGTACTGGTGGTACCTCACCTTGACCCTAGCCTCTGCCTAACCAGGCCCTGGGCCAGTGCTATGTTGAAAGAAACACTTACAAATACAGTAAAAACACCTACATACATTAGGGTGCACTATGGGTTAGGGTACCTCCATGATTGACATGACCTCTCCTATACGGCCCTAGTACATTAAAGGGTATGGGGATTGAAACTACCTTGAAGTCCCTAGTATATATTAGGGCATAGTGGTTTAGCACTTCTTGCACTTGCATATGTGCACTGCTGTAGCCCGAGGTCAGTTTAAAAGCAGGCCCGTGTTGGAGACTGCTTTTCAAATGCAAATTGGGCCCAATCTTGACTTTTGGGTTTGGGGCACCTACAAATTGATAAACTACAATGTATCCCCAGGGGTTCCCCTGGGTGTACCAGGGGTGAGAGGTCAGGTATCTACAAGGAGGACCCTTATAAAATGAATGTTATATGCCTTGTGTTTAGAGAAATTGCAATGTCACTGCCTACATTGTAGTAAAGTGCTTCCCAAAATCGGCTTTTGTGCTAGGAGCACTGTGAAGTGAGGATCTGCAATATTTTGATATAATCAGAACCCCTAAAGTCTTTCCTATGTATTCTAGGGGTGGGGGATCCTGTAGGTATAATGAATATCCTTATATAGGCCCTGGTAATGGAGAAATTGGACAGTTAATGTTTCCATTGCAAATCCCCAGCCCATAGGTTAACATTGCAAGAGGTTATTAATTAATAACTGGAGAAAGGAAAGCCATACAACTAGGATTAAAGGACTCGGAAGCATGTTAATGATAAATGCAACAATGTGGTATTGTTGAATTTATTCTAAAATGTACAGACAAGAAGTTATAAGACTTTCTTATCTGCAAGCCACAATTCAGCCCTTTAGTGCCCTGCCTTGATTGGTCAGAGGTAAGTGGATTGGACTGGCTGTTTGAAGAGGTGATAAATGACCCCTGGAGTTAGGAGGCCTGCCTGGGAGTAGAGGTTGCTGGGCATAGGAATGCCAGAGCCAGGGGGAGGGGTAGTAAACAATGCTCTTCAACAGAAGGAGACAAGCTGGAAAAATCACTTTCATTTACACCTCTCCCACAGCCGGATGGGGGGATTAAGGAGGAATTCCCAGATGTAGGGGGATTGGACCTAGGTAGATGAAGCCATCCTGATGGCTGGTTTAGTTAGTTCTGCTCCCTCTGCTGGAAAATCAGCCATGACGAATTTTGGAGAAATTGTGCTCTCTTTGGGAAAATAATGCCACACTTTAGAGGATGTGGTCATACCCTGATTGCCCTGCACCTCATTGGGCAGGAGTGTCCTCCTTCTTGACCCAGAGAACTTCGAATAAGTATCTGAAAGGGACAACATCTCTCAGGTGATGCTGCTTCAAACTTGGGAGAAGAAGGGTCCCTGCTGAGGAGTTTGATTTGAACCAGCCACGCCCTGGACTGAAGATTGTGCCTATTGCACAATCTGAAATTACAGTTCTATGGACTACCTTGCTTCAAAAGGACTAAAGAGTGGGTTCCCTGCAAGCTGAAGGTTAACAGAGCACACCTGGGCCACCACCACCAAAAATCCCCAGCCTGGAGATCTACCAGTGAATTTGAAAGGGTTTTGTCCAAGTGGATTGTGGGAACTGAAGTCCATTTCAAGGACCATCTTGGAGATTTCAGACCCTTGGAGTAGGTTTTGGACCCTTTGAGACCCCTTGGAAAACTTCAAGAAGAAGTTCCAGAGGTTTTGAGAAGTTTGGAGCAACATTGGTAAAAAGCTCCATAAGTGGACCGACTCACTCTGGCCACCCAAGCCGACAACCATCAACCATGAGTTGTCCTGCCGTCCAGGTTCCTCACACTGAAAAACTCCTGCGTTCCGACTTCCAGAGGCGGAAACCCAAGCTGGCGAACCCTCACCTAATCCGGCGTAGTGAAAAGCATTGAGGGACCCTGCAAGAAAAAGCTCTGCAAACATTTCTAATTTGGAACTTAGAAAAGGTGACTGGGGCCAACCATGAGAGCCAAGCCACCCACCATCAGCTATAAGCCAGCCTGCATCCCTAGCTCGTACTGCTGGAAAGCTCCAGAGGTTGGACTTCCATAAGTTTGACCGGGAGTTCGTTGCACGGCAAGCCGGCGAACCCTCACTGAATCAGAGCTGACTGAGAGATTCGACGGACCCCGTGAAGAAAAGCTCCAGAAAAGTTTCTAAGTCAGAAGGCAAAAACTTTGACCGAGACCTAACGCAAGGAGTAGCCCCGCAGGGCTTCATCGTGGCCGGCCTGAAACTTTACTTTGAGCAGGTCTAGCTTGACCAGATGTACCAAAAGGGGATATACGTTTCTATGTGCTATATCGTGCTACATTTTTAAAAAGTTTAATCCCTGTTCCATAATTGGTTTTTTTTCATTTTAAAGGGGAAAAATATTTCGCATTTTCATAAATTGGTGTTGGATTTTTATTGTGTGTTGTCTTAATTATTTACTGAATTGGTGTTTTTAAATGCTTTACATACCTGTTCACAGCCAAGCTACCAAGGGTTGAGCATGAGAATAATTTTCAAAGACCGGTACGGAGCTATATATTGAGGCAGTGTCCTTATTGCCGGGGACAGATATACTTTTGCCCCTACTATTAACCCACTTTCCAACATCCAGACCAAGCACTCTTAAACAATACTGTCTACAAGTATGGATGACATGTGTGTCCTACACCCTGTAGTTGTATTTAACATTTCCTATACACAGATTTACAAACCTATTATTGACTGCCTCTGTGTAGTGTGAATGATGTAAAGTGCTGACAACCTGCACTGATATGAGTGGCGCTGTATAACTAATTAAATGCATCTGAGAGAGTGGGTATGGGGACTTGAGCAGCACTAATAAATGGTGGTAGTGAGGGAATCCGTAGCGGAGCTGGGTTGTTGAATACCAAGGTTTTCTATCTGATTTAATCTCCTGACTCCTTTATCCACCAACATACTCTCCCTCCACATTATCTAACTCTTCCAGGTTCTTTCTCATCTTTGCTTTCACCTTTTTCTCTGTTTTCCATATTTCCCTTCCTCCTGCCAACAACTCTTGATGCCTTTCTCTTGTTCGGTTTTACAGTCTGATGGTTTAAATAATGTACCGGTCTCTAACAAAGAATACAGTTACGCCTCACCTGCAGACACCAACTTAAATTAAGCATCATTAGCTTGCAGCCCACAAAGGAAATGCCAGAGTGGCTATTCTGGCCCTTTCTGCATTGTATATCCTTCCTGAAGAGTAGAAACATCCTTTTCTCTCCTTTCTGCAAGACACAAGGATCCCAGCCTTCTCCCTTACCTATGGAAGGGAAAAGGGTGCGTGGCGATCGGTCTCTCCGACTGACAGGGAACCGCCCGCCATTGTAATATGGCGGGCAGTGATGCAGTCATCAATGGCGGTGGGACTGTCAACGACGCGGTGATGTGGCAATCCCACCATAATAATCGCCCCCTAAGTTTCATGTGCATGCAAATCCAACATTACCAACCCCTGGTAAGTTGCACTACTAGTGCTGAAAAAGTCCAATGGAGGTACCAATGAGCAAGGTGGACTGGCCTCAAGGGTCTTGTGACCTCAGTGACAGAGTCACTGTTGCTCTAGTGTGTGCTTCTTCGTATGCCTGCCCGCAAGACTGGAGGTGAACTGCATGGATTGTGGTGGACAGGCCTTCAAGGTTAATTCACACTTGCCACCGTTAGGATCCACCTGCTGGTGATAAGACACCAGGGGTTCTAAGGTCTATAGGGCCTTCAAAGGTGTAGCATCGGAATGAGCTCTGCCAGGAGTGTGGTCTGGTGGACTGGTCATGAAGGCTGAAAATGGTGCTCCAGTTCCAAATTTGGCAGCTCTGTCCAGAGTGCCACATCCTCTCCCACACTGAACACCATACTGCCCCACTGGGAGAAACTGGCACTGCCTTCAGCTACAACCTGAATTCAAATTATGCATTGGACAAGAGTAAAATGCTGCCTGAAAAAAGTAACACCCTGTAAAAAGCAAAACACTGAATGCAAGGATGAGCAAAGCATTTGAAATGTAAGCAGGAACAACATGGTTACCTTAATGGTTTTAAACTCATTATTCAGAAATCAGATAGTGATTTTACATGAAAAGTTCAGGACATGACTACAGGACCAGGAAGGGACCTGTTTCAATGCCTATTGCTTATATACTTACAAAATGTAAGCAGTTTGGTTTAAAAAAGACCAAATCCCTCAACACAGAGCTGCAGTACACATTTTATAGGCTAAAATAATTAAAACAGTTGAAAATGATCATATTAAACGTTTTCCACTCCACCCCTCAACCAGGTATAGCAGTCCCTTTATGAATGGTGCACTTGCCCACCCTGGGAAATCAATGTTGTTCAAAGAAAGAAGAAAAAAAGAAAGTAGTATTTAATTATTTTTATTTTGATACTTTTTTCTTTCCGTCCCGAGGTTGTACTTTGGAATAGAACCCTGTCAGAAATGAGGACATTTTCAGCCACAGTGTTTTGCTCGTTTTTGGATCCATTTCACGGGGGAACAAATAAAGAAAAGGAGAGGCAAGAGAAAGTATGTAACAGCTGTCTTTTGAAACCAGCACTTAAGGATAAGTGAGACAGAGACAGAAAGAGATGGAAGAATAAAGAGAGAGAGAGGGGATGAGGGCAGCTGCAAGAGGCAGAGCAGGAGAAGCGGACACTGTCCTTGCCTTCTCTGGGCATGAAGGAAAGGAGGCGAGTTTTTTTTCCTTCTCTGCCCAACCCAGACTGGCCAAGCCTTACTGCAGAACAACAAAGGGCAGAGGGCGGGTGGCCTCTTTGACTGCTGGCAGGTGAGGTCATGGGTCAAGTACAGGGCCATTAGGTAGCGCATTCGCGCGCTAATGGCCCTTCGAATAACAGAAGGGAGAGGGGAAATTCTTTTGTCCCCTTGTCCCCCCCACCCTTGGCCCCCCATTCCAAAATCTGGGGGGGATATGTCCCCGCGTCCCCCACACTTCCTACGCCCGTGCTTGTGACATGCGAGTTTTTATCTGCTACATGTGTGTCAGTTTGTGTGTGCATATTTACCGATGTGTGTGGGACTGCCCCATTCCCCCCTCCCCCCTGATAGGCGCTTGTGAGATTGAAAAAATATATCACTGTTCCAGCCCCTCTCCATTGTCATCTCTCCAGATTTCCAGCTTCAAAATGAAGGAAGCAGCATTTAGTAGGTTTGGCCATTGAGACAGCTTTAGCTTTCCTGGCAGACACTTTTTTTCTTAACAAACTTACCAAATGTATATACATAGAGGGGCTTTTGGACAGAGGCTTCATCCAATGCTCTATTATATTGACATTCACATGTTGCTTTCACCCACCACAGCATTCAGCTTGGGGGAGTGGGTGAACCCACTTTACCCATTGGCTCCCTTCTGTAGGGGTGACTGTGCAAAGCCTGTGCACATTATTCACATCCTTTCTTTCCAATGACGCATCTGGTTCAGTGTGTTTTCTTTTACTTATATTAATCAATTAAAAAGTGAATTATTTTCGCGCTCCTATTTTAGTGTTCAGAGGACATTGTAACTGTCTGTGATACCAGTGTTTAGTTAGCTGCAACTTTGTTCTTGTCCCCTTCACAAATAATAAGCGTGGCACAATTGAAAGGTTTGTTATTTTTTTTAAAATACTAGTGACACAGCCACAACAGTGATTTTTTTAAATTAGAATTCTTTTTATGGCAGTCATATATCAGTCCCATTTAAGTGCCTGTATATTTTCTTTTTCAGCATCTTTTTGTGGCATATGCGTGCAATAAAAAAAAATAGCCATCACACTAGCTTTCCAAGGCCAGTCCCTTTGGATTTGCCTTATCTTGTTATCAGAATTAAAAAGTTAATCGCTGTGCCTTCTGTGTCTTTCAAGAAACGGCCGAAGCTGGGAAGCATGAACTACTTTCTCTGCTGATAATCCTTCTGTGGCACGAAAATGCTTGGTTCGCCAGACTTGTTCCGGAATAAGGAAGGAATGTTCACAAAAACGGCAAGAAAACAATGTTATTTATGTACAGGAACGCGATGTTTGTTGAGACACCTGGAGTCTGACAGTTTGGCAACACGGACATATTTTAATAGGCATGCTTGTTCTCCTCGCTTCCCACCGAGCCAGCTAAGTATGTTTTCCGACACCATGCACTATTGAAATAATAAATGCCCTCTCTGTGGCAGGCCGCGGTTGTTCTCTTTGGAAGCTGGCAGTGGGCTTTAACTCGCTGACACCATGGGAAAAAAAAGAACTGCGACACAGATATCAAGCCAGGATGTTTTGTTTTGTCGAGCAATCAGGGAAGCTTTAAAAACGACTGGCGCGTGAGAAAACAGCGAGAAACGGTGGCTGTCTGCGCGCCTCAGCTGCAGTGCGTATGCAGAATACAAAACTGTGCAGCGGGTCATGAAACAAGGTATCCAGGCAACACTCGCTTCAGAAAGGTCACCATTGAGATTCCGGTGGCTGCTCTCTCATTACCTACGTGTGCACAGGTGGCCTCTCCGCACGAGCTCTGCATTCACATTACAGCCCACCTCGGGATTTAAGTCGATGAAGGCAGTGAGGCAGGGCTTCGAACACACTGTACAGAAATGCATATGTATTTTATCTCTGTTTTCGCTATATGTTCTAAACTGTTTCCTTTTGTGCCTCATCATTTTAATAGAGTTTCGTGTTTATTCGTATTGCGATATAAACTTAACCCATCTAGGCGAAGGCTTGAATGAGAATTATTAAGCACAAGTACAATATAGAACTTCGTGCTTAATTTGTAAAATAATAAGTGACGGGGCCCAAAGTTTTGCTCAGAAGCCCGGGGCTAGGCCAGCACTATCAAAGGTCAGGGTGCCGAACACCAAGGCAATGTAATCTTGATTCCACCCTATTCCTCTTTAAAACGCTCACTGCATCTTCACCTCACTTTTGGAGGTTCTTTTTCAACCCTTCTTTTTCTCCCATATCACTGCCATCTGCCTTTATCTTACTTCTTTACCCCTTTTTCTGTTTTTCTTTCTCTTGCTCTGGTTCAAAGTCTGTTGAGGAAAAGTAAGTGCTGGTCCTCAAAAATGTGTGTCGGTGAGCCCCACCTGCATCCACCGGCTCAAATTAAGCAGTGAATGAAATAATGACATTGAAAATTATTAACCCTAGGAACAAACTGCTGCCCTAAACATGGTACCATGGTGCTGTATGAAGAACTGGAAAACAGAGGAAAGGTTAAAACAGCACAGTTTTCAGATTTTGTCAGCATGCAGAATGATCAGGTTGCATGAGGAGGGAAAGAGGTGGAAACTTCCATTTTTTTGCAGATAGACATTGAAGGGAACAGCTTCCAGTCCTAGCCTTTTCCTTGGTCAGAACCTGCATGGGAAGGGAAGAAGATGAGTGTGTGGTTCCGCAAGGCACGTAGAAAGGATCTGAGGCTGGGTGAAGAGAAGGCCTTATTCGTGCACAGTTGCTGGATGCCTCAAAATTTGAAGATTAAGTACTTGGTAACCAGTATCTAGTGCAGGAGGTGCAAGTTGACTGAAGATTGGTGAGTGATCATGCAGGCTGCCCTACCAAGGGTGTGTCAGCCATATTTTAAATTAACTGCAGTTGCTGCATCAAGTATTTTGAAAGGCCCAAGTAGAGAGCTTGGGTGTCATGATATTTAGAGAGAACAATTGCTTGCGATGCAATTTTCAGGCAATTTTCTGTTGGGGGTTTCTATGCTGTGAAGGCAGCCTACACAGCTGCCCTCACAGAACTGAAGGCTTACCAAAGAAGTGCTATGTTTAAAACCCCCTGCAGCAGGCTTACCTACCCAAAAGTGAATTCCCATACTGGGAATTGAATGAAACCAAAGGCAATGGGTTTGCTATAATTTAACCGCACATCACAGAGTTTCACCAATTGTAAAATAGATAGAAGTGCTTTAGAGAAAGCAACTATGGCTAGGGTGCTCCTAAGGTGTATGACACCTACCCACCAAGGTGTCAATCCGTCCTAGTATCCAATTGAATCTAGGTCAAACATATATATGTAACACACCCAAGCACACCATATTATTGTGACGCATCAAGTGATGTCAATATTTTATCTCAAGAACAGTCCATATAATCTCAGCATCCAATGATTTTCCAAAGCCCAAAAAGAACTTCTCAAAAGAATATCCACACAAATCTTCTTGAGTTGAGATCTGGTGTTTTATTTCCAAAGTTCATATGAGGAAAGACAGCAGCCGACGCGCGTTTCGCCCACAGGGCTTTTTCAAGTCTATTTAGTCACTCTTCTTACGGGTAACGTTATAGTCCCCCAACATATATTGAAGAAAAATGACGCTTGTGGTGAGGATGTATAAAAATTGTATTTCTGCTCATTCATATGGTAATTGTGGCCCCAAAAGTTTTCAAGCCTGTCCTCTTCCAAAGTCACCACACAAAGTGATTATTCTAATCCATTTCATGAGTCGTATTTGTACTTGAATCTTGATAAATCCAAGGTTACACTCCTTCTAACTTTCGGTGCGAGTTCCGACGAGCCGAGTGGTGTTTTGTATCCTATTTTGAAGGCCCCTGTTTGGAACAATTTTGAATTTATGATTCAATTTCAGCTCTTTCATGCCGTCTTTGGCCATGTCACTGACATCACACAGGCACACTCCTCCAAATTCTAAATGTATTTACATCTAATATTCAGGGAGAGTGATGTGCATTTTCACTACTGTAACACAGCAGCAACTCACTAATATTACCGCTAATAATCTCTGTGACTCCCTCGCATTTCTCAAATGTGAGATACTTGTTTGATCTAAAGGAAAGTTTTTTATGGAGGTTGGATCCACAACATTTCTCTGCAAAATGCCTGTAATAGACTCACACATCACCCACAATAAAAGTAAATTACAGGGAAACAATATTTAAAACAATTTGTTTAAGAATGACTCATGGTCATCAGGGCAAGACTCTGCAGAACAGAACTGGCTCTATCTGGGGGGGGCCCTGAATGACTGGTGCCCTGGGCCAGAGCACACTTTGCCCATGCCTTAACACCTCTCTGTCCAGGGCCTGACATGATCCCTAACAATCTCTTTATTGCTAATGTGGAAGTATGGGGAGCCTACATCAACTAATTGTCTATCACAATTCTAGCAGACATGGAGATCCGCAAATCATGGAAACTGGCGGAGATTATCCCCATATTTTAAAAAAAGGGTACCGTAGTGACCCGGGCAACGGCAGGCCTAACAGCCTATTAGATGCTCTCCAGAAAATCTTTTGCAAACAGGTTCTTGTTCAAATTATGGAGTGGATTGAAGATTAAAAAGTATTATTGAACTTCCAGGCGAGTTTTAAAAGCAGAGTCAATGCAGTTCACCAGGTCTTCCAGTTTATTTGCATTTACTGGAAGACAGTTCATATTGACGGGGCAAACTTTATATTGCTTTTGTCGCTTTACATGCTGCTTTTGACTTGATCCCCAGAGCTAAGCTGCTCAGGAAGGTCCTAGAGGAGATGGGCATTCCAGATAACCTGTTGGATATCTTAATACGGATTAATGCACAACATTTTCTGTAAGTAAGGTGGGGTAATCTCAGCGAATTGAATGAGCCCTTCAGTGTAAACCGAGGGGTCTCACCCTTTTTTCTTTATACATCAATGGGGTGGAGTTTTTGAATAAGGACGGGTGTTTCTCCCCCAAGGTGGGTGGTACGAGTGCTCCGGCACTCCTCTTTGCGGACAATAGCCTGTTGCTTTTTAAGTCTCCCCAGGGTGTTCAACAGCTTCTAGACCATATTAACACGTTTTGCTCTGAGAGGGGCTTGGGACTAAAAAGCTCCACAACCAACGTTTACGGTCTTTGGTTCATCCAGACAAAGAGGTATGATGAGGAATATGAGAGTGGGCAGCAACATAATCGGCTAAGTACACCACTTCGATTATTTGGGTGTGAGACTCATGCAAAACTTAAATTGGAGAATGCAGATCCAGAAATCGCTTGCAATACTAACACACTATTCAGCCTCCATATCAAAAATCCACAGGAAAACCTTTTCTAGGAATATGGCACAAGCCCTAGGAATTTACCATATGAAAGCTTCTAATGTGGCCATATATGGTTGCACACTTTGGGGTTCTGCCAACATCCATTTACTTACTTATGTAGAGAATAGGTTCCTCAGGCCATTGTCAGGTCTACCGGCAAGTAGCACATTTATCCCTCTCTGTTTTGGCCCACGGGTGGATCCCCCAGAAAATAGAGTGTAGAATGCTTGTTTATTGGCATTGACTGTGGTCTGTAGGATATCTGATGTCCACAAATTGTATGTGCAAAATTCCCTAGTTGAGCTCTATATGCCTGCTTGTGGAAAAATTAGGGCTCCAAGGCTTTTGGGCTTTTCCCGAAGACCTATGTAAAGTGGCTAATGTCAGGCTAAATGAAATGTATTGGGAATGTGTTACTTACCAGATAAACATCTATAGCAGAGGCTCTCTGGTAAGGGACTTCTTTGATGTCAAACCACTGCACTGGTATGAACCAACTATAGCTGAAATCACCCCTCCTTTGGCATGCAAACTGTATATCCAGTTTAGACATAGGACTCTTCCAACCAAGCAATTTTGCAGTAAAGGTTGTGGAGATGTTATTGGGGATGACCTAAGCCCAGTCTGCAAAAAGGCAACTGAATCATTGGCGCACATATTGTTCTTTTGCCCTGAGTACCGCCCCCAAAGGAATATGTAGTTAGCCCCCTTGTTTAGGAGAATTTGGGCACTTGGGCACTGGGTCGTATTTGGAGGCCTTTAGAATTCTCTTTACAGACCTAAGCAGATTGATGGTCTTCTCAGTTTTCAGATTCATATAGTCTGTATGGCTGAGGTGCACAAAGTTTATCAAAACAGCTGCGGATAGAGCAGAGTTCCAGTAAACCCCAGCATTGTGTGTGACTGGATGATGCAAGCTACGTTGTGTCGGGCCCAGTTTCCTGTAGCAAATTTGCAAATTTTGCGATCTAGCACTTTAACACAAATCTGTCAATGCTGGTAGAGAAATAGGGCTTACCTCTGTTTGACTTTGAAATGTTTGAAATGTTTTTAGCTCCAAAATTATTTCAGCTTATGTTCGTTTTATACTTGCTCCTCACTTTTTTTTATTGTTCTGAATGTGCTGACCAGTCTCATGAGGTGAATTGCTTTTTGATCTATGATGACATGTTTGTATGCCAGCTGAGAGGAGGTTTTATTTGTATTGTTTTTATGTCCTACTTTTATGAGCCCTGAGATTGAAAGTATCTAATGAATAAAACCCCCACTTGGAAAAGTTTTTTGTTCAGAGAAAACAAACTCCCAAAGTAGAAGTTTGTTTTCACTGAACAAAAAGTAAATGGCTGTGACAAGTACAGAACATTTACTCTGCGGTTGATGGTTTTACCATTTTCTCTGCCTGTTTCCACCATGCCTCACATTGCAAACATGGGCAGGGACAATGTATGACGGCTGTCCCTCCCTCAATACGGTGGTAGGACCTTATTTCCAAATAAAAAAACCGATCTTTTCAGTTGTTTGTGATCTCCAACTACAACCACTTCCATTACATGTTACTTGAGAAGATCACAGATTTGGGAATTATATGACTAAGGGCCATATGTAGGAAGCCTAATTGCGCTTGCAAATGCTGACATTCTCAGAATATCAGCATTTGCGATCGCAATTAGGGCAGCGTGCTATGGAGCACACAAAAACCCACATACAAAATAAGGAATCGCAAAATGTGCGATTCCTTATTTTGCTATTGCATTTAAGGAATCGCAAAAACTTCAGGTTGGTGGTATTTTGCGCTTTCCTTGAAAAATGCACATTTTGGCATTTTTCAAAGTGCCATGTGGGTCACATACATGCCCTTAGGGCATGTATGTGGGCCACATGTGCACACATGTTAATTTCAGGGGTGCAAAAGGGTTTCCTATTGACACCCTTACAACCCTGAAAATGCATTCTCAATTTGCGATTCTCTAAAATTGAGAATGTGTTCCCATTCATTCGTATGAGCCTTCTAGCCCATAGGAATGAATGAGAAGGTATTACTTATTTGCGAATCTCAATTTTCGATTTGCAAATAAGGAATATGTGGGATTCGCAAAAAATTTTGCTAATCCTACCTACATTGTGTTTTGCGATTCTCTAATTGCGATTCCCAAAAAATCGCAATTTGAGAATCGCAAAACACAAATTACCTACTTATGGCCCTAAGTGTCTTGCAAACCTGTTTTTTAAGGTATAATGTATTAGTGAGTAGGATTTCCAGGTCTCTTCCTTAGCATTTGGGTATTTCAGCACCAAAACAGATGAACACTGTGAAAAGTGAAAGTGAGATGTAATGCACTTTTTTTTAGGCTGACTAAATACTGTCACTTAGGTTTTTGAAGCATCCTTGCGATTCCCAGTTGGTTATTCAGTTCTTTATTATCTTGTGACCGGATTCTGACCTTTCATTTCAATTTGGAACCAGTTCACCCATGACTGGAACAGCAGTCCCTTGACTTTTAACACTTAAATGGGGCTCCATTAGAGATAATGAATGAGGGTTCAACTGACACTGACGGGGAACCAGAAGAAGGGCCCTAGAAAGAGTGCTTTTTTTTAACGGAGTTTTTATAGCGCCATATACAGCGAGGACACATTAATTTTTGTTAGGCAGGGGAGGTTAACCGATTTGCCCAGAATCACAAGATGTGCAGCGTCATTGCCGAGACTCGAACCCGGATTCCCAGATTTGAGGTCGACCGCCCTAGCCGTTAGGCCAACTCCTCTCCCCTGAATATTTCACCCATGTCCAAGTGAGTGATCACTATGTAAAGTCTGCACCACGAACTAAAGTGCCTTTTTGAGGTCACAATAAATAGAAAGACACATAAAATGACATGGGAATGGACTTCTCCTAAGTGATGGGACTATAGCAAGGCCCGTATAAAAGATATACCAATACCAATGTTGAGTGCAATACTGAGACAAACGCTTATCTCATTGGCTCCCACACCTGCTTGTAGGCACAGCCGGAAACGTCCAATCAGAAGCACACACTGCTTGGTAGCTAACACAGATCTACTTGCTCCAGCACAGTACAGCCAGGCCTTTTACAAATGTGTATATCAAAATGACAATGTAAAGGAGACACAAGCCTTAACTGGAAACCAGTGGCCTGACCTCATTAGCGGAGCAACAAGTCGGTGCTTATACAGCCAGTATTTTCGTATGGTTTTGGACCCGTGTGGTTTTGGACCCTTCTGAATGGCTAAACATTTATGCAGAGAGACCATAAAATAACATCAGCGTAATCAGGGGTTAATCAAATCACCCAGCACTAATTAAATATTGTTACAGAGTGCTAATAGGTAAATTAGCCTGTAGAAATTTAAACGCAATTTAGAACTTCATGCTACAAAATACAAAGAATTTTCAGTATTTTGTTTACGGGACAGTAGATTCAAAGTGGTGCCTAGGGTATGGAGTCTCATTTAGAATTAAAAACAACAATCTCGTTCCTAGCTTTGTGTTTGAGGTAGTTAATGAAAATCTGGAACTCAGCCATTACTAAGGGCATGATTGATAATTATTCTAATTAGGCAGATATGCATGACATTTGAGGGTTAGTCACAAGCACTTTGAAAGCCCCAGTTTCACTCATGGCAATATCATTTGGATAAATAAACTAGCTAGATGGGTGCAGAAAAGTGCTTCTTTTGACATGGTTAGCCCTCATTTTTTGTTTGATTTCTGATGTAATTTTGAACTGTAAATGCACTGGGTCCCTGCTAACCAGTCTCCCAGTGCTGAACCTGTTTTCACTAAAAACTGTACTCCTCTAAGTCCCGGTAAATGGTGCCCCTGATACCCAGGGCATGGGGACGCAAGAAGGTCCCCTAGGGACGTCTCACCTAGACTAGGCGGCACTGCCATATAACTCTTACACTGCATACGATATAGGTAAGTCACCCCTACTGCAGGCCTTCAGCCCTAAGGCAGGGTGCACTATATCCTATCTGAGTGCCTATCAGCATGAGCAGAGAGGTCCCTACACTATCCAGCCCATTCTGGGAGTTGTAAGTGAACAGGGAAGCCATAAGGAGTACATGGGCTGGATAATTGTCAACACGACTTTCC